>NC_091982.1:22089475-23519245 GCF_044704955.1 Pristiophorus japonicus
CTCTCTCCTCCCCCCTCTCCTCCCCTCTCTCCTCTCCCTCTCTCCCCTCTCTCCTCCCCTCTCTCCTCCCCTCTCTCTTCCCCTCTCTCTTCCCTCTCTCTTCCCCTCTCTCTCTCCCCTCTCTCTCCCCTCTCTCCCTCCCCTCTCTCCCTCCCCTCTCTCCCTCCCCTCTCTCCCTCCCCTCTCTCCCTCCCCTCTCTCCCTCCCTCTCTCCCTCTCCTCTCCCCTCTCCTCTCCCCTCTCCTCTCCCCTCTCCTCTCCCCTCTCCTCTCCCCTCTCCTCTCCCCTCTCCTCTCCCCTCTCCTCTCCCCTCTCCTCTCCCCTCTCCTCTCCCCTTCCTCCCCTCCCTCCCTCCCTCTCTCTCTCTTCCCCCTCCTCTCTCTCTCTTCTCTCTCTCTCTCTCTCTCTCTCTCTCTCTCTCTCTCTCTCTCTCTCCCCTCCCCTCTCTCTCTCTCTCTCTCTCTCTCTCTCTCTCTCTCTCTCTCTCTCCTCTCCCCCCCTCCCGCTCAGCGGCACGAACGGCTGCAGAATTCTCCCTGGCTGAAGCACTTTCACACAGGTAGGAAGATGATTTATTTAATCTTTTCTTGGCTTATAAATGTTTGTTCAGGTTGGATTTATTTGTACAAGTATAAATAAGGATTTATTGTAGAATTTAATGAGTTCCCTTTCTTCCCCCCCACCTCGTTCTGGACGCCTAATTTGTAACCTGCGCCTGATTTTTTAATGTGTAGAACAGGTTTTTTCAGTTCTACAAAAATCTTCACTGGCTCCATTCTACTTTAGTTTGGAGTACATTTTCACTGGAAACTTTCAAATCAGGCGTCATGGCCGGACACGCCCCCTTTTGAAGAAAAAATTCTGTTCTAAACCAGAACTGTTCTACCTGACTAGAACTGCAGAAAAAAAAATGTGGAGAATTGTGATTTCTAAAATAGTCCGTTCTCCACCAGTTGCTCCTAAAAATCAGGCGTGAATCATGTGGAAACTTGGGCCCATAATGTGGAGACGCAATAAAATCTCCACAGCTCGCTGGGCTTAGTTTGATTAACCCAATGGTAGATTCATCAAACCCATTTTCACAGGCCACAATGTCATTGGTTCCCTGTAAGTCCAGTTATTTATACTTGGAGGCATTGCTGATGCCCGAAGAACTGCAGATCTGTAGGCAGCTGCACTCCAAGAGTGAATTATGTTTGATTTCAATCCAGTATTGTATGAATTTGCTTTTTTATGCAGTGGGCACAAAAGAAGTGGGGAATAGAGCCATTATAAATAAAGTGTGATCTGGCAACTGTCTGAACCTGAACCAGACCTTTCGTAACCTTGGTGTTGTATTTGACACCGCGATGAGCTGCCGACCACGTATCTACTCCATCACCAAGACTGCCTACTTTGACCTCTATAACATTGCCCGTCTCTGCCCCTGCCTCAGCTCATCTGCTGCTAAAACCCTCAGCCATGTTTTTATTACCTTTAGACTGGACTATTCCAATACTCTCCTAGCTCGCCTCCCATCTTCCACCCTTCATAAACTTGAGATCATCCAAAATTCTGTTGCCCGTATCCTAACTCTCACCAAGTCCCATTTACCCATCACCCCTGATGGGCGGCCAGCCTGGAGAGCATTGGAATCGTCCTGTCAGGAGGTAACAAATGCATGGATGAGGGTTTCAGCAGCGGATGAGCCAAAGCAGGAGCCGAGGTGGACGATGTTATGGAGGTGGAAGTAGGCGTTTTTTCTAATGCAGAGCATATCGGGTCGGAAGCTCAGCTCAGCTCAGGGTCAAATAGGGTGCTTAGGTTGCGAACAATCTGGCTCAGCCTGAGACAGTCACAGGGGAGAGGAATAGAATTGGTGGTGAGGGAATGGAGTTTGTAGTGAGAGCCGAAGATTTTGGATTTAACTCGCACTGCCCTGTATCTATTTGTACAATAGTGTAGCCTGGGGGTGTAACAAATAGCATGCCGTTGTGATGTCGATTGGATAGTCATGTCTGTTGCAAGTTTATTTCTTCAATCTCTCCTGAAGGCAGACTGAGCAGACTAAACTTGGTGAGATGAGGCTTGATACAAATCTCAGGTAAACGTACAGATGAACCATTAACATCAGTTTCACTTCCGATCAGTACAACTTGTTTCCGTGTAGTATATAAAATAATAAATATGCTACGCTTTCCCACATCAGTGGGCCATGCCTTTTCTGGGGCCTCAGAAGTTCTCTCACATCTCTTCCATGTCTCTTTACAAACAGCGATCAAAGGGTTTTTCAATACAAATGTGTGTGAAGGATTTTTCTTCGATTACCAGTAACCAAGCCAACAAATTGCTATTTTTCAGCTTCAAGACAATTTAGCATGTTAATCACCTTTCGTATCGGCCCATTTAAAAAAAAAAATATATATATATATATATATATATATTTGAAAACCTATGCTTTAAAAAAAAGCTTTTAAAAGTCATTCTTATTTTCAAATCCTTTCTGTGAAAAAATAGAACATTCTGAAATATGACAACTATAGGAAAGCAAGTTTTCTTCCTAACACTTTGCAACAAGCAGTAAAGCTGCATTTACCAATACGTTGAAAGGGTTATTGAATTCTTGCTGCTGAAATATTTTAAAGCTTAATGCATAGCTGTCTAGCAATATCCTGTAGATAGCATGTGTTTTTTTTGAGCTCACTAAGGTGAGGAACGTTAAGTATTGGGGAATAGAACATTTTCCATGTTGAGTATCCATTGTCAGGATCAAACACTCCCAAGTCAGATACAGCATGATTAGATTCCAAGTAAAGTTCCCTCCTACTTTGTCCCAACAATTTACCTCTGCTGCAACCCAGAAGAACAACACCTACCACACCATTTCCTACACCAGCCATCCTATGGCCTCTAAGTGAGAATGACAATTAGTACTGAGTAATGCTATTTAGGGCTGTGGTTTATGCCCAGTAGGAACTAGTTTGAGACTATCCAAACACATTTCATGTAGAAATAATACTGGTATTTGTGTTCCGACATAGAGGTACATCAGAGCAGAACTACATTTTCTGGAGTAAAAATAAAATGGGGAAGGTGGCTCAACCGTGGCTAACAAAGGAAATTAAGGATAGTATTAATTCCAAGGAAGGGGCATACAAATTAGCTAGAAAGAGCAGCAAACTGAAGGACTGGGAGAATTTTAGAATTCAGCAGAGGAGGACAAAGGGTTTAATTAAGAGGGGGAAAATAGTGTATGAGAGGAAACTTGCCGGAAACATAAAAACTGACTGCAAAAACTTCTATAGATATGTGAAGAGAAAAAGATTAGTGAAGACAAACGTAGGTCCCTTGCAGTCGGATTCGGGTGAATTTATAATGGGGAACAAAGAAATGGCAGACCAATTGAACACGTGCTTTGGTTCTGTCTTCACAAAGGAAGACACAAATAACCTTCCGGATGTACTCGGGGACCGAGGATCTAGTGAGAAGGAGGAATTGAAGGATATCCTTATTAGGCGGGAAATTGTGTTGGGGAAATTGATGGGATTGAAGGCCGATAAATCCCCAGGGCCTGATGTTCTACATCCCAGAGTACTTAAGAAAGTGGCCCTAGAAATAGTGGATGCATTGGTGATAATTTTCCAACAGTCTATCGACTCTGGATCAGTTCCTATGGACTGGATGGTTGCTAATGTAACACCACTTTTTTAAAAAGGAGGGAGAGAGAAAACAGGTAATTATAGACCGGTTAACCTGACATCGGTGGTGGGGAAGATGTTGGAATCAATCATTAAGGATGAAATAGCAGCGCATTTGGAGAGCAGTGATAGGATTGGTCCAAGTCAGCATGGATTTATGAAAGGGAAATCGTGCTTGACAAATCTTCTGGATTTTTTGAAGATGTAACTAGTAGCGTGGACAAGGGAGAACCAGTGGATGTGGTGTATTTGGACTTTCAAAAGGCATTTGACAAGGTCCCACACAGGAGATTGGTGTGCAAAATCAAAGCACATGGTATTGGGGGTAATGTACTGACGTGGATAGAAAACTGGTTGGCAGACAGGAAGCAGAGAGTCGAGATAAACGGGTCCTTTTCAGAATGGCAGGCAGTGACTAGTGGAGTACTGCAGGGCTCAGTGCTGGGACCCCAGCTCTTTACAATATATATTAATGATTTAGATGATGGAATTGAGTGTAATATCTCCAAGTTTGCAGATGACACTAAACTTGGTGGCGGTGTGAGCTGTGAGGAGGACACTAAGAGGCTTGCAGGGTGACTTGGCCAGGTTAGGCGAGTGGGCAAATACATGACAGATGCAGTATAATGTGGATAAATGTGAAGTTATCCACTTTGGGGGCAAAAACACAAAAGCAGAATATTATCTGAATGGTGGCAGATTAGGAAAAGGAGAGGTGCAGCGAGACCTGGGTGTCATGGTTCATCAGTCATTGAAAGTTGGCATGCAGGTACAGCAGGCGGTGAAGAAGGCAAATGGTATGTTGGCCTTCATAGCTAGGGGATTTGAGTACAGGAGCAGGGAAGCCTTGCGGCAGTTGTACAGGGCCTTGGTGAGGCCCCACCTGGAATATTGTGTTCAGTTTTGGTCTCCTAATCTGAGGAAGGATGTTCTTGCTATTGAGGGAGTGCAGCGAAGGTTCACCAGACTGATTCCAGGGATGGCTGGACTGACATATGAGGAGAGACTGGATCAACTGGGCCTTTATTCAAGAGTTTGGAAGGATGAGAGGGGATCTCATAGAAACATATAAGATTCTGACTGGACTGGACAGGCTCGATGCGGGAAGAATATTCCTGATGTTGGGGAAGTCCAGAACCAGGGGACACAGTTTTAGGATAAGGGGCGGGCCATTTAGGACTGAGATGAGGATTAACTTCTTTATTCAGAGAGTTGTTAACCTGTGGAATTCTCTGCTGCAGAGAGTTGTTGATGCCAGTTCATTGGATATATTCAAGAGGGAGTTAGATATGGCCCTTACGGCTAAAGGAATCAATGGGAATGGAGAGAAAGCAGGAAAGGGGTACTGAGGGAATGATCAGCCATGATCTTATTGAATGGTGGTGCAGGCTCGAAGGGCTGAATGGCCTACTCCTGCACCTATTTTCTGTGTTTCTATGTTTGAATCTTCTTTTAGGTAGCTGAATTTATAAAACTCAATAACCTACAAGTTTCCTGGAAGGATCTGTGGATCTCTTGTGGCCAATCTTGATGTTGCAGGAAAAATCCGAGTCTGCAGTCTTCCACAAGGACAATAGAGTAGTGAAGTCATGAGGTTTGGTTGGAACTTGGGAGTTAAGAGCTAGCACAGAATATTTGGCTTTTGCTGATAGGCATAAACTTTACATCCATGATGGAATCTATTTATGCCTCATCATCCTGCTTATTTTGAATAAAAGTACTGTTCTGTTTCTGTAACTAGCTATTACCACCATTTGGGAATTGAGATTTGGGCGCTGAAATTCTGGGCTTGCAAAGCTGCTGTTAACTGAGTATTTGACTTTGACAGATGCACTTTCATGCTTTTTCTAATAACTGTTTGTCCTGAAGGTTCCAGAGTCCTCATTTTCAGCCAGATGACCCGTTTGATGGATATTCTTGAAGATTACTGTATGTGGCGTGGCTATGACTATTGTCGTCTTGATGGACAAACTCCGCATGAAGAAAGAGAGGTCTGTGATGATACTTGTGCTGTCTCAAGTAAAATGTAGTTTTACAGCTTCTCCTGATTGGTTAGTAGATGATGGCGTTGCCCAGTGTAACACTCCTAT
Source organism: Pristiophorus japonicus (assembly GCF_044704955.1). Lineage (NCBI taxonomy): Eukaryota > Metazoa > Chordata > Chondrichthyes > Pristiophoridae > Pristiophorus > Pristiophorus japonicus. The sequence goes on from NC_091982.1 coordinate 22,095,243, forward strand.
AGATCAGAAAATCCTAGGTTTGATCCTCATTTTGTGTTGTGCTGCTGATGTCCAACCATTGAGCCCCATTAGGCAGTGTGTCTATGTAGGAATGGAGGGGGCTGGGGGGGGCGGGGGTGTGATACTCCTGAATAACCTGGCCCAATCCTGTCATCATCTGATATCTACATCCAGCTGGGGTCACCTAATCAGGAGTGGGAATCTTGGTTGATTTTCTTTCTGCCTTACCCACCAGCTCGGGGGCTTGGAGACCAGTTTAGTAAACTCAACTGCAGCACTGCCTGAGATGAGTCAACTCATCACAGACCTGGGATCAAACTTTCTGGTCTTTGAGTCAATACCACACTACGTGGTGCCTCTATATGTGATTAAGCTATTAGAATCTTAGAATTATAGGGGGTAATTTTAACCCCTGAAAACGGATGGGTTGGGTTCGCAAGTCGCCACAAACCCGTGCCCTTTGGGTTCAATGGCGGCAGAACAGGGGGAGGGCAGCCGACCCACTCCCAGAAGGCGTGTTGTCCATTTACATATTATAATGAGGATGGGAGCCACACATTAACCTATCTTATAGGTTTAACCCTGGCCGACTAGGCTTCCCAGGGCTCAGGAAACCCAGTAGCTAAAGGGAGGCGAGGACTGCTTTGGAAAAAGGTAAGTGCCTTTACAGCATTGCTTGTGGGCCAGGAGGGGGCAGGAATGTATCCCCCCAGCCTACAAAGCTGACTGGCTTTTTTGTCATCGAACAGCCGCCCCCCCCCCCCCCCCATCACCTTCCCCAGATGTGGGATGGGTCACCACCCCGGGATCAGGGCTCAGACCTTCCCGGGGATCTGACACCCTGGGTTTGGGGATCGGAAACCCCCAAATCCGGATCCCCCCTCGTCCCTCTGACACAGCAGCAGGTTCCTTATTGCGGCTGTGGTCTCATCACCGTGTCAATCGGGCTGGCTTCCAGGATGGGGGGGGGGGAATTCTGTTTAAAAAAAAAACGCACGTGGGGAAACTTGGAACACCCAACCAAAACTAGTCTCCCCCCGCCCTGCTCTCTCTTTTCCCCCCCCCCCACCCTTATGCAACCTGACCCAATAAATATCAGGGCTATGAAATTATAAAGCACAGAAGGAGGCCATTCGACCCATCATGCCTATGGTAGAGCTATCCAATTAATCCCACTCCCCTGCTCTTTCCTCATAGCCCTACAAGTATTTATCTGATTCTCTTTTGAATGTTACTATTGAATCTGCTGCCACCATCCTTTAAGGCAGTGCATTTGTTTCCTCATCTCGCCTCTGGATCTTTTGCCAATCACCCTAAATCTTTGTTCTCTGTTTACCAACCCTTCTCGGTTTCTCCTTAGTTACTCTTCTTAAAACCATTCATGATTTTCATGATTAATCTTCTCTGCTCCAAGGTGAACAACCCCAGCCTCTCCTCTCTCTTCACATATCTGAAGTCCCTCATCTCTGGTAACATTCTAGTAAATCTCTTCTGAACCTTCTCCAAGGCCTTGATATCTTTCCTAAAGTGTGGTCCCCAAAGTTGAACACAGTATTCCAGCTGAGGCCTGACCAATGTTTTATAAAGGTTTAGCATAACTTCCATGCCTTTGTACACTCTTCCTCATGAATAAAGCCGAATGCTTTTTTTTTACAACCTTCTCAATTTGTCCTGCCACTTTTAAAGATTTGTGTCCATACACCCCCAGGTCTTGCGTCCCCTTTAAAATGGCACCATTTAGTTCATATGGGGGTTTCCTTATTCTTCCTACCAAAATGTATTACTTCACACTTCCCTGCATTAAATTCCATCTGCCATGTGTCTGCCCATTTTACCAGTCAGTCTATGTCCTCCTGAAGTCTGTTACTATCCTCATTATTTACTACATTTACAAGTTTTGTATCATCTACAAAATTATGCCCTGTATGCCCAAGTCCAGGTCATTAATATATATCAAAAAGAGCAGCAGTCCTAATACCAACCAGCCCCTGGGGACACCACTGTATACTTTTCTCCAGTCTGAAAAACAACCGTTCACTACTACTCACTGATTTCTATCCCTTAACCCATTTTGTATCCTTGCTGCCACTGTCCCTTTAATCACATGGGCTTCAACTTTGCTTACAAGTCTATTATGCGGTACTTTGTCAAACGCCTTTTGAAAGTCCCTATACACAACATCACCCATACTAGCCTCATTAACCCTCTGTTACTTCATCAACGAACTCGACCATGCTAAGCAAACACGATTAACAAATCCGTGCTGACTTTCATTTATTAGCCCATACTGTTCCAAATGCCAATTTATTTTGTCCCGGATTATTGTGTATCAAAGTTTCTCCACCACTGATGTTGGTCTGACTGACCTTTTAATTGCCGAGTTTATCCCTCTCCCCGTTTTTAAACAGGGATGTAACATTTGCAATCCTCCAGTTGTCTGGCACCACCCCCACATTGAAGGAGGATTGGAAGATTGTGGTCAGAGCCTCCCGAATTTCCACCCTTGCTTCCCTCAGTAATCTAGGAGGACTGCCCACCTTTTAAGTACATCCTCTTTATTTTTATCCTATCCAATATTGCTACTGCCTCCTTTACTGCTACATTAGAGCATCCCTCTTCTTTCGTATAGACAGATGCAAAATACTCATTAAGTACCTCAGCTATGCCCCCTGCCTCCACAAAAAGATTTCATTTTTGGTCCCTAATCGGCCCCACCCTTCCTTTGACTACCTTTTTACTATTTATGTTTATAAAAGACTTTTGGTTCCCTTTTATGTTAGTCGTTCTCTTTGCCCCGTTTATTCCCCTTTTATTCCCCTTTTTTTGGGATCTTTGTACTTAGCTTGGTAATCTACTGTATAATGAACCTTACAATTGTTATAAGCCTCCTTTTTCTGTCACATTTTACTTTCTATATCTTTAGTGATCGAGGGAATTCTAGCTTTGGATGCCCTTCCTTTCCCCCTCATAGAAATGGGTTCACTCTGTGCCCGAACCATCTCCTCTTTGAAGGTCTCCCATTGCTCAATTACTGTTTTGCCTACCAATTTTTGATTCCACTCCACCTGGGCCAGATCTCTTTTCAACTCATTAAAGTTAGTCCTCCTCCAGTTAAGTATTTTTACATTTGATTGTAACTTGTCCTTTTTCATAACTATTCTAAACCTGATGATATGATTACTGTTCCACTCATTAGGGGAACTTCATCCAAATCATTATCTCTGATTCCCATTATTCAGTTTTATAGTTTGTTAATTTTACTTCAGTTGCAATCCCTTTCCAAGAAGATAAGGATATTTTCTTAGTGACCATCAATTTTACGTTACAATTTAAAACATTTAAACCTTCAGAGATAAAAAGAAAAACTGACTGGTAGGAATCAGATAAAATCAGGAAATTGTGAAGTACACAGCAGTTCAATCGGCATCTGAGAATGAAATGACGTTCACGTTTTGGGTGGAGATTCTTTTATGTTCCGCTGATGGACCTGTCTTATATCTAGCATTTTCTGTTGTACTTTTTTCAGTGCTGAATATTTAATGGTTTAAGGGGGCGAAATTGCGTACCGCCCCCACAGCTGCGAGGCACAACTTCCTGTGGCAGGCGCAGAGGTCCCGCCCCGGCAGCTAAATTAGGCTGGCCGACCCAGAGAGGGAATGGAGCACAAAGTCTCGTGCTCCACTTCTTTTCGGGGGAGGGACTGGGACGCTAACCTTTGGGAATTTTCCAGCGCGAGAACACAGGGCCCTCCCCTTCCATTAAAGGGGAGGGCACACTGTGGACTCTGCATTAGGGGCCACCGCTACACCACTGGGGAGCGGGGTGCTGTGGCAGAAACCTGGCACAGAAGCAGAGTGCGGGGCTGCAACATTGTGGCACCGACCCCACAATTTGAAGATAGCAAGGCCGCGACTGGTAAGTCGGCCATCTTTTTAAAAATTAAAAAACTCCCCTTTAATTTTCGCCCCACGAGCGGCCTAAAACCGCATTGCCCGCGGCAGCCTCACCCGGGGCAAAAACGGGTCGCTGCACACGATGATGACTTTGCCGGAGTCTGTAGTGGCACCGTGCCTGGGCAAAAACTCATTTGCGTCCCCTGGGGGTGCTAATGGGAGGTGCAAGCAATCCCAATTTCTCACCCTAAGAAACTCAAAATATTACTACGTTTTTTTTTATGTTGAAATGCCCCTTCAAACCACAACGGTTGTTTATGTTAGAAAAAGAAAATTCTGAAAATATACAGTAAGTCTGTCAGCATATGCGAGAAAAAGTCAAGTTACCTTTTTGGGTGAAGTCCCTTTTATTAAAACAAGTTCTTTCGAATAGCAATTTATGTGTCACGTTGTTTGGAAATAGTGGAACTAAATGGATCCTGCTGTTGTTTGTATTTATTTATATATGTTTGTATCTTTGTTTAAAACAGCGGGCCATAGATTCTTTCAATGCTTTCAACAGTTCAAAGTTCATATTCATGCTGAGTACCAGAGCTGGTGGCCTGGGTATCAACCTAGCAACAGCAGATGTAGTTATTTTATATGATTCAGATTGGAATCCACAGGTGGACTTGCAAGCTATGGTAGGTAGTGGTGCACTTTCCTTCTTATAAGTTGGGGCTATCATTGTAATACTTCTTGGCTTAGTGGGTAGCACTCTCTCCTCTCGAGTCAGAAGGTTGTGGGTTCAAGCCCGACTCCAGGACTTGAGCACGTAATCTAAGCTGACACTTTAGTGTAGTGCTGAGGGAGTGCTACACTGTTGGAGGTGCTGTCTTTTGGATGCCCCGTCTGTTTTCTTTGGTAGACGTAGATGATACCATGGCTCCATTCGAAGAAGAGCAGAGGAGTTCTTGCAGTGTCCTGGCCAACATTTATCTCTCAACGAACATTACTAAATCATACTATCTGGTCATTCACCTCATTGCTGTTTGTGGCACCTTGAGTGCAATTGGTTGCCCTGTTTTCCCATTACAACAATGACACACTTCTAAAGTACTTAATTGGGTATAAAGCACTTTGGGTGTCCTGAGGTCATGAAAAGCGCTATATAAATGCAAGTTCTTTGTTCTGCTGACAGCCTGCTGAATTACTTGATGATGTAGGCATTTGCGATCCCTGCATTTTGAAGTAGTTCATTGTACGTATAGTGCTATGCCACGTTTTTCAGCGATGTAATTAGATACCATTATAAATGCCTTTCTTTTCTATCTCCATCTCATTCTGCTTTTATTTGCTCCTCCTCTTTATCTTTTATTTTGCTGTGTGCTCTTGTCTCTTTTTCTCCTTTCTTTCTCAGAAAAGGACTTTTATTTCAAGTAAAAGAAAAATGGCAAATCTGAAATTAAAACAAAAACTGGAAATATACAGCAGGTCTGTCAGCATCTGAAAGGAGATGGGATGGGTTAATATTTCTGGTGGGAATCCTTTGTCAGAAATTTTATTGAGTGTAAGTTTTTTCTAAATAAATTTTCAGTACAATAGCAACGTTTGCTGGATTGGGATTGGCTAATTTTTTTCCCTCCCTTTATTACAGTCTATTTGCTGTTCTTTCATATTATGCTTAATATGATGAGATTGGGCTAATTAGTCACTTTTATGCACAATTATATTGTTAACTGTAGAAAATGTAGGTTCATAAACAAAATGAGATAATTTGATCTACAATTCATAAAATCAGGGGTGTTCGATATGTTAAGTTTTGAGGATTACTTAAGCAGAATTCTATCATTCATGTGCACAGTTGCACGATACTGCTGTTTGTTTAAAGTGTTTCCTTCCTCCCCTTTCCTTGAATTTTCTTTCTTCCTCCTTTGAAGGTGCTGATGGTTTGCTTGAAGTCTGATGCCTCAGATATTAGTCCTCTCCGGTACTCCCCTGGGTAGTTGTGTGTGTGTGTGTGTGTGTGTGTGTATATAGAGGGTGTCAACAGACAACTCTACTGTGCAGGATATCAGAACCGAGCCTGATCCTGACCTCATTTGACATCCATGGGCATGCTGTCTGACAAAGAATCACTGCTTAGCAATAAAGAGCAGGAACCCTGGCTGACTTTCGCCCTTGGTAGCTTAAGAGTGCTGAGACTATTTGTAGTACCCTCAATGCTGCTCAGGCTAATAGTGTTGACTAGGATTTGAACCTGGAATCATCTGACCCATATAGCTGCAACTGGAATATGCTTTTACCCACGTGGTCATTACGATGTCTGCTTGTTCGGGTTGCTGAAGAAGTTGGTTTTAAAATGTTCTGCTGTGACTTTTATGTACAGTTCTGTGAAGTTTACAAATTTTAGGGAGGTTATAAGGACTTTGTATATATTTGGATTTTTAAAATCAGCATTTAACATTTCTTTTCTAATGTTTCTTTATAAATAGGACCGAGCACATCGTATTGGCCAGAAAAAGACCGTTCGTGTGTTTCGGCTCCTCACAGACAACACAGTGGAAGAGCGGATTGTGGAAAGGGCTGAGATGAAGCTGCGACTTGATTCTATTGTTATTCAGCAAGGTATGAATGCACCTATGGTTAGAGAAATTGTCTTAGACCCACCAACATATTATACTTGCTATGTACCCAAGGTTGGCACAACATTATATTCTTGCGCACTGAGAAACATTATGTAGCTTCTCTGAGGGCTCGGTGAGTTTATGGAGTTGATGACTTATTCAGTGCAAATCAGTAGCCTTGATATCCCCAATGTGGCATAAACATCCCTATTATAAAACAGTGGCTCCTTGAACTCCCCAATGTCAAGCGATGTGCAGTGACTGTGGGCAAATGTGACAGCCATTTTGTGCATGGGAAGATCCCACAAAATCTAGTGAGATGGATAACCAGCAAATCACTTTTTGGTGATACTGGTTGAGAGAGAAATGTTGACCAGAGCACTAGTAGAATTCCCTGCTGCTCTTTAAATAGTGTCATGGGATCTTTTATAGACACTGGCACAGACAGTAGAATCACAGATTAACAGCACTTATGACAAAACAGCACTCCTTCAGCTGTGTTAATCTAATTTTGTCGTAGAGCAAGGATTAAATGCACAGGGGCCAAAATTGCCCTCCGCCAAAAGCGCGGGCACCCAACGTGTTTCGGCTGTTTTTACAGCAGTGGGCTCTTGGGCGAAATTCCCACTCTTTTTGTTTTTTTTTCGAGCAGCCCGGAAGTTGGTCATAATGGGAGCGGAAGTACAGAAATTCGGTAAGTAGAGCAGTGGAAGTGGGAGGCGGGCCGAGTGTCCCTTGCTGTCGCTCATCAGCGTAGCGCTGATGACGTCATCACACTGGCATGTCACCGTGTCTCTCCCCTTCAATTAAAGGGGAGAGCTGCTGCGATTCTTTAAGTGAGGTCCACTGGGCCACCAGGGAGGGTTTCGGCTGGGCCAATGCTCTGGCACCCAAGACGGGGTGCCAGGCTGCCAGTTGATGGCCCGGCCAGACCCGGGGGCATAATTGTCGGTTAGATCTGGCAGTCGGCCGATTAAAAAAAAAAGATGGCGGCCACGGCAGTGGGCCCGCCTCTTCAATGGCTGCCGCGCCGCCATTTTGCAAGCACTCCGAGCACAGTGCACCGACAGAAAAAGCTGTCAGTGGCACCAAGCGGTGGGAGCAAGATTTTCTGTGCAGAAGTTTGCGTTCAGGGGGGCACGTCGGCAATGCGCGCTCTGATGACGCACTTCGGACGGATCAGCAGCAGCAGAGTGGTAGTGGGGGAGCGGGTCACCGCCGGGATACCACAGGAGCGTAATTTTCACAATGGCAGCCATTCCACAAAAAATTGGCTGTCATCCCATTCCGCTGCGTGGCCGCCGATTTCTGGCGGTAACAGGCCGAAAGGAAAGGGGCAATGTCGACCCCACAGCCTCCCGATTCTTTGTTGAAAGTACAGGTGCAACATCCCGAATCCGGAACTCCGAGAACCGGAATTGTCCAAAAAACAGACATTTTGTATGTAGCTGATAGTCATCCGGAATCCGGAATTATTGTCCAAAACCGGACATTTTTGAGACAAAACCCGAAATCCGTCATGGATTTGGTCGAGAATTCTGGATTTCAGACCAAGAAAATCAAGTCTGAAATCCGTAATCCTTGACTGAATCCGTGCCGGATTTTAGGTTTTGCTGGATTTCGGACCTCGCTGCTCAAAATCGAGGATTCCGGATTTCAGACTATTGATTTTCTTGTCTGAAATCCAGAAAAAACGGAATGGACTATCTCGCGGATTCCGGATTTCAGATGTTGTACCGGTACTGCCAACTGGGCCAAATTGACAAATTTTAATGATGTAGAAGTCCTTTGATTTCCCTCCATTTAGTTATTTTTATTACTATAGGAAGATAGTTTTTTTTAATGCTTTTGTCACTCATTAAGTTGGTACAGTAACAAAGTTTGGATTTTGAACTTTAAAGTTTCGTGTGAAGAGAACACCAAAGCCTCAAGTGTATTGGATGAAAATGGTTACTGTAAGGGATTGAACTCACTAGCAAGATCAGGGCAGGGGAGAGAGGACGTGAAAAGCTGTGAGTTTTGTAGAAAAGCAAGTTTGTAAGCTCAATGGGCTCTATTTTTGCTACCATTGGGTGCCGTTTTTTTGGTGCCTGTTGATTTTTTTTTTGATCAATCATGATTTTGCTCAAAGTTTGTATGCCAGTGGTGACTGTCGGTGCCGTTTTGTTGTACGCAAGATTTTTTGGCGCAGGTGTGGTTGGAAACTGATTTCCATGATGTTTTTGGCCCCGATTTTGGCCGTCCGCGGTTTTTTTTCAGCGAGGCGCACACTGGCCCAAGGCACCGCAAAAAAAAAAAAAAACCTGTTCAGGAATCAGCGCGGCGCACAAGAGGACAGGAGCGCGGCAATAAAAATACAAAATAAAATACTTTTTTTTCACCGGGAACTCTCTTTCTTTGGAGCAAGGGAAAATGATTTCCGGGCCGAAAGGACTGCTCCCTGCTTCCCCCCCCCCCCCATTGGACCCACTGTGATCCTGGGCCGAATGCCCCCCACGCTCCCTGCGAATTGAAGTTCGGGAGAGGGAGGGCAGTGGGTCCAGCCGGGGGGAGAGGTCCTTTGTGGCCCTTTTCGGTTGCCCTGGCAACTTCAGCTTTTCGCGCACGCCCAGAGTTTTTAGCGCAGACTTGAAGTTCCGCCCCCCCAGACTCATTTCGGAGAGCGCGGCACCAAATTCAAATATTTATTTGGCGAAAATCCCGATTTTTTTTTTTTCTTTCTTTTTTTTCTGGCGCAAATGTACACAAAATTCTTACGTTAACATGTGCAGGCGCCAAAAATCCAGCAAGTGGAAAATTGGGGCCAATGTTCTTGTCTTGAGATCAGTTGCAATTCTGAAAGAATGACACATGTCCAAATTGTATCTTTTTTTTCTTTCCCCCAACTTTTTCTTTTGTGCTCATCAAGGCATGCTAGCACTGGAGAAATTGCTTTTCATTTGGACTCTCTGTTTTGGCATCTAGCAATCCCAATTGAGATGTCATGCATTTAAATATGAAGTGCTCTCTCCTCTGCAGCGTGCCTCATTCCCAACTTCAGAAGAGCACTCCTTTATTGGTTAGACGTCGTCCCATACCAGCCATTCATGGCCACTGAGCGGGATTGCAAACTGCTGCGTAATTGGGGGCAGTTTTGTGCTGTGGGTGCATAACTAGCAATGGGATTGCGACTTCCCAAACCATATTGGAACCCAAGTCCACCACCCTACCTTTATAATTAATGGTTTGCATACAGTTGTATACTTGTACAAGAGGACTGCAGGGGTTAGAATTTCCTTTATTTATCCAGGTCACTAACATCCACCTGTAATTTCAGTACTTTTGACAGTCAGATACACAACAACAACTTGTATTTATATAGCACCTTTAACGTGGTGAAACATCCCAGGGTGCTTCACATGAGTGTTAGGCGATAAAAATTTGACACCGAGCCGCATAAATAGAAATTAGCGCAGGTAACTAAAAGCTTGGTCAAAGAGGTATGTTTTAAAGAGCGTCTTGAAGGAGGAAAGAGAGGTAGAGAGGCAGAGAAGTTTAGGCAGGGAGTTCCAGAGCTTGGGCCCTAGGCGACAGAAGGCACGGCCACCAATGGTTGAGCAATTACAATCCGGGATACGCAGGAGGGCAGAGTTAGAGGAACGCAGACATCTCGCGGTGGGCTGGGGGTGTTGGACACGATTAAAGAGATGGGGAGGGGCGAGGCCATACAGGGATTTGAAAATAAGGATGAGAATTTTGAAATCAAGGCGTTACTTAACCCGGAAACCAATGTAGGTCAGTGAGCACAGGGGTGATCACACAGCACTGCCCCCCCCCCCCCCCCCGTCATCAAAATCCACAGCGTGGTGCCTTGAACAACGTGGATCATTTTCTATACCTCAGGAGCCTACTATCAGCAAGGGCAGACATCGACGACGAGGTCCAACACCGCCTCCAGTGTGCCAGTGCAGCCTTCGGTTGCCTGAAGAAGAGAGTGTTTGAAGACCAGGACCTCAAATCTGGCACCAAGTTTATGGTCTACAGGACAGTAATGATACCCACCCTCCTATATTGCTCAGAGATGTAGACCGTGTACAGTAGATATCTCAAAGCGCTGGAGAAATACCGCCAGCGCTGTCTCCGCAAGATCCTGCAAATCCCCTGTGAGGATCAACGCACCAATTTCAGTGTTCTGGATCAGGTCAACATCCCCAGCATCGAAGCACTGGCCACACTCGACCAGCTCAATTGGCCGGGACACATCGTCCGCATGCCTAACACAAGACTCCCAAAGCAAGTGCTCTACTCGGAACTCCTGCACGGCAAGCGAGCTCCAGATGGGCAGAGCAAACGTTTCAAGGACACCCTAAAAGCTTCCTTGATAAAGTGCAACATCCCTACCGGCACCTGGGAATCCCTGGACAAAGTCCACCCGAAGTGGAGGCAGAGCATCCGGGAGGGCACTGAGCACCTCCATTCTCATCGCCGAGAGTATGCAGAAACCAAGTGCAGACAGCAGAAGGCACGTGCAGCAAACCAGACTCCCCACCCACCCTTTCCTTCAACGACTGTCTGTCCCACCTGTGACAGAGACTGTAATTTCTGTATTGGACTGTACAGTCATCTGAGAACTTACTTTTAGAGTGGAAGTAAGTCTTCTTCAATTTTGAGAGACTGTCTATAATGATGATAATGGGGGAGTGGGACTTGGTGCGAGTTAGGACACGGGAAGCCGAGTTTTGGATCACCTCTAGTTTACGTAGGGTAGAATGTGGGACGCTAGCCAGGAGTGCGTTGCAATAGTCAAGTCTAGAGGTAACAAAGCCATGGATGAGGGCTTCAGCAGCAGATGAGCTGAGGTACGGGCGATGTTACGGAGGTGGAGATAGGTGATAAGGAATTAATTATGTTGTAGATATGTGGTCAAAAGCTATTTCAGGGTCAAATATGACACCAAAGTTGGGAACATTCTGGTTCAGCCTCAGACAGGAGTTGGGGAGAGGGATGGAGTCAGTGTCTAGGGAATGGAGTTTGTGGCAAGGACAGTAAACAATGGCTTTGGTCTTCCCAATATTCAATTGGAGAAAATGTGTGCTCATCCAGAACTGGATGTCGGACAAGCAGTCTGACAATTTTGAGACAATATAGTCTTATCTATGACACTAGGCACCATCGCATCAATTTTCACAGCCATCAGAGTCAATTTTATTGGACATCTGTCATTATTACAATTAGTTCTGTCTGCACTTAATTATGCCACATCATGTACAATGTCAACATTTTATACTATGTGCCAGGTAGCTCTCTTATGATCTTGCGACTAAAGACACTGCTTGGTGTGCTACCAAGCCATGCAGATGAAGAAGGTCTTTGCTTCAGCTCAGATAGTTCTCGGCCATTGGGATGACACAATTGGTCTTTCTCTTTTCACCCCAGCCACACCCTGAGCTAGAGAAGGGGAGAAAATCCAGAATTCTCACCCCGATTGCTATCCAGTGCCTCCTGCTTGAAACTGCAAACTGGATTGGTGCTCGACGGTGATGTAGTTGAATAGTCTACTGATATGAAGAATGGCTATTTGGGTGAAGTAGCAGAGGGCTACTGCCACCCTTGAAATCATGTCCTAGCATATGTCACTGCAATCAGTGAAGATAAATTTAGTGATGGGAGGAGGAAGAGAGAGTAAAATGAACTCGCACTTAGCTCCTGTGCACTTGGATATGTAACTAGTGAGTTAACAAAGGTTCTCACATTGTTACTACCTTCAAGAATTAGTTTGCACCAGGAGTGCAGAAGTTATTGGCAGTACCCTTTTTTGTTTTGCTTTTATTTTTGATTTTATTTCAGTTATTTTTGATTTATTTCAGTTACTAGTTATTTAATGGAACAATAAATCGGAGAAACATCTGAGTTTTTAAAAAACGTCACCAAGTCTGTTTCAAAGTATCATCCAGACATTTGACATTGCTTTATTTTATTAGGGAGGCTAATTGATCAACAGGCCAACAAAATGGGCAAGGATGAAATGCTGCAAATGATTCGCCATGGTGCTACCCATGTCTTTGCCACCAAAGACAGTGAGCTAACAGATGAGGACATTGACACTATACTGGAGAGAGGAGAAAAGAAGGTACAAACACCAAATAGTTTCCTGAGTCCCAAGTTTTCCTGCTCTTTAAGTTCTAACAGCTACTATAGTAACCTGTTTTATGCATTTTTTGGTGTGTAAATGCTGTGCTCATAATGGTGAGGGATATTAGTGCATGGAAATTAAGGGGCCGAAATTGCCCCGTGCCCCGTTTGGGGGCAGTAACCTTCCTGGCCTGGGACTTTTACCGGCTGGACTGGAAATCTTGTCCCCAGCGTGCAATTGTGCTTTGCGCCCTTCAAATGAGGCGGAGTACTGTCTCAGGCACTCCACCTCATTGGAGGGGTGCTCCCGGGACTTCAGCGCATGGCTGAGTTCAGTGCCCACGCTGAAGATGTCAGCACTACAATGCCTCTCCCCTTCAGTTAAAGGGGAGGGCTGCTGTGCACTCTGCAAGCCCTTTGGGGCCGCTGCTGGGCCACCAGGGACGCGCTCAACTGGATCAGCGGCCTGGCACCCAAAAGGGAGTGCCAGGCTGCATGACGGCAGCCCGGTCGAGGCAAGGGCCGCCATTGTCAGGCCAACGGAAGATTCGGACGACAAAATAAAATGACGGCTCAACTTGCACACGCCCCGGGTGGATGTCAGCTTCGCGGTCCGCGGAGCAATTTCCCCCGTGGGGTGAAAGGGGGTCGGCGATCAAGGCGATGACATCATCACTTGTTGCATGCCGGCCTGGGGAGCTAACCGTGGGACGCAGCGCTACCGGCAAATTGCCCCAAAATCTATCGCTGCCCACCCCCGGGCGAAGGCACTGACGGCGCAAAAAAGAGGCAATTTCAGCCCCCAAATATTTTCCTTCACAGGTACTAGTGCCAGCTGAAATGTGACACTGAGCTTAGAGTGTTGACATGTTACCTGACTGGATGGACGAGATCCCACCTGAGCCTGATGCTGTCATCATCCACACACGCTTTCCAGCAAGGGTGGCTGGATAGTGATTAGGAGCAGGTCTCCTGGCTAATGAAGGAGTGCTGAAGCTAATAGTAGTGCCCTGCTGCCACCCCAGCTAACACAGGCCAAGGATCAGACCTGAGACTTTCTTGGTTTGCATGGCTGGGTTATTCACTGTTTAATTAGTTAGGCCGTCAAGGGAGCCACATTTTGTTTTTTGCATAATGAATGTCTTGTGCCTCCTTGACTTAATTCTTAATGCAATGCACTACATATACTGACTAAATCTCCGAAGTACACATTTTTTACATTTATTTTCATTCTCTCTCTTTGTCTTTTAAATGACATTGATTTTTCCATTTGGAGCACATTTACATTGATGGTTTTACAATGCAGCCTGAAAATATTTTATCAAATGTAATTATTTTTTCTCTTTAGACAGCTGAACTAAAAGAACGTTTGCAAAATCTTGGTGAGAGTTCCCTTCGATCGTTTACGATGGAAACAGAAAGTTTATATAGTTTTGAAGGTGAAGATTACAGAGGGAAACAGAAGGTATGGCTGTGTTACTTTGTGTTTAACGCTCAGTTGTATTAGTGCATTTACATTTTTCTCTTTAAACAATTTACGATGATAGTACTGTTGAAATTCTTTTGAACATGTGACTTTTTAAATGAGTTTTAACTCCTCGAGGTTGTCAGTGCTGCAGAATAAAACTCTTTCTATTTCAGGCAACCAATGTTGGCATCAAGCAGTCGCAGGTATAGCATGTTTAGATACACAGTAAAATAGCCCCCGACTGCACCAATGTAAAAGATTTCCATTTATCACGCTGATTATTGTGTAACCTCTCTAAGGATGTAGTTATATTGTCACTTTCACATTATTGCAGAGTAATTTCGGGTGTGCATAAATGCAAAAGTGACAGTATAACTTAAAATTATTGAGCTCCTAACATCACACTGTTTAAACAGGCTATCTTGTATTGGTTTTAGTTCCCATCAAATGTAATACATTTCTATCAAGGGACAGATTGTTAAATTTAATACTGAACTACTGGCAACTCATACTGTGGAGACAAGCCCAGTAGCAACTGGACTGACGCTACCTGAACTCATTTAATGTAAATTATAGAGTAATACAGCGCAGAAGGAAACCATTCAGCCCATCGTGCCTGTGCCAGCTCTTTGATTGAGCTGTCGAATTAGTCCCACTCCCTTCCTCTCTCTCCATAACCCTGTAAATGTTTTCCCCTAAATGTCTTATAGCCATCAGACAAAGAAGATACTCATCAGGATTTTGGCCACCCAACCCTGCAACATTTAAATGATGATGGTGGTGGGGGGGAGGCAAGGAGACCAGATGATTTCCCCACCTACCAAAGAGAGGGGTGGCAGTACTTGCAGGGCCAGCAATGGAAAGCAATCGTTGGTTGGAAAGGGCCTGGTAGTGGGCACCTCTCCCTCTCTTCAGAACTCATATCTGCACCAAGGGTCCTTTTGGCTCCTGCTGACCCTGTTTAAATATATTTTTAAACAAAATCTTTCAGGGCTTCTGCCCTCTAAACCTAGTTCCTGCTCCATGACACACTGCAGTGGATGCCATGCTGCAGTGCCACAGAATCTTTCTGCTCAGCAGCTATGGGCTTCCGATGTATGACAGGGATCCCACTGGGAGGCTATCCTGCATATTTAACCATCCTGATCCAAGGAGATGATTTCGGGTCATGGCAGGATCGGGATAATTGACGAGCGATCCACCCCCAACCCAGAGCAGTGGAAAAAGTAGCTGGTGAAAGCAGCTGCAGTTTGTCATGTAGAGTGTATGGGGAGAGTAGGAAGGGATATGGAGTATACGGGTGTGAAGAAACCCTGCAAGATGACTCTCCCCATTCCATGGTGACGAAGTTGAGAGGGTTTGCAGGCAGACTCGGCCATTTCCGGTGGCAGCCCCCGGCGTAGGTTGTGCCCGACCTTATCCTGTGGGAAAGAAGGGAGTGTGACAGTGACATGGAGTATAAGTGTATAGAGAATATTGCCTTTAAGATTTCCTGCCACCTGCCCCCAAACATGCGTGCAGCGAATGAATTGTACAGGTAGTGCTGGCTGCACACTGGAATCATTTTAATGAGATCCCAGAATGAATTAACGTGCTGCCTGGAACCATGTGAACAGGCTCGCACAGAGCATGTCCCAGCCCCCGCACACCCGCTTCCCTCTGCGATCGAGGTCTCTTGTTTTCTCAAATATAAACTCCCTCTAGTGGTGCAAACAATGTACATCACTCTTCAGTATATTCCATGCCTTATTTTCTAATGTACATTTTCCTCAGCAGCATTGTTTTTAAAGGTTATTCTGAAGTAGTGCTAAGAAGACTCTTTTAATAATTTTTACAAAAATACTTTCACGTGCCATGTGAATATTGACCACTTGGCATCTTGTTGTTGCAAAGTATACAGGTCTGTTTTGATTATTTGCTTAAATATCGGCTTTAAAAAAATCTCCCAGTTGAGCTAGGGTTTGGTTGTAATGGCAATAACTCCCCGTTGTCCAAAATATTGCTTCCATAGCTTGGTAAATCCTCCCAAGATTGTGGAAATTTACAGCTACTCCCTTTCCTGAAGCCTGTCAAATCCAACTCTCCAGATCGTTTCTGTCTAAAATGATAGTGGAAAATAAACTAAAATACAGCTAAAGGCCACAGTTCCACAGAAAATAGAACCTGAGCAAATTTATGATGTGTTATTTGTACTTCATTATGGTTGGGCAGATGCAGTTTATCTGGATTAGCCACTTCCATTATAAGTGGCGTGGCCCTATATTTTAATTTGTTGCACTTATCAAGACCTATTCCATTAATGGAATGCTACCATAATTTGTGACATTTGAGCTATTATAAGACTTGGCTTCAAGATGTGTGTTTCTGATCTGAAGTATAAATGTAAAAACAACCCATAAACATCTTGAGCATAACAAATGTCTGTTGGTGACACACTTCAGCCAAATGTTAAATCATCATTGGCTCAAGTAACCACTTATCTGTTAAATCATTAATCAAAATCCGATTGACTAAAGTTGAATGAATCAAAAGGCATTCTATTCACTCTCAGCTGGCAGTAGACGGTAGTGGTGATTGAATCAGTAACCAGCACGGAGCCGAAGTATCAGATTGCTCAATTTGTTTTTCAAATTCATGAATTAATAAGTACTATAAAACCAGCCAAATTGCTTATTCTTTTCTGTCAATGCTAACAATTACATTTCGAGCATCCTAAGAACATTAAATATGGCATAATTTAAAAAATAAATCACTAAACTTAACCATAAAGTGGCACCAAAAATTTTCCATCAGCATCATGATGCATCCCATCAGGCCACTCAATATTCTGGGCTCCTTGTATAATTTCCCTCCACATCCTTCACTATTTCTGCCCAGCCAATTAAGGGGCCCAAATTTGCCCAGGAGTTGCTCCGTTTTTTTGGGAGCAATTTGATTTTTCTGGAGTATCTTAAAAATCCCCATTCTGCACATTCAATTTGTGCCAGTGTAAGTGAGTTAGTTAGGATTTTTTTAGTTTAGTGTTTTTTTTTTCAAGCCGTTTTGGCCATTTAAGCCAGTTTGGACAGCTAATAGTTGCTCCAGACTAACTTAGGCCAGCGTATGTAGCCACTTGTGGCCGCACAGAAAACTCTTGCGGAGAGTTAAGAAATCAGCGCAGAGATAGGGGGGGGGCAAGGGAAGCGGAGAGGACCTTGCAAAGCACTAAACACCTTCACAACAACATTCAAGGAGTATAAAAACCATCAATAATAAATAAAAAATAAAACTTAAGTCCTACCTTCCTAAATCGGCCTCCCAAGGGACTTGACTTCTCTCCGAGGGACTGCACCTCTCTCCAGGGAAGGCAGTGGCCGGCCTGTGTGGCAGGCCACTCTGCCAGGGATGAGGTGGCGAACATTGGGTCATCCCTTCAGCCAGGGATAGGGGCAGCGAGCTTCGGGTCCCGCTCACAGTCTGCAGGACGCGCTGGGAGAGCGAGGAGCTACTGTGCATGCGTGCAGACTCCACCACGCATGCGGACAGCTGCCGGCACTGTTTTCGGCGCAGGGCTGTAGCTCTGCCCCCCCATTGCACTATATATGCTGCTCCAGGACCCAGGACACACAGCAGAGCAACCAGAATCATGAGTACGTTTTTTGGCGCCGTTTTGAACACACAAAGTCGGTGCATCTCAGGTTACTGCGCCGGAAAAAGGGGTGGGGGAAATTTGGGCCCATTGTTCCTGTTTCCAATCTAAACTTGAAAACTGGGCATGCTTACAAATCCATATAACAGACTACAATTTCTAGGAGCCACCACACAGCTGTGGCATGCTTGTTTCCCACTCACTTTGGCATTGGTCCTGGTCCCATTTTGATCCCCATTCCAAATTTTGCTTGTGTTCCTATTCGCACTGTGCCTTTTGCTACCTCCCACTCCTGCTCTTGTTGACGTACTGCTCCTGATCCCATTCCTGTTTGTGTATTTCCTCCTGTCCCTGCTGCTGTTTTGGCACCCAATCCCATTTGGCTCCTGATTCCACTCCCGCCTGTTTTCCTGCTCCCCCATGCATGCTGCCTCCCAGTCCTGCTCTTGCTGATGCTATGCTGCTCCTGCTGGCTTTCTGCCCCCTTGAACTCTGGTACTGGCTCTCATTCCCAATGTTGCCATACCCCCAACTAATGTTCCCTGTAATTTTATTTTTTCCGTGCACGGCCCATTCAAATCTTCACGCATGCGCGGTTATTCCCATCGAAAAACCGGTAACCGGCCTGCACCGAGACCTCTAGACCGTGGCCCCACAGCTCAATGGGAACGTTGCCCTCAACATCCCACCCAGTAATAGCGGCCAGACCACAGCAAGAATTGCCACCTGTGTCTGCGCGCATCCTCGCAGCCCTTGTCCAGGGTCATAACACCTTCTAATCCACAAGAAATCAACTTCTATAATGAGACCATCACTGGGTCTCGCACTCATAATACACATGTTTTGAACTGCCGTTGTGGGATGCTCGTGCAAATATTGGGTTCTGTTATTTTAATGGAAGGGTTAACTAATTTAAAGTAAATGGGATAATAGGCTGAATCTTAACTTTCAAAGACAGGTGGGTTGGCGTCATGTCAGAGGTTAAAATGCAAAATGTCAAACAGGAACCTGCATCAGACCCGGCCACTTTCGGTTTTAACGGAGGCTGGACGAGGTGCGGGCATCCAATCTGCTTGTGGGAAGCGAGTTGGCCATTTAATTATAATGGGACTGCCTGCCTCAGTTTAACAGTCATTCTATTTTTAAATCATTTCGCTTGGGTTTCTCCGGTGATGGAAACCTGCAGGGAGCGAGAAGGGCTAAATTCATATGGTGAGAGCCTCTACAGCACTGCTTGTGGTCCAGGAGGAGCAGGAGTGTTTCCTGCAGGCCCAACAAGCTACCCAGTAAACCTCGTCCACCCTGCGATCTGTCTACTCCCCCAGACCGCCATCAGACTACCCCGTCTCCCCCACGCGATCGGGACAGCCCCCCCCCCCCTCACAAGCTCTCTCACTCACCCACTACACCTACCTGCTTTCGTAGGCTGTGGCCATGTACTGCAGGCTTCCCGAATGAAAGGCCTCCAGCCTGTCAATCAGGCTGCCTGTGGTCGGGACCCCAACAGAAAATATTACAGGAGTTGTGCGCAATGTTCCCTGTAATTTTCTTTGGGTCGCGCGGCCCAGTCACAATTCTGCGCAAGTGCAGTTTTTTCAATTTAAAAACTGGCTAACCGGCTGCGCGGGACCCGTAGAGTGCTACGCAGCCACGTGACCGTGCAGCTGAAAGGAAACATTGATGCTCCGTTCTTCCAGGTTTCCTGACCTCTCAACAGCCCTCCTGTATAAAACTCTCCTCTGGTCTAAAATCCAGGCCAATATCTCTGCTGATGGTGAGAAGAGGAATTTTAGACTAAGTCATTAAGCATTCATGTCCTAGTATCCCACAGTGCAATTTCAAGGTGCAATACTTTTGTTGTTATAAAACAATGAATTCTCCAACTCACATGAACAACACCTCAGGCGATTTTACTCAATTTCTTCACGTATGAAATTCTGTTCCTCCAGAAAATTTTCAAGTTTTAAAAAAAAAAAGGCAGATCATATGAGAATTTAGCAAATGGTAGCATCATATGTGGCTACATAATACTCAGTGTTTGTGTTTAGGTTTATTTAGTTTATAGGCACATGAAAAAAAATTCAATTTAATTTATGCTTTAATATTGTACCAATGTGTTTCTTGTCTACTTCCCTTAGTATGTCATCTCCAATTGCTGTTATGGTTTGTTCACCTAGTGCTGTATACTTTGAATTGGTCTGTAATGTCAGCTATGGCTAAGTGGTTGCAATCTCGTCTCTGAATCAGAAGGTTGTGGGTTCCCACTGCAGGGACTAGAGCACAGAATCTGGGCTGACACTTTCTTTTCATTCCTTCTTTAGCTTTTCCTTTCCTCTTGTAAAGTAAAACCATTGTTTTTCTGCCCAGAAAACTTAAACTGATGAAGTTTCAGAATTGATGGAGTTTTATGAGCTATATTAGTGTTGCCACTATGCATGGGGTAAAGTGTAATGGTGTGTGTGTGAACTTTTTGTACTATAGCCACTTCAAGTGTAAAGACACCCATCAGCACAATTATAGATTCTTTCCTTGCAAACTTGGATTGTGTGTGGCGAGGAAGCATTTTGAGTTATAAAGCAATAAATTGAAGTACTGCTGATCATAGGTCTACTGGTGTTGGTAACAGTGGGAACAATTTGAGGTAATGGATTGAGTGTCACACACGAACTGTACCACACATTAAAACATACTGACTTATGTGCAATCTTTGTAATAGTATATTGCTACAAATATACTACTTTCAGCATTGCACTCCAATATAGTGTTATTGGGGGCAATTTTCCAACACCGCTTGCCTGTTTTTCACCAAGGCCTAGTTGCACCAGACATTGCGTGGCCTTACCAGCTGCTCCAAAAATGGCCTGGGAAATATTTGGAGAGGGAATTCTTGTGGAAGCCCAGAGGAGCAGGAGTCCTCCTCCAGGCTTCACAAAATGACAGTGTTAATTGCCGGCTTGTTCCTGCACCTTTTTCCCCCCTCCCCACTCGCCCTCGTGGGATTGGCTCTCGCCCAACATGCCGGTTGGCTCAATACAGAAACCAGACAGTTTTTGACCTTTCAAAACCAGCGGGCTGCAGTGGAGTGCCTATTGGGTTCTGGTTAAATTCAAATGAGGCCCGAAGCCGGAAATGGTTCAGCCATTCCGCAGGTGGCTTTGGGCGGGCACTGTGGGCGCACAGCCAACATGGCGCCCGTTTTGCGCTGAAGTTAAAAATTACACCCATCATGGGCACATGACAAAAGAAACAGCAATGTTGGATTTAAAATCTGTCACAAGTTGCATTATCCATACAGATATACAGTATAGCAAATACAATTCGATAATTTAATGATTTTGGTGCTATTTTTAAATGCACAGTATTAATGAAAATGTTCTTTTTATTTTGTAATCAACAGATTGGTTTGACAGAGTGGATTGAACCGCCCAAACGAGAGCGAAAAGCCAATTATGCAGTGGATGCATATTTCCGAGAAGCTTTACGTGTCAGTGAGCCAAGAGCCCCAAAGGTAAAGCAGTGTATAAAGCCTTCCTCGGGACAGATTACGATTTTGAATTCAAAATTACTTCAGCCTGATGGTGTTTAAGTAGATGTTTTAAACCACTGAGTGGTCCAAAACTACAAGAATAAAATAAGCAAACATTGTGTAATGTGATAGCATCGTTCCTGTGTACCTCAGCCACCTTCATATCCGTAGAGTATTAAGTTGCTGTTGATGGGGGACGTTTTCCTCTGTGCCTTTACTGTAACAAAGTTGTAAATCTCTCTTATAAAGAACGGGTTTGTGATTTTGTTACATCAAGTGCACAGGGAAAATCTTCCTCCACTGTTCTACCTGATTATAACGTCCTCGTGCTATCTCCCTTCTTTCAAAAGTCGTCTTGCATTTTTATCTTTGACTGTGCCATTGGTCCCGATGGCTTTCCCAACTCTTTTATATCCAGGGCCCCAAATACTCCTTCCAGGTGAAACAGTGATTTACTACTACTACTTTCAATTTAGTATGCTGTATTCGCTGCTCACTACGTGGTCTCCTCTACATTGGGGAGACCAAGTATATATTGGGTGACCGCTTTGCGGAGCACCTCCGTTCAGTCCGCAAGTGTGACCCAGAGCTTCCGGTCGCCTGTCACTTTAGTTCTCCACTGCATTCCCAGTCTGATCTCTATATCCTCGGACTCCTACAGTGTTACAACGAAGCTCAACGCAAGCTCGAGGAACAGCACCTCATCTTTCGTCTAGGCACTTTAAAGCCTTCTGGACTTAACATTGAGTTCAACAATTTCAGAGCGTAGCCGCTGCCAATCTTTAGCTCCCTTTCACCCGCCCCCCCCCCCCCCCCCCCCAAAGCCTGTTTCTTTCTTTTTTATCTCCTTGTCTCTAGTGGCAGTTGGTCATTATCCCACCATTCACACCTTATCTTGATTAATGTTTTTCTAACTCCTGGCATTACCATTTGAATTTGGACCATCGTCCCTTTTGTCTCTCTCATCTCTCCTGTCTTCCAACCTATCACAGACTTTCCCTTTTGTTCTTTCTTCCCCTCCCCCTTTCAGTGCTTGTTAAGAATCTGTTCTTTCCAAACACTCTCCAGTTCTGACGCAGGGGCATCGATCCGAAATGTTAACTCTGCTTCCTCTCCACAAATGCTGACTTGACCTGCTGAGATTTCCAGCATTTTCTGTTTTATTCCAGATTCCACCATCCGCAGCATTTTGCTTTTATCTTTTATCTCCTGCTCTGTTGCCTTTTTATCTTCCTTGTAAAGCATTCGCCCAATGTTCTTCGATATGAGGAACACTGTATAAATGTTTCATGAAATGTTTAAAAAAAAACTGCACTATTATCTGAACCGAATGAGCATTACAGGATATTCTTGGGTTGAAACAGTGAAACCGAATCATGGTACAAGAATTCAGACCTGGTATTTCCCTGCCCCATAACATAACATTCCCTTATAAACTCCTTTTTCATTTTTATTCAAACATTTTTGGGGTACTGTATTCTCCATAACTCCTGTCCATGGTTTCCAGGATTTTCGCCCGATTTAACTTTGCCAGTGATTGCAATGGAAAGGAAAACCAGGCGTAGTGTATAATAGGTGGCCTATTGCCCATTTTACACCAATAAAAGTTCAGAATTAACCCTGGTATTTCCTTTGATCATCTCTGTCTAGTCCCATCTCCTACTCTCTGTCCAATTTAGCTTTCTCTGCCCCTTTCTATTTGCAGCACCTTGGGATATTTTGCTACATTAACGATGCTATATAAATATTATTTTTTTCTGCTGTTGTATCGTGAAGTGATACATTGACGATTCCCTGCGAGGTCTTGATATCTGTCAAAGTATTGGGAGGCACTAAAAGTAAAGTCCTTCATCATGGAATTGTTCTTTTCCTCTCTTGAGGAAGGTCTACCTTTAACATTCAAACCTCACTGGGTTCACCCTGCCCTGCTTTCGGAATTTTCTCAGTGGACCTAGCAGTCCCCAACCTGCCATTTTATGGTGTTTCACTGCTTACTTCCCACATAACCCACTTCAGATTTTGAGGCCTGTTCCCCATGGTCCTCATAAACCAATTCACCTTGCTAGCTATCTTCTCGTCTTCAAAAGCCTCCTAAAAACCTGTTTCTTCAATTGTGATTTTGATTCCCTCCTCCTTCATTAAATTCTTGCACTTCCCTTTTGATGCCCGTCACTTCTCTGTAAAAAGTTGGTTTTACTCTGAGCGATATGTAAATGTGATTTGTTACCCAGATTAGTTTTTGACTGCTCCTTAATGGGCAGGCACAAAGCAATCTTGGCAGAGGTCCTGGGTTAACATGTGCCCACCTTTCCACTGGGGTTTGGAGAATGCTTCCAGGTAAAAATGCTTTGAGATTGCATTTAAAATGAATATGACTAATCTGATACAATAAAAGGTACTTAATGATTGGAAGTATGATCTAATTTGGATGGTTGCTTCCCTGTAATTTAAAAATGTAGGGATTAAGCTTCAAGATAATTTTTCTTTGCTTATAGCGGGCTCCAGAGACTAGAGCAAAAGAAAAAGATTAAAAACAAAAAAGTCAAAGCACAGCTCTTCCAAAAAGTCTTAATAGAGTTCATTAAATAAAGTAGTTGTTTGTAAATTCTAGAAGTTTATATTCTGATTGTAATCATTGTGTGTTGTGTATTATAGGCGCCGCGACCTCCGAAACAGCCAAGTATTCAAGATTTCCAGTTTTTTCCACCACGTCTATTTGAACTACTGGAGAAAGAAATCCTTTCTTACAGAAAAAGTATAGGCTACAAGGTATTGCAGTGCAATTGTCTGTCAATAGAGGTTCTTGGCCCAAACACCATGGGCTGGATTTTCGGTTTTGCTCATTTCAGGGCGGTAATGACGGCGGGGCGGTACAGTTTGCGCCTCAGTCAGCAAAATTTATCAGCTGGGTCCTGAGTGTGGAGCGGAGCACTAAGGGAGGCGTTGCACACCTCTCTTAGGGCACTCGGCCGGCTGAGCAAGCGAAAATCCCGGTAAATAACTCACGCCACCACAACATAAATCGCAAAAAAAATTTAAAAACAATCACACTTACCTGAGATCGACATTACTTACCTCACTGCAGCCGCTACAGATCGGACCACCTGCTTTCACAGGTGGTCCCAGCACGACACTCTACAGAGTGCTATGGATCGGGCAGCAGCCAAAAATTGAGCCAGTGTCGCAACCAGGGGCATTGCACACCAGCTCGCCTCTTCCGGCGGTAATGCTCGGTGTCCCGTCGGAACCGGCATCGAAAGTCCCGGCAGGGCGCTGGAAGCTATCCGCCTGCCCGGAAGTCCTTCGCTCGCCATTGCCTCCCCTCCGGAGCATGAACAGAGGCGGCAGAAGACCGAGAATCCAGCCCTTTATGTTGAAATGTAAGTGACTGATGTGCAATTTACTGGCATTGTGAAATCTTTTACAGTGCAACTGGAAGAGCTGTCTTGCTACTATGGTACAATCAACCTTAACGGCATCACACAAAGTAAACCTCTTTCCATTGAAACTCCTTTACATTTGTGTAGGTATCTTAAATCAAAGTAAGTGAAGATAACCCATCAATGCTGGAGAAGCAGATGGCCTAAGCTTCTCAGCCATGATTGAGAGGTACTCAACAATTTGGTGTGCATTTGTATGGGGTGAGCACAGGATTGGGTGAGCTCGTTATGTACCCTCATGTCAAATAGCCTGTCAATGCTCACCATTGAGTCACATGCAGGAATAATGACACTTGGGTGAAGTGTTGTCTGGCAATCAACACTTATTCAGCTGTGCCCCAGTCTGGGGTCAGTTACTTTGGGCGAAAAGAGGAATTGAGGCACATCTTCAGCCAGGCAGATTTCTTCTCGCTCCAAAGATGCAACTATGATCCTGGCTGATAAATATTGGTGCTGAGAGCCTCAGCTGTGGTTGGTATTTCTGTTGCAAAAAAAACCATTACTATTTAAATGCAATTTATTCTGTTTGGAAGATGATTCTTGCACACCCCTTTAAAGCAAAGGGGATGATCAATAATCTGTTGTAGTGTCTGGATCGTTAGTGAAATGTGACATTGACGGTGAGTCTATTTTCTAAAATATGAGATTTGAGAAGTAACAGGAGACTACATAAAAACTGGATAGAAATTAACAGAGTGTTTGTGGACTGGAAATTGACGTTGGTGCCACCAGGACCTATTTTCATGGATCAACTTTTTAATCGAATGCTCGAACAGTTCTTCTAGGAAATGCATCTGGTTTGCTGAACCCAGAAAATAAATGTGCATTTTCCTGAAATTTGGAGCTAACCTGTTTCGGGATGGAGATGGAAAATTTTCTCATGGGTAGATAGGTCAATTACATCTTTTCCCTGCATTTCTCTGGATACTACCATAAGTGTATAAGATTAACACATGTAAGTGACTTAATGTTCATTTGGGAATGGTTGTAGGTCCCCAGGAATCCTGACTTACACAATGCAGCACAGGTACAAAAGGAAGAGCAGCGGAAGATTGATGACGCACTGCCTCTGAACCAGAAGGAAATTGAAGAGAAAGAGAAGCTCCTTACACAGGTATGCATCCAAATCTGCTCCAGTTTTTAAAAAAAAATGATATTGCCGAGTTCTAAGTCTTCACTTTGTGTTGTTACTAGAGCATCTTAAAGTATGGTTGTGTGGAATTTTCATTTAATAATACCACCATAATTATTTCTATAACATTTGCAAAAATGTAAAGGTCCTGGTATTCAGGTCAGTTGTGGAATAGTGTCTTGTCACTTGTCCATCAAAGCTGAAGGTGTAATTTACATTTGTAACTCAAATATAATTCACAAAACAACAGCAAATCATACCCAAACTAGTGAGCTACCTACTAATGAACAAGTAGCAACGGTCAACTAGTCAGCAAACAGCTTCTAATAAAGCAACTATCAAGGAGGAGGGAAACCAACTAAATCTCTCTTTTTGGCCACTATCTTGTTTCCTAAGCATGTTAATCTTGCACTTAATCAATGCAAGTAATAACACAACAAATATAAAAATTTTAATTGCCAAAAATATTTTAGTTTACCTATAAAATTGCTCAACTCCTGTTGGAAATGTATGTTATAAGTTTTAACTGGAAGGCCTAACCTCTGTCGGGGCTTGAATGTGGCCGTGAGCTGAATGTATGCTCCAGTTGCAATCACAACAGCTTTTTGTCTGCTTCATGCAACTGCTTTGAGATCAATGTCACGGGAGTTTGCTATTCTTTTATTTTTTTTTAAAAAGTCCACCCTATCCATCTGTGGTCCTATGTGCTGCTTGGACGCTGATCTTGAGTCCTTCTCTACCTAGCTATCTGCCCTGAGTGCGCATGCACATTCATCTGATGAATGGGGTCTTCAATTTGCCTTTAAAATAGTGATCTGCAATCACATACCACAATATTATTACTACTTAATTAATGGGATTGGACTACAGTCTCTACAATTGATTTGGATTTTTAAAATATTTATAGAAAATACGTTTATTCGAAGTTGGGGTAATTAGAATAATTAAAACTCGTATACACTTGTAGAATTGGCATATAATTGACAAAAGAAATTCAACACAGATAAATGTAAGGTATTACATTTTGATAGGAAGAATAGGGAGGTCACTTATTACTTGGAGGGTGCGAGTCTAGGTGGGGTAGAGGAGCAAAGGGATCTCTGAGTACAAATACACAAATCAATAAAAGTATCGACTCGGGTTAACACAGGGAGTAGTTGAAGCGAATAGTATAGATGCATTTAAGGGGAGGCTGGACAAGCATGTGAGGGAGAAGGGAATAGAGGGTTAGATTTAGATGAGGAAAGACTGAAGGAGGCTCGAGTGGAGTATAAACACCGGCAAGGACTGGTTGGGCCAAATGGCCTGTTTCTGTGCTGTATATCCTATGCAATAATTAACTGGAGCTGATGGAAACCATAAACCTCCCTATTTAATTATATCCTACAGTCAAAATAAATTATCTTCATTTTCCTATCATAAGTTTTACTATAATTAACTGTGAAATGTAATATTTACTTGTTAGTTGCATTTAATAATAAATTTGCTGTCTGCATTTAAGAGTTAATTGTATTACTCAAATTGCCACTAACATTATTTGCTAGGGCTTCACAACTTGGAACAAACGGGACTTCAACCAGTTTATCAAAGCCAATGAGAAATATGGTCGGGATGATATTGATAATATTGCTCGAGAAGTTGAGGGGAAGACACCTGAAGAGGTTATTGAGTACTCTGGTAAACCTGTTCCCAGTTCTTTACAGCTTTGATTACTTTTTAGTTTTGGTCATAAAACATCAATCATAAATCAAAGTTTGACAATAAAAGAATCTTGTTAAAGAAGGTGTTTTATAGTTTTGCATTTTTTCCCCTCATAGATCTAAATTTTCCTCTTGTTTAATTTGAAAATATTTTTAATAACAATCTTCAACTACTACAGTGCAATCTCAATTACCCAGCATAATGGGGGCCTTCCATAGAAAGTGGAAGATAAATTGTCTGAAAACAGAAGTTTAAAACAAATGCCGTAAGCTACCAGCTCCCTTTTCGGTGGAAATTCTGGGAGATAATTGAGAATATGGAAATGGATGGGAGCAAGGATAATTGAGGTTTTGCTGTGTTAGCAAATATTCTTAATTGCTGCAGGGTTTCCAAGCCATAATTTACAGTTGAGTTGTTTATTTTAGCTGTTTTCTGGGAGCGCTGCAATGAATTGCAGGACATCGAGAAGATTATGGCTCAGATTGAGCGTGGTGAATCAAGGATTCAACGACGGATTAGCATAAAGAAAGCTTTAGATGCAAAGGTGATTTGTTATTTCAATTCATGATATTTCACCAAGTTTACAGGTAACAATATGAAATGCAGACCTAATCACGAATTCGCCCTTGTTAGAAGGATGTGGGGTTTGAAGCCTTAGCAGGAATTTGAGTTTAGAATCTAGGTTGACACCTAGATGCTGATGGAGTGCTGCATAATCAGATGAAAAGTTAAACCTGTTATGGTGGACACTGAAGACCTCAATTAAAGAAGACTAGCATTCTCGGTGTCCTAACCTTTAAAAGCACTTATGGATTACGCTATAAACCGTTGTTGAAGCAGAGAATTCAACATTCTATCTTCCATTTACCATCTGTTTCTAAAAGCTGAGCACTGTTTTAAAGGTGATGTTGGGGGCTTCACTTCAGATGTATCATCTTATAATCTGACTTCCGATATTACCTGAAAGAAGGCAGTCTCTGTAATGTGGCACATGTTTGTACCTGGCTGTACTGTCCTAACTTGTGTTCATCTCTTGCTCTATTTCAGATGGCGAGGTATAAAGCCCCTTTCCATCAGCTACGTATTCAGTATGGAACTAACAAAGGAAAGAATTACACAGAGGAGGAAGACCGCTTCCTGATCTGTATGCTGCACAAGATGGGCTTTGATAAAGAAAATGTGTATGAGGAGCTGCGACAGTGTGTGCGCAATGCACCACAATTTAGGTTCGACTGGTTTATCAAGTCCAGGACAGCGATGGTATGAAACTGTTAGTCTTTATAAAAATGTTTGAAGATTTTTAAATTGATGAAGCCTGGTTTAAAATTCTACATAAACCTCCCCTATGGACAAGATGTGATCTTAGTTAAAACATGGTGGTGCAGTGAGTTAGGTATAAAACTACCCTAGTTCAACATCAATTGATACTAAATTGCCAATCTTGCTCTGAGAGACCACAGGATGGCTAATGTGGAAAATAATCAAATGTCACACTAGTGCATTAGGAAGCACTGTTCTCAGTTTGGAACTGAAACATGTTGGGTTTGGGTAAAGGGAGCTTTACCCTGCATCTAATCCTCCATTTTTCATAACATAGTTGGGATGTTTTTCTGTGTTAAAGGCACTATATAAAATGCAAGCTGTTGTTACTGCTACTATCCTGGGAGTGTTTGATACTGACAGTGGTTCTGCAAGATGAAAAATGCCCCATTATCCAGCGCTAACATCCCTCACAAAAGTCCTATAAAGATCATGTAATTATTAGTTATACTTAATGTCAGGGTGGTAGTTTTGGGGGAAAATTATAAATTGTATACTCAGACTAATCAAATATGATAACTTTCATATTGAAGATGTACATGGTGCTGAGGAAAAAAGCCTCATTAGTCTCAACAACTTTTAAAATGATAGAAGTCTAGTTACAACTCAACGACAAATACTTGCATTTATACAGTGTCTTTAACATAGAAAAACTGTCCAGTGTGCATCTCTGACAACAGTGGCTTTGATTTGCTTAATGTGATTTTAAACATGATCGTAATCTTCAGGGATTATGTGATTTTACTTTAATAAATTGGATTTGAAACTCAGTGCGTTACAAATCCATACTAAATTTATTTAATGATTCAGGTGGCCAAGGCAACGGGAGTAACACATTTTCATTTTACACAAGCATAGCTTTCATTTGACCATTCCAATTTTTGGGCAAGGCAAGGGAATCTGCTCAAATAAGTTTCAGTTAAACCCTTTAAAGCCAATAGTTAGGACATTCATCTTGTTGCTGCTTATGGGATTTTGCAGCCATATTTAACAGTCCATGTTCTACAAAGTAGTTCATCGTATGTGAAATGCTTTACGACATTTGAGAGGCGATACAAATGCAAGTCTTTAATTTATAAGATGTAAGTGTGGTGTTTTGATTTTCAACAGCTCTTTGGTGACAGAAACAATCTAATGCAGACAGGCAGACTCAGCAAGTAGCTGACTCTAGCCAGCAGTAGCTTACTTGTAAAGGCAGGTATTGGGGCAGCATTGTAACAGAAACTTCAGAAAGTGGCTGCACTTTGTTTGCTGAACAATCTGTCCTACAGTTTTGGCCACACTGCTGCTAAGCATGGGGTGCAGGAACTGCTCCAGCTGCTTTTGGGAACAGAACCACCTCTCGGATTTGGCACCTTCCTATCCAGTGTTTTTGTATTGATGAATGCAACTTTTGTTTCTTCACTTCCTTTTTATATCAGGAACTCCAGAGACGCTGCAATACATTGATATCTCTGATAGAGAAAGAAAACTCAGAACTTGAAGAAAAGGAACGTGCTGAGAAGAAACGACGTGGGCCTAAAGCTGGAACGGTATTTAAAATTCCATTCTTGGGGAGAAACTGGATAGGGAGGTGTGGACAGCCCTGATGAGCAGCTCTAATTCTAATCAGCAGTACCTTTCATGTGGGGAAACCACAAGGAGAGGGAGCACTTTACTTGCTAAACAACTCATCCTAACTGGGTGGTTGGTCACCTTTGCAATCTGGTTTTGAATCCAGATTACACTATTTACGAATATCTCGTTCTCCTGGCTGTATGAGTCCTGTATGACGCCACTTTGAGTAATCTCAACCAAGCTTTTAGTTGCCACAGTATTATTCCTGACGTGGGTACCATCTTTTCAATCTCATTCAGAGAGGTCACAAGATGGCTACTGTTGGAAATGAAAAATGATCATGCTAGTGCAGTAAGGAGTGCTTTTTTGACTTTGGAGGTGTAGTACATTAGAGTGCTGAATCATGGAATTTTACAGAACACAAAGATGCCATTCAGCCATCACACCTTTGCCAGCTGTCTGAAAGAGATAGCTGATTTTGCCTGCTCCTTGATCATACCCTTTTTTGGTTATCAGTGTCAGCCCGTGGCTCAGTTGGTAGCACCCTTGCCTCTGAGTCAGAAGGTTGTAGTTCAAGTCCCACTCGAGACTTGAGCACAAAAATCTAGGCTGACACTCCAGTGGAGAACTGAGGGAATGCTGCACTGTCGGAGGCAGCGTCTTTCGGACGAGACGTTAAACCGAGGCCCGTCTGCTCTCTCAGACGTAAAAGATCCCATCACAATTTCAAAGAACAGCAGGGGAGTTACCTCCGATGTCCAGGCCAATATTTATCCCTCATAATCAGCATAACAAAAACAGATTATCTGGTCATTATCACATTGCTGTTTGTGCGAACTTGCTGTGCACTATTTTGGCTGCCGCATCTCCCGCATTACAACAGTGACTACACTCCAAAAGTACTTCATTGGCTATAAAGCGCTTTGAGACGTCCGGTGGACATGAAAGGCGCTATATAAATGCAAGTCTTTCTAGCTCTTCTGATAACCTTCTCTATTCTAGTTCAGAGACCCAGTTTCTGTAAATAAATCCCCTCGTCTATGGCATCATCTTAGTTAATCACTTCTGTTTCCGCTCCCTGGCCTTCACATCTTACCTTTGGCGGGCCTCTTTAGTTCCAATGCCGATGGAACTCGTTGGAGGATGCGCAGTACACATTCCAACCAAAAATGGCAATTGGGTTCCTATTTTTTTTTTTTTAATTTTTCGTAGCCAATCTTTCCAATTCTTTGTCAGATCACAAATGCCAGAGGTCACCTTGCACACATCAAGGATCACCCTGCGCTAATGCTCTTAGCCAAAAGGCCAAGAGCCCAAGCACCGTTCCTGGAAGTACTGCAATACCAGGTTCATGCCATGGAGGTGGATGGGTCAGCAACCCCACACACCTCCGTGGAGGTGGATGGGTCAAGCCACCCCACCCACCTCCTATTTCCAAAAAGCATAGGAGAACCACCTTCCTGATCCAGGGAGAACCACGTTGGGGTCATGGTTACTCCCCTGTCAGGTCAGTTACGCATGATCTTAGCAATTGAGTTCCTAATTATGTCATAGACCCCAATTTCCATAATAAAAAAGAACCCATTGGCTGAAACAGGCAGACGCGTTGGATAACCTGGGAGCGGCTCCTTTCAAATGGAGCCGGCCGCATTTTTGGTGATAAGGAATGGTAAGGCTATCAACCCCATTGTGAGTCCATTACCACCTTGTTAATGCTAGGTGAAGGCAGTGAAAATAGACCCCGAGTGCCCTAAATGGAAAATGTTCCAATCTCTCATACTAACATTTTAATGAGCACAAAATTCACATCCAAATTTTCCAGTGATCGTGGCAATGAGGATACAGAACAATTGAGTAAAATTTCTCCTGTTAATTTTAGCAAAAGAAATTGGCTTGAATATGAAACCAGATTTTCCATTTTGTGCTCGCACTGACCTTATTGGTAACAAGGAATTTTACCCTTACATAGGATATACAGCACAGAAACAGGCCTTCTAGCCCAACTAGTCTATGCCAGCATTGATGCTCTACTCGAGCCTCCTCCCATCTTTCCTCATCTAACTCTTATCAGTATAACCCTCCATTCCCTTCTCCCTCATATGCTTATCTAATTTCTTCTTAAATGCATCTATACTATTCGCTTCAACCACTACCACTACCACATTCTTACCACTCTGAGTAAAGAGGTTCCTTCTGAATTCCCTACTTGATTTCTTGGTGACTACCTTAAATTGATCGCCTCCAGTTATGACCTTCCCCACAAGTGGAAACACTCTTGGGGCCAAAATTGCCCCTCCGCTCAAAATGGGGCGTGCGCACTCTGTTTCAATGTTGTTTTTGCCGCAGATGTGGTTGAGGTCGCCTCTTGAGCGAAATTACACTGTTATTTTTTAAAATTCGGATCTGGATGTCGCTCTTAATGGGGGCGGTGACTACACAAGTGGGGTGGATATGCGACGGTGGTAGCAACTGAGGGGCGGAAGTTGGGGGCGGTGCGGAGTGACTGCCGCGATGATGTCATAGAAACATAGAAAATAGGTGCAGGAGTAGGCCATTCGGCCCTTCTAGCCTGCACCGCCATTCAATGAGTTCATGGCTGAACATGCAACTTCAGTACCCCATTCCTGCTTTCTCGCCATACCCCTTAATCCCCCGAGTAGTAAGGACTTCATCTAACTCCTTTTTGAATATATTTAGTGAATTGGCATCAACAACTTTCTGTGGTAGAGAATTCCACAGGTTCACCACTCTCTGGGTGAAGAGGTTTCTCCTCATCTCGGTCCTAAATGGCTTACCCCTTATCCTTAGACTGACCCCTGGTTCTGGACTTCCCCAACATTGGGAACATTCTTCCTGCATCTAACCTGTCTAAACCCATCAGAATTTTAAACGTTTCTATGAGGCCCCCTCTCATTCTTCTGAACTCCAGTGAATACAAGCCCAGTTGATCCAGTCTTTCTTGATAGGTCAGTCCCGCCATCCCGGGAATCAGTCTGGTGAACCTTCGCTGCACTCCCTCAATAGCAAGAATGTCCTTCCTCAGGTTAGGAGACCAAAACTGTACACAATACTCCAGCTGTGGCCTCACCAAGGCCCTGTACAACTGTAGCAACAGCTCCCTGCCCCTGTACTCAAATCCCCTCGCTATCAAGGCCAACATGCCATTTTCTTTCTTAACCACCTGCTGTACCTGCATGCCAACCTTCAATGACTGATGTACCATGACACCCAGGTCTTGTTGCACCTCCCCTTTTCCTAATCTGTCACCATTCACATAATAGTCTGTCTCTCTGTTTTTACCACCAAAATGGATAACCTCACATTTATCCACATTATACTTCATCTGCCATGCATTTGCCCACTCACCTAACCTATCCAAGTCGCTCTGCAGCCTCATAGCATCCTCCTCGCAGCTCACACTGCCACCCAACTTCGTGTCATCCGCAAATTTGGAGATACTACATTTAATCCCCGCATCTAAATCATTAATGTATAGTGTAAACTGCTGGGGCCCCAGCACAGAACCTTGCGGTCACTGCCACTGCCTGCCATTCTGAAAAGTACCCATTTACTCCTACTCTTTGCTTCCTGTCTGACAACCAGTTCTCATTCCATGTCAGCACACTACCCCCAATCCCATGTGCTTTAACTTTGCACATTAATCTCTTGTGTGGGACCTTGTCGAAAGCCTTCTGAATGTCCAAATATACCACATCAACTGGATCTCCCTTGTCCACTCTACTCGAAACATCATCAAAAAATTCCAGAAAATTTGTCAATCATGATTTCCCTTTCACAAATCCATGCTGACTTGGACCTATCATGTCACCTCTTTCCAAATGCGCTGCTATGACATCCTTAATAATTGATTCCATCATTTTACCCACGACCGATGTCAGGCTGACTGGTCTATAATTCCCTGTTTTTTCTCTCCCTCCTTTTTTAAAAAGTGGGGTTACATTGGCTACCCTCCACTCGATAGGAACTGATCCAGAGTCTATGGAATGTTGGAAAATGACTGTCAATGCATCTGCTATTTCCAAGGCCACCTCCTTAAGTACTCTGGGATGCAGTCCATCAGGCCCTGAGGATTTATCGACCTTCAATCCCATCAATTTCCCGACTAACAAGGATTTCCCTCAGTTCCTCCTCCTTACTAGACCCTCTGACCCCTTTTATATCCGGAAGGTTGTTTGTGTCCTCCTTAGTGAATACCGAACCAAAGTACTTGTTCAATTGGTCTGCCATTTCTTTGTTCCCCGTTATGACTTCCCCTGATTCTGACTGCAGGGGACCTGCGTTTGTCTTTACTAACCTTTTTCTCTTTACATATCTATAGAAACTTTTGCAATCCGTCTTAATGTTCCCTGCAAGCTTCTTCTCGTACTCCATTTTCCCTGCCCTAATCAAACCCTTTGTCCTCCTCTGCTGAGTTCTAAATTTCTCCCAGTCCCTGGGTTCGCTGCTATTTCTGGCCAATTTGTATGCCACTTCCTTGGCTTTAATACTATCCCTGATTTCCCTTGATAGCCACGGTTGAGCCACCTTCCCTTTTTTTTATTTTTACGCCAGACAGGAATGTACAATTGTTGTAGTTCATCCATGCGGTCTCTAAATGTCTGCCATTGCCCATCCACAGTCAACCCCTTAAGTATCATTCGCCAATCTATCCAAGCCAATTCACGCCTCATACCTTCAAAGTTACCCTTCTTTAAGTTCTGGACCATGGTCTCTGAATTAACTGTTTCATTCTCCATTCTAATGCAGAATTCCACCATATTATGGTCACTCTTCCCCAAGGGGCCTCGCACAACGAGATTGTTAATTAATCCTCTCTCATTACACAACACCCAGTCTAAGATGGCCTCCCCCCTAGTTGGTTCCTCGACATATTGGTCTAGAAAACCATCCCTTATGCACTCCAGGAAATTCTCCTCCACCGTATTGCTTCCTGTTTGGTTAGCCCAATCTATGTGCATATTAAAGTCACCCATTATAACTGCTGCACCTTTATTGCATGCACCCCTAATTTCCTGTTTGATGCCCTCCCCAACATCACTACTACTGTTTGGAGGTCTGCACACAACTCCCACTAACGTTTTTTGCCCTTTGGTGTTCTGCAGCTCTACCCATATAGATTCCACATCATCCAAGCTAATGTCCTTCCTAACTATTGCATTAATCTCCTCTTTAACCAGCAATGCTACCCCACCTCCTTTTCCTTTTATTCTATCCTTCCTGAATGTTGAATACCCCTGGATGTTGAGTTCCCAGCCCTGATCATCCTGGAGCCACGTCTCCGTAATCCCAATCACATCATATTTGTTAACATCTATTTGTACAGTTAATTCATCCACCTTATTACGGATACTCCTTGCATTAAGACACAAAGCCGTCAGGCTTGTTTTTTTAACTCCCTTTGTCCTTTTAGAATTTTGCTGTACAGTGGCCCTATTTGTTCTTTGCCTTGGGTTTCTCTGCCCTCCACTTTTCCTCATCTCCTTTTTGTCTTTTGCTTTTGTCTCCTTTTTGTTTCCCTCTGTCTCCCTGCATTGGTTCCCATCCCCCTGCCATATTAGTTTAACTCCTCCCCAACAGCACTAGCAAACACTCCCCCTAGGACATTGGTTCCGGTCCTGCCCAGGTGCAGACCGTCCGCACTGCCCGCATCACCACGGCTTTCCCCTTCGTGATTTTAAAACTTCGGCCCACTGGGCCACCAGAGAGGATTCCGGCCGGGCCAAGCGGTCTGGCACCAAAGAGAGAGTGCCAGGCTGCCTGTTGGTGGCCCGGCCGAACCCGGGGGCATAATTGTCGGGCCGACATGGGAGTTGGCTGACACAAAAAAAGGCTGCATCTATTTGTGCCAACTGAAATGCAGCCGTTTCTCTGATTGACTCTCCATTTTCACATGACCTATTGCTGATTGGTCCCCTTGGAGGATAAGCCACACCCTGAAGTTCCTCTGGAATGTGTAACTGGAATCGTCCAGCCCAAGATCTGAGTGACCTTTCCAATTTGTAATTCAATCAATTTTGACTTCAGAAGCCACAGATGATAGATCTCCCCAAAAGCCACCAAGTTCCAGCTGAAGACCCTTACCACAGCATAAGTACATCCCTCTCCATCCCAGCATGTGTGCTGCCTCCCACAGCCAAAGTCCCTTACCCCAGCATGTGCATGACCGAACCCCTCCACCCCATCCCCGCCATAGATGGGGCATTGTGTGCGGATTGTTAACGGGTTTATTGGTTATGAAGTGTCTTAATGTCGTGACTTCTGGATTTCATCCACTCCAAAGATGTCGGGTGTGACTGTAAAGGGAGTTGGAAGAATGTGATTCATCTCTTTCTCCCCCCCCCCCCCCCCCAACCAACCCGTCTTTCCTCTTTCTTCCCCCCCCCCCCCCCCCTCCCAAAACAGCCCAGGGGGGAGCTCAGGGATCGGAGGCGCTGCGGGGGACTCGGGACCTGGTCGCGGCTCAGCGCTGCGTGGGGTTCAGGGCCCGGTCGGGACTCAGCGCTGCGGGGGTTTCAGGACCCGGTTGCGGCTGAGCACTGCGGGGGGGTTCAGGGCCTGGTCGGGGCTCGGAGGCGCTGCGGGGGGTTCAGGGCCCGGTCGGGGCTGAGCACTGCGGGGGGTTCAGGGCCCGGTCGGGGCTGAGCACTGCGGGGGGTTCAGGGCCCGGTCGGGGCTCGGAGGCACTGCAGGGGGCTCAGGACCCGGTCGGGGCTCGGAGGCGCTGCGGGGGGCTCAGGACCCGGTTGCGGCTCAGCGCTGCGAGGGTTCAGGGCCTGGTCGGGGCTCGGAGGCGCTGCGGGGGGCTCGGGGCCCAGTTGCGGCTCAGCGCGAGGACCCGGTCGGGGCTCGGAGGCGCTGCGGGGGTTCAGGGCCCGGTCAGGGCTCGGAGGCGCTGCGGGGGGTTCAGGACCCGGTCGGGGCTCTGAGGCGCTGCGTGGGGGGTTCAGGGCCCGATCGGAAGCTTGGGGCTCAGTGCTGCGGGTGGCTCGACGGATGCATTGGGCTGCTCGGGCTTTGGGACAGCTGCTGGATGGATCGGATGCATTGTGGTGGTCTGATTACGGTTTCGGGGGGGTCGTGGGGGCGGCGTGGGGATGGGCGAGAAGGACGCATGCGCAGAAAAGGGTTAGTGGGAATTGCGCGTGGCGGGTGAGGTGGAGTTGCTGATATTTGTTCTAACTCTCGCTTCTGCACGTCTATCAGGAGATGCGCGCGCAGGAGGGAGACTTAGGACAAATAGTTACTTCAAAACAAACATTGCGGCAGCAGCAGTGGACCCTCCCCTTTAAGGGAAGCTGCACCGCCATTGCAGTAGGCCACAGCGTCACTGGACCACCGGGGAAAAGCAGGTTTTGGTACCGTTGGGCGGGCAGAAGATTTTCAGAGCAGAATTTTGCCGTTGGGGTTGCGGGGAGCGGGGGTAGATCGGCGGTGATCACGGTGATGATGCACTTAACACGGATTGGCAGTAGCGGAGTGGTCGCGGGGGGGGAATAGGGGCACCACCGGGAAACCTCGGGAGGGCAATTGGACTATCTGCGGCCATTCCACGAAAAGTCGTCGGCCACTCCACTCCGCAGCGTGGCCGCTGATTTGTGGCGGTAACAGGTCTTGAGGAGAAGGGCAATTTCGGCCCCTCTGTATCTACATTTATCAAAACCTTTCATAATCTTAAAGACCTCTATTCGGCCACCCCTTAACCTTCTCTTTTCAAGAGAAAAGAGACTCAGCCTGTTCATCCTTTCCTAATAGGTATACCCTTGTATTTCTGGTATCATCCTTGTAAATCTTCTCTGCACCCTCTCCAGTGTCTCTATCCTTTTTATAATATGGCAAGCGGAATTGTACGCAGTACTTCAAGTATGATCTAAACAAGGTTTGATACAAGTTTAGCATAACTTAACTTCTTTTCAGTTCTATCCATCTAGAAATAAACCACAGTGCTTGGTTTGTTTATGTTTGGCCTTGTTTAACCTGTGTTGCTACTTTGTGATTTTTGTATTTGTACTCCGAGATTCCTTTGCTCTACCCACCCAGACTCGCACTCTTTAAGTAATAAGTGACCCCCCCTCCCCCTAATCTTCCTATCAAAATGTACAACCTCACATTTATGTGTGTTGAAATTCATTTACCAATTTATATGCTCATTCTGCAAGTTCATTAATGGCTTCCTATAATTTGTTGCAATCCTCCTCAGTGTTGACTATCCCCCCCTCTCAATTTGGTGTCTACTGCAAATTTAGAAACTATTTTTGATTCTAAAGTCTAAATCGTTGATATAAATTTTGAACAACAGTGGTCCCAGCACTGATCCTTGTGGAACACCACTTCTCACTTTCTGCCACTCTGAATAGCTACCCTTTACCCCTACTTCTCTGCTTTCTGTTTTGAAGCCAGCTAGCTATCCATTGTGCTACTTGTCTCCTGAATCCACATTCTCTGACCTTATTCATTAGTCTATTATGTGGTACCTTATCAAAAAGGCCTTTTGAAAATCTAGATAAATTACATCTACTACATTACCCTTGCCTACTCTCTCTTTTTCCTCTTCAAAAAAATTCAACGAGGTTGGTCAAGCAAGACTTTTCCTTTTGAAATCCATGCTGACTATTCATTGTTATATATTTGGTTTCTAGATGTTCTATTTTCTCCTTTAGTAGGGATTCCATTATTTGTCCCACCGCCGATGTTAAGTTGATTGGCCTATAGTTCCCTGGACATCATCTATCCCCTTCTTAAATATAGATATTATGTTAGCTATCCACCAGTCCTGTGGAACTACACCTTTTTCTGACGAATTATTAAATATGTGTAGTAATGCCTCTGCTATCTCTTCCCCACATTCGTTTAAAATGTGTGGATGTAATTGGTCTGGACCAGGGGTTTTATTCTCTTTGAGTTTGATTAGTTTATTTAATATATCTCTCTCTTTTTAATTTTAACTTTATATTTATGAGAATAAATGAGTGTATTTAAAAAGTCCAAAGAAGATTACAGGCAACTCTCGATTATCCGGGTCCCTCGGGGATTGGGCTATTCCGGGTAAACGATTTTTCCGTTAGGGTGAGTCTACATTTTAAAGTTAAAACTTTAATAAATACATACAATCGTTAGGGCGAGTATACATTTATAAGTTAAAACTTTAATGAATCAATGCAATCAGCTACAAACAGTAACAAAAGATGGACATTACCAGTATGCATGTACAGGTTCTGTGCCTGGAACCTGGTGCCGGCACTGTCCCCGTTCTCAACGTCAGCGGCGGCTGCGAGAGACAGCGACTGCAGCAGCGCGCACACACACACACCAGCAAAGCAAGGGCAGAGGAGGGTGATTTTTACGGTGTGAGAGAGAGTGAGCAAATACAAATGAGCACAGTGTTTGGAAGGAGATTTTTCCAAATTATTTGAGGCTGTCTTTTCACTTGTTAGCAACAGAATTTTAAATCCAGTTACAACAGTTTTCTGTTGGATCCGTGTACGGATAATCGAGTGTTGACTGTATTAAAATTATTTGGATAATTGTGATTAAAATTGATCTTTACTGTACAGCATTTTAATTAGGTTTTCTGGTGTAGAAAAGGATCTGAATCTAGAAAAACAAAAGTACCATTGGAACCCTTGTGGGATGGAAACGGATGTCTGGCATTTCAGTGCTGCATTTATTCTGATTATCTGACCTAGCATTTTGAAAACGATCTAGGGAACACCTGCATGAAACACCCTACACAACAGATTTCAGAGAAGTGCTGCATAAATTACCCTTTCTCCCACAAATATTGATTTCATCAGAGAAACAAAATCTCTGCTTCTGGTAGTGAACACTTATACTTTCTTTTTCTGTGGTTAGCCACTTTTGGTTTTACACCAATATAGAAAGGCTGGTGTCTAGTTCTGCAGCAGCAGAGGTGTAAATGTGTTGTGAGGAGAAGGGTTCCTACTGTTCAATTGTCGTGCCTTTAATGATTGCATCTCTACTGGTGTTAATTCAGCTTCTCCTCACCATCTGGCTCAGTAACACCTCCTAACAGGCTTGTTAGCATGCACTTTTTGGTTAAAGAGAAATGAATGAAAAAAGGATTTAAAAATTGATGATTTCATTATTTAAATTAACATTTTTTAAAGGTAAATTTAGAGATTTTGAATTTTTCCCCCTATTTTCTACGTTCCTTTCCTGAAGCTGCTTACTTTTGCTGGTGTACTTTTCTACATCTGATGCCAGTCCTCTGGTATTGTGTCCAAATAACAGCTCTTACAAGCCCTGCGTGTGCGTGTTTGGAGGCGGGCCCGCTGTCAAAATGGCCGTGATTGACAGCGGGGCAGGATCCCACTCTGAACCCGCGTCCTTGTAAGTTTCTAAAGTGCCGGGTCTGGCTGCAGTTCACAGACCCAACACCAAGCGGCGGGCTAACCAATTAACATCATTAAGAGATACTTTAAAGGTAGTTAAAAAGAATTTTACCAGGTACTTACCATTTTTCCAAGTTTTTTACGAGATTCACATCCCTAGGGGAACACATTCAGTAAGTGTGTCGAGTTCTCAATGACTCTCCATTGCTTTGACTAGCTGACAGCTGCAGAAGTGGTATAAAAGCTACCATTTCACAGCTGTACACTTTCCAATCTCAAAAGCTGGAGCCTTCAGGATTTGGAAGACACTTTTGAGCTGTATGCAGGTTGGAAGTGTTTGCAGTGAACTCTCTATTCACTGTCACCTCCATGGAGCAACCTCTGATAGGTCGCTTCTGTCACCTCAACTTCAGCTGCCATCTATTCCATCAGCATCGTTGCCCTTGAAAAAAATCTCACCTTGGTCTTCAGAATCCCACCACGATCAGCACCAACATCACTAAACACACCAGCATCACTAACAACAACACCAACCTTCTCCGCAATCACCTGATGCTGCACAGGACACAGGGCATCAGCGCCTGACCATAATTGTTGCCAGGGTTGGCCTCACCATGGCCAATTTTACTTCACTTGACACTACACCCTGGCTGCCACATGATGCAACAGTTTAGTACCACCCCACACCAACACCATAAAGCATCGCTGCAATGCCCTAGCCATTCTTTTCATACTCATCACCCTTGTGGGGGCTATCCTTATGTCTCACCATTCACGACAACTCACTAAGCCACTTCCAAAGGTGCATGCAAATCTGTCCAAGAATGCAAAGTGTTCAAAATAAAGATTTCAATGTATGACAGCACATTAGCAAAAATTTTACATGAACATTGGCTAAAAGATCCAAGTGCCTACCCTTGAGAGTTGTTAATTGGTATGCTTGGATGAGGGTGAGGGTAAAGGTGGCTAGTGAGATGGGAATGTAATGATGTGTGTGTGTGTGTGTGTGTATATATATATATAGATATATATATAATATATATATATATATATATATATATAGAGAGAGAGAGGATGGGTGAAAGTGCAAGGTAAGTTGGTGTGAGTAAGGATGTGCAGGACTAGAGTAGGGAAGGCAGAGTGATGGAGATGTGATGAGTGGCACAGCAGAATGAGGTTGAGTGTGGATTTGCAGTAACGTTTCCTGATCTACTGAGATCATTGAAAGGTTTGAACCACTGCAGTCAGCTCCTCCTGACTACATCCATGCTTGTGCCCTCCTGTGCAATGTGAAACTAGGCTGCATTGGTATCCTGGGGAGGTCTCTTCCACCCATTGGAAAGGAAGAGAACCTCCCTGCATGCTGTAACTCCCTCCATATGAATCATGGAAGTTTACAGCATGGACGGAGGCCATTTCGGCCCATCGTGTCTGCACCAGCCAACAAGAGGCTATCCAGCCTAATCCCACTTTCCAGCTCTAGGTCTGTAACCCTGCAGGTTACAGCACTTCAAGTGCACATGCAAGTACTTTTAAAATGTGGTGAGGGTTTCTGCCTCTACCACCCTTTCAGGCAGTGAGTTCCAGACCCCCTCAACCCTCTGTGAAGAAATTTCCCCTGAAATCCCCTCTAAACCATCTACCAATTACTTTAAATTTATGCTCCCTGGTTGTTGACACCTCTGTTAAGGGAAATAAGCCCTATCTATCCACTATATCTAGGCCCCTCATAATTTTATACACCTCAATGAGGTCTGCCCTCAGCCTCCTCTGCTCCAAGGAACAAAAATGCAGCATATCCAATCTGTCCTCATGGCTAAGATTCTCCATTCCCGGCGATATCCTAATAAATCTCCTCTGTACCCTCTCCAATGTAATCACGTCCTTCCTGTAAAGCGGTGACCAGAACTGAACACAGTACTCCAGCTGTGGCCTTACCAGTGTTTTATACAGTTCAAGCATAACCTCCCCCACCCCC
Source organism: Pristiophorus japonicus (assembly GCF_044704955.1). NCBI lineage: Eukaryota > Metazoa > Chordata > Chondrichthyes > Pristiophoridae > Pristiophorus > Pristiophorus japonicus. Next base: position 22,137,973 of record NC_091982.1, read on the forward strand.
GCTTTTGTATTCTATGCCTCGGCTAATAAAGGCAAGCATTCCATATGCCGCCTTAATCACCTTATTTACCTGGCCTGCTACATTCAGGGATCTGTGGACATGCACTCCTAGGTCACTTTGTTCCTCTACACTTCTCAGTGTCCTACCATTTAATATGTACTCCCTTTCCTTGTTAATCCTGGCCAAATGCATTACCTCACACTTCTCCGGATTCAATTCTATTTGCCACCGTTCTGACCAGTTGAGTGATATCTTCCTGCAGGCCGCAGCTTTCTTCTTCGTTGTCAACCGCACAGCCTATTTTTGTATCATCTGCAAACTTCTTAATCATACCCCCTATATTCAAGACTAGATCGCAAAAAGCAAGGGATCTAGTACTGAGCCCTGCGGAACCCCACTAGAAACAACCTTCCAGTCACACAAACACCCATCAACCATTACCCTTTGCTTCCTGCCTCTGAGCCAATTTTGGATCCAACTTGCCACTTTGCCCTGGATCCCACGGGCTTTTACTTTTGTGACCAGTCTGCCATGTGGGACTTTATCAAAAACTTTGCTAAAATCCATATACACTACATCATATGCACTGCCTTCATCGACCCTCCTTGTTACCTCCTCTCAAAATTCAATCAAGTTAGTCAGACACGATCTTCCCTTAACAAATCCGTGCTAACTGTCCCTGATCAATCCGTCTCTTTCTAAATGTAGATTTATCCTGTCCTTCAGGATTTTTTCCAATAATTTTCCTACTACTGAGTTTAGGCTGACTGGCCTGTAATTACTTGGTCTATCCCTTTCTCACTTCTTAAACAAAGGTACCACATTAGCAGTCCTCCAATCCTCTGGCACCACACCCGAAGCCAGAGAGGATTGGAAAATGATGGTCAAAGCCTCTGCTATTTCCTCTTTTGCTTCACTTAGCAGCCTGAGATATATTTCATCCGGGCCTGGGGACATTCACTTTCAAAGCTGCTAAATCCCTTAACAGCTCCTCTCTCACTATATTTATTTCATCTAACATTTCACACTCCTCCTCCTCAATAGCAGTGTCTGCATCGCCCCACTCTTTTGTGAAAACAGGCACAAAGTATTCATTAAGAACCATACCCACATCTTCCGCCTCCACACACAGATTACCCTCATGGTCTCTAATAGGCCCTACCCTTTCTTTAGTTATCCTCTTGCTCTTAATATATTTATAAAACATCTTTGGATTTTCCTTGATTTTACTTGCCAAGAATTTTTCATGCTCTCTTTGCTTTCCTAATATCCCTTTTCATTTCACCCCTGGACTTTCTATACTCCTCAAGTGATTCAGCAGTCTTTAGCCCTCCGTAACTGTCATAAGCTTCCCTTTTTTTCTTTATCCTCACCTGTATGTCCCTAGACATCCAGGGGGCTCTATAGTTGTTAATCCCACCCTTTTTTTTTTAAAAAGGTCACATTTGGCCTGAACCCGCTATGTATCTCGAAGGAGTCATGGGAGAGCCTGGGTGCAGCCGTGCACCTCTGTGCCGTGTTTGTAACACCTCAATGCTGCAGAACACTGATAGCACAATTGTCAAAATCAATGTGGTCATGGTCCCTTTAAGGAAACCGGCGGATGACTCATCATCAAATGACGCCATCAGACCCGTTTCCTTTTAATTGGCCGGGAACCTCGCAGGAAGGGCTTAACAAGCACAGTCGAGGGAAGATTCTTTACACAGTGCGGTTTGGAGTCAAGATTGGGGTCACAACCCACCACTGACCCCAGACCCGCCACGGTTGTCGAAATCATGGCCTTGGTGTGTGAGCCCAGATGGTGAGTGCCGGCAGACTATTTGAATGGAAAGGGCAGCACAGCTGATTGTGCCTGATCCTGTCCAAACGTGTGTACTTCCCAGTGGGGATTCTTGGATAGCAACCGGGCACAGGAACCCTGTACGATGTATATTTTTTCTCTCCTTTCCTCGCCCAGAGCGCCAAGATCAATTGCCGCTCCCAAAACTGCTGTCCCAGCTGAGATCAGTGGAAAAACATGAAAAATACCTGGAATCTTCTTATCTTTATGGATTGCTGCTACACTTGATTGTGCTATTACACAACATCCTATCAAGGGAGCTGAGCTACTGATTCTAATATATTTATGGAAATGGTGCAATCTAGAATGGAGATTGTCTTTGAAGCTAAGATTGATGATGTACTCAAGTTGTCCATTTACTCTCTTGTTTCACTGGTAGAAGTTGGAATTCCACTCTCTGAGGATTTTAATGTTCTATCTATGGAGATTGACTGATTTTGTGAGAGGAAAAACCATATTATTAGAACAAAGGGTCTCTGACCAGCATTTGATTTATCTTTTCTCTTTCAGATGCTGGTGGTTCTGCGTATTTCTAGCATTTTGTTTTTATTTCAGGTTTTGCATTTTTATTTTTTTTATCTCATCAATAACGCAATTCTTTCTTTACTGTTAGGCACAGAAGAGAAGAGCAGAGCCAACTCCAGAAACATCCGGGCGAAAAGATTGGAAAAAAATGAAGAATTGAAGTTTCTTGCTCAAATGAAGACTGCATCTTGGATGATGCAGTATAATGAATTTTAAATGCATTCACAAGGTACACTATAATTGGAAACTGAGGCTTTCTGTGGATGCTTCATTTTTTCCCTTCAATCTATTCCATTCCAGTATTTTATGTCTGTCCTTCGATCATATGTACAGTGATCTACTTGTATCCGAACGTTTTACCCTTTGCATGCATTTTAATATGTTTGCTGTTTTTAAAGTAAAACCTGGAGATCCAGATGTTTTGTATGTGAGTGCGAATTGAAGCAGATTTGGGTTTCAAGTACTTGAGGTATTTGTCAGGATCTCTGAACCAGTTTACCAAAAGATCCCCGTTTCTTGTAATAAAACAACTTGTTTCTTGAACATTTCCCTTTTCTTTTATTGAAGTGTTTCACCTGTAAACTAATGAAATACTATTGGAGGAAAAAATAAATAAATCTCAACCTAAGTAATGTTTCAGTGTATTTGTTTATCTAATGTACAGTGCAATTTTGTATTGCTATACATTTGTGCTTGAAAGTTTTATTTGAGTTAAACTTTTTTTGTAAAGTTTAGTCAACAGCTCCATTTTGACCTGGCCAATTATTGCTGTGGCAGAAGGAATGTACGAGTTGGTTAACTTGCCATGCCAGCATACATGTCAATTGTAAGGCATTGGGGCTCTCTGGTTCACACAGCCTCCTCTGCCCATTGCCTTGGTCCAATCCGGAAGTCTCTCAAACTTCACCAGTTACTGCTCTTATCAGCACATCCTACCGTACCTTCAGAAGCATTTCTCCTAGCCTAGGCCCAGTGTAAATCTATGTTGATGTTGAGACCAAATGAGAAGTAGTAGTTCTGGCTGCAAAGTTCTCCAGCTAGCATTCATGCTGCAACGGTAAGGGAATAGTGGTGACTGAGACATTACCCAAGCACACAGTTTCTGTGTTGCAACATTATTTTGCCCTTGACTGAATATGTATTTAGTTTTGATGAAAACAATGGTTGAACTGCCTCCCAGTTATTCGCCGAATTATCTGGGCACTCTGGTTGTAAAGATTCCATCACAGACCTGGTAGATTTGTCACAGGTCTAGCTTCTCCAGATTCTCAATTGCCTCCACCGATGTAGTCTACCAAAAAAGTAGCTTTGAGACCAGAATGCATTAATTATGGGCATCTGTAATGAAGTACATGACATAATATGGTAGAATTCTTTATTAAGATGGATGGTGACGCAGTTAATTCAGAGACTAGGGTCCTGAACTTGGGGAAAGGTAACTTCGATGGTATGAGACGTGAATTGGCTAGAATAGGCTGGCGAGTGATACTTAAAAGGGTTGACGGTGGATAGGCAATGGCAAACATTTAAAGATCACATGGATGAACTTCAACAATTGTACATCCCTGTCTGGAGTAAAAATAAAACGGGGAAGGTGGCTCAACCGTGGCTAGCAAGGGAAATTAAGGATAGTGTTAAATCCAAGGAAGAGGCATACACATTGGCCAGAAAAAGCAGCAAACCTGAGGACTGGGAGAAATTTGTAATACAGCAAAGAAGGACAAAGGGTTTAATTAGGAGGGGGAAAATAGAGTATGAAAGGAAGCTTGCTGGGAATATAAAAACTGACTGCAAAAGCTTCTATAGATATGTGAAGAGAAAAAGATTAGTGAAAACAAACTTAGTCCCTTGCAGTCAGATTCAGGTGAATTTATAATGGGGAACAAAGAAATGGCGGACCAGTTAAACAAATACTTTGGTTCTGTTTTCACGAAGGAAGACACAAATAACCTTCCGGAAATACTATGGGACCGAGGGTCTAGTGAGCAGGAGGAACTGAAGGGTATCCTTTTATAAAGCGGGAAATTGATGGGATTGAAGGCCGATAAATCCCCGGGGCTTGATAGTCTGCATCCCAGAGTACTTAAGGAAGTGGCCATAGAAATAGTGGATGCATCGGTGATCATTTTCCAACAGTCTATCGACTCTGGATCAGTTCCTATGGACTGGAGGGTAGCTAATGTAACACCACTGTTTAAAAAAGGAGGGAGAGAGAAAACGGGTAATTATAGACTGGTTAGCCTGACATCAGTAGTGGGAAAAATGTTGGAATCAATTATTAAAGATGAAATAGCGCATTTGGAAAACGGGATTGGTCCAAGTCAGCATGGATTTATGAAAGGGAAATCAGGAATTTTTTGAGGATGTAACTAGTAGAGTGAACAAGGGAGAACCAGTGGATGTGGTGTATTTGGACTTTCAAAAGGCTTTTGACAAGGTCCCACACAAGAGATTGGTGTGCAAAATTAAAGCACGTGGTATTGGGGGTAATAAATATACTGACGTGGATAGAGAACTGGTTGGCAGACAGGAAGCAGAGAGTCGGGATAAACGGGTTCTTTTCAGAATGGCAGGCAGTGACTAGTGGAGTGCCGCAAGGCTCAGTGCTGGAACTTTACAATATACATTAATGATTTAGTTGAAGGAATTGAGTGTAATATCTCCCAAGTTTGCAGATGACACGAAATCGGGTGGCGGTGTGAGCTGTGAGGAGGATGCTAAAAGGCTGCAGGGTGACTTGGACAGGTTAGGTGAGTGGGCAAATGCATGGCAGATGCAACATAATGTGAATAAATGTGAGGTTATCCACTTTGGGGGCAAAAACACGAAGGCAGAATATTATCTGAATGGCGACAGATTAGGAAAGGGGTACGTGCAACAAGACCTTGGTGTCGTGGTTCATCAGTCATTGAAAGTTGACATGCAGGTACAGCAGGCGGTGAAGAAGGCAAATGGCATGTTGGCCTTAATAGCTAGGTGATTTGAGTATAGGAGCAGGGAGGTCTTACTGCAGTTGTACAGGGCCTTGGTGAGGCCTCACCTGGAATGTTGTGTTCAGTTTTCATCTCCTAATCTGAGGCAGGATGTTCTTGCTATTGAGGGAGTGCGGCGAAGGTTCACCAGACTGATTGCCGGGATAGCGGGACTGACATATGAGGAGAGACTGGATCAACTGGGCCTTTATACACTGGAGTTTAGAAGGATGAGAGGGGGATCTCATAGAAACTTACAAGATTCTGACGGGACTGGACAGGTTAGATGCGGGTAGAATGTTCCCGATGTTGGGGAAGTCCAGAACCAGGGGACACAGTCTTAGGATAAGGGGTAGGCCATTTAGGACTGAGTTGAGGAGAAACTTCTTCACTCAGAGAGCTGTTAACCTGTGGAATTCCCTACCGCAGAGAGTTGTTGATGCCAGTTCATTGGATATATTCAAGAGGGAGTTAGATGTGGCCCTTACTGCTGAAGAGATCAAGGGGTATGGAGAGAAAGCAGGAAAAGGGGTACTGAGGGAATGATCAGCCATGATCTTATTGAAATGTGGTGCAGGCTTGAAGGGCCGAATGGCCTACTCCTGCACCTTTTTCCGATGTTTCTATGCCTCCTTAGACAGCCCAAAAGAAGGCATTTTTTCCCACACAATCTTTCAAACCAACCCATTACTCCTGTGAGATATTGACTGGGTTCAGTTGCAGTTTAGTGGCCTGAATATGCAGACAAACAAGCAGGTGATTTCATTGGGCACACAAGCTCAGCCTCTGACACTGCCCAAAGCATTCATCATGGCTTAAAAAGTCAGTGTCAATTAAAATTGCCAACTCTGAAGGCATTCCTGGAGGTTTGATCACATGAAGCTTTGTACATGTGACATCTGATCACATCATGTCTGTAAATGTTTTTGCATTTACCTCATGAAGGTTGGATCCTCTAGTTGAATATCTTTGCTTGTGGCTTTGCCAGCAGCTTTGGTGGTATAAGATCCGAGTTCTGAAAACTGGGGGTCCTAGTGCATGAAAGAAAAGGTTAGTATGCAGGTACAGCAAGTGATCAGGAAGGCCAATAGAATGTTGGCCTTTATTGCAAAGGGGATGGAGTATAAAAGTAGGGAAGTCTTGCCACAGTTATACAGGGTATTGGTGAGGCCACATCTGAAATACTGCGTATAGTTTTGGTTTCCATATTTAAGAAAGGATCATCATCATAGGCGATCCCTCGAATGAGGATGACTTGCTTCCAGGAGTTCGCAGGTGTTTCGATGAAGGACCCGATGTTCCAGTCCTGAACTTCAATTGAGGGGGTGGAAGATGTCTTTTTTTTTTAATCGTGTGGTGACCATTGCACATCAGCCACCACATGGGCTTTGCAGAGCTAGGCCTTTATCCAGTGGCAAGGGTTAACCAGGACGATTGGAGACCCGCTCTGCTGCACGGACCTAGTGCGCGCACATATCGCAGTGTGGGTTGGCCTGTGCTACCCCTGGGCCCTCAGCTATTCTGGGCCCCCTACCCTCATCTGTCGCACCTCCGCCACAATCTCTTGCCGCTCCTCCGCCATAAACATTCACCGCATCTCGCCACAAACACTCGCCATTCACCTGCCCCGATCTTTCCACTCCTCTGTACCTGGGCCCTGCCGATATTTGTGCCCACGTGCCAAAATGGCGACCAGGGTTTTGATGACGTCACCCAGTCACCCATCTCAAAATCATCGCATACTTGGAGCAGCTTGTGCTGGGGGTTGTAGTCATACGCCGTTCCAGCTCTTTTGTAGCCCGACCTGCGGAGCTGTTCTCCCGCAGGTCTGGGGGGGGGGGGTGGTGCCATTATGTCCCAGGGCCCACTGCTCCAGCTCTTTTATAGCCCGACCTGCGGCGCTGTTCTTCTGTAGGTTGGGGTGGGGGGGAGCCACGAAAGGATATACTTGTTTTGGAGGCAGTTCAGAGAAGGGTCACTAGGTTGATTCTGGAGATGAGGGGGTTGCCTTATGAGGAAAGGTTGAGGAGGTTGGGCCTCTACTCATTGGAATTCAGAAGAATGAGAGTTGATCTTATCAAAATGTATAAGATTATGAGGGGGCGAGATAAGGTGGATGCAGAGAGGATGTTTCCACTGATAGGGGAGACTAGAACTCGGGGGCATAATCTTAGAATAAGAGACTGCCCATTTAAAACTGAGATGAAGAATTTCTTCTCTGAGGGTTGTAAATCTGTGGAATTTGCTGCCACAGAGAGCTGTGGAAGCTGGTACATTGAATACATTTAATATACAGAAATAGTTTCTTAACCGATGAGGAAATAAGGGGTTATGGGGAGCAGGCAAGGAAGTGGACCTGAATCCATGATTGGATCAGCCATGATCGTATTAAATGGCGGAACAGGCTCGAGGGGCCGTATGGCCTACTCCTGCTCCTATTTCTTATGTTCTTATGTAACCCAGAGGGGAAACAAAGTGGGGAGGAGCAATTTGCAGAGTGGAACCTAGAGGTGCGATGAACTTTGATTCCACTTGTAATTTACAGTAACTTTTTGAAATTGCATTGATCACTAATAGTAAAATTGGTAACACGGAATCTCCTCATAACCAACAGTAACACAACAATTCAGTGTTAGTCTATATGCAACTGGTAGGAATAGATGTAACATCCCAATGTCCTACCTGTAACTAGTAGTAATCCTATAGCCCACTATATTCATCCTGAAACTACAGCTAGAATTCCCCTGCACTGCATATGGTTCTGCAGTCGATGCCACTTTTAATAGGCCTGATCTAGCCTCCTAGCTCGTTAGATTCAGCTCCTGTGTGAAGGTGACAACTATAAACTGGGAGCCTCATCAGAGTCGGTATGTACTTGAACACACACCAAAACTAGCCAGCACAGATTGACCTGACCATCAGTTCACTTTCATTGAGTTACTATTTACTGGTGGAATCAAAGTTACCCCCCCACCTCTGGTTAATTTTGCGAATCGCTCCCCTACCTTTGGTTTCTCCTCTTTCCCGCCCTCGGTTTCCCTTCTTTGCCTGCTCCCAGGTGGCCTGGTTCATAGAATGTCGTGCACAACAGTTGCTGGCGTAAAACCACATTCAAAGATACCGAACTACAGAGGACCCAACCGTTATAAGATAAAAACAATAACATTTGTGGACGTTACATGATCCAATGCCACATCAGAATGTCACGTGATGAAACCTCCATAAATGCCTCTGACCAGAGTTGACAATCTTATGCATGGATGAAAGTAATTGTGAGGCTTATTTTGAGGCATGTATTACAGATGCAAGCTTTGTTCATTCATTCCGATGCCTGTATTCATTTTTTGTCTTTGCTCTTGGTACCTACATTATTCATCTGTAAATTTGGACGGTGAGGTCAAGAGTTTCCGATTGTAATGCTGATGGTAACCTATTTAAAATGAATGTAATGCTGATAGTAGTCCAATCAGACCTGATCTTTGGCAGGAAATTTAGCCACAACATGGGTCCGACGCTGTTCTTGCCCTACAGTTTCGAGCATAGGTTGCTTGAGAGCGCTTATGGGTGGGAACTATGCCTGATTTCACCCTCCTGTTCAGGAGCTCTGATGCCAACTGTAGCACTTCTACTGCACCAGCTAAATTCAGCTAAGCCCACACAGACCAGGTACGGAATCTGAAACCTTGCTGGTTTGCATGACACGTTACCTTATTGGCTTAATCAGCTGAGCCATTAAGTAAGCCTCTTTGTCTCTCGTGATCATGATTCGACCTACATAAACATTTCTGACAACTAATGACAGTACCAACAGTTGTTGCATCTTTGAAATGATGGTTAAGTCTTGAATACTCTTACTCTCTACTCTGTAGAAGCGAAAAGTTGTTGGACAGAACTTGCAAGCATAGATTGTGTAAAATTGATGCAGAGTACTACTATTTTCCAATGTCCTTTGTGTAGACACTAAATCTCAATGTAATTTCTTCGTCAACTAAAAATGACAGTAGTAGCCAGTACTCGAATGTAATTCAGAGCACCTGATTAAGTTTTTTCAAGTAAATCAATCAGTGAGAGTGACTGGTTATGAGATTCGATTTTGAAAAGATGTAAGGAAATCAACAGAATGTTTATTGTAAGTTTATTGTAAAAAAATAGACATTCTATCAATCACAATTCAATTGTAAATGAGATATGGAGCCCGACATTTATGATAATCTAATGTTCTACAGCCCTGTGATGTATATGAATCATCTAACATCATGTAATCACTGCCTGGAAAGCCAATTGTGGGTGATATTCATGTATCAAGCAATGAAACTGGTCAAAATTAAATCTTGAATGGCATATGATATTAAAGACGCAGTGTAGGTACACACATAAAATTGAAAAATATCAGGAACTAATAAAAAGCATTTTTTAAATTGTTGTGATTAAATGTCATCTCAACTTATTACATGACAATTCCAACCTGCCTATTGTACTGATGAGCATACTGAAACTAGAAAGAAAACAAAATATGGCCTATATTTATATAATTCCTTATCACATTTCAAAACATTTTACATGCTGTACACATAGTGACTTACGGAAGCAAAATAAACTCCCATTTTGCCTATAGTATTCCACCAAAAGCAATGAAATGAATGATCAGTATCAATTGTGTTGATGGTGATGGATGTGGGAGGAATATCTCTAACCTCCTCCAGCCCTACAACCCTCTGAGATCTCTGTGCTCCTCCAATTCTGGCCTTGTGCGCATCATTCATTTTCATCTCTCCTCCATTGGCAGCCATGCCTTTATTTTGCTTGGAAGAGCGAAAAGCTTGCATTTCTATAGCGCCTTTCACAACCACTGGACATCCCAAAGCGCTTCACAGCCAATGAAGTACTTTTGAGGTGTAGACACTATTGTAATGTAGGAAACGTGGCAGCTAACTTGCGCACAACAAGCTCCCACAAACAGCACTGTGATGATGAACAGATCATCTGTTTTCGTGATGTTGGTTGAGGGATAAATAGGACATTGGGGAGAATTCCCCAGCTCTTCTTCCAATAGTGCCACCTAGGGGGCAGACAGGATCTCGGTTTAACGACTCATCCAAAAGACCAGCCCTAACCTCTAGAATTCTCTCCCTAAACAGGGAACAGTAGCATAGTGGTTATGTTACTGGATTAGTAATCCTGAGGCCTGAATTAATGATCTGGAGACATGAGTTCAAATCCCACTACAGCAGCTGGGGAATTTAAATTCATAGTATTAGTAATGGTGGCCACAAAACTGTTGGATTATTTGTAAAAACCCACCTGGTTCATTAATATCCTTTAGGACCATCCTTACCTGGTAGGCCTATATGTGATTCCAGACCCACAGCAAAGTGGTTTACTCTTAACTGCACTCTGAAATGGCCTAACAAGCCACTCAGTGGTATTCAAGCAGGCGGCTCACCACCGCATTCTCAAGGGCAATTAGGGATGGACAACAAATGCTGGCCTTGCCAGCAATGCCCACATGCCATGAATTAATTTCAAAAATACATCTCTGTCGCTCTACCTCTCTTCATTTAAGATGTTCCTTAAAACCTATCTCTTTGACCAAACTTTTGGCGACCTATACTAATGTCTCCTTATTTGGCTCGGTATCAAATTTTGTTTGATAATGTTCCTGTGAAATGCTTTGAACATAAGAAATAGGAGCAGGATTAGGCCATTTGGCCCCTCGAGCCTACTCTGCCATTCAATAAGATCGTGGCTGATCTAATCCTGGCCTCAACTCCACTTCCCCGCCCGCTCCCCATAATCCTTGACTCCCTTTATCATTTAAAAATCTGTCTTATCTCCACCTTAAATATATTCAATGACCCAGCCTCCATAGCTGTCTGCGGTAGAGAATTCCAAAGATTCATGACCCTCTGAGAAAAAAAATTCCTCCTCATTTCTGTTTTAAATGGGAGACCCTTTATTCTGAAACAATGCCCCCTAGTTCTAGATACCCCCATGAGGGGAAACATTCTCTCTGTAGCTACCCTGTCAAGCCCCCTCAGAATCTTATATGTTTCAGTAAGATCACCTCTCATTCTTCTAAACTCCAATGCGTAAAGGCCCAATTTGCTCAACCTTTCTTCATATGACAACCCCTTCATCTCAGGAATCAACCTCATGAACCTTCTATGAACTGCCTCCAATACAAATATATCCTTCCTTAAATAAGGAGACCAAAACTGTACGCAGTACTCCAGGTGAGGTCTTACCAACGGCCTGTACAGTTGGAGCAGGATTTCCCTACTTTTGTACTCCATCCCCTTTGCAATAAAGGCCAGCATTCTATTTGGCCTTCCTGATTACTTGCTGTACCTGCATATTAACTTTTTGCATTTCATGTACAAGAACCCCCAGATCCCTCTGTACTACAACATTTTGTAATCGCTCCCCATTTAAATAATAATTTGCTTTTTAAAATTTTCCTTCCAATATGGATAACCTCACATTTTCCCACATTATTTATAGTCCATCTGCTAAATTTTTGCCCACTCACTGAGCCTATCTATATCGCTTTGTAGATTCTTTGTGTCATCCTCACAACTTGCTTTCCCATCTATCTTTGTATCATCAGCAAATTTGGCTACGTTACACTCAGTCCCTTCATCCAAGTCATTAATATAGATTGTAAATAGTTGAGGCCCTAACACTAATCCCTGTGACACCCCACTAGTTACAGTTTGCCAACCTGAAAATGACCCATTTATCCCGACTCTCTGTTTTCTGTTAGTTAGCCAATCCTCTATCCATGCTAATATATTACCCCCGACCCCGTGAGCTCTTGTGCAGTAACCTTTGGAGTGGCACCTTAACGAATGCTTTCTGGAAATCCAAATATATGACATCAAGTGGTTCCCTCTTTATCCACCCTGCTCGTTACATCCTCAAAGAACTCCAGCAAATTTGTCAAACATGATTTCCCTTTCATAAAACCATGCTGACTCTGCTTGACTGCATTATGATTTTCTAAATATCCTGCTACTATTTCCTTAATGATGGACTCCAGCATTTTCCCAATGACAGATGTTGGCTAACTGGTCCATAGTTTACTGCTTTCTGTCTCCCTCCTTTCTTAAATTGGAGTACCTATTTGTACGAAGTCTCCCTTCTGCGCATGCGACACCCGACACATGCGCAGTAGCGAGAGTTAGGACAAATATCTCCGACTCTGCTCCCCCCCATCCGAAAGTGGCTAGAACCAGACCCACATGTTGCATCCACTGCCTCCGATCCATCAGCAGCCCCGAGCTTCTGATCAGGCAGCGGGTGGCCAGGACCAGTTCAGGGAGAGCAGGCTTGGCGGGGAGAGTGGGCCGGAGAGTGAGCCTGGTGGGGAGTGGGCCAGAGAGTGGGCTTGGAGGGGAGAGTGGGCCAGAGTGCAGGCCTGGTGGGGAGAGTGGGCCAGAGAGCAGGCCTGGTGGGGAGTGGGCCAGAGAGTGGGCCTGGCGGGTAGAGTGGGCCAGAGAGCAGGCCTGGCGGGGAGAGTGGGCCAGAGAGCAGACCTGGTGGGGAGAGTGGGCCAGAGAGCGGGCTTGGTGGGGAGAGCGGGCGGCAGAGAGAACGGGCCTGATGGGGAGAGTGGGCCGGAGAGTGGGCTTGGCGGGGAGAGTGGGCCAGAGAGCAGGCTTGGCGGAGGAGGGAAAGAGAGACTGGGGTGGGTGAGAGAGCTGGGGGGGGGGGGGTGTGGAGGGTGGCGGAAGAGAGGCTGGGGGAGTGGAGAAAGACTGGGCGGGAGGTGGGGGGGGCGGTGCAGAGAGAGAGAGAGAGAGCTTTGGAGGGTGAGAGAACGAGAGAACCGGTGGCGCGGGCGGGGGGTGGGGTGTGGGGGCGGGGGGAGGAGAGAGAGAGAGACACAGGTGGGGGGAGGGTTGGAAGGGAGAGATAGAACTCAGAGAAGATGCATCATGTTCTTCCAACCCTCTGGTGTGTGCAAACCCGGTGCATGTGTTACAAGGGACATCGTTGGGGTGGATGAAATCCTGAAGTCACAACACTGTCACTATTCACTTCGTACCCAATAAACATGTTAACAATCCACGCACAATGCTCCAGCTATGGGGGTGGGGGGTGGGGGGGAATAAGGTCTTGCGCTTGGGTAAGGGTCTTCAGCTGCCAGAGGATGCACTTACGCTGGGATAATGGACTTCGGCTGTGGGAGGCAACACATGTGCTGGGGTAAGGGTCTTCAGCTGGCGGAGGATGCACTTACGCTGGGGTAATGGACTTCGGCTGTGGGAGGCATCATATGTGCTGGGGTAAGGGTCTTCAGCTGGCGGAGGGATGCACTTACGCTGGGGTAATGGATCGAATTACAAAGTGGAAAGTCACTCAGTAGTTGGGTTTGGCGGTTCCGGTTACACATTCCAGAGGAACTTCAGGGTGTGGCTTATCCTCCAAGGGCAATAGATCTGGAGAGCCAATCAGTGAAACGGCTGCATTTCATTTAGTACAAATAGGCGCATCCTTCTTAAATAGAGGTGTTATATTTGCTATGTTAATGGCGCTATATAAATACAAGTTGTTATTGACCAGGCGAACAACCTGCACTTTGAAGAGTGATTTGGACTTTTAAAAAATTGGAAGGAGCAGAAGATAGAGATTTGCTTTAATGTCTCATTTAAAAGATGAAAATACTTCTAACAATTCTGCACTCCGTCAGCCTGGATTATTTACTCACATCTTGGGATGGGGCTTGAACTGATAACATTCAGAGGCAGGACTGCTGCTAACTGAGCATAATTGCCATTTGTGTTGTACTCATTTAAAATCCCACTCAGTATCTTCAGTCCAATTAAAAAATGAAGGCCAGTTTTGTGCAGTGAATCCATGCTCAATAGGAACTTGCATTCATTTCACATAGAACCCTTACAGCCAACAGATAGGAGACTCTCATCCCATCAGTATTTGAACCTATGTCCTAGAGTAAAAGACAATTGGCTCAATACACCACCCAGTAAAAATGCTATTTTACTTTCCCGTTCTTTTTAGAACTGTAACTCAAACAGTGCAGGATATAAAATCTTGACTATGCTGATTCCAAGATAGATCCATGAGATGCTCTTCCATCCAGAAAAAGCCTAGTCATAGGACTTCTAAAATGTGCAACTCCTTACCTCCATCAATCTTCCCTTCCTCCTACCACCTTCAAACATTTAAACTCCAAAATAAAAACAGAAAATGCAGGAAATACTCAGCAGGTCAGCTAGCATCTGTGGAGAGAGAAACAGAGTTGACATTAGGTCGATGACCCTTCATCAGAACTGGAATTTAAATTCCAAGCTCGACATCGTGTAATCATTTTTGCTTCATTTGCCTTGGTTTTTCAACTCTTCAACCTTAATGATGTCCTACACTATGAAATAATAAGCCTTCATTTTAGTTTCTCAGTTTCAAAGAAAACAACTGAAGCAGCAGACTCAGAGAACTGGTTAATGCATCACTGTACCTAAAACATGAACGTATTAATTCTTTACTTCTAAGTTCCTTGTTCATTCTAATTCATTCCATTTTCTGTTTTACAGTGAACAGTCAGAATTCGTGACTCCAATATCAAATATCTAAACTATGCTCAACAGAGACACAATGGACCTCACATTAACACATCTAGAGTCCCAAAGAACATATTCGGCATTAAAGCAACCAGATTATTAAGTTTAGATTTCATTCACAGGCAGCAAATTTCAATACAGTTCCATGATGATCTGTGAATATTATTCATGCTGCTGAATGTAGGATCAATGCAAGGGACTGTTATTGACAAAGTCAGGCAGCAGGAATGACAGATGGCTGATACAGCAGGCGACCAAGGAGTTTTTTTATACAAGGAGGAGACTGGGCCACAGGAATCCAACTGTTTCTAAAGATTTTCTTCAAAAAAAAAGAAAGCAAGTTGATAGCAGGATTTCAATATTTATTTGCGTAGAATGTAAATTGAAATAATCTGAGGTTTTTTTAAAAATAAAAAAAGTACAGGCCTTGTATATTTTACTTAATATTTAAAGCCCACATTTTTTTTTGAATAGTTAATGCAAATTTAATTGATCATATCAGGCTGGATAGGCTTGAATTTTTGGCCCTGATAGCTAGAATATTGTGAGGAAGATTTGTTGAATCCACAAGAGGGAGCAAGAATACTGCATTAGAAATAAAAACACAAGCTGCCTTGGTGCGTAGCTGAGCCACACAGACCAGGAAGGACAGCTCTGAGTTAGCGAATCTCAGCTAACGTAACAGCAGGGTCACCACAACTGGCCTCGGAATCCAGAGTTAGGAAGGGAAAATCAGTCAAAGTTCTTGGACCTGATCCCCATCCAGTGACCCTTACCAGAAAGTGCGTGCGTGTGACTGTCAGATGGGAATGCATGGAGCTTAGCTGTTACATCTCTCTGCAATTGAATAGCATGCTAACACTCAGTGTCAAGACTTACACATGAAAAATGGCCCCTTGAGTGAAGCATTAGAAACCGTATCCCAGCCAGGGGTCAACACCTTTATGACGGGAGCAGAGGAAAGAAAAACAGAAAATCTATTTTTTTTCTTTTTCAGATGCTGTCTGCATGCTCTGTATTTCCAGTATTGTATTTTTATTATTCGAGATTTCCAGTGTTTGCAGTATTTCTTTTTATGTATAGTGCATCCAGTGTTTCCTTTGCTAGCCACCAGTGCTATGCAAAATCCACCCTACAGGCACTTGAACCACCCTCCCTCAGCTATTCTTCAGTTGTGCCTTAGTTAAATAGAGAAGAAACAAATGGAAAACCTGTGCACCCCACTGGTCCTGAGTTTATGGAATCAGGAGAGGCGCTTCAAGAATGACCTTTTGTTGTTTGAGGGTCCATATGTCATGCTCCCTCCCATCCCCAACTGAAGATCCTGGAAAACTCAGCTAGCTGAGAGGAGATGCCAAGTCCTCTTGCCCAGAAGGACAACCAGCCTGCAGCATCCCCCCCCCACCCTCCTGGTTGTTCCTTTACAAAAGGGAGTTGCTTCAATAGCTTTAAAGAAAAATTTCCCTCCCTCTTTTTCACGGGACCAGGCTCCGACTTCAGCCTGGACCTCAGGTGGGCCCTCAGGCTGGTTTTGGTCAGGTACATTTGGTGAGAGCCAGCGTACCTGGGCCGATGCCGAGAGCCAAGGTGTGGGAAATTCCAACCTAGGGAATCTTCCCACCCACCCCTCCTCCCCGTCGATGGCCATGTAAGGGTGGGCAGAAGACTTTAGGCTGGTACTTATCGTACTTTGGATCCCAGCTAAATTTGTAGCTGTTGCTGCCGACTTCGGGTCAATTTCAGACCCAACCTATCTGCCGGATGGAATTTGTAACCTAGTAGTGAGCTGGTGAATATTGGTACACGTATTAAATTATATAATACATTTTATTGCTTTTCACTTATCATTCAATGTTTGATTATTAGGAACCCTAAAAACAGGGACTAGGGAAGTAATACTGATGAGGAGAAAAATGAAGGGCAATTTTAAAGTGAGATTCCCAGTTAAATAACACAGTGTTCAAGTTCCAGTGAGAGCTCCATACCCTATATATGCAGTATTCTGTCTATGTGCCTATACTATCTACATTATAAAATGAGGGGGAGGGTGGGGGGGGTTCAAATGTATGTAACGGTTTTTGAATTAGTCAAAAACTTCACATTAAATACTGGCTAATTTTCTTTTTATTTGATAGCAGCGAGCATTGGATGACTGAATGTATGCTTATAATATAGGATGTCTTAAGACTGCATTTTCTAAAATGATTACATATTGCATTATATAATTGTTATAAATTTAAAATTATATTTAAAAGGTTGCTATCATGGTCCTCTGACACCTTGGTCAGTGAATGCAGTGTGTGACTGAGCCATACAGACTCGAAGGTTCTAGGTTTGATTTCCTGAGTTAACTGATTTCACTATGAGTAGCAGCAGCATCTCGACAGTTTTACTTCGCCACTTCTGCGCAAAGGAAAAATCTGCCAGTATCCCCTCTCCTGATTGATATATTGTGGCTACGCTGGAAACTGGCTGTGTGTGGGTGTCGGGCAGTGACAAGATTGGACCCTGCTGCAATGATCCCACAATCAAATAGCTGCTGAGACTCTCTGTAAAGGCTCACATGAGAAGAATGACCAATTTGGTGAGGTGCCTATAGAACAATGCCCTGGCAGAGA
The DNA here is from genome assembly GCF_044704955.1 of Pristiophorus japonicus. Taxonomy (NCBI): domain Eukaryota; kingdom Metazoa; phylum Chordata; class Chondrichthyes; family Pristiophoridae; genus Pristiophorus; species Pristiophorus japonicus. Next base: position 22,155,512 of record NC_091982.1, read on the forward strand.
CTTCAGGAGAGGATGCGGACAGGCAGTAGCCATGTAACACGCAAAAAATTATCGTGTAGTTGATTTCCTGAGAAACAAAAAAAAATTGTCGAACAAATTCGGGGGAACTAGTTTTCTCCCTATATGCAACCACTTACCTTTAAGTGGAGACCCATTAATAGCTGATGAAATGCCTGGTTAGTCTCTGCTCTTTTGGTGGGATGGGAAAATCTACCCTATATTGTAGAGATAAGTTTAAGAATTTTCTTATATATTTTGTACATTTTTATGTATCAAGTTAAAAATCTTCCCAGTCCTAATGCTCAGCTTAGATGGGAACAGAAAAGAGTTTCCAAATGTATTTGGAGTGATTTGATTGGTTCAGCCTGTCTCTTATTGGTAGTTTTTACTGACCATGTTTGATTAGTTGCCTTCAAATGTCTTCAGTAGTCTCTTGTTGGAAGTTATGTACCCACTTTCCTTCCCTTCCACTTGTACGTTTCATACTATTCAGTTATGGTTTGTCGCTTTTTTAGGAAAATTGAGAATTCCAGGCTTCGATGTAACCCGCTCAGTGATAGCTCTGGGAGGATGATCAACAATAATCCCAGCTGTTTGAGAGAGACTGTGGCGTCTGAGTGAAAACGTAAATGAAGGTACTCGAAGACACAAAAAGCAATTTAATAAGTAAGTTCAATCATGTTATGTACTGCAGGACGCATCAGGCCTGTGATGGAATTTCAGTATCATTTTAGATGGTGGCACTGTGGAGACAAGTGCAATAGCACCACCTAGCTTGGAAGAGCAGTTGGGCGGTCCAGAAGTAAATAAGCACGGAGGCCACATATAGAAGAATCAATCACAGGTAAGTAAACAGATTGGGTGAGTTTAATTGTGGCAAACAACTGAAAGAGAAAGGTGTGACAAAAACGTTTATTGGAAATCATCATCATCATAGACGAGGATGACTTGCTTCCACACCAAAAAGGGATGAGTTCACAGGTCTTTCAATGAAGGACCTGATATTCCAGGTCCTGAACTACATGCTGAAGAGTGGAAGATGCCTGTGCGAGGATTTTTTTAATGTGGGATGGCCGTTGCACACCAGCCACCACACGGGCTTGACAGAGCTAGGTCTCGGTCCAGTGGCAAGGATTAACCAAGATGGAAATAGGCATACAGGAACTAAGGCCGATTTCCCCAACCTCGGCAGGTCCGTGGTGGGTGAAGTTGGTGGCGTGTCCCGATCTCGCTGCTGGTTCCAACCCGCCGTCCAAAATGATTTTCCGTTGATGGGGCTTGTTAAGCCCGCCCAGCTCGTTTCCCGGCCAATTGAAGGAAGCAGGTCTGATGATGTTATTTGATGACACGTCATCTGCCGATTTCCTTAAAGGGACCATGCAGAAATTTACTTTGACAGTTATGCTATTGAGGTGCTGCAAACACTGACAAGCATGACACAGAGGTGCACTGCTGCACCCAGGCTCTCCCATGACTCCCTCCGTATGCTGATGGAGGAAGTCACAGCACACAGGTAGGTTCTCCTCCCTTCCAAAGGGCAGAAGAGACTTCCCCAGGAGACCAACGCAGCCTGGTTGCACATTGCACAGGAGGACACAAGCAGGGATGTGGTCAGGAGGACCAGGCTGCTGTGGTGCAATCCTTTCAATGAGCTCAGTAGATCACAAAACGTTACTGCAAAGCCACATTCAACCTCATCCTGCTGCGCCATTCATCACATCCCCATCATTCTGCCTTCCCGACCCTACTCCTGCACATCTTTACTCACACCAACTTACCTTGCACCACCACCCATCCCTCTCTCTCTATCTACATTATCACATCCCCATCTCACTAGCCACCCCTCACACTCATCCTCATCCTAGTCCAATCATACCAACTAACAACACACAAGGGTCGGCACTTGGGTGTTTTATGCAATGTTTATGTAAAGTTTCTGTTAATGTGGTGTCAAACATTGAAACCTTTATTTTCAACACTTTGCGTCCTTGGAAAGATCTGTGTGCAACTTTGGAAGTGGCTTAGTGAGTTGCAGTGAATGGTGAGACATAACGGTAGCCCCCACAATGATGATGAGTATGAAAGGAATGGCTAGGGCATTGTAGGGATGCTTTATGGTGCTGGTGTGGGGTGGTGCTAACCTGGCACATCATGTGGCAGTCAGGGCGTACAGCATCAAATGAAGTAAATCTGGCCATGGTGAGGCCATCTCTGGTATCCCGGGCAGCAATGTGCTCAGGTGCTGATGCACTGTGTCCTGTGCAGCTTCAGTTGTTTGCAGAGATAGCTGGTATTGTTGTTCGTGCTGCTCGTGTGACTGGCGCGGCGCCCGGCCTGCGAGCACCATCGGAGCAGGCCGGGGAGCGGAAGGAGCAGCGTGGCAGCGTACCACTCCAGGGAGCAGCACGTGCTGGAGCAGGAGAGCAACGGCAGTGAAGAGGGCGACTGGATTGGACGTTGATTGGAGCGTGGGCAGGAGCGGCGAGGTCGGGGCGAAGGAGTGGTGAGCGATCATAGAGGGGCGTGATCGGGGCCAAGGAGAGGCGCGAGTTCGGGACCCAGAAGATGCGAGGGCCCAGGGGCAGCACGGGCCAGCCCACACTGAGATATGTGTACGCGCTAGGTCCGTGCAGCAGAGTTGGTCTCCGGTCATCTTGAATAACCCTTGCCACTGGACCAAGACCTAACTCTGTCGAGCCCGTGTGGTGGCTATGTGTGCAACGACCACCACAGGTTAAAAAAATCCTCGCACAGGCATCTTCCACTCATCAAGATTTAGTTCGGGACCTGGAATATTAGGTCCTTCATTGAAACACCTGTGAACTTTTTGGCATGGAAGCAAGTCATCCTCGACTCGAGGAACTGCCTATGGACTGGTGATGCTGGTGTTGGGGTTCATCGTGGTCAGATTCTGAGGGCCAAGGTGACAGAGTGTAAATGGTTCCCATCCTGATGGAGTAGATACCAGTTGAAGGTAAGATGACAGAAGCTCTCTGTCACAGTTGAAAGAGGTCGCTGCAATGAGCTGAGGCTGACTGGAGAGTTTGCTACAAAGACTTGCAGACTACATAAAGCACAATCTGTCTTCCAAGGGGAGAAACCAAAGAGTCTCTGGGTTTGGAAAGGTGCAGCTGTAATTGAGAGGTTTTTTTACAAGTTTTAACGCTGTCACCAATCATCTGCTTCAATGGCCACTCAACCTCTGCCTCAGATGAACAGACGGGGTCCAAGAGCAGTGTGAAATGTGTGGGTGATCTGGTAAAGTAAATGGTGAGTAAAATATCACTAGTAAGGGCTTTTAAACAAGCCAATAATTGTCTCAATTGCCTCCTCCGCCGCTGTGTGTCGGGTCTGTTCAGTGCTGACTGACCCGACATTGAGGTCCTGACCCGCTGTCAAAAAAAAACATTTTCCCACCTGACCCACCACCAAACGCACCCACTGAGCCCACAAAAAAGTCCCCCCTAAGTGTTACTTGACAGAAAGTGCATGCATACAAAAGATGTTTAATTTATAGATAGAGTGGCTTGGATTATACTATGACTTTAAGAACCTTGACAACCCCTTTGTATGCTTTGTTCTCACTGCAACCCTAACAATTAAGGTACTACAGTTGGCCTCAGTGCCTCAGGTTAGGGAGTGGAGAAAATCAGCCAGAATTTCCACTGTTGATTGCTTTCCTGCAATCTGTTCTGGAAATTACCTGCGTGTGGACATTGGATGAGAGTCAATAAACCCACCATCACTAGGCCCACATATGTAGAATGATCATTTGCGCTCTGATACTACACCCCAGCAGGAAGCGAGAGAGGTAAATTAGATATTTTATTAAAAAGCAAAATGAAACTATCTGTCTCTGCCACATTTATTGCATGTAGTTTGAGAGTTAGAGTAAGTGTGACATATTTGCTATTATTAATTTAATGACTTAGGGGAGGGATTTGGTGCCAATAAGTGAGGCAGATAATAACTATTTACTAAAATACATCATTTTACATTGTTTCTCTCAAACTAGCATAATGGAAAATGCAGCAAAATATAACAAAGCAATAATAGTATGTGGGGAAGATCATTTGTAAATAAATTACACTGACTACTGAAGTTAATGGTATGGAACTCCATCTAAATTTACCTCATAAAGTTGAAAACAATCAGCATGTTCAAAGATTTAAATGAGGTCTAAACCAATATTGAATTGTGTTTGTTTATTGCAGTAAAATTAATCAAACTACAATTAAATATTTGAGCCTGCTAATGCCAGGCAAATATGTGCCACATAATACAGTTGTTTTATAATTAAGAAATAATAGGCCCCATAGTGAGTTTTATCCATTGATTAAGTGGCATGCTTCACATAGTTCAATCATGGTGGAACTCTCGGCCTACTTTCTCATTAAGCACGGAATGTGGTGATCAGGTGGTTGCATAAGTGACTTTATAGCTGGGAAAATTTTGCTAGAGTTAGGTATGGGAGATTATGAAATGACAAAGAAAATTACAGAGGAGATCAGGATGATTAGTGCTGGATGCATCTTCAGCTTTCATATATACTTTTTAAAAATTCAATCATTGGATGTGGTCGTCGTTGGCAAGGCCAGCATTTATTGCCCATCCTTAATTGCCCTTGAGAAGGTGGTGGTGAAATGGTTTTTTGAACCGCTGCAGTCCGTGTGGTGAAGGTGCTCCCACAATGCTGTTAGGTAGGAAATTCCAAAATTTTGATCCACTGACGATGAAGGAACACCAATATATTTCCAAGTCAGGATGGTATGTGCCTTGGAGGGGAACTTGGAGATGGTGTGTTTCCATGTGCCTGCTGCCCTTGTCCTACGTGGGTTTGAAGGGTGTTGTTGAAAAAGCCTTGGCAAGTTGCTGCAGTGCATCTTGTAGATGGTAAGAACGTAAGAACATAAGAATAAGGTGCAAGAGTAGACCATATGGCCCTTTGAGCCTGCTCCACCATGGCTGATCTTACTGAACACTAACATTTAATAGGTTCTCACCCTTTAAAAAATATTCTGTGCTTCTATTCTTCCTACCCAAATGAATAACTTCATGTTTCCCCACTTTATATTCCATCTGCCACCTTATTGCCCACTTGCTTAACCTGTCTATATCCCTATTCAGGCTCTTTGTGAACTTCTCACAGCTTACTTTCCCACCTAGCTTTGTATCATTAGCAAACTTGGATACATTGCTCTCAGTCCCTTCATCTAAGTCATTAACATAGATTGTAAATAGCTGAGGCCCAAGCACCCCACTAGTTATACCTACCAACTGGAAATGGACCCATTTATCCCTATGCTGTTTTCTATCCATTAACCAATCCTCTATCCATGCAAATATATTATCCCCAACCCCATGAGTCCTTATCTTATGTAGCAACCTTTTATGTGGCACCTTATCGAACCCCTTTTGGAAATCCAAATATGTTACATCCACTAGTTCCCCTTTATCTACCCTGCTAGTTACATCCTCAAAAAATGCGAATAACTTTGTTAAACATGATTTCCCTTTCAGAAAACCATGTTGACTCTGCTTAATCATATTTTGATTTTCTAAGTGTCCTGCTACTACTTCCTTACAGTGGAGGGAGTGAATGTTTAAGGTGATGGATGGAGTGCCAATCAAGCGGGCTGCTTTGACCTAGATGATGTTGAGTCCTTATCTTACTTGAGTGTTGTTGGAGCTGCACTCATCCAGGCAAGTGGGGAGTATTCCATCACACTCCTGGCTTGTGCCTTGTAGATGGTGGACAGGCTTTGGGAAGTCAGGAGGTGAGTCATTTGTCACAGAATGCCCAGCCTCTGATCTGCTCTTGTAGCCACAGTATTTATGTGGCTGGTCCAGTTAAATTTCTGGTCAATGATAGTCCCCAAGATGTTGATGGTGGGTGATGATAGTAATGCTGTTGAATGTCAAGGGGTGGTAGTTAGATGTTCTCTTGTTGGAGATAGTCATTGCCTGGCACTTGTGTGGTGCGAATGTTATTTCCCACTTATCAGCCCAAGTCTGAATGTTGTCCAGGTCTTGATATATGTGAGCATAGACTGCTTCATTATCTGAGGAGTTGTGAGTGGAACTGAACACTGTGCAGTCATCAGTGAACATCCCCTTTTCTGATTTTATGATGGAGGGAAGGTCATTGATGAAGCAGCTGAACATGGTTCGGCCTAGGACAATGCCCTTAGGAACTCCTGCAGCAATGTCCTGGGGCTGTGATGATTGACCTCCAACAACCACAACCATCTTCCTTTGTGCTAGATATGACTCCAGCTAGATATGAGAGCTTTTCCCGATTCTCATTGACTTCAATTTTATTAGTGCACCTTGATGCCACACTCGGTCAAATGCTGCTTTGATGTCATGGAACATGAAACAACTCTCAGAAAATGCAGTACTTCTGTGAGATGTGTGAAATGTATTTCACTGTCCAAATATTTGGTTCTATGGACACAATTTTCTTGTATAATTTATGCCGATTTTTAATACAGCGTTTCATGCATATCCTCACAACGTTTTTCATGATCTTACATAAACATGTGTAATGCATCTAGTGTACAATGTATTTGTCCATAGTGTTAAACATTTAAAGTATTTAATATTCCCAATTATTAGTGCATCAAGATCCATTAAAATATTTTGTATTTAGTTGAACGGCCACTTTTGCATTAATAAAAAGCAGTTTAGGATGTGTGATTACATGAATAGAAATTGCGCATCAGGTTCTTATCTCACTTCTGAGTGTACTAAAGCCAAGTCTTGTGAGATCCCTCCAATATACCGGCCGATTTTCAATTGCTGGCTGCCCCTTTTGTCTTCTGAAGGATGGGCAGCTGGCAGTTGCAATTGGGGGCAGTGGATCACCTTGGCTGCCCCATTGATGCCAGCACATTACTGACGTAAATGCAGGAAACTTGTATGAGCTGGTCTTTTGTATGAAACGTGGAGCTATATAAATGAGCAGCAGAGGGTTTTGGCGGAACTCTGTTCCCTTATCGCAGACTCCAGCCCTCTCCCTGGCAACCTTGGTGTCATATTTCACCCTGAGCTGAGCTTTCTACCCCATATCCTCTCCATCACCAAGACCTTCTTGTTCCACCATCGCCTGTCTCCCCCCTGTCTCAGCTTATTTGCTGCTGAAACCCTCAATTGTACCTTTATTACTTCTAGACTAGACCATTCCAATGCTCTCTTGGCCTGCCTCCCACCTTGCACCCTCCGTAAACTTGAGCTCATCCAAAACTCGGCTGCCCGTGTCCTAACCCACAAGTTCCATTCACTCATTACCTCTGTGCTCGCTAACCTACATTGGCTCCCGGTCCGGCAATGCCTTGATTTTAAAATTCTTAACCTTGTTTTCAAATCCCTCCAACACATTGTTCCAATCTTTATCTGTAAACTCCTCCAGACCTACAATCCTCTGAGTTCCCTGCTCTTCTCCAATTCTGGCCTTTTGCACATCCCTGATTTTCATTGCTCCATCATTGGTGGACATTGATGCCTTTAGCTGCTTTGGCCCTCATCTCTGGAATTCCCTCCATAAACCACTCTTCCTCTCTACCTCTCTCTCCTTCAAGACACTCTTTAAAATTTATCTCTTTGACCAAGCTTTTGGTCACCTACCCTAATATCTCCTTGTGTGGCTCGGTGTCAAATACTGTTTGATAACGCTCCTGTGAAGCACCTTGGGATGTTTTACTATGTTAAATGCGCTATTTATATACAAGTTGTTGTTGTTATCTTGGAAGCGTCACAAATGATTGAGGAGATTCATGTGTAACGATGTTTTGACATAACTCTGCCCTAATTTCCTTGGGAATCGTGCCATAGTTACACTGAAAGGTTCCAGGAAATACTGGGCCATAGAATTTGCAATAACATTTGTGATGCTGAAAACCTTGAAAATTGGCATGGGAGGGATTTGCATCCCATGTCAGTTGAAGCTTGAAGAAGGGACTATTATCCACCACCTCATTAAAGAAAATTAAAATATTGCCAGTTTCCATTGTGGTGCAGTGTGGAAAAGGCAAATAAAATTTGGTATTATTCTCATGTCTGTTGAAGAGCTCAGTTCCATGGACAAGTGATGCCACAATTATGGCATGTAGTAAAAAATCTTCACATTTAAACAATTTCTTGGTGCAATTGTTCATGATGATCAAAGTGAGGGATGGAAGATTTGCTTATTTCAGGCACCAGATGGCAGCATCAAGCATTCCCAGGCCGCTCCCAGAAAAATGATTGGATACAGTGGTAAAGTACTGTCAAATCCAACAAGGTGCCTCAGTTGCAATGTTAGAAAAGTGCCCTCTGCTGCACAAGTGTGACATTTTTCCATTTCCACACACAACCATCTTCAGGCCTCTTTGAAGGAAATTACTAATTTTGTGCTGAATTAGGATCAGTTTTGTCATCCTATTCCAACACTAAATTGGCGATCTCATTCAAACTCATTTCACGGAGGCCCCATACAGCCAGAAGAGATGTGCATCAGTCTGGTTTGGATTTCAAATGAAAGGTCCGTGCCTAATCCACCATTTCCAATTTTATCTCCTTTTCAAAAGACAACCTAGGAACCTTGCAGATTTGCTATAATCATCACTCTCTGGTCAAATGAAATTCATGTTGCAATGCATAAAATCTGCTCGATGAACATTAGACTAGGTTAATTATTTCTTTCATTGAAGAGATGAAGATTCAATTTTTGTGTGTGCCAGCAAATCATCTGCCAGCCAACCTGGAGAAAACGACTTTCTTGATACCTAGATACAATGCACCACAGTCTCCAAAGATGCCTCTGGTTAAAAGTACTATTCAATCAACACTATTACTATGGATGGGGTCGAAGTAGTTAGAGATGGTGTTGAAAAAGATCTGGAGGTGATAGTAGGCTTGACAGTTACTAGTTACTGACAAATCATTTTGGAGCAGCAATAAACAAAGCGAATAGGACATTGAAATATGTGCTTTCCATTCCACCTGAGGTAGTCTCCCAGGAAACACTTAAGAATTTGGGGGAACATATTGCAGTTTTGTGTTGGAAACACAGACCTTGTTGTCAGACCTCCAGGCTGAAAAAAACCTACGTGGATGACAATCTGGTGGGACTATCTCTAGCTGGCATGCATTATCTGCAAGCATTTGATTTGAGTCCCAGCTGACGTTGAGCTTTGCATGCATGTTCGAAGGTAGTTAGAACCTCAGTAGTTAGAAGGTAGTGGTCTCCACTCAGGTAATGGCAACAGGCTAGACGTAGATCCATTGGACATAACGGGGAAATGCAAACTTGAAAAGCTGACCATGCACCTACATAAACACCGTGACCATAAATAGTTTCTGGAAAGGGATGAGAAACTAATGTTTATTGGGACCGTTGAAAAATAAGGGAAAATACGAGACGAAAAGGCTGAGAAAATTAAAAAAAATAAATTAGAGACAAAATAAGTTGGGTTATGCTCTGTTAAAAGGAGGCCACCCAGAAAGGTGGCAATACAAGTATTATATATGTAAACCTGTAATTACCATGTCTAACCACCAGAGGGCTTAGCCCCTGGAGTCCCAAGGAATCCCACAATCCCTTGGGAGCACCTGTATATAAGGAGGCCTCACAGGCTTGAGAGGCACCCTGAGATCTGTAATAAAGGACTACAGTCACACCTACTTGAGCTTGTAGTATCTAGCTGACTCTTTACCCAAGACATAACAACAAGACTCTTTGATCTCTACACCCAACATGTCCTGCCTCGGTCGGTACACAAGAGTTACACAGATAAAGCATCAGCGGTTTTATATAACATCCATATAACAACACTGAAATAAGCACATGCCCAATATCAGCAAAATACTCTTTCTATACAATTATTATTCCAGATTCTTGTAACCTTTATTAAAAAATGTGTTCACTTAAGCTTTCTCCCTCCATAGGTTGCACAATGGAGAATCATGAATATTTGGTCAAAGTTCTCGTCATAAGCTAAGTTAACAATATAACAAATGCAATAATGAAACAGACACCAAAAATTCCATCCTCCTGATTTATGACTCGCTCAAGAAAATGAGAGAAGAATGTGGTTTGTCAGAGATGCCAAACTTCCCATTCGTAATGAATAGGCTAATATTTGTAAGATCATTCAGTCATTAAAAACAACAGAAAAAAAACAATTGAAACAAAACCAAGGTTGAATGTATTATATTGTTATAGTTCTTTGTGAGGAACGTTGTATCGCATTCAAAAGACATTAAGGTTAAATTTGCACTGCCCGAAGTTAGTAACAAATGTATTACTGGGTACCATATTTGTATGATGTTCCTTTATCTACAATTTAAATGAAGGTGCAGGTTCTTAGAAACAGAGCTACATGAAACAGATCAGCCCTCTAAAGTAAAGTATCAGCCCTTGCATATGAGTACTAAAAACTGTAGAATGTGACATTGAATTGTGAAGAACGTATTAAAGAGTTCCTGCCACTTTTCTTATAGAACATCAACATTACAATTTGGCGTAAATGTTGAATTGAAATTGTAGCAGGTTGTTTTGGGGGTTTCTACAGCCTAGAAATGTTTGGCACCATGTCCGTTTTTCAAGCGCAAAACGGTAGCCTAAGCATCTATTATAGTGGGCGGGGCCTGGAGTATCCCACCCACTGTTATGTCTGTAATGCACGTATGAATGACTCCATGAGGCAATGTGTTGTACTCAAACTGTAGTGACCTTGGTCCTTTATTCGTAACTCCAGAGTGAGGCACTAGCATGGTGGGCAGCATTTTATACTGGACCCTGCACATCTATGCAGGTGACCCTCAGGTCTCCCACCGCTGTGCCCTCTGGTGGACAGCCTCTGCCACAGAGGCAGGAAACCCCGGTCTCCACCAGTTGCACCCTCTAGAGGTGCCAGCATAGCATATATACAGTGTAAACCTTAATGATAGTACATCAGGTAACAAGTCTGATCTTATGCAACTATACAGTGACTCCACAGAGAGTATATCTATAGTCAGCATATATAACATCACTCTCCCCCAAGTCCTATGTGCCAATTACCTTTACACTATGTGCTCTAGTTTAGTTCTCCCGTGACATAAGTGTCAATAGCCATTGCACCTTGGCTGTGCTTTGGCTTGGCTATCTCCCTGTTAACCCCCAAGTCCTTTTGCCACAACGTTGGGTAGTGGTTACCAGTTTGGATGGTTCGATGATGCAGTGGAGGATCCAGTGGGTTCTGGGTGTGATCCATGTGTGTGTCCATGGCAATATACATCCATCACCCCCCCCCCCCCCCCCACCCCAACAGCGAGAACATGCAGCAGGCCCATTACATTAACATACAGGATCAGACACAGTGCAAGTACAAAAAAAGGAAGTTACAGTTTGTATCATGACACCTTGGTTCAGTGACTTATATTCATTACGTTTTGCGGTCGTGCGCCAGGATTGGGTAGATTGCATTCATGATTCCGTCATGGTAAGTACTGAGGTAGCAGTACAGGTATGCGAGGATGCTAGTTCCAGAGCAACCAGACGGGGTCCTAGTCGTCTGATAGCGGCGCTGCAAACCCTGCTAGCGGGGTGGGCTTGGTTCGCTCACCTAGCCAGGATTCAGGGCCTTTGCCGTTGCCTAGTGGTGGGCACAGCCACAGATGTGTTTGGCCTCCCTGTCCTCCTTTGAGGGCTGCAGAATCTTCTGCCTGCTCTCCAACGGTGTTGGGAACCTGGCTGTTCTAGGTCTCGTTTGGGGAACTCGTTGGTTCTGACCTTTCGCTCCCGGAAATGGACGAGGTAATGACTGGGTCTGGGGGCTGCACCGTCTCCACCCAGGTGGTGGGCAATGGTGGCCAACTGTGCATATTGGTGCCATTTTCGTTTCAAGGTCCATGGCAAATAGTGCCATCGGGTGCCTGCAGCATGGGATAGACCTGGGGCAGGGTATCAGGATCAGTACCTTCACCCTCCTGAGGTCGCTGGCCTATAACTTGTGGGGACACCTGGGGCAGGGCATCAGGATCAACGCCTTTACCCTCCCGAATCCGCTCGTTTGCTAGTTTTGGGGACACTCTATTCCCGACATCTCGCAACAACATTTTGTTCTTTACATTAGGAATAGTAGCGACAGCTCATGACAACATTTTGTTCACGATCTTAATCGGTTCGTTACATTGATTGCCATGCATACAATGTCTCTTTAAGTTCAGTTGGTTGCAGGTCTCCTTTAAGAGAACCCTGCTGGCTTTACCTCAATCAAATCCTTTGTTAGACGCCACGTGTTGGTCCCTCAGCGTTTCACCTTGTGATATGGCCGCGGCCATCTTTTTTTCCAGCCACGCTGCACCTCGCTGCAGCTGTCCTCGAGGTCGATTGTCTTGATCCTTCTCTCCCGCGATTCTGTCACAAAAGCTGGAAGAGTGCCTGTGAATTCGCTCTTCCTCCCCAGGAGTCCTGTCACTGGAGCCGGGAAGATACTTTTCGGTCATTCCGGTCGGATCATTGCCACGCAGTTGTGATGGACGGTCTGTGCCTCAGGTGTTGCACTGGTCTGTTCTCTGGTGCCTGGCACAAGCGAAGGCCAGGTTTTGCTCTGCCTCTGAGCACGGTGGACATCGATTGCTGGAGTGAAGACGTCTTCCCATTTCCATTGGATCTTCTCCATCCACCTTTTTCTCAGTAGCGTTGGACCATCACCTGCAACAATCCACAGAGGTAACTTGTGCACCACGCCATTATGGATTACACTTACATCCGCACTAGCAAGCACTGGGATCAGCTCCTTGGTGTAGGTGCGCAACTTTTCCTGTACTGGAACCAGCTCGGGTCGTTTTTCATTCCATAGCCCCTCAAAGGCATCCTGGCTCATCACTGACTGGCTCGCTCTCGTGTCCACTTCCATGAAGACTGGAACGCCGTTTATCTCGACTTCCATCTTCACTGGAGGACAATCGGTGGTACAGGTATACACTCCATACACTTCTTCTTGGGGCTGAGCTGCCTCTCTGGCCAAATCATCATACTCCCCACTGGATTCAAAGTCTTCTACCGACTCCTCTGCTAGACGGTGAGTCATATTTCTTTTACATATATGCTGGAGGAGGCCCTTCGTGTTACAGGCTTTGCATATGTACTCAGCAAACCGACACTGGTGAGCCCTATGGTTTCCTCTGCAACGCCAGCATGATGCTACTCGATTAGCACCCCTCGGCGGACTCTGAGTTCTGGAACCCTGAGGTCTGTGCTCTCTGCCCTGGGCAGAGCCATGTTCTACAGTCTTGCCTGTGAAAGGCACCATTCTATGTACAGTACTTGCCGGGTTAGAGTTCACAGGATGAATAATTTGCTTGGTGCTGCAGGTCGAGGTCATGAACGCCTGACTGATGCTGATGGCCTTCTGCAGGTTGACTGTGGTGTCGGCAGATAATAGCTTGTGAAAGAGGCCCTCGTGGCCAATTCCCATAACGAAGATGTCTCGCAATGCTTCGTTGAGGTGTGTGCCGAAATCACACGGTGCCGCAAGTCTCTTGAGGTCGGCAGCATATTTTGCAATCTCCTGGCCCTCAAGTCTGCGGTGAGTGTAAAATCTGTGCCTGGCCGTGAGGATGCTCTGTCTTGGTTTTAGTTGGTCGCGAATTAGTTCAGTCAGCTCATCGTATGTCTTATCCTTGGCCTTCATGGGTGCCAGCAAGTCCCTGACGAGGCGGTAGACCTCAGGCCCACAACTGGTCAGCAGTATAGACTTGCACTTCTCCGCCGATGCGTCCGTCTCCCCTGCCTGGTCGTTTGCCATGAAATATTGCTCGAGCCTTTCCATGAAGACATCCAATCATCACCCTCTGTGAATCTTTTAGTCTGCCAAGGGTAGCCATAATCATGTGAAAGTCCGTATTCTCGTCGCCAGTTGTTATGTCTGTCATGCACTTATGAATGACTCCACGAGGCAATGTATTGTACTCAAACTGTAGTGACCTTGGTCCTTTATTCATAACTCCAGAGTGAGGCACAAGCATGGTGGACAGCCTTTTATACTGGGCCCTGCACACCCATGCAGGTGACTCTCAGGTCTCCCACTGCAGTGCCCTCTGGTGGGCAGCCTCTGCCACAGGGGCAGGAAACCCCGGCCTCCACCAGTTGCACCCTCTAGTGGTGCCAGCATAGTATATACACAGTGTTAACCTTATTGATAGTACATCATGTAACAATTCTCCATCTTATGCAACTATACAGTGACTACACAAAGAGTATATCTAACACCCACCATATTGGTAAAGTCATAAAATAACAGACGTTAGCTCTCTTGCATATATTCGGAGCCTAATGCCAATCAGAACAGTCCAATTTTGCCTCAAATTTTGCCTCCAAATAGGTCTGAAACAGGTGTTAGGGATAGAGACCCTAACACCTGTTTGAGACCCATTTGGAGGCAACATTTGAGGCAAAATTGGACTACCCTGATTGACATTAGGCTCCTAATTTGCATATTTCTTTTAGGTGGTACCTTGTATCATAGAAAATAGAAAATAGGTGCAGGAGTAGGCCATTTGGCCCTTTGAGCCTGCACCACCAATCAAGGATGACTTGCTTCCACACCAAAAAGGGATGAGTTCACAGGTGTTTCGATGGAGGACCTGATATTCCCGGTCCCAAACTACATATTGAACGGCGGAAGATGCCTGTGCGTGGATTTTTTTAACGTGTGGTGGCCGTTGCACACCAGCCACCACACGGGCTTGACAGAGCTAGGTCTTGGTCCAGTGGCAATGATTAACCAAGATGACTGGAGACCAGCTCTGCTGCACGGACCTAGTACGCACATATCGCAATGTGAGCTGGCGGCTGGGCCCCAAACCCACGACTCTTCTCGGCCCCGATCACGTCGCTCCACGGTCACTTGCCGCTCCTCCGCCCTGACATCGCCGCTCCCTCGCCCCAACCTCGCCGCCCCTGCTGTACCTGCCCACGCTCCAATCAACGACCTGGACCTTGGTGACGTCCAATCCACCTATTTCACTGCTGTCGCCCTTTTGCACCAGCTCGTGTTGCTCCCTGAAGTGGTATGCCGCCACGCTGCTCCAATGCTCCAAGGCCACTCGCCGCTCATCTTTTATGGCCCCGACCTGCCGCTGATGTTTCCTCGCAGGTCGGGGTTGCTACGCATAAACAATGGGCCGAATGACAATTTCAACCACAACTCTGGACACCTGCTGTGCAGCCCAAACCAATATGGCAGGCAGCACACTTCAGGCGCAGAATGAGCACACACCTGCCACCCATCATATAGAATCCTTAGGTGCCCGTTTCACACTTGTAATATGGGTGCAGTGTAATCAAATTTCTAGGCCATGGCAAAATACATGCTTGCTTGAATTGTTTTATTTTAAAAATTGAAATTTGAAGTGTTGAATATTTAACAAGCTATTTTAAAATAATTTTGTATTCAATGATAAAAAATTGTTTACCATTCTGGTAACAATGCTAGGATGTTGCTATTAAGTAGCAGGTCCAGAAGTTTTCGCTTTGGGCGCAATCAGCGATCTGGGCACAAATTGCGCTCAAAATTGTGGTCGTTTTTGCACAGCGCCGAATATAAAATCTTCCATGAACCAGCGCAATAGGGCAGCATTTTATAACATAGTATATAAATTTTAAAATTTTGCTTTAAAAAAAATTATTTGATACTGTTACGCATTCAATAAATCAATAGGCTTAGTATGTTGAACTCAATCAGGTGCAACCTGATTCTACTTTATTAGCTCTCAAAGTGAGGATTAAACATGGAGCCTTTTGTTTATATACAGGTGCTGCACGTGTGTGTCTGTGGCCCAATGACTCCCGATGGTTGTCCCCCCTGGTGGCAGGTAAACCCAGGCATACATATATTACATCATTCCCCCCCAAAGATCTTGGTATCAGTCCTATTTTCAAATTGAGACGGTCCGGGGCTTTCCGCTTCCTAGTTGATCGTCTCAGTTCAATTCCAGATCTGGGTGAGCTCTCCGAGTCATTCATGATTTGAGGCTGGGTAGCCGATCTAATGGGAGTGGCAGTGTCCATGTCAGGGATTGAAGGCCCAGATTCATTGACAACAGCAGGGTCTTCTGATGGCTGAATATGAATCAGTTGGTCATTGATGGGTGTCTTCTTCAAGCTGTTCCGGTTCGTCTGCGTGCCGCAATTTCGTCTGATCAATGTGCCTCCTGCATGTTTGCCCATTAGTGAGCCTGACAATAAGCACCCTGTTACCCTCCTTGGCCGTAACAGTGCTAGTGACCCACTTGGGGCCTTGACCATAACTTAGCACACACACAGAGCTAATAGAGATGTCGCGTGACACCGCAGTGTAATCATGATACCACTGCTGATGTTGATGTCTGTTTTTGACGTGATCATTACGATTAGGGTGGACAAGCGAGAGCTTGGTCTTGAGACCTCTCTTCATCAACAGTTCAGCAGGGGGGATCCCAGTAAGCATGTGGGGTCTCGTCCTATAACTAAGCAGTATGTGTGACAAGCGAGTCTGCAAAGAACCGTGAGTTACGCGTTTCAGGCTCTGCTTGATGGTTTGGACGGCCCGTCCTGCTTGACCATTGGACGCGGGTTTGAATGGTGCTGACCTTACGTGCTTGATACCATTGAGTCTCATAAACTCTTGGAACTCCAAACTCGTGAAGCACGATCCATTGTCGCTCACAATGATGTCGGGGCAGACCATGAGTGGCGAACATAGCACGAAGGCTCTCAATGGTGGCTGTGGATGTGCTGGATGACATGGTTACACATTCTATCCATTTGGAATATGCATCCACCACCACCAAAAACATTTTGCCCAGGAAAGGACCCGCATAGTCGATGTGGATCCTCGACCATGGTTTGGATGGCCACGACCACAGACTTAGCGGAGATTCCACTGGTGCATTGCTTAACTGCATGCAAGTGTTGCACTGATGCACACATGACTCCAAATCAGAATAAATGCCAGGCCACCAAACGTGAGACCTGGCAATGGCCTTCATCATCACAATACCAGAATGGGTACTGTGTAAATCCCGTACAAATCTCTCCCTGCCTTTCTTGGGCACAACAACATGATTACCCCATAGCAAACAATCAGATTGAATGGATAGCTCATCTTTCCGACGGTTGTAAGGTTTGGTCTCATCACACATTTCCCTGGGAATGGCTGACCAATCGCCACTAAGGACACAACATTTTACAACCGATAAGATTGGATCCTGGCTGGTCTAGGTCCTAACTTGTTGAGCAGTGACAGGTGACCCTTCACTCTCAAAGGCATCCATGACCAACAGTAGGTGTGCGGGCTGTGGTATTTCCACCTCCGGCGTGGGCAACGGTAAACGGCTCAATGCATCGGCACAATTCTCGGTGCCAGGTCTATGACGAATGACATAATCATAGGCAGATAATGTCAGCGTCCACCTCTGGATGCGGGACGACGCGTTGGTATTGATACCTCTATGCTCTGATCGGTTTGTGATCGGTTTCAAGCTCAGAACGAAGCCCAAACAAATACTGGTGCATCTTTTTACCCCATATACGCAGGCTAAAGCTTCTTTCTCTACCATGCCATCGGCTCTTTCCGCTTTAGACATGCTTCTCGACGCGTACGCCTATAGTTTGCCCGACTCATTGGATTGTTGGAGCACGCAACCAACCCCATGTGATGAAGCGTCACAGGGCAATACTAAACGCT
This sequence comes from Pristiophorus japonicus, assembly GCF_044704955.1. Classification (NCBI taxonomy): domain Eukaryota; kingdom Metazoa; phylum Chordata; class Chondrichthyes; family Pristiophoridae; genus Pristiophorus; species Pristiophorus japonicus. Next base: position 22,173,208 of record NC_091982.1, read on the forward strand.
TGCAAGGGTCATAATGTACCAGCAATTTGTTGGAACAAAGCAGATTTCTAGCCTTCTCGAAGGCCCTGTCTTGAGATACACCCCAAACCCAGTTGTCGCCTTTTCTGAGCAGCATGTGCAGTGGCTCTAATAATGTGCTCAATTTAGGTAAGAAATTACTGAAGTAGTTGAGAAGACCAAGGAACGAACGCAGCTCCATCACATTCTGGGGTCTGGGTGCATTTTTGATGGCCTCTGTTTTCGAGTCCGTAGGCCTGATGCCACATGCAGCAATCTTCCTTCCCAGGAATTTGACTTCCAGTGCCATAAAGACGCATTTTGAACGTTTCAGCCTGAGCCCTACTTTGTCCAGACGACGTAGAACCTCTTCCAGGTTGTGCAGGTCTTCGGCAGTGTCACGACCTGCGACCAGAATGTCGTCTTGGAATACCACAGTTCTAGGGATGGACTTCAGTAAACTCTCCATGTTTCTCTGAAATATGGCTGCAGCCGAGCGAATTCCAAAAGGACACCTGTTGTAAATGAACAGCCCTTTATGTGTATTGATGCATGCAAGTTTCTTCGATGATTCAACAAGCTCCTGTGTCATATAGGCCGACATCAGATATAATTTGGTGAACGACTTTCCCCCGGCTAGTGTTGCAAACAGGTCATCAGACTTTGGTAATAGGTACTGATCCTGTTTCGAAACTCGGTTGATCGTAACCTTGTAGTCTGCACAAATCCCGACAGTGCCATCACTCTTTAGCACAGGAACAATGGGACTAGCCCATTCGTTAAATTTGACCGGTGAAATGACCCCTTCATGTTGGAGTCTGTCCAGTTCGATTTTGACCTTCTCCCTCATCATGTACGGGACCACCTGGGCTTTGTGATGGACGGGTCTTGCATCCAAGTCCAGGTGGATCTGTACCTTGGCTCCTTTGTTGTTGCCGATGCCCAGTTCAAACAGCGAGAGAAATTTGCTCAGCACTTGAGCACACGAAGCTTCATCCACCGATGACAAAGCTTTAATATCATTCCAGTTCCACTTAATTTTTTCGAGCCAACTCTTGCCGAACAGCGTTGGACCATTGCCTGGAATGATCCACTGCGATAGATCATGAACCGCCCCATCGTACGACACCTTGACTGCTGCACTGCCAATCACTGGTCTGAGCTCTTTGGTGTAGATACGCAATTTTGCATTTACTGGACTCAGCTTGGGTTTCACGGTCTTGGTGTCCCACAGCTTTTTGAAAGTCCTCTGGCTGATAAGTGATTGACTTGCACCCGTGTCTAATTTCATAGATACCAGCACGACGTTCAATTTTACTTCAATCATTATCGGTTGGCTCTTTGTCAGGAGCGAATGTACACTATACACTTCCTCCTCGGGTGCCTCGGTTTGCATTGCTAGATCTGCTCCGGATCAGTCGTCATCATCCATGTGGTGTGTCGCAGCACGCTTGCTGAGCTGCGGACACATCCGCTGAAGGTGCCCCATTTTCGCACAGCCTCTACAAATATACTGTCTGAAATGGCACTGATGAGGCCGATGATTGCCCCCACAATGCCAACAGGGTGAAATCGGATTCGTGCCCAATGGCGGACTTCGAGCAGCTGCAGGTTTCGCAAACACAGTCGGGTAGGCCCTGCCAGGTGCAGCTCTGCCAACCGATGACACAATCTGGTGCACAATACTTGCATTGGATTTCCGACTCTGCGAGGATATCTGCTTTGTACTGTCGACCGTGGTCAGGCAAGTCTGGGCGATCGTGATGGCCCTGCTCAGATCCAGCATCTCCACAGCCAGCAGCTTCCGCAGGATCACCTCGTGGTTTATGCCGATTACAAAGATGTCGTGCAGCATGTCTTCCAACGTGATTCCAAACTTACACGGCCCAGCGAGACATCTCAGGTCGGCAACAAATCCCTCAGAATGAACATGCTTGTAAAAGCGATATCTCGAGATAATGATGCCTTCTTTAGGTTTGAGATGGTCCCGAATCAGAGCACACAATTCTTCATAGGCCTTTTCCATTGGATGTGCAGGTGAGAGCAGATTCTTTATAAGGCCATAGATTTTTGGACCACAAACCGTGAGAAAAATCGCCCTTTGCCTAACTGCGTCAGCGTCTTCATCCATCTTGTTGGCCACGAAGTACTGGTTGATGCGATCTGTAAAATCCTCCCAGTCTTCTCCCTCTACAAGTCGCTCCAGGATTCCAACGGTGCTCATTTTTTTGTTTCGTGTGTGAAAGATCGTATTGTGCCTCGTCGCCAAATGTTACATATGCAATAACTCAATAGGCTTAGTACCATGAACTTAATCAGGTGCGACCTGACTACTTTATTAGCTCACAAAGTGAGGATTAAACATGGAGGCTTTCTTTATATACAAGGACTGCACCTATGTGTCTGTGGCCCAATGACCTCCGACGGCCGCTCCCTCTGGTGGCAGGTAAGCCCAGGCATACATACATTACAGATACATTTAAGAGTGGTAACATGGTGTAGTTTTATTAACACAGCTGAAATTGGGCTTATCAGAAAAAATAAGCATTTTTAATTAGAGGTCGCGATCTTGCCACTCATGGCGAGTCGGGGCGACTGGGGTCGGTGGTGGATGGTGAAGCTGCTCCTGACTCCAGCCCGCATTGTATGAAGCACCTTCCCTAGATTGAGCTTGTTAAGCCCGTCCAGCGATGTTCCTCCCAGCCAATTGAAGGAAGCGTGTCTGATGACATCATTTGATGACGTGTCACTAGCCAGTTTCCTTAAAGGGACCATGGCCTCATTGATTTTGATAGTTGTTCTCTCAGTGTTCTGCAGCATTGAGGTACTGCAAACACTGACAAGCACTGCACAAAGGTGATTGGCTGCACCCAGGCTCTCTCATGACTCTCTCCATATGCTTATGGAGGGAGACACAGTATGCAAAGAGGTTCTCTTCCCTTCCAATGGGCAGAAGAGACCTCCACAGGACACCAACACAGCCTGGTTACACATTGCACAAGAGGGCTCAAGCAGGGATGTCATTAAGAGGGCCAGGCTGCAGTAGCGCAAACCTTTCAATGATCTCATTAGATCGCGAAATGTTACTGCAACCTCATCCTGCTGTGCCACTCATCACATCCGGGTCACTCTGTGTTCCCTACCCTACTCCTGCATCATCCATATTCACACCAACTATCCTTGCACCTCCACCCATCCCTCTCTATCTATGTTATTGCTTCCCCATCTCATTAGCCATCCCTCACACTCACCCTCATCCTTGTCCAATCATTGAAACTCACAACACACGAGGGTAGACACTTGGGTGCTTTGGTGAATGCTCGTGTAGTATTTCTGTTAATGTCAAGCATTGAAATCTTTATTTTCTCCACTTTACCTTCTTGGACAGATTTGTGTGCACCTTTGAAAGTGTCTTAGTGAGTTCCAGTAAATTATAAGACAGAATGCTCCCCCCTCCCCGCCCCCAATGGTGGTGAATATGAAAGGAATAGTTTGGACATTGTAGGGTTGCTTTATAGTGCTGGTATAGGGTGGTGCCAACCTGACACATCATGTGGCAGCCAGGGTGTACAGCATAAAGTGAAGCAAATCTGGACATGGTGAGGTCATCCCTGGTGCCCCGGGCAGCAATGTGCTTGGGTGATGATGCCCTGTGTCCTCTGCAGCTTCAGTTCATTGCGGAGAAGGTTGGTGTGGATGTTGGTGCTGCTAGTATGCCTGGTGATGTTAGTATTGGGGCTGATCATGTTGGGAATCTGGAGAACAAGATGAGATTTTTTGAGGGCACCCATGCCGATGGAATAGACGGCAGGTAATGTTGAGATGACAGATGTGATCTGTCAATGGTGAGAGAGATTGTTCCAATGAGGTGACACTGGATAGTTTTCTCCAAACACTTGCAACCTGCATAAAGGTCAATCTGTCTTCTAAATACAGTAAGCAACTGCTTGTAACCTTGGAAAGTGAAGACCTATGAAATGGAAGCTTTCATAGACCATTTGCAGCTGTTGGGTTAGTGAATCATTCGATGCTGACACAACACCCAACATACTTACCTGATGTGATAACCGCTCTCCGGGAAACTCGTTAAATCCTGGTAAAATGTACATGGTAAAATCCTGCTTAATGACCTTATAACAAGCTTTTAACTATCTAAATTGGCTGTCCCACCACTTGGGTCTGTGAACCGCAGCCAGATCCGACACTTTGTAAGTTAACTGGAGAGCGGGATCCTGCCTCGCTGTTAATCTTGGCCATTTTGACAGCAGGCCCGTCGCCAAACCTGCACTCACAGGGCTGGTAAGAGTCCAGCCTACATATGAATTTGATGTTCTCCTGGGGCCCTGACTGGTTATGTTGATTAACACCCATTTTTTCGTTCGGGCGTATTCTAATTAGATTAGTAAGGAATTTTGGCATAGCTTGAGATTGGGAGAATTTTCAGGCATAACTGCTGGAATATGTTCACGCAGGAAATACAAGGATTGGCTTTTTACCTCTTTTGGACCTGAGTAAAATCCAGCCAAGTGTTAGAAAGTCTCTTCTGTGAGGTCTGTAAGTGCCCTATATTAAAACAGTTTGGGCAGTCTCACTCTAGTTCCTAGTGAGCATGAGACCCTGTGCAAAACCATCTCTTAACTCAGCACGACTGGCATTAGATCAGCAATCTCACTGAAGCCACAGGATAGCTGATAGGGGATATGGAAATTGTCACACTGGCGTGGTAGGAGGGGCTATTCTGATATTGGGGCTGAGGCATATTGTTGGGCCAATGTGAGCTTCACTTTGCATATAACTGTGCTATGTTTGACCTGGAAATCTGTGATGCAGACAATGAGTGTATTCCCTGCAGGAATACTGGGGAATCAAGCATGTGCTCATTTCAATATAACTTATTGTTTTTCAAATTGAAATGAGGCTCCTTCCCATTTTATTTAACAGATGATAGAAGATGCTCAGTGAATGGAGAGCCAGTGAAAGCAACCTCTGCACTTGCCTATTCCATGCTGCTGGCTACACAGAAAGGAAAAGTTATTCACAGGAGGTAGCATTACTCCCTTTTTGTCAAGGGAAATTTGTTGCCCAAGAATCTATGACAGGGTCTTTTAAAAATATACATGCTTTTCATTATATCCAGTAAGATACTGTGGGGGATGGATTTATCTGTAGGCATTTTGTCCTGCTCAAAGGATAAGAAATGGAGATGAAAACTGTCTTCAATTTACAAATTAAAAAGATATCATTGGTAAATGTGATGGTTTACCATACAGAATAATGAACTTATCACTGAGCAATACTATTAGTACTACTATTCTGTAATAACACTAATTATTCATATCAAATCTGCTTCACTGTTTTTGTTTCCTTCCATATCTTTAGGTCCTCCTGTGGAACTTCCTGTTCAAAGGCACTGGAACTTGAACTGGCTCTAGGCTTGTACCAGTGCTGATCTTATTGCAACTGCTGAGAGGTGCCAGAGCAACTTAGCTTCTCAATTTTCCTCTTTCTATGAAGGAGTATCATTTATACTGCCAGTCTGGAGCCATTTGCCGCTCACTTCCCTTTTTCAAGGCACATCTGTTCCATGCATCTCTGAGCTTTCCAGTTCTGGGATATTGAGCTGGGTCGGGCTTGGTATGCTTTCCTTTCCTTTTCTTGCTCTCTAGCAAAGTACTGGTTATTAAGACTCAAGATTATCCTGGCTTTCATGCAGCCAACAAAAGGCCTAATCAAAAAAAACTATTGATCCTATTTTGTTCCCCTGTTTCCATGGAGAAATGCTTTGTCTTCACTCGGCAACTGCTCGCAGTAGCATGGTTGAAATCAGGACGTAACTGTGTGAGACCCATCTCCCCATGGTGGAGAATGTTGCAGCATTCCTGGGAATAGGCTGTTATAATTCTGTCTTTCATTCAACACTTTAAAAAAAATATCGTGCTGCACTTCCTCTCGGGGGATGGACCGGGGTGCAAAAGCACGCAAAGTTTCCAGCGCTATATGGTGGGACATGTAGCACTGGCAGTTAGACAGGGCTCTCCCCTTCCATTAAAGGGGAGGGCCAAGCTGCCGACTCTGTGGACGGGAAACGGGGCCATCGCTGGACCACCAGGGACCAGGGAGCCATGGCAGCAGCCCAGCACAGAAGTAGCACGTCAGGTGGCACGGACCTCACGTTCTACAAAGAAGAAGATCGCGACCGATAAATCGGCCATTTTTATTGACTGCCGCACTTGCCCTTTAACTTGCGCCCCACGAGCAGCCTAGGCTGCCGCAGGCATCGGGATGCTACCGAATTTTCACTCGGACTGAGTTAACTAAATGTAAACAGCTATTGCAAGGTCTTATGCCAAAAGAAATGTTTCATGTAGTTTCCAGACAACAACTACATTACTTTTAGAAGATCTCCTGATAGGTCAGACATTATAGATAATTGCTTTGTCTGCTTCATTAGTTGGCCCACTTGTACATGTAATTATTTTCAAAAGCCTGAGGTGTTTGGTCAAATGATCTGGACCTGATGCAATCAGTATGTCGATGACTCTCTTCTGGGATGTTGGCTAAGCTCAAACTCGCCCACAGAGAGATGCACAGTGTTTGTGGTTTAATTTAAGCTTAGACTACAAAGGAAATACTTTCAGTAGTTGCTAATAGGACTCTATTTTAAAGTCCCAGTATATAGGCCTTGTTTCATGTTGTGTATGCAATAAATGTTAGACTGAGTACTGTTTAACTCCAAGAGGTATGACCTAGGCTCTGCTTTATTAAGGCCCAAAGTGACTAATATACAAAATGGCTGGCCTTTTATACTTGGGCTGCACACATGTGCGTGCAGTCCAATGGCCTCCAACAGCAATGCCATCTGGAGGCGAGTGATCCCAAAAGTACATACATGACAATACCCCTCTCTGAGATATTAACCCAGTCTTTTACAAACTGAGACGGCCTGGTGTTTTACGCTCCAGGGTTGACCGTCTCAGTTCAACTCCAGCCTTGGGTGAGTGTTCAGAGTCTGTTGCGACTGGTGGCTGGGTGGCTGACCTGGTGGGAGTGGCAATAGCCATGTCAGGGATTGAAAGTCCATTTTCATTGAACATGTCAGTGATTGAAAGTCCCAATTCACTGATGACCACTGAGGCCTCTGATGACTGGGGGTAGGTTGGTTGGTCGTCGACTATCTCTTCCTCCGACTGTTCCGGTTCGTCTGTGTGCCACAGCTTTGTCTGATCCATATGTTTCCTGCATGTTTGCCCATTTTTGAGCTTGACAATAAATACTCTGTTGCCCTCCTTGGCCATGACAGTACCAGCAATCCACTTGGGACATTGACCATAATTCAGAACATATACAGGATCATTTACAGAAATATCACGTGACACAGCCTGCGATCGTGATACCTGTTATGTATATATAATGTATGTATCTTCACACTGTATACACTATACCTGTACCACCAGAAGGTGCTACTGGTGGAGACCTAAAGGTCACCTGCACACTGCAGGTAACCAAGTATAAAAGGGAGCTCACCTCGCTGTGTCCTCACTCAGGAGCTACAATAAATGGACTAAGGTCACAACAGTTCAAGTACAATACCTTACCTCATGGAGTCATTACTAGAGTGTTTACACACATAACAACTGGCGACGAGATTACGAATTTCCACGCGCAAAATGGCTAACCTTAGTGACTTTCAACAATTCGCTGATGGGGAAGATTGGGATGCCTTTGTGGAAAGGCTCGAACACTTTTTCATCGCAAAGGACCCGGCCGGAGACGACCCGACCTTGCCGGCTGATAAGTGCAGAGCTATCCTGCTCAACAGTTGTGGGCCCACCGTCGATGGCCTCGTCAGAGACCTGCTAGCCCCAGCGAAGACGACAACCAAAACGTACGCGGAGCTCGTAACAATGATACAGGAACAGCTCAGACCTAAAGAGAGCTTCCTCACAGCCAGACACCGGTTCTACACCCACCGGCGGCCGAAGGCCAAGAAATCGCAAAATATGCTGCAGACCTGAGACGATTGGCTGCACCGTGTGATTTTGGCGACCACCTCACCGAAGCACTGAGGGACATCTTTGTTATTGGAATCGGCCACGAGGGCCTCCTCCACAGGCTGCTCTCTGCGGACACCGCGGTCACCCTGCAGAAGGCAATTAAAGTGAGCCAGGTGTTCATGATCTCGGCCTGCGATTCCAAGAGGATGATGACTCACCCCCAGGACTCTAACCCGGCAAGTACCGTGAACCAAATGGCGCCTTTTAGAGGCAAGGCTGCTACCCAAGTCCCGCAACCCTGAGTCTGCCACATGGGGCCAACCAGCCTGCCCCATGCTGGCGCTGTGGAAGAAATCACAGGGCCCACCAGTGCCGATACAGAGACTATACTTGCAGAGGCTGTAACACTAAAGGCCACCTCCAGCGAATGTGTAAAATAAACTTTACTCACCGAGTCGCTGAAGAGTTGGCCGATCACCCGGGCTCCAGCGCTGATGAAGATGAAAAGAGATTCTATGAGGCAACTCAGCCCCAGGAAGAGTTGCATGGGGTGTATACCTGCTCCAACAAGAGTTCCCCGTTGAAAATGGAAGTCGAAATCAACAATGTTCCAGTCTCGATGGAGGTCGACACAGGGGCGAGCCAATTGTTGATGAATCAGGCGGCCTTCGAGAAACTCTGGGACAATCCCGCCGAGCGACGTAAAATGCTCCCAATCCAGGTGAAACCATCCCAGTCGTTGGCAGCATGGATGTCCAGGTATTCCATGGCGGCGTGATGCACAAGCTACCTTTGTGGATCGTTGCTGGTGATGGTCCATAGCTGTTGGGAAGAAGATGGATGAAACAAATCCACATCTATTAGAGTTGGGAAAGCCTCCAGGCCCCGGCGATCGACCGTGACCCCAAATTTGGATCCATCACAGCATCTGACGATCCTACCGTTCGACTCAACTGCGCGGCGAGGACACAGACCGCACAACCCAACGGTGAGATGATCCAACCCAAATGACCAGACCTCACTTTCCGGATTCCAGTGGCAGGACTCCGAAGGAAGAAGATCAGCGCAGAAGGTAAATTCCCGGCTTCCGTGACAGAACCTGGGGAGAAAAGGATCAATGCAGCCTACCTCGTGGAGAGAAAGAAGATGGCGCCTGCACCACGAGGTGAAGCACCTGAAATTAAGATGGCCACGACCAGACCACGAGGGGCAGCGTTGAGGGAACAACACGTGATGCCGAGCAGCGAACTGGATTGGGGTAAAGATTGCAAGGCCCTCTTAAAGGAGACCAGCAACCCAGCACAATTAAAGGGACAATTCTACTCTTTGTACAGCGATGCCGGTGACACTAATGAAAAAAATGTAATTAACAAATGCAGGTATCTAAATGTAACCTTGTACAGCGATGCCGATAGTACACAGGAAAGAGATGTAATTGACAAATGAAAAGATGTAATTGACAAATGCGAATTTGTAAAGACAACTAACAATGTCGAGTCGGCTGATTGCGGTCGGAGCCAATGTATCATGAATGTAAATGATGAAATGATGTTTGATGCCGGGTTCTACATGTACATCGACAAAACTAAGGGCAACCTCCCGTGGGAAGCACCCAAGTCCAGCAAGCTACCTGATCATGTATCCTGCGCCTCCGGGACCAATGTGATGCCCCAGGGAGTGTGCCCAAACACACAATAGGAGCATACCCACTGCAAGGCCAGTGATCAATGGATGGCACAGGCACCACCACTGGCACCCTGCCCCAGATTGGCCCTACCCCTCTGGCCACCAGGGCCAGCACCCGCCAGCCCTCCCGACGGGGCTTGGGATGACCAGACTCTCACCACTGCTGAAGGACAGCAGGGAGACTCTGCAGCCCTCAAAGGAAGACAGGGAGGCCACACATTCCTGTGGCTCTGCCCACCACTAGGCAACGGCAAAGGCCCTGAGACACAGCCAGGTGAGCAATCCGAGCCCACCCAGGTGGCAGGTGGCACAGTCCGGTTGCTCTGGAACAAGCGTCCTCACCCACCTGCACCCACACCCCAGGGGCAAGACTGTAATGCCATGTTTGTACCTTACCTGTAATCTGTACTTGTTCCACTACTGCTGAACCCAAAAACAGTGATATAACTAATCCTATTTTGTATTCTCTGTACATGTACGCCAATGCAGATGTCGAGCCACACACATGGTCTATGTATGGGGGAGGTAAATGGTTGTATATAGCCATGGACACACATGGATCACACCCAGAACTCACACAACCCTCACTACAACCCCCAACTGTCCACTGCTGACCATTTCCCAATGTCGTGGCAATAAGGACTTGGGGGTTTACAGGGAGAGAGCCATTCCCAAGCACAGACAAAGTGCAAGGGCTTTGGGCACTCGAGTCAAGGACCAAAGCACACAGTGCAAAAGCCAGTGGCACAAGACTTAGGGGGGAGTGATGTTGTGTATGTATAAAGTGTGCACTGTAACATTAGACCACTGAATGCATCTTCACACTGTCTACACTGAACCTGTACCACCAGTGGGTGCTTCTGGTGGAGACCTAAGGGTCACCTGCACACTGCAGGTAACCAAGTATAAAAGGGAGCTCACCTTACTGTATCCTCACTCAGGAGCTACAATAAATGGACTAAGGTCACAACAGTTCAAGTACAATACCTTACCTCGTGGAGTTATTACTAGAGTGCTTACACACATAACAGTACCCTTGCTGACTTTCTCTTCTATATTCAACATGATTATTCAAGTCAGGGTGTACAAGAGATAGCTTGGTCTTAAGAGCTCTCTTCATCATTAGTTCAGCAGGCGAGACCCCGGTGAGCATGTGTAGTCTTGTCCTGTAACTAAACAGTATGCATGACAGGCGGGTCTGCAGTGACCCTTGGGTTACTCGCTTCATACTCTGCTTTATAATTTGGACAGCACCTTCTGCTTGCCCATTGGATGCAGGTTTGAAAGGTGCTAACCTTACATGTTTGATACCATTGAGTTTCATGAACTCTTGAAACTCCTGACTGGTGAAGCACGATCCGTTGTCACTAACAACGATGTCAGGCAGAACATGTGTCACGAAGATGACACTGAGATTCTCAATGGTAGCTGTGGATGTTCTGGATTACATTATTTTACACTCTATCCACTTCGAATATGCATCCACCACAACTAAAAACATCTTCCCCAGGAAGGGACCTGCAAAGTCTATGTGGATCCTGGAACATGGTTTGGATGGCCACGACCACAGACTCAGCGGCGATTCCGCTGGTGCTTCGCTGAGCTCATGCAAGTGTTGCACTAATATACTCATGATTCCAGCTCAGAGTCAATTCCCAGCCACCATATATGAGACCTGGTGACGGCTTTCATCATTACAATGCCGGGATGTGTGCTATGATACATGTACATGTGTGCATGTACAAATTTCTCTCTCCTTTTTTTGGGCATAACAACACGATTGCCCCACAGTTTACAATCCGACTGAATAGACAGTTCGTCTTTGAGATGAATGAAAGGTTTGGTCTCCTCGCACATTTGCTTGGGTATGGCAGACCAATCACCTTTGAGGATGCAACTCTTCACCACTGCTAAAATCGGGTCTTGGCTGGTCCAGGTCTTAATTTGTTGAGCAATGACAGGGGTTCCTTCACTCTTAAAAGCATCCATAACTAACAAATGGTTCGTCGCCGGTTGTGGCGTTTCCACTTCTGGTGTGGGCTATGGCAGGCGGCTCAAAGCATCGGCACAATTCTCGGTGCCAGGTCTATGACGAATTACATAATAATAAGCGGATAATGTCAGCGCCCACCTCTGGATGCGGGATGAAGCATTGGTATTGATACCTTTGTTTTCAGAGAACAATGAAATGAGCGGCTTGTGATCTGTCTCCAGTTCAAACCGAAGACCAAACAGGTACTGATGAATCTTTTTAACCCCATACACACAGGCTAGTGCTTCTTTCTCTACCATGCTGTATGCTCTTTCCGCTTTAGACAAACTTTTTGAAACATACGCAACTGGTTGAAGTTTACCCGACTCATTAGCTTGTTGGATTACGCAACCAATTCCATATGACGAAGCATCACAGGCCAATACTAAACGTTTACCTGCGTCATAATGTACCAGCAGCTTGTTAGAGCAAAGCAGATTAGTGACTTTCTCAAAAGCTCTGTCTTGAGATGCACCCCACACCCAGTTATCGCCTTTTCTTAGCAGCATGTGCAGTGGTTCTAATAAGGTGCTCAGTTTAGGTTGGAAGTTATCGAAGTAGTTGACCCAGGAATGAACGCAGCTCTGTCACATTCTACGGTTTGGGTGCATTCTTGATGGCTTTGGTTTTTGCGTCCATGGACCTGATGACATCAGCAACAATTTTCCTCCCCAGGAATTCGACCTCTGGTGCCATGAAGATGCACTTCGAGCGTTTCAATCTGAGTCCCACTTTGTCCAGACAATGTAGAACCTCTTCCAGGTTGTTCAGATGTTCCTCGGAGTCATGACCTGTGATCAGGATGTCATCTAGCGTTGTAAACAAGTCATCAGCCTTCGGTAACGGGTACTGATCCTGTTTCGAAACCCTGTTGATCGTAGCCTTGTAGTCTCCACAGATTCTGACTGTGCCATCACTTTTCAGCACAGGAACAATGGGGCTGGCCCATTCATTAAATTCAACCGGTAATATGATCCCTTCACGCTGGAGTCTGTCCAGTTCGATTTCGACCTTCTTCCTCATCATATACGGAACTGCCCGAGCTTTATGATGGACGAGTCTTGCATCCAAGTCCACATGGATCTGCACCTTGGCTCCCCGTGAAGTTGCCGATGCCTGGTTCGAACAGCGAGGGGAACTTGCTCAGTACTTGGGCACATGTATCTTTCTCAGACGATGACGCCTTGATGTCGTTCCAATTGCATCTGATTCTTTCAAGCCAGTTCCTGCTGAACAGTGTTGGGCCATTGCCTGGGACTATCCATAGTGGTAACTCGTGAACTACACCTTCATATGACACTTTAATTATGGCACTGCCAATCACCGTTATGAGTTCTTTGGTGTATGTGTGCAACTTGGCATTGACTCGACTCAGCCTGGGCCTCACAGCCTTAGTATCCCATAGCTTGTCGAATGCCCTCTGGCTCATTATCGATTGACTTGCCTCCCCGTGTCCAATTCCAGCGATACCGGCACCCCATTAAATTTCATGTTGATCATTATCGGTTTGCTCTTAGTTAGGAACGAGTACAGTCCATACACTTTCTCCTCTGGTATCTCGGATTGCGTATCCGGATCCGCGCTAGTCTGATCATCATCCTCTACGTGATGTGTCGCAGCACGCTTGCTCATCTGCGGACACTTGTGCTGGTGATGCCCCACTCTCAGACAGCCTTTGCAACTATATTCCTTAAATCGGCACTGCTGGTGCCGGTGATTTTCCCCACAACACCAACATGGAGAAATTGGATGTATTCCCGCTGGCGGACTTTGGGCAGCTACAGGTTTCGCGTACGCAGTCGGGTAGGCCGTGCCATGTGCCGCTCTGCCGAACGCCGAATCAATCATATTTACAGTACTTGCCGAGATCCAATTTTTCACTGATATCTGATTTAGACTGCTCTCCATCGTCATGCATGATTGAGCGATCATGATGGCCCTGTTCAAGTCCAACGTCTCCACCTCCAGTAGTTTATGCAAGATCACCTCATGGTTGATGCCGATTACAAAGAAATCCTGCAGCATGTCTAGCAACACAGTCCCGAACTTACACGGTCCCGCTAGACGTCTCAGGTCAGCAAAGAATTCTGCCGCATTCTGGCCCTCTGAGTGAACGTGCGTCTAAAATCTGTATCTCGAGATGATGATGCCGTCATCTGGCTTAAGGTGGTCCTGTATCAGTGTACACAATTCTTCATACGTCTTCTCTGTTGGACTCACAGACAGGAGTAGATTCTTTATCAGACCATAAAGTTTTGGACCACCGTCCGGCGCCGATCTGCGTTGCCGACTTCCTCCATTTTATTGGCCATGAAGAACTGGCTCAAATGGCTCACAAAGTCTTCCCAATCTTCTCCTTCCACGAATCGCTCCAACAATCCAAATGTGCTCATTTTTGCATGCAAAGGTTCTTGTTGTCTCGTCGCCAAATGTTGTGTATGCAATAATTGTTAGACTGAATACTGTTAAACTCCAAGAGGTATGACTTTAGCTCTGCTTTATTAAGGCCCAAAATGACTAATATACAAAATGGCTGGCCTTTTATGCTTGGGCTGCACACATGTGCGTGCAGCCCAATGGCCTCCAACAGTGACGCCATCTGGTGGCTAGTGATCCCAAAAGTACATGCATGGCATTTCAATTTCATATGAAATATGATAAATAGCATCATATTTTATTACATGGAAGTCGTAGCCATCGAAATGAGTGTTCCCAAAGCAAGAGAATGGCCAAGATTATAACCTTTAGCAAAATGCCAGTGAGTAACATTGCTATAGAGAAATGGTTTGCCTATATTGAAAGAAAGAAGAGGAAAGACTTGCAGCTCTGTAGCACCTTCTATCTCCAAGAAGTATCTCAAAGTACTTCACACAATGAATTCTTTTTCAGAGTGCAGTAGCTGTTGTGCTCACCAGATGGCTAGTTTCAACCGACAACAGCTACTTTGTGCACAGCAAGATCTCATAAAGAGCAATGAGGGAAACAGTTAATCTGATTCTTTGATGCTGTTTGTTCAGGGTGGAAAGGTGGCCAGGACACCAGGAGAACTCCATACTCTTCTTTGAACAGCACCATGGAATCTTTAATTTCCATCTGAAGTAATGAAAAAAGCAGGCATTTGTGTGGGTTAATGTCTCATCTGCAGGATTTATTACATATCCCTGTGTGTAACTGGGGTGTCCATCTGTAGCCTTCCATTTAAGGCGCAACATTTCAGAGTATCAGTCCTTTGTCCCACTGTGCCAGTCTACTGGATTGCTTACAATTGTATCGGTTTATAATTATATCAAGGGAAAACCCTTGTCACTTGGAATAGGATGGTTGTAAATAGCTTTTGTATGTCCAATATGTATTGAGGTTTTCTACTGAAGCTCAAAATGGAGTCTGAAAAATTAGTTATATAGTTCATTTAACACGGACCAAAACGTTGACAGCATTAGATTATTCCCTGTCCATATACCAATTTGCTTAGTAATGAGGTTCTTGTCAAAACTGACTGTCCCTGGAAATAGGACATAGCATAGCCAGAAGCAAAGCAGATAAATTCATTCAGGATATTTTTATAAATGGCAAAGCATCTGTTATCATTACAATACCTGCCCCCATTCTAAATTTTAACATTTTATATGTAGTGCATTGGTTCACTGTAGGGTCAGCAACACAACTCCAGCTACTTAGTTAAAGGAGCTGTCCTGTGTAAAAAGTCGGTGATCTAATTGTATTTATCATGTCACCAAAGAGCATTCTGGATATGTTAATTAAAAATATCTTAATTAAAATGAATGTTATTTTTTTCTGGGGCAAATATTGTACAGTTACAGGCTGTGCAGCCCCCCGCCTTTCCCCCCTTCCCCCCAGGCCGTTTAAGCTCCTTGTTTGCATCTTTTACTGATTTTCATCCCAAATTTGGCAACTTGTAAGATTTCTTGAAATTCCATGATTTATGTGTGTCAGTGCTTGGGTCTATGATTGAGAATCTCTTTTTAATAAATTTTAACCCTTTTAGTCCCCTTCTCAAGGTGTTAACTCTTGCCGGGGTACAGATCCACAAGCACTGACAGCTCTGGTGCCTTACATAACAGGCCATTTTTCGTGTGTAAGTCTAGGCAGTGAATATCATTAGGATGTTTGACACAAATGCCATCACAGCTAAGCCTGATTCTGTCCTCACCCAATTTTAACACATGTGGATTTTACAGCAGGATTCGTCGAATAGCAATCAGAATCTGGCTGAGTTTCTCCCCCCTTCTCCCTCCCCCCACCTCTCCCCCACCCCCCTCACTGCCCCACCACCATTAGCCCAGGAGAATTAAAGCATTAACATTGCGATGCTGCCCTGGTTGAGATCAGCTCAGACCAAGAATTCAATCTGGGACTTTGTGGTCTGCATGATTCGGTAATACACTGTAAACCAAATATCATGAGACATTTGTAGTATCTTCTCTGGTCTCTTCTCCAGTAATTTATCAAAAGGTACATCATTCAAGGGATAATTATTATAATTATATTTTTAATCTCTGGTGCCTATGTGATGGCTAGAGCTGAGGTTCTCTGTTCATCTGCTCAAAGTCCCAGTTTAGCCATAATCTCTTTCTCCATCTCCTGGTCATTTTTATTTTTCTTGGTCGCTCCCTGAATTTCCTGCCTTTTTGACCTTTTTGCCTCTCAGCTACATTCCTTTTTCTACCGTATTCAGCTGGGCTTCCAGCAACAGCAAGATTCCTATTTAATATCTGCCAGCAGGGGAATTAAAAAAATACTTAAATAAAATAGTTAAAATAAATTAATGAACATATGGTGCTGGGCGTAAAAAGCTCTGGCTGCCACCATCTTAGGTAGAGTCCTGAAATCACCTTTTTCAGGCAGGAGGTCACTTTTTATATCCAAAACCGGTGTCCCATGGCATACATCCTCCTGTTGACTTTTTCTACCAGGACCTCCAATGCAGTACACAAAAAGCGTGGGGCCTTGAAGCATCTGCTTGTCCTGCGATCTCCTGAGTTGCCTTTTGATGGCCTACAGCCAAAGTTCACCTTCCCTTTAAGAGGTGCAGGCTGCCTTTAAATATCGTCAGGAAAGCAGGATATTCATGCCCCCAATTAGGCGACTGGCCAATCAACAGTGGGATTAGGTGCTCGCTGTTCGTGCAGCACTGATTCTGGACCCGGAAACAGGTTTACATGAATTTCTACCCCAATGAGTCTGACACGAGTTCCAGTTAAGTTATTTCCCTTTAAGCCCAGTTCATGTGTATATTTGAGCGAAGGGAACTATACGAACTGCACTGTAAGCAAGAGTACTATTTGAGTTTAACTACAAACTTTAAAAAAAAAGTAATTAAATTAATAAGTTGAATCACTAAATCTTTCATCATCCTGAAATTCATTGCTTTGCTATAATGCATAGGAAATAACTTGTATCAAAGAAAATACTGAATTTAACGGATATATATAATAACTCAAAATAATAACACTCAATTATAGAACTGTGTTGTGTTTGCTCTGAAACAAAGTTTGAATTACACTTTTATTAGTTTACCATTTTTGAAAGATTTTTTTTAATATCAAATTACAGACAGTTCATAACAGAACACCAAATAAAAATGAAATTCTATTGATTGCACTGAAAAGACAGCAGAGCAGACATAAATATATCTCTATACTGTCAGAGAGCTTCGGTACTTTTAATTTGAGATTCAATCCAGGCCCTTGTCAATATTTCCATTCCCCCCTCCCCGACCACCACCACAACCTCAATTTTCTCTTGCTTTCCTGAAGGCACAACAATAAATGAGTTCTGCTAACAAAGGTCTTCTTGCAAAAATCAGATTTTGTAGATCTTTAAGCTAACATTGCAACCTTCACCCTCTGTTCCTCTAACAGTGGACCTGCTCCCCTGCCCCTTCCACTCCGCTATTTGAGTCCAATCCTTCAGTCATCACACCCCTGCCCTCTGGAATGATCTTTCAAAATCAACTCACCTTCTTGCCTTTCTCCTAGCCTCCAAACCTGCCAAAGCAAGAGAAAATTGAGATTGTGGTGGTGGTCGGGGAGGGGGGAATGGAAATATTGACAAGGGCCTGGATTGAATCTCAAATTAAAAGTACCGAAGCTTTTGCTCAAATTTGCTTTATCACTTGCTTGAAGTTCATTTCACTCATGAGGAAACTGCAAATCAATGTGATGTTAAATTATTTGGTTGGATTGTTTTAGCAAATTATATTCACTACTATGGATGTTGTAATCAACAGCACCGTGCTATTCTTCCAATAGGAAAATGTGAGTATTGTAAATACAGTTTCCATATATCTTGAGACAATAAAAGTCATGTTGTAGCAGATCAGATTGTTTAGGAAAGCACTGTAATACGAGTGGGGGCATATGTTAACTTCCAGTAGGAAAGTTAAATCAATTTGTGGTGAGCTGGAGAGCAGTTATTAACTATAGTTTATATATAACTTGCCGCTGATAATGGCTGAAAAATAAATTAATTCAAATTACTGAGGGCATTAGCTGTCTCAGTTGCTGAGTCATATTGTTTTAGAGTGAACCTTGGCCCAAGACTTGAGCATGTAATCTAGTCTGACATCCAGTGCAGTACGGAGGCACTGCTGCAATGTTGGGGTGTGATGCTGAACCAGCCTGTGTTGTGGTTCAGGTGGATATCAACAATCTCATTACAATATTTAAAGAAGGGCCGATAGTTTTCCTCAACACTCAACACTTTCCAGAGGCCTGGAGTAATAAACCAGAGACAGGAGTTCAAATCCCACCATGGCAGCTGGGGAATTTAACTTCAGTTAATTAAATAAATCTGGAATAAAAAGCAAGTGTTGGTGATTATCAGATCATCATGAAACTATCAGATTGTCATAAAAACCCACCTGGTTCACTAATGGAAGGAAATCTGCCGTCCTTACCTGGTCTGGCTTATATGTAACTCCAGACCCACAGCAATGTGGTTGACTCTTAACTGCCCTCTAATATGGCCTAGCAAGCCTCTCAGTTGTAACAAACCATTATGAAAAGCAAGAATAAAATTAAAAACAGACAGACCACGCAGGATCGACCTTGGCACCGGCTTCGGACACGACAACGGCACACCTGGCCGAGTTGACTCTGCAAAGTCCTCCTCATTAACATCTGGGGACTTGTGCCAACATTGGGAGAGCTGTCCTACAGACTAGTTAAGCAACAGCTTGACATAGTCACACTCAAAGAACCATACCTTTCAGCCAATGTTCCAGACACCTCTATCATGGCGTTTCCTGGGTTCAGGTCAAGAATGGGCAAGGAAACCTCCTGCTGATTATCACCTACCTCCCTCTCTCAAACTGATGAATCAGTACGCCTGTTGAACACCACTTGGAAGAAACACTGAGGGTTGCAAGGGCACAGAATTTACTCTGGATGGGGGAATTCAATGTCCATCACCAAGAGTGGCTGGTAGCACTGACCGAGCTGGCCATATCCTGAAGGACATAGCTGCCAGACTGAGCCTACGGCAGGTGGTGAGAGAACCAACACGAGGGAGAAATCTACTTGACCTCATCCTCACCCATCTATCTGTCGCAGATACATCTGTCCATGACAGCATTGGTAACAGTGACTACCGCACAATCATTCTGGAGATGAAGTCCGGTCTTCACACTGAGGACATCCTCCATCGTGTTGTGTGGCATTACCACCATGCTAAATGGGATAGATTCAGAACAGACTTACAGCTCAAAACTTGGCATCCATGTGGGCCATCAGCAGCAGCAGAATTGTATTCCAGCATAATATGTAACCTCATGGCCCAGCATATCCCTCACTCTACAATTACCACCAAGGACACCAACCCTGGTTCAATGAGGAGTGTAGAAGAGCATGTCAGGAGCAGCACCAGGAGTACCTACAAATAAGGTGCCAACGTGGGGAAGCTGCAACACAGGACTTCATGCATGCTCAGAAGCAGAAGCAGCATGCTATAGACAGGGCTAAGCGATTCCACAATCAACGGATCAGATCAAAGCTCTGCAGTCCTGCCACATCCAGTCGTGAATGGTGGTAGACCATTAAACAACTAATAGAGGAGGAGGCTACATGAATATCACCATCTTCAATGATGGCAGAGCCCAGCATGTGAGAGCAAAAGACATGGCTGAAACATTTGCAACCATCTTCAACCAGAAGTGCCGAGTTGACAATCCATATCGGCCTCCTCCTGAGGTCCCCACCATCACAGAAGCCAGTCTTCAGACAATTCGATTCACTCCACGTGATATCAGGAATTGGCTGAGCACACTTGATACAGCAAAGGGTATGGGCCCCGACAATATCCCAGCTATTATGCTGACAGCTTGTGCTCCAGAACTAGCTGCGCCTATAGCCAAACTGTTCCAGTACAGCTACAACACTGGCATCTACCCGACAATGTGGAAAACTGCCCAGGTATGTCCTGTCCACAAAAAACAGGACAAATCCAATCCAACCAATTACCGCCCCATCAGTCTACTCTCAAACTTCAGCAAAGTGATGGAAGGTGTCTTCGACACTGCTATCAAGCGATAGTTGCTCACCAATAACCTGCTCACCAAAGCCCAGTTTGGGTTCTGCCAGGAGCACTTGGCTCCAGACCTCATTACAGCCTTGGTCCAAACATGGACAAAAGAACTGAATTCCAGAGGTGAGGTGAGAGTGATTGACCTTGACATCAAGGCAGCATTTGATCGAGTGTGGCATCAAGGAGCCCTAGTAAAACTGAAGTCAATGGGAATCAGGGGAAAACTTTCAACTGGCTGGATCATACCTAGCACAAAGAAAGATGGTTGTAATGGTTGGAGGCCAATCATCACAGCCCCAGGACATCGCTGCAGGAGTTCCTCAGGACAATGTCCTAGACCTAATCATCTTCAACTGCTTCATAAATGACCTTCCCTCTATCATAAGGTCAGAAGTTGGGATGTTCGCTGATGATTGCACAGTGTTCAGTGCCATTAGCAACTCCTCAGAAAATGAAACAGTCCATGCCCGCATGCTACAAGACATGAACGATATTCAGGCTTGGGCTGATAAATGGAAAGTAAAATCTGCACCACACAAGTGCCAGGCAATGACTATCTCCCAAGCAAGAGTCTAACCACTACCCATTTTCATTCAACGATATTACCATCACTGAATCCCCCACCATCAACATCCTGGTGGTTATCATTGATCAGAAACTTAACTGGATTAGCCACACTGTGGCAGCAAGAGCCATTCACAAGCTGGGTATCCTGCACCACAAGCCTCACCCACCATCAACATCTTGGGGACTATCATTGACCAGAAATTTAACTGGACCAGCCACATAAATACTGTGGCTACAAGAGCAGATCAGAGGCTGGGCATTCTGTGACAAATGACTCACCTCCTGACTCCCCAAAGCCTTTCCACCATCTACAAGGCACAAGTCAGGAGTGTGATGGAATACTTTCCATTTGCCTGGATGAGTGCAGCTCCAATAACACTCAAGAAGCTTGAAACCATCCAGGACAAAGCAGCCTGCTTGATTGGCACTCCATCCAACACTTTAAACATTCCTTCCTTCCACCACCAGTGCACAGTGGCTGCAGTGTGTACCATCTACAAGATGCACTGCAGCAACTCGCCAAGGCTTCTTTGGCAACACCTCTCAACCCTGCGACCTCTACCACCTGGAAGGATGAAGGCAGCAGGCGCATGGGAACATCACCACCTACAAGTTACACACCATCCTGACTTGGAAATATATTGCTGTTCCTTCATCGTCACTGGGACAAAATTGTGGAACCCCCTCCCTGTGGGAGTACCTTCACCACACGGACTGCAGCGGTTCAAGACAGCAGCTCACTCCCATTTTCTCACGGACAATTAGGGATGGGCAATAAATGCTGGCCTTGCCAGCGATGCCCACATTCCATGAACGAATAAATTTAAAAAATGGTTGTATTTCTTTGGAAAAGCTTTACATTATAGGAATTTGGTGGAAAACTACATGCAATATTTACTAAACATCTGGAGATAAACATCTCCTCTGACTGCTGGTTGTAAGGTCGCAACATGAAATGATTTTGTGCAGTCTCAATCTAATTCCTTTTGAGCACAGAACTTGTCTCGACTTTAGGCATATTTTGGCAATAATTGGCACCAAATTGGTAATTTCAGATGCCAGGATGGATGGTATGGGAAATGGAAAAATGTCACAAGTTTCTAGTGGGGGCACTTTTCGAGGGTGTGGGGGGGGTGCTGATGCGCATTGCTGGGGCAGAGTAGAAGGAATTTTACTCTAAAGAGGCAGCTGACTGGCTGTCAGTCGAGGAAGATCAAGGAACTCAAAGGCTGCCCACCCTTATATTACAGCTGGGCTGGGAAGGCTTGGTGCTGACATTGGGTATCAGAAGTAGGAAGTATTCCTTGATGCAGCACAAATATCCCTCACCTTGATGAGCACAAATATTCATGCTAATAAAAAGCCAACATTTGTAGAATTTGGACAATAATTACAACTTGGATAGCATGCGATGGCTCATTTCTATGATGGCATCAGGTTTACTGTTTAAAGCTAAGGTGAAACAGGGTTGGATGCTACAAATGTTGGGCCTTCCATATATATTCTCTTGAGTACACCAGTGCTTGCCACTCCCCTAAGTAGCCTAAGCATCTTACGCTCTGTAAAATCATATTGCCCCGGTAGATAGACTGAAAACACTCTGGTGAGATGAAACGAGATATGAAACGTTAAACTACTTTATTTTGCGGACTGCAGGTAAAAGTATAGAGTGACAGTAATAATCAAATCTCACCTTAATCCAAATGAGCTCAGATCCCTCCTCAAGAACAAGATCAATAATTTAATAATATGCTGCACTATGCCATTTAGTGGTCAGTCATCTTGTGTTGAGTAGCTCTGGGTTGCAGGTTAGCAGGCTTCCTCTCGCAGTCTCCTTTTCTTCTCTGTGGAATTAGTCCTAGGGCCTCATCAGCCTACTCAGTGTGAGCTGCCGACACTGGTCACTTCGCCACAGGCAGCTCGCGCGAGTGAAGACGTAGATGTCGGATCCCCTCGGATAAATCCTGCAATGTGGGGAAGGGGGGGGTGGTGTGTGGATGGGTCGGAGAGGGCTACACTCTCCACCTTCCCCTTTGGTTCCACAGGAACAATTTCAGAACAAAAAAATACTATCTATCTGTTTTTTACAGCTGCTGAAAAATCTTGGGGCTGATGCCGACCTCGCTCATCGCTGGAAAATTTCAAAAAGGGGTCTTTCAACTGCAGTTTGGCCCATCATTTACATAGGTAAGGGTCCGAATACCTGTTTTAAGTGACTGCCCGGAATGCCGAAAAAATGGACCCCATGAATTTAGCAGTGGGACCAACAACTGCACAGATTGGGCATAGGACATCCCACTGCCAAAATACTATGCTTTCCACCTGTTTTATTCCTAAAAAATGGGTGCAATGCACACCAATTTCTACCCCACTGTTCTTCTCCAAAAAAGGTTGGTCAGGGTTACAACCACTCATGTTAACTGTGAATTGATGAAATGTAAAAGTAAACCACATAGCTGCTGCACCCAAACCAATAACTAGGTCCTGTTTTTCATCAGCTAATTTATTGGCTGGGTATGATGCATTGGATACTTCAAGTACATTTCAAGCAGATGTCTTGTAAGTTGACCTAACATCTTGAATAAGATCCTCAAACGTTGTGTCAATTCCTCAAGGAACGTGTCTGGTGCTACCTATTGTTCAAACTCGACCTATTGTTCTGATGAAGGGTCATCGACCTGAAACGTTAACTCTGTTTCTCTCCACAGATGCTGCCTGACCCACTGAGATTTCCAGTATTTTCTGTTTATATTTCAGATTCCAGCTTTTGCAGTATTTTGCTTTTGTATTGTTCAAACTCTCCTGGATGGGAGGACAAAGAGTATTCTGTAACATTGGCTCCAGAGCTAGCATTTTCCTTTCTGTCTGTCTTTCCGGATTGTCAAATACCCCATAATATTTAATTCCCAGTCCTGGTCACCTTGCAACCATGTCTCTGTAATGGCTATCAGATCATACCTATTTGTATCTATTTGTACCATCAACTCATCTATTTTTTGACGAATGCTACGTGCATTTCGACAAAGTGGCTTTAAATTTGTTTTTTTATGCTTTTTTCCTGCTTGTTTCCTCTCTCCTTCAAACACACTTTCTTTATTTTTGCTTTCTAATTCCAGCTTTACTCCCCTCCTTACTGAATCTATTTACAGGTTCCTATCCCCATGCCAAGATGCTTTAAACCCTCCCCAACAGCACTAGAACCCCACCCCGCACCCCCGCCTCACCACGAGGATATTAGTTCCGGTTCTGTTGAGGTGCAACCCGTCCGGCTTGTACAGGTCTCACCGCCCCCAGAAGCGGTCCCAATGCCTCAGGAAACTAAAGCCCTCCAGCCTGCACCACCTGTCCAGCCATGTATTCATCTGCTCTATCCTCCTTAAGGAAGGATATACTAACTTTGGAGGGGGTACAGAGACGATTCACTCGGCTGATTCCGGAGATGAGGGGGTCACTTTATGATGATAGATTGAGTAGACTGGGTCTTTACTCGTTGGAGTTCAGAAGGATGAGGGGTGATCTTATAGAAACATTTAAAATAATGAAAGGGATAGACAAGATAGAGGCAGAGAGCTTGTTTCCTTTGGTCGGGGAGACTAGAACTAGGGGGCACAGCCTCAAAATACAGGGGAGCCAATTTAAAACAGAGTTGAGAAGGAATTTCTTCTCCCAGAGGGTTGTGAATCTGTGGAATTCTCTGCCCAAGGAAGCAGTTGAGGCTAACTCATTGAATGTATTCAAGTCACAGATAGATAGATTTTTAACCAATAAGGGAATTAAGGGTTATGGGGAGCGGGCGGGTAAGTGGAGCTAAGTCCACGGTCAGATCAGCCATGATCTTGTTGAATGGTGGAGCAGGCTTGAGGGGCTAGATGGCCTACTCCTGTTCCTAATTCTTATGTTCTTATGTTCTCCTATTTCTGTACTCACTAGTTCGTGGCACCGGGAGTAATCCGGAGATTACTACCTTTGAGGTCCTGCTTTTTAATCGCTGTCCTAGCTCCCTAAACTTTGCCTGCAGGACCTCATCCCTCCTTCTACCTATGTCACTGGTCCTGATATGGACCACGACCTCTGGCTGGTCACCCTCTCCCCCCAGAATGTCCTGCAGCTGCTCATGGTATGTGTTTTAACAAATTATGGGAAATTAGCGCTATACTTAAGAGTTACTCAATGTATATAAAACTGCTTGAGCAATTATAAATGTAATTGAGAAGAAACTATTTATTTGTAAAGTTTTGCAAAGCTAAGTTGTTTTGAAATGACATATGTGGCTATCTAACTATTGCACAATGCAGTTGAAAATGTCAATACAGCTAATCCAGCATTCTTGTTTTGTATGGTATAGTTGACAGTGTTAATTTGCCATCTACATATACGTGCCCATTAGCTCAAGCTACTAATGTTTTAAAGGGTAATTGGATGCATAGTAATGTACAACAGTGCTGGAATTGGAATACCAGTAACTCATACAGATCACTTTTATTTTGGCTATCTACCTTATTAGAAGATCATCACAGTAGTTAAGAAATATCATCACAATAGTTTAGCGCAATCTCATACCAATCAAATGCATAAAGAGATGAGACCACACATTAAAGTTAAATTAGGTATACAGGTAAAACTATTAAATTAGAAGTAATGTATGAGATAGTGCGAGCCATAGTTAATGGGCTTAATATTGAGAGTGCTGTACCTGATACATTTTATTCCAGACTACTTCAGAAAATAATGGAGATTTATTTTTATTCATTCTTGGCATGTGGCAGTCACTGGCAAAGTCAACATTTATAGCCCATCCCGAATTGCCCTGGCGCAATTCAGTAGTTTTCTAGGCCATTTCAGAGGGCAATTAAGAGCCAACTACATTGGTGTGGGTTACATAAAGTCCAAACCGGGTAAGGACAGCAGGAAAAGAACATTAGTGAACCATTTGGAGTTTTACAAGTCGATATATTCATGGTCACTTTTTACTGCTAACAGCTTTTATTGCCAGCTTTTTAAAACACTGGGGGTCTCGTGGCGGAAAGGGGCTGCTGTGGGACGAAAGGGAGTCGCCGCGCATGGCGATGACGTCATCGCTGGAGGCGCAGCAGTCCAAGGCGCTACCAGTGGGGGCGCAGCGCTAATGCATTTGCGCCTGTGCTAACTCCCATACAATTTCGCGGGAGCCAGTAGCGCCTCCCCCCAGGGCGAAAACAGTTTTGCACCCCATTAGCGCAGAACAGGGAAATTTCGGCCCCTTGACTTCAAATTATCAACTGGCATGGTGGGAACCAAACGCATAGGGGATTATTTTAACAGTGGGTGATGGTGTAAAACAGGTGTTATCGCATTAGTTGCCCATTATATACCCGTCGGATTTTTCTTTCCTTTGAAGTCAATGGAAGGAAAAATCAGGCAGTCAATTTGATGCATTCATGGGGCTGCTCTGTTGAAGCAGTTTCAAGTCCCATCACTCCAAAGTAAAATCAAGCAGAAGGGAATGCAGCCTCACTTGAAGTGGTACCTTCCTGCTTTAAGTAGGGCTCTGGCTGACCTGCTGGAAATTGTGCTGACAACGTTATTGACGTGTTTCCTGTTGTGATACTGAATCGGGTGGAAAACCGCCTGCGAAATTATAGCAAGGCCCAGGACTTAAAATACTCCAGGCATATTTTCTGGCGCAGCAGTTGGCTTTCTAACTCACCTCTCCATCTTCCTGCCCAAAGGCCGCCCAGAGTTAAAATCAGGGTCACCCACTCAGAAGGAAGTAGGTAGTGATTGAGAATGGCTGTCAGCGGGTGAAGCACTGAGCCCTAATAAGAATATGGACCTGAGAGAAGACGAGTTGCTCCATGGAGCATGGAAAAACAACTACCCTCAGCTTAGGAGCATAAGATTTTAGGGGCCAGTCTTCAAAAGTGCAATGATTAGGGAGCATCAATCTTATGTGTAGGCACTGGAGATGGTTTCCATGTATATGGCTGAAATGATGGGAAGAGTCCACTAAATGCATCTGCAACACATTATGTGAAGTTTCCAATGACCCGCAGAATACCCTGGAGATTGTGACAGTCTGGATGATATCTGCGACATCAAGATGCCATGAATAGCTTCTAAGGATATTGTTGGCTTCTGGAGTGGCAGCAGAACACTTTCACAGGGCTTTCAAGATTTAATTCACTGACAATGACCAATAGCTCCTCTGCACAGTACCAGATGTTACTGTTTCTGTATGGAGTGCATACTGGTTATTCTTCTAATTATTCTTCTAATTGCTGTGAAATATAACAATATAACTGCATTAACTACACTTCACTGAAGCAATTTGCTGTGTGAAGCACTTTGAGACTTTATAAAGACATAATGAAATTCAAAACAAAATTCAGAAAGAATAAAAACGCATTTTATGGGAATCCACAAAGGAATGCTAAATAACAGATATGCAGTTAATAAAATATTTATTAAACTGTAAAAACAGAGACCACATCAAAATAATTTTGATATATTACATATTTTTGAGTTAAGAAGCAACATTTTGCAATGCAGCATTTAGTGATTTAGAAGCATAGAAACCTAGAAAATAGGTGCAGGAGTAGGCCATTTGGCCCTTCGAGCCTGCACCACCATTCAATAAGATCATGGCTGATCATTCACCTCAGTACCCCTTTCCTGCTTTCTCTCCATACCCCTTGATCCCTTTAGCTGTCAGGGCCATATCTAATTCCCTTTTGAATATATCCAACCAACTGGCATCAACAACTCTCTGCGGTAGAGAATTCCAGAGGTTAACAACTCTCTGAGTGAAGAAGTTTCTCCTCATCTCAGTCCTAAATGGCTTACCGCTTATCCTTAGACTGTGACCCCTGGTTCTGGACTTCCCCAACATTGGGAACATTCTTCCTGCATCTAACCTGTCCAATCACATCAGAATTTTATATGTTTCTATGAGATCCACTCTCATTCTTCTAAACTCCAGTGAATGCAGGCCCAGTCGATCCAATCTCTCCTCATACGTCAGTACCGCCATCCCGGTAATCAGTCTAGTGAACCTTCGCTGCACTCCCTCAATAGCAAGAATGTCCTTCCTCAGATTAGGAGACCAAAATTGAACACAATATTCCAGGTGAGGCCTCACCAAGGCCCTGGACAACTGTACTATGCTTAAACAAAGGGGATTACAATGGGATGAGGGCAGAGTTGGCTAAAGTAGACTGGGAACACAGACTAAACGGTGGCACAATTGAGGAACAGTGGAGGACTTTTAAGGAGCTCTTTCATAATGCGCAACAAAAATATATTCTAGTGAAAAAGAAGGGCGGCAAGAGAAGAGATAACCAGCCGTGGATAACCAAGGAAATAAAGGAAAGTATCAAATCAAAGACCAATGCGTATAAGGTGGCCAAGGTTAGTGGGAAACTAGAGGATTGGGAAGATTTTAAGCAACAGCAAAGAATGATTAAAAAAGCTATAAAGAAAGGGAAGATAGATTACGAAGGTAAACTTGCGCAAAACATAAAAACAGATAGTTAAAGCTTTTACAGATATATAAAACGGAAAAGAGTGACTAAAGTAAATGTTGATCTCTTAGAAGATGAAAAGGGGGATTTAATAATGGGAAATGTGGAAATGGCTGAGGCCTTAAACAATTATTTTGCTTCCGTCTTCACAGTGGAAGACACAAAAACCATGCCAAAAATTGCAGGCCACAGGAATGTGGGAAGGGAGGACCTTGAGACAATCACTATCACTAGGTAGTGCTGGACAGGCTAATGGGACTGAAGGTAGACAAGTCCCCTGGTCCTGATGAAATGCATCCCAGGGTATTAAAAGAGATGGTGGAAGTTATAGCAGATGCATTTGTTATAATCTACCAAAATTCTCTGGACTCTGGGGAGGTACCAGCGGATTGGAGAGCAGCTAATGTAACGCCTCTGTTTAAAAAAGGGGGCAGGCAAAAGGCAGGTAACTATAGGCCGGTTAGTTTAACATCTGTAGTGGGGAAAATGCTTGAAACTATCATGAAGGAAGAAATAGCGGGACATCTGGATAGGAATAGTGCAATCAAGCAGACGCAGCATGGATTCATGAAAGGGAAATCATGTTTAACTAACTTACTGGAATTCTTTGAGGATATAACGAGCATGGTGGATAGAGGTGTACCGATGGATGTGGTGTATTGAGATTTCCAAAAGGCATTCGATAAGGTGCCACACAAAAGGTTACTGCAGAAGATAAAGATACGCGGAGTCAGAGGAAATGTATTAGCATGGATAGAGAATTGGCTGGCGAACAGAAAGCAGAGAGTCAGGATAAATGGGTCCTTTTCCGTTTGGAAATCAGTGGTTAGTGGTGTGCCACAGGGATCAGTGCTTGGACCACAACTGTTTACAATATACATAGATGACCTGGAGGAGGGGACAGAGTGTAGTGCAACAAAATTTGCAGATGACACTAAGATTAGTGGGAAAGCGGGTTGTGTAGAGGACTCAGAGAGGCTACAAGGAGATTTGGATAGGTTAAGCGAATGGGCTAAGGTTTGGCAGATGGAATACAATGTCGGAAAGTGTGAGGTCATCCACCTTGGGAAAAAAAACAGTAAAAGGGAATATTATTTGAATGGGGAGAAATTACAACATGCTGTGGTGCAGAGGGACCTGGGGGTCCTTGTGCATGAATCCCAAAAGGTTAGTTTGCAGGTGCAGCAGGTAATCAGGAAGGCAAATGGAATGTTGGCCTTCATTGCGAGAGGGATGGAGTACAAAAGCAGGGAGGTGTTGCTGCAACTGTATAAGGTATTGGTAAGGCCGCACCTGTAGTACTGCGTGCAGTTTTGGTCACCTTACTTAAGGAAGGATATACTAGCTTTGGAAGGGGTACAGAGACAATTCACTAGGCTGATTCGAGAAATGAGGGGGTTAACTTATGATGATAGATTGAGTAGACTGGGTCTTTACTCCTTGGAGTTCAGAAGGATGAGGGGTGATCTTATAGAAACATTTAAAATAATGAAAGGGATAGACAAGATAGAGGCAGAGAGGTTGTTTCCACTGGTAGGGGAGACTAGAACTAGGGGGCACAGCCTCAAAATACGGAGGAGCCAATTTAAAACCGAGTTGAGAAAGAATTTCTTCTCCCAGAGGGTTGTGAATCTGTGGAATTCTCTGCCCAAGGAAGCAGTTGAGGCTGGCTCATTGAATGTTTTCAAGTCAAAGATAGATAGATTTTTAAGCAATGAGGGAATTAAGGGTTACGGGGAGAGGGCGGGTAAGTGGAGCTGAGTCCACGACCAGATCAGCCATGATCTTATTGAATGGCGGAGCAGGCTCGAGGGGCTAGATGGCCTACTCCTGTTCCTAATTCTTATGTTCTTATGTTCTTATTAAGACCTCCCTGCTCCTATACTCAAATCCCCTAGCTATGAAGGCCAACATGCTGAAGTGTTGCTGAAGTGTTTCGAGACATGGCTTATAATTATTAATTTATTATTTTATTGTTTTTCTAAATACACATCTGAATACTTTTTAGAAATGCTGTAGTAATTGTGAGTCAGGACCCACTAATTTCATTAGACAGTCTGACAAAAGCACTGATCCAGCAGATGGCATTTTGATCCCACCTATCCCCTCATTGGTTCATTTTCTCTACTCATTCTAATCTTTTCAAATGAACTGAACTGCTGAACCTGTGCTCGAGCCAAAACACTTGGGTTGATTCAATGGTCTAGAAGTGATTTGATCTGTGAACCCAGCCAAGTCTATTGAACCTAAACCTAATCTAATGTGGTAAAGGACTGTTCAGAGCTCCCTGTGTTGGTGAGCATCTGAGGCATGATAGGCCAGAAAGATCTCAGATTCGGTCCCTGGTCTTTGCTGGTTTAGAGTGAGGGGTGCTATAATTTCCATTAGCATTCTGGGCTACATGGGGGTGGGGGGGGCAAAAATAGCAAGGGTTTATGTTCTGATTGATAACAGCAATTTCTGTTGAAAGTGCATTTTTTGGGACATTGGATGAGGACAAGATTGGGCTTGGCTGTAGTTCCACTTCAAGTCAAACGTGTCCAGTCATGAATTATGGGCGCTCAGGTGAGGCACTGGAGGTTAATTGAGAGCTGTGGGACCATTTAGGAGAGGAGAGGAAGCAAAATTGTCAAGAAAGTGTATCTCCTTCCTTCAACGCAGTGCCAATTTCTTTTCAGTTTGTTTAGTGCTGCCATGTGTAAGAAGGGATCGGTTTCGGAGAGAGACTTCTGCTGCTCACTCTTTGGTTCCTCTCACTTTCCGAGCCAGAATTGCAAGTGCTGAACAGAGGGATTTTGCATAACTACCTTTATGAAATTAATCTATGCTGTGAAAAATCACCAAGGACTTTTTGTTTCCCAAATTTCTTCCCACCAGTTCCAAAAACAGTGGGTGTAGATGTTGAGGCCTCCCCCTGCCCAGCACAAACAGAACACTTGTGCTCCAAAGTTGCAGGGAAGAAGTTACCACCCTGTTCCCGCCATCACAATGGCCATCACCATTTTGCTGGGGTCCTTGCAATGAGCGACTTCAGCAGCAGCCTGAAGCAAACACATAGCCAATACTAGAATTTAAATTGGGACTGATGTCAATGGGACCCTGATTCCAATTTTAGGACTCAACTGGGTGGAGTGTGAACCATGCATGCTCAGCCCAGTATCTGCTGATGGTTCAGCCAGAAAGGTATCCAAGGATAAGTCCTTCTCGACCTGTCTACAGCCTTTGACACAGTTGACCACTCCATCCTCCTTCAATGCCTCGCCACTATCGTCTTTGTGCGGTAGACACCTCAAGTCGCTGGAGATATACCACCAACGGTGTCTCCGCAAGATCCTACAAATCCCCTGGGAGGACAGACGCACCAACGTTAGCTTCCTCGACCAGGCCAACATCCCCAGCATTGAAGCACTGACCACACTTGATCAGCTCTGCTGGGCAGGCCACATTGTCCGCATGCCTGACACAAGACTCCCAAAGCAAGCTAGTTCTACTTAGAACTCCTTCACGGCAAACGAGCCAAAGGTGGGCAGAGGAAACGTTACAAGGAAATCCTCAAAGCCTCCCTGATAAAGTGCAACATCCCCACTGACACCTGGGAGTCCCTGGCCAAAGACCGCCCTAAGTGGAGGAAGTGCATCTGGGAGGGCGCTGAGCACCTCGAGTCTCATCGTCGAGAGCATGCAGAAATCAAGCGCAGGCAGCGGAAAGAGCATGTGGCAAAACTGTCCTACCCTCCCTTACCCTCAACGACTATCTGTCCCACCTGTGACAGGGACTGTGGCTCTCGTATTAGACTGTTCAGCCACCTAAGGACTCATTTTAAGAGTGGAAGCAAGTCTTCCTCGATTCCGAGGGACTACCTATAATGATGATGACTATTGTCCAGTTGGGTGGGACTGCACTTGCCTGGTTCCATTCTTATCTATCTAATCATGCAATGGCTTCTCTTCCAGCTCCCGCATCGTTATCTCCTTGGACCCCTCCCATTTTAATCTACATGCTGCCCTTTGGCGACATCATCTGAAAACATTGCATCACTTTCCACATGTACGCTAATGGCACCCAGCTTTGCCTCAACACCACTTCTCTCTCCCCTTCCATGGTTTCTAAATTTTTGAATGAGCAGACGTATTCTCCAATTAAATGTTGGGAAGACCGAAGCCACTGTCTTCGTTCGCTACCACAAACTCTGTTCCCTAGCCAACGACTCCATCCCTCTCCATAACATCTGTCTGAGGCTGAACCAGACTGTTCACAACCTTCGTGTCATACTTGACCTGGAAGTGAGCTTCTGACCACATATCCATGCCATAACTAAGTCTGCCTATTTTCACCTCTGTAACATCGCTTGTCTCCGCCCCTGCCTCAGCTCATAGGCTGCGGAAACCCTCATCTATTCCTTTGTTACCTCTAGACTTGACTATTCTAACACACTCCTAGCTGGCCTCCCATGTTCTACCCTCCGTGAATTTGAAGTCATCCAAAACTCGGTTGCCCATGTCCTAATTCGCACCAAGCCCCATTCGTCCATCACCCCTGTGCCCGCTGACCTACTTTGGCTCCTGGTTAAGCAACGCCTCGATTTTAAAATTCTCATCCTTGATTTCAAATCCCTCTATGACCTCGCCCCTCCCTATCTCTGTAATCTCCTCCAGCCCCACAACCCCCGAGATATCTGCGTTCCTTTAATTCTGCCCTCTTGAGCATCCCTGATTACAATTGCTCAACCATTGGTAGCCTTCTGTTGCCTAGGGCCTAAAGCTCTGGAATTCCCTGCCTAAACCTCTCCACCTCTCTCTCCTCCTTTATGGCATACCTTTAAACCTACCTCTTTGACCAAGGTTTTGGTTGCTTGCCCTAATTTCTCCTTATGTGGCTCGATGTCAATTTTTTTGACACTCCTGTGAAGGACCTTGGAACATTTTTCTACGTTAAAGGCACTATATAAATACATGTTGTTGTTATAAGTACTTATTTTATTTTTGTGGTGCCAGAGGGAGTACGAGTGCTCCTCTGGAGTCCACAACAATGAACTGGGTCATTGCCACCAGGCGCCAGCCCAGAGTGCTTCTTTACCGCTCACCTAAAAACTGCAGAGAAGGGAAATCTACTCCATTGGCTCTTGCTAGACTTTCGTTCCACAGATGTCAGAAGCTCGCCAGTATCTCGTTCAAGTCACCAATCTTCACGTGTGAGATGAGAAAAGGTGCCAGTGGGCTATTACCATGGAAGGCATCACAGCAAGCAACCAGCATTCCATGGAAATAAAAATCGGGGGAGATGTAAAACACATTGGCACAAAGTCAAAATTATCCTCACACAATTATTTAATG
Source organism: Pristiophorus japonicus (assembly GCF_044704955.1). Lineage (NCBI taxonomy): Eukaryota > Metazoa > Chordata > Chondrichthyes > Pristiophoridae > Pristiophorus > Pristiophorus japonicus. The sequence continues at coordinate 22,206,860 of NC_091982.1, forward strand.
ACTTTTTGGGGGGAATTAATTTCCCATTAAGGATGTTACTACTGAGGAATTAAAGGCTTTCCATTTAGGGCACCTAGGGTTAACATCAGTGCTGTTAGATTAAGTATTGCACAGTTCGATGCAGAATAAATTTCCCTCTAGAGGGATCGTTTCTCTGCCCCACTAATGTGCCTCAGCTGCAAATTCAGAAGAGTTTTCCTACTGGAGGCCTGCTGTATTTTTCAATTTCCTGCTCCAGACTTCAAGTGGCCTCCTCTGAGATTGCCAAATTAATGTCAATTACTGCTGAATTAGTAACAGATTTGTACTTTAGACTCCTGCCCACTAGCATTGAGACTGCCCAACATTTCTGGCTTTAAATTGCATCTTCTGTATCACAATGCTATCATAGGGGGAGAAATTGGGATATTTTGCATCTCCCATTAGTGCCCCTGGGGGCACTAACGGAGTGCAAATACTTTTTGCCCAGGCGTGGCGAGAACAACACCTCCCGCTAAATTGGGCGGGGGTTTGCCCGGCGGCGCTAACATGTAGCGCCCTGCTCGGCTGCGCCTGGTGATGCTGATGTCATCACCGTGTGGAGCACAACATTACCGCAGTGGAAGATAAATTGGCCCTCGCCCTGTTTTACCGCCAAGTACTGACAATGACAACTTCAGCTGTTGTGTTGCAGTCGGAAGTTGGCTGGAGGAGCGCTATTTAAAGGCGCCAAAATTGGGTAAAGTTTTAGTCGGCCAATAAACAGCTGACATTAGTCGGCTGTTTAATTCCACATAGGCAGACAGGGGTTTTAATAGATTTCACCGATTTCCAGTTGAAAGAATGTTCTGCCTGTTAAAGATTTGTGACGTTCATTGAGGGCAAATTTGAAAGTCCAACATTTGTATCGTTTCATGAGGGCTGTGTTGGCACTCGACCTCCTGCTCCGACGTCACTGCCGGAGGCAACTTAGGCAAAGACAAAAACAGCAAAATGTGGCCGGAGGGCGGAGGTCCAACAGGGCTGTCAAAAGGAGACCTTACCCTCCTCGGATATTCCGGCAGCAGTTCTCCTACATCAATTTCACTGAGGAATAGTGTGTTCAAAGGCTGCGCTTCAGCAACGACATGGTCACAGAACTCTGCCATCTCCTGTAACTAGACCTCGAGCCTCAGACCAGGGTGAGGACGGCCCTCTCTGTGGCAGTCAAGGAAACCATCAATATCTACACCAATGAATCCTTCCAGTGTGCAACAGGAGACATCTCCAACATCTACCAGTTTGCTGTCCATTGCTGCATCCGCAAGGTCACAAATGCTCTCGACAGAAGGAGAAGGGATTGCATTTCCTTCCCCATGACCAGTGTAAGTGGTTTTGCCCTTGGTGGCTTTGAATCACCCCCCTTACAACTGTTCTAGACCCCGGGAATTATAGTAGTAAACAGAATAATCAGTTATAGACAGATCTTTCAGTCTCAACCGTCACAATGCTTTTATTCAAGTTAAAACACACACCTGCTTCCAGTAAAACACACCCTAGTAGCGTAACGCAAACACAGTACAACACACAACACTGGCCCATCTGAACAGGCCCCTATCGCGAAGTACCCACGACTAAAACACTCCCGCTTGGCTCAATAGAGCACCAGCGAATCTGTCCAACAGACTGTGCGTATGCCTATGATCCGCGCAGAAACCTCCCCACTAAACACCTAAGGCTTGGTTGGACACACGACACCCGTTAACACTATGCGGTGGTCTAAAGGATGTGTGGGCTGGGATAATGCTCACCTGTTACCCCTCTGGCTTACTCGCTGCTTCTCCCGATGAGGCGTATCTTCTGGTTTCGTACCAATCTGTGGTTTCCAAGTCCAGTCTCGATGTCAACTTCCCAGTCGAAATAGCGAGGCTCTCTTTGCTCGTAGATGGTTTCTTCTCTCCATCCCAGATGGAGTGCTTGGTCCTTGAAAGCGTGAACGAAGCAAGAAAGCGTAGAAGAGGAGAGAGAGAGATGGCAGCAAACTGCCTCTCTTATACCTGAAAAATGCTTGCTGAATTCTCATACCAAAAACCAGTCCTTTGCCTGAGGCAGTTCAACTAAAGAGCAATGAATCACATCCTTTGTTACTGGGCTCTTCCTGGGAATAAAGGCTCCAATGAGTTTGGGTGATGAAATAGCTTCCCTTGTCCTGAGGTTCCCGTGCTTCGGGGCTCTCAGTCATTTCGATGGCTTGAGCACTGACCAGTTTACCTGATCTCTCACTGATGGGTTCCCATTACATGACAAAAGGGTCCTCCATCTGCTTTCAGCCATTCCAGACTATCCCCGACCACCTGATGTGTATTCCTGTGGAACAATCCTGGGCCTGTCCCAGCATGCCAGCTCTTCTGAAATATGAAAAAGCAATGTTCAAAACTTAAAGTCCAAAATGTTTACGCCAATGCTGTCGATGTTTGCGCCGATGCTTACAGTCCCCCCTCTGGAATATCATACGTCCACTGATGAAAAAACATTGTGGCCTCCAACCCTATATACTTTACTTTTAAACACCCCGTATACATCCCTTAAAATACAACAAGAAAACACATTCGTACAACATATTCACAGAGAAAAACATTCAGGTTCAACCTTTAACCAAGGCCTCCCACCGACTTTGGAGCACCTTGCTTTGCCTTTTGCAAGACAGCCACAACAAATACATTACAATGAGAAACTGTATAATTACAAGCATGTGCGAGCAAATCCGGATCCACGGAGGAACTTCTGGATTGTGTTGTTCACCGTGATGTGTACCGTGGATAGCTCTGTGATTGGAAGGATGCGCTCTTGGGCCACTTGAACTTTGGTGCGGGGTTTGATGCAGAAAGTCCTGTCGGTGACCGGACACCAAGTGTTGCGGTGCAACCGGTACTGGCCCACGCTCGTTGTGACGCAGTACGTCTCGTTGCCCACATATACTACCTGAGGTGGAACATGGCTCTGGGCCATCACCTCCATGGTGCAATTAATAGGCTCTGCACTCCCTGATTCAAACCCGCACTCTGGCTGATCGAACGCGTTCAAGTGCTGGGGACACAATATGACATGTGCACCCCTGCTCTGGCACCTCTTGAAGTCAGTGCCGGTCATGGTGTGCTCCCACTTTATTGCAAACAGTGGAGACCCATGTTAACGCATGTGCACCCCCTCCCGTAAGATGCTAATGTTTTCCACTCTGTATACCGGCGCTGGCTGTGATGTCCCAACACAATCCCCGTAGCTGAGTGGTTGGACCGACCGCAATCCACTGAGACTGGGAGGCTTCGGAAGCTAAACGGAGCTGACACGGATTTATCGAATTATGATACGGGCTGAGCGCTGCGAGGTGCCAGTTGCTGACCCACGATGGGACGCGACCTTGCCGGAGGTCCTCCAAATTACTATGTTCCTCGCCTAGCAACCAGGCACCGTACAACATGCACACTTCATTCATGGCTGCCTGTGCCGAGGCATTCCTGTCCTCCCGTATTAATTCATTAATCTTTTTAGCATGTATCCCCAACTCCGCGATGACCTCTTTTAAGTGAATAGTCATCGCTTGGTCCTCCTTTAGCTCCGACCCGACCACTTTGTTCCCTTCCCCCAGGCTCTTCCGCAGTCGGTCCTTTAAACCGCTAACCTGCATCTGCAACTGCACGTCGTCCATACTATTTACGAGCGATGTACCCACGCTAAACGCCGTAGCGATATCATTGAGCACCCCTCGCCTCTGCTTTCCTGGACTAATGTCGTACAACTTTTCCCGACTCACATCCCCGTAACTGAGTTCAAAGAACTGGCGGAACATTTCTTTAATGAGGGCCTCATACAGCTGCTCAGTTTCTTTTGGACACCACTCGGGCAGATGTACCCCGGTTAAGTTTAAAATGACCGACGCGACCGCGTAATGTACCCCCTGGAATAAAACCTTCCCGGTCGGGACTAAAACAAAAGCCTTCCCTGGGCCTGGTGTGGTGATGGTGGGACACCTAACTTCTGCTGCCTGTACTGGTGGGGCTGTGGGCAGGGGCTTCCTCTTGTGTGTGACAAGCTCCGTGGAATTTATTGTGTTGGGAAGGTCTGGGATCATGCAGGAGTCCATAACTACGATCCCATCTGATTCCAGCCCCGGAATCCTGCCATTGCCTTGAAAAGGCAATCGACACACCCGCTGGGCAGATCCGTTCCGGCCCCCACATACACATAAATTCCCCGTTCCTCCTTCCACCACTTGTCCCAGCACACTTCCGCTCCGCCCTGTGTCCCCGTAATCTGTCGGTATGTATCGTTCCCTAGTCTCTCCCAGTCCGCTGTCTGGTTCCCCGTGTCCTGACTCAATTTCCTGAGCCACCACCACCGTCCCAGAGGAACGTGTCCCTTGCACTTCAAGATATGCGCTTGCCCTCGGTCACCCTGACCCGTGTGGCTGTGACCTTCTGTCTGGGACATAGTACGGAAGCCTCCCCGTATGTGAACCCGGCGTGGCTGGAGTATTTCGTCGAATTCGACCCCAGCCTCCCTGGCCACCTTCCCTCATGGAAGTAGGCTGCCATCCCGTCCGTGTCCCCTGTCCTACCCCAGTGTCACGGTGGGTCCATTCCCCGCAGTACAGCCGTGGAGGAAGGATAACTCGATGTCTCCTCTCCTGCTATGCCCCGTTCCAACCAACATCCAAATCAGGCTCAATTTCAGGGCTGTCTCCATTCCCTCCTCGGCTTCCTGCAAAACACAACTAACAAGCACCTTGCTGTGAGAGGGTCTACCTCCACAGGTCTGGCTTCGTTACAACTAACCAAACACTTTAAAAGAAAATTATGTACAATACCACTCATGCTGCCAGGTGGCCCCGCTAGGGCACCTCTTGCCTGGGCCTTTTACGGCTCCTGGTAGGCGTGTAAGGAGGCGTCCACGGCGCCCTTGGCTGTGGGATCCTGCTGCTCCTTCTTACAGCCCCCACCACAGGGTCCTCATTGTCCCAAACTATGGGAGGAAGACCCACGTCCACCATGCTGTTTACAGCGCCTAGGTGTTTCAATCCTTTCCTTACCCTTTCCCCCGGGTTAAACAACTTACACTGGTTCCCGTGGAACCAGTTTGTGCGCCTTGGAAGTTTAACTGCATAAGCCTTGGGGCTTGCCTTATCCACTATATTGTAAGGTCCCATATACAGTGGCTCAAACGTCCCTACACCAGCGTAGTTTCGGACCATCACTTGGTCCCCTACTTTCACTCGTGCGTTCTCTGGGGCTCGAGCAGCAACCGATTACCCCAGTGCTGCTTCCCCATGTTACTGGCTGCCTGCCAATGAATCTGCTTCAACCTTTCGTACAGGTTTTTGATAAACTTATCCCGGTTTACTTCTCTCACCTGACCTTTGGTGAGAACCGGTGCCAGGACATGGGTGGGCGTGCGCATGACCCTCCCTGTGCTCCGGGAGAGACTGGCTCGGACTCCCATCAAAACTAACGGCAGGAACTCATCCCACTTTTTCGGGGATGACCCAGTTTCCTTCCGCTGCCTTTCTATGATGGTCCGATTAAGTTGCTCCACAACCCCCGATGACTGTGGGTTGTGAGCCACATGCCGTTTACCCTCTATCCCAAGAACCTTCAAGGTGGCCTACATGACTTGCCCCGTGAAGTGGCTCCCTTGGTCGGACTCCACGCTCTGTGGCAGTCCCCACCTGGAGAATACTTCCCTTACCAAAATCCTTGCTGTTGCCAATGCCGTGGCTGATCGGCAAGGGAAGGCTTCCACCCACTTGGAGAACACGTCTACAAGGACCAAACAGTACTTGTATCCCCCTTTGTGGTGGGCAATGGCCCGATGTATTTGACCTGTACTGACTGCCATGGTCCCTCTACCCTTTTTGTGTGCCTCATGGGAACCTTCCTACGTTGCGGATCGGGGTTGTTCGCCGCGCACACCAGACGGTCTGCGCAAAAATAGCGGACATCCTCCCTCAGTTGCGGCCACCACCCTGCCTGTTCTACCCTTTGCCAGGTAGTCTCCGGCCCTGGGTGTCATGCTCCTGGGCCCCCGTGGGCCAACTGGAGGAATTCCATCTGGTGGATCTCGGGAACTATCCACCGATCCCCCTTAAAGAGCATCCCCTCCTTTATGGTGATGCCCGCTACCCCGAACGGACTTTCTACCTTCTCGCCCTTAGCCAGCTGCTCCAGGATGACCTTGAGGTGGGATCTTGTGCCTGGACTTGTCTCAAGTCCGGGGCCAATGCTATCCCTGCACTCCCTGGTGTCCCCCTCTTTGTCCCGGATCACTGCTACTGGGCCGGACCCGTATGGATCCCAAAAAACTCCTTCCTTGGCTCCCTCCTTTCCTAACTCGTCTGCCCTTTGGTTGCCTTCCCCTCTGGGTTCTGTCTTAGAGTGAGCCTTTACTTTGTGGATGTAAAGCCATCCCGGGGTCCCGGTGGCCTCGAAGACCTTTCACAGCAACGGTGCTGTTGCTAAGGATGTGAAACCGCGACGAGCCCAGATGGCCACGTATTCGGTACACGAATTGCATGTAAACATGGAATCCGAGCAGATGGTGTATGGGGCCGGGAACTCGCAGCTTGCGTAACGACGTACACCACTGCCAACAGTTCAGCGTGCTGGGCACTCAGGGTGCTCAGGAGTTTAATGGCCCTTGCTATCCCAGCCCTAGGGTCATAAATCCCGCACACAGTGAAATGCTCCCCGTTCACTATCGAACTAGACCCGTCGACGCAGATCTCGTGGCCCGTTGGGTGTAACCTGGCCTGGAATCCTACATCCAAGTCCCATACACCTTCCACCATACACTTGTGGGCCGTCCCTGAGTAGATCATGTTGGTGGCCAACTTGGGCTCACTCAGGCCTTGCACTCTCAGATGCATTTGTGAGAGCAATAAAGTCCAGCGGGCAATGCGAACACTGCTCACCGTGCCGTCCTTTATCGTCCCATCTAATAATATCTGAGTGGGGGTATGGTGGGTTAGTAGAACGATCAGGGACGGTCCCATAAAGAGCTGTGAGTGCTTTGCGGTCCAATGCGTGGTTAGGAGATGCCTCTCACGATTGGAGTATCCCCGTTCTACATCCTCAGATTAAGCGACCAAAACTGTACACAATATTCCAGGTGAGGCCTCAGCAAGGCCTTGCAGCAAGATTTCCCTGCTCCTATACTCAAATCCCCTAGCTATGAAGGGCAACATGCCATTTGCCTTCTTCACCGCCTGCTGCACTTGCATGCCAACCTTCAATGACTGATGTACCATGACACCCAGGTCTCGTTGCACCTCCCCTTTTCCTAATCTGCTGCCATTCAGATAATATTCTGCCTTCATGTTTATGCCCCCAAAGTGGATAACCTCACATTTATCCACATTATACTGCATCTGCCATGCATTTGCCCACTCTCCTAACCTGTCCAAGTCAACTTGTAACCTCTTAGCATCCTCCTCACAGCTCACACCGCCACCCAGCTTAGTGTCATCTGCAAACTTGGAGATATTACTCTCAATTCCTTCATCTAAATCATAAATGTATATTGTAAATAGCTGGGGTCCCAGCACTGAGCCCTGTGGCACCCCACTAATCACTGCCTGCCATTCTGAAAAGGACCCATTTATCCCGACTCTCTGCTTCCATCTGCCAACTAGTTCTCTATCCACGTCAGTACATTACCCCCAATACCATGTGCTTTAGTTTTGCACACCAATCTCTTGTGTGGGACCTTGTCAACAGCCTTCTGAAATTCCAAATATACCACATCCACAGGTTCTCCCTTGTCCACTCTACTAGTTACATCCTCAAAAAATTCTAGAAGATTTGTCAAGCAGGATTTCCCTTTCATAAATCCATGCTGCCTTCGAATGATCCTGTCATTGCTTTCCAAATGCGCTGCAATTTCATCTTTAATAATTGATTCCAACATTTTCCCCACTACTGATGTCAGGCTAACTGGTCCATAATTCCCCGTTTTCTCTCCCCCTCCTTTCTTAAAAATTGGTGTTACACTAGCTACCCTCCAGTCCATAGGAACTGATCCAGAATCGGTAGACTGTTGGAAAATGATCACCAATGCATCCACTATTTCTAGGGCATTTCCTTAAGTACTCTGGGATGCAGACTATCAAGCCCTGGGGATTTATCGGCCTTCAATCCCATCAATTTCCCTAACACAATTACCTGACTAATAAGGATTTCCTTCAGTTCCTCCTTCTCGCTAGACCCTCGGTCCCCTAGTATTTCCGGAATGTTATTTGTGTCTTCCTTCGTGAAGACAGAACCAAAGTATTTTTTCAACTGGTCTGCCATTTCTTTGTTCCCCATTTTAAATTCACCTAATTCTGACTGCACAGGACCTACATTTGTCTTCACTAATCTTTTTCTCTTCACATATCTATAGAAGCTTTTGTCCCAAATTAAACCCTTTGTCATCCTCTGCTGAATTCTAAAGTTCTCCCAGTCCTCAGGTTTGCTGCTTTTTCTGGCCAATTTATATGTCTCTGCCTTGAAATTAACACTATCCCTAATTTCCCTTGTTAGCTATGGTTGAGCCACCTTCCCCATTTTATTTTTACTCCAGACAGTGATGTACAATTGTTGAAGTTCATCCATGTGATCTTTAAATGTTTGCCATTGCCTATCCACCGTCAACTCTTTAAGTATCATTCACCAGTCTATTCTAGCCAATTCACGTGTGATACCATTGAAGTTACCTTTCCTTAAGTTCAGGATCCTAGTCTCTGAATTAACTGTGTCACTCTCCACCTTAATAAAAAATTCTACCATATTATGGTCACTCTTCCGCAAGGGGTCTCGCACAACAAGATTGCTAATTAGTCCTTTCACATTACACATCACCAGTCTAGGATGGCCAGCCCTCTAGTTGGTTCCTCGACATATTGGTCTGGAAAACCATCCCTAATACACTCCACGAATTCCTCCTCCACCGTACTACCGTTTGGTTAGCCCAATCTATATGTAGATTAAAGTCGCCCATGAGAACTGCTGTACCTTTATTGCACGCATCACTAATTTCTTGTTTGATGCTGTCCCCAACCTCACTACTACTGTTTGGTGGTCTGTATACAACTCCCACTAGCATTTTCTGCCCTTTGGTATTCCGCAGCTCTACCCATACAGATTCCACATCATCCAAGCTAATGTCCTTCCTTTCTATTGCGTTAATTTCTTCTCTAACCAGCAACGCTACCACCTCTTTTTCCTTTCTGTCTATCCTTCCTGAATGTTGAATACCCCTGGATGTTGAGTTTCCAGCCTTGGTCACCCTGGAGCCATGTCTCCGTAATCCCAATTATATTATATTCGTTAATAGCTGCCTGTGCAGTTAATTCGTCCACCTTATTACGAATACTCCTCGCATTGAGGCACAGAGCCTTCAGGCTTGTCTTTTTAATACACTGGAGCCGGGAAAGTACTTTTAGGTTGTTCCGGTCAGATCATTGCCACAAGTCTCCATCTTATGCAACTATAAAGTGACTACACATAGTCTGCATATATAACACACATCAACTCCAACGACCTGCAGGGTATATCCGTACTCTGCTGAGGTTGAAGCGCAGCAGCCTTTTAAATGACTCAACATGTGATCTATAACATGACGTCCATAACGCTGTGATTCGCTCCGGTTAGTTCCACGTTTTGTGGACAGTTTTTTGAACGAGCGATATTGTGGGCAAATTGTGTGCAAGGAGGTGAAATTGATGATGGGTGACCTCCATGGCTGCTAGTTTGGGTAAATATGCTCTTTACGACAAAAAACGGTCGCCGGGTGTTAATATTGAATCTCGCCATTAATTCCGAGTGGAAAGTAACGCTGGGCGATGTTATGGGTGTTAAATTCGCTCATTCTTCTGATTTTGCCCCAAAAAAGTGGGCAGGCGTTAATATTTTTTCTCGCCGTTAAGCATATGGGAAAAGTAATGCTCGGCGATTCAAAATGTGCCCGCCAGTTTCCATCTTGTGCCAATATATGTGTGTTATACGTCATTTCAGTGATTAAATGGGCGTTAAGTGGGCATTAAGAATGCAAAAAAAGTGGAGGTTCTAGCCCATGGACTCTTGGATAGAGCAGGCTTGATGAGATGATTTGTCCTCTCACAATCCGAACTTTCTTACGGTACGTGACATGTCCAGGTCTCTAAGGTTATAGTTATACTGCAGCCACTGATCTAAGACGAATATCTGCTGGTTGAGATGAGCTGGCAGATGCTAGTTATATTGCAGATCAACATTAGCCTGACTGGCATCAAGGTGCAGTGACTGAACCTCTACGCATGCATGCTTCAACATATGCACAGAGCTCAGCTTGTCAGGTTAGAATTTTTAATGTTCGGAGAAAACAGGTGTTTTCTTTGTCTAAACATTGAAAAGATTTCATACAAAGTTTTAGAAGTACTCAGGTAGAGTGGGACAGTATGCTTTAGTGCACTCCATATTCAGATTAGGATCTGTCATTTCTTACTTTGATGTGAAGCCATGTTGTATCAGCCCATACAGATGCATTCTTAAATATTTGAATGCATGGATAAGATCGATGAACAGTTATTTAAATTAAATTGTGATTACAGAACTAGGCAAGAACAAAATTAACAAGCATCAAAGGAGCAGTGATTAGAAGAAATGTTCTTGTTTTTCTGAGAATACAATCTATGTGGAATTGAATTTCATTAAAGTAGTTGATTTTATTTTGATTCCGTCCCTTAAGAAGGAACTAAATAAGAATGAGGTTAAAGGTTTTAAGCATACACATAGACGTGGATGATCGAATACACAATAGGACACTGTGGCTGCTGTGTTTTTCAAATCATGTGCACAATATAATTGGTCACAGTTGAATAATATTGACTTAAGTGTCACATTTGTTACAGTTTACTTCTGGAAAAAAACAGCGTGCCCTCTCTAACACCTTTTTAATGCAGTAAAACATCACATGATAGTTCACAGAATAGATTTTGTGGAGACTCTGGGGAGAGAGGTAGAAAGTGGCATGGTTTAGGAAAGAATTTTAAAAGTGCACTTGTAATGGCTGAAAGGTCAGCCATCTGTGGTGGGGTGGAGTGCTGGGGGTAAGAGTGCACAGTAAGCCAGAACAATAGGAGGTGTGAATTGGTACAAAGAGCTGGAGGAGAGTCCAGCTCACAATCACCATTACATCTACAACCTTGGATGGCCGGGAGACTGCAATGCTTACCCAAAATCAGTCGACTAAATAGGGCCTAAATTAGCACTTACAAGTTTAATACTTTGGAGTTTCCAGGGTCACAGAAAACCTCCATAGATGTATCTTGAAAAATTCCCCTCTGGCTATTCACCTCCCTCGGCGAAATAAATAATATCAGTCAGCTTGGTTCTGTTGGTGGTACCTGTACACTTAGAATCACTGAATTATAGAATCTTACAGCAGAAAAGGAGGTCATTTGGCCCGTCGTGCCTGTGCTGGCACTTTGAAAGAGTTGTCAAATATAGTCCCACAACCCAGATTTTTCCCATAACCCTGCAAATTAATCTTCTTCAAGTACATGCTCAATTGCATGTTGAAAGTTCCTATGTTTTCACCACCCATCCAGGTAGTATGTTCCAGATCTTAACAACTCTCTGTGTGAAGAAATATCTCCTCATTTCCCCTCTAGTTCTTTTGCCAATTATTTTAAACCTATGAATTCTGGTTAACAACCAACTTGCCAGAGGAAACAGTTTCTCCCTATTCAAAACCCTTCATCATTTTTAATACCTTTATTCGGTATCCCCTTAACATTCTCTGCTCTAAGGAGAACAATCCCAGCTTCTCCAGTCTTTCGACATAACTGAAGTCCTTCATCCCTGGTATCATCCTGGTAAACCTTCTCTGTAGCCTCTCTCAGGTCTTGAAATCCTTCCTAAAGTGTGGTGGTCAGCATTGTACACAATACTTCAGTTGATGCCTAACTAGTGATTTGTAAAAGTTTAGCAGTTATAGTCAATGCCCCCATTTACAAGGCCAATTATCCCATATATTTTTTTATCCGCCTTATCAACTTACCTTGCCACCTTTCAAAATTTGCAAATATGCACCCCCAGGACCCTTTGCTCTTGCACCCCACCCCTTAAAATAGTACCATTTAGATTATACTACATCTTTATGTTGTTTCTCCAAAAGTGCATTACTTCACACTTAGCCACATTAAATTGTATCTGCCATGTAGCTGCCCAGAGTGTCTACGCCCTCCTGGAGTCTGCTACCATCCTGCTCACTACTCACAACAATGCCAAGTTATAAGAACATAAGAAATAGGAGCAGGAGTAGATCATTTGGCCCCTCGAGTCTACTCCGCTATTCAATAAGATCATGGCTGATCTAATCTTGGGCTCAGCTCCACTTCCCTGCCTGCTCCCCATAACCCTTCACTCTCTTATCATTCAAAATGACCCAGTCTCCACAGCTCTCTGGGGCAGAGAATTCCATAGATTTACAACCCTCTGAGAGAAGAAATTCCTCCTCATCTCAGTTTTAAATGAGCGGCCCCTTATTCTGAAATTATGTCCCCTAGTTCTAAATTCCCACACGAGGGGAAACATCCTCTCTGCATCAACCTTGTCGAGCCCCCTCAGTGTCTTATATGTTTAAATAAGATCACCTCTCATTCTTCTAAACTCCAATGAGTATAGACCAAACCTACTGAACTTTTCTTCATAAGTCAACCCCTTTATCTCAGGAATCACCCGAGTGAACCGCCTCTGAACTGCCTCCAATAAGAACATAAGAACATAAGAACATAAGAATTAGGAACAGGAGTAGGCCATCTAGCCCCTCGAGCCTGCTCCGCCATTCAAGTATATTCCTCCTTAAATAAGGAGACCAAAACTGTATGCAATACTCTAGGGGCTAGATTTTCCACTTTTTTTGCATACTTAACACCTACTTAATGTCCATTTTACTGCTGAAATGATGTATAACGCCCAGATATCGCCCAATTATCACAAAATGTAAATAACGCGCATTGTTTGGATACTTATTACCGAGTGTTACTTTCCCCGTGTGTGTAACGCCAGGAAAAAATAATACCACCCGCCCACTTTTTTTGGGCGGAATCATTAGAATGGGTGAAATCAACGCCCATAATATTGGCCAGCGTTACTTTCCGCACGGAATTAACGCCATGATTCAATAATACCGACCGCCCACCTTTTTTTGTCGTAAAGATCACATTTGCCGAAACTAATGCCCAGGAGATCGTCCAGCGTCACTTTCAATAATCCCCCTATGCTTAACGCCAGGAAAAAATATTTCCGTCTGCCCACTTTTTTTGGGTGGAATCAGCAGAATGGGCGAAATCAACGCCCATAATATCGGCCAGCGTTATTTTCCGCACGGAATTAACGCTGAGATTCAATATGAACACCTGCCCACTGATTTTTGTCATAAAGAGCATATTTACTTAAACTAGTGGCCACGGAGAGCGGCCATCGACAATTTCTCCACTTCGCACACATATCGCCCAGAATATCGCTTGCTCAAAAAAACGCCCACAAAAAGTGAAACAAACCAGAACGAACACCAGCGGTGTGGCTGGCATTTGTTAAATCACACTCTTACGTGAGGAGCTGATATCTGAAAGATTTGCCTGAAAGAGCACTGATGTGAGTGACAATGCTGACACACTGCTGTGTGTGTGCAGCTCAGACATCAATGGTGCCCATCATCTTGGTGCCAGTTAAAGTTTACGTTGATTGATGTTAAGTTGTATTTAACCCTTTCATGTTAAGGAATCACCAGTGTGCAATGGTCCAGCTATCTGAGACAATGCACAATGTTCAATAACAAAAGTTTAATACCAACATACCAATCATAAGTATCACAGCCAATAACAACCAGCATTCATCCACACCCCACCTTTACTAAAATTGACATAAATCACACGTTCAACATGTCGAGCAACACAGAATACAAAGGCAAAGCAGGAGCGTGGTCCCAAGCCCCCATACATTGCAACAAATTGCATACACCCAGATGGCGATATAACACAGTCATCACCTGTGCACATGCACCTCACTTTCCTTCCCCCCTCTCCTTCTTCTCCCCACCTCTACCCCTTCCCCTCCTCGCTCCACGACGCCTGGCCAAGGAACTCCTCAGACGGTGCCTCTTTGCGGGGGATGAAGCCAGATGTGGTGGTTGCACGGGTACAGGAGCTGGGGGTGCCGAGGGGGCAACATTCTCTGATGCAGAAGCAGGATCTTGGTCCTTGCTCTCATCTGTCATTCACAGTGGTGGTGCGGAACCCAAGGGTGGACCACTGGGAGGCCTGTGGCAGTAGTGTTCCTGGCTATCGCATCCAGGGACCCCACCATGCGTGGAATGTACTTGGTCATGGTGGTCAGTTGTTGGGATATGCCCCCCAAAGCTTCGATGAACTGGTCACCAATGTCTACAGTCCTCCTGGACAACTGTACCATCTCTCCGCTGTCATGTTGTGCTCGTGGACCAGACCTGCCACATCCACGAAACATTTGCGGGGTCGGCGCCGTCCTGGGGACAAATGGGGTGCCCTGTGGAGAGGTGCTTGGGGCTGGTACCTCCAGAGGTGGGAATGACCGGAGGACCACTAGATGGCCTTGGGGTGGAATGGCTTCTGGAGCGTGGCGATGCAGGTTCTTCGAAGTCTGCACTCTCATCTGCTGAGAAAAAGGAGGGAGAGAGAAAACAGGGAATTATAGACCGGTCAGCCTGACATCGGTAGTGGGTAAAATGATGGAATCAATTATTAAGGATGTCATAGCAGTGCATTTGGAAAGAGGTGACATGATAGGTCCAAGTCAGCATGGATTTGTGAAAGGGAAATCATGCTTGACAAATCTTCTGGAATTTTTTGAGGATGTTTCCAGTAGAGTGGATAAGGGAGAACCAGTTGATGTGGTATATTTGGACTTTCAGAAGGCGTTCGACAAGGTCCCACACAAGAGATTGATGTGCAAAGTTAGAGCACATGGGATTGGGGGTAGTGTACTGACATGGATTGAGAACTGGTTGTCAGACAGGAAGCAAAGAGTAGGAGTAAATGGGTACTTTTCAGAATGGCAGGCAGTGACTAGTGGGGTACCGCAAGGTTCTGTGCTGGGGCCCCAGCTGTTTACACTGTACATTAATGATTTAGATGAGGGGATTAAATGTAGTATCTCCAAATTTGCGGATGACACTAAGTTGGGTGGCAGTGTGAGCTGCGAGGAGGATGCTGTGAGGCTGCAGAGCGACTTGGATAGGTTAGGTGAGTGGGCAAATGCATGGCAGATGAAGTATAATGTGGATAAATGTGAGGTTATCCACTTTGGTGGTAAAAACAGAGAGACAGACTATTATCTGAATGGTGACAGATTAGGAAAAGGGGAGGTGCAAAGAGACCTGGGTGTCATGGTACATCAGTCATTGAAGGTTGGCATGCAGGTGCAGCAGGCGGTTAAGAAAGCAAATGGCATGTTGGCCTTCATAGCAAGGGGATTTGAGTACAGGGGCAGGGAGGTGTTGCTACAGTTGTACAGGGCATTGGTGAGGCCACACCTGGAGTATTGTGTACAGTTTTGGTCTCCTAACCTGAGGAAGGACATTCTTGCTATTGAGGGAGTGCAGCGAAGGTTCACCAGACTGATTCCCGGGATGGCGGGACTGACCTATCAAGAAAGACTGGATCAACTGGGCTTGTATTCACTGGAGTTCAGAAGAATGAGAGGGGACCTCATAGAAACATATAAAATTCTGACGGGGTTAGACAGGTTAGATGCAGGAAGAATGTTCCCAATGTTGGGGAAGTCCAGAACCAGGGGTCACAGTCTAAGGATAAGGGGTAAGCCATTTAGGACCGAGATGCGGAGGAACTTCTTCACCCAGAGAGTGGTGAACCTGTGGAATTCTCTACCACAGAAAGTTGTTGAGGCCAATTCACTAAATATATTCAAAAAGGAGTTAGATGAGGTCCTTACTGCTAGGGGGATCAAGGGGTATGGCGAGAAAGCAGGAATGGGGTACTGAAGTTGAATGTTCAGCCATGAACTCATTGAATGGCGGTGCAGGCTAGAAGGGCCGAATGGCCTACTCCTGCACCTATTTTCTATGTTTCTATGTTTCTATGAGAACAGACCCAGCAGATTGACCGGTGAGAATCGGAGCTCTTCAGCATCAGATGTAGTAGGATCGTCCGCCGACTCCTGCCCTGCACCCCGACCTTCTGGTCTTTGTGTTCTTGCCTGGGGCTGCGTTGCTGGCTGAGCTGCAAAACACAAATTATATTATTAGAGGAGAAGTGGGTGCTAGGGTGACAAGGTGAGTCCAGCGCTACAGACAGCATATGCACGACAAAAGCACCAGCGCGAGCAAAATCATCACAGACATCACATTTCATGACCATCAAAACATTGTGCATTGCAATGATTTTCATTAGGCCAGCATTATTTCTATAACACTTTTCGAAATCATCTATCATATATGATTGTTCAGATATGAGTGGGTGTGGCATCTATAGACTTTACATGACGCAGTGGTATAAGATTTACTCACGTGGCATTACTTCAGGGTCTGCAGATGTGTCCGTGGCTGTCCGGGGGTGCTTCCCCACGAGTGCGAGCACCCGCTCCTCCATCTCAGTGATGTCGCTGGGGACTGGTGCCCCCCCACCCGTTCGCCTCTGCACGGACCTCATCGTCGATAGTTTCTTCTGTAAAAACTGACAGGACGACATGGCATGAGATCATTGCATGATATAATTGTTAGGCACTGTCACAGAAACTGATACAACACATAACTGACAGATGTAATCATGATTATTATGATTATTATCATTCTTTACCTAAAGACGTACACCGTGACCACAGCCTTTGAGTAAAACATTCCCGATAAAAGTGCAAGACCTCACATCTTCTGATAGTCACTCATGACTGTTACAAATCAAATTATATAAATACGTAAGTGTGATATATTCACAGAGCACAGCACACACAGCTTCCTAACATGGCAGGCAGCTCTCTCGGAAGTCTCCGGAAATCTACCTAGTTCTGTTTATTATTAACACTGCACTTGCAGTATACAATACGTCCACATCCACAGTGTGGAGCTACAAACATTACAAGCTTACAGACATTACACTTCTCCCTCCTTAATGAAGAAGCCACCAGAACAAACATCATACATAACTTTCATGTTTATACATAACACAGGATATAAACTTTTTTTTCCATATTTACAAATTTAACTTTACCATTTGTTTTCTGTTTCGAAGAGGATACCTCTGCTCTTGAACAGAACCTTCCAAACATGGTGTTGAATCTAAACTCATTCGAGGCTCATTCTGAGGAACGTTTTTGTTGTGGAAAAATATTTCCGAGACTGCATAATATATAAAGAGAGGTTTATTAAATCGGAGACAAAGCTTTGGGAGAAGTGTTAGACACTCCTGTCTCTAACCAATTCTCAAATTGGTATCTTCAGTGAGATTCTTTTATCTTACAAATTACGTTACTTTACAACACATGCTTTAGCACTACAAAGCTTTTACTATCGACGGCTAAGCTTTTGATATAAACTATCCTGCATTGTGACAGGGCAGTATAAACAAGTGCAGGCTTTTGGCACCGGTATAAACAAACATACCCAGCACTTAACTCTCCAGTGTTCATTATCTCACTTTCCTATCTCCATAACTCAAGGCCAGCATACCTTGACGTCTAACTGTTTTTTTTTATATAAAGCATAATGCATCAGTATTGTCCCTTACAAAATTCATTAAAGGGGAAAATAAAACAAATGTTTGGTCCGGTATACTAGTCCAGTATATGTCCAAAAATCCGCTCCAATAATATTCCCCCTTTTGGTCCTGGATGATGTTCACGAAATCCAGATGACCACAATGATAGTATCATATTGTCATATATTCATCCTTTGGGGTATGTTACTTCCCTGATGTTCCGTATGTCCACCTTGCCTGTAGCTCTAGGCTACCCTTCAAAGATAGTGGTCGGTGTCATCATCGTCTGTTTCTTCATCCATGGTGTCTTCAGGTATTTCCATCAGGTGTGCTTCTTCTTCGGCGATTACACTGGCTACTGGCATCAGTCGAGCCATCATAACTTTACAGCAGATATCAAAACACCCGATAATCAGACAGCAAGTAATTATTATTACAACCAGAATAATTACTCCATGCATAAGATAGGACCCCCAGGATACCCCTAACAGCCAGTCAAACCAGCCAGATCCTCCTGCTGTTGTGGATAACTTCTTTACCTCCCTTCTTATGTGATCAGCGAGGTTGGTTATGTTTTCTGAATTATCGGGAATGTAAGTGCAACATTCAGCTCCAATTAAGGTACATTGTGCATATGGCTACCATTTCAGCCATTATGCCCTCCGTTGCTTCAGCAGTGTCGTTAACTATCTGTTCCAGTATCCTCTCTAGGTTACGTAATTCATCCATGGTGCGGCCTATCCCGAATGGGAGCATCATGACCCCAAATAGCCTCTCTACCGGGGTAAGATCTCGTCTTAGTCGACCTGGTGTCTGTACTTCTGCTAAAGTACGTACCCGTCTGACAAAAGGGACCACATATCCCAAATAACAGGACCCCCTCCAGTTCTGAGGCAACCAGGGGTAGGCCTTGTACCCGCACACAAAATAAGTGCCATTGTATGCTGTTAGATTCGATCCCAATCTCTTTCTCAGCCCCCGTCGCCTCAGGGTCCCAGTCCTGACTACTTGTCTGATTCTTCAAACCCTCTATTTCAAAGAACCCCTGGTTTGTTGTTTCGCTGGCTATTATGTTCCACCTGGTGAGGTTAAAGTATTGCGTACAATTGCTATATCCTGCTACAAAACCTGTTTCCTCACCAGTCAGGTCTCTAGTGAAACAAATGTCAGCGGTGGGCCTTCCAACTCCTGAGGTGTTGGTCAAAACCAGGAACGGGGGTCGTACTGACCTATTGTATTCCGGCTGGTACCATCCGTCAAATGCATCCAAAAGGTAACCCCCCGATCTCCACGTTTCTTTATCCCCACTCTGGTTCCAAGTATCATTTACTTCCCCTGTACCGTTTAGTCGCATTACCCACTCCGCTACTTCCGAAATGTTAAGGGAGATTGACCTCAAAGGGATGCCTCCTTTGCTATGTATGGGGATGTGCGAACATACCCAGCAACTGGAAAAGTTCTCATTTTGCGCATAAACATAAGACATGTACAAAAAGGTATTCACATGTAACTCTCGTTTCGGTCTAGCTAGCAGGCCGGACCTAACACGAACTATGATAATCGCACCGATCGCAATATATAGTTTCATCTTATTACTCTATAATTAACAAATAGTCAAAGGCAAAATGGCCGTATGGCTTGCTTGAAGAATCTCTCGCTGTCAATCTGTAAATAGACAAACAACAACAACTAATACGTGTGCTAAACGGCTGGTTCAAAAACCTTAAGCTGGGTCGATGCTTCCATTGTCCGTTCCCTTTAACATCGATGCAGGCACAAGTGTCCCTGCTGATTATAACCTCATTCGGTCCTATCCATTTTTGGGGCAAACCCCGGTTTTCCCGGGAGGACCCTTACCATAACGCGACTTCCTGCCAACGGGACTTCAGGGAGCTTTGTAAGCTCTGCTTCCGCGTCTCTTTCTTCCTGATTGTCCCTAACTAATTTACGCATCCCTTTTAATTGAGTACTTAGTTCCAAAACATACCGTTTTATTTTGTCTTTTAATGGGCCTACATCGGCCCCCCCTGTTATGATGTTCTCTGGTAATTGCATCGCCCTTCCTGTCATTAGTTCATAAGGGGTTAATCCGGTTGTCCGGTTTGTCGTGGCTCTTAACTTCATCAATATAATGGGTAATACTTCTGTCCACGTTTTTCCTGACGTTTGCATGGCCTTTGCCAGGGCGTTCTTAAGGGTATGGTTCATGCGCTCTACCATCCGAGAACTCTGCGGGTGGTAGGGGATGTGGAATTTTTGTTTTATGCCCATCAGCTGGCATATTGTTTTTACAATTTTCCCGGTGAAATGGGTGCCTTGGTCAGAATATCCTTACCACTGTTGAGGCAGTGCAATCACGTGTGGGGAAAGCTTCTACCCACCGGGTAAATTGATCTATAATCACTAGGCAATATCTTTTTCCATGGAATGGGGGCAAAGGACCTGTGAAATCCATTTGTACGTGTTCCCATGGCCCCGTGGATGGGGCTGGTGTCCCATTTTAATTTTAATGGGCCTGCCTGGGTTATATTGTGCGCACGTAACGCATCGATGGCAATATTTGGCAATATCTCTCCCCATCCCTTTCCACCACCAATCTCTCCCAAGACTCCCGGTCATGGCCTCTCATCCTGAATGAGACAGACTATGATGCAACTCCAATAAGGTATTCTGTATGCATTCAGGCGCCATTACCTTGTTGTTTCGTCTCCAAACGTTATCCTTCCCTTGCGTTGTGCCCTGCTTTGTCCACATACCTATTTCCTCCTCAGAAGTGTCCTGGTGTAGTTTCTCAATACTTATCTGTTGGTCTCGGGCCCCAGCGGCACTGACTTAATTTTAATAATTTAAAATCATTATCAATGGAGAGTGTTTTTTTTACCTCTTCAAATTCTTTTTTTTTTCAATTAAACCAATATCTTTTTCACAGCTGATATCAACTGGTATTTAGTAAGTTATGTCTTTATCCATCGCAAACACCCCTTCTCCCCCATGCTGTCATATAATCGTGTACTACCCCGAATGCATATCTACTGTCCGTATAGATATTAACAATCTTATTTTCCGATAATTCCAGTGCCCGGGTGAGGGCTACCAGTTCTGCCACTTGAGCTGACGACCCCCATTAATTCGCCCTGATTCAACTGTCTCTAGATCCTGGTTAACTACGGCCCATCCAGTACGAGGTAGTCCCTCTACGTATTTTCGTGAGCCGTCCACAAACAAGGTTTGTTCTGCGGTTTGAAGGGGGGCGTCTTTTATTCTATCCTCTTCCATATCCTCACATACGTCTTCGCAAAAGTGGGGTTCCCCTTCACCCATCATACCTTCTGCGGGGTTGTTTCCTACATCCCTAATTATGGTTACCGCTTTGTTGAGTGTTAAGAGGACTGCTTCCCACTTTGCCCGTCTCATATTAGATACGGTTCTCAGTTTTCCTGTGCTTAACATTTCTACCAATGTGTGTTTAGTGTGGAGAATGATGTTTCCAGTCATCACCACAGGCTCGCTTAATTTTTACCGCCCAAGCTGCGCAATCTAACACGGCTATACATCTGGATAACCCAGTCACCACCGAGCTTTCGGTGGTAGAGTAATAGGCTATAGGTCTCCTTTTATCCCCGTGGTCTTGGGTGACCACGGCCATATAGAACCCACCTTCATTGTTACAGTGGATGTGGAAATCCTTACCCATGTCAGGCAGTCCCAATCCAGGTGCGGAGACTAGTTCTGACTTGAGTTTACTATACGCCTGTTCTTGTTCAGGGCCCCACTCTATAAGGTAAGGATTGTGGAGGGGCTGGCCACTATCGGGTGTAATTTGGGGGTGACCTTGTTAAGGGCAGTGTAGTCGATAGTGAGTCTATAACTCCCATCTGGTTTCCCTACCGGCCATGTTGGGGAGTTAGTGGTGCAGTTTCCCCTTGCCGCAATCAATCAGGGCCTTAAATTCCCTCATTACATCATTCCCCAATATTGTTCCCTCACGATTCTTGCATACGTAAAATCTCATGGGTATATATAAGTTATCAATTTCCACCAATTGGGTGGTGCTCAGGTAGGCCAGTGTGGGCCGTCCATCTATTCCGTTTATCAGAGCCTTCTTGTCGGTGACCGGAAGGGGCATATTGGTAATGGATATTGAGGCTCCCGTGTCCACTAGCATCTCACACTGTCGGCCCCCTACTAGTGCAGACACATATATCCTTCCCTCCTTTTTACTTTGTACAGGGGCCGCCAGACATCACCGGGTGGCTTTGTATGCCTGCCACTTCTGGTATTCCTGTTCTGACAGGGTCCTTGCCTTATTAGGATAACCATTTTTACCATAGCATGTCGCTTCCAGGTGCCCTTTCTTACCACAATACGTACATTGCTTTTCACTGCCTTTCCCTTTGCATTCCCTGGTAAAATGGCCCGGTTTTCCACAATTATGGCAAGTCCCCCTTTTCTGCCCTCCTCCTGTTCCCGTGGCAGAGATCTTTTCCTGCTTTATCTTTTTCTTTTCTAAACTGCTAAAGCTTACTGTTTTAGCCTTTTTCAAAAGTCCCTTTTACACCTTCACAGATAGCTCACCACTCGCCCAGGAGTTTGACCTGATCCCTGAAGGTATTTCTAAATTTAAAACTCTTTTTTTTTTACTGAGCTAGAAGCTTTCGTGTCAAGGTTTTACACAAAGAAAAATGGGAGCGTTTTAAAAGGCATTCTTTATCTCATTCCTAGACTAAATTTAGGTCTTTCAACCCAATTGTATGTTTTCTTTCGACAAGTAAGTGAGCGTGTCAAATTCTTTTTTTTTTACTACCGGGACCATGTATTTTTTATCTTTTACTCAACAAACCTATCCTTTGTGCATTTCCTAGCTCCGTAACTTATCATACGAATATATCCACACCTTTGTTTCTAACTTAAAATGTAATACCATAAGGTTCACAATTTCTTAAAGTTCCCACATACAGGACAACACTACGAAGGGTTAAATTTTTTTTTACGCTGTTTGGAAAGAGTGGGTGGAGCTAAAACAGGCAGGCAACTCCACACCTTCCCAAGCAGGCTTTCATTAATTCCACAGTCAAAATCACTCGAGTACTCTCTTCATTCAAAATAGACACTCACAAAAGTCTCTCTTCATTCAACAAAGCTTATGTCTGGATCCATATGTCACTTAAGATAGTCACTATCAGCTTTTTTATGGCATTACGTAATTACGCAAGTTACAATTAATGATAGGAATTAATTAATGACCCGAGCAGCCCGCGCTTTACATTCCCTTCCTTACCTTCCATGTTCGCCAGTCTCGGACGTTTCCCTTTGTTTCTGTAATACTCACGGCCACGACTACTCTGTGGAGATCCTTTGTCTTCGCAACAAAGCTAGCGTGTTTCCTTACCACCGGAGTTTTCGGCTCTAGGTTGGATCGATCAGTTCCCTTCCGCACCGACCTTATTTACTAAAGGAACAACTCAAACTGGTTAGTCAGCTTCTTCCCGCTATCTGTTTACTTGTATCTTATACACTATCCCGTCGTGCCCATACACCTCTCTTTTCAGTCTCTAACACCAGATTCCAGATACTGTCTTAAGTGATCACGTCTGATCGGACAGTATCCTGTCGTGACGCCATTTTGTTGTGGAAAAATATTTACGAGACTGTATAATATATAAAGAGAGGTTTATTAAATCGGAGACAAAGCTTTGGGAGAAGTGTTAGAGACCCCTGTCGCTAACCAATTCTCAAATTGGTATCTTCAGTGAGGTTCTTTTATCTTACAAATTACGTCACTTTACATGCTTTAGCACTACAAAGCTTTTACTATCGAAGGCTAAGCTTTTGATATAAACCATCCTGCATTGTGACCGGGCAGTATAAACAAGTGCAGGCTTTTGGCACTGGTATAAACAAACATACCTAGCACTTAACTCTCCAGTGTTCATTATCTCACTTTCCTATCTCAACATATCCTATAACTCAAGGCCAGCATACCTTGAAGTCTAACTGTTTTTTTTATATAAAGCATAATGCATCAGTATTGTCCTTTCCAAATTCATTAAAGGGGAAAATAAAACAAATGTTTGGTCCCATATACTAATCAAGTATATGTCCAAAAGTCTGCTCCAACAGTTTTCCTCCACGGAATTTCCTTGATTTTTATTTGAACTCACTCTAACTTCAGGCTCTTTGTTTTCCTGACTCGGACTCAGACTTTCATTCTGATTCTCTCTGGGATTTGTTTCCAGTACATTGGATTTAGGATTTGCTACTGGTGCATCAAAACTATCTGATGAGTCAGAAATAATTGAATCATTCCCACCTTCAACTCCTTCCATGTCTGTAGGTAAAATATGATCAATATGAACAAACCTAACCTGTCCATTATCAAACATCTTTACCAAATATGTGGGAAGCCCACAAATCTTCACCACTCTTCCTGGTAACCACTTTAACCATTTATGGTGATGGTTCTTCACTCTCACCTTCTGGTTTAATTTCACACTTCTCTCTTTTACTCTACCTCTATCCTGATTCTCTTTCTGTCTTCATTGTGTCTCTTCTATGGACTGTGCCAAACTTGGCTTGAACAACGAGAATCTGGTTCGTGGCTGTCGTTTGAGAAACAACTCTGCTGGTGTTCTACCAGTAGTTGTATGAGGAGTATTTCGATATGTAATGAAAAAATTAGCCAATTTGTGATCCAATGACAACTGTCATTTCCTTGGATTTGGATCTAACATTTGTTTTATGAGGGCACGTTTTACAATTTGTACAATGCGCTCTGCTGCACCATTCGAAGCAGGATGGCATGGTGGAACCTTGGTATGTTTTACACCATTTTTGCTCGTGAATTGTGCAAATTCTTCTGAACAAAATTGTGGTCCATTATCCGAAACAATTTCTTCAAGGAGGCCAAATGAAGAAAATAATTTTTGTAAAATGTCCAATGTTTTACTTGTTGTTATTTTCCACATTGGAAACACCTCAACCCACTTCAAATGGCTATCAATCACAATGAACAATTGTTGTCCTTCTAGCTCAGCAAAATCAATATGTAGCCTTTGCCACACCCTGGGAGGACATTTCCATGGCTGTAATGGTACTGGTGGTGGTTGCTTGCTTACCAATTGACATGTCATACACTGATACACGATGTACTCTATATCTTTATCAAGACCTGGCCACTATAAATAACTGCGTGCAAAACTCTTGGTCAAGCACATTCCCAGGTGCTGATCATGGAGGTCTCCTAATAATTTGGACCTGAATTTATTTGGTATAACCACTCTTGCACCCCACATGATACAATCTTTATCTGCTGATAATTCATTCCTACGAATGAAGAATGGATGTGTATCTTTGTCTGTTACCTGGTTTGGCCATCCATTTGTAATACACTCATACACCTTTGACATCACTGGGTCACGTTTGGTTGCTCTACCAATCTCTTCAGCTGTGACTGGCAGTTCACCAACGTATGAAAAATAAAACACTCTTCCCTTTCGGGTGTAACTTGTGATGGGGAAGGCAATCTAGATATTGCATCAGCATTATTGTGATCAGCTGATTGTCTGTATTCAATATCATATGTATATGCTGACAAAATCAAAGCCCATCTCTGCATTCGGGCTGCAGCTAATGTTGGAACTGGGGACTTTAGATGGAGAATTGCTGTTAGGGGGCTTATGGTCCGTAACGATGATAAACTTATGACCATACAAGTATTTGTGAAACTTCTTGACCCCAAAAATTAATGCCAAAGCTTCCCTTTCAATTTGCGCATAATTATTCTCACTGGCACTGAGAATGCGTGAAGCAAAAGCAATTGGTTTCTCCTCCCCACTACTTAATAAATGAGAGATTACTGCCCCAACTCCATATGGAGAGGCATCACATGCTAACTTAATCTCCTTAGATATGTCATAGTGAACTAACATGGTGCTCTCTACCAATTTGCTTTTACACTCCTTGAATGCTGTATCGCATTTTTGTTACCACCTCCAATGGACCTGTTTTTTCAAAAGTTCATTCAATGGATGTAATATTGTAGCCAAATTTGGTAGGAACTTCCCATAATAGTTCTAAAGACCCAAGAATGAATGAAGTTCAGTGACATTCCTGGGAGTGGATGCATTTCTAATTGCATCCAATTTTTCCATGGTTGAATGTAAACCATCTTTGTCTGCTCTGTACCCTAAGTACTCCACTGAGTTTTGAAATAACTCACACTTAGGAGCAGACACTCATACTCTGTGCTTCTCTAGCCGTTTGAGGACTTCATTCAATATGTTATTATGAATTTGCCTATTTGGTGCTGAAATTAGTATGTCATCCAAATAACATACTACCCCTTCAATAACTTGCAAAATCTGGTTCATCACCCCTTGGAATATGGCAGGGATGGAAGACACTCCAAACAGTAGCCTATTAAATTGATATAGGCCTAGATGAGTATTTATAGTCAAACATGACTTGGACTCCTCATCTAATTCGAGCTGTAAGTAGGCATTCGTAACATCCAGTTTTGAGAAGATCTGACCACCTGTCCGTGTTGTGAACAAATCTTCTATATTCGGCAATGTATTGGGGACATTACCCTCTTGAACCTGGTTTATGGTTACCTTATAATCACCGCACAATCTTCCCTTACCATCGGACTTAGGTACAACAACAATGGGTGTAGCCCAATTACATCGATCTATCTTACAAATAATGTTCTCAGTCTCTAGTCTTTTGAGTTCTTGCTCAACTTTCTCCTTGAGTGCATATGGTACGGAACTTGGCTTGTAGTAAACCGATCTAGCGTCCTTTTGTACCCTGACACGCGCCTTAAAGCCTTAGATCGGACTGCCCATTTCGCAGAACACCTTCGGATACTTCTTGATAACCTCATCCATTGAAGAAAATCTCGCTTCCACACAGAAAATCTTACTCCAATCCAGCTTCAGTGAGCTCAACCAATTTCTTCCTAGTAAGGCAGGCTTGTCTCCTTTCACTACTATTAGAGGCAAGTTCTGAAATTGATCTTGATATTTCACCGGTACAGTGATATGACCTACCACAGGAATTTTCTTTCCCAAGTAGCCTCGCAGCTCTATCTTGGATTTTTCCAGTTGAAAATCACGCAATTTGTCGTGGTATAGTGACTCCGGTACTACACTCACGGATGCACCCGTGTCAATTTCCATTGGTATCTTGAATCCCGCAACATCTATGTGGATTTTGATGCTTTCCAAATCGCTGTCTCATGCTCCTGATGACGTGTAACTCTAACATCTCCTCGTCCTGTTGTTGTTCTTCCATGCTATGTAGTCTCTTTGGATTTCTACTCATTGCTTTGAACGCTGGACTCATAGCTTTGAAAGCTGATTTACCCTTCAGTCGGCATGCCTTCGCAAGATGCCCAGTCTTTCTGCAGAAGAAACACTCTGCCTTCACGTATGGACAACTTTGAGCAATGTGTTGTCCCAGGCACCTATAGCACGACTTCGACGCTCAGAATTTCCAGTTTCTGAGACTTTCGGCCATACCCGTCTTTTACTTTGAACCTGCAGGTGATTTACCTCGGTTGACTGACGACCGTAATTATTATTTAATTCTCGGGAATATTGTTCGGCCATGCCCATCGACCTCGCTGTCTGACCAGCAATCTCAAAAGTCAAGTCATCCATCATCAATAACTCCCTTCTGATCGCATCATTTTTCACCCCACAAACAAAACGATCCCATAATGCTCGGTTTTGAAAGTTTCCAAAATTACAGTGCATCGATAGCTTTTTTTAATGCTATGATGTAATCACTGATAATTTCATCAGCCTTTTGATTTTGAATCCCGAAACGATAGCTTTCAGCAATTTCTAACGGTTTGGGGTTATAGTGCTGCTCCAGCTTCATTAAAGTCTCTTTAAGCATTGTGTCCTTTGGCTCGTCAGGCACAAACAGATTTACAAGGGTTTCATATAATGTCGGACCTACCTCCGATAAGAAGATCACTCTCTTACGTTCCAACACAGCCCGGTTCTGGACTGCATTGTCTGGAACTTCGATTATGTTATTTGCAATGAAATACATTTCTAGCTGATGCACATATGCTTTAAAACGTTCCCAGTCGTGTCTATATTCTCCCAAATATCCCAATACACCTGCCATTTTAATTTCTAGCTGTTCACACCATGTGCTGTATTTTACCTCGGATTTTGTAGCTTTTTTCCAAAGACAGAAACTTCCAAAGTCTCTCTGTCGGCTGGCTGAATCCTTCACCAACAGAAATTAAGCTTTAAATCATCCGAAAAATCCCATCCTCGTTGCCATTTGTGATATATTCACAGAGCACAGCACACACAGCTTCCTAACATGGCAGGCAGCTCTCTCGGAAGTCTCTGGAAATATCCTGTACTGTTGTAACAGGACTTCTCTGCTTTTATACTCCAACCCCTTTGCAATAAAGGCCAACATTCCATTTGCCTTCCTGATTATTTGCTGTACCTGCATACTAACATTTTGTGTTTTGTATACACGTACCCCTAGGTCTGTCTGTACTGCAGCATTTTGTATTTTCTCTCCTTTTAAATAATAGTTTGCTTTTTTATTTTTCCTGTCTAAGTATAACCTCACATTTTCCCAAATTATACTCCCACTATCAAATGTTTGCCCACTCACTTAGCCTGTCTAAATCACTTTGCAGATTTTTTGTGTCCTGCACACAACTTGCTTTCCCACCCTATTTTTATATCATCAGCAAACTTGGCTACATTATACTCAGTCCCTTCATCCAAGTCATTAATATAGATTTTAAATAGTTGAGGCCCCAGCACCGATCCCTGTGGCACCCCACTAGTTACCATTTGCCAACTGAAAAATGACCCATTTATACTGACTCTCTGTTTTCTGTTAGTTAGCCTATCCTCTATCCATGTTAATATATTACCCCCAACCCCATGAACCTCTATCTTGTGCAGTAACCTCTTAAGTGGCACCTTATCGAATGCCTTCTGCAATTCTAAATACACCACATAGATTGGTTCCCCCTTATCTACTCTGCTCGTTCAAAGAACTTCAGCAAATTTGTCAAACATGATTTCCCTTTCCTAAAACCATGCTGACTCTGCTAGACTGTATTATGCTTTTCCAAATGTCCTGTTATGTCTTCCTTAATAATGGACTCCTGCATTTCCCAACGCCAGATGTTAGGCTAACTGATCTATAGTTTCCTGCTTTCTGTCGCCTCCTTTTTTAAATAAGATTGTTACATTTGCGATTTTCCAATCTGCAGGAATCGCCCCAGAATCCAGGGAATTTTGGTAGATTACAACCAATGCATCCACTATCTCTGCAGCCACTTCTTTTCAGGCGCTAGGTTGCAAACCATCAGGTCCAGGGCACATAAGAACATAAGAAATAGGAGAAGGAGTAGGCCATATGACCCCTCAAGCCTGCTCCGCCATTTAATACGATCATGGCTGATCCGATCATGGACTCAGGTCCACTTCCCTGCCTGCTCCCCATAACCTCTTATTCACTTATCGTGTAAGAAACTGTCTATTTCTGTCTTAAATTTATTCAATTGCCCCAGCTTCCATAGCTTTCTGAGGCAGCGAATTCCACAGATTTACAACCCTCTGAGAGAAGAAATTTCTCCTCGTCTCAGTTTCAAATGGGCGGTCCCTTATGCTAAGATTATGCCCTCTAGTTCTAGTCTCCCCTATCAGTGAAAATATCCTCTCTGCATCCACCTTGTCAAGCCCCCTCATAATCTCATTCATTTCGATAAGATCACCTCTCATTCTTCTGAATTCCAATGAGTAGCGGCCCAATCTACTCAACCTTTCCTCATACCCCCACATCTCCGGAATCAACCTAGTGAACCTTCTCTGAACTGCCTCCAAAGTATATCCTTTCGTAAATATGAAAACCAAAACTGCACGCAATATTCCAGGTGTGGCCTCACCAATATCCTGTACAACTGTGGCAAGACTTCCCTGCTTTTATACTCCATCCCCTTTGCAATAAAGGCCAAGATACCATTGGCCTTCCTGATTACTTGCTGTAACTGCATACTATCCTTTTGTGTTTCATGCACAAGTACCCCAGGTCTCGCTGTATTGCGGCACTTTGCAATCTTTCTCCATTTAAATAATCACTTACTCTTTGATTTTTTTCTGCCAAAGTGCATGACCTCACACTTTCTAACATTATACTCCATCTGCCAAATTTTTGCCCACTCACTTATCTGTCTATGTCCTTTTGCAGATTTTTTGTGTCCTCCTCACACATTGCTTTTCCTCCCATCTTTGTATCGTCAGCAATCTTGGCTATGTTACACTCAGTCCCTTCTTCCAAGTCGTTAATATAGATTGTAAATAGTTGGGGTCCCAGCACTGATCCCTGCGGCACCCCACTACTTACTGGTTGCCAACAAGAGAATGAACCATTTATCCCGACTCTCTGTTTTCTGTTAGTTAGTCAATCCTCTCTCCATGCTAATATATTACCCCAACCCCGTAAACTTTTGTGCAGTAACTTTTTATGTGGCACCTTGTCAAATGCCTTCTGGAAGTCCAAATACACCACATCCACTGGTTCCCCTTTATCCACCTTGTTCGTTACATCCTCAAAGAATTTGTCAAACATGACTTCTCCTTCATAAATCTATGTTGACTCTGCCTGACCGAATTTTGTTTTTCCAAAGGTCCTGCTACTGCTTCTTTAATAATGGTCTCCAACATTTTCCCAACCACAGATGTTAGGCTAACTGGTCTATAGTTTCCTGCTTTTTGTTTGCCTCCTTTTTTAAATAGGGGCGTTACATTTGCAATTTTTCAATTTGCTTGGACCTCCCCAGAATCCAGGGAATTTTGGTAAATTACAACCAATGCACCAACCATCCCTGCCGCTACTTCTCTGAAGACCCTAGCATGCAATTCATCAGGTCCAGGGGATTTATCTGCCTTTAGTCCCATTATCTTATTGAGTACCACCTCCTTAGTGATTGTGGTTGTGTTCAGTTCCTCCCCCGCTACAGCCCCTTGACTATCCACTGTTGGGGTATTGTTAGTGTCCTCTACTGTAAAGACTGATTCAAAATATTTGTTCAGAGTTTCTGCTATCTCCATGTTCCCCACTCTAATTCCCCAGTCTCGTCCTCTAAGGGACCAACATTTAATTTAGCCACTCTTTTCCTTTTTATATACCTATATAAATTCTTGCTATCTTTTTTTATATTTTGTGCTAGTTTACTTTCATAGTCTATCTTCCCTTTATTAATAATTTTTTTAGTCATTCTTTACTGGCTTTTAAAAGCTTCCCAATCTTTTGTCCTCCCACTAATTTTGGCCACTTTGTATGCCCTTGTTTTTAATTGGATACCATCCTTTATTTCTTTAGTTAGCCATGGATTTTTTCTCTAACACCCTTTCCTCCTCACTGGAATATATTTTTCTTGAGAGTTGTGAGGTATCTCCTTAAATGCACATCACTGTTCATCAACCGTCCTACACTTTAATCTATTTTTCCAGTCCACTTTAGCCAACTCTGCCCTCATACCTTCATAGTCTCCTTTATTTAAGCTTAGTACGTTGGTTAGAGATCAAACTTTCTCATCCTCCATCTGAATTTGAAATTCAATCATGCTATGATCACTCATTCCAAGGGGATCCTTTACTAGGAGATTGTTTATTAATCCTGTCTCATTACATAGGACCAGATCTAAGATAGCCTGCCCCGGTTGGTTACATACTGCTCAAGGAACCCGTCCCTTATGTGCTCTATGAACTCTTCCTCAAGGCTACCTGACCAATTTGATTTGTCCAAGCAATATGGAGGTTAAAATCACCCATGATTATTGCTGTTCCCTTTTTACAAGACCCCACTATTTCCTGGTTTATGCTCCGACCAACAGAGTTGCAACAGTTAGGGTACTTGTCGACCTTTAGACCCATTATTTTACTGAATACGTTTTCTTTAATGATCGTGATTGTTTTATGTTCCTCCCTTCCTATAGCCCCTTTATTTTCCATTATTGGGATGTTTTTAGTGTCCTCTTGCATGAAGACTGATAAAAAATATTTGTTCAAAGTCTCTGCCATTTCCCTATTTCCCATTAATAATTCCCCAGTCTCATCCTCTAAGGGACCAATATTTACTTTAGCTACTCTCTTCCTTTTTATATACCCATAGAAACTCTTACTATCTGTTTTAATATTTCTTGCTCATTTACTTTCACAATCTAGCTTTCCTTTCTTCATTTTTTTTTAGTTGTCCTTTGCTAGTTTTTAAAAGTTTCCTAATCCTCTGGCCTCCCACTTTAGCCAACTCTGCCGTCATACTTTTGTAATCTCCTTTATTTGAGATCAGTACACTGGTTTGATATCCAATGTTCTCATCCTCCAACTGAATTTGAAATTCAAACCATGCTATGATCACTCTTTCCTAGAGGATCCTTTACTAGGATCATCCATAAACTTCAACCTTATACTACCTATACCCAAGTTCCGGTCATTTGGATGTAACAAGAAAAACAACGGTCCTAAGACCAACCCCTTTGGGACCCCACTGCGTACTTTTCCCCAATCAGATAAACATCTGTTCACCATTACTCTCATGTCTCCTACCCTTAGCCAATACATATTCAAGTTACCACCATCCCTTTAATACAATGGGCTTCTATCTTCTGAATAAGTCTGTTATGTGGTACTGTATCAAATGAGTTTTAGTCAAAATATCTAACACTTGTCTCTGGGTCAGAAAGTTGTGATTCCCACAATAGGACTTAAGTGCATAATCTAGGCTCCAGTGCAGTACTAAGTAGTCAAGTATTACCATTTAAATGAGACATAAACATTTGTTCTGACTGCCTGTTGAAGTGGATACTAAAAAAATTGTAATGTGAAAATGGTAGAGTTGATATTCTGGAAGGATAACATCATGTAGCCTGAAAGGTGTTCTCTTCCTGCAGTTATCTTTTTCGGGAGTTGCAAATTCTGAGCAGTCTGTTGGAAAGAATGGGCTCAATGAGCCAAATATTTTTTTCTTATTTCATGCTTATGATTTTAAGGCTAAGAAGTGCTGCGGCTTTCATTAGTTATTTATGTGCATCAGTTGCTGACTCATGCATCTGAACTTAATTCAAATTGTATGGGCGGAATGCAAACAAGTAGATTTGTAGAAGCCTGCAAAATTGTTTTGGAAAGTTAATTGCTAAAGTGAGACATTAACAGTATAATAAAGCACAGAGCTTATTTTCAGTTATCAGCTCATGATTGGAAAGACACCCCTACACCTCTAAGGGTATACGAAGTAATCATTTCTACTCGGAAATTGCTTCATTAAAATGATTGAAATGTTCATAAAAACCCATAATGTTCCTGGTGTAATTAATTATTCTCTTTGAAACATGCATCTGGGATAATTATTTGATACTTGGCTTAGACTCAGAAAACTGACAACAGGAAAAAGAAAAAACAACTATTGATAGAGTTATTGTGTATGTTACAGATGGCCTATTTGAAATATTATCAAACTGAAGCCATTCCAGAGCTTGGCAGTATCTCAATTAAATTTCAATAAGATTGCATATTAGTCTTCAAAGGTTGTATGTTAAAATTATGAAAAAAGATAACAAATATCTTAGTTGCAGAAGTTACGTGGAATTTTCCTGGGTCTGCTCATTTGCATTCCCATTGGTGCAAGCATTGGTGTAAACATAGAAAATTAGTAACATAGAAAATAGGTGCAGGATTAGGCCATTCGGCCCTTCGAGCCTGCATCACCATTCAATATGATCATGGCTGATCATTCACCTCAGTACCCCTTTCCCATTTTCTCTCCATACCCCTTGATCCCTTTAGCCGTAAGGGCCACATCTAACTCCCTCTTGAATATATCCAATGAACTGGCATCAACGACTCTCTGCAGCAGGGAATTCCACAGGTTAACAACTCTCTGAGTGAAGAAGTTTCTCCTCATCTCAGTCCTAAATGGCCTTACCCTTATCCTAAGACTCTGTCCCCTGGTTCTGGACTTCCCCAACATCGGGAACATTCTACCCACATCTAACCTGTCCCATCCCGTCAGAATCTTATACCTTTCTATGAGATCCCCTCTCATCCTTCTAAACTCCAGTGTATAAAGGCCTAGTTGATCCAGTCTCTCCTCATATGTCAGTCCAGTCATCCCTGGAATCAATCTGGTGAACCTTCGCTGCACTCCATCAATAGCAAGAACGTCCTTCCTCAGATTAGGAGACCAAAACTGAACACAATATTCCAGGTGAGGCCTCACTAAGGCCCTGTACAACTGCAGTAAGACCTCCCTGCTCCTATACTCAAATCCCCTAGCTATGAAGGCCAACATGCCATTTGCCTTCTTCACCGCCTGCTGTACCTGCATGCCAACTTTCAATGACTGATGAACCATGACACCCAGGTCTCGTTGCACCTCCCCTTTTCCTAATCTGCCACCATTCAGATAATATTCTGTCTTCGTGATTTTACCACCAAAGTGGATAACCTCACATTTATCCACATTATACTGCATCTGCCATGCATTTGCCCACTCTACTAAACTGTCCAAATCACCCTGCAGCCTCTTAGCATCCTCCTCACAGCTCACACTGCCACCCAGTTTAGTGTCATCTGCAAACTTGGAGATATTACCCTCAATTCCTTCATCCAAATCATAAATGTATATTGTGAAGAGCTGGGGTCCCAGCACTGAGCCCTGTGGTACTCCACTAGTTACTGCCTCCCATTCCGAAAAGGACCCGTTTATCCCAACTCTATGCTTCCTGCCTGCAAACCAATTCTCTATCCACGTCAGTACATTACCCCCAATACCATGTGCCTTGATCTTGTACACCAATCTCTTATGTGGTACCTTGTCAAAGACCTTTTGAAAGTCCAAATACACCACATCCACTGGTTCTCCCTTGTCCACTCTTCTAGTTACATCCTCAAAAAATTCCAGAAGATTTGTCAAGCATGATTTCCCTTTCATAAATCCATGCTGACTTGGACCGATCCTGTCACCGCTTTCCAAATGCGCTATTTCATCCTTAATAATAGATTCCAACATTTTCCCCACTACTGATGTCAGGCTAACCGGTCTATAATTACCCGTTTTCTCTCTCCCTCCTTTTTTAAAAGGTGGTGTTACATTAGCTACTCTCCAGTCCATAGAAATTGATCCAGAGTCAATAGATTATTGGAAAATGATTACCAATGCATCCACTATTTCTAGGGCCACCTTCTTAAGTACTCTGGGATGCAGACAATCAGGCCCTGGGGATTTATCGGCCTTCAATCCCATCAATTTCCCCAACACAATTTCCCGCCTAATAAGGATATCCTTCAGTTCCTCCTTCTCACTAGACCCTCGGTCCCCTAGTACATCCGGAAGGTCATTTGTGTCTTCCTTCGTGAAGACAGAACCAAAATATTTGTTCAATTGGTCTGTCATTTCTATGTTCCCCATTATTAATTCATCTGAGTCTGACTGCAAGGGACCTACATTTGTTTTCATCAATCTTTTTCTCTTCACATATCTATAGAAGCTTTTGCAGTCAGTTGTTATGTTCCCGGCAAGCTTCCTTTCATACTCTATTTCCCCCCTCCTAATTAAACCGTTTGTCCTCCTCTGCTGAATTCTAAATTTCTCCCAGTCCTCAGGTTTGCTACTTTTTCTGGCCAATTTATATGCCTCTTCCTTGGATCTAACACTATCCTTAATTTCCCTTGTTAGCCACGGTTGAGCCACCTTCCCCATTTTATTTTTACTCCAGACAGGGATGTACAACTGTTGAAGTTCATCCATGTGATCTATAAATGTTTGCCATTGCCTATCCACCGTCAAGCCTTTAAGTATCATTTGCCAGTCTATTCTAGCAAATTCACGTCTCATGCCATCGAAGTTAGCTTTCCTTAAGTTTAGGACCCTAGTTTCTGAATTAACTGTGTCACTCTCAATCTTAATCAAGAATTCTACCATATTATGGTCACTCTTCCCCAAGGGGCCTCGCACAACAAGATTGCTAATTAGTCCCTTCTCATTACACATCACCCAGTCTCGGATGGCCAGCTCTCTAGTTGGTTCCTCGACATATTGGTCAAGAAAACCATCCCTAATACACTCCAAGAAATTCTCCTCTATCGCATTGCTACTAGTTTGGTTAACCCAATGTATATGTAAATTTAAGTCGCCCATGATAACTGCTATATCTTTATTGCACACATCCCTTATTTCTTGTTTTATGCTTTCCCCAACCTCACCACTACTATTTGGTGGCCTGTAAAACCGATATAAGCAGCTAAATACCTGGATACTTTTGTGCAGTCTTTAAAAGAACAGTTCAGCCTGAACTCTTCAGTAACTGACTGGGGGTAAAGAGGTAAAAGAGGAACAGTGCTTGGCTTTTTGACTTCACTTTCTAATAACTTCACATCTTGTCTTAGCAAATTTTCATGACACTTGTACAGAATTACGAACACTCAAGCACCCACCTGTGCCGAGAGGGCAGCAGCCATAGCAGCAAGTCAGAGAAGAACAATACAGTTCTACCTCAGTACTGCACAAGTGCTAGCCTTGATTATGTGAAGTCCTGGGCTCGGGCAGACCCAGAGGCAAGCTTGCTATCAGTTAGCCAAGGCTGATACCTGAAGCCCTGATTATAGCTTTAAAAATGGATTCTTATTTGCCGAAATCTGAATTCAAAGATCTCCAGACACTTTTGTTTTAGAAACTTCTCACTTCCACCTTGAAAAGCTGACCCTGACAGCTGCTGTGCCTCATGGAACTCAGTGTAACTTACCCCGGGTGCAGTGCCCAACTCAGGAAACTCAGAGCTGCTTCACCACTGTCTCTGAACTTGACATACACAAAGTGTAGCCAATGGCACCACTGGGCAGATCATATGAGAGCTGCAGAAACTCAAGGAAACTTGGGTACGAAGGCAGAAATCGAGCTGAAATGGCTTCCACCTAAATTTCTTTGTGAAAAAAGTTTTCTATGTTGTTCCTGTATGCAAAGAGCGGCAGAAACCGCGAGGAACTTCACCCCTTTCTTTTTTTTGACCCTGCTTGAAGGATATCAGAAAGAAACCAGTGAAGCTGTTGATTGTCTGAGCAAGAATAATCACCCGAGTGCCAGGAACACTAAACATGCCTTATTGAGTGATTAATCGATGTTGCAATCGATATAGTACAACCTTAGCTTAGTCAGCCCACATTGAACTCTCCCAGGTGGTCTTTGGCAGCTCCTTTGCATACGTGTTAATGTAGTTCGTGTCCATTGTTGGGCGATTGCCCTAGTTGGCAGATTGGCTTCTCAAAAGTTAATACGACAGATCAAAAAGTTTGAGAAGTTTAAGGTTTGGATAATTTCTTTTCACTGAACCGCAATAGACGTGGAATGATGACGGGATGGCGGGACTGACCTATCAAGAAAGATTGGATCAATTGGGCTTGTATTCACTGGAGTTCAGAAGAATGAGAGGGGACCTCATAGAAACATATAAAATTCTGACGGGTTTAGACAGGTTAGATGCAGAAAGAATGTTCCCAATGTTGGGGAGGTCCAGAACCAGGGGTCACAGTCTGAGGATAAGGGGTAAGCCATTTAGGACCGAGATGAGGAGAAACTTCTTCACCCAGAGAGTGGTGAACCTGTGGAATTCTCTACCACAGAAAGTAGTTGAGGCCAATTCACTAAATATATTCAAAAGGGAGTTAGATGAAGTCCTTACTACTCGGGGGATCAAGGGTTATGGCGAGAAAGCAGGAAGGGGGTACTGAAGTTTCATGTTCAGCCATGAACTCATTGAATGGCGGTGCAGGCTAGAAGGGCTGAATGGCCTGCTCCTGCACCTATTTTCTATGTTTCTATGTTTCTATGACATGGACCCCCTAGGCGCAAACACCGATGCAATTCTAACGATGACTAGAATTGATTGGGATTGGTGTACTACTAAGGAGAAACTGCTCTCAGATAGCTGAAAACGCTGCAAAAAAAGTTTATTCAACTGTGTTGTCTGTTTGATTCTTTTATGAACAAGTTCTAAACTATTGTACTTTCAACTGATTTTTACAGCTAGCTGTATTTTATTGCTATTGGAAAAGGCTCTATCATAAATAAAATTGTTTGGTCATTTAGTCAGATATAAAAATGTCTGGATGGACTAATATTAATTGTCCTCAGAAGTGACATGGTATGTGGTAGAAATCATATGAGCAAATCCAGAGTTCCTTGGGAAAATA
The DNA here is from genome assembly GCF_044704955.1 of Pristiophorus japonicus. Classification (NCBI taxonomy): domain Eukaryota; kingdom Metazoa; phylum Chordata; class Chondrichthyes; family Pristiophoridae; genus Pristiophorus; species Pristiophorus japonicus. The sequence continues at coordinate 22,244,816 of NC_091982.1, forward strand.
ATCTTGGCCCAATCACCTTAGCAGCTTCATCAATGACTTTCCCTCTGTCATAAGATCGGGGCTGTTCCCTGGTCGATCCACAGTATTCAGCTTCATTCACAACTCCTCTGATAATGAAGCCTCCCATGGCAGCCTGCAGACCTGGCTAATGTTCAGTCCTGTGCTGACAAGTGGCAGGTAACATTCATGCCACATAAATGTCAGGTAATGAACATTTTGAATGAGGAAAAGACCAGCCATTTCCTCTTGATCTTCAATGGCACCAGCATTTCCGAGTCTCCCCCATTTTCAACATCTTGAGCGTTAGAGTTTACCAGATCCTTAATCGAATCAGCCACTCAAGGAGCTCAATACTATCCAGGACTGATCAGTTCGATTGATTGGCACACATGTCACCAAGCTTAATATCCACCCACTCCATTACCAGAGCACTGTGGTTGCAGTATGTATGATCTACAGGATGCACTGCAACAGTTCAGCAAGGTAATTTCAACATCACCTGCATCTTTTGCCACAGAGAAGGACAGGAACAGCAATATTGTGAGAACAGCATCACCTCCAAGTTCCCCTTTAAGTTACACACCATCCTGACTTGGACATATAATTGTTCCTTCGACGGCACTGGACCAATATCCTGGAATTCCCTACCTAACACCATTGTGGGAGCACCATCACCACAAGGAAAGCCACAACGGTTTTCCCACTCAGGCCAGCAGTTAAAATTGCAGTTGGGGCCCGATGACATCTTTAGAACCCTGATTTGCAGATTGAACGAAGAACCCCTGCCAGTGTCAGGCAGGTGTCCTTGTTACCTGTTCAGAAGAGTAACGTAAAATTCAAGAAAGTGGGATCACATAGGACATCAGCGGGTAAGTCACCCAACCGACTATAATTGCTAGCCTGCCTGGTTTTTTGCTGGGTGGGTAGGATTAAGTTGCCGCTTCGAGTTGTGTGAAATTTGATGGAATTTAGGGCATTTACATGGATTTTGATCTCATACTAAGCACTTTGCTCGACATCTTGAAACCTGAAACATATCTTACCCCAGGTTTTAGCAGTTTTAGTGAGATACAATGGAGTAGATTTACCAACTCTCTTAAATTTGGTAAGATACTCAAGTGTGAGATCTCTGTCTCTTGCTTCAAGATCACATTTTCATGCACTTATTGCGGGCATTGATAATTCCAAGTACAGGTTGAGCGTCCGAAATCCGGAAACCTCGGGACCGAGGCCGTTCCGGAATCCGGGTATTTCCGGATTTTGGAACGTCTTTGCCTAGGCCGAGGTTGGTGGGGTCGGGCAGTCGAGGTAAGGGGTTGAGGTCAGCCCACCGAGGTAAGGGTAAGAAGGGGGAGAACCAGGGTGAAGTCGAGTCGGAGCGAGGTCGGGCCGTTGAGGGTCGGGGTGAGATTGGGTTGCCGAGGGCCAGGGTGAAGTCGGGCAGGAGCGAGGTAGGGCCGCTGAAGGCCGGGGCGAGGTCGGGCCGCGGAGGGTCGGGGCGAGGTAGGGCTGGGGTGAGGTAGGGCTGGGACGAGGGAGGGCCGGGGTGAGGTCGGGCCGCCGAGGGCCGGGGCGAAGGAGGCCGGGGCGAGGTCGGGCCGCCGAGGGCCGCGGCGAAGGAGGCCGGGGCGAGGTCGGGCCGCCGAGAGTCGGGGCGAGATCGGGCAGGAGCGAGGTCGGGCTGCTGAAGGCCGGGGCGAAGTCGGGTTGCCGAGGCGGGGGGGGAGTCCGGATTTTGGAACATTTTCCGGTTTCCGGACAACCCTGCCACGGATCGGCCCGGTGTCTGGATTCTGGAACATTCCGAATTTTGGAACTCCAGATTTCGGACGCTCAACCTGTACTACTCTTGTTAAATAATGAAAGAAAGCCAAAGAACATTAGGGAGGTGTGACTATTCCAATCGTCACAATGGTAATGAAAACTCTCTAGTAAAACTATGGGGGAGAAATTCCCCAGTGACCCGATTGGGGGAGGTAACCGACTCAGGGCGGGACTTCATGCTGTAAGAATAAAAGTGTTTAGTAATGACAAAGTTGATTCTGTATATGTATAAATGTTGAAAGTGCAGATTATATGGAAAGGCTGCAGTTTGAAGAGACAAAATGGATACCTTCTCCAAGTTCATGTCTCCATGGCTTTGACATTCACCAAACTAGAAAAGATGTTAATTGGAAAGTCATTAACCTAATCAAGGGATGGCACTGGCCCTCCAGACAGACACGTGTATGAGGAGAAGCCAATCAGGAATGGCCCTGGAACCAAGACCCAATCCTGGGGCTTTCTGAGGAACAATGGACTTAAGGGCTATAAAAACCCGAGCACAGATTGCTCTTTCTCTTCTCTTCTCCTTAGCACATGGCAAAGGCACGACCTCCCTCTAAAGACAAAGAAGCAGGCCATGTGCTTTTCCAGAGGGAAGTAAAGTACACCATTTTTATTGTAACATCATTGTATCTGTTGTAACTAAGCCGATCCATAGGATAGCTGACGACTGCTGATAGATGTGCATGTGCGTGTGTTTAATAAACTATTCCAAATTGTTTTAAAAGAATCAGACTTAATGCCAGAGATTTAGAAATCTTACAATGCGCCCATCGCAGTCCCACCCTGGCCACGAAATTGCGGTTACCACCCCTCACAGGAAGTGGAGAGCAATATCGCGCGCTCCACTTCTTGTAGGGGCGGGTTCCGGGGCGCTACTGGGACGAGTTGGTCAGCTGCGTAGCGCTGACGTGTTTCAACGCCCCTCCCCATCGGGTAAATGTGGGGGGGGGGGGGCGCTGCACACTCTGCCGGGCCTCTGATGGCCTCCGCTGGACCACCACGGCATCGTGGTGCCAAGACCACAGCCTGGCACCCAAAACAGAGTACCGGGCTGCACGATGGCGGCCCTTGGACCATGCAAGATAGGCAGAAGTCGGGCCGACTGGTGAGTTGGCAAAGCTGCCAAGATGGCGGCGTGGGGTACTCCCCACGTCCCCTTTAACTTCCGCCCCGCGAGCAGAAGTCGGGCCGGTTCGTGACCCGTCAGGTTGCCGCTGACATCTCGCACGGCAGTCTAGCGGGGCGCAGAGCAATATCTGCCGCGAGGAGGAATGAGGTCGGTGCACGGCGCTCAGGGCTCGCCATGCATGGTGATGACATCATCGCCAGTCGCGCAGCGGCCTGCAGCGCTACCGGTGGGGTGCGGCATTACCATGGCAGCACCTCGGCAAACTCTGTTGAGGGAGAATTGTTAGCCAGGATTCCAGCAGATCTCTCTTCTCTTAATTAATGCTTTTGGATGTTGAACGTCCCCCTGATCCGCCAAAATAGGCAGATAGGACCTCAGTTTTAAATCTGACCTGAACGGGACACATACAACAATGCAGCAGTACTAAGTACCGGTAGTGCCCCCTCTCTCCCTGCCCCCACTCCCCCCACCCCCGGGTGAGAATTGTTTTGCACCCCGTTAGCAAGTCCGGAATCGCCAACGGGCATCGCAAAACAGGACAATTTCAACCCCTATAATTCCTACCCCCAGTTAGAGAAAACACTTGCAAATCTGACAGCTGCCTGGGCTGCAGTTAGAGAAAGATATATAGAAAAAGAAAAGAAAGTGACAGGAAAACTTGCATTTATATAATGCTTCATTATGTATCTTATAAATATCTCAAAGCATTTCGCAAACAATTCATTATTTTAAACTGTAATGAATTGTTATATAAACAACAGCATCAGTCATTTTGCACACAAATGTCACAAAATTTGTCTCCTTAGCACCGGTAGTTTTGGCCATTTTTTTGTAAAATAAAAGGCAGCAGCCTCACTTCCGTCCTTTTCCGGTGTGGCAGGTGCTGTTCACCACCTTGATGAGGGCAATAGTGGGTGCGCAACGTGCGTGCGCTGGCAGTATGCAGAGCAGGCTGATTACAACGTCAGTTTGTGTATAACGCTGACTTGATGCCGACCTGCCATTTTTGACGTTCCAATCAGCGCCCTCTCCTAAACACGGCCAGCTGAACTTGTGTTCAGCTGCATGAGGTCCCCCCCTCCCCCACCACAAACGCTACATCTAACTTGCAGATAAGTGGATTATTGCTGTTGTACTGGCTCTTGCAGAGTTTCCAGGAATAATGGGTTGCTGTAAGAAATTTTAAAAGTTGCTAAAGTGTGCAGGGAATGCTGCTGGATGCTGGGAAGGTGCTGGCTGCTACTGGAAGGCCTCTGATTACACCATTTGTGTCATGTATGTAACCACAATGTAACACCACTGTATCACTGTATACACTCAACCTAGATGCACACCTTGACCACAAGGGGTGAACTTGTGGGAGACACTCCTTACCTGATCACACAGGTATAAAAAGGGAGGTCCCACGCAGGGTCATCGTCTTTGGAGTCCTGTGAATAAACAGTTAAGGACACAGAATGACCTTGTCCCCAGAATGTGCCTCGTGTGGTTTCATACTGTAGAGTAAGGACTTTACATTGGCGACGAGGATGGGATTTCACGACCCACGAGAATGGCCACCGGTAGCACAGAGGAACGGTACTGTGTTGGGGAAGACTGGGACGATTTTGTCGAGAGGCTTCAGCAAAGCTTCGTTACGAAAGACTGGCTGGGGGATGCAGCGGCCGACAAGCGACGGGCTCATCTTTTGACCAGCTGTGGACCAAAGACTTGCGCGCTCATGAAGGACTTACTAACACCCGAAAAGCCGGTGGACAAAACCTTTGAAGAACTTAGTAAATTGATCGGGGAACACCTCAAACCGGCAAGCAGCATACACATGGCCCGACACAGATTTTACACTCTCTGATGTCGTGAAGGACAGAGCATACCGGACTTCATAGCGGACCTCCGGCGTTTGGCCAGCTTCTGTAAGTTCACAGACGCCTGCAGGGAGGAGATGCTAAGGGACTTCTTTATCGAGGGCATCGGTCATGTGGGAATTTTCCACAAATTAATTGAGACTAAGGATTTGACCTTGGAAGCGGCGGCATTGATAGCTCAAACTTTCATGGCGGGAGAGGAAGAGACGAAAATAATATACACGCGCAATTCTGCCTCTAACGCGACGATGGATCAGGGAGTCAACATCATCAATGCGACTCAGAGCCCCGCAGGCAGGCAGGGGCAGTCCCACACTCCCCAGGCAGCAATAGACCCGAGAGTAGGATTTCAACAGAGACAATGGCAGGCTGAACAGACATTCACGCCATTACAGTGGACAATGCGGCCCGGGATGAGGCCATTGACACCCACTAATAGGGTACTTAAGAGCAGTCAAAGGGACAGTCAGTGCGGAATGCCTGGCCACAGTTACTTTGTTCCCAACAATGGAAACTTTAACTCATGCTGGAGGTGTGGGGGAAAACACTCAGCTAGATCTTGCAGATTTCAACAGTTTGTCTGCAGGAACTGCAATCTCAGTGGCCACTTAGCTCGAATGTGCAGGAAGTCAGACTAATATATGAGGTGGATGCACCAGAAGAGGGTTCTTTGAGGCAGGATGACTTTTGGGGCAAATCGATGGACGCCGAGGTTCAGTGGCGAATATTCACAGCTCATACACCAAAACACTACCAATGATGATGAGGGTTTTTTAAACGGTATCCCAGTACGCATGGAGCTGGACACTGGGGCCAGCCAGTCACTCATGGGCGTTCAGCAATTTGAGAAGCTATGGCCATGTAAAGCCAGTAGAACCAAATTGGCACATATTGAGACACAATTACGGACTTACACTAAAGAAATCATTCCGGTGCAAGGTAGAGCAATGTTGGCTGTCACACACAATGGGTTAGTGAGTCGGCTGCCGCTCTGGATTATCCCGGGCAATGGTCCCGCACTGTTGGGGAGGAGCTGGTTAGCCGAGATGAACTGGAAATGGGGGGACGTTCACGCAGTGTCATCTGTGGAGCGAAGTTCGTGCTCACAAGTCCTATAACAATTCGAGTCACTATTCCAACCTGGCGTCGGGACTTTCAAAGGCACTAAAGTAGTGATACACATCACCCTGGGTGCCAGGCCAGTGCACCACAAAGAAAGAGCGGTGCCGTATGTGATGCGGGAAAAGATCGAGAGCGAATTGGACCAGCTGTTGAGAGAGGGCATCATCTCGCCTGTTGAATTCAGCGACTGGGCGAGCCCCATCGTTCCTGTCCTAAAAGCGGATGGCTCTGTCAGGATCTGTGGCGACTACAAGGCCACCATCAATCAGGTGTCCCTGCAAGATCAATACCCGCTCCCGAGAGCAGAGGACCGCTTTGCCACGCTGGCAGGCGGCAAGCTGTTCACCAAGTTGGACCTCACTTCAGCCTATACGACCCAGGAACTGGCCGATGAATCTAAACTACTGACCACCATCACCACACACAAGGGACTGTTCATTTATAACAGGTGCCCGTTTGGCATTCGATTAGCAGCCGCGATTTTTCAACGAAACATGGAAAGTCTGCTTAAATCCATTCCTGGAATGATCGTATGCCAGGGCGACATCCTCAACCCGGGTTGAGACACCGAGGAACACCTCCACAACCTGGAGGAGGTGCTACGCCGACTGGACCGGGTAGGCCTGCGACTCAAGAAGTCTAAATGTGTGTTCTTAGCTCCTGAGGTTGAGTTTCTGGGCAGGAGGGTTGCTGCAGATGGGATTCGGCCCACCAAATCCAAAACAGAGACGATTCGACGAGCACCCAGGCCCTGCAACACATCGGAGTTGCGTTCATTCCTGGGACTGTTGAACTAGTTCGGGAACTTTCTGCTGAATTTGAGCACGTTGTTGGAACCGCTACATGTGCTCCTGCGTAAGGATTGCGATTGGTTTTGGGGGGACTGTCAGGAACGGGCTTTTGATCGGGCGCGAAACTTACTTTGTTCAAACAAGTTGTTGACCCTGTACGATCCATGTAAAAAATTGGTTCTGACATGTGATGCATCGTCCTATGGGGTTGAGTGCATGTTGCAGCAGGGCAATGCTGAGGGTCAACTACAATCTGTGGCTTATGCCTCCAGGTCGCTCTCTCAAGCAGAACGGGGATATGGGATGGTCGAGAAGGAAGCGCTTGCATGTGTCTATGGTGTAAAAGAAATACATCAGTACCTCTGGTAGGAAGTTTGAATTAGAGACGGACCACAAGCCATTAACATCCCTGTTGTCAGACAGCAAGGCTATCAATGCCAACGCATCAGCTCGCATACAGTGATGGGCTCTCACGCTGGCTGCTTATGACTACTCCATCCGGCACCGGCCCGGCACTGAAAATTGCGCTGACGCGCTCAGCAGGCTTCCACTGGCCACCACTGAGGGGCAGCGGAGCAAAGCGCTAAGATGGTCATGGCTGTCAATGCCTTTGACAGTGCAGGCTCCCCCATCACAGCCCGCCAGATCAAAATCTGGACAAACAGAGATCCCCTCCTATCCCTGATTAAAAATGTGTCCTGACTGGGGATTGGGCGCCCGCACACGGAGCACACCCTGAGGAGGTCAGACCGTTCCACAGACGGATGGATGAGCTCTCCATCCAAGCTGACTGCCTACTATGGGGCAGCCGGGTAGTTATGCCCCAGAAGGGCAGGGAGGCATTCATCAGGGAACTCCACAGCGAGCACCCAGGCATTGTGCTGATGAAGGCCATTGCCCGATCACATGTTTGGTGGCCTGGAATTGATTCAGACCTGGAACATTGTGTTCGCAGGTGCACGATGTGTGCCCAGCTGGGTAATGCCCCCAGGGAGGCCCCGCTCAGCCCGTGGCCCTGGCCCACCAGGCCATGGTCATGCATTCATGTTGACTATGCGGGCCCGTTCATGGGAAAAATGTTCCTCATTGTGGTAGATGCGTACTCGAAATGGATCAAGTGCATCATTCTGAATTCATGCACATCATCCACCACCGTGGGAAGCCTACGTGCGATCTTTGCAACCCATGGCTTGCCAGACATCCTGGTTAGTGATAATGGTCCATGTTTCACAAGCTACGGATTCCGAGAGTTTATGTCGGGCAATGGCATCAACCACGTCAGGACTGCGCCGTTCAAGCCGGTCTCCAATGGCGAGGCGGAATGTGCAGTCCAAATCATTAAGCAAGGTATGCTCAGGATTCAGGACCCTCCCTACAATGCCGCCTATCGCGTTTCCTGCTGGCCTATAGATCCCGACCGCACTCGCTCACGGGGGTCCCGCCCGTAGAGCAACTAATGAAACGGACAGTCAAAACTCGGTTGTCCCTCATTCACCCAGTCCTGACCGACATAGTTGAGGGCAAGCACAAGTCACAAAACGAATACCATGACGAGTAATTCGAGGGGGAGATGTATAGAAATAAATGATCCTGTATTTGTCCTCAATCACGCCATGGGGCCCAAATGGCTTGAGGGCACTGTAATTGACAAAGAGGGGAATAGGGTCATCATGGTAAAACTCAACAATGATCAGATATGCCGTAAGCATCTGGACCAAGTCAAAAAAAGGTTCAGCACGACACGGAGGAACCTGAAGAAGACCATGAGATGGAGCTCACAACACCGCCAGTGAATGAGGAACAAGAGCAATCAGAAGAATGCACAGTCCCTGCGGTCAGCCCGGACAGGCCGGAATCACCACAGGTGACAGACACTCACGTCAGTGTCCAACAACCAGAGCCCCAACTGAGGTGCTCCATGAGGGAGCGTAGACCACCTGAAAGACTAAACGTATGATCCCAATAAGACTTTGTGGGGTGGGGGGTGGAGGTGATGTCATGTATGTAACCACAATGTAACATCACTGTATTACTGTATACACTCAACATAGATGCACATCTTGACCACAAGTGGTGAACTTGTGGGAGACACTCCTTACCTGATCACCCAGGTATAAAAAGGGAGGTCCCAAGCAGGGTCAACGTCTTTGGAGCCCTGTGAATAAAGAGTTAAGGTCACAGAGTGACCTTGTCCCCAGAATGTGCCTTGTGTGGTTTCATACTGTAGAGTAAGGACTTTACAATTTCCTCCCAGTCATGGGGGCTCTACTTGCAGTCCCCCTCGCACTGCAGCATGACAGGGCAATGGAGCAGAGGCAGCAAAGCAGACAAGCTGCTCACAGTGGGAGGAGGGTTCTCCGCAGGAGGCCTTGCCCACCTAGGGTCTTCAAGGAGCACTTCTCCTACCTGTACCTAAGTCAGGAGTAGCGTGTTCGGTGGCTTCACTTCACCAAGCAGGTGACCACAGAACTCTGCCACCTCCTGGAACCAGACCTGCAGCCTCAGAGCAGGAAGCCGATAGCACTGCCAATGGCCCTCAAGGTGACTGTGGAGCTGAATCTTTTTGCCAGCGGATCCTTCCAGGCTGGAACAGTCGACAAAGCAAGCATCGAGCAGTTTGTCATCCATCGCTGCATTTGTGAGGTAACAGGGGGCTCTGCTTGCTAGGAAAGAAGAATTAATAGGGGGAGACTTCCGCCTTCATTGTTGCTGGTTTTCTCGGCGGTACAGCTGTTTTGATGAGAGAAACCGCCCGACGAAAGTTTCCCCCTTACTTTTTAAATGGAGCCGCTCACATTTCAAAACGACCGCCGGGAGCAAACCGCCGACATGCACCTGTGTGCATCGCCGAGAGAATCGCCAGGATCAAAGTTTGGCCTGTCCAGATCGCCAAGGAAACCGCTAGACTTGATCCTGTATTTGTCCTCAATCACGCCATGGGGCCCAAATGGCTTGAGGGCACTGTAATTGACAAAGAGGGGAATAGGGTCATCATGGTAAAACTCAACAATGATCAGATATGCCGTAAGTATCTGGACCAAGTCAAAAAAAGGTTCAGCATCGACACGGAGGACCCTGAAGAAGTGGAAGCTGCTTAAGTAGGGCAGTAGATGAGTACTCTGCAAAGAAAAGTAGGTTAAAGGTTCTTTATTTTTATGTTTTAATTGTAAAATGGCCATTAGCTGTAAAACTATCTTGGGAATGTTTTTTAACTTTTTTTCGGTGAATTTTTAAAGAAGTTTCCCCTCCTCTCTAGGCCCAACCGCAGCCTCACAGTAAATTTAAAAAAAAATTAAGACCCACCCATTTCACCTCGTTTCGCCTTTAATCACCGAGAAACCGCTGAGAATATTGGTACAAGATCCATTTTCTCGCCGGGTGGTATTTCTTACCTCTATTATGGAAATTTCCGCCAGCGTTAGTTGCAGAATGTTAGCAGCGTTTCTGGACGGCAATTGGGCGGTGAGAGGCTTTAGGCAAAGTCTAGCCCATTGCCTTCTCTCTGAACTGAGAGAAGCAGGAGGAGCACACACCTGGCTTTGCCAGCATATCAGGCTTCCCCATGGTGCAGGGTGCCATCAATTGCATACACGTGGCTTTGTGGGCACCTCATCTCAATGGTGAGATGTTCCGTAACCACAAAGGGTACTGCTCATTTAATGTGCAGTTCATCATGCTGGTGAATGGCCAGCACTCATATAATAAGAGCCATGTTGCCATGAGGAACATTATCGAGCAGACCAACAGGGTGCTGAAGCAATGGCACCGCTGCCTTGACCGCTCAGGCGGAGCCCGCCAGTACTCGCTGGAGTGGATGTCCTAATTCATGGTGGTCTGCGACATCCTCCACAACTTAGCCATCATGAGGGTGCAGCCCTTGCCACCATGGATTGCATGACCACCTCCAGAGCAGGAGGAAGGGAGGAGGCAGCCTGCACCCCCATGTTCTGGACTAGTTGTCCGTGAGCGCATCATCAGATTCCCCTGTATGAAACGCTAGATACCCGTTACTTAACACTTCCCCATCTTACCATCCCTGTGTCATGGAATATTACAGTGTCCTCTTGGGCAAAACGCTGAAATGAGAGCTACCACAAATCAAACATTCCAAACCATATTTATAAATCACCCAATCCAATGCTACATAACAAAGTCACCTAAGCACCCTTGTGCATTCCCTTAGAGTCTGCCTTCCGTATGCCTTTGTCTGTCCTACTGCTCCTACAAAGTGCTACCCCAGTGGCTACAAGATGGCTGGTGACTTTCCGTGGGGAAGATTGCGGATGTCCTTGCAGGGTGACCTTAAGCAGCTCTGAGCCTAGAAGACCCGGCTGTGGACTGCACCACCTCAGCGTTGATGGCAGCAGCCTGGTCTGGCTGGCTGACAGGCAAGAGCAAGGGCGCTGGCAGGGTGCCAGTGGTGGCAGTACGAAAGCTGTCATCCTGAGAGAGCACAGCAGGTTTGTGCTCCATGGAGCCACTGGCACTCCACTGGGGCAACGCCTCGGCAATGCCAGTAATCTGTTGCAAGACATATTGCTGGACTGCTGTAACACCCTGAACGCCCCTTTCCACACTGTAAATGCAGCCACGGTGACAGCAAGCTGAGCTTGCATGGCAGAAAGCTGAGAGTGCATGACAGAAGTTTGAGCTTCCGGTGCAGCAATCAGGCGTTGGGTTGCCTCCACTGGAAGCTGAGACATGCCCATCAGACCCTTGCATCATGGTTGCGTGCACAAATGCTCTTATGGAGTTGCCAATCACTTCCACCTTGTATATCATGGGCTCCAAGCTCTGTGCAAAGCCCTGTGCAAGGTTGGAGACAACAGGCTCTCTGGCTGGCCTGCCAATGCATCCAGCATTGCTGTGTGGATGCCCATCACCCATCTTCTGTAGCCCGCCCATTGAAATCCTCATCTGAGTCTTGTGCAGCAGAACTTGTGTATGGCCTCACCCTCCGGGGAGTTGGCACTTGCGCTACCCTTTCCGCCTGGCCTGGCTGCAGCCCACTTGTGCCCGGTGGCTCACCACGTGTAGATCCCGTCTCGATGCTACCCTCTAAAGTGTTCTGAGCTGGTGCCTACGAGTGTGAGATCGGGTGACAGTGTCCCTGCTTCTCCATCACTCCCTTCTTGCTCTTCCTGCACTGGCTGGAAAGTTTGGAGTTTTTGAGTATCTGAAAGGCGAAAGGCACAAGGGTCGTCGGGTTGTGGTGAGGGGAGGTGGGGAAGCAAGATGTGCATGCCTGTATCATCAGCAGCTTGTAAGTGAGAAAAGACTGTGGGATGAGATGGCAGTGGGATGTGAGAAGGAGGGTTAGGTATGAGCATACCGTCATCTTCAATGGTTTCAGCCTCGCCAATCATCATGGCTTATGAGACGGTCCCTTCAATAATGTCAAGCATGGTCTGCTCCAGTTGGGTCAGGATATGCAGACTTACCCGTCGCTCGCCCGCCCTGCTGCTGTCTGTGGTTGTGTGCCACCTTGCCCTGCAAGAGAGAGGGCAATGTGTCAGTGAGTGTGGTACAATGTATTTGGATGACGTGCCTCTCATGGTTGAATAGCTGGCACTGTGTGCAAGATGTGTGATGTAGGTGTGAGGCTTGCAGCAGTGGTAAGTGTGTGAGGGTGAGGTGATGCTCTGAATGTGAGGTATGATGAGCGTGATTGATAAAGATTGTTGGTAAGTGAGAGATGGGGTGTGCTGCATTAAGCAGTGTGTGAGGCTAACGGTGTAGTTGGTAGGAGACAGTTTTTGAAGATGCATTCACTGTCCTTGACCACATGTAAGACGTCATTAAACTTCTTTTTGGCACTGGACCCAGGTCCTCGGGGTGGCAATGACAGCCTCAGCTGTCTGCTCCCACTGCCTTTTGTCTGTGAGTCTGGAGGGTATCCTGGCCCCTGTGGGTAGTGGCGCTCTCTCCTCCATTCTACTCCCTGCACTACAGCCTCCAGTGCTGTGCCGGTGAGCCTAGGTGCCCTTTCTCTGACCTGTTGAGCCATAACTGACTGACAGTTGCCTTGACAACCAATTCAATGACCTGCTGAATGCAGAATGCACCTCCCCTTTAAGAGGTGCAGACTGTGTTTAAAAGCGGAGGCTAGCTTTAAATAGAGCTAGCCTCGCATGTAGTTCGGTCCCTGATGAGCGCTCAACCACTCAGCTGTTCCCTCAGTGCTGGACTGCTCACAACATTAATATTAATTAGTGGGCAGTATTACTTTCAGCAGCCATGGGCTGATCGCGCATCACGATCCCCACACCTGTTTTCGGGCCGAATGGAATTTTTAGCCCGTAATATCCCACAAACAGCAATAGGCTGAATGATCAGTAAATCTGTTTTGGAGTGTCTGTTGAGGGAGAATTGTTAGCCAGGATTCCAGCAGATCTCTCTTCTCTTAATTAATGCTTTTGGATGTTTAATGTCCCCCTGATCCGCCAAAATAGGCAGATAGGACCTCAGTTTTAAATCTGACCTGAAGGGGACACATACAACAATGCAGCAGTACTAAGTACTGCACTGGAATTTTAGCTTAATATTTACACATTGTTCAATTTTTAGTAACTTGACAGTTTTCTTGTATCATCGACCGGAAATGTTGGGGCCGAAATTCAGCCCCGCCGGAAACCTTGCGCACCTACCTTTTTCAAAGTGTTTTTACTGCCATTTCGGATGAGGTTGCCTCTTTCCCAAAATTCAGCTCTTTGTCTTTTTTTAAGCGGCCAGGAAGTCAGTCATAATGGGGGCAGAAGTGCGGCGGTAAGTGCTGGTGAGGGGCGGAAGTGGAGGCGGGACAGATTCTCCGCCGCTGTCACTCAGCAGCAGAGCGGTGGTGATGTCATTGCGCGTCTGCGTCACCATGTATCTCCCCTCCTTTAAAGGGGAGAGAATCGGCGATTATTTAGGATCAGCCACTGGGCCACCGGGGAGGGATTTGGCCGGGCCAGCGGCCTGGCACCCAAGAGGGGCTGGGGGGGGGGGGGGGGGTGCCAGGTTACCTGTTGGTGGCCCGGTCAAACCAGGGGGCACAATAGACCAGCCGACATAGAAGTTGGCCGGCAAAAAAAAAAATGGCGGACGTGACATTGGGCCCTTGCCTTTAATGGCCACCGCGCAGCCAGGGCTGACAGAGGGAATGAAAGGTGAACTGACGGAAAAAGCTGTCGGTGGCACCACACGGCAGGCATTACATTTTTCAGCCTGAATAGCGCCGGAGGTGGCGGGGGGGTGGGGAGGCGGTGGTCCCAGCAGTGCGCACACGGATGACATACTCACGGTCGCTCGACAGTGACGGGGTGGAAGTGGGAGCCTGCTGAATTTAGCTTGCGGCGGCCATTCTACCAGAAATCGGCGGCTGCTCGACTCCACCGCTTGGCCGCCGCAATCCGGCGGTAACGTTATTCGGGAGCTGAATTTCGGCCCCGATAACTCTGTTTCTCTCTCTACAGATGCCGCTGACCCACTGAGTATTTCCAGCATTTTGTGTTTGTACTTCAGTTTGATGCTGGAAAATTGAATTATTTGCGAAGGAGACTTTAAAATGCTGCAGCACAAGGAAGCATTGAATGAAAAAAAAGACTTGCATTTATATAGCGCCTTTCACAATCTCAGGACATCCCAAATGCTTACCAATGAAGTACTTTTGAAGTGTAGTCACTGTTGTATTGTAGGAAACGTGACAGCCAACTTGTGCACAGCAAGCTCCCACAAACAGCAATGTGATGACCAGATAATCTGTTTTAGTGATGTTGATTGAGGGATAAATATTGGCTAGGACACCGGGGTTAACTCTCCCGGGGGAGTGGGATTAGCTGAAGTGCTCTTGCAGAGAGCTGGCATGGGCTCGATGGGCTGAATGGCCTCCTTCTGTGCTGTAACCATTCTCTGATTCTATGATTCTATTCTGTGCTCTTCTTCGAAATAGTGCCATGGGATCTTTTACGTGCACCTGAGAGAGCAGACTGGGCCTCGGTTTAATGTCTCATCCGAAAGACGGATGAATTACTCACAAATTCCTACTTCTCTTTCCTGACGGTCAGCTGTGTCACGGACGTATGCCTACAAACAGTTAAAGGTAATGAATTACTCTATTGACAATTTAGAACTATTCCTGTCAATACTTTTGCACTCATTCAATGTATATTTGTAAGGCAGCTAAGGAAGTTAAATGAACTATATTCAACCCGAACATTTGAAAGTTATTTTGGGACACGTTCTCGTATTGTCAAGGTTAAACTCAATTGTGATGGTAAAAGGCCATGCATGCTGCAAACATCGGCTGCATTGCTTTTAAAATGACGAATGGCAGCAATTGGCTTTGTAGTCGCAATAGATCAGTGTCACTGAGCATGCAGATTTTCAAACAGTCATTTTTCAGAATAGTTCAGCATAAAAGTGGCAGGAACATTTTCTTTGGCCACAAGCAATATTGCAAAAATGCGCTACTTTAAGATGAACCTTTTTTGTTCCTTTTTTGCTCCAAGTGTCAGTTGCCCAGATTCTCAGCCCTGGGTCAGAAAATTGTGGGTTTGAGCCCCACACAAGACTTGAGTGTATAATCTAAACTGACGCTGCAATGCAGTACTAATAGTTGCTATGTTTTTGGAGGTGCTGCCCTTTTAATGAAACCTTAAAATGAGGTTTGATGAGCCTGTCAAAAATCCCATGGCATAATTCTCATGATGTCCTGGCCAACATCCTCCCTCAAACCCCCACCCCCGCCAAGCTGAACTAGTCATTATTTCATTGCTGCTTGTGGGCTATTGCTGGTTTGTTAGTTACACACTTTAAAGCAATTCATTGCATGAAGCTCAATAAGATAAATTGAGGTGATAAAGCATTATGTAAATGCAAGTATTTCTTTTATACAAAGCTGACGCAATTGCATGTTACTTTTCTCTACAAATGATTGGCAACGTCATTTGTGAGTGAGAAATTCACATGGATATGGCTGGTGATTGTGATTATTACATCTTGCTTGTAATGACTCAATCATGAATAGACAATTGAAGCTTTGCATCACATTCAATACCATTTACCTCCTATAAATTAACACTCGAGTCAAATTTAGTTCCCACTAACTGATAATAAATTACATTAATAGTGGATCTCTTGTACCATTATTATGTCACTTACTAATAGACCAAACAATTTAAAGTTTGGTGATGTTGATGACTTTCAGATGAACTTGTGAATAATTGCTAAGAAACAATTGTAACAGTCTGCAAGAATGAGACTATTCATACACATCACTGCAAACTCATTCAGTTCACACATAAAACAGAGACAGCTACTGTGCTAATGGAAAGAGACTTTGGCCAGGATTCTTCTCTCAGTAGCAGCCCATAATCCAACTGCACCCGTTCATGCTTGCACACTTCTCCTTTTTTCTCTCAAGTCATGCTCCCACTCTTCTTCCCCCCTTCAGTTCATGCTGATGCATTCATCAGCCTCTCCTCAGCAGCACTCCCAGGCCCTCCCTCTTGAGAACCACTGCTGGCTCCTACCCCATCCTCAACATTGCTCCCTGCTCCCACCTCCCCAGCTCCACTTAGGGTTTCCACCTCAGTGAGGCCCCTGGCTTTCCTCCCTCATCCCCCAATGCTGCTCCCAGCAATCCTCCTTCCTCAGCATTGCTCCAGGCTCCTCTCCTCTCTTGAGCACCACTTCAGAACTCGTACATGCTGCTTTTGCTGTGGGGGACTACTGCACATAGTTGTTCGGAATTCCTGATCTGATGGGAATTCCCAATTTTGCGAGAATTCCCACCCATAAATTGTAGTGGCAGTCAAGCAGAGCAGCAGACGGAAATAAGAGCTTGGAGTAGGACTTTCATCCACAAATGTGGATGAGCATTGAGTGCTTCAAAAACACCGTGAAATATGAATGCTTGGCATATACTCAGGACTGGGAACCCTTGCTCATTTTTCTCTTTGCTAGTCAGGTATGCTGTAGCCTATTGAAGCTACTCTAACTGCATTCCAACTCAGATCAGCTAGCTCAACATAGACCAGGAATCAAACCTAGCACCTACTAGTTCTGATGATCTTTACATATTGGGCCATCATGGAGAAAAATCATTTTAACTTCTGTCCACAACCCCAACCTATGTTTACTCCCTCTTTTTTTACAGCCTTCTTTTCCCACTGTGTTTCACTACCCAGAAAAATTACTCAGATAAGCATTTTTACATTTTCTTCTCAGATAAGATCTAAGTACAAATAAACTATTACATTCCTTAGCAAACATTATACATAAATACAGAAAAGTAGAATATTACAAAAAATAGGCAACATAATTTGATGAATTTTGTATCTCAGAGGTATGCAGACATTGAGAGTGCAATTTGATTTTCAGAATAAATATTCACTTTTAAAGCAATTGATATTTTACTACTAGGTTCAGTAAACAAAAAAAAAGTAATTTGATGTCAACTCTACATTAAGGATGCAAAGTTTATAATAAAAATGCATATTGATTATTAAATGTCTTCTGCCCACAATAAATGTAAAACAAAATCAAGAATATTAAATTACATTCCCTGAGATTGTGCCATCATATTTATTACTAATCTATTGTGATAATCATTGTTGCTGCTTTTGGTGAGACATAAGCTTATTGTGGAATCAATGTACGAGATGAATAATTCAAATTCAATAACACTCTCTGTTGCCATCAATAATAAAACTGGGAAAGATGCAGTACAGCTTTAATTGAATTTGTCAGACACTTTTCTTTATATTGTAAGGAATAAATTATTGTAGCAGACAGAAAGGTGGTCAGAACAATGCTGAAGGTAGTGAACTAATCAGTATTAGGGGGGTCTGAGAAATTGTCTATGTATGTAACACTTGCTTATGTAGGTATAGCACAAAGTATAATGCATTAAAACTGTAATCCTTAACGTTAGTAACACTTAAACAGCTGAAGTCAGCAGTTTTTGATTAGAAGTCTCTGAGGAAGAGATAAGGAAGCCAGTATTTTGGTACAGTTATTCTAGGCGATGTGCAGACTGAGGTAGAGGGCAAATATTGGAACAACACAATGATGGGAGATGGACAGTTGCATATACCACTCAGAGCCAGTCCGATAAGAGTTGACAAATCAATGTAACTTCACTGATAGCAATAGACCTATCGATGATTTTGTAGGAGGGTAGCTCCTCTCCAAAGCCTGCATAAATTGTACTCAAAACCTCATGTATTTCGGAGGTTCCATGACAGAACCTTCCCGTGCATTGCTCGAAATAAAGCCGGTAAACCTGAGGTTTCGTTTGTTTACTTCCGTGGTCGATAGACTGAGGGCGACGTGCGAGGTATCGATTATTTATATCAGTTAATCCACCCTGAGGAAGAGAAGCCTTCCTTTTTACCCTTACATTTGGTGCTGCGAGCAGGGTGCAGACCCTATGACCTGAATGATGTGACAGCTGAATGGCAGTGAGTATGTTTTTGTACCACCTGCAGCTGTAGCATTGACGGGGAAGGAGGTCATCTCTTTAACGAATTAGAAGGGGGTAATCTGTAGAACAAAGTTATAATGAACCACGGAAGGATGAAAATTAAGGTTGGGATAAGGTGTGTGTCCCGAAGCGTGACACGGTAATAACACGGAGAAGCCGGTATTGATCGTGTGCAGCGCAAACAGAGAAGGAATACAACCAAAAGGGGTCTAGAGAAATGACCAAGAGATAGCTGTATTGCCTGAAAAAGAAGGAATGCAACCAAAATGTTTAGGAAAACAGGCCAGTGGGATAAAATGAAGACCAAGGGGGGGTCTCTGGAATATGGACCAAAAGGGTCCTGAGTATAAGTACTAACTAAAAGATCAAGACGTAACCTTGAAGTTGCTGAAAAAACATAGGATAAACTGTATTTGGTGTGAGTGTCTGTCTTTAAGTGAAAATGCTGGAAAAAACATTGAATTCACAAAGGAAAGCTTGTTTCTATTTAAAGATTAAGATGCAACTTTGAAAGCTAAAAAGGAAAACAAATTGAATGAATTTGGGGAAAAAAAGTGTTTGCGATTGTCTTATGATTTTAAATTAACAAATTCACGGAGGCACAAGCCCTCTATGTAAAATACAAAAACTAATTTGAAGAAAGGAGATTTAAATTGGCTGTGAAAAAGATATTGGTTTGATTGGAGGGTAATTAACCAATGAAAGCTGAATTTTCATAATGGCCACAGTGAAATCTCAGCTTTGTTTCAAAGAGATAGAAGACACTCTATGTTGATAATGATTTTAAATTACGAGAAAGTTTTACTGCAGTTTGAAAACCTTTTCAAAATGGACGATGCTTATCAAGAAAAAGTCCTGAACAAGCAGGAGGGTTTTGCAAATAACAAGGGGGAAAGACCTAAGCTATTCTAACAGCACAGAAAGAAAAACTGGGAATCAGAAAATGTTGCTGAATTTTAAAATTCTTATAAAAGATGGAACCGGCATGGAAGTTTAGATTTTGTGCCAAGAGAAATAAAACGGAAGATTTGCTCAGTGAACGGGACCTTAAAAAAAACAAAATGCTGGAATGTATATAGCTTGTGTGAAAATTGGATTTCAGTAAACAAAATAGCTATTAATAACGTGTGGTCTTGTTTTAAATCAATTAAACAAAATCTTTGGCAAGTATTTGAATTGGAAGTTTAGAAATAATTGGAGTTTAATTTAAAATGCTGTCTTTCC
The DNA here is from genome assembly GCF_044704955.1 of Pristiophorus japonicus. Taxonomy (NCBI): domain Eukaryota; kingdom Metazoa; phylum Chordata; class Chondrichthyes; family Pristiophoridae; genus Pristiophorus; species Pristiophorus japonicus. Next base: position 22,264,238 of record NC_091982.1, read on the forward strand.
CGATAACAGCTTTACTAATGATTTCTGCTGTTTTAACGGATTCCTAATTCCTAAGCAAGTTGTGAAGGCACAAAGACTTGGAAAAAAATTCAGATGATTACGCAAAGTCATGTAATGACGTCAAGCCTTCTTACAAACGTGTAAAGGAGTTAACCCTTTCCATGTAATAATATTCGCCTGCTACAGAGGACAGATAAAAGAAATAGATACTCAAATAAAACAAATTCAAGAGTTAGAACTGATAAATGAATAAAAGAAATAGAATAAGCTGGAAGAGATAAAAAATGGGACCAGACGGATAGTGCAGTGCGCAGCCATAGTGCCATCACCTACAGCAATAGAGCCAATGTACCCCACGGTGGGTAAGTGTAGTTCACAAACCCAACCTAACAGTAAACCAGACTGGGATAACGAATGCGGAATAGAGTGGCTCCCGGCACATGATAATGGCTACCTATCAATGACGCCGAAACACATTACTACAATTCCCACCAACTCTCGTAGAACAGCCCACATTACCATACAGGAAGTACCCCATAGCCCACAGGAGAGACAAATTCTATTGAATGAGTTACCAACCCCTAACACAAATAGTCGGAATACAGAATTCTGGCAAAAGGTGGAAGAAATGCTAGACGCCCATGGGGAATGGCAGAATAAGGGAAGAGCGGATCTAGCAAAAATGCAAAGATTGGAATTCCTCAAGCATGGAATGTTTAAAGACGAGCTAGGAGAAGCCCATCAAAAGATAATTAAATTGGGATTTAAAGTGGGGCATGATTACGATGAAACGTTAGAGTGGACAGAACACGTAGCGGAGTTAAAGTCAGAACAAAGGGAGATGAAGGGGGAGGAGACACAACCCCCACGCAGTTCCCCTGATATGTTTTAGCTGCAGTAAGGGAGGAGGCACAGGAAGGTGAGGCCTCCAACAGGCAAAGAAGGGGGCACCCTTTTGCAGTATGTGGATGATATCCTTATTGCCTCTAGCACAGAACAACAACAAGGATTAGCTTTAACTACAGTGCTAGGAACTCGACAGAGTGCAGGATTAAAAATAAATCCTAGGAAAGTGCAGGTGGGAAGGAGCGAGGTAACATATCTCGGATACATAATATCACAAGGGAAGGATGGTTAGAAGGGGGTCTATCAGCACAAGTGGCTGAATTAGTGGCTCTCACTGAAGCTCTGAGGCTGGCTAGGGGAAAAAGAGTAAACATCTATACAGACAATTGATATGCTTTTGGAGTAGTGCATGATTATATAATGGCCTGGAGCAGACAGGGTTACATGACCTCAGGAGGAGGGCCGATTAAACATGAGGAGATTGTTTAAAAAATAACATCAACATCAACAGGGAGAAGCCACTCTACAGGAAAGGGAGGGGTGGAAACAGAGAGGGGCCCAACAAGGGACCGACGGGATATGGAGGAAAGATGGGAATGTGGTGGCCCCAGAATGTATCCAGGGGTGCTTATTAAATTTATACCACGGGTATGTCCATACAGGTAGAAGCAACATGATAAGCTCGATGTCCAGATGCGGGTGGTGGAAGAGAATGGTTGAGAGATAGAGGACCACTGCTGAAGGTGCATGACATGTGCAGGGGGGAAAGTAAAGGTCAGAATGAGACAACAGACCCGACTGAAAGGACCCTGGGAAAACTTGCAGATAGATTTTACTGGACCGTTATTTAGCAACAAGGGGAAGACATACGGCCTAGTTATAATAGACCAAAAGCTTTCGCCATTAGAAATTGTTCAGCAGAAACCCTGGCCAGGATCCTAGTGGAAGAATAATGCCACTACAGCTGGATTCAGATCAAGGTACACAGGAAAGATAATGAAACAGGCCTGCGCTTTACTAGGGATCGGGCAAAAATATCCCATATCATCCAGAATCTTCCGGATTGGGGGAACAAATGAATAGGACCTTAAAAGCAGCCCTAGCCGAAGCAATCGAAGAGACTGGAAAGGGATGGGTAGACAGGTTACCTCGAGTACTGATGAAGCTCAGGGCAACCCCTAGTCGGACGACAGGACTGACACCCTTTGAACAAATGAGACTGCCAGAAGTCTTGGTTTCAGGAAGCGAGGATGTAGGACCATATAAAAACAGGATACGGAAACTTGTAATGGAACTCTGTAAGCAGTTACATGACTTTAAAGGCACAGGCTAGAGATCAGCAAATAATCAAGGACTTAGAAAACGACACTAAGAAACAGAAGGTCCAAATATCCCAGAGAGGTCCAGGCTCACACCCAAATGAACCGGACCCTATCAGGTAATAATGGTAAGTTATGGTGGGTATAAGGGGTATTGGCAAGTGGAAACACTGGACCCAGTTAAAAACCGGTGATGACCAGGAAATATTGTTCTTTTGCAGGACTGTAGTGCTCGTGGAAACAACGTGGGGTAACGCAGCCTCAAATCAAGGATATCAGGCTGAGGGACGGCAAGGCCTGCATTACAGGGACTCGGGCGAGATTAGTTTAATAAAGAATCAAAAACACTGATGGTGACGGATGGAGCAACAGTAGACTTAAATAACGGGCATCAAACAACGTAACAAGGAAATGACACAACATTGGGGATAGGTCAGTAATACAGGACCAATAATTAGTGGGAATAAGACCACGGTGTGTTTTATAATAAGGCGGGACAAAGATTCTGCACCCGGGGGAAGGGGGTGCAGGTTTCACTCAACATCTATGAATGGTGGTGGAGGGATATCTCCTGAGATAGACCCACCAACACGGCCCCACTCACTACTTTAGCAACAGTGAGCACTACCAGGGCCCCGGACACCACACCCCCAGCGCCACAAACGTGTCCAACTATGAACGCTGGGGCAAAAGGGGGATTAATAAGGCAGACCAAGGATAAGATACACTTCGGGGTACGCCAGCAACTAATTACTGTATTCCTAAATTTAACAGACATAACCATCCCCAACTTTTGCGAGTTAAACACTATAAGCCTGTATAAAAACCTGATCCTGCGGGCATTTGAAGACCCTGAATCAAAAACCCTGAAGTTTAATGTGGAAAGAGGGTCAGGTAAAAAATGGGACCAGGGCAAAAGAGGGATACTAGAAATTGTATCCAGCGGGATACGCGGCGGGAGTTGCGACAGCAAACATTATAGACTTGCACACAATAGATGATCGCGTTTACGCCCTAAGACGAACCTTACAGGGATTGCTGGAAAGGGATGAGGATACTGAAAAAGTACAGGAACAACTGGGTAATGGCGCAGAAAGGGAATTAGAACTATAAATTCGATAAATAGAGCAGAACAAAACTTGAGTAAAAACCATACATACAGAACTAGTATGTACAGGATACGGAGCATGGTTGCTCAGTGGAATACAACATAACCTAGAGCAGCTTCAGAATGGAAAGGTGCCGGATTGGATAACACTTAATGTATTTACCAACTGGACCTTGGACAAAAACATGACTCATGCCTGCGAGGTGTGGAGAAACAGTCATGCTTGAGTCCCAAAGGCCAGATGTGTAACTGGACATTTAAATACAATAGGTTTTATATTATCTATACCACAGTATGATGTGACAAAGGGAGATCCTCTATACCAAGCAAACAATGTAGGAGAAACTCGCGTGTGGTACCATGACAAACCAGAAATGTAACTGAAGAGAACATCAGTACTAAGAGTCTCAGCATAGGGGGACGATTGTTATAAAAATAACCAAGTTGCTTTATGTCGGGATCCACTACGAATGATCAAAGATGACTGTGGATATGACCAATTGGACGTGTGCACCTTGAGTATCACCCCTCTAACACAGGACGACAAAATTATCGCTGTTCCACGAGGAAATTGACTTCTGCTTTACTCCGCTTGACGAGACAGATATAAACGGGTTTATTATAACCCCTGAACTAAAGGAGGAAAGATCGATGGGACGAAGATGGAAATTACATGAGGAGGTTATGCAAAGGCCATCGGGCCACAAGGAAAACCGAGACTCGAACTGAAAGAGGAACAAACTCGACTGAATTGGACACCATTCAACAACACAGAGGATACCCCAGGCGGGCAGAAATTCGGCAGAATAGAGACGACGCCAAGTGGAGGAAAGATAAAAGAAACAGAGGATACCCCAGGCGGGGCATAATTCGAACACTGAGAAAACGTTGGCTAGAAAGCACTTATACACGAACTATGCTGGACTAAGTGTACCGGTTGTAGTGCAAGGGAGCTCACCTTGCTAGTATTATCCTATAAAAAGGTGTAACCGATGTAAGAGGCAGGCCCTAGCCCATACTATATTTAAAACATTGAATAAAGGGAAATCAGACAGTCCGGCAGAAAGGATTTACTTAGTGTAACCTTGATGGGAAAGCCAACAGGTAGATCCTGCAGCTCGGGAAGTAGCGCTACCTAAGCGAAAGTACAACCCTGGAAGCTCACCCATGAGGAATTAATTGGGAAATGGCCTATCTTGGGCATATAGCCAAGGGGGAAATTGTAAGGGATACATTATTGTAGCAGACAGAAAGGTTGTCAGAACAATGCTGAAGGTAGTGAACTAATCAGTATTATGGGGGGTCTGAGAAATTACCGATGTATGTAACACTTGCTTATGTAGGTATAGCACAAATTATAATGCATTAAAACTGTAACCCTTAACCTTAGTAACACTTAAACAGCTGAAGTCAGCAGTTTTTGATTAGAAGTCTCTGAGGAAGAGATAAGGAAGCCAGTTTTTTGGTACAGTTACTCCAGGCAACTTGCTAACTGAGGTAGAGGGCAAATAATGGAACAACACAATGATGGGAGATGGACAGTTGTATATACCACTCAGAGCCAGTCTGATAAGAGTCGACAAATCAATGTAACTCCGCTGATAGCAATAGACCTATCGATGATTTTGTAGGAGGGTAGCTCCTCTCCAAACCCTGTATAAATTGTACTCAAAACCTCATGTATTTCGGAGGTTCCATGACAGAACCTTCCCGTGCATTGCTCGAAATAAAGCCGGTAAACCTGAGGTTTCGTTTGTTTACTTCCGTGGTCATTATACTGAGGGCGAAGGGCAAGGTGTCGATTAACTATATCAGTTAATCCACCCCGAGGAAGAGAAGTCTTCCTTTTTACCCCTACAATATGAACAGATCACAGTGATTTAAATATTATATACATAGGGTTTGGTGCTTAATTTCCTGCTAACATTTAAGTCATACCTTGTACTGCCACAAACTCCACTCCCTAGCCGACTTCATCCCTTTCCCTGGCTACTGTCTGAGGCTGAAACAGACTGTGCACAACCTTGGTATTCTACTTGACCCTGAGCTGAGCTTCCGACCCCATATAGAAACATAGAAACATAGAAAATAGGTGCAGGAGTAGGCCATTCGGCCCTTCAAGCCTGCACTGCCATTCAATAAGATCATGGCTGATCATTCACCTCAGTGCCCCTTTCCTGCTTTCTCTCTATACCCCTTAATCCCTTTAGCCGTAAGGGCCATATCTAACTCACTCTTGAATATAGCCAATGAACTGGCATCAACAACTCTCTGCGGCAGGTAATTCCACAGGTTAACAACTCTCTGAGTGAAGAAGTTTCTCCTCATCTCAGTCCTAAATGGCCTGCCCCTTATCCTAAGACTGTGTCCCCTGGTTCTGGACTTCCCCAACATCGGGAACATTCTTCCTGCATCTAACCTGTCCCGTCCCGTCAGAATCTTATACGTTTCTATGAGATCCCCTCTCATCCTTCTAAACTCCAATGTATAAAGGCCCAGTTGATCCAGTCTCTCCTCATATGTCAGTCCAGCCATCCTTGGAATCAGCCTGGTGAACCTTTGCTGCACTACCTCTATAGCAAGAACGTCCTTCCTCAGATTAGGAGACCAAAACTGAACACAATATTCCAGGTGAGGCCTCACCAAGGCCCTGTACAATTGCAGTAAGACCTCCCTGCTCCTATACTCAAATCCCCTAGCTATGAAGGCCAAAATTCCATTTGCCTTCTTCACCGCCTGCTGCACCTGCATGCCAACTTTCAATGACTGATGTACCATGACACCCAGGTCTCGTTGCACCTCCCCTTTTCCTAATCTGCCGCCATTCAGATAATATTCTGCCTTTGTGTCTTTGCCCCCAAAGTGGATAAGCTCACATTTATCCACATTATACTGCATCTGCCATGCATTTGCCCACTCACCTAACCTGTCCAAATCACCCTGCAGCCTCTTAGCATCCTCCTCGCTGCTCACACCACCACCCAGTTTAGTGTCCTCTGCAAACTTGGAGATATTACACTCAATTCCTTCATCCAAGTCATCTATATATATTGTAAAGAGCTGGGGTCCCAGCACTGATCCCTGTGGCACTCCACTAGTCACTGCCTCCCATTCCGAAAAGGACCTGTTTATCCCAACTCTCTGCTTCCTGTCTGTCAACCAATTCTCTATCCACGCCAGTATATTACCCCCAATACCATATGCTTTGATTTTGCACATCAATCTCTTATGTGGGATCTTGTCAAAGGCCTTTTGAAAGTCCAAATACACCACATCCACTGGTTCTCCCTTGTCCACTCTACTAGTTACATCCTCAAAAAATTCCAGAAGATTTGTCAAGCATGATTTCCCTTTCATAAATCCATGCTGACTTGGACCAATCCTGTCACTGCTCTGCAAATGCGCTGCTATTTCATCCTTAATAATAGATTCCAACATTTTCCCCAGTACTGATGTCAGGCTAACCAGTCTATAATTAACTGTTTTCTCTCTCCCTCCTTTTTTAAAAAGTGGTGTAACATTAGCTACCCTCCAGTCCATAGGAACTGCTCCAGATTCGATAGACTGTTGGAAAATGATCACCAATGCATCCACTATTTCTAGGGCCACTTTCCTAAGTACTCTGGGATACAGACAATCAGGCTCCAGGGATTTATCAGCCTTCAATCCCATCAATTTCCCCAACACAATTTCCCGCCTAATAAGAATATTCTTCAGTTCCTCCTTCTCACTAGACCCTCGGTCCCCTAGTACCTCCAGAAGGTTATTTGTTTCTTCCTTCGTGAAGACAGAACCAAAGTATTTGTTCAATTGGTCTGCCATTTCTTTGCTCCCCATCGTAATTTCACCTGAGTCCGACTGCAAGGGACCTAAGTTTGTCTTCACTAATCTTTTTCTCTTCACATATCTATAGAAGCTTTTGCAGTTGGTTTTTATGTTCCCGGCAAGCTTCCTCTCGTACTCTATTTTCCCCCTCTTAATTAAACCCTTTGTCTTCCTCTGCTGAATTCTAAATTTCTCGCAGTCCTCAGGTATGCTGCTTTTTCTGGCCAATTTATATGCCTCTTCCTTGGATCTATCCTCTCCAACATCAAGACCACGTACTTCTACCTCTGCTTTATCGCCTGTCTCTACCCCTGCCTCTGCCCAATGGCTGCTAAAACTCTCCACCATGCCTTTGTTACATCCAGAGCTGTAGAGGCGGGGAAGGAGGGAAGGGGAGTGGGGGGTGGGTTGCATCCCTCATTCTTTTAATGTGGGGGTCAGGAGGAGCAAGGTGCTCCTCATTCCGGTTGATATGGGGGCTTTCCTGCCAGTTAGGGTCATGTTCTGCTGTGTGAGTTCAGCACGAGGTGAGTGAAGCACTGGGACATTCGAAAATCGAGAACGGGTCCTACAAGAAGCACAGGACTCTAATTTGAATAAATCATTTCTCCCTTTAAATGTTCCCGATATGCGTCCCTGATGCCAGTGCACTCCCTTATCCAATATGGCAGGTTGCGCACTTCCGGCTCGAAATGCATGCGCTTCCTGCTAACCCTATTAGCAGCTTCGAAGGCCATTTAGTGCCCAAAGAATGGGGGCTGCAGGGTTAAATTTCCAGACCCTAGTTTCCTATTCCAATCCTTGCCAAGCATGGATGAATAAGAACAGAAGTAATTGATGGACACAGAGGCGTTTTCTCATGGGATTTTACAAATCACTAGGATTTAACAAATATCTCATAAAAAAGGCTATGCTTGCCTCGATGGCATTATAGGTAAAGGCATTGCCTGGTGTTATTTGAAGGTATACAGAGCAGGATTAATGAATTAGCTGATTTCTGCAAGAGCAGACGATGCCATGACAGAATTAGACTTAGCCTGTCTATGCTAGGGAGGAAGAAAAATCAACAATGTTTCCTCCTCCTATATATCACCGTTGCTGTCCAGCTCAGTGGGACTGCCCCCTTTGTTCTATCACTATCCGAACAAAGCCAGAGCATCTCTGGCAATAGTTTCTTTTCCCTTCCCTGCACCATCAGCTCCAGAGTCCTCAAGGACCATCATTGTCCCATCATCATCCACATGTTATCTATTGATGACATTATAGGTTATTAAACTGTAGAAAGCTCCAAATAGTTGCACAAACTTACGCACACCGGTAGAAATCCAAAAGCAAAGTCATGTGCAAGTTGTTGATGATGTTTTTAAACACCGCCGCTGTGAGTCCCGTTCAGCTGGTTGTGTTTTGGAGAGGACGTTGAATAGAACGGCGATGTCAAAAGTGGCGTGCCATGTGTCAATCAGCGTTGCTCGATCTGCCTCATTACCTTTTTTCTAGCGAACTCAGGCAACGGCAGTGCATCTGATCCTCCCAAAATGGCAGCCCGCGAGGCGTGTACCGGAAGGGGCCGGCAGCTGACATTTTTGTGCTGAAACAGGCTGCAGCCTCGGCACCATGCCGCCCTGCTGGCCCAGTGGAGGCCATCAGAGGCCCGACAGTGTGCAGCGACTCTCCCCCTTAACGGCAGCGCTACACGGAGCAGCCGCAAGGTGCTGACAAATGCACCCGAGTAGCGCTCCTGAACCCGCCCCCACAGGAAGTGGCATGCGCGACATTGCGCGCCACTTCCTGTGAGGGGCAGTAACCGCAATTTTGTTGCCAGGGCGAGACTTCCCGTGCCGGAGGCAAGAAGTCTCGCCTCGAGTCGGTTGCTGCCCCCCCACAAACAGGACGCTGGGGAATTTTGCCCCCTTTGTTTTCAACAACTTCAGATCATTCCTACATTACAACAATGCCTACACTCCAAAAGTACTTCATGGTCTGTAAAGTACTTTGAGAGGTCCAGTGGTCATGAAAGGCGCTATATAAATCCAAGGACTGGATTTTTTTGGACTTTTGCGCTCTGGGTTTCGCCCCGGAACGGCGTGAAATGGAGTGGAGAGGTCTCCTGCACCCCGTCGGGATCTTTGGGTCAGGTTTTGTGGCGGTGCTTAGCAACACCGCTGGAAAGAGCCGTGCCGGGTGTGCCGCGAGAGGCGTTGCACTCACACGGGTTTTGACTCGCACCCGAGCCATATGCCCTGAAGCGTGCCCCGCGATGACCGCCAGGTAAACCAGAGCGGTCCAGCCACGCCGCCGGCGGTGAGGTTGGCAACGTGCAGAAAAGGTAAGTGCGAGTGTTTTAGGGATTTGTGTTATGGTGGCGTGGGCAATGTTTTTGTGATTTTTCTTGTGGGAGCGCTCCGGGCCTGGCACTTTAGTTGGTGAGGTTCCCATTTTTGTGCTGCAAAAGTAGTACAACACCTCCCTTCGTCCTGTCTCCGTTTTCGCCCCGAAAATGGCAAAACGGAAAATCCAGCCCCAAGTCTTTCTTTCTATAACCACTGCTCCCATTTTTTCCGGACAACAGGTGCTGGAAATGATTCTACTATTGCCATTTACAGCTCCTCTAGACCCATCTTTTGTTTCTACACTTGTCCCATTACCACCCTCTTGCGTCATGCACCATTATTCCTTTCGTCATTTAATGAATCCTACCCTCCACCCCATCACAGACCTCCCCTTTTGTTCCTCCCCACCTCACCACCTGGCCTGGCCTGGCCTGGCCTGGCTCCCCCCCCCCCCCCCCTCCCCCCCTTTATTGCTGACGATGCTCCACTTCATTGGCCTGGCATGGATGTAAAACGGCCTACGTTATTTTTATGATACTGTTGTTCAGCAAGTATAGGATTAGTAAACTGTTTAGAGTGATGTAGCAAATGCTCAGTTGTACTGCCAGCATCACATCAATCATCAGCCTGGCAAACTACAGCTCATTGACTTCCAAATGCCAGTTCAATTTTCAGTGTCAGTAAAGAGCAGATAGGACAGTTAGTTTGTTTCTAATATTAAACTATTGAAAAACCACATTGAAAAACTTCCTAGTTGCTCCAGCTGGTGTACAACAAAAGCAATCTTTGAGATGACCTCGTAAAGTTTTCCAGAATTGAATATTGGAGACTTCACTTTCTAATTTGCATTGATGAAAACTCTTAACCATTACTTAGCTGCATAATACGTGCAGTATAATTGTCCTGTGCTTTGGTATATATCTATGTATGCTTTTGATAATAATTACATTTAATAAGCACTTTATTGTATCAAACGGTATTAAAGCACTTTACCGTTGAAGTGCAGTGGTTTACTGACGAGGACTTTCTGTCCCTGTCACTGGCTGACCCTCTACACTTAGGAGGTGGGGGGCTGGGGGATGGGGGATGGGGATAGATCTTGACTTTCTGAGATATTGGCCCAGAAATCCCGGTTTCTCCTTCCCGCGGGCATTCGACTGGATTATAGAAAAAAGCGCACCTACCTGAGGCTGCTGCGCCCACGCGAGATCCCAGTCCGGAGGGCTCTCCTGACCGCGTGTCGCAGCGCGTGCACGTCGGGACGTGCGCAGGCCTGGAGCTGGAGTCACATGGCTCTGGGCAGCCATATTATATGAGTCATACACCATTTGCAATTGCACAAGCAAATTCAGGCACTTGTGCCAGAGAAGTCGTACACACATATAAAAATGTATGTTTGTGTATATACAGCTATAAGAATTTCTGTTCATTTGGTGGTGTTAATTCTTGTCTGTTCCTTGTTGGTCTACGGGCCAGCAAAGCATTTTCACCATTGGTGGATTCTATGAACTTTCTCCCAGACATCAGGGAAAGTCCAAATCAGACTGGCAATGGTGAATATGTGACATTAAACTAATTAGTCAACACCAGAATCATGCACATCCAGTTGCTTCAATATGGCATCCAAAGAGTACACTTCTGTGATTTTCAAGGGTCACCAGATGTACAGCATCTCTGCAAAGGATGGACTTCAGCAGCAAATAGCTGGATTCTCCTGTGTGATTGCAAATATTGTATAATTTTTGTACAGTAACATGTGTGATTCACATATGACATTCATCCAGATGTACAGTAGGACTTTTGAACGAGTGAGCACTAAGGACATAGTTTTAAATTGTAATTGCTTTTGTTGTCTTAAAAACCTTGACTGAAGGCTACAAATCTATCATCATCATAGGCGGTCCCCCGTATCGAGGATGACTTACTTCCACGCCAAAAAGGGATGAGTTCACAGGTGTTTCAATGAGGACCTAATATTCCAGATCCCGAACTACATCTTGAAGGGTGGAAGATGCCTGGTCGTGGATTTTTTTAACGTGTAGTGGCCATTTCATACCAGTCACCACATGGGCTTGACAGAGTTAGGTCTTGGTCCAGTGGCAAGAATTAACCAAGATGACTGGAGACAGCTCTGCTGCATGGGCCTAGTGCACACACATATCACAGTGTGGACTGGTCCATGCTGCCCGAAGGCCCTCGCCCCTTCTGGGATTCTGAGAGACCGGATATACAAATCCAAGAGTAGACTGTAACTATGAAAATGCAAAGAAATAATGAAAAACATGAATGAGAAAGTTCCTATAGTCATCTCTTTCTGAACTCTCACGTTACCAGGCTTACTAACACTAAAAAAGGGGCATCTGACAATGGACTGTTTTTTACTTGAAGCTGCCAGAAAAAATGCTTTTCTCATATATAATTAAACTTAATGAATATATTAGCCCCAAGGTGCTGCAAGACAAATAGACAATGGAAATTCTGCTGTGCTTTCAGCCAAGTTAATTGGCTTTCAAATGTAACATCAACCAAAAGCAGAACTATTCTAGATAAACTTTGCTTCCTTAGTCTGAGCTCTGATACACAATAAGGAGACGAAAACAGCAGCGATCTCATATATGATTGTATAGCTTTATTGCTGTCATACCATAAAACAAATCAAGTGGCATAGAAGAAGGAGTTTATTACGATGCATTTAAAGCTAATCACAGCTCACTTTTATTGCCTCTTTAACACAATACGACTAATTAATGGCAATACGTGAGAAAAAGCACAGCCGATCCAAATAAAGTCGACAGGACAAAAGAAGTGATCTTCAAAATCACTTGTGTTATTCAAAACCAAGAAGGCCTTATTGGAAAATCAATATTCAGCTTTAAAATGAAAAATGGCTGTGCTTACAAGTAAAAAGAGTTTTTTTTTAAAGCTATGCTTTAGGTGCTAATCGAATCTGCCACATGCAAAATCTATACTGGCTTTACTTTCCTGTAATGAAATGGACCCAGGAGGTGTCTAACAAACTGCTATAGTTTTTTTTGTTCAAATAGCAAGGTTAATTCACCTTGATTGACTCAGTTGGTAAAAATACCATCTGTTTTTATTCTGAAAATAATCTACATAATTGACTTTCAACCAGTCCCCTCCAGATATCTGCATTTATCATCCTAATTATGACAGTGGTAACTTTGTCACTGCTTTCATTCTGCTCAAGTCAAATAATATTTGATGTCTGTCCTCTGAGAACTACGAAGATACTTCTGAATTATTTGCACAAAAGCCTGCTGAGATTTTCTTTAAGTCATGCAGAACCGAAGCATTATGATAAATGCACACAACCCCTGTGGTCTGACAGGTTCCTCCAAACTGTGATAGTTTATTAAAATCAGGTATAAATATATAAACAAAAGCAAAATAGTGCCAATGCTGGAAATCTGAAATAAAAATAGAAAATGCTGGAATTACTCGATATGCCAGGCAGCACTGTGAACTGAAACATTATCTCTATTTTTCTCTTTCCTTAGACACTGCCTGATCTGCTGAGTGTTATAAATATATAAAGTTGATTCTCTAGAATCTGTTTTTAGCGATCAAATTTGAATTTCCCAAAGCAGATTGCATTGCAGGTTGTACTTTTAAATGCACTTGCAGTGAGCAGAACAAGTTAGTCATACTGAACAGTTTCCACATGGCGGCTCGTTGCCGTTCACATGTGGAGAATTTCTCAGGTGCTTAATGCACTCACGTTATTAAGTGCAGCTGCAAACTTCAAAACAAGATTACAATTGGGCATCCCACCGGTACGCTCGCGACCTTCCGTGAGAGGTGGGCACCGGAGGGACTGGAGTGCATTATTACCCCCGGCAACCAAATTTTGATTTGATTTTATATGTTTTAAAGTTTAATTTGTTTTAACTGCCAGGTTTTAGTGTCCCCCTCCCCTTTTATTGGGGGCACTTGTAAAATGTATGATGTTAGTGCCCAAAAAAATACAATTGGGCATCCAAGGTAGTGTTGTAAAGAGAATCCTGCTCTGTATGAGTATTTCCAACACAATGGTGGAAATAGACACAGCCCTTAGTTTCTCTGCTTGTAGCAAAACTGAGCATGACTCATTCAGTTGTACTGATTTACCATGGAAAATAAATCATGCTCAGTTTTGCTGCAAGCAGGGAAACTAAGGGCTGTGGCTATTTTCACCGTTGTGTTGGAAATAGCAAACTTCTTATTCTCACTGACAGGAAATTGGAGGACAATGCTGGAATGTGCAATTTGATCCAGTTTGCTGTAGAGTAATTCAAGTTTTCTACAATGTGTAATTTGGTCCGGTCGTCAGGCAAATTAAAGAGTTCAGACAAGGCACAATGCGAACATTATTTCAGTGAATGCACAGCACTAATACTAGTGAGTTCAGAAAACACACAGTGTGAACACTACTGAAATATAAACTGAAAATGCTGGAAATACTCAACAGGGCAGGCAGAATCTGTGGAGAGAGAAACAGAGTTAACATTTCAGGTTGATGACCTTTCATCAGAACTGGAAAAAGTTAGAGATGTAACAGATTTTAAGCAAGTACAGAGGCAGCAAAATGGGAGCGGGGAGGAAAGAACAAAAGGGAAGATCTGTAATAGGGTGGAAGGCAGGGGTGATTAAATGACAAGAGGGATGAAAGATGAAAGGAGATAGTAATGGAACAAGTAAAAAAAACAAAAAATGAGTATAGAAAAGGTGTAAATGGGAATATCAGATACATCAGCAACGGCTGCCATCTGAAAAAATGGGGGCAGAGGTTATGATCTGAAATTGTTGAACTCAATGTTGAGTCCGGAAGGCTATAAAATGCCAAATAGAAAGATGAGGGCCTGTTCCTCGAGCTTAGGTTGAGCTTCATTGGTACAGTGTAGGAGGCCGTGGAGAGAGAAGTCAGAGTAGGAGTAGGAATGACAGGCAACTGGAAGTTCGGGGTCAAGCTTGCAGACTGAATGGAGGTGTTCCACAAAGCGGTCACCCAATCTGTGTTTGGTCTCCTCAATGTAGAGGAAGAAGTATAAATAAATCGCTGTTTCAAGTGGAAGGAGAGTTTCGGGCCTTGGATAGTGGGAAGGGAGGAGATAAAAGAGCATCTCCTGCACTTGCATGGGAAGGTGCCGTGGGAAGGGGAGTGGGTGTTGGGGGTGATAGAGGAGTGGAGCAGGGTGTCCCGGAGGGAACATTCCCTTCGGAATGCTGAAAAAGGAGGGGAGGATGTGTTTGGTTGCGGAAATGGCAGAGGATGATCTGTTGAATGTGGAAGCTGGTGGGGTAGAAGGTGAACCTTATCATGGTCCTGGGAGGGAGGGGAAGGGATGAGAGCAGAAGTGCGGGAAATGAATGGAAACGATCAAGGGTCCTGTCAACCACAGTGTAGGGGAATCTCCTCGGTTGAAATGATGAAACTCAATGTTGAGCCCGGAAGGCTGTAAAGTGCCTAATAGAAAGTTGAGATGCTGTTACTCGAGTTTACGTTGAGCTTCATTGGAACAGTGCAGGAGGCCGACAGCAGAGAAGTCAGAGTGGGAGTGGGGCGGAGAATTAAATTGACAGGCGACCGGAAACTCGGGGTTGCGCTTGCGATAATACTACTGAGTGCAGAGAGGCCATGGAGGGATTTCAACATGAGGATGAGAATTTTAAAATCAAGGTGTTGGTGGACTAGGATCCAATGTAGGTCAGCAAACACAAGGGCGAGGAGTGAACAAGACTTACTGTGTGTTGGGATGCATGCGGCAGAGTTTTGGATGAGCTCAAATTTATTTAGGGTGGAAGATGGGAGGCCGGACAGAACATTTTAATAGTCGAGTCTAGAGGTAACAAAGTTAACATGAGGTTTTTAGCAGCAGAGGGGTTGAGGTGGGTAATGTTGTGGAGGTGGAAGTAGGCAGTCTTTGCAATGGAGAGAATATGGAGTTGGAAGTGCAGCTGAGCGTCAAATAAAATGCCAAGGCTGCAAACAGTCTGTTTTAGCTTGAGACAGCGATCAGGGGATGGAATCAGTAGCAAGGGAACAAAATTTGTGGTGGGGACAAAAGACAATGGCTCGGATTTTGCGGTGGTAATGACGGCAAAAGTGTCACTGTTTGCCGTCATTACCCCTCTGGAAGTTATAGCAACTTCAGGATTTAGCGCATGTGCAGATAAATGCGGAAATCCAAAGTTACTGTCAGTCTTCCCCCTGCTCCACCACAGGTTGTACTGTGGAACTCCCCAGAGCCAGCAATCAATTCAAATCACAGTTCCTGATGAAAACTTCCCCTATTACGTTGGAATATTGCTGTTAAACATCCACCTCCAAAAAAAAAGTTAAGCCTTGTTGAAAGAGGTGTAACGGGGTTTTTAACAATGTATTGACTGCTGAACAATTGTTTTGACCCTGAGAAACTAATTTTCTATTGTGGAATGTTAAATGTTTCCATGCATATGATAAGAATTACATGGTTTTTAATATAATATATATTTTTTAAGTTTGTTTGATATTTCAGCTTCTACCTCAATCCAATGTATATGTCCCAATTGTTATTTCGCTCTCTGTAAAATTTATAAAAAGTAAATTATTATCTGTGCATTTTACTTCCTGGTTTGCTGTCTGTAAACATTCTTGAATGTGATTGGCTGCTTAGTCTGATTGATGACATCACTGTTGCTGAATGCTGGAGATTCACTTGATTTGGCATCAGATTCAAACTATTGTCAGAAGAGCTGAAATTCATGCTAGAGATTGCTAGATCTTTGCGGGCAGCTTTCTTTGAGGTCAGTGGTGAGTACTGTCACTTCGCTGCTGACCGCAAACTCTAGGCCAATGTCTTTGATTTTCCCAATGCTTAATTGGAGGAATTTTCAGCTCATCCAAGAGTGGATGTTGCACAAGCAGTTTGACAGCACAGAGGTAGTGAAGGATCAAGAGCAATGGGGGTGGTAAGGTAGAGTTGGCTGTCATCGTATACATGTGGAACCTGACGTCATGACTTCAGATGATGTTGCCTATGGACAGCATAGAGATGAGAAATAGGATGGGGCCAAGGAAAGATCCATGGTGGACTCTAGAGATAACAGTGTGGAAGCAGGAAGAGAAGCCTTTGCAGCAGAATCTCTGGCTACGCCTGAATAGGTAATAGTGGAACAAAGCAAGGGAATTCCCACTCAGCTGCACAAAGGTGGAGAGGCATTGGAAAAGGTTAATGTGATTAACCTAGTTTAAAAGCTACAGAGCTGAAATAAATATGGGGAGTCCCAGAGGATTAATATCAACTTAGTGGGATAGTCATTTGGTAAAATTTAAAAAAAATCATAAACGGTTAATGTTTTTTCTTCAGAATTTCAATTGTAATGTTATATCTATTATGGAGAAGCAAGTTGTATGATAGCTTGTAGTTAACCTGTGTTTCTGTGCATTATTAAATAATTCTGAATTTTGAAAAATTAATTACAGAAATTTTCTCTTGTTCTTGCTATTCTTATAAAATATTTGTGTTGAATCAAATTACGAAAAACATTGTAAAATATTGTATGCACAGATAATTCAAACTTTGAAATATAGGCTCCCAGTAATGGAATACAAATCTCATGGTGATACAAACTTCATTACACGAGATTCTATTAGCTGCAAAGCACAAATGTGTTGTTGTATGTATTAATTTAAAAGTGACAGACATGCTTTCATTCAGCTAGAAGTTTAAAAAGAAATAAATATTAGGCAGTAAATTTTTATTGATTTTTAAATTGCTGATTTAAAAGGCTGATGCTGAAGACTGCCTGGCAAATACCAGCAGAGAAAGACATGCTGCATATTTATCAGTGGTTCAGCAATGGCTTGAAGGTGCCTAGACCTAGGCTTCCTCCTACAATTTCACAATACTCTCAATCAGCCCATTTCTTGCATCTGGTGTCCAGTTGTGGTTAACGAGCTGCAAGGGAGACATTCAAACCCTGGACGTAACGCAGACAAGTGTTGGAAGACTGATTCTCAGTGTCAGATGATTGTGTTATGAGGAAATATTGGAGGAACTTGTGCTTTTGAATCTTGAAATGAGGCGATCAAAGAAGGGCCCACAAAGAATAATAGAATCATCAAAATTTACAGCACAGAGGAGGCCATTTTGGCCCATCGTGTCCGTACCGGCCAACAAGAGGCTATCCAGCCTAATCCCACTTTCCAGCTCTAGGTCTGTAGCCCTGTAGGTTATAGGACTTCAGGTGCACATCCAAGTACTTTTTAAATGTGATGAGGGTTTCTGCCTCTACCACCCTTTCAGGCAGTGAGTTCCAGACCCCCACAACCATCTGGGTGAAGAAATTTCCCAAATCCCCCCTAAACCTTCTACTAATTACATTTAATTTATGCCCCCTTGTTGTTGACCCCTCTGCTAAGGGAAATAGGCCCTTTCTATCCACTATATCTAGGCCCCTCATAATTTTATACACCTCAATGACGTCTCCCCTCAGCCGCCTCTGTTCCAAAGAGAACAACCCCAGTCTGTCCAATCTTTCCTCATAGCTAAGATTCTCCACTCCCAGCAACATCCTCGTAAATCTCCTCTGTACCCTCTTCAGTGCAATCACGTCCTTCCTGTAAAGTGGTGACCAGAATTGCATGCAGTACTCCAGCTGTGGCATAACCAGTGTTTTATACAGTTCAAGCATAGTTGTATTAACCTTGGCTAATAAAGGCAAGCATTCCGTATGCCTTCTTAACCACCTTATCTACCTGGCCTGCTACCTTCAGGGATATGTGGACATGCACTCTAAGGTCCCTTTGTTCCTCTACATTTCTCAATGTCCTACCGTTTAATGTGAATTGTGGGCCGCCCCGACCTGTGTGAGAACACCACCGCAGGTCGGGGATATAAATAGAGCTGGAGCGCTGGGCCCTGGAACATTGTGGGTGAAGGTGCGGCGAATGAGGGTATGGGGCCCAGAAGAGCCGAGGGCCCAGGGGCAGCAAGGGCCTGCCCACACTGCGATATGTGTGCGCACTAGGTCCGTGCAGCAGAGCAGGTATCCAGTCATCCTGGTTCAACCTTTGCCACTGGATAAAGGCAAGCCCGTGTGGTGGCTGATGTGCAACGGTCACCACACGTTAAAAAAATCCACGCACAGGCATCTTCCACCCCCTCAATTGGAATTCAGGACTGGAACATTGGGCCCTTCATTGAAACATCTGTGAACACTTGTGGAAGCAAGTCATCCTTGTTCGAGGGACCGCCTATGATGATGATGACCATTTAATGTGTATTCCCTTTCCTTTTTATCCCTCCCCAAATGTATTACTTCACATTCTCCGGATTAAATTCCATTTGCCATTTTTCTGCCCACCTGACCAGTTGATTGATATCTTCCTGCAGTCTATAGCTTTCTTCTTCATTATCAACCACAAAGCCGATTTTAGTATAATCTGCAAACTTCTTAATCATATCCCGTATATTGATATATACCACAAAAGCAAGGGACCTAGTACTGAGCCCTGCAGAATCACACTGGAAATAGCCGTCCAGTCATCAACCATTACCCTCTGCTTCCTGCTGTTTTTAGATCCAACTTGCCACTTTGTCTTGGCTCCCATGGGCTTTTTCTTTCATGACCAGTCTGCCATGTGGGACCTTATCAAAAGCCTTGCTGAAATCCATTTACACTACATCAAATCCACCCTCCTTGTTACCTCCTCGAAAAATTCAATCAAGTTAGTCAGACATGACCTTCCCTTAACAAATCCATGCTGACTGTCCTTGATTAATCTGTGTCTTTCTCAATGAAGATTTATCCTGTCCATCAGAATTTTTTCCAATAATTTTTCCACTACTGAGGTTAGGCTGACTGCTTTTTAATTACTCGCTCTATCTCTTTCTCCCTTCTTAAACAAAGGTACCATATTAGCAGTCATCCAGTCCTCTGGCATCACACCTGAAGCCAGAGTGGATTGGAAAATGATGGTCAAAGCCTCTGCTATTTCCTCTTTGACTTTGCTTAACAGCCTGGGATACATTTCATCCGGGCCTGGGGACATCCACTTTCAAAGCTGCTAAACCCTTTAATAGCTGCTCTCTCACTATGTTTATTTCATCTAATATTTCATAGTATCCTCCGCAATCGCAGTGTCTGCATTGCCCCTCTCCTTTGTGAAAACAGCCGCAAAGTATTCATTAAGAACCATACCCAGATCTCCCACCTCCACAGACAGATTACCCTCATAGTCTCTAATAGGCCCTATCCTTTCTTTTGTTATCCTCTTGCTCTTAATTTACTTATAAAACGTCTAGAAGATGCAAGATGGTAAAATGGGATTGAAAAGGTAAATCTGGTAAATATTCCCCATCCCTAACTGCCTCAAATGTTGGTGGTGGGTCTTGTTTTTGAACTGTTGCAGTCAGCGACTCAATGACTGTCACAGGACTCCAGGCACTCACTTACCTAATTCTATTGTGGGAGCAGCAATGACTGCAGTGGTTCAAGAAGAAGCCCCACTACCAACATCTAATTCCCAATCCAAACTTTTGTCCCCATCCTTATCCTTAACTTTTTCCCCTCCCTTAAGCATTCTATCTCTTTAATGTCTGTTTCAGGATTTGCAAGCACCTTTTTTGTTCACCTCAAGGATCATTTTATCATTCTTCTCTCCCCCTGGTCAAGTCACTGCTACCACGGATTCACAAACCTCTCATTAGTTACTGTAAAAATTACTGGGAAATGTTAGAATTGTAACAGGTTTTAAGCAAGTACTGAACAAGGTAAAGGAGACAAATGAAAATCCCATCTGAGAGGAAAGCAGTACGTTTTAAGGCTGGACATTTAAAAAAATGTATTCATTCATGAGATGTGGGTATTATCGCTGGCAAGGCCAGCATTTATTGCCATCATTGATTTCCCTTGAGAATGTTATGGTGAGCCACCTTCTTGAACCGCTGTAGTCCGTGTGGTGAAGGTAATCCCACAGTGCTGTTAGGTCGGGATTTCGAGGATTTTGTCCCAACGGCGATGAAGGAATGACGATATATTTCCAAGTCAGGGTGGTGTGTGACTTGGAGGGGAAACTGAAGGTGATGGTGTTCCCATGCACCTGCTGCCCCTGCCCTTCTAGGTGGTAGAGGTCGTGGGTTTGGGAGGAGCTGCAGGAGAAGCCTTTTCTGGAAAATCATTCTTGGAAGAGAAGTGGTTGTGAATTAAACACTAATGCAAAAGAAGTATACTGAATGCTGGGTGTGGATGCTGGAAATCTGAAATAAAGACATAAAATGCTGGAAATGAATGACTATGTTGGCTTGCGACGGCAGGGGCTGCATGATCACAAGCCATGTTCAGATACTACACTACAGGTATTGAATTCTTGTTATTTGAATAATCACAGCAGAGCAATTCTGCCACTCCGAGAGTTAATTTCAGCAGTTGAATAGAAAATTGTCTCATTCAGAAACTTTGTCTTGTGATGTTATTGTCAGTTTAACAGTAAATATTGGAGAGGCTGCAGAGAAAAGCAACATGCAGAGGATGCATTGTTATCACATTCTTAGGGAGCATTAGAATACAACTTTCAACACTGTACAGACCTTGACTCCCCATGTGCAACACCATGGGAGATTGGCTAATTATTCTAAAAATGTTCTTTCATATCAGTGAAGTAGAGCAATTACTGGCACCTCAGAGTGCTTTCAGTTTCCTCACTTTCTAGCTTTATATTGACTACATTGAATGAGTTAGACTCAATTAGTGTTGAAAAGGAGAGCAATTTTCTGCTTTAACGTTTATGTCCACTGGAAATCTGGAAGAGGTAAGATCTACCACCATGGTTATACTGAGGCCCAGCATCATAATTTGGGCTCATTATTATGATGTTGAATTACTGCAGATTGAACACGTGGATCTACGGTACTGGACCTTCTCAATGGGGCAGTACTACAGAAGGAGAATTTTGCTAATGCAAATATAACCCTATCTGTACAGTTCTATTCACTTTTAAGTGGAGATAATATCTGACAAAGGCTGAAATCTTTACCTTGGAGTTGAGTTGCGTGCGTGCGTGTGGGCGTGTAGCACATTCTTCAGTTTGATTTTTACTTCATGGCTCCAATTAAACCAGTCATGTACATTTCCCAGCCCATTGAAATGGAGCGGGTCTGATGATGTCATCGATGACTTGTTTCCAGCGCTGATATTTAAAGCAGCCTTGCACACATCTCATTTGAAGGTTGATGTAGGAGTGTATAAGTTGGTATCCAGAGGTCTGAGTAGCATCATAAAACTGATAAAACTGTGGGTCATAGAGACAAAAAGGCGAAGGGCCGCACCAAGGTTCAACGATGTCTCCCTCGATGTTCTGATGCAGGCAGTAAGAGCACGCAGAGTGGTCCTCTTCCCTGGCAATAGACACAACAGACCATCCAAAGACACAAAGAGAGCCTGGTTGGAGATCGCAGAGGAGGTTAGAAACAAGGATGTGGTCAGGAGGACATGGATCCAGTGCAGGAAAAGATCCAATGACCTCATGGGGTCAGGAAAGGTGAGTGCAATGCCATGTTCACCTTCATCCTGATGTGCCTGTGAGCACATCACCATCAATCTGCCTTCCCAAGTCTACTCCTGCACGTCATTCCTGACCAACCTACCTTGCAGGTCCACCCATCCGCGCTCTCTCTCACTATGTACATCATCACATCCCCATCTGAGTAATCACCACTGACACTCACTCTCATCCTCATGAAATCATCACCAGTAGCACCACAGTAGGAGGCCAATTGGCAAAGTCATGCCAGTCTCTCATAGTCACCCTCTACAGATGTAGCCCATCCATTCCTTACACTCATTCCATCACTCTCACTCAAAGTTCCATTCTTTCCCTCCTTGCAGGAGCAGAGATCCCTAACCAATAGGGAGAGGCAGAGAGCCAGAGGAGGAAGATGACTCTGGAATGGCTTGTTCATTGTAATGATGTTTCATGGTGTTGTTGGAGCGGGGGGGCATCTTAGTACAGCATGTGGGAGCATTGGAGCAGGTTAAGTAAATCTGGCCATTAGGAGGCCAACTCGGGCCTCCCGGGCAGCAATATACATGGCTGCTGGTGCCATCTCCACCTCAGGTTCCTCCTCCTATTTGTCTTCCACTTGTTCCTTCTCTGAAGAAGCTGTGTGCTCTACACCTATCTCCTCTTGGAGCTCCAATCCTCCTACAATTAAGGTAATAAAAATTAGGTTGAAAAGACTCAATTTTGGATGTTGAACTTTCGCTGATTCAGGGTCCAAATGCCGAATTTGGTCAAGGCCTCCGCCCGCCCAAGTGCCACCCAAAGTTCCACCGATGGCCGGCGAGGTACCGGACGGTACTTTCGATGGGGTTTTCATCGCCGAGGTTCGTCAAAGGTCGGCGGGCGGCAAACCAATGACGTACGTCGCCTAGCTGGGCAGCAGCGGGCGGGAGGTCTCATTCCCGGCGGCAGCGGCGCTTGCCGCCCAAGTGCTCTCGAGGATGAAGTCAGGCCCACGGAGGTAAAAATAAAACTCATGAACAAAAAAAAAAAAACATCTGACGACCTTCAGGGGGAACCTCATCCAGGTAAGTACCTGTAAAGAAGTAATTTAAAAACATTCCACTTACCTTTTTTACAGGATCTTGACACTCACCATTCAGGACAGAGAAGCCTCCCCCGCAGTGGTCCATCGCCGTCCTGCTGCCGACTCCAGCCGACTCCCGCCCGCACCAATATGGCATCTCGACGGGCAGGAGTGCACTTATGCACATTAGCTGTCTGCTGACATTGGCAGGCACTTCCCGGCCATTCTCTACTCGCACCCGCTCCAGGCCACTTCGAAAGTTCGAGCAGAGGAATGTCGGTGGCTGTGGGCAGCAGTCGGCAGCAATGGGCGGTAAGTTCATCAAAATCGGCCCCTGATGAAAGGTTATTGATCAACAACAACTACTTCTTGCATTTATATAGCGCCTTTAACATAGTAAAACAGTCCAAGGCTCTTCACAGAAGTATTATAAGACAAAATATTTGATGTCGAGCCACATAAGGAGAAATTAGGGCAGATGACCAAAAGCTTGGTCAAAGAGGTAGGTTTTAAGGAATGTCTTAAAGGAGGAAAGAGAGGTAGAGAGTTTTAGGCAGGGAATTCCAGAGCCTAGGTAACACAAGGCATGGCCACCAATGGTTGAGCGATTGTAATCAGGGATGCTCAAGAGGGCAGAATTAGATGAGCGCAGATACCCCGGGGGGTTGTCGGGTTGGAGGAGATTACAGAAGTAGGAAGGGGTGAGGCCATGGAGGGACTTGTAAACAGGATTGAGAATTTTGAAATCGAGGCGCTGCTTAACCGGGAGCCAATGTAGGGCAGTGTAAGGGGAGCTTGGGGTGTGGGTTCGAATCCACACTCCCCTGAGGTTCTGTACATGTGATTTATGAGGATGGGTGAGTAATGAGGCACCGGACACAGTGGGTAAGAGTACAAAATGGCTAATGTTGTTTATTTAGAATAATAAACACAAAGATAGAGGGCATAGGAAGAGGTCACAAATAGCAGTAATGGCACAATCTCACTCAACACCACGAAAAATTCTCGCAACAGGGAAGGGGAAGATGAGGTTGAAACATTCCACTCACACACAACCCCACCTCCCACTTCCACCCTTCTTACCAATTCCTATCCTAAATTGAGTCTGTGAGGGGGTTTGGGCCATACTCACAATCCTATCAACTCCGGGGTTCTGGGGGCACTTATTTCAGCTCGGGGTCCCTCTGGGGTGTGTTTTACGTTGTTGGTCAGTTCGGTTTCCCTCCTCGATGTTGCGTCGGTTTCTTCTATTTGCCTCTCGGTTGGCTCCTAAGCAAAAAGCTGCTGGAGTTAAGCACACCTTCCCCAGAGCGAGGGCCCTGTTAAGAGCTGACTCAACTCCCCTTTAACTCAACTCAGCCACAACGAAAACTGACTCCCCCCTTCTTAACTCAACTCTACAACTCAATGCAAAAGCTGACTCCAACCTCCAACCTCCAACCTCAAAATCTTCCTTGTGTGTTTTTGCAGCCTTTTCTTATAGTCCGTTCATCTTTGCGCCAAAACTGCATGCCATTGTCTTGGGTCTTCCTTGAATAAAAAAAAGGGTGTGAATGGCAGTTCGATGTGTATCGATCTGTCTGGAATGGGAGATTAGCCACACCTCCTGTATCCTGTCACTCGCTAATGGGGTGAATGAAGATGATTGTTCACTATCTCGACAGAGGTGCCACTCTGTCTGGGCTGGCCAAAATGATTGCATCAGACCTGTAGGCCTTTGTTTAATTATTCAAACTGAAACCCTTTGTGTTGCCTTGTGTATTACTGGGGAGATTTTGCCTGGACATGTTGCCTCTTCTGTGAGGGTTTTACACGAAAAGCTGGAGAAATGTCCTTTTAAAATATAAAGTTGCCTTGTATCCATTTTCCTGGAAGAACCGAATGTACATTCTTCCCCCTTATGGTAGCTGGCTCATCCCTCGTCCGGTTCCGTGCCCCTGTAACACTGTCTGTTACTGTACAGGGTGGCCAGAGTCCCATCATCCTCCGCGGTTTACAGGCTGTTGGCTGCAGTTGGTCATTTTAAACATGGCATCTTCCCATTGTCCCTGCCACATGTTTCCATCGTTGGTTTTGCAGAACCTTACAGTCCCCCGTTAAAACACTCTGTCTCAGGGTGTTTTCAAAATGTGAAGCAAAACCTTTTCTCTCTCACAGAGCCAATCTTCCCCAAATCTTACCTAAACCCACAATAAAACATTAAAATACACCAATGGTATTCATACATTTGGAATCAATACAATACTGAAAATGCAAAAATGCTTCTCAACCAATACCCTTCACCAAAATCATAATAGTACATTGTATCACACATCATAGTATTACAGATAGGGAGGTGCGGACCTTTTACAAGGTACAGACTTTTCTTTACAGTGCAATACATTCGGCTTGTACAATCAGTCCCGTCATACTGCATAGACTTTGCTAGCCCTCCCTTTTCGTTTGGCCTTTGACTTGGCCTCCTGCATAGCTTTCTTAATTTTTAAACGACGGCCCTTTCTCCTAAGCTGGCAGTGGATCGCCAGCAAATCGGGTACGATGATCAACTGTGCCACTACCAGGGTGTGAGAGAGGATGCGGTCCCAGGCTGGGACCTCTACGTCCAACCCCCAATCCCACCAGGGCCTTGTATTTAAGTCAGCTATCTGGGCTCCCAATTTTACTGGGTTTTTTTTGTTGTAGGGTGTGTCATGTATTTCACCATCTTGCAATGGCTATAAGTATGTAACTGTAATTCATGCATACTGTACCTGTACCCTTGCAATGCACACCCTGACCACAGGGAGTGAGCTCCTCACCTGGGCTTCCAGGTATAAAAGGGGAGGTCCCACCCAGGATCAGCACTCTTTAGTCCTGGGAATAAAGTGAAGGTCACAGAGTGACCTTGTCTGATATATCTATGCCTCATGTGAATTTGTAACAAGGTGCAGAGACACAATATCTGGCGACGTGAAACGGGAATCACTGAACCACGAGGATGGCCACCGGCAGCACAGTGAAACGTTACTGTGTGGGTGAGGACTGGGACGACTTTGTGGAAAGACTCCAGCAGAGCTTTGTCACAAAGGACTGGCTGGAAGAGGCAGCGGCTGACAAGTGGAGGGCGCATCTCCTGACCAGCTGTGGTCCACAGACGTATGTGCTAATGAAAAACCTGCTCGCACCCCAAAAGCCAGCGGACAAGTCCTTCGAAGAGCTTAGCCAGCTGATCAGTAAGCATCTCAAGCCGGCAAGTAGCGTACACATGGCCCGGCACCGGTTCTACTCTCACCGGCGTCAGGAGGGTCAAAACATCTCGGACTTCGTGGCGGAACTGCGGTGTTTGGCCAGTCTCTGTAAGTTCTCCAATGCCTGCAGGGGGGAGATGTTAAGGGACTTTTTCATCGAGGGCATTAATCATGCCGGCATTTTCAGGAAGCTCATAAAGACTAAGGATTTGACTTTAGAAGGGGCGGCGTTGATAGCTCAGACCCTTATGGAAGGGGAAGAGGAGACGAAGCTAATCTACGCACACAGCCCTGGTTTTAAAGTTGCGTTGAACCAGGGAATCAATGTTATAAAAATGACATAGAGCCCCACAGGCAGGCAAGGGCAATTTGACACTGTCCAGGCAAGCAGGCAAGGGCAATTCGACACCACCCAGGTAGCAACAAGCTCCTGGCAACAGGGGCAATGAAAAGGGGATTGGCAATTCACGCCATCACAAGGAACAATACATCCTGTGATGGGACAATTAACATCCTCCATCAGAGTGCTTAGAAACAGCTAAAAGGGCCATCAGAGAGGAATGCCTGGGAATAGTTGTTTTGTTAACAGCAATCTCAGCTCATGTTGGAGATGTGGGAGCAGACACACTGCAAAAATCTGCAGGTTCCAACTTTACACCTGTAGGATTTGTATGTCAAGGGACACCTGGCCAGGATGTGCAAAAAGGCAGTAGCGAGGCTAGTTTGCAAGACAGAGGAACCAGACGAGGAGTCTGCAATGCAGGATAAGGCCTGGGGAACAACCATGGATGCTGAAGTTCAGAGAGTTCATGTGGCTGATGTCCACAGCTCATACACCAAAACGCCACCCATGATGATGAAAGTCTTACTGAATGGCATCCCGGTGCACATGGAGCTAGATACTGGAGCTAGCCAGTTGCTCATGAGCACCCAACAATTTGAGAGACTATGGCCACACAGAGCTAGCAGGCCCAAATTTGAACGCATTGAGATGCAGCTACGGACGTACACCAAAGAGATCATCCCAGTGCTGGGCAGTGCAAACTTGGTGGTAACACATAATGGATTACAGAACCGGCTGCCACTCTGGATTGTTCCAGGAAATGGCTCCGCGCTTTTGGGGAGGAGTTGGCTAGCTGAGATGAATTGGAAATGGGGGGATGTGCACGCCATTTCATCCGTGGAGCGAAGTTCATGCTCGCAGTTATTGAAAAAATTCGAGTCACTCTTTCAACCCGGTGTCGGAACGTTCAAGGGCACCAAAGTAGTGATACACATCACTCCGGATGCCAGACCAGTGCACCACAAAACCAGAGCGGTGCTGTACGTGATGCGTGAGAAAATTGAAAGTGAACTGGACAGGCTGCTCAGAGAGGGCATAATTTCAGCCGTTGAATTCAGCGACTGGGCAAGTCCCATCATTCCCGTCCTTAAAGCAGATGGCTCGGTTAGGATTTGTGGCGACTACAAAGCCACCATCAACCGAGTGTCGCTGCAAGACCAATACCTGCTTCCAAGAGCGGAGGACCTTTTTGCCACGCTAGCAGGTGGTAAGCTGTTTACGAAGCTGGACCTCACTTCGGCCTACATGACTCAGGAACTGGCTGAAGAATCCAAGTTTCTGACCACCATCACGACACACAAAGGATTATTTGTTTACAATAGGTGCCCGTTTGGCATTCTTTCGGCAGCGGCTATCTTTCAGCGAAACATGGAAAGCTTGCTCAAGTCCATCCCTGGAACGATCGTGTTCCAAGACGACATCCTTATAACGGGTCGAGACACCGAGGAACACCTCCGCAACCTGGAGGAGGTGCTACGCCGATTGGAATGGGTAGGCCTGCGGCTGAAAATGCCAAGTGCGTGTTTTTGGTCCCAGAGGTCGAGTTCCTGGGCAGGAGGGTTGCCGCAGACGGGATCCGGCTCACTGAATCAAAAACTGAGGCGATTCGCAGGGCATCCAGACCCGGCAACACGTCGGAGTTGCGATCATTCCTGGGACTCTTGAACTATTTTGGGAACTTCCTGCTGAACTTAAGCACATTGTTGGAGCCGTTACACATGCTCCTCCGTAAAGGTTGTGAATGGTCTTGGGGGGATTGTCAAGAATGGGCTTTCAATAAGGCGAGGAACCTTCTGTGTTCCAACAAACTGTTGACTTTGTATGACCCCTGTAAAAAACTGGTTTTAACATGCGATGCGTCATCCTACGGGGTTGGATGTGTTTTGTAGCAGGGTAACGATGACAGCCGACTCCAACCGGTGGCTTACGCCTCCAGGTCGCTCTCCCAGGCAGAGCGTGGATACGGCATGGTCGAGAAGGAGGCACTCGCCTGTGTGTATGGTGTGAAAAAGATGCACCTGTACCTTTACGGTAGATGGTTCGAGCTAGAGCTGGACCACAAGCCGTTAACATCCCTGTTGTTTGACAGCATGGCTGTCAACGCTAATGCGTCAGCTCGCATACAGCGATGGGCCCTCACGCTGGCTGCATATGACTGCACCATACGGCACTGGCCGAGCACCAAAAATTGCGCTGAAGTGCTCAGCAGGCTCCCACTGGCCACCACTGAGGGGACGTCGGAGCAGAGCACCGAGATGGTCATGCCCGTTGAGGCTTTTGACACTGCGGGCTCTCCCATCACAGCCCACCAGATCAAACTCTGGACCAATAGGGACCCCCTCCTATCTATGATAAAGAAATGTGTCCTGACTGGGGACTGGGTGCCCGCACACAGGGCATGCCCCGAGGAAGTCAGGCCGTTTCAGAGACGGGTGGATGACCTCTCCGTCCAAGCCGACTGCCTGTTATGGGGCAGCCGGGTAGTCATGCCCCAGAAAGGAAGGGAAGCTTTCATCAGGGAACTCCACAGCGAGCACCCTGGCATCGTGTTAATGAAGGCCATTGCCCAGTCACACGTGTGGTGGCCAGGGATTGACTCAGACCTGGAACACTGGGTTCGCAGGTGCACGACGTGTGCCCAGCTGGGCAATGCCCTCAGGGAGGCCCCACTCAGCCTGTGGCCCTGGCCCACCAGGCCATGGTCATGTATTCAGGTGGACTATGCGGGCCCGTTCATGGGAAAAATGTTCCTAATCGTTGTCGAAGCACACTCGAAGTAGATCGAGTGCATCATATTGAACTCATGCACGACATCCATCACCGTGGAGAGTCTGCATACGGTTTTCGCGACCCACGACTTGCCGGACATCCTGGTTCGCGATAATGGCCCGTGTTTTACCAGCCATGAATTCCAGGAGTTTATGTCGGGCAATGGGATCAAGCACATCCGGACAGCGCCGTTTCAAGCCGGCCTCCAATGGCCAGGCGGAACAGGCAGTCCAAGTCATAAAGCAGGGCATGCTACGCATCCAAGGACCCTCCCTTCAGTACTGCATTTCGCGCCTCCTGCTGGCCTTCAGGTCCTGGCCGCACTCGCTCACGGGAGTCCCGCCAGTGGAACTCCTCATGAAACGCATGCTCAAGACGCGTCTGTCCCTTATTCACCCAGCCCTGGCAGACATTGTTGAGGGCAAGCGCCAGTCCCAAACCGAGCTCCATGATCGAGGCTCAATGGGGAGGTGTATAGAAATAGATGACCCGGTATTTGTTCTTAACCATGCTTTGGGACCCAAATGGCTTGAGGGCATCGTAATTGGCAAAGAAGGAAACAGGATCATGGTGGTCAGACTAAACAATAGGCAGTTATGCTGCAAACACTTGGACCAAGTAAAGACAAGGTTCAGGGCAAGACACGGAGGAACAGGAAGAAGAACATGATGAGATAGCACCCACACCACTGCCAGCGCACGAGCAACAAAGACAGCCCTCAGCATGCACAGTCCCTGCGGCCAGCCCGGACAGGCCAGAATCACCTCAAGTGACAGAGACGCGTGCTGAGGCTCAGCCACCAGAGCCACAACTGCGGCGCTCCACGAGAGAGCGCCGACCACCCGATAGACTTAACCTCTGAAACTAAAAGACCGAAGGGGGGATGTCATGTATTTCACTATCTTGCAATGACTATAAGTATGTAACTGTAACTCATGCATACTGTACCTGTACCCTTGTAATGCACAACCTGACCACAGGGAGTGAGCTCCTCACCTGGGGTTCCAGGTATAAAAGGGGAGGTCCCACCCAGGATCAGCACTCTTTAATCCTGGGAATAAAGTGAAGGTCACAAAGTGACCGTGTCTGATATAGCCATCCCTCGTGTGAGTTTGTAACAAGGTGCAGAGACACAACAGGGTGAAATAATGTTTCTGGGATTTTTGTGCTGCTTTGAACAGATCTGTCAAGTGCTCTGGTAAAAATGGAATGTGGTATCCGAAATGTGCTACATAATTGTCCATGCTATTAATCATTGATGCCCCGGTGTTGAAACCGGTAAAAACATCATTCCAGATCCCTCTTCTGTGTCTTTTCGGTTTGACGTTGTCTTTGGGTTGTAGACGGTACAGCAAAGTCTTATTCAAATAGCCAAAATCGAGCTCGTAGAATATCCTGAACATTTCTCGAAGGAGAGCTTGTTCGAGGCGTTCTGTCTCTTTTGGGCACCACTCAGGTAGGTGCACCTCGGTAAGGTTTAGGATGATGGAGGCCACGGCGTAGTGGACCCCCGGTATAGCAGCTTGTCCTTGGAAACCAAAACCAAACCGTTCTCTGGTCCCTGGGTGGTGGTAGGGCATCTGTCCGTGTCAGTTGGTTCGGTCAGGGCTGTGGGCAGGGGCTGTCTGGGGTGTGCGCTTAACTCGGTGGCGTGGATGGAGCTGGGGTGGCTTACTATGCATGGGACCATGCTCTGGTCCCATTCCATCCCCTCCCCTTCATCCCGCCACTGTCGGGAGAACGCTATGGAGATACCTGCCGGGCATATCTTCTCTGATCCCTACATGCACACACACACTCCCTAACTCCACCTCCCACCATTTATCCCAACACACACTCACTCCCTCCTGGGTGCCCGTGATGGTCCGGTAGGTGCTGTTGTCTAGTCTCTCCCAATCTGCTGTTGGGTTTCCAATGTCCTTGCTCAGCTTCCTGAGCCACCACCACCTTCCCACCGGGATGTGCCCCTTACAGGTCAGGCGAACCCTCTTCCCAACCACTACCCTAACCCGGGATGCGGTCACCTCAATGCTGGGGCAGGAGACTGATGCTTCCCCATACATGACCCCGGGGTGGCTGGAGTATCTAGTGGAATTGGACCCCAACCACCCTGGCCACCTTCCCCTGTCGGTATATATTGCGGTCCTCTCTACCCCTGGTGTCCCCTGGTGCCTGCCCCCGCTGAGCATCCAAAAATAATGGCTTCTTCAGTCTCTCCCCGGTAGCCGATGCACATTCTGATGTAGGTGCAGAGGAGCAGGATTTTCCTCATCTCTTGTTCCTCTTCTGAAAGACAAAACCTCATTTGGTTCAAAACCCCTGAGCCCCCTGGCTCATCCCTCCCCCATTTCCCACTCTGTCTACACCTCACAGTACCCCTGCACGGGTTTAAACTATGTGTGCCTATCGGTCTGGCCGCAAACCGCAATTTTACTGTGGAAGTCAAGGGGTTTCAACTAATAAACACTTGAAACAACAAACAAACCTTACACAAAAGAGGAAGTGAGAGAAAAAAAGAAGTCCAGGCTCCCCCATCCTATTGGCTCAAAAGCCTCACTGTTATACTCCCTATATTGCAGAGGCCACCTGAGCCCCACTACACTAGAGAAATCTTCATATATATCGGTACACACCTACTGCTCTCCTTTTTAACCTGCTTGCCACCCTTCCCGTGTGGCTGTGCTAATCCCTGGGATGCTACTTGGTTTTCCTTTTATGCGGGGGAATGTAGGGGGGAGACCACCTCTCCTTTGGCCTCTTGGGCCGGACCGACCTCCGCGGCCCCTCTTTCTCCCCTGCCAAGGTGTCCCCCGAGCTTCGGGTAGTGCTTACTGGGCTGGTACAGCCCCTCACCCCCTCCAGGGATGGCTCACTGCCCTCGGGAGCAACGAAAATTCGCCCGGCAGGCTCCTCACTGTCGGGGACTCCCATATCCTCTGGGGGCTTTGGGTTGTACAAGTGTTCCACCCGAAACCACTCGTAGCTGATACTCTCACAGCGTTTCCTCAGTTCTTCTAGGGACCACTCACTACTGGGACCCGCCACCACCCTCTCTCCTGCAGGCTCTGGGCTGTCTGCACCAAAGGCTAGGCTATCCCCGACAGGCTCCTCACTGTCGGCGGCCCCTTCCTCCGGTACAACCCCTTCCCCGTCAGGAGACTCTCGTTCTTCCAGGGACCACTCACTGCTGGGACCTGCCGCCACTATCTCGCTTGCAGGCTCTGGGCTGTCTGCACCGAAGGCTAGGCTATCCCCAACAGGCTCCTCACTGTCGGTGGCCCCTGTCTCCGGTACAACCCCTTCCTCGCCAGGAGACCTTGGCTGCGGGGTCACGTCCAGTGACTGGCTGCCTGTTCTGCACAGCCCTTTTCCCCTAATACCTCTCGGGAAAGTAAAACAGGCTGCTAGGGACGGTGGCACCCTTGGCTGTGGAGTCCGAGCGGATCTCCTAATGGGTGGAGGTGAGTCCTCGTCCCATATGTAAGGTGGGAATCCCCCTTCCTGTGGGTCCCAAATCTGTGGGTAGTTTGTACCTGTGAAGCAACTCACTGCTCCTTGTGGTGGGATCGGTGGGGCTGCAGTGGTGAGCTGGGGGCCTGGGCTTCCCATCGGGATTATCCCTCCGGGCTGCCCTTTCCCATGAGGTTTTGCCTTGTTGGGGTTAAACAGTTTACATTGGTTAATGTGAAACCATTTAACCCGGCGGGGCATCTTGACCACATATACCATGGGGCTTGCCTTGTCGACAATGCTGTAAGGCCCCATTTATAGTGGCTCAAAGACTCCCACCCTGGCAAAGTTGCAGACCATGACCTGGTTCCCCACCTGCCACTCGTGGTGTTTGCTCGGTTCCAGCAGCAATCGGTTGGTCTGATGCTGCTTCCCCATGTTAGTGGCCGCCTGCCAGTGAATCTGCTGGAGGTGCTCCAACAGACTCTTGGTAAAGCGGTCCCTATTCACCTCGATTACCTGAGCTTCCGTCAGGACCGGGGCAAGTACATGGGTGGGGGTTCGCATGGCTCTTCCAGTCATGAGCTCGTATAGGGAATACCCCATGCTTTTCGACTGGCTGGCCCGGATCCCCATCAAAATCAGGGTCAACCTCTCCACCTACCTCTGCAGGGAATCCCCAGTCTCCTTCCTGAGTTTTTCTTTCAAGGTCCTATTCATATGCTCCACTAGCCCCGAGGACTGGGGGTTGTAGGCCACGTGCCACTTACCCTCTATCCCCAGCACCTTAAGGGTTGCCTACATGACCTGTCCCGTGAAGTGGCTCCCCCGGTCGGACTCCACGTCCTGTGGAAGTCCCCACCTGGCGAACACCTCCCTAACCAATATCCTGGCGGTCCTCACTGCTGTGGCTGTTCGGCAAGGGAAGGCTTCAACCCACTTTGTGAAAGTGTCTACCAAAACCAGGCAGTACCGGTACCCTCCCTTGGCCACAGGTAGGGGCCCTATGTAATCGATTTGAATCGATTGCCACGGTCCCTCTACCTCCTTGCGTGTCCTAGAGACAGCTTTCTTTTCTGGGGATCTGGATTATTGGTTGCACAGACAAGACAGTTCGCGCAAAATTCACGAGTATCTTCCCGGAGCTGGGGCCACCATCCGACCTGTTCCACCCGTTGCCAGGTGACCTCCGGGCCGGGGTGTCCAGCTCCAGGCCTGTGTGGGCCAGCTGAAGGAACTCCCTCTGGTGCTGCTGGGGCACTATCCACTGCTCTCCTTTAAACAACATCTTCTCCCTAACATGGATGCCTGTGCCTCGTAACGGTCCTTCGACCTTTTCTCCCGCAGTCAGCTTGTCCATGACAGACTTGAGGACGGGATCTTGCGCCTGTACCTGCTGGGGGTCCGGGGCCAAAGCCACCCCTACGCTCCCTTGTGTCCCCTGTCTGCCCCGGATAGCTGCTATGGGGCCTGCCTCGAGCGGGTTCCACTTGGTTCCCGTTCGGGCTCCCTCTTTGGCCAGTTGATCTGCCTTTTGGTTCCCTGCAGCCCTGGGCTCATGTTTGTAATGGGCCTTTACTTTGTGAATGCAAATGTCTGCCCCGGTCCCTACTGCCTGCATGATGTGCTGCAGTAGGGGTTTTATGGCCAGGGGCTTACCGTCTGCAGATGTATACCCGCGACGGGACCAGATGGCTAGGTACTCCGTGCAGGCATTGCAGGTGAACATACTATCTGAACAGATGGTATAGGGCCGTGGGAATTCGTCGGGATGGACGACTACATACATGACTGCCGACAGTTCAGCATGCTGGCCGCTCCTGGTGGTTGGGAGCTTTGTGGCCCCCCGGAGCCTTATGTCCACGTCCCAGATCCCCTCAACGGAGTAACGGTGGGCTTTCCCGGGGTACAGCACGTTGGCTGCCAGTCGGGGCTCACACATCACTTTTACTCTCAAATCCATCTGTGAGAACAGGAGGGTCCAGCGAGCAATGCGTGCGCTGCTCACTGTCCCATCCTCAATTCTCCCATCCAGCAGCATCTGAGTGGGGGTGTGATGAGTGAGGAGGGTGATTGGGGACACCCCTGTAAACACCTGCGACCGCTTCACAGCCCAGTGCGTGGCCAGCAGATGCCTTTCACAGTTTGAGTAACCCCTCTCAACCTCAGTGAGGACCCTGGAGGAGTAGACCACCGGCCTCAGCTGGCCGTGCCGCTGTTGCATCAGCACAGCACTGAAGCTATCCCCGCTGGCTGCTACCTCCAGGAAAAATTCCTCGCCCTCATCTACCGCTCCCAGGGCCGGGGCTTTCTGCAGGTCTCCCTTGAGGCGGGTAAACGCTGCATCACAGTCCTCATCCCACTCCCACTCCACGCCTTTGCGCAGGAGCCGGAGTAGGGGGGTTGCAATGGCTGCGTAATCCTCAATGCAGTCCCTGCAGTAACCGGTCAGACCCAGGAACGACCTCACCCCTGTAACTGTAGTCAGAGCCAGTAACTCCTGAACTGCCCTCCTCTGAGCGTCATCAATGGCTCTCTCCCCTGCCCGCACAGTCAGCCCCAGGAATTTTACCTCTGTCTGGCCGATCTGTGCTTTCTTAGGGTTTACTTTAAAACCCTCCTCGTGCAGCAGTCCCAACAGCTCTGCCAGCAGGGGACCGTGCTCTTCCTCTGAATCGGAGAATATGCAGCAGGTCGTCCATGTACTGGACTAGCTGTCTGGGTCTGCTGAACTCTTTCAAGCAGTTGGCCATACACTGATGAAAAATGCTCGGACTGTTGTGGAAGCCCTGGGGAAGACAGTTCCAGGTATACTGCTGTCCTTTGAATGTAAAGATGAATTTGTACTGGTCCTCCCGCTTCAGCGGGATGGACCAGAACTCATTCGAGATGTCCAGCACCGTCCACGGCTGCGGACGCGGGGGTGGCTGTGACTAGGTCGGCTACGGCTGCCCCTGTGGGCGCACAGGCAGGGATATTTTTATTGAGGACTCGGTAGTCCACCGTGGCCCTCCAAGAATTGTCCGTTTTCCTAACTGGCCAAAGTGGAGAGTTCACATGTGTGGCTATTGGTCTCAACACTCCCTGTCTGACTAGAGATCCCAATGTGACCTCGAGGTCTGCCTCAGCCTCCCTGGGAAAATTATACTGCTTCCGGGGCTTAGACATGGGGTCCCCATCTACTCTGACCTCGACCCCATTTACCCGTCCACAGTCGTGCT
This sequence comes from Pristiophorus japonicus, assembly GCF_044704955.1. Taxonomy (NCBI): domain Eukaryota; kingdom Metazoa; phylum Chordata; class Chondrichthyes; family Pristiophoridae; genus Pristiophorus; species Pristiophorus japonicus. The sequence continues at coordinate 22,300,244 of NC_091982.1, forward strand.
TATGCCTGGCAAATGCCGCCAGGTTGGCCCGCACAAAAGCCTGATAGATCATCGGGGTGCCGTCTACCAGAGCGCCAAGGTCATATCCCTCCTTCGGCTTTACAGTGCAGAGGGAACCCTTCCCCTGCTTCCCCTGGATGACTGCTGTACCTTCCCCCTCCCCGGTGTCAGCTGTGCCCCACAGACAGTGGTTCCTCAGGTCGACCAGAAGTTTCTGGCCGCTGAGGAAATCTGCCCCTAGGATGCCTTTACCCACTCCCTCCTACGGCAGAAGGACACACTTCCACATGGTGTGGAGGGTGCCTATGTGTATCTGCAGTGGTTTGGAGAAGAAGCCCGTGCGTTCTTCTCCAGTGGAGCTGGTTAGGCAGTAGGGGATCCCACTGGATAGGGGTGAGGTGGTCGGGTCGTCTACATGAACCAGGGTGCATGAGGTCCCTGTGTCCAGCAGATACTCCCCCCGGACCCCCTCAACCCCCATCATGACACGTGGTCTGCTCCACGCATTATAGGTGACCGGGCAGAGATACATGGGTTCCTTGGGATCTAGTCATTGGGGGGTGTTGGTCTGGGCCTGAGGGACTTCGCCCCTGGTCACGGCTGCGACCTTCCCAGTCTGGGTAAAGAGTGCCTGCAGAGCCGCGAGGAGACCAGGGCTGGGCACAGCTGTCTTGGGAGGGCTTGTGGCCGCGGGGACTGGGGCTGAGGTTGGGGCCTGTGGATCTCTCTTTTCCTGCCTCGGATCCCGGCATTCCCTCCTCATGTGTCCTGTCTCCTTGCACCCGCAGCAAACCACCTCTCTGCCTGCCTGCCAATTCCCTTCTTGCCTCCACTCTCTCTTATCAGAGCCGGGGCGGATCTCACACACCTTCCCCTTGGTGGGTTTCTTCCCCCCCCGATTCTGCCATTGCAAAAAGAGAGGGTCAGCTGCCTCAGCACCGTCTCCTCTGTGGCTTGGGGGTCTCTGAAATCGAACCACAGGTTGGCCTGGGCGCACAACTCCGGGAGGCTGTTTGCCACCAGTGCACGCAGCCAGCGACCACGTCGGTGTGCATCCAGCTGGGTTCGGTCCAAATTCCCCCCACTGGCTTCCTCATACACTGGCCACAGTCTATCAGCGAACGCCTGGGGGGTCTCCCCGGGTCTCTGGACAGTGGCATGTACCCGGTCAAACGGACAGCCGTCGTTCAACCCCATGGCCTCCAGGATATCCTCCTGTAGAGCGGCCACTGTTCGCTGACCCCTCTTGCTCTCAGCAGAGAGAGCCTGACACAGGGCTGGGTCCAGTGAGAACAGGAGCAGTTTGCTCCGTTCGGCCTCAGCGCAGTCATTTATGTCTCCTACCTGCTCTACTTCCATAAAGTGGACAGAGGGGTCTCCTTTTCGGGTAAGTTTATTCACATGGGCCACCATCTGCCGCAGCTGGGTCGCACTGTGGGGAAGCATGTATTGGTTCTGTAGGGGACCCTCAGCCTGACCCACTGTGGGTGGTCCGAATCTACTCTGCCTGATGGGGCACATTGGGGCTGGTCCCGGAGGTTTAGATTCCAGCATTTCACCCTGCCTCTTCTCCGGGATCCCCAATGGGGCTGTGGGAGAGGGCCTGTAGGATTCTTCCTCCCTATCCTCCTCCCCACACCCTGTTTCACTATGCTCCCCCTTCCGCACCTCGGCTGGGCTGATAAGGCACACCACTCCTTTACTGGGTGCCTTGCTTTCAGCCCAGCCAAGGGCTTTTGCCTCAGCTAGGGCCAGAGCTTTGGTGTCGGGCCGGGTGGGGATTCGAGTCTCGGGCCCTTCCAGAGCTTTTGCTCCGGCTAGAACAAGGGCTGCTTTGGCTTCAGCCAGAGCCAGGGTGAGCCGATCGATTTGTTCCTGAAAGGAACGATGACCCACCTCTGCCCTGCTGTGGCATGCCTGAAGCGCAGCCTGTAGCTGGAGACTCTTACCCTCTCCCAACCTCCCCTGGTTCTGAGCCTGGGCAAGTTCCTCCTGCAGTCCCCTGACGTAACCTTTTCCCTCAGTTACCTGGGACTGAAGGTATTCCCTGTGGTTGCGATAGCTTTCTCCATCCCTCTCTCGTTCCTGCCTCTCCTACTTTAAATCCTGATCCAGCTTTTCCCTTTCTTTGCTGGACTTTACTAGCTCCTCTCTCTGCTCAGCTAACTCTGTGTGCAGGACATCTACCTGCCTGTCCAAGACCTGTATTTGCTTCAAAAGCAAATCAGCCACATTGCCTTTTCCACTGATCTTTTATGATCTTTACTCTGGGTCCACCTGGGCTGCTGCGTCCTCAGGCCGTTCCGCCCTCAGCAGCGCCTGCACCCACTTCCTTGAGCAGTTTATCCTTGCTGTTACATACCTAGCAATCTTACCTCCATTTTATACTCCTCTCCACCAAGACTGACTGTCTCTTCACCCTCACTCAATGCACGTCCTGCCGCAGTCGCCATTGTAAGGGGAGCTTGGGGTGTGGGTTCCAATCCACACTCCCCTGAGGTTCTGTACATGTGATTTATGAGGATGGGTGAGTAATGAGGCATCAGACACAGTGGGTAAGAGTGCAAAATGGCTAATGTTGTTTATTTAGAATAATAAACACAAAGATAGATGGCATAGGAAGAGGTCGTAAATAGCAGTAATGGCACAATCTCACTCAACAACACGAAAAATTCTCGCAACAGGGAAGGGGAAGATAAGTGGTTGAAACATTCCACTCACACACAACCTCACCTCCCACTTCCACCCTTCTTACCAATTCCTATCCTAAATTGAGTCTGTGAGGGGGTTTGGGCCATACTCACAATCCTATCAACTCCGGGGTTTTGGGGACACTTATTTCAGCTCGGGGTCCCTCTGGGGTGGGTTTTACGTTGTTGTTCGGTTTGGTTTTCCTCCTCGATGTTGCGTCGGTTTCTTCTATTTGCCTCTCGGTTGGCTCCTAAGCAAAAAGCTGCTGGAGTTAAGCACACCTTCCCCAGAGCGAGGGCCCTGTGAAGAGCTGACTCAACTCCCCTTTAACTCAACTCAACCACAACGAAAACTGACTCCCCCCTTCTTAACTCAACTCTACAACTCAATGCAAAAGCTGACTCCAACCTCTAACCTCCAACCTCCAACCTCCAACCTCAAAAACCTCCTTGTGTGTTTTTGCAGCCTTTTCTTATAGTCCGTTCATCTTCGCGCCAAAATTGCATGCCATTGTCTTGGGTCTTCCTTGAATAAAATGGGGTGTGAATGGCAGTTCGATGTGTATCGATCTGTCTGGAATGGGAGATTAGCCACACCTCCTGTATCCTGTCACTCGCTGATGGGGTGAATGAAGATGATTGTTCACTATCTCGACAGAGGTGCCACTCTGTCTGGGCTGGCCAAAATGATTGCATCAGACCTGTGGGCCTTTGTTTAATTATTCAAACTGATACCCTTTGTGTTGCCTTGTGTATTACTGGGGAGATTTTGCCTGGACATGTTGCCTCTTCTGTGAGGGTTTTACACGAAAAGCTGGAGAAATATCCTTTTAAAATATAAAGTTGCCTTGTATCCATTTTCCTGGAAGAACCGAATGTACACTCTTCCCCCTTATGGTAGCTGGCTCATCCCTCGTCCGGTTCCGTGCCCCTGCAACACTGTCTGTTACTGTACAGGGTGGCCAGAGTCCCATCATCCTCCCCAGTTTACAGGCTGTTGGCTGCAGTTGGTCATTTTAAACATGACATCTTCCCATTCTCCCTGCCACATGTCTCCGTGGTTGTAAGGTTCTGCAAAACCAGTCAGCGAGCACAGGGGTGATGGGTGAATGGGACTTGGTGCGACTTAGGACATGAGCAGCCGAGTTCTGGATGACCTCTAGTTTATGTAGTGTAGAATGTGGGAGGCTAACCAGGAGTACGTTGGAAAAGTCAAGTCTAGAGTAACAAAGGCATGAATAAAGGATTCAACAGCAGATGAGCTGAAGCAAGGACAGAGACAGGCAATGTTACAGAGGTGGAAATAGACAGTCTTAGTTATTGCGCGGATATGTGGTCGGAAGCTTATTTCAGCGTCAAATATGACACCAAGCTTGTGAACAGTGTGGTTTATCGTCAGACAGATGTTAGGGAGAGGGATGGAGTCACTGGCTAGGGAACGGAGTTTGTGGCGGGGACCGAAAACAATGGCTTATGTCTTCCCAATATTGAATTGGAGAAAATTTCTGCTCATCCAGAACTGGATGTTGGACAAGCAGTCTGACAAACTAGAGAATGTGGAAGGATTGTGAGAAGTGGTGGTGAGGCAGAGCTTGGTGTCATCAGCGTACATGTGGAAACTGACACTATTTTCGGATGATGTCGCCAAGGGGCCACATATAGATGAGAAATAGGCGAGGGCCAAGGATAGATCTATGGGGGATACTGGAGTTGATGATGTGGGAGCAGGAAGAGAAGCCATTGCAAATGATGCTCTGGCTACAATTAGATAGATAAGAATGGAAATCAAGCGAGTGCAGTCCCACCCAGCAGGACGGCAGTGGAGGGGCGTTGGAAGATGGAGTGGTCAACTGTGTCAAAGGCTGCAGACAGGTCAAGAAGGTGGAGGAGGGATAGTATAGCTTTGCCACAGTTACAAAGGATGTCATTTCAGACTTTGATGAGAGCCTGAGACTTTGGGCTAGATTTTACACTTTTGTGAAGATCGCCCAAAAACGGGTGTTATTTCGGTACAAATGTGTTTTCAGATCGCCAGCTTGTCACCCATTTTCAAAGCCTCTAGTCGCCATTTTAAAAATTGGGCATTACCACGAGTGATATGAAATGAGCTTCAGCATTAAATCTCTCTGACCTTCTGTCATAAAGTGCCACCGTCTTAGCAACAGCATAGCAATGCTCGATTCCTGCGATTCAGGAGGTCAAGGGTCATCATTACATGTGCATAAAAGGAGACAGAGAGAGAGGGAGCTGAGAGGGAGTGAAAGCATGTGTGGGTGTGGTGTGGCTGCTTTGGGAGGAAGGAGGGAGAGTTTTGAGCTTTATAGCAAATTGTGCCAAAAAAACAGCTGTTACCAGCCAGATATTTTCCCGAATTTGGTGCCTATAATGGAGAGAAAGTGGAAGGCGACACGGCACGCTGTGGAGACTGATACTGGCGAGAGCTGTGAGCTGGGAGAGGAACATATTGGAGGACGCAAAAGAGCGAGGAGGTTCTCGGACGATGCGAATGCCTCCCTCCTGCAGAGGTCCAGTCACGCTGGGGTGATTTGACACAGGGAGGGCGTGGGAAGCCCACCCCAAAGGCCTACCAGAAGATATGGGCCGAAATAGCATAGGTGGTCTCGTCGGCGACCAACGAGGTGAGTGAGGGCAACCAATGCCGCAAGCAATGGAACAACCTTGTCGGATCCACAAGAGTAAGTATTACATTTATTTACATGTACTTATGTATTAATATAATTTGATTTGTAACAGTCATGAGTGACTATCATCAGATGCAAGATCTTTCACTTTTACCGGGAATGTTGTACTCAAAGCCTGTGGTCACGGTGCACGTCTTTAGGTACAGAATGATAATTTTCATAATAATCATGATTACATCTGTTGGTTATGTGTTGTATCAGTCTCTGTGACAGTACCTAGCAATGATATCATGCAGTGATTTCATGCCATGTCGTCCTGTTACCTTTTACAAAAGAAGCTCTTGACGAATAGGTTTGTACAGAGGCGAACGGGTGGGGGGCCACCAGTCACCAGTGGCCTCACTGATATGGAGGAACGGGTGCTCGCACTCGTGGGGAAGCACCCCCGGATGGCCACGCAAGCAGCTGCAGACCCTGAAGTGATGCCACGTGAGTAAAGTATACACCATTGTGTGAGGTAAAGTCAATAGATGCCACACCCACTCATATCCGAACAATAATATATGATAGATGATTTCTAAAATTGTCCTATAAATAATGCTGGCCTCATGAGAATCATTAAAATGCAGAATGTGTTGATGGTCATGAAATGTGATGTCTGTGATGACTTTGATGACTTTTGTTGTACATATGCTGTGTGTAGCGCTGGACTCACCTTGTGACCATAGCACCCCATTCTCCTCCAATAACCTCATTTGTGTTTTGCAGCTCAGCCAGTGGTGCATCCCAAGCAAGACCAGTGAGGCCAGAAGGTGGGGGCGCGGGGCCGGACTCGGTGGACGATCCTACATCTGCTGCTGAGGAGATCCGATTCTCGCCCGTCACTTAGCTGGGTCTGTTCTCCACGGATGAAAGCGCGAACTTTGAGGAGTCTGCATTGCCAGGCTCCAGAAGGCATTCCATCCAACACCATCTAGTGCTCCTCCGGCCATTCCCACCTCCACTCTGGAGGTACTGGGCCTAAGCACCTCACCACAGGGCACCCCATTTGTCCCTAGGATGGCGCCGACCCCGCGGAGGTTTCGTGGATGCGCCAGGTCTGGTCCACGAGCACCAGTAGAGAGCGGAGAGATGGTACAGTTGTCCAGGAGCACTGTAGACATAGGTGACCAGATCCTAAATGCATTGGGGGCATATCCCGACAGTTGGCCAGCATCTCCGGCACCACGACGGAGTACGTTCCGCGGATGGTGGAGGCCAGAAGGCGATAGCTAGGAACACTCGTGGCACAGGCCTCCCAGTGGTCCCGGAGTGCGGCACTCCACCCCTAGGTTCCACACCCCCAGTGCCAATGATACATGAGAGGCAGGAGCAAGATCCTGCTTCTGGATCCAATGTAGAATTTACCAATATCTCACAAAGATTCCAGGTACCTTTCCCCTACAGAGGAGAAGAATCCCTTTCTGGGCTTTTAAAATGAGTTTAAAGGGGCAGACGCAGCCTGCGGGGGATAAAAGGGGATGCATTCATGGAGACCCCTCCCTAGTGTTTGGACTCATAGGAAAGGGAATTCAAAATGGACCTAAATTACAGAAGCTTGAGATCCCCTAAACATCTATGGGAAGGAGCATATCAATTTTAAGATTCTACAACATTTTGGCTGCGAAAAAGAGTTTCCAAATACAGGAGGTGGGGCCAACGTCTGAAACAGTTTCCATTTTGTGGCTAAATGGGCAATATCTGGGCATTACACCTCATTTCAGCATTAAAATGGACGTTAAGTGGGCGTTGTGCATGCCAAAATAATGGAAAATCTAGCCCATTAACTCTTTTTCTCAATCCACTGGTGCTGTATGACCTGCTGAGTATTTCCAGCATTTGCTGTTTATACTCCTAATATGCTGGCCTGGAGTTTTCGTTTGATTGTGCTGGTTTATTCAGCGCAATTGCCCCGATATCGGCATAACGGGCGCAAACGATTGCTGAATTTTAAGTGCAAATTACATCCAGTGTAACTCGAGTTTCCATGATTTTTGCACTAGTCTTAAAATCATTGCATTGGAAGCAGGCCCCGCCAATAAACCTGGTCCTGTTCTCAGTGCAAATTAATCACCATTGGGAGTTTCTGCTAATTGCGCGCGGTGCAGGCCTACGTGGAGGCTCTAAAAAATTAAGCTGGATCTTTTGGCCGCAAGGACACTAATTCGTATGCTTTGAAAGGTTTTGAATGATTTTTAAAAAATGTTGCTAATGACTACTGTACCCCAATCTAATTAGAAAATAGGTTTGTATATTTTTTTAAAGTCATTTTCAGTCACATAAAATTGGTTACTCACAGGAATGACTTTTTGATTAAAAGTGCTTATTTTTTGTGTTAAACCGTTTTTCAGCTGTATGAATCAAACTTTAGCAAGTTACCACTCTTAAATATAGCAAGGAATATTTTTTAAGGCAAAATAAAAAAAATATTCTAAAACGCTGCCCGATTGTGCTGGTTCATGGCAGATTTTACAGTCCTTGGTATGCAAACAAAAGTTTTAGCGGAAAAGTGGGAAAAAAAACACTTTTCAAAATGGCCGCAATTTTGGACCCAATTTGAGTCGGAATCATCGATCGTGCCCAAAGCCGAAACTCTACTCCACTGTATCTGTGACTTAAAAATTAACCTCCTGCACAGAATGTAAATCTAACATCCTGAGGTTAAACCACCATTTTGTCATAAGATGCTCAATCACTCAATAGTTAAGATGCTCCTCAAAAATTACAAACATTACTCAGCTTCATTCCACCTTCAGAACTTGGTCCCAGGTCTATGCCAGATAACATCATTATTACAACTGCGCAGAGGGGATGTGATCTATAGAAAGTAATATCATAAAGACAATGCACAGTGAATGAGTGAATCAAAGTGTGAACATTTATGAATATATACTCACATTACAAAATAACCTTTATCGATCCTCTACCTTCTTTAAAATGTACCATCCAGTTTATATCTCCTGCCTTCGTGCAGGAACTGGATACAATCAGTGATTATTCCTCAGTTTCAATTACTTTTATTCTTAAATTATCCACAGGAAAAATGCCAATCTTATGAATACTATGTGTGAGTCAGCCCTCTTGTCCTTAAGTAATATTTATTTCCTTCTAGGTTTTTTTTGAAATTCAGAAAGTAAGTTGGAGTACCAAATTTCGTAATGCAGGACGCAAATGTGAAAAGAGTAAAAGAGATGGGACAAATCAGGAATTAGTGAGATTATAGGAACACGGATAGACTGAGGGAGATAAGAGTCTTACAGTTCTGAGATCCTGGGAAAGAATGAATTAGAGTAGGAAATACTATAATGAGTCTTGATTTCAACACAGCTAAGAAGCAGTGAGGATGGATGATATAAAGGAGTTTAGAAGGAATAAGCAAAGAAAATTCATAGAAGTATTGTTGATGAAAGTTCGTTGGATATATTCAAGAGGGAATTAGATATGGCCCTTATGGCTAAAGGGATCAAGGGGTATGGAGAGAAAGCAGGAAAGGGGTACTGAGGTGAATGATCAGCCATGATCTTATTGAATGATGGTGCAGGCTCGAAGGGCTGAATGGCCTACTCCTGCACCTATTTCCAATGTTTCTATGTTTCTATGATAAAACAGAGAGAGATAAGAAAGGCTGTAACTCAGAAAACTTGCAGGTTTGAATTAGAGATTGCAATATATACCAACAAGTCAGCTGCGTCAGACTGCCCTGTCAGCAGACTAGGGATAGCAGTCTGCAGCTGGGCCCTCACAGGCTCGAGCGCCCCAAATGTTGCTAGCCATCAGCATCTCAAGGGTCCCAACATGAGCAACAGCAGTTTTCCAGCAGCTTTGCTCAGGCCACTAAGAGAGCACCTCATAAAAGTAATAGCGTTAGGAAACCTTCTTCTAAGAAAGGCATTTTAGCTTGACAGTTGGGTGAGAAATGAATTGAAGACAATTATTGCATTTGACACTAAATTCATCACCTTAATCACATTTGACACTTTGGTCTGCAATGTGGTTTGATAGCAACTTCTGATTCTATATTGTCTGTATGTGATTGATATAGAAGTTGACTGAATAGTTTCAATGTTCTTTAATGCAGAATGATAGAAATGGTGAATGTTGCAACAAAGATTGTAAATGCAAAAGGATTTTATTTAAGTTGTAAGTGCAGTGGCATGACCTAGATCCAGAATTGTCATGCAGTTAACTCACTCCTCACATCTTGTGCTGCTTGGCATTAAGATGGTCTTTCTCTTTTCTGCTGCTTCCTCGCCTTCACCTTAGTCTTTGTTGTCTACTGGCTGGTGTTCTTATGCCATGGATGTAAGGAAAATCAGCCACTGCTGCAAATCCCCAAGCTCACTTCTGTTGATTGTTAATGTCAATGAGGAAAGTGATGTAGTGATTAGCCCTGGCAAACAAGACTTCAGTGACCTGCTTAACGAAGCTGTGTACTACAGACTGGGAGATGTGGCTGATGTCCCCTGTAGCAGCTAATGGCAAAGAATTTAAGGGCAGTGGCAACTTGGATAGCCACAGGCAAAGCATGGCCTCCTGATCCAGGTGGCAGCAAGTCTTATTACAGGAGGCTGCAGAGATCTGCAACAGCCTGCCCAGAGAAGCACAGCACAACTCGTCAGATAGGTCAAAGAGTCTGTTAGAAATTAGGGGTATCTCAAATGTATATGGTTACTCAAATAATACCGTGTTTAGATGATTGTATTAGAGTTTGAGACAAGTAAAGGGTTAAAGTATAAGTATGTTTTACTGGAACTGCTGAAGTTTCGTTTTCCTGGAAAATGAGTATCAGAAAAGAGACTCTAACCTTGGGAGGACAGGCCTGGATGTTTTAAGGGGAAGATAGTCCTCAGCCTGCTGTAAAGACATGATTGGTTAAGTACAGAAACCAAGTGTAATGATTGTGAGAAGACCCCTAACAGATGGGTTGGTCTTTTTCATGCCTTAAACAAAGAACTCGACATACAATTGGGCACCTTGTTTACAGGTTAAATGATCTTGTCAATATTCTATCCTAGGTCCACCCCTAAAAAAGGGTATAAAAGAAGGAGTCGAAAAGCCCTCAGTGCAGACAGTGGAGTGAGAAATCCTGAGAGTGGATCTAATGCTGACTTTGGTCTAACACCCTTGGGTAGCTTAAGAGAGAGGAAGAAGAAGAGCTGTTCATGCACGCCAGCCATCAGTCCAATCCCAGCTGCTTGTCACGGTCTTATGCTTTTGCGACCCATTCTCTGTCGTCGAACTACTGTATGCAGAAGACGTTTGCGTCTGCGCACATTCAGAGGCTGAACTCCAAGTCATCGACAACATCTTCACTGAGGCGTACGAAAGCATGGGCCTTACACTAAACATCCGTAAAACAAAGGTCCTCCACCAACCTGACCCTGCCACACAGCACTGCCCCCCACTCATCAAGATCCATGGCACGGCCCTGGACAACGTGGACCACTTTCCATACCTCTGGAGCCTATTATCAGCAAGGACTGACATCGATGACGAAGTTCAACACCACCTCCAATGAGCCAGCGCAGCCTTCGGCTGCCTGGGGAAGAGAGTGTTCAAAGATCAGGCTCTCCAATCTGGTACCAAGCTTATGGTTTACAGGGCTGTAGTGATACATCCCCTCCTGTATGGCTCAGAAACGTGGACCATATACAGTAAACACCTCAAATCGCTGGAGAAATACCACCAGCGAGGCCTCCACAAGATCCTGCAAATCCCCTGGGAGTTCAGACGCAACAACTGTCATGTATGTTCATAAGGTCTGCCCACCACCAGAGAGCACTACTGTCGGAGGTCCTAGGGTCATAGGTACACTCGTGCTGGGCCCGGTATATAACTTGAACTTCTCCTTTGTATCTTTACTTCTGGAAGCCATTAAAGACTGACCAGATTACACCTGGTCACTGGCTCTCAGTACGGAGTTTATTGTATCATTTCATACACCATAACTGGCGACGAGGCAAATACGAACCCACACAAAAGTATGGCGAGCACAGCACGATCGAGTACTGTTGGAATTCTTAAGAGATTCAATGAGGGAGAGGATAGGGGCGATTTCACGGATTGTCTTCACCAGTATTTTGTGGCAAACGACCTAAACAAAGACAAGGATGCAGAGAAGCACAGGGCAGTTCTTCTCACCGTCTGTGACCCCACGATCTGTGCACTCATCAAGAATCTGCTCTCATCCACTCTTCCTACACAAAAGGATTATAAAGAACTGTGCGCTCCAGTTCGGTAACACATTAAACCCACGGAAGGAATCCTCATATCCAGATATCGCTTCTATACGCACGTTCGTCCAGAATGCCAGGATGTAGCGGCATTTGTTGCCGACCTGAGACATCTTGCAGGGCCTTGCAAATTTGGGCCTACGTTGGAAGACGTGCTGCATGACTTTTTCGTGATCGGGTCCAACCACGAGCCGATCTTAAGTAAGCTGCTGGCTGCGGAGACGCCGGACCTCAGCAAGGTCATCACCATCGCCCAGGCTTGCATGTCCATGCAGAAAAGCACGAAGCAGATATCGCGACAAAACAGGGACTCCACGGCAAGTACTGTGTACAAAATTGTATCGACGGCTGAGCTGCACATGGCAGGGCCTACTCGACTGTGTATGCGAGAATGGGAGCTGCTCAAAGCCCATCATCAGGCGCAAATCCGAGCTCAACGTGTTGGCATTGCGGGGGCAATCACCGACCACATCAGTGCCACTTCATGCAGTATGTATGCTATGTATGCAGAGGGTGTGCGAAGACGGGGCATCTTCAGTGGACGTGTCCACAGCAGAGCAAGCGAGCTCCGACAGACCACGTGGATGATGATCAATCCACCATGGATCTGGCGATACAGCCCGAAGCATTTAAGAGCTCCGAGGAGGTAGTGTATAGCGTACGTGCGTTCCTAACAAAGAGCCAACCAATAATGATGTAGGTAAAATTAAACAGAGTGCCGGTATCCATGGACTTAGACACGGGTGGGAGTCAATCGATAATGAGCCAGAGGACTTTCGAAAATCTGCGGGAGACCAAGGCAGAGAGACCCAAGCTGAGTCGGATAAATGCGAAGTTACGTACCTACACCAAAAAGCTCATACCAGTGATCGGTAGTGCAGCAGTAAGACTGTTGTACAAGGGAATAATTCATGATCTACCGTTCTAGATTATCCCGGGCAATGGGCAATCGTTATTCGGCAGGAGTTGGCTCGAGGGAAATAAAATGGAAATGGTATGATATCAAAGCTTTGTTATCAGCGGATGATGATTTGTGTGCTCAAGTGCTGAGCAAATTTCCCTCACTGTTTGAACCGGGAATTGGCAGCTTTAAAGGAGCCAAAGTGCAGATTCATCTAGGCCCAGACGCAAGGCCCATCCATCAAAAAGCTAGGGCGGTCCTGCACATGATGAGAGAAAAGGTCGAACTCGAATTGAGCAGGCTACAACGCGAGGGGGTCATCTCACCGGTCAAATTTAATGAATGGGCCAGTCCCATCGTTCTGGTGTTAAAGAGTGATGGCACGGTCAGGATTTGTGTAGTCTACAAGGTCACGATCAACCAAGTTTCAAAACAAGATCAGTACCCGCTACTGAAAGCTGATGACCTGTTTGGATGTAAAGTCGATCTACATGACACAGGAACTAGTTGAATCATCAAAGAAACTTACGTGCATCAACGCGCACAAAGGACTGTTTATTTACAACACGTGCCCTTTTGGCATTTGTTCGGCGGCAGCCATGTTTCAGAGAAACATGGAGAGCCTATTGAAATCCGTCCACAGGACCGTGGTATTTCAAGACGACATCCTAGTCACAAGTCGTGACACTGCCGAGCACCTGCACAATCTGGAAGAGGTTCTGCGTCGTCTGGACAAAGTGGGACTCTGGCTGAAATATTCGAAGTGCGTTTTCATTGCACCAGAGGTCGAATTCTTTGGGCGAAAGATTGCTGCAGACGGAATCAGGCATATAGTCGCAAAAACAGAAGCCATCAGAAATGCGCCCAGGCCCCAGAATGTGACGGAGCTGCGTTCGTTCCTGGGTCTTCTCAACTATTTCAGTAACTTCTTACCCAAATTGAGCACAGCATTAGAATTTTTGCACAAGCTGCTCAGGAAAAGAGACGACTGTGAATGGGGTGAACTTCAAGACAGAGCCTTTGAGAAGGCTAGAAATCTGTTGTGTTCCCACAAGCTACTGGTACTGTATGACCCATGCAAGCGTCTAGTTTTGACCTGTGATGCTTCGTCCTATGGGGTCAGCTGCGTACTCCAGCAAGCCAATGAGTCAGGCAAACTACTAACAGTTGCATACATGTCTCGAAGCCTGTCCAAGGTGGAAAGAGGCTACGGCATGGTAGAGAAAGAGGCTTTAGCATGTGTTTATGGGGTAAAACAAATGCAGCACTACCTGTTTGGGCTTTGCTTCGAGCTGAAAACCAATCACAAGCCGCTTATATCGTTGTTCTCAGAACACAAAGGTATCAATACCAACGCATCGTCCGCATCCAGAGGTGGGCGCTGACATTATCTGCTTATGATTATGTCATTCGCCATAGACCAGTCACTGACAATTGCGCTGATGCATTGAGCCGATTACCGTTGCCCACTCCGGAGGTGGAAACACCAATGCCCGCAGAGCTATTCATGGTCATGGATGCCTTTGAGAGTGAAGTGTCGCCTGTCACTGCTCAACAAGTTAAGTCCTGGACCAGCCAGGATCCGACCCCATCGGTTGTAAAATGTTGTGTTCTTAATGGGAACTGGTCGACCATCCCCCAAGGAAATGGGTGATGAAATCAAACCGTACAGCTGTCACAAAGATGAGCTTTCCATCCAGTCTGACTGTTTACTGTGGGGTAATCGTGTTGTAATGCCCAAGAAAGGCAGGGCGAGATTTGTACGGGAGTTACATAGTACGCATCCCAGTATTGTCATGTTGAAGGCCATCACCAGGTCCCATGTTTGGTGGTCTGGCATTGACTTGGACTTAGAGTCATTTGTACATCAGTGCAGCACTTGCATGCAGTTAAACAATACCCCAAAGGAAGCTCTGCTCAGTCTGTGGTCATGAATCCATATTGACTTTGCGGGCCCCTTCCTCGGTACAATGTTTTTTGTGGTGGTGGATGCATACTCCAAATGGATAGAATGTGTGATCATGTCATCCAGCACTTCCACTGCCACATTGAGAACCTGAGAGCCATGTTTGCTACACATGGTCTGCCAGACATCGGTGTCAGTGACAACGGACCGTGTTTCACGAGCCTGGAGTTTCAAGAGTTCATGAAACGCAATGGCATAAAACATGTGAGGTCAGCCCTGTTCAAACCTGCGTCCAATGGTCAAGTGGAGCGGGCAGTTCAAAACATCATAACTCATGGTTCCTTGCCGACACGCCTGTCACGCATACTGCTCAGTTACACTGACGAACCGGAACAGTTGGATGAAGACACCGCGAGCTTCGACGACCAACCAACTCACGTCCAGTCATCAGGAGAACCCACTGTGGCCAACGCCCAGCCCCAAGTCATGAGAGACTGGGAAAGCACTAGGATTGTACTGAGACGGTCAACCAGGGAGCAAACGGCTCTGGACCGTCTGAACTTGTAATATGGACTTGAGCATTGCGGCACTGGAGCTGCGCATGGATTCACTCTGGAGTATCCGCGATGCTGAGGATGTCGTGAATAGCACGTTTAGTGAGTTGATCACACAGCAGGTAAAGATTACACAGGCAGATAGGGAATGGATGACCAGCAGGAAGAGCAGTGCAAGGAAGGTAGTGCAGGGGCCCCTGCGGTCATCTACCTCCAAAACAGATATAACACTTTGCATACTGTTGGGTGAGATAGCCCATCGGGGAAAGCAGCAGTAGCCAAGTTCATGGCACCATGGGTAGCTCTACTGAGCAGGAGGGCAGGAAAAAGAGTGGGAGAACTATATTGGTAGGGGATTCTATTGTAAGGGGAATAGATAGGCGTTTCTGCGGCCGCAAACGAGACGCCAGGATGGTATGTTGCCTCCCTGGTGCAAGGATCAAGGATGTCTCGGAGCAGCTGCAGGGCATTCTGGAGGGGGAGGGTGCACAGCCAGTTGTTGTGGTGCATATAGGTACCAACGATATAGGTAAAAAGCGGGATGAGGTCCTAAAAGCTGAATTTAGGGAGCTAGGAGTTATATTAAAAAGTAGGACCTCAAAGGTAGTAATCTCAGGATTGCTACCAGTGCCATGTGCTTGTCCGAGTAGAAATAGCAGGATAGTTAAGATGAATATGTGGCTTGAGGAATGGTGCAAGAGGGAGGGATTCAAATTCCTGGGACATTGGAACCAGTTCTGGTGGAGGTGGGACCAGTACAAACCGTATGGTCTGCACCTGGGCAGGATTGGAACTGATGTCCTAGAGGGAGTGTTTGCTAGTGCTGTTGGGGAGCATTTAAACTAATAGGGCAGGGGGATGGGAACCTATGCAGGGAGACAGAGTGAAGTAAAATGTGGTCAGAAGCAAAAGGAGAAAAGTAAAGGTGGAGGGCAGAAAAATGAAAGGCAAAAATCAAAAAGGGCCACATTATAACATAATTCTAAAAGGACAAAGAGTGTTAAAAAACAAGCCTGAAGGCTCTGTGTCTCAATGTGAGGAGCATTCGTAATAAGGTGGATGAATTAACTGCACAGATAGCTGTTAATAGATATGATATAATTGGGATTACGGAGACATGGCTCCAGGGTGACCAAGGCTAGGGACTCAACATCCAGGGGTATTCAATATTCAGGAAAGATAGCCTGAAAGGAAAAGGAGGTGGGTTATGTTGCTTATTAAAGAGGAGACTAATGCAATAGTAAGGAAGGACATTAGCGTGGATGATGTGGAATCTGTATGGGTAGAGCTGTGGAACACCAAAGGACAGCAAATGCTCGTGGGAGTTGTGTACAGACCACCAAACAGTCATCGTGAGGTTGGGGATGGCATCCACAGGAAATTAGGGATGCATGCAATAAAGTTACAGCAGTTATCATGGGTGACTTTAATCTATATATAGATTGGGCTAAACAAACTGGTAGCAATACGGTGGAGGAGGATTTCCTGGAGTGTATAAGGGATGGTTTTCTAGATCAATATGTCGAGGAACCAACTAGAGAGCTGGCCATCATAGACTGGGTGTTGTATAATGAGAGAGGATTAATTAGCAATCTTGTTGTGCGAGGCCCCTTGGGGAAGAGTGACCATAATATGCTAGGATTCTTCATTAATATGGAGAGTGACACAGTTAATTCAGAGACTAAAGTCCTGAACTTAAAGAAAGGTAACTTCAACAGTATGAGACTGGCAAAGGATACTTAAAGGGTTGATGGTGGATAGGCAATGGCAGACATTTAAAGATCACATGGATGAACTTCAACAATTGTACATCCCTGTCTGCCGTAAAAATAAAATGAGGAAGGTGGCTCAACCGTGGCTTACAAGGGAAATTAGGGATAGTGTTAAGTCCAAGGAAGAGGCATATAAATTAGCCAAAAAAGCAGCAAACTTGAGGACTGGGAGAAACTTAGAATTCAGCAGAGGAGGACAAAGGGTTTAATTAGGAGGGGGAAAGTAGAATATCAGAGTAAGCTTGCAGGGAACATAAAAACTGACTGCAAAAGCTTTTACAGATACGTGAAGAGAAAAAGATTAATGAAGAGAAATGTAGGTCCCTTACAGTCAGAATTAGGCAAATTTATAATGGGGAACAAAGACATGGCAGACCAATTGAACAAATACTTTGTTTCTGCCTTCACTAAGAAAGAATAACCTTCCGGAAATACTAGGGGACCGAGGGTCTAGCGAGAAGGTGGAGCTGAAGGAAATCCTTATTAGTCAGCAAATTGTGTTAGGAAAATTGATGGGATTGAAGGCCGATAAATCCCCAGGGCCTGAATGTCTGCATCCCAGAGTACTTAAGGAAGTGGCCCTCTAAATAGTGGATGCATTCGTGGTCATTTTCCAATATTCTATAGACTCTGGATCAGTTCCTTTGGACTGGAGGTTAGCTAATGTAACCCCACTTTTTAAAAAAGGAGGGAGAGAGAAAATAGGGAATTATAGACCAGACAGCCTGACATCAGTGGTGGGGAAAATGTTGGAATCAATTATTAAAGATGTAATAGCAGTGCATTTATAAAGCAGTGACAGGATCAGTCCAAGTCAGCATGGATTTATGAAAGGGAAATCATGCTTGACAAATCTTCTATAATTTTTTGAGGATGTAACTGGTCGAGTGGACAAGGGAGAACCAGTAGATGTGATATATTTAGACTTTCAAAAGGCTTTTGACAAGGTTCCACACAAGAGATTAGTGTGCAAAATTAAAGCACATGTTATTGGGGGTAATGTACTGACATGGATAGAGAACTGGTTGGCAGACAGGAAGCAAAGAGTCGGAATAAACGGGTCCTTTTCAGAATGGCAGGCAGTACCGCAAGTTTCAGTGCTGGGACCCCAGCTATTTACAATATACATTAATGATCTTGACGAAGGAATTGAATGTAATATCTCCAAGTTTGTAGATGACACTAAACTGGGTGGCAGTATGAGCTGTGAGGAGGATGCTAAGAGGTTGCAGGGTGACTTGGACAGGTCAGGTGAGTGGGCAAATACAAGGCAGATGCGGTATAATGTAGACAAATGTGAGGTTATCTAATTTGGTGGCAAAAACAGGACTGACTCTTGGCCTGAACACCCCATGTGCTGGGAATGGTCTCCTACCAGCAGTCTCCCTCACCTGCTGTCTTCTAATAGGCTCCTGCTGCTGCTCCTCATGCTCCACCTCTCCTTCCATTCAAATCAAACTGGCAACAATAACACTCATGATAAGCAGATAGAACTTATAACGCAAAAAAATGCAAAACATATCAGAAAGCAGCAATCTGGAAGCTGCAAACTCACCTGCCAATTCAAAAAACACAATGGCCGACACATCCCATCATCCACTAACTTACAGCTGAGTGTCTCTTTAAATATTGTTCAGTGGCTCTGAGGGACCATCCCACTAGGTTTTACTGGTGGGTTCCATTTTGGACGAGACTTCAGTGATTTCACATTAAAATTATATTGGGGTCCTAATTGCGACATTGGACTCCGATTTGCATGTATTTATGAGTTGCCTGTCTATGGCATTGATGAAATGTCTGTCTATGGCATTCATGAGGTGTCTGTCAATGGCAGGCGCTTCAGCCAACTAAAAAAAATCTGTGCAGTTAAAATGGCGGGCAGCAGTAACAGAGCAGTATGAATTCTGCAATTATTTTAACCCTCTGACTTCTCCCTTTCTGCTGGGGCGGGGTTAAAATTGCCTCTATTGAGTCAACAAAATGATTTATGGTATATTACTGAATTTAGGAGCTCATTCTACTATGTCCTTTATCACACCACTGTGCCATTTGGGTTAGTGACAAGACACTGAAATTATAATTAAAAATATGTTTTTGATCAGACTTGATTCCCTGTCTGATGTTGCCATTTTTGCCATCATTGGCATTCTGCTTTAGTTGAAACTTCTTATACTTGCTCTCTGGGAACGTTGTAAGTGCAGACTCTGTCAAAACATATTATCAATCGCATGCAGAAGAAAGTAAACTGTTCATGGGATTTGTCAAGCTTTGTACATAAGGAGACATAAATTTGGTAAGCTGTAGTACTACTGGACTGCTCTTAATGAATGCTTTTCAGCAAATAAATACCTGCTTTATTAAGTGTAATGATCTTAAAATTAGGTTCCTTGAATATTACTATTACAATTAATGCATTCACATGGTGTTCCTATTTTAAGAGGGGTTAGCCTATTTATTTTGGGGATGTCCTAGGTTGCGAAAGGTGCTATATAAATGCAAGTCTTTCTTCTTTTATTTTCAATGTGATAGCGCCTCTGTTAAAATAACAGGAAATGAGTTTCGTTCAAATGATTGTGAAGTATTTGCATGCTAGTATTCAAATAATCTCATTTCAAAGCAAATGAGTGATGAAATATGGGAGCTTTTTTATATTCTTGTTTTGGCACGACAGAAAATAAACTTTTATCACATTACACCAACATACCAGTCAATTTAATCAAATATGTGCCTGATCAATACTCAGCTATTGAATAGTGATGTGGTACTAGTTCTGTCAAAAGCCAGAAATGTTGTAGAAAAATTGAATTTTAAGCTGAGTGCCACCAGGATCTCAAATCAAACATGTATGACCATCTGGCCTAATGGCCTGCTGGATAAAGGCATTGCTTAATACAGCTGTCATCCAAACAGACCAGAGATCCCAGGTTTGACTCCTGGCTCAGCTAACTGATCTTAGCTGTGGAACAGTTGAATCACTGCAATTGTCCTCAGTACCTGTGGGCAGGGAAGGGAAAGATCAGCCAAAAGTCCAACTCCTGAGCCCATGAGTTGACCCTCGTTGCGAGTGTTTTACAAACATAAAATGAGTGCAACAAGGGCCAGTTTCAAAGACATACGTTCCGAGCCCCAAGGATGCCTAAAAGATCTCCATCCCAATATTGAGCAAGGCCAGTTTTTAGGAATCTGGGGCAGCCACGGAGAACAGGCATTAGGCCTCTTGCATATGCTAATGAGGGATCTTACATCTGTTTTCGAACCTGCCTGAGAAATTGGGCATGGGCCTGCTCTCCTCAGGTTTTGCTGACATGTATTTGGTCGAGCAAGCCACCACAAAGGTAAGTTCAATCATTATAAAATGTTGATGTGCAGCCAGGAAGAGCAGCAATGATTCCTCCCTGCTCCACAGAACTCCTGAGGGAAGCTGCCAGCCGCAATTGGCTTCCCTCCCGTTGTCCTCTGACCCCCCCCGGCACTTACCCGAGGCCGATGCTGGGGATGGATGTGGCCTGAAATCCATTCCCGCAGAAGGACAAGCTGCCTGTGGAGGAGCGACAGTTTAATTAGATGAGGCCCCAGCCCCAAGTTTGATCTTGCCTTGAGTCACTGGGTTTGCGTGTGGGTTGTGGCTGCATCACCGCCATCATGCCTGAAACTGGGTGGCGACAAATATCAATCGCCTGAAACTTGCGGTATTCCACTAGTCACTCTCTGCCATTCTGAAAAGGACCCGTTTATTCCGACTCTTTGCTTCCTGTCTGCCAACCAGTTCTCTATCCATGTCAGTACATTACCCCCAACAACAAGTGCTTTAATTTTGCACACTAATCTCTTGTGTGGGACCTTGTCAAAAGCCTTTTGAAAGTCTAAATACATCACATCCATTGGTTCTCCCTTGTCCACTCTACCAGTTACATCCTCAAAAAATTCTAGAAGATTTTTCAAGCATGATTTCCCTTTCATAAATCCATGCTGACTTGGACTGATCCTGTCACTGCTTTACAAATGTGCTGCTATTACATCTTTAATAATTGATTCCAACATTTTCCCCACCACCGATGTCAGGCTGTCTGGTCTATAATTCCCTGTTTTCTCTCTCCCTCCTTTTTTAAAAAGTGGTGTTACATGAGCGACTCTCCAGTCCATAGGAACTGATCCAGAATCTATAGAATGTTGGAAAATTACCTCCACTATTTCTAGGGCCACTTTTATAAGTACTCTGGGATGTAGACTATCAGGCCCTGGGGATTTATCGGCCTTCAATCCCATCAATTTCCCTTACACAATTTGCTGACTAATAAGGATTTCCTTTTGTTCCTCCTTCTCGCTAGACCGTTGGTCCCCTAGTATTTCTGGAAGGTTATTTGTGTCTTCCTTAGTGAAGATGGAACCAAAGTATTTGTTCAATTGGTCTGCCATGTCTTTGTTCCCCATTATAAATTCACCTGATTCTGACTGTAAGGAACCCACATTTGTCTTCACTAATCTTTTTCTCTTCACATTTCTGTAGAAGCTTTTGCAGTCAGTTTTTATGTTCTTTACAAGCTTGCTCTCATACTCTATTTTCCCCCTCCTAATTAAACCCTTTCTCCTCCTCTGCTGAATTCTAAATTTCTCACCAGTCCTCAGGTTTGCTGCTTTTTTTGGCCACTTTATATGCCTTTTCCTTGGATTTAACACGATCCCTAATTTCTCTTGTGAGCCACGTTTGAGCCATCTTCCCTGTTTTATTTTTACGCCAGACAGGGATGTACAATTGTTGAAGTTCATCCATGTTGATAGGTCCTTACTATACAGTATAAATGCACACGAGGCCCATGCTTGAGAGAAGGTCAGTCTGTGACCTGTCCTTTATTCCTTCACACTCAAGTGATGAAGGTGGGTGGAGCTTCCCTTTTTGTACCTGTAGGTCCAGGTTAGGAGTGTCTCCCACCGAGTGGTCATTGTTCTCACAGTGTACAACTTAGGTCAGATTATACATGGGTTACAATGCTGGTTGAATACATGACATCACCTCCCCCGCAAAGTCTTATTGGGATCACAGGTTGAGTCTCTCTGGTGGTTTACGCTTTCTTGTAGAGCGCCTGAGTTGGGGCTCCGGTTGTTGGGCGCTGGCCTGAGTGTCTGCTGTTTGCGGTGCCTCAGGCCTATCCAGACTGCCCACAGTGATTGGGCTCTCCTCCCTTTGGTTCCGGTGTTCGGTCACCTGTGGTGGAGTTGTTAGCGTGAATGTTTTCTCAGAAGAATCACTCAACACTCAGAGTCGGTTCCAACGCCAATGCGGCCTTTATTTTTGCCGGCGGGGAGAGAGCCTCTGATTAACTCCAGGCACTCTACTCAGACGAACAAAGAAACTCATCGATATTTATATGTTTTACAATAGTTCTTTACAGTTACTCAGCCCACTTCGACTGGACACAATCCAATCATACCGATTATAGATTACATATAGGTTTCTTTAACCCAGTAGAATTCTCCTGATATCTCAGGGGCTGTATGTTCGGTTTTTGTCAGCTCGGGCTGATTAATGACCTCGTTATGTGAGGTGGGCCCCCCGCCTTATCTCTGTTCCTCGGGTTCTGCTCAGTCAAAGGACATTCCACATCAGGTATTATAATGGTTCATTTATAGTTATCTTGTCTCAAGTGAGTGAGCTAAGGCATTCCCGGTAGTGGGCCTCACAGGGTCATTGCTCAGTCATTGCTCAGTTAGCCCCAGTTCATTACTTGACTAACGGGGTTCTCATCATGTTTGGGCAGCCATTTTATATGTGGCCACTTTAAACTTATATGAGTTTAGATATATTCAGCAGGTGCCTAATGCCTAGTGTTTTGATATATTCAGCAGGTGCCTAATGCCTACAACAGAGTGAACTCTACATTGTATTCTTCCTCTGCTTCTTCTATGGGGTTGCTGAACCTCCTTTTTGTTTGATCCACATGTTTGCGGCAGATTTGTCCATTGGTAAGTTCAACTATCAGAATCCTATTTCCCTCTTTGGCAATCACAGTGCCTGCGAGCCATTTGGGCCTGCAGAGTAGTTGAGGACAAAAACAGGATCATTTACATCAATACATTGCGTCCTCGCATTCCTGTCATGGTAGTCATATTGTGGCTGGCGCCTGCTCTCGACAATTTCTTTCATGGTGGGGTGTATAAGGGTTTTGAGCTTCCTTTTCATTAGCAGCTCTGCGGGTGGAACCCCTGTAAGCTAATGTGGTCGGGATCTATTGGCCAACAGGAGGCGTGATAAGCGTCATTGTAGGGAACCCCCTTAGATTCTGAGCATCCCCTGTTTGATTATCTGCACTGCTCGTTCTGCCTGGCCGTTTGAGGCCGGCTTGAACGGTGCCGTTCTGACATGGTTAATTCCATTGCCTGCCATGAAGTCCTGGAATTCAGTGCTTGTGAAGCCCTGGCCATTGTCGCTGACCAAGATGTCCGGTAGACCGTGGGCGGCGAACATTGCCCGTAGACTTTCTACCGTGACAGAGGATGTGCTTGAATTTAAAATGTCACACTCGATCCATTTGGAGTAGGCGTCTACTACAACCAAAAATATTTTTCCCATGAAAGGACCTGCGTAGTCCACATGGACGCGCGACCAAGATTTGGCGGGCCAGGATCAGGGGCAAAGGGGGGCTTCGCTGGGTGCATTGCCCAGCTGGGCACACATGTTGCACCTGCGAACACAAAGTTCCAGATCTGCCTCGATCCCTGGCCACCAAACGTGTGACCTGGCAATTGCCTTCATCATGACAATGCCCGGGTGCTCATTGTGGAGTTTTCTGATGAACACCTCTCTGCCCATCTGGGGCATGACTACGCGGTTTCCCCACAATAGGCAATCGGCCTGAATCGAAAGTTCATCCCTGTGCCTGTGAAATGGTTTAAATTCCTCAGGGCATGCCCTGTATGTGGCTGCCCAGTCCCCATTCAGGACACATTTCTTGACTAGAGACAATAGCGGGTCTCTATTTGTCCAGACTTTAATCTGACGGGCTGTCACGGGTGAGCCTTCGCATCCGAAAGCTTCAACAACTATGACCATCTCAGCAGCATGCTCGGTAGCCCCTTCAGTGGTGGCTAGTGGGAGCCTGCTGAGTGCATCGGCGCAGTTTTCGGTGCCCGGTCTGTGCCGAATTGTTTTGTCATAGGCGGCTAACGTGAGTGCCCACCTCTGTATGTGGGCCGATGCGTTTGCATTTATGGCCTTGTTGTTAGCCAAAAGGGACGTTAGGGGTTTGTGATCTGTCTCCAGCTCAAATTTCCTGCCAAACAGGTACTGGTGCGTTTTCTTTACAGCATATACACATGCGAGTGCCTCCTTTTCTACCATCCCGTAACCCCTTTCTGCCTGGGACAGACTCCTGGAGGCATAAGCTACCGGCTGTAACTGACCTTTGACATTGACATGCTGCAACACACACCCGACACCATAGGATGACGCATCGCACATTAACACAAGTTTCTTACATGGGTCGTGTAGTGTTAACAGAGTGTTGGAACATAACAAATTGCGTGCTCTATTAAAAACCCTTTCCTGGCTGTCCCGCCAGACCCATTCGCGACCTTTGCATAGGAGCACGTGTAGCGGCTCTAGCAATGTGCTCAATTTGGGAAAAAAGTTCCCAAAATAGTTCAGGAGCCCCAGGAACGAACGCAGCTCCATCGTGTTACGGGATCTGGGTGCTCTCTGGATCGCTTCCGTCTTAGACACAGTAGGGCTGATCCCATCTGCTGCTACCCTCCTCCCCAGGAATTCTACCACTGGAGCTAGGAAGACGCACTTTGTCTTTTTCAGTCGCAGCCCTACCCGGTCCAGTCTGCGTAGCACCTCCTCCAGGTTGT
The DNA here is from genome assembly GCF_044704955.1 of Pristiophorus japonicus. Classification (NCBI taxonomy): domain Eukaryota; kingdom Metazoa; phylum Chordata; class Chondrichthyes; family Pristiophoridae; genus Pristiophorus; species Pristiophorus japonicus. Next base: position 22,324,829 of record NC_091982.1, read on the forward strand.
GGAGGTGTTCTTCAGTGTCGTAACCCATGATGAGGTTGTCATCCTGAAAAACCACCGTCCCTGGAATCGACTTGAGGAGGCTTTCCATATTTCGTTGGAAGATCGCGGCGGCCGAGCAAATCCCGAACGGACATCTGTTGTACTCAAACAACCCCTTGTGTTTCGTGATGGTGGTCAGCTTCTTTGACTCACTCGCCAGCTCCTGGGTCATGTAAACTGAGGTCAGGTCCAATTTTGAAAAAAGTTTGCCACCGGATAGCGTTGCAAAGAGGTCCTCCGCTCTCGGTAGCGGGTACTGGTCTTGGAGTGACACCCGATTGATGGCGGCCTTGTAATCACCACATATCCTGACCGACCCATCCGTCTTGAGCACCGGCACAATCGGGCTCACCCAGTCACTGAATTCGACTGGCGAGATGATGCCTTCCCTCAGCAGACGGTCCAATTTGCCTTCTATCTTTTCCCGCATCACGTACAGCACCGCTCTGGCCTTGTGGTGTACTGGCCTGGCGTCCGGGTTTATGTGAATCACTACCTTGGCCCCCATGAAAGTGCCGATGCCGGGTTGAAATAATGTGTCAAATTTGGCCAGGATCTGTGAGCATCATGCTCGCTCCACAGAAGAAATTGCGTTGACATCGCCCCATTTCCAGTTCATGACAGCAAGCCAACTCCTCCCGAGTAGTGCGGGACCGTCCCCTGGGACAATCCAGAGTGGCATCCTGTTCTCCGAATCTTTGTGGGTCACGACTACCGTGGCGCTGCCTAGCACCGGAATGATCTCCTTTGTGTAAGTCCGTAGCTGTGCGTCAATCGGCGATAATTTTGGCCTCCTGGCCTTGGACACCCACAACTTTTCGAACTGTTTGATACCCATCAGGGACTGGCTGGCCCCCGTGTCTAGCTCCATTGTTACTGGGATGCCATTGAGGAGCACTTTCATCATTATCGGTGGCGTCCTGGTGTATGAACTGTATACGTGCTACACATGAACTCGCTGAACTTCAGCTCCCAGCGATTTCCCCCAGCGTTCATTTCTGCAATTTCTGCAGGTATTTTGCTCATCTCTGCAAACTGTGGCTGAGTATGTGCCTCCACGTCTCCAACATGAGCTGTTATTGGAAACAAAAGGTTCCTTGCCAGTCGATCGTCCCTGACTGCCCCTGTTATTGTCCTTGAGTGCACCATTAACAGGTGTTGATGGCCCCATTACTGGCCGCATTGTCTCTTGCAATGGTGTGAATCGCCGTTCAACTTGCCATTGTCTCTGTCAAACTCCCCCTCTGGGTTTGTCTACATGTTGGGGCATGCCCGATTGCCCTTGTCTGCCTGGAGAACTGTGTGCTGCTTTAACAATGTTGAATCTCTGTTCCAACCATTCCTTAACACAGTACCTCTCGCCTGTTCTGCTAGTGGCCATGCTTGCGTGGTTTAAATCCCAGTTTCTCATCGCCATTGATAGGTCCTTACTATACAGTATAAATGCTTGAGAGAAGGTCAGTTTGTGACCTGTCCTTTATTCCTTAGCACTCAAGTGATGGAGGTGGGTGGAGCTTCCCCTTTTGTACCTGAAGGTCCAGGTTAGGAGTGTCTCCCACCTAGTGGTCATTGTTCTCACAGTGTACAACTTAGGTCAGATTATACATGGGTTACAATGCTAGTTGAATACATGACACATGTGATCTTTAAATGTCTGCCATTGCCTATCCACCGTCAAACTTTTAAATATCATTTGCCAGTCTATCCTAGCCAATTCACGTCTCATACTGTCGAAGTTAACTTTTTTTTAAGTTCAGGACTCTAGTCTCTGACCTCCATCTTAATGAAGAATTCTAGCATATTATGGTCACTCTTCCCCAAGGGGCCTCGCACAACAAGATTGCTAATTAATCCTCTCTCATTATACAACACCCAGTCTAGGATGGCTGCTCTCTAGTTGGTTCCTCGACATATTGGTCTAGAAAACCATCCCTTATACACTCCAGGAAATCCTCTTCCACCGTATTGCTACCAGTTTGTTTAGCCCAATTTATATGTAGATTAAAGTCACCCATGATAACTGCTGTACCTTTATTGCACGCATCTCTAATTTCCTGTTTGATGCCATCCCCAACCTCACTATGACTGTTTGGTGGTCTGTACACAACTCCCACTAGTGTTTTCTGCCCTTTGGTGATCCGTAGCTCTAACCTTACAGATTCCACATCATCCACGCTAATGTTCTTCCTTACTAGTGTGTTAATCTCTTTAACCAGCAACGCTACCCCACCTCCTTTTCCTTTCAGTCTATCTTTCCTGAATATTGAATACCCCTGGATGTTGAGTTCCCAGCCTTGGTCACCCTGGAGCCATGTCTCTGTAATCCCAATTAAAATCATATCCGTTAACAGCTATCTGCACAGTTAATTCATCCACCTTGTTACGAATGCTCTTTGCATTGATGCACAGAGCCTTCAGGCTTGTTTTTTAACACTCTTTGTCCTTTTAGAATTATTTTGTAATGTGGCCCTTTTTGATTTTTACCTTTGATTTTTCTGCTCTCCACTTCTACTTTTCTCTTTTATACCTTTTGCTTCTGACCCCATTTTACTTCACTCTGTCTCCCTGCATAGTTTCCCATCTCCCTGTCCTATTAGTTTAAATCCTCCTCAACAGGACTAGCAAACACTCCCCCAGCACCTCGGTTCCAGTCCTGCCCAGGTGCAGACCGTTCGGTTTGTACTGGTCCCACCTCCCCCAGAACTGGTTGCAATGTCCCAGGAATATAAATCCCTCCCTCTTGTACCATTCCTCAAGTCACGTATTCATCCTGTTTCTACACTGACTCGGCACGTGGCACTTGTAGCAATCCTGAGATTACTACCTTTGAGGTCCTACTTTTTAATTTAACTCCTAGCTCCCTAAGTTCAGCTTGTGGGACTCATCCCGCTTTTTACCTATATCGTTGGTACCTATATGGCACCACAACAGCTGGCTGTTCACCCTCCCCCTCCAGAATGCACAGCAGCCGCTCCGAGACATCTTTGACCCTTGCATCAGGGAGGCAACATACCATCCTGGAGTCTTGTTTGCGGCCGCAGAAAAGCCTATCTATTCCCTTTGAAATAGAATCCCCTACCACTATAGTTCTCCCCCTCTTTTTCCTGCCCTCCTGCGCAGCAGAGCCAGTCATAGTGCCATGTACTTGGCTGCTGCTGCCCTCCCCTGATGAGCCATCTCCCCCAACAGTACCCAAGGTGATGTATCTGTTTTGGAGGGAGATGACTGCAGTGGACTCCTGCACTGCCTTCCTTCCACTGCTCTTCCTGATGGTCACCCATTCCCTATCTGCCTGTGCAACCTTTACCTGTGGTGTGACCAACTCACTAAACGTGCTATTCATATTCGATATATGCCAATTTGGTCACCTGTGTGTTATAGTAATAAAATGCTTGGCAAGAGTCGATTGCAGCAATAAACCAATTTCAGGAGGTTGAGTGGCTGCTTGTTTAGTTTACATTGTCATTCTGTTAGTATTTGTACGTACCACGTGATGTACCATGATTTATTGATTGTATGCATGGAATGTAGTGTTCAAAGACCTAATTTTGTATAAGAGATGTGAGTGAACACTGTTTAAGCAGCATACATTAGAATTGGGATGTATGCCTCAAGAGCAGGCAGCATACACTAGAATTGGAGTGTTTGTCTCAGTAACTTTCATACTGGTTTTTGTGTAGTATGAAGTTTAAATAAATACCTGATCCTGCCATTGCTACAAGTGTGTGCGTGATCTGATGTTTAAAGCAATGAAATGAAAAGGGCAAGTAAGCAATCCAACACGAAACAGCTGCCTGTATCGAGGGTCCATATGCCAATGAAAGTAAATGTCCACAGGAATGGAGGGATGCAAAAGGGAGAATATTGGCAAAATAAAAAAGCAGGGACAGATTTTGTGATTCTTAGTTTTAATGTTATGTCACATTCACTGTGATTCTATTGTATTAGTAATATGTATGATTACTGCAAAATTACTAACTGTATTTTTTATTATACGTTGTACAGTTATACATGTATATCTACTCAAATTTGAGTATGGTGTATTTATGCTCATCCTCCCTCTTCCATGTTTCTTGGCAATTTCAGTTCCTCACAATGTATAATAATGTGATTGCAAACAAAGGGACTGAAACATTTGATGCTGAGCCTTTTATTCATCCTACTTATTGTAGAATGCCTGTGATGCATCCATTGTTGTAATGTTTCATTAGTCCAGATGGATCACATCATTTTGTGAATGATAATGTTTTTTGAATTGTGCTGAAGTCGAGAACATGGGATGGGCGCAATGATGACTACCTGACAGAAATAACCATTGTGAAAGACCAACATGATGCACCATTATGCTATTGGCCAATTATTCCCAGGTGTTTATTTTAAGTGTGCTCATACAATATGAATTGTGGCATAAAAGAATTGGACATAATTGTAGACAGAAAAGTCATCGATAATTATAAACATCATCATAATTATACAAAGAGCTCTTTTTACTTACCTTCCTTCCACCTTTCCCTGCAAACACATTAAAAGTAAATAGACTGTATATTATTCTCTGTACTTTTCTCTCTTTTGCTGATTTTTTTCTACAAATCAGTTTAAATGATCTGCTTCAACCTTGAGCCCCATATCTACTTTTCCAACCCTTGCTCTTCTCCTGCGTTCCACTATTGGACACAGAGCTTTCAGCCACTATGCTTCTGCACTCTGGAAGTCTCTTCCTAAACTCTTTGCTTTGTTACTTCTTCCCCCACCTTCAAAATCATTCTCAAAATTTACAATTTTGACATTCATTTCCCATAACTTCACTTGGACTTCCTTCTTCAATTTAAGTGTCAGCCGTGGCTCAGTTGGTAGCACCCTTGCCTCTGAATCAGAGGTTGTGAGTTCAAAGTCCCACTCCAGAGACCTGAGCATAAAAATCCAGGCTGACACTCCAGTGTAAGATTTCTAAATCTCTGGCATTAAATTGACAGCAAGATCCATTCAAAACAATTTTGAATAGTTTATTAAACACACAACCATGCATGTCTATCAGAGAAACAGCAGTCGTCAGCTATCCCACTGATCTACTTAGTTGCAACGGATATAATGCTGTTATAATAATGATGGAGGGTGAGAAAGTTGGATCTCTAACCAGCGTACTAAGCTTAAATAAAGGAGACTATGAAGGTATGAGGGTAGAGTTGGGTAAAGTGGACTGGGAAAATAGATTAAAGTGTAGGACGGTTGATGAACAGTGATGTACATTTAAAGAGATATTTCACAACTCTCAAGAAAAATATATTCCAGTGAGGAGGAAAGGGTGTAAGAGAAAAGATAGCCATCCGTGGCTAACTAAAGAAATAAAGGATGGTATTCAATTAAAAACAAGGGCATACAAAGTGGCCAAAATTAGTGGGAGGATAGAAGACTTTTAAAAGCCAGCAAAGAATGACTAAAAAAATGATTACGAAAGGGAAGATGGACTATGAAAGTAAACTAGCACAAAATATAAAAACAGATAGCAAGAGTTATTATAGGTATATAAAAAGGAAAAGGGTGGCTAAAGTAAATGCTGGTCCCTTAGAGGACGTGACCAGGGAATTAGTAATGGGGAACATGGAGATGGCAGAAACTCTGAACAAATATTTTGTATCAGTCTTTACGGTAGAGGACACCAACAATATTCCAACAGTGGATAGTCTTGGGGCTATGGGGGAGAGGAACTTAACACAATCGCAATCACAAAGGAGGTGGTACTCAGTAAGCTAATGGGACAATGGCTTGCATCCTAGGGTCTTAAGAGAAGTAGCGGCAGGGATTGTGGATGCATTGGTTGTAATTTATCAAAATTCCCTGGATTCTGGGGAGGTCCCAGCAGATTGGAAAACTGCAAATGTAACACTGCTATTTAAAAAAGGAGGCAGACACAAAGCAGGAAACTATAGACCAGTTAGCTTAACATCTGTGGTTGGTAAAATGTTGGAGTCCATTATTAAAGAAGCAGTAGCAGGACATTTGGAAATGCAAAATTCGGTCAGGCAGAGTCAGCATGGATTTATGAAGGAGAAGTCATATTTGACAAATTTGCTGGAGTTCTTTGAGAATGCAATGAACAGGGTGGATAAAGGGGAACCAGTGGATGTGGTGTATTTGGACTTCCAGAAGGCACTTGACAAGGTGCCACATAAAAGGTTACTGCACAAGATAAAAGTTCACGGGGTTGGGGTAATATATTAGCATGGAGAGAGGATTGACTAACTAACAGAAAACAGAGAGTCGGGATAAATGGTTCATTCTCTGGTTGGCAACCAGTAAGTAGTGGGGTGCCGCAGGGATCAGTGCTTGGACCCCAACTATTTACAATCTATATTAACGACTTGGAAGAAGGGACTGAGTGTAACATAGCCAAGTTTGCTGACGATACAAAGATGGGAGGAAAAGCAATGTGTGAGGAGGACAAAAAAATCTGCAAAAGGACATAGACAGATAAGTGAGTGGGCAAAAATTTGGCAGATGGAGTATAATGTTAGAAAGTGTGAGGTCATACACTTTGGCAGAAAAAAAATCAAAGAGTAAGTGATTATTTAAATGGAGAAAGATTGCAAAGTGCCGCAATACAGCGAGACCTGGGGTACTTGTGCATGCAACACAAAAGGATAGTATGCAGTTACAGCAAGTAATCAGGAAGGCCAATGGTATCTTGGCCTTTATTGCAAAGGGGATGGAGTATAAAAGCAGGGAAGTCTTGCCACAGTTATACAGAGTATTGGTGAGGCCCCACCTGGAATACTATGTACAGTTTTGGTTTCCATATTTAAGAAAGGATATATTTGTTTTGGAGGCAGTTCAGAGAAGGTTCACTAGGTAGATTCTGGAGATGAGAGGGTTGACTTATGAGGAAAGGTTGAGTAGGTTGTGCCTCTACTCATTGGAATTCAGAAGAATGAGAGGTGATCTTATTGAAACATATAAGATTATGAGGGGGCTTGACAAGGTGAATGCAGAGAGGATGTTTCCACTGATGGGGGTGACTAGAACTAGAGGGCATGATCTTAGAATAAGGGGCTGCCCATTTAAAACAGAGATGAGGAGAAATTTCTTCTCTCAGAGGGTTGTTAATCTGTGAAATTTGCTGCCTCAGAGAGCTGTGGAAGCTGAGACATTGAATAAATTTAAGACAGAAATATACAGTTTCTTAAACGATAAGGGGATAAGGGGTTATGGGGAGTGGGCAGGGAAGTGAAGCTGAGTCCATGATCAGGTCAGCCATGATCTTATTAAATGGCGGAGCAGGCTCGAGGGACTGTATGGCCTACCCCTGCTCCTATTTCTTATGTTTTTATGCTTTATGATTTATCAAAAGGTATACTTCACTTCCCTCTGGCAAAGCACATAGCCTGCTCCTTGGTCTGGTCTTGTGTAGAGGAAGGTCCTGCTTTGCCATGTGCTCAAGAAGAAACAAGAGAGCTAGCAATCTTGGTGCTCGGGTTATTATACCCCTTAAATCCATTGTTTCTCAGAAAGCCTCAGGATTGGGTAATGTTTCCAGGGTTGTTCCTGATTGGCTTCTCCTCATGCATGTGTCTGGTGGCCCGGTGCCATACCTTGATTAGGTAAATGGCTTTCCAATTAATACCTTTTCCAGTTTGGTGAGTTTCAAAGCCATGCTTCCTTTGTACCTTGGGCTCTGCCCAGCCAGAGAACACATGGGTTTGGGGAAGTTATCCATTTGTCTCTTTCAAAACTGCAGCCTTTCCATATAATCTACACTTTTAACATTTATATATATATGTACAAAATCAATTTCATCATTACTAAACACTTTTACTTTTTACAGACTCCCCACCTTGAGGGTGAAATATCCTTATTGACTCCTCATATCGTTTATCTCCTCAGGGCTCACATATCATAAGCATTGAGAAAGTTCTGATAGCTCTGCTGTTTATGTTTCTGTGAGGTGGAATTACTATAGTACAAAAGCATCTCCAGTGGAGACCCTCCCCTTCCGGTATTTTCAGTGCACCATCGCTTCTCAAAGCACATTGATGATGTTCGTAAGCCATGCTGCAGCTCCCGCTTCTCCATCTTCCCTCAGATTCGGTCGTGGCCAGTATCGTCCCAACAATCATAAGGATCCGTATTATGATCTGTGGGAAACAAGATCAGTGTAGTGTTTAAACTTTGGCAGTTTTTAACTGATTAATGTGAAACCATTTCTTGTACTTATCACCCTTTTTCCCCGGTAACTGATTCAAATAAATCGTGGGGTTCAATCTGTCTATACCACCTGGGCTCAAAGGCATGCTTCTTTTTTCCATAATTTGGAATCATTAATGAGTCTCCCACCTGATATTCAAAGGGACGTACTTTCTTGTCAAAGTATCTTTTAATTTGTCTTTTTGACTTCCCCAATTTCGTGGCCATAAATCGATCGATCTGATCGGTGTGATCTACAACTTGTTCCAGCCATTTGGAGCTGCATGGTTTCATTGTCAGGGGACTCATCCCTGTTTGTGTTAGCTGGCCTGGTGTTCTCATGAGCGTCCCCGTCATGGCCTGATATGGGGAGACCCCAGTTGTTTTATGAGGTGTGGACCTAATTGCCATTAAACACATTGGCAGCATGTTAGCCCATTGAGTGGGGTGGTCCGTGCACAATTTTTTAAACATTAACTTGAGGGTCCTATTTCCCCTTTCGACCCCTCCGGACTATTGGGGATGGTGAGCAATATGTAATTTGTGTTTTATCCCCAACATTTCCTGCAGGCGGGTAAAAATTTCACTGGTAAAGTGTGAACCTTGATCGCTGTCCACTTGTACTTGTACTCCCCACCTACAAAATACATGATTTAATAGTGTTTTGGCTGCCGTGATTGTGGTGTTGGAGTGGTAGGGGAATGCTTTGATTCAATTAGTGAATTGATCCACCAACACTAAGGCATGCTGATAATTGCCTTGCGCCTGTGGAAGTGGCCCAAAGAAGTCTATCTGGAAGTGAGTCCATGGCCCTTGAGGTAGGGGTGGCGCTTTGAAGCAAGGCTCAGTTAGTGCATGCGGGAGGATTGTGCTGTAGACACGGTCGGCATCATGCCACATATTGTTTGATTGTTTCCCTCATGGAAGGCCACCAGGCTGTGGATGCTACCTTATTGAAGGTTACCAGGGCCGAATAGTGCCCTGCTGTGAGATGGGAGAGAAAGAGGGAGGGCAGTTCCTGACCCATCTCTGGTGGAACACATACCACCGGTTAGGCATTTGGCTTTCTTTTGAACATCAGCAGCTGCTCATCTGAGTCAGGGGCAGTGGCTAGTGTGGTATTGGGAGCCCAGGCTTTCGGTTGAGGAAGGAGTCTGCCTTCCTCGTGCCAGGCGCTTACAACAGCATATGGGCAGTATTGCTGCTGCAGGGATTTTAAATCCAGGTGATCTGTTGGGGAGGCCTTGCTAACAGCATTGCAGGGCTCAACAACTATATCCTCTATGTCGCCATCAATCGCAGCGCCCTTGCTGTTCTGTCTGCTCTGGAATTTCCCTCACTATGTGGACTCCCTTTTCTATGGGCTGCTACCTTTCCTATGAAGTAGGGCTGGGTTTGCTGGTTAAGGTATGACCAGAGCAGGAGTAACCAGGGCCTTACCGTCTATTGTACAATAGTCATTTTTGTGGTCTAGGGGCAGGGAGAGCATGGTGTTTATAGCATAGGCACTATTGGACCAAATATTCACGGGTCTATCTGAGGTTTCCTTCACAGCAGTTAGAAGTGCGCTGATTTCTGTATATTGTGAAGGCTGGCTGTTGCATCTTCGCTGGATGGTTCTTTCTGGCAATACCACAGCATACCTGGTTTGGGGTTCCCTCAATGTGATATGAGGACCCATTGATGTAGACATCTGGGGCACCCTGTATGAGTTCTTTTTGCACAGGATGGGTCTCAAAGTTAATCAGGGGTAACAGACATTCATGTGGGTCCCCCTCATAGATCAGAAATTGTGCAGTAATGTGGTGGGTTTGGAAATGGTATCAATGTCTCTTTCCATAAATTCCAATGCCCATTTGCTGAGGCGCTGTGAGGAAACTAATGAATCTCCAGGTTTCATCAGTATTTTCAGAGGTGTGTGTCCGCTGTGCAGGATTGTAGCCTGTAACCCAGTAATAAAAGTAAAATGATGTACCGCCCAGAAGGCGGCCAGTAGATGGCGCTCACATGCGGTATACATCTTCTCTGCTCCCTGCAGGATTCGAGACGCATATGCAATTGGCTGGAGTTGATCAGCTTGTGGTTGGCACAGAACTGCTGTGCGGCTTTGTTCTGTGGCCCCCAACCTCCAAATGGAAGGGCTGCGTGGGATCGGGAGCGATCAGACATGCGGTCTATATCACTGCAGTTTTTAATTTAGCCATGGACTGGGTGTGAGTATCAGTCCATGCCGGGCATATATCATCACCTTGCAGTTATAGAAATCATACAGGGGCTTTGCACACGCTGCAAAGCCTGAGATAAAGTTCCTTTGGTGCCCCACCAAACCCAAGAATAGTCATAGGCCTGTTTTGGAAGTGGGTAATGGCAGTCGCTGTATTATCTCCACCTTGTGAGAATCGGGGGATGGTCCCTCTGGAGAAATGGACACTCCGAGAAAGGTGACCTATTCTTTTACTAATTGAGCCTTACGGGGATTCACCGTTAGTCCTGCCTGAGCCAACAATGTCAAAAGTTTGTGCAAAAGGGACAAATGCTCCTCCATACTGTTGGTTGCCAACGTCTACGTACTGCAACAATCAGGTAGGACGGGAAAAGTCTTTTAAAATTGCAGTCATTCTTTTGTGGAAGATTATGGGGGCATTGTGAACCCCCTGAGGCAGGCATGTCCAGGTGTAGCTCTGGTCCTCAAGTGTGAATGCAAATTTGTACTGGTCTTCTCTTGTAACAGGGATATTCCAGAATCCATGGGCGATGTTGCGGGTCAAGAAGTACTTGGAACCAGCAGGAATTTGAGATAATATGGTGGGAGTTTCTCTTACTACCGGTATTACAGAATTTAACTTTCTGTAATCAATAGTTAGTCGCCAGCTGCTATCAGGATTTTTAACTGGCCATGTGGGTGAATTGGTCATGAAAGTACCTATCCTAACAACACCCTGCTCGACCAGGGATATTATGGAGCCTCGGATGTAAGGGTGACTCTCCCTTGGGATGGGGTACTGTTGAGTGAATGAGTGGGGGGTTCGTTAATAGACTCTTCACCTGCCATTTTTCCTCAGTCATGCTTACATGTGGCAAACACCGCTAGGTGTTCCTGAATTAGTTTTGCCACAGCTTCATTTTCGTACTCAGATGGCTTTTTAATAGCAAAAATCGAGTGAGCATCTGAAATTTCTATCACTCTCGCATTATCTCTTAATCCCATCCAAACACAGTCCCGATTGTAATACAGAAACATAGAAACATAGAAAATAGGTGCAGGAGTAGGCCATTCGGCCCTTCAAGCCTGCACCGCCATTCAATGGGTTCATGGCTGAACATGCAACTTCAGTACCCCATTCCTGCTTTCTCGCCATACCCCTTGATCCCCCTAGTAGTAAGGACTACATCTAACTCCTTTTTGAATAATCTGTTACTGCGCCATACTGATCTAATACATCAGCCCCTACGATTCCACTTCCGTTGCGGGTGGTCATCAGCATCGGCGCTGGGACCTTACAGGTAAGGCCTCCCAACTGAAGTTCAGTGGCCTTCCCTGTATACATGGTGGTTGTATTATCATTAAACCCTTTAAAGGTCATACAACCCTTGCCCGCCTCTGCATGGCATTCAGGGTATGGGGTGTGGATGATGGTAATGGCTGAGCCAGTATCGATAAGTATAATCTGCTGCAGGCCCCCTTTTACGACATCAAGGACTACTGGTCTCCCGCTACCATCACGTCAGAACTCCACTTCCGACCAATCTTTGGGGGCCAGATCCCGTCATAGAGTGGATCCTTGAAGCGATCTCTCTAATGAGTGTACATCAGTGATTGCATCAGTAAATGATTTTGCATCCCCCCCTGTGGCAATTTGGGCTTTCATGAGGGTTATCAACTGGTCCAATCATTGATCCATCCCATAGGGCTTGGATTTGGCCCTCTGGAGGTATCTGCATTACGTTCATAGATAATGCATCTATGGGTCTGTTGCAGTCTTTTGCTATGCGGCCTACCTTCTTACAATTAAAGCAGTGTCCCTTAAAGGAGTAACACCTAGATCCCTCCACCGTTGACACTGGTTTATTTGCGACGGGTGGTGACTTCACCTTTAACTGGTCTTTTACCATCTCCCAAGCTATTTGAGTGCTGGTCTCTATATCTGTCCACTGATCGGTGGGTCTCATGGCTATGCCCAAGGTGGTTTTAACTAAAGAATGGAATTGGGTCAGGAACATCGATTTAAATTGTTCCTGAATCTTTCCTACTGTAACATTTGCGGGTGCCTGGTTCTGGGTCATAGATATTGTACAGGCAATTACTGAAGGCTCTAGGGGACTCTTCTGGGTGCTGTTTGGTCTGATTAAGCAGAGTCACTAAGTTCAAATTTTGGATCCCTAAATGGTTTAGGATCTCAGTTGTGACTACATCGCCCACTGTGCCATGCTGGAGGACTGCGTCTGGCAGATTATCTTTTGGGGAAGTGGACAGGCCAAGAGAAGGACTCGTATTAAGTTTCTCTCTTCTAACTCGGGATGACTTCTCCTGAAATTTGCCCACCCCCTGTTAACTCCCATTGGGTTGTCCCCAGCATTAATGGGCCCCAGCTCATGGCTAGCCGCCGTGGCATCAGCATCAGATATAGGCCGTGAGTCGCTATGGTTACTACTGTTGTGACCATGCGCATTATGTCGTAAAGAAGTGCTTACTACTGCTACGGTTGGCCCTCATGTCCCCATCCTTCACCACCCTCCTGGGGATTATATTGACTGCCTTCCTCTTCCCAATCTGTCTCCCCCCTTGTCCCCTTCTGCTGTCTCTGTTATGGCTCCCCATGTTATTGCGGACACCAGGGCCTGCTGCTCCCCTATCTTACTTTTTAGCCTCGCTATTTATAGTTGGCACTGGGAGTGGTCTGCCTCCCTATGTGGCTTCTTAATGACTTTGCTTAATGCTCCCCTAGCATCAAGTCCCCAAGTTTTCCAATTTACATATTTTTAACTCTAATTTGTTTTCATTTGCTTCAATGATAGCTGCTGTAGCGTTTAAATTTGAAAGGCTTTGTTGCTGTAGCAACGAAGCTGCCTGTTCGGCTCCTTTTTCTAATTGCCTAATACTGTGGTTTAATTGATCAATTTCTTGTCTCAAATGCTGTATTTCTCCTTCCTTTAACTGCCGAATAAGTTGGAGGCCTTCTTCCTTTTGTTCTTTTATACCTTGAATCTCTTTTTCCTTTAGTCGAATCTCTTTTACTTGCAATTCTTTTAAATCTTGTATCTCTTTTGCCCTTTGTTCTTTCATACTTTGAATCTCTTTTACTTGTAGTTCTTTTAAATCTTGTATCACTTTTACTTGCAATTCCTTTTAAATCTTGTATCACCTTTGCCCTTTGTTCTTTCCTACTTTGAATCTCTTTTACTTGTAGTACTTTTAAATCTTGTATCACTTCCCTTAAATTTTCAAACTCTTTTGCATCCTGCCTCATTAATTTCTCATCTCTCCGAGCACAATAATGTGCACTGAATGCCCGTTTTGACCTTAGCACTCATTGATCTACTTTCTCCTGGATAAATCCCACGAGCTCCCCAAAGGACGCATGTTGGCCCTTACCAAAGTATGGTGCCTGTGCCTGTAACTCTTATATGTCCTTTATGGATGCCTTTTTGGATACTTCCTCTTGATAGACTATCTCTACATCTTTTACTGGCTTTCTGTACATGACCGATCCCTTCATTCTGCATCTTTTGAATTTAACTACTGGTGGGTCCCCAGTTAAACAGTTCCAACTATCGAGATGACAGCTCCTTAAGACGCAACTTCTCCTGATCCATTTTACAGTTTATAGTTTAAACTTCGCAACACAGGTTAGAATCACAACTCCCGAGATTTCCAATTGTTCAAAAGAATGATCAAAAGCTGTCTCGCCAGATCTTATACGAGTCCCCAATTTTGTAAGATTTCTAAATCTCTGGCATTAAATTGACAGCAAGACCGATTATTTTGAAACAATTTAGAAAACTTTATTAAACACACACATGCTCGATCAGAAAAAAAGCAGTCGTCAACTATCCTACGGATCTACTTAGTTACAACAGATACAATGATGTTACAATAATGATTTATAAAAAGATATACTTCACTTCCCCCTGGCAAAGCAGCCTGCTCCTTGGGCTGGTCTTGCGCAGAGGAAGGTTCTGCTTTGCCACGTGCTTAAGAAGAAACAAGAGAGCCAGCAATCTTTGTGTTCGGGTTATTATACCCCTTAAGTCCATTGTTTCTCAGAAAGCCTCAGGATTGGGTATTGTTTCCAGGGCCATTCCTGATTGGCTTCTTCTCATACATGTGTCCGCCTGGAGGCCCGGTGCCATTCCTTGATTAGATTAATGGCTTTCCAATTAACACCTTTTCTAGTTTGGTGAGTTTCCGAGCCATGCTTCTTCGTTCCTTGGGCTCTGACCAGCCAGAGAAAACATGGGTTTGGGGAAGTTATCTGTGTTGTCTCTTTGTAAACTGCAGCCTTTCCATATAATCTATACTTTTAACATTTATATATATATATATACAGAATCAATGTTATCATTATTAAACACTTTTATTCTTATACCAGTGTAGTACTGAGGGAGGGCTGCATTGACGGAGGTGCCGTCTTTTGGATGAGATGTTAAACCGAGGTCCCGTCTGCTCTCTCAGGTGGATGTAAAAGATCCTGGTAGCACTATTTCAAAGACGAGCAATGGTGTTATCCCTGGTCAATATTTATCTCTCAATCAACATCACTAAGATTATCATGTCATTATCACATTGCTGTTTATGGGAGCTTGCTGTGCCAAATTGGCTGCTGCATTTTCTACTTTACAACAGTGACTACAGCTTCAAAAAAAGGCACTTCATTGGCTGTAAAGCACTTTGGGATGTCTGGTGATTATGAAAGGCATTATATAAATGTAAGTGTTTCATTTTCTTTCTTATGAAGATGTCAGGAGTTTATGGAACTATCTTTATAGACACTGCATTTCAAAGTTTTAAAACGTAAGTCTTTTGCCATCTAATTTTTTCTGATTTATCACATTTTCTCTTCTACACTATTCAACCTTGGTGATGTCCTGTCTATGGGCCTTGGTCCTTCACCTTGGTTTCTTAATGATGCAGAGACAAACTGTTATGTATGTAAACCTGTAAATACCATAATCTAACCACCAGAGGGCTTATCCCCTGGAGTCCCAAGGAATCCCACAATCTCTTGGGAGCACCTGTATATATGGAGACCTCACAGGCTGAAGAGGCACTCTGAGATCTGTAATAAAGGACTACTGTCACTCCTTGCTTTGAGTTTGCAGTATCTAGTCTCACTCTTTATTCAAGAGATAACAACTGGCGACGAGATACAGATGACGAACCCCACCACAACAATGCAGAGGACCGTGGGCATCCTGGAGACATTTTCGGAGGGAGATGATTGGGAAACCTTCATGGAGCGAATCGCCCAATACTTCGTGGCCAACGAGCTGATAGGAAAAGCGAGCTGCCAAACGAAGGGCGATCCTCCTCACCGTTTGCGGGGCACCAACGTATGGCCTCATGAAAAACCTGCTCGCTCCAAAGTCGTACGATGAGTTATGCACACTAGTCCAGGAGCATCTAAACCCGAAGGAAAGCGTTCTGATGGCGAGGTATCGGTTCTACACGTACAAAAGGTCTGAAGGCCAGGAAGTGGCGAGCTACGTTGCCGAGCTAAGGCGCCTTGTGGGACATTGCGAATTTGAAGGACACTTGGAGCATATGCTCAGGGACTTCTTTGTACTTGGCATTGGCCATGAAGTAATACTTCGCAAACTTTTGACTGTAGAGACCCCAACCATAGCGATAGCCCAGGCGTTTATCGCCACAAGTGACAATACCAAACAAAATTCTCAGCACACTAGTGCTGCTGCAAGTACTGTGAACAAAGTAATGTTGTTTTCGAATCGAAATGTACATGGCAGGACTTACACACCTGCAGCTGCACGTCCGCAGATGACTCAGAGTCCACCATCAAGGGAGGTGAATACAAAGCCATTAACATATTGTTGGCACTGCGGGGTGATCATCATTCCCATTCAAGCTGCTTCAAAGAATACGTTTGCAAGGGTTGTGGAACAATGGGACACCTCCAACGTATGTACAGGCGAGCTGTAAACCCTGCTAAACCTGAAAACCACCATGTTGCAGAGGAGGACAGATCCACGGTGGATCACGACGAACCAGAGCCTCAGACCGAGGAGGCATAGGTATATGGGGTGCGCACATTTACCACAAAGTGTCCCACGATAATGCTGAAGGTTGAGTTAAATGGACTCCCGGTGTCCATGGAGCTGGACATGGACGCAAGCCAGTCCATAATGAGAAAAAGACTTTCAATAAATTGTGGTGCAGCAAGGCCTCAAGACCAGTCCTGACTCCCATTCGTACTAAACTGAGAATGCACACAAAGGAACTGATTCCCATAATCGGCAGTGCTACTGTAAAGATCTCCTACGATGGAGCGATGCATGAGTTACCACTCTGGGTGGTACCAGGTGATGGCCTCACACTGTTCGGCAGGAGCTGGCTGGGAAAGATACGCTGGAACTGGGATGAGATCCGAGCGCTTTTGTCCATAGACGACACCCCATGTGCCCAGGTCCTAAACAAGTTCCCCTCGCTGTTCGAACCAGGCATTGGGAAGTTCCAAGGAGCAGAAGTGCAGATCCATTTGATTCCGGGGGCGCGACCCATCCATCACAGGGCGAGAGCGGTACCTTACATGATGAGGGAGAGAGTAGAGATCGAGATGGACAGGCTGCAGCGAGAGGGCATCATTTCGCTGATCGAATTCAATGAGTGGGCCAGTCTGATTGTTCCAGTCCTCAAGGAAGACGGCACCGTAAGAATCTGTGGTGATTACAAAGTAACTATTATTCATTTCTCAATGCAGGATCAATACCCGCTACCAAAGGCAGACGACCAATTTGCGAAGCTGGCAGGAGGGAAAATGTTCACGAAGCTCGACTTGACCTCGGCCTACATGATGCAGGAGCTGGAGGAATCATCGAAAGACCTCACCTGCATCAACACGCACAAAGGTCTCTTTATTTGCAACAGATGCCCGTTTGGGATTCGATCAGCCACGGTGATATTCCAGAGGAACATGGAAAGCTTACTGAAGTCGGTCCCGCGCACCGTGGTCTTCCAGGACGATATCTTGGTTACAGGTCGGGACAGCGTTGAGCACCTGCAGAACCTGGAGGAGGTTTTAGTCGGCTCAATCATATGGGGCTCAGGCTAAAATGCTCGAAGTGCATTTTCCTGGTGCCTGAAGTGGAGTTCCTGGGGAGAAGAATCACGGCGGATGGCAACAGGCCCACCGATTCGAAGAAGGAGGCAATCAAGAACGTACCGAGACCACAGAACGTGACGGAGCTGCGGTCGTTTCTAGGACTCCTGAACTATTTTGGTAATTTCTTACCAGGTCTTAGCACATTTCTAGAACCCCTGCACTCTTTACTGCGTAAAGGAGTTGAATGGGTATGGGGTAAAAGGCAAGAAAATGCCTTTGACAAAGCTAGGAAGCTGTTATGTTCAAACAAATTGCTTGTGTTGTACGATCCATGTAGGCAGTTGGTACTAGCATGTGATACGTCGTCGTACGGGGTCGGGTGTGTATCGCAACAAGCTAATGAATTTGGGAAATTGCAACCGATTGCTTATGCATCCAGAAGTCTATCTAAGGCTGAGAGGGCCTACAGTATGATCGAAAAAGAAGCGTTGTGTTTACGGGGTAAAGAAACTGCATCAATATCTGTTCGGGCTCAAATTTGAATTGGAAACCAACCATAAGCCACTTATATCCCTCTTTTCTGAAAGCAAGGGGATAAATACGAATGCATCGACCCGCATTCAGAGATTGGCACTCACGTTGTCCGCATACAACTATGCCATCCGTCATAGGCCAGGCATAGAAAACTGCCGATGCACTCAGTAGGTTGCCATTGCCCACCACAGGGGTGGAGATGGCACAGCCCGCAGATTTAGTTATGGTAATGGAAGCATTCGAAGTGAGCAATCACCTGTTACTACCCGACAGATTAGAACCTGGATGAGCCAGGACACCTTACTGCCCTTAGTAAAAAATTGTGTGCTCCATGGGAGTTTGTCTAGTGCCCAGGTAGAGATGCAAGAAGAAATAAAGCCGTACCAGCGGCGCAGAGATGAAATGTCTATACAGGCAGACTGTCTCCTATGGGGTAATTGGTAGTGGTGCCAAAAAAGGGCAGGGACACATTCATTAGTGATCGCCACAGCATCCACCCAGGCATTGTAATGATGAAAGCGATAGCCAGATCCCACGTGTGGTGGCCCGGTATCGATGCAGACTTAGAGTTCTGCGTGCACAAATGTAATACATGTTCACAGTTAAGCAATGCACCCAGGGAGGTGCCACTAAGTTTATGGTCCTGGCCCTCCAAACCGTGGTCCAGGATCCATATCGACTATGCAGGCCCATTCTTGGGAAAAATGTTCTCAGTGGTTGTAGATGCGTGCTCCAAATGGATTGAATGTGTGATAATGTCGGCAAGCACGTCTGCTGCCACCATTGAAAGCCTACGGGCCATGTTTGCCACGCATGGCCTGCCTGATGTCCTTGTGAGTGACAACGGGCCGTGCTTTACCAGTGCCGAGTTCAAGGAGTTCATGACCTGCAATGGGATCAAACATGTCACATCTGCCCCGTTTAAACCAGCGTCCAATGGTCAGGCAGAACGAGCAGTTCAAACAATCAAGCAGAGCTTGAAAAGGGTAACTGAAGGCTCACTGTAGACTCGCTTATCCCGAGTCCTGCTAAGTTACCGCACAAGACCCCACTTGCTCACTGGGATCCCTCCCGCTGAAATGCTCATGAAAAGGGTACTTAAGACATGGCTCGTGTTAGTCCAGCCTGATCTACACAAACAGGTAGAGAGCAAGCGGCTTCCACAGAATACGTATCATGATCGTGCAAATGTGTCATGCGAAATTGAGATAAATGATCCTGTATTTATGTTGAACTATGGACAAGGTCCCAAGTGGCTTCCTGGCACTGTTTTGGCCAAAGAGGGGAGTAAGGTGTTTGTGGTCAAACTCTCAAATGGACTCGCCTGCAGGAAACACTTGGACCAAACCAAACTCAGATTTACGGACTATCCAGAACAACCCACAATTAGACTCTACCTTTTTCAACCCTCCAACACACACACAAGTGGCATCCGACCCAGCGGCTGACCACGAAGCAGAACCCATCACCTGCAGCAGCCCAACAGGACTCACTACCCCCAGCAGTCAAGCAAGGCCAGCTGCACAGCAGCCCAGCGAGGGCCCAACAAACGACGCGCCAAAACCAGCATTTGCACCGAGACGATCAACCAGAGAAAGGAAGGCCCCAGATCGACTCACATTGTAAATAGTTACACTCTTGACTTTGGGGGGGGGGCAGTGTTGATATGTATGTAAGCCTGTAAATATCATGTCTAACCACTAGAGGGCGTATCCCCTGGCATCCCAAGGAATCCCACAATCCTTTGGGAGCACCTGTATATAAGGAGGCCTCACAGGCTGGAGAGGCACTCTGAGATCTGTAATAAATGATTACGGTCACACCTTACTTTGAGCTTGCAATATCTAGTCTGACTCTTTATTCAAGACATAACACAAACTACAGAGGTTTATGGGGGGAGTTTTAACATTGAGGAGTGTTTGACTTTAGGTGAGGTTGGGGTGGGGGAGGTTTAAGTTGGTAAAAATATCAGTGCATCTGGAAGCTGGTTCCAGCGCGTGGATGTCCGGGTTTAACTCAGGCGTGTTCGACTGCGTATGCATAACCTCCTCCAAAGCAGCAAGTTAGCGATTAGAATATTTAAATCACTGAATGCAGCGATATTTCAACTGCCTTTTAAATTTAATGGTGTATGCACGGGTTTCTCGGTCTTTCTGAAACGCCCCATTAAAACCATGGCGAGAAGAGACGGAAATTCATGGGGTTCGTTAAAAGTCAGGCATACAACAGTAATAGTCAGTCTTACAGTTGTTTTCTTACCTCCCACTGGGAAAGGGTTTGTTGAAAGTACTTGTGGTGAGAGGCTAATTTCTACCTTTTGGAGGTATTGTGACTCAAGATCAGGATGGGTTGCGCCATGGCTGCCTTAGATTGGACCTTGGACGAGGAGCAAGAAGACCATCTTCAGCAGCAACAGCCTGCTGCAGAGAGACCTGCAGGTAGTCAGTAGAGAGGAGAGCAGCAGAGGTGTCGAGTTCACAGGAGGCACTACCTGCGTATAATATATAAAAGCAAAATGGCTGGACTGACATATGAGGAGAGACAGGTTAGATGCGGGAAGAATGTTCCCGATGTTGGGGAAGTCCAGAACCAGGGGACACAGTCTTAGGATAAGGGGTAAGCCATTTACGACTGAGATGAGGAGAAACTTCTTCACTCAGAGAGTTGTTAACCTGTGGAATTCCCTGCCGCAGAGAGTTGGTGATGCCAGTTCATTGGATATATTCAAAAGGGAATTAGATATGGCCCTTATGGCTAAACGGATCAAGGGGTATGGAGAGAAAGCAGGAAAGGGGTACATAGAAACATAGAAACATAGAAAATAGGTGCAGGATTAGGCCATTCGGCCCTTCGAACCTGCACCGCCATTCAATAAGATTATGGCTGATCACTCCCTCAGTACCCCTTTCCTGCTTTCTCTCCATACCCCTTGATCCCCTTAGCCGTAAGGGCCATATCTAACTCCCTCTTGAATATATCCAATGAACTGGCATCAACAACTCTCTGCGGCAGGGAATTCCACAGGTTACCAACTCTCTGAGTGAAGAAGTTTCTCCTCACCTCTGGAGCATCCACGATGCTGAGAATGACGCGAATAGCACATTTAGCGAGTTGGTCTTACCGTAGGTAAATGGTACACACCCAGATAGGGAATGGGTGACCAACAGGAAGAGCAGTGGAAGGAAGGTAGGGCAGGGGTCCCCTGCGGTCATCCCCCTGCAAAACAGATACACCGCTTTGGATACTGTTGAGGGGGATGACTCATCAGGGGAGAGCAGCAGCAGCCAAGTTCATGGCACCGTGGGTGGCTCTGCTGCGCAGGAGGGCAGGGAAAAGAGTGGGAGAGCGATAGTGATCGTGGATTCGATTGTAAAGGGAATAGATTATCGTTTCTGCGGCCGCAACCGAAACTCCACGATGGTATGTTGCCTCCCTGGTGCAAGGGTCAAGGATGTCTCGGAGCGGGTGCAGGACATTCTGAAAAGGGAGTTGTCGTGGTGCATATAGGTACCAACAATATAGGTAAAAATGGGATGAGGTCCTACAAGACGAATTTAGGGAGCTCGGAGCTAAATTAAAAAGTAGGACCTCAAATGTAGTCATCTCAGGATTGCTACCAGTGCCACATGCTAGTCAGAGTAGGGATCACAGGATAGCTCAGATGAATACGTGGCTTGAGGAATGGTGCAAAAGGGAGGGATTCAAATTCCTGGGACATTGAAACTGGTTCTGGGGGAGGTGGGACCAGTACAAACCGGACAGTCTACACCTGGGCAGGACTGGAACCAATGTCCTAGGGGGATTGTTTGCTAGTGCTGTTGGGGAGGAGTTAAACTAACATGGCAGGGGGATGGGAACCTATGCAGGGAGACAGAGGGAAATGAAATGGAGGCAGAAGCAAAAGATAGAAAGGAGAATAGTAAAAGTGGAGGGCAGAGAAACCCAAGGCAAAAACAAAAAGGGCCACATTACTGCAAAATTCTAAAGGGGCAAAGTGTGTTAAAAAGACAAGCCTGAAGGCTCTGTGCCTCAATGCAAGGATTATTCGTAATAAGTTGGACGAATTAACTGCGCAGACAGCAGTTAACGGATATGATGTCATTGGCATCATGGAGACATGGCTCCAGGGTGACCAAGGCTGGGAACTCAACATCCAGGGGTAGTCAACATTCAGGAAGGATAGGCAGAGAGGAAAAGGAGGCGGGGTGGCATTGCTGGTTGAAGAGGAAATTAATGCAGTAGTACGGAGGGACATTAGCCTGGATGATGTTGAATCAGTATGGGTGGAGATGCGGAGTACCAAAGGGCAGAAAACGCTGGAGGGAGTTGTGTACAGACCACCAAACAGTAGTCGTGAGGATTAGGACAGAATCAAACAAGAAATAAAGGATGTGTGCAATCAAGGTACAGCAGTTATCATGGGCGACTTTAATCTACATATTGATTGGGCCAACCAAACTGGTAGCAATGCGGTGGAGGAGGATTTCCTGGAGTGTATAAGGGATGGTTTTCTCGACCAATATGTCGCGGAATCAACTAGAGGGCTGGCCATCCTAGACTGGGTGATGTGTAATGAGAAGGGACTAATTAGCAATCTTGTTGTGTGAGGTCCCCTGGGGAAGAGTGACCATAATATGGTAGAATTCTTTATTAAGATGGAGAGTGACACAGTTAATTCAGAAACTAGGGTCCTGAACTTAAGGAAAGGTAACTTCAATGTTACGAGGCGTGAATTCGCTAGAATAGACTGGCAAAGGATACTTAAAGGGTTGACGGTGGATAAGCAATGGCAAACATTTAAAGATCACATGGATGAACTTCAGCAATTGTACATCCCTGCCTGGAGTAAAAATAAAACGGGGAAGGTGACTCAACCGTGGCTAACAAGGAAAATTAAGGATAGTGTTAAAACCAAGGAAGAGGCATATAAATTGGCTAGAAAAAGCAACAAACCTGAGGACTGGGAGAAATTTAGAATTCAACAGAGGAAGACTAAGGGTTTAATTAAGAAGGGGAAAATAGATTACGAGAGGAAGCTTGCAGGGAACATAAAACTGACTGCAAAAGCTACTGTAAGTCTGTGAAGAGAAAAAGATTAGTGAAGACAAACGTAGGTCCCTTGCAGTCGGATCCAGGTGAATTTATAATGGGGAAGAAAGAAATGGCAGACCAATTGAACAAATACTTCGGTTCTGTCTTCACGAGGGAAGACACCAATAACCTGCCAAATGTACTAGGTGACAGTGGGTCTAGTGACAAGAAGGAACTGAAGGATATCCTTATTAGGTGGATACTGAGGGAATGATCAGCCATGATCTTATTGAATGGTGGTGCAGGCTCGAAGGGCCGAATGGCCTACTTCTACATCTATTTTCTATGTTTCTATGTTTCTATGTATATTGTATACAGTATACTACATCTGGGAGTCCCTGGCCAAAGATCGTCCTAAGTGGAGGAAGTGCATCCAGTAGATTAAAGTCGCCCATGATAACTGCTGTACCTTTATTGCACGCATCCCTAATTTCGTGTTTGATGCTGTCCTAAACCTCACTTCTACTGTTTGGTGGTCTGTACACAATTCCCACTCGCGTTTTCTGCACTTTGGTATTCCGCAACTCTACCCATACAGATTCCACATCATCCAAGCTACTGTCCTTCCTCACTATTGTGTTAATTTCCTCTTTAACCAGCAACGCTACCCCACCTCCTTTTCCTTTCTGTCTATCCTTCCTGAATGTTGAATACCCCTGGATGTTGAGTTCCCAGCCTTGGTCACCCTGGAGCCATGTCTCCGTAATCCCAATTACATCATATTCGTTAATAGCTGCCTGCGCAGTTATTACGAGTACTCCTCACATTGAGGCACAGAGCCTTCAGGCTTCCCTTTTTAACACACTTTGTCCTTTAGAATTTTGCTGTAATATGGCCCTTTTTTGATTTTTGCCTTTGGTTTCTCTGCCCTCCACTTTTACTTTTCTTCTTTCTATCTTTTGCTTCTGCCCCCATTCTACTTCCTTCTGTCTCCCTGCATAGGTTCCTATCCCTCTTCCATATTACTTTAACCCTTCCCCAATAGCACTCTCCCTAGGACATTGGTTCCGGTCCTGCCCAGGTGCAGACCGTCCGGTTTGTACTGGTCCCACCTCCCCCAGAACCGGTTCCAATATTCCTCCTGCACTACTCCTCAAGCCACGTATTCATCTTAGGTATCCTGCTATTTCTACTCTGACTAGCACGTGGCTCTGGCAGCAATCATGAGATTACTATCTTTGAGGTCCTACTTTTTAATTTAACTCCTGTCTCCCTAAATTCAGCTTTTAGGACCTCATCCTGTTTTTTTACCTATATCTTTGGTACCTATATGCACTGGCTGTTCACCCTCCCCTTTCAGAAGGCCCTGCAGCCGCTCTGAGACTTCCTTGACCCTTGCATCAGTGAGGCAACATACTATCCTGGAGTCTCGGTTGCGACTGCAGAAATGTCTATCTATTCCTCTTACAATAGAATCCCCTACCACAATAGCTCTCCCATTCTTTTTCCTGCCCACCTGTGCAGCAGAGCCACCCATGGTGCCAGGAACTTGGCTGCTGCTGCCTTCCCCTGATGAGCCATCTCCCCCAACAGTATCCAAAACGGTGTATCTGTTTTGGAGGGAGATGATCGCACGGGACTCCTGCACTACCTTCCTATTCCTGTTCTGCTTGATGGTCACCCATTCCCTATCTGCCTTTGTAACCTTTACCTGCGGTGTGACCAACTCACTAAATGTGCTGTTCATGACATCCTCAGCATTGCCGATGCTCCAGAGTGAATCCATGTGCAGCTCCAGTGCCGTAATGCGGTCTGTCAGGAGCTGCAGCTGGATACACATCCTACATACATAATTGTCATGGACACTGTCCCTGATTTCCCACATAGCACAGGAGGACCGTGACATCGGACTGGGCTCTCCCGCTATGAGTTAACCCTTAAATTAATTTAATTTGACAACTAATCACCTTGGCTATGACGTCAGCTTTCAATTTCTTTTTGCTTCTTTTTTGCCCTTCCTCCCTGCAGTACCTTGCTGCAGGGCCTTTAGTAGGCCTCTCACCTCTCGCTGTTCGCTGCTCCACCTCCCGACTGCTGCACTCGATGCTGCTGGCCCTTTAGTAGGCATCTCACCTGTCGCCGCTCGCTGCTCCGGTTCCCGACTTCTGCTTTTTAATCCCGACTTCCTAATTTTTAACTTACCTCTGCTGGATATTTGAACCCTGCACCATAGTGAAATTGAACATTATTCTAATTAAACTCTTCATAAGTATGGCAGTTGAATAGTTCATATCTGAGTCACTTGCAAGGAACTTCCCTGGAACTTGTCCCACGCCACCACCATAACTTTGGTTGATTTTCAGCGGAGACCCATTCACGCGTATAAACGGGGATTCCGTGGAAGCTGCGGCAGTAAAGTGGAAGAAGTCCCGAGGAAATTCCTTGCGATTATTTTCTGCCATGTTTGATAATGAGAAGTGACCTTTTCCCTCTCACTCTATCAGCAGATGTGACTGCTTTTGATGGTTCTCCTGGATTGCTATGTTGCTGATGGGAGCTCCACAGGGCTTCAGTTCAACTCTGGCGTTATGGGTTGTTGTGTATGCACGCCTGTTTACTGTGTGATGTCTGTAACACTGTTATGCAACACTGAATGTACCTTTACACTGTACACACCTTGCCTGTACACCAGAGGGTGCTGTTGCTGGAGACCTAAGGGTTACCTGCACACTGCAGGTAACCCAGTATAAACAGGAACACACAGCTTGTTGTCTGCACTCAGGAGCTGTAAATAAAGGACTACAGGTCTCCACAGTTTAAGTATCATACCCTGCCTCGTGGAGTCATTACTAAAGGTGCCTACATACACTACATGGGTCATCTGAAACAAACTTATAATCTAAGGGTTCTGAGAGGTCACAGAAATCACCAATCATAATGACAATATCCAGAAGGCACTGATATACACAGTAGCAGTGTTGGAAATGGTTTATCGATTTACAGGTTTTCTTTAAAACTTCCTCAGTTGGCTGTTATAACAGAACAGAGTCTCATTTGTAGATCTGAGCAAATGTTTGTTGGGCAAACACATGGCTTTATATTTGTCTTTATTAAGGTGCTGTCTTTATGATGAATGTGCAGTACCTTGTCTGGATCTCCCAGCTGACAATAAATCATTTCAGCATTGATTCTCTGAGTGTTTCTTTCTTGCAGTGTCCTCCTGTCAGGATTAAAATTCCTTGACCCTGGAGGCGAATTTTATTCTCTATTTTACTGCATTCTGTTTGTTTGCTTATAAATGTAATTTGTGCATTATGTGGAATTTAAACTTGTTTTCCATCTTCTGTTACCAGTAATCCTAATATGCCAAAAAGCAACAACTTGGGTATACTGCCTATGGCTTTGATGTTTATGCTTTAACTCAGTACCATCTAATGAGACTCACAAGCAACAACAAATAAGGATTCAGGTGGAACCTTACCGACAGAGTATCATCCCAACATCAGTTGGGAGATGTTAGTGGTAAAGTGATTGATGTACATGCCTAAGCATCTAAAACAGACGATTCATGGTGTTAGTCCCTCAGGGTGTATCAAGCTTTCAGCCTCTTAGTTGAGTGTTTTTTTTATCTTTTGTTTATTAAAGTAGGGGAAGAAAGGCTGGAAAATTAAACATATTTTTCTACTTGACATTCAGTCAGCACGATAAATGCCTAGTTTAGGTTAAGGTGGTTAAGCATAATTTTAGGAACATATAAGACTGGAAGGGTGCATTGTGGTCTTTGTGGCCAATCAAAACATTGAAAAATACCACACACTATTCTAGCTCTCATATTCTTCACCCGCTTTTGCCACCAAATATCGATCAAGCTCCTTTTTGAATTTGCCAACACTATGCCCTGATTTCCTCCTCGTGAAGTTCCATATATTCACCATCTTCTGTTAGTCCATTACAGTCTAATCTCAAACCTGAAATACCATTAACTACTTCCCAATCTTCAGATTCATATTCATAGTCCTAAAAGATGGAGCTTTCAATGCTGAGTCTTGTCTTAACTATCTGACAGCAACATTTCCTTGGTATACAAACCCAAAGTGAATGGATAGAACTGTTAGCAAGAATGAATAACATAAATTAAGCATATCATACTTCTTGCTAGCTTCTAGTACAAAACAGTTAGAATTTTACATTGAAGTATTGAACATCAGACAGGTAACCCTACTGTGAAGCTTCTCTTTTCTTTTAGTGTTTAACAATAAACATCAGATTATTCCGTTGACAATGATAAAAATATCTACAGAAAAAAATACAGTTGATGTTTCTCAGAAGAATTTTACATCCTGCAGTAATTATTTTTCATGTCAAAATTAATAAGCATAATTATGCAAATTGTACAATATTTACATATTAAAATTTTTTGATTCTATTTTATACAAATTAATTTACACTGTAAAGGTGATGTCACAGCCAAGGCGGTAAGTGATTGGCGGTGATTGGTGAGCAG
Organism: Pristiophorus japonicus; assembly: GCF_044704955.1. Taxonomy (NCBI): domain Eukaryota; kingdom Metazoa; phylum Chordata; class Chondrichthyes; family Pristiophoridae; genus Pristiophorus; species Pristiophorus japonicus. The sequence goes on from NC_091982.1 coordinate 22,352,393, forward strand.
TTTTTCTTTTTTCTCTTCTATATCAGTGAGTAAACTTTGGCATTGTTTTTGCCAATTTAAGTGTATCTAAGGGTTAAGTCATGGCAGGAGAGCTTGGTCATGTGATATGCTCCTCCTGTACCATGTGGGAACTCAGGGACACTTTCAGTGTCCCTGACGACTACATGTGCGGGAAGTGTATCCTCCTCCAGCTCCTGACGGACCGCATTGCGGAATTGGAGCTGAGGGTGGATTCACTCAGGAGCATCCACGATGCTGAGAATGACGTGAGTAGCACGTGTAGCGAGTTGGTCTTACCGCAGGTGAAGGGTCCACAGCCAGCAAGGGAATGGAAGACCAGCAGGAAGACCAGTGCAAGGAAGGTAGTGCAGGGGTCCCCTGCGGTCATCCCCCTGCAAAACAGATACACCGTTTTGAGTACTGTTGAGGGGGATGACTCATCAGGGGAGGGCAGCAGCAGCCAAGTTCATGGCACCGTGGCTGGCTCTGCTGCACAGGAGGGCAGGAAAAAGAGTGGGAGAGTGATAGTGATAGGGGATTCGATTGTAAGGGGAATAGATAGGCGTTTCTGCGGCCGCAACCGAGACTCCAGGATGGTATGTTGCCTCCCTGGTGTAAGAGTCAAGGATGGCTCAGAGCGGGTGCAGGACATTCTGAAAAGGGAGGGTGAACAGCCAGTTGTCGTGGTGCACATTGGTACCAACGATATAGGTAAAAAAATGGATGAGGTCCTACGAGACGAATTTAAGGAGCTAGGAGCTAAATTAAACCGTAAGACCTCAAAAGTAGTAATCTCAGGATTGCTACCAGTGCCACGTGCTAGTAAGAGTAGGAATCGCAGGATAGCTCAGATGAATACGTGGCTTGAGCAGTGGTGCAGCAGGGAGGGATTCAAATTCCTGGGGCATTGGAACCGGTTCTGGGGGAGGTGGGACCAGTACAAGCCAGACGGTTTGCACCTGGCCAGGACCGGAACCAATGTCCGAGGGGGAGTGTTTGCTAGTGCTGTTGGGGAGAAGTTAAACTAATATGGCAGGGGGATGGGAACCAATGCAGGGAGACAGAGGGAAACAAAAAGGAGACAAAAGCAAAAGACAGAAAGGAGATGAGTAAAAGTGGAGGGCAGAGAAACTCAAGGCAAAAAACAAAAAGGGCCACTGAATATAAAGGGGCTGCAGGAGCGGTCAAAACTAAAAATCATGGTTTAAAAACTAGTATTAAAGCACTTTACCTAAATGCACACAGCATTCGAAATAAAGTAAATGAGTTGATGGCACAAATCATTACAAATGGGTATGATTTGGTGGTCATTACAGAAACATGGTTGCAGGGTGGCCAAGACTGGGAATTAAACATACAGGGGTATCTGACAATTCGGAAAGATAGACAAGAAGGGAAAGGAGGTGGGGTACCTCTGTTAATAAAGGATGATATTAGGGCAGTTGTGAGAGACGATATTGGCTCTAATGAACAAAATGTTGAATCATTGTAGGTGGAGATTAGAGATAGTAAGGGGAAAAAGTCACTGGTGGGCGTAGTTTATAGGCCCCCAAATAATAACTTCACGGTGGGGCGGACAATAATCAAGGGAATAATGGAGGCATGTGAAAAAGGAACGGCAGTAATCATGGAGGATTTTAACCTGCATATCGATTGGTCAAATCAAATTGCATGGGATAGCCTTGAGGAGGAATTCATAGAATGCATACGGGATTGTTTCTTGGAACAGTATGTTACAGAACCTACAAGGGAGCAAGCTATCTTAGATCTGGTCCTGTGTAATGAGACAGGAATAATAAACGACCACCTAGTAAAAGATCCTCTCGGAATGAGTGATCACAGTATGGTTGAATTTGTAATACAGATTGAGGGTGAGGAAGTAGTGTCTCAAACGAGCGTACTATGCTTAAACAAAGGGGACTACAGTGGGATGAGGGCAGAGTTGGCTAAAGTAGACTGGAAACACAGACTAAACGGTGGCACAATTGAGGAACAGTGGAGGACTTTTAAGGTGTTCTTTCATAGTGCTCAACAAAAATATATTCCAGTGAAAAAGAAGGGCGGTAAGAGAAGGGATAACCAGCCGTGGATAACCAAGGAAATAAAGGAGAGTATCAAATTAAAAACCAATGTGTATAAGGTGGCCAAGGTTAGTAGGAAAATAGAAGATTGGGAAAATTTTAAACGACAGCAAAGAATGACTAAGAAAGCAATAAAGAAAGGAAAGATAGAATACGAAGGTAAACTTGCGCAAAACATAAAAACGGATAGTAAAAGCTTTTACAGATATATAAAACGGAAAAGAGTGACTAAAGAAAATGTTGGTTCCTTAGAAGATGAGAAGGGGGATTTAATAATGGGAAATGTGGAAATGGCTGACACCTTAAACAATTATTTTGCTTCGGTCTTCACAGTGGAAGACACAAAAACCATGCCAGAAATTGCTGGTCACAGGAATGTGGGAAGGGAGGACCTGGAGACAATCACTATAACTAGGGGGGTAGTGCTGGACAGGCTAATGGGACGCAAGGTAGTCAAGTCCCCTGGTCCTGATGAAATGCATCCCAGGGTATTAAAAGAGATGCGGAAGTTATAGCAGATGCATTCGTTATAATCTACCAAAATTCTTTGGACTCTGGGGAGGTACCAGCAGATTGGAAAGCAGATAATGTAACGCCTCTGTTTAAAAAAGGGGGCAGACACAAGGCAGGTAACTATAGGCTGGTTAGTTTAACATCTGTAGTGGGGAAAATGCTTGAAACTATCATTAAGGAAGAAATAGCGGGACATCTAGATAGGAATAGTGCAATCAAGCAGACGCAGCATGGATTCATGAAGGGGAAATCATGTTTAACTAATTTACTGGAATTCTTTGAGGATATAACGAGCATGGTGAATAGAGGTGTACCGATGGATGTGGTGTATTTAGATTTCCAAAAGGCATTCGATAAGGTGCCACACAAAAGGTTACTGCAGAAGATAAAGATACGTGGAGTCAGAGGAAATGTATTAGCATGGATAGAGAATTGGCTGGCTAACAGAAAGCAGAGAGTCGGGATAAATGGGTCCTTTTCGGGTTGGAAATCGGTGGTTAGTGGTGTGCCACAGGGATCGGTGCTGGGACCACAACTGTTTACAATATACATCGATGACCTGGAAGAGGGGGCAGAGTGTAGTGTAACAAAATTTGCAGATGACGCAAAGATTAGTGGGAAAGCAGGTTGTGTAGAGGACACAGAGAGGCTGCAAAGAGATTTAGATAGGTTAAGCGAATGGGCTAAGGTTTGGCACATGGAATACAATGTCGGAAAGTGTGAGGTCATCCACCTTGGAAAAAAAACAGTAAAAGGGAATATTATTTGAATGGGGAGAAATTACAACATGCTGTGGTGCAGAGGGACCTGGGGGTCCTTGTACATCAATCCCAAAAAGTTAGTTTGCAGGTGCAGCAGGTAATCAGGAAGGCGAATGGAATGTTGGCCTTCATTGCGAGAGGGATGGAGTACAAAAGCAGGGAGGTCCTGCTGCAACTGTATAGGGTATTGGTGAGGCCGCACCTGGAGTACTGCGTGCAGTTTTGGTCACCTTACTTAAGGAAGGATATACTAGCTTTGGAGGGGGTACAGAGACGATTCACTAGGCTGATTCCGGAGATGAGGGGGTTACCTTATGATGATAGATTGAATAGACTGGGTCTTCACTCGTTGGAGTTCAGAAGGATGAGGGGTGATCTTAGAGAAACATTTAAAATAATGAAAGGGATAGACAAGATAGAGGCAGAGAGGTTGTTTCCACTGATCGGGGAGACTAGAACTAGGGGGCACAGCCTCAAAATATGGGGGAGCCAATTTAAAACCAAGTTGAGAAGGAATTTCTTCTCCCAGAGGGTTGTGAATCTGTGGAATTCTCTGCCCAAGGAAGCAGTTGAGGCTAGCTCATTGAATGTATTCAAGTCACAGATAGATAGATTTTTAACCAATAAGGGAATTAAGGGATACGGGGAGCGGGCGGGTAAGTGGAGCTGAGTCCACGGCCAGATCAGCCATGATCTTGTTGAATGGCGGAGCAGGCTCGAAGGGCTAGATGGCCTACTCCTGTTCCTAATTCTTATGTTCTTTTGTTCTTATGTAATATTAATTGACTGATGTAGATAAAGAAAGTGTACAGAAGTCCTTTGGAGATAAAATCGAATATGAACAGAAGAACTCTCAGGGCAGACTGAGGACACAGTTCCAAATCAGAACAGAAGTATTAATGTGTGAAGCAGTAATTAATTAATGATAAAACAAATTTAAATTTGTAATCACCACATAGATGTGGCAAACCATAAGTCTCCATGATAGAAATATTTATTTTAATTCAAAATCCACCAGAGAAATAATAAAAGATATCACTAATGTGTGCCAGCTTGTTAAACAGTGATTCAGAGACCTACGGAGAAGAGGCAGTGTAGTCAATGATTATCTAACATGGGCTAGTGTGCATCATTAAGATTGTAATAGCACACTGACATTGTGGAGGTGCAGTAAGTGCATTGCTGCTCCATCACAATGTGCTCTGGAGTGGTAGAATGCAGATTCAAATTTGCAATTCCTCGTAGACAGAGGCCTTGATCTTGGCTGGGCCCTTAGGGAACTTGCTGCAAGTAGGTGAGACCCTATTTGCTGTGTTGACAGAAAGAACTGTTAAAAATGATATAGGAAGCAAGGTACTGGAACTGAAAATAGCAGGTTTATGGAAAATGTATTATAAATGCCGTGATGGGAAAGAACACACAGTGAACAAAATATCTGTGGTCCAAATCATAATATCGCCATTCCCACTGGTCTGATGTTTAATATCAAGCTCACATAAAAAAAAATGTGGAGCAGTTACAGTAGCTGTAGACATTAATAAGCTCATTGCATATGTTTTGGGAAGATTAGCTGGGAGAGATGTGCACAACTTCTGGTATGTACCATATTGAAAGGAAGAACTTGCATTTATATAGCACCTTATCATCCTCAGGATGGCCCAAAGCACTTTACAATGAATGGCTTATTTTTGAAGTATAGCTACTATTGTCTTTTTGACAAACATAGCTGCCAATTTGTGCACAGCAGTGCCCCACATAAAACAAATGTTATGAATGACCAGATAATCAAGTTTGGTGGTGATAGATGAGAGAAGCATGTTGGCTAGGACACTGGGAATATTCCCAGATTTTCTTTCAAGGGGGAGGTGTTTGCGATTGCATGAATTATGTCATATGATTTAATTCCTGCATTTGTGTCCTTAACAATGCGAGGTGCAAGAGATACATCCCTGACATCCAGCTTGCTAAGGGCATTGATGACATTGTAAATGTAAAAGGCCATGGTTTCCCTAATGCAATTGATTACAGAATGATCAAACTCAGCAGAGAAACTGATCTATTAAACAAACTAGACAATTTTGGTTTCAGGCCACCACTCTTGTGCTGCAGCAAGGTGCACCAGTCGGTTTGCTCCGGCCCACCTGAGGTGGGTGCATCAATTGTGCCATAAATGGTGCAGGTGCCTTTGAGCAGTATACAGATTTCCCTGCTCTCAGGATTTGGCACCTTGTCCCAGATCTACCCTCAGAAACCCTCCAAAGGAATTTTAAAGCTCAACTGTCACTACTCTCACTTAATGCCAGCACACATTATGAAAAAAGAGCGTAGTGCTGTTGGTGTGAAAACACATAATAAAGCATTGACGGCTGTTGAGCAAGGTCTAGCAGTAGTTGTGGGTGATGAGGGGAAATCTGTACAGGCCAGAGGCTTAGCATGCTAAAAGTCCCAATTGAGTTGTATAGGTTTATAGACCTTGGTGGGCCTGGTTTTAACCAGAGACTTTAACATTAGCAGCACCATACTGCAGAGTCACCTGTGTCCTTTTTTACAACAGTGGATGGTGGTCTGAATATTATGCAAGAATCCAACACTCAGATAGACATTTCCATTTCCTTCTTGACTGTTGTCATGGTTGTCAGTACCACAGACTACATTCAACATGTGGCAACATTAGTGCCAACTGCAGTGTGGCGATCTCAGTTATGCAGACCATAGGCACAGTAGGAAGCTCTCTCATGAATACTTTCATTGCTGCTATGAAAGCTTTGGAATCCAAACTCCAAAATGCATTCATGTCTGACTTTAGCTCAGTTAGAGAACAGTTACATAGGGATTATGAAGCCTCATAGATCCCCAATCTTCTAAATTTACACAATTCGTGGGTAGTGTGAGAACATGCTTTCTAACACAGGCAAGTGTGGAATAGCTGGTGGAGTTGCTGGTTGGAATTCATGTCACAGGCAGTTCAGAGCCAATGCACAACTCACAATAGATGCCATCTATGAAAGCACTGAACACACAGCAAAGGACACCGATGACATTTATGTAAGTCCGTGAAGAAGTTCACAACACATAAGGGCAAATATGACAGCACAACACTTTAAATACATACACCACCAACACTTCATAATAAAATTAGCTCATGTTTGTTGTCTGTCACTCTTCCATTGTACAAGTTATTTTAACCATACCCGATTGGTGGAAACCGGTCTGGTGAACAGGCAGTTAAAATCGCCCTTGAGGTCCCGCTCTCTTCCCGGAGGTTCCAATTTTAACCTGCACTTCTGAGCAGGCAAGAAGAACACCCGCTGGAAACTGGGTTAAATCAACTTGCCACTCGGTTCCTGATGTGCAGCTATTTTAACGCAGCTGTTTTCTTGGCCTGACTCAGGTGCGAGTCTCTAAAATGTATACAAATTGGGGTTCTATCACTTAGTTAGGATGCTTAAATTGCCTGCTGTTCATGCCCCACTCTATAAAACCCAGCGGACACCCAGCAGAGGCCTTGTAATTTAAGTTACCATATACAGTAGACACCTCAAATAACTGGAGAAATACCACCAACGATGTCTTCGCAAGATCCTGCAAATCCCCTGGGAGGATAGACGCACCAACATCAGTGTTCTCAATTAGGCCAACATCCCCAGCATGGAAGCACCGATCACACTCGACCTGCTCCGTTGGGTGGGACACATTGTTCGCATGCCCGACACAAGACTCCCAAAGCAAACGCTCTACTTGGAACTCTACACGGCAGGCGATCCCCAGGTGGGCAATGGAAATGTTTCAAGGACACCCTCAATGCCTCCTTGATAAAGTGCAACATCTCCACCAACACCTGGGAATCCTTGACCAAAGACCACCCTAAGTGGAGGAAGAGCATCTGGGAGGGCGCTGAGCACCTCGAGTCTCGTCACCAAAAGCATGCAGAAAACAAGTGTAGGCAGCGGAAGGAGCATGCGGCAAACCAGACTCCCCACCCACCCTGTCCTTCAACGACTGTCTGTCCCACCTGTGAGAGAGATTGTAATTCCCATAATCATCATCATCATCATAGGCAGTCCCTCGGAATCGAGGAAGACTTGCTTCCACTCCTGAAGTGAGTTCTTTGGTGGCTGAACAGTCCAATATGAGGGCCACAGACTCTGTCACAGGTGGGACAGATAGTCATTGAGGGAAGGGGTGGGTGGGACTGGTTTGTCGCACGCTCATTCCACTGCCTGCATGCTCTCGGCGTTGAGACTCGAGATGCTCAGTGCCCTCTCGGATGCACTTCCTCCACTTAGGGTGGTCTTGGACCAGGGAGTCCCAGGTGTCAGTAGGGATGTCGCACTTTATCAGGGAGGCTTTGAGGGTGTCCTGGTAGCGTTTCCACTGCCCACCTTTGGCATGTTTACCGTGAAGGAGCTCCGAGTATAGCACTTGCTTTGGGAGTCTCGTGTCTGGCATGCGAACTATGTGGCCTGCCCAGCAGAACTGATCGAGTGTGGTCAGTGCTTCAATGCTGGGGATGTTGGCCTGAATGAGGACGCTGATGTTGGTGTGCCATTTGTAGGATCTTGCGGAGACATCGTTGGTGATATTTCTCCAGCAACTTGAGGTGTCTACTGTAAATGGTCCATGTCTCTGAGCCATACAGGAGGGCAGGTATTATTACAGCCCTGTAGACCATGAGCTTGGTGACAGTTTTGAGGGCCTGGTCTTCAAGCACACTTTTCCTCAGGTGGCCGAAGGCTGCACTGGCGCACTGGAGGCGGTATTGGATCTCGTCGTCGATGCCTGCTCTTGTTGATAGGAGGCTCCCGAGATATGGGAAGTGGTCCATGGTGTCCAGGCCCGCGTCATGGACCTTGATGGCTGGGGGGCAGTGCTGTGCGATGAGGACAAGCTGGTGGAGGACCTTTGTCTTATGAATGTTTAGCCTAAGGCCCATGCTTTCGTACGCCTCAGTAAATACGGCTACAATGCCTCTGTATGTGCGCAGATGCAGGCGTCATCCGCGTACTGTAGCTCGACGACAGAGGTTGGGGTGGTCTTGGATCTGGCCTGGAGACGGCACAGGTTGAACAAGTTCCCACTGGTTCTGTAGTTTAGTTCCACTCCAGCGGGAAGCTTTTTGACTGTGAGGTGGAGCATGGCGGCGAGAATGATTGAGGAGAGAGTTGGGGCGATGATGCAGCCCTGTTTGACCCCGGTCCGGATGTGGATTGGGTCTGTGGTGGATCCGTTGGTAAGGATCACGGCCTGCATGTCGTTGTGGAGCAGGTGGAGGATGGTGATGAACTTTTGGGGGCATCCGAAGCGGAGGAGGACGTTCCATAGACCCTCGCGATTGACAGTATCAAAGGCCTTTGTAAGGTCGAAGAAGGCCATGTATAAGGGCTGGCGCTGTTCCCTATATTTTTCCTGTAGCTGTCCCGCTGCAAAAATCAGGTCCGTTGTGCCCCGTAGGGGACGAAATCCACACTGCGACTCCGGCAGGAGCTCCTTGGCCACGGGAAGAAGACGGTTGAGGACACTAGCGACGACTTTTCCAGCGGCTGATAGCAGGGAGATTCCTCTGTAGTTGCCGCAGTCGGACTTGTCCCCTTTTTTAAAGATGGTTACAATTACTGCATCTCTGAGATCCCCCAGCATGCTCTCCTCCCTCCAGATGAGAGAGATGAGGTCGTGTATTTGGTCCAGCAGTGCCTCTCTGCCATACTTCAATGCCTCAGCAGGGATTCCGTCCGCACCCGTAGCCTTGTTGTTTTTAAGCTGTCTTATGGCTTTTTCTATCTCGTGCAGTGTTGGGGTCTCACTGAGGTGATGGTGGGTAGCATGCTGCGGATGGAATTGAGAATACTCGAGTCAAAGGCAGAGTCTCAATTGAGGAGATCTTTGAAGTGCTCCTTCCAGCGGGCCCTGACAGCCTCGATGTCCTTGATGAGTGTTTCCCCATTCTTGGCCAGCAGTGGAGTGGGGCCTTGGATGTTGGGCCCGTAGGTGGCCTTGACTGCGATGAAGAATCCTCCCACATCATGGTTGTCGGCCAGCTGCTGTATCTCCTGTGCTTTCTCCATCCACCACCTGTTCTTTAGGTCCCGGGTTTTTTGTTGGACCTCAGCCTTGAGCCATCTGCTTTGCTGCTCCCGCGTTGGGTTGTTGTTTAAAGCTCAGAAATGCCCTGCGCTTGCGATCGATGAGCTCTTGGATCTCCTGATCATTCTCATCAAACCAGTCCTGGTGTTTCCTGGTTGAGTAACTGAGCATCTCTTTGCAGGCACTGGTTATGGAGGCCTGGAGGGCAGACCAAGCGCTGTGGGCATTCTGCGTCTCAGGGTCATCAAGGCACGCCAGGTTAGCTGTGAGGCGCTGGCTGTATCGGGCTCTCTTAGCTGGGGTCCAAAAGTGCTCCTGCATTGACTTTTTTGCTGCAATGCTTCTGCTGCCCCCTCTGCTTTGGGGCTATGTTGATGTTGATGATGGATCAGATTAGGCGGTGGTCCGTCCAGCAGTCGTCGGCTCCTGTCATGGCACGGGTGATGCGCACATCCTTGCGATCCCTGGCTCAGACGATGACATAGTCGAGCAGGTGCCAGTGCTTGCAGCGAGGGTGTTGCCACGATGCCCTGTATTTGTCCCTCTGGCAGAACAAGGTGTTGGTGATGACAAGTTCATGCTCTCGGCATTTTGTCAGGATTACTGGAGTTGGCTTTCCCTACCCCCTTTCTGCCAATCATGCCCCCCCAGAGGTCTGAGTCCTTGCCAATCCTGGCGTTGAAGTCACCGAGGAGGATCAGTTTGCCGCCCGTGGGGACGCAGGACAGGGATTTTTCGAGGTTGGTGTAAAAACCCTCTTTGGCCTCATCAGTTGCATCGAGTGTTGGGGCTTACGCACTGATGACTGTGGCGCACTGGTTCCGGGATAGGGTGAGTCAAAGAGTCATGAGGCATTCGTTAGCCCCACAGGGGGAGTCTTTGAGGCGGTCAACCAGCTCGTTTTTGATGCTGATTCCGACTCCTTGGAGGCGGTGTTCTTCCTCTGGTTTCCCTTTCCAGAAGAAGGTGTAACCTCCACCTTATTCCTTGAGCTGGCTTTCCCCTGCCCGCTGGGTCTCGCTTAGGGCGGTGATGTCGATATCAAAGCGTCTAAGTTCCTGGGCAGGGTGGTGTGGCATTCCGGCCTGTTGCAGTTGGGGTTGTCCATGAGGGTCCTGACGTTCCAGGTCCCGAACTTCATTTTAACAGAGTGGAAGATGCCTGTGCGTGAGTTTTTTTAACGTGGAGTGGTCGTTGCACACTGGCTATCACACAAGCTTAGCTGAGCGAGGTCTTGATCCAGTGGCAAGAGGGTTCAAGACGACTGGAGACCAGGCACTGCTATATGGGAATAGTTGCCTACGGCGAGATGTTGGCTGCAGGCTCGGTGCTGGGTAGAGCCTTTGGTGGTAGGTGGTCCAAGGCCTGGTTAGGGGTAGGTATTGGGAGGGTCAGTGGCCCACCAGGGTTCAGGCTGTGAGGACAGGGGGGGTCACAGCCATGGAACTCACCACGTGTTGGAAGTGGAGAAGAGGCCAGGTCGCCGGTGGGGAAGGAGCGCTCCAGTCGTCGCTGAAGGAGGAAAGGAGGCCAGTTGCCGACGTGGAAGAGGGGGACCCGATCATCATGGAGGAGTTGGTCGTCTGTCGCCATGGGAGGTCCAGCCGTTATCGAGGAGGACCAGACTCTGTCGTGGAGGAGAGGCCCATCTGCCGCCGCTGGAGATGTTCTGATCACCGCTGGAGGTGGGGTGGAGGCCCGATAGCTAGATCCAGGTCGGGGGCACCGCCTCCGGAGGTCGTTGGAGGTCGCCAGGGTCGTTGGAGGTCGCTGGAGGTCGCCACGAGTTCGGGCGATCCTGGCCTACCATAGGCCTCCCACCACAACACCCATCAGCGACCTCCGACGACCCCCGGCGACTCCGACGACCTCCAGCAACCAACGACGTCCCCCAGTGACCTCTGACGACCTCCAGCGACCTCCAACAACCTCCGGCAACCTCCGACGTCCTCCGCCAACCTCCAGCGACCTCTGACGAATTCCCATATTGGACTGTACAGTCACCTGAGAACTCACTTTTAGAGTGGAAGCAAGACTTCCTCGATTTCGAGGCACTGTCTATGATGATGATGATGTAATTTAAGTAGGCCACCCCGACCTGCGAGAGGACACCACCGCAGGTCGGGAGGATAAAAGAGCTGGAGCATGCCACCACAGCTTCCAGCCCGAGGCGCTCCAAGTGTGCAACGACTTCGAGGTGGGCGACTGGGTGACATCTTCAAAACCCAGGTCGCTGTGTGGAGCGTGGGCAAGAACATCGGCGGGGCCCAGGTACAGCAGAGGAGCGGGAAGGTCAGGGCAGAGAAGCGGCGAAAGATCGAGGCAGAAATACGGTAATTGTTCTGGGCGGAGGAACGGTGAGAGATCGTGGCTGAGATCCGGCGACTGATTGTGACGGAGGTGCGCCGAATGTTTGGTGCGGAGGTACAGCGAGAGATCGTGGCAGAGGAGTGGCAAGAGATTGTGGCGGATGTGCGGCAAATGAGGGCACGGGGCCCAGAAGAGCCGAAGGCCCGGGCCAGCCCACACTGCAATATGTGTGCACACTTGGTCCGTGCAGCAGAGCACATCTCCAGTTGTCCTGGTTAACCCTTGCTACTGGATAAAGGCCTAGTTCTATCAAGCCCATGTGCTCGCTGATGTGCAACGGTCACCACACGGTAAACAAATCCACGCACAGGCATCTTCCACCCCTGGAGTTCAGGACTGGAATATCGGGTCCTTCATTGAAACATCTGCGAACTCATCCCTTTTGGTGTGGAAGCAAGTCATCCTCATTCGAGGGACCGCCGATGATAATGAAGGTAATTTAAGTGTAAAACGTATTTTTGTGAGGTCCAGAGGATCAGAAGTGCTTCTCTGGGCCTCACAAAGAAAGTTAGGACCACTGCTGCTCTGGGTTTTCCCCCTTTCCACCCGCAAAACGCTCCCGAATCGTACCCCGCAACCTATCTGACTGCTGGTGGGTGGTTTCTGGGCCATCCAATCTGCGTAGGCCCAAAACTAGCAAGCTGTCTCTGGACACCCACTTTAGATAAGCAGCTGGCTGGTAGCATGTTAATGAGGTTTGACCATTAAAATGGAGTAGGCCTCTCTCTGAAGCTCCCGGGTGGGCAACTCACATGTCCCACCAGATTCCCACTCAGGAGTTAAAATTGCCCCTGATGTCATAGAGGCATTCTTTAAACTAATAGAAAAGCTCTATTCAAGCATTTTCGGTCATTTGTATTAAATTTGGAACAGAAATGAAGTTGTTTTGACGTGCTGGTTTTTTTAGCACGATTCGCTCGATATCAGCCAAACCAGTGCTAAAGATGGCAGAGTTTCAAATACAAATTACGTCCAGCGCAAATCGAGTTGCCGTGATCTTTTGCGCTAGTTTATAAAACATCGCGCTGAAGCTGCCCCTACCCATAAAACTGGCCTTGCCCCAGGTTGAATTAATCACCATGGCGTGTTGTGCTAATAGAGCCTGTTTGCGGTCCTTCAAGCAGGCTCTGAAAATTAAGCTTTTTTTTAAAGCACTGGGACACTAATATGCACCTTTTAAAAGCTTTTAAATTATATATTTAAACTACACCAGGTTACCACTCTTAAAAACATCAAGGAATATTTTAAAGAAAATTTAAAAATTACATTTTAAAACACTGCCCGATTGTGCTGGTTCATGGCAGATTTTACATTCGGTGATATGCAAACAGGTTTGTGCAGAAACTTGAGCAAAAAAAATTGCTTCTGAAGACTAGCATAATTTTGAGTACAATTTGTGCCCAGATCGTCGAAAGCAGAAATGCTACCCCAGGACACTTAAGCAGCTGTATTACTGTAAGACTAGTGTTTACTACAGCAATACAGCGTGAGCTGGAAACATATAAGAATGGCTAATCTAGGCAGACTGCCATTTCCCTGGATCTGTCAATAATCTAAGGATTAAAAACTACTACATTTTTCATGAGTCTAAAATAACTGGCCTAAATTTGACTTATAACTGGATTTGGACTCATACTGAGCTGCAGGTATACTACAGACGTAAGTCTCAGACCAGTGCCTATACAGTATGGTGCTCAGTTGGAAGACCCATGCCACACTGCCAACAGTGCCTTTGACTGAACTCAGTGATGATAGATCTCTGTGCTTGTCTGCTCGGATGCATGTACAGAACTCCACTCCTCAGGAGACTAATCTTAATGTTATACATGTAGGAACTTTTTACCTCTGAGAACATTAAAAAGGCACAAAAGTTAATTTATAAAGTTTCCAGAAGTTCAAATGAACTGCCTAAAAGATGACTTTGCATCAGGATGGAGTTACAATACATTTGATGCATAGCCTAATCTACTGCGCTTGGGAGTTAGATCACTGACCTGACTCCCAATTTATGCTGCCATTTTCACGTCAACATGCACCTGAAATCACGTTGCATTAACATGAAGCATTAATATAACAGCAACCTTGATTTATGAATAACAAAAGTGAAAGTACTAAGGTATCAGGAGTGGTCAGACAAGACTAATTATTTTCAATCTTAAAGCCTGATTTGTACTTCAATAAATGGTGCTGATGATTTCAACATGAAAAAAGCTTAGCATATAAAAAGCATAGTCATAGACATAGAAATCTGCAAATTATAATGGCCATTGCAAATGAATGTCTGAAGGTCATTTATGCAGCCTAATGCCTTCGTTATGCTTAACAACCATGCAAAATGGTAATGCCCTTCTCTGTATTGACTGGCAGGGTGCTTTTAAACCACTGTTCAAAACAGCTGTTCAAAACTGGCTTCATTTTCCTCTTGTCAAAGTTTTATACATACAAATGTTGTGACTATGTTACCTGACAAAGTCTGTGAATAAAAAGGAAAAGATTGGGCTCCTCAATGGCTGTACGAGTTTATCCAATCAATTGCTGAGACATAAAAACCAGGACGGTTCCAGATTTTTGACGCCTGGTCTATGACAAGTTACTGAGATCTGTGATCTTACCCTGGACAACACTAAGAATGCTACATTGTACCTCATTAGTGTTGGAAAAAAATGGTCAGGGTTCTTCTTCCTGACCCCTATCCAATGACTCCAGCTGGAAATGTGTGTTTGAAAAGACGTGATCAGGCCCAGCTGATCTTTGGCCCCTATAATTGCTTATTTGCACCTGAATTTCCAGAGAAGCTTCACACAAAACAAGCTGTTAAAAGGACACAGCTTATTTTTGGTTAGGTTATTTGGTTGCTTTTCATGATTAGCTAGGTGTTTTCAGTTGAATTTTGATTATCTTCCTTGGGAGCTTTTTTTTACATTTTTCTTTAACTTTTGGATCAGAACAGAGAGGAAATGTTTATGTTAATAGAAAAACAGCAGAATTATTGGCCCCTATAATACCTCTGAAGCATATTTGGAGTGGGGTGTACAATATTGAAAGCGAAACCTGAAAGGAGGCTCAGCTCGCTGGAATGTGCAATTTCAACGGGACCACCTCATTATAATATTATTTCCTGGCTTGGCATCTCCAGTGCGCGACAACGGGCGTGGTGCAGATCCGCATGACGCAATCTCAACCTGAGCATTTAAAGAGCCAATCCAAGGATGCAATTTGTGGAAGTTTGGAATTGCAGCAAACTAAAGAAGTGTTGCAATGGGTTCAGGACAGACAGGGCTGTGCCAAGATTTAACACACATCGCTTGGTGTACTGCAGGGTGGAATAGGAGTTAGATACTTTTCCCCAGCAGTGGGAGAATAAAACCTGCTGCTGCAACAAAGAGGGCCTGGCTGGAGAAGCATTGTGCCACGATCCTGGATTTAGTGCAAGAAGCGCTTTAATGACCTAACCAGATGAAGAAAGGAAAGTACAGTTGCATTTTCATCTACATACTGCTGTGCACATCATTCCCCCTCTCAGTTTGACTTGTCAAGCGTACTCCATCACATAACTCCTTACACCCGCTTACCTTGCAAGCGCACCCATCCTTTGCTGTCTCTCAGAGGGAGGGATTCAAATTCCTGGGACATTGGAACTGTTTCTGGGGGAGGTGGGACCAGTACAAACCTGACGGTCTGCACCTGGGCAGGACCGGAACCAATGTCCTGGGGAAAGTGTTTGCTTGTGCTGTTGGGGAGGGTTTAAAATAATATGGCAGGGGGATGGGAATCTATGCAGGAAGACAGATGGAAGTAAAATGGGGGCAGAAGCAAAAGGTAGAAAGGAGATAAGGAAAGGTGAGAGCAGAGAAATCAAAAAGGGCCACATTACAACATAATTCTAAAAGGACAAAGAGTGTTAAAAAACAAGCCTGAAGGCTCTGTCTCTCAATGCGATGAACATTCGTAATAAGGTGAATGAATTAACTGCGCAGATAGCTGCTAATGGATATGATGTAATTGGGATTATGGAGACATGGCTCCAGGGTGACCAAGGCTGGGAACTCAAGATCCAGGGGTATTCAATATTCAGGAAGGATAGACAGAAAGGAAAAGGAGGTGGGGTAGCATTGCTGGTTAAAGAGGAGATTAACACAATAGTAAAGAAGGACATTAGCTCGGATGATGTGGAATCTGTATGGGTAGAGCTGCGGAACATCAAAGGGCTAGTAGGAGTTGTGTACCGACCACAAAATAGTTGCAGTGAGATTGGGGATGGCATCAAACAGGAAATTAGGGATGCGTGCAATAAAGGTACAGCAGTTATCATGGGTGACTTTAATCTACATATAGATTGGGCTAACCAAATTGGTAGCAATACGGTGGAGGAGGATTTCCTGGAGTGTATTAGGGATGGTTTTCTAGACCAATATGTCGAGGAACCAACTAGAGAATAGGCCATCCTAGACTGGGTCTTGTGTAATGAGAGAGGATTAACTGGCAATCTTGTTGTGCGAGGCCCCTTGGGGAAGAGTGACCATAATATGGTAGAATTCTTCATTAAGATAGAGAGTGACACAGTTAATTCAGAGACGAGGGACCTAACTTAAAGAAAGGTAACTTCGATGGAATCAAAAATGAATTGGCTAGGATAGACTGGCGAATGATACTAAAAGGGTTGACAGTGGATAGGTACTGGCAGACATTTAAAGATCACATTGATGAACTTCAATAATTGTACCCCTGTCTGGCGTAAAAATAAAACAGGGAAGGTAGCTCAACCGTGGCGAACAGGGGAAATTAGGGATAATGTTAAAAACAAGAAAGAGGCATATAAATTGGCCAGAAAAAGGAATAAACCTGAGGACTGTGAGAAATTTAGAATTCAGCAGAGGAGGACAAAGGGTTTAATTAGGAGCGGGAAAATAGAGTATGAGAGTAAGCTTGCAGGGAACATAAAAACTGACTGCAAAAGCTTCTATAGTTTTGTGAATAGAAAACGATTAGTGAAGACAAATGTAGGTCCCTTGCAGTCAGAATCAGGTGAATTTATAAAGGGGAACAAAGAAATGGCAGACCAATTGAACAAATACTTTGGTTCTGTCTTCACGAAGGAAGATACAAATAACCTTCCGGAAATACTAGGCGACTGAGGGTCTACTGAGAAGGAGAAACTGAAGGAAATCCTTATTAGTCTGGAAATTGTGTTAGGGAAATTGATGGGATTGAAGGCCAATAAATCCACAGGACCTGATAGTCTGCATCCCAGAGTGGCCCTAGAAATAGTGGACGCATTGGTAGTCATTTTCCGACATTCTATAGACTCTGGATCAGTTCTTATGGATTAGAGGGTAGCTAATGTAACCCCACGTTTTAAAAGAAAAAACATGGAATTATAAACCGGTTAGTCTGACATCGGTAGTGGGGAAAATGTTGGAATCAATTAGTAAAGACGTAATAGCAGCGCATTTGGAAAGCAGTGACAGGATCAGACCAAGTCAGCATGAATTTATGAATGGAAAATCATGCTTGACAAATCTTCTAGAATTTTTTTGAGGACGTAACTAGTAGAGTGGACAAGGGAGAACCAGTGGATGTGGTTTCAAAAGGCATTTGACAAGGTCCCACACAAGAGATTAGTGTGAAAAATTAAAGCACATAGTATTGGGGGTAATGTATTGACATGGATAGAAAACCGGTTGGCAGACAGGAAGCAAAGAGTAAGAATAAACGGGTCCTTTTCAGAATGGCAGGCAGTGACCAGTGGGGTACCGTAAGGTTCAGTGCTGGGACTCCAGCTATTTACAATATACATTAATGATTAAGACGAAGGAATTGAGTGTAATATCTCCAAGTTTGCAGATGACACTAAGCTGGGTGGCAGTGTGAGCTGTGAGGAGGATGCTCTGAGGCTGCAGGGTGACTTGGACAGGTTAGGTGAGTGGGCAAAAGCATGGCAGATGCAGTATAATGTAGATAAATGTGAGGTTGTCCACTTTGGTGGCAAAAACAGGGAGGCAGAATATTATCTGAATGGTAACAGATTCGGAAAAGGGGAGGTGCAACTGGACCAGATGTCATGGTACATCTGTCATTGAAAGTTGGCATGCAGGTACAGCAGGCGGTGAAGAAGGCAAATGGCATGTTGGCCTTCATAGCGAGCGGATTTGAGTATAGGAGCAGGGAGGTCTTACTGTAGTTGTACAGGGCGATGGTGAGGCCACACATTGAATATTGTGTTCAGTTTTGGTCTTCTAATCTGAGGAAGGACATTCTTGCTATTGAGGGAGTGCAGTGAAGATTCACCAGACTGATTCCCGGGATGGCAGGACTGAAATATGAAGAAAGACTGGATCGACTAGGCTTATATTCACTGGAATTTAGAAGAATGAGAGGGGATCTCATAGAAACGTATAAAATTCTGACGGGATTGGACAGGTTAGATGCAGGAAGAATGTTCCCAATGTTGGGGAAATCCAGAACCAGGGGTCACAGTCTAAGGATAAGGGGTAAGCCATTTAGGACCGAGATGAGGAGAAACTTCTTCACTCAGAGAATTATGAACCTGTGGAATTCTCTACCACAGAAAGTTGTTGATGCCAGTTCATTAGATATATTCAAAAGGTAGTTAGATGTGGCCCTTACGGCTAAAGGGATCAAAGGGTATGGAGAGAAAGCAGGAATGGGGTACTGAAGTTGCATGATCAGCCATGATCAGATTGAATGGTGGTGCAAGCTCGAAGAGCCGAATGACCTAATCCTGCACCTACTTTCTATGTTTCTATGTTTCTTCCTCACATCCCCATCGATTAATCCACCACCGCAACTCCCCCTGATCTTTGTACAATTTGACACCTCTCTCTGTTAGTCACCTTCACCGACTACATTGCATCCATCAGGTGAACGCCTGCCATTACAATCACTCATAGGTTTGTCCCTTCCCTTGTTGCAGGAGAAGAGAGCACAGAAGGCTAGGGAGAAGAGCACAGGTGACCCTCCATAGATTGTGCAGTTGCAGAGGAAGAGGCATTAGAGGTTAATGGCATTTTGGCATCACTGGCCATCGGAAATGGAGAGACTGGAACCTCATAGCTACCTGTGTCATGTTGACTTAATTTCACACACACTCTCCACAATTGCAGAGAGAATGGAGGAGTCCAGCTGAAGCAGGAGTGGATTGATGTCTCAGGGCATTGCAAGAATGTCTTCATCCATGGATAGATTGGCCAACTCTGTGGAACATCAATCACAGAAATCAAATGAGTTCATGCAGGCCTTGACCACAGCTGTGCAGACTCTGGATGCCAACCTGTCTGGTGCCTTAAATAGGATGACAAATACCTCAGTCTTGGCCTTACAGAGTGCCACTGATCTGCTCCCCAGTGTGCATGGAAGGCCTGCCAGTACATTGCAGATTTTCTTCTCCCCTCAATGATTATCCTTATTATCGCTGGCCCCAGGGGTACAGCATCTGTGTCCAGCTGAGCAGAGCTTGGAGAGGGCTGTGCCCTCCGACGCGGAGTCTCCACAGCTGTCCCTACCACCATTGTCTGCTCATGCTCACTTGTGAAGTGTGAGTCACCAGGTAGGAGTGAAGTCCGGCTGGCCCATGGAGAGGTGTAATGGCGAAAGGGGACATGGAAGTGGGATCTTTACTCAAAGCACTGACACTTCTCACTCGTTGCCAGCCCATCAGCCAGCACCCTACAAGCTGCCTCCTCTCCCAGAGGCCGAGTCTGCCTCTGCACAGGTGCAGCTGGAGTCTTTCTCGGGGCTACCACAGGATCCAACACCCAGAGGTCATCGGCCAAGCGCATCTCAACAAACAGAGCAGAGATCTGAGCAGCCTGCCTACTTGTGCATGAAACACAAAAGGATAGTGTTGTGTAGGCATGCCTGCTCACTGTGTGATGTCATGTAATATTGAATGTACCCTTGTACTGTACACACCTTACCGGTACACTAGAGGGTGCAACTGCTGGAGACCCAGTGGTTGCCTGCACACGGCAGGTAACCCAGCATAAAAAGGAACACACAGCTTGTTGTCGGCTCTCAAGAGCTGCTAATGAAGGACTGCAGGTCTGCACAGTTTAAGTACCATACCCTGCCTCGTGGAGTCATTACTAAAGGTGCCGACATACACTACAACTGGCGACGGGAATAGGGGATCACGAACTACACGCTCAACATGTCCAACCTCAGCAACTTTCAGCATTTTACAGAGGGGGAGGATTGGGATGCTTTTGTGGAAAGATTGGAACATTTCTTTATAGACAACGACCTGGACGGGGACACACTGGCAACACTACCGAAGAAACGCAGGGCCATCCTGCTTAGCAGTTGTGGGCCCACCATCTACGGTCTCGTCAGGGACTTACTAGCCCCGGAGAAGACAACCACCAAGAGCTATGAGGAACTTGTAACAATCATATAGGAACAACTAAAACCGAAAGAAAGCATCCTCACAGCCAGGCACCGGTTCTACACTTACCGGCAACCTGAGGGCCAAGAAATTTCCAAGTATGCTGCACACTTAAGAAGACTAGCTGCACCGTGTGAGTTTGGCGACCACCTTAATGAAGCACCAAGGGACATATTTGTCATCGGAATCGGCCACGAAGGCCTCCTACACAAATTGCTCTCGGCTGACATCACGGTTATCCTGCAGAAAGCAATTCAAGTGAGCCAGGCCTACATGGCTTCGGTCAGCGACTCCAGGCAAATACTGACCCAGGACTCTAAACCGGCGAGTGCAGTGCACCGCGCTGATACTTCTAAAGGCAGAAATGCTGCCCCGAGTCCCGCAATCCTGAGTCAGCCACATGGGGCAAACCAGATGGCCCCGTGCTGGCGCTGTGGAGGAAACCACAGGGTCCACCAGTGCCGCTACAAAGACTATGCATGCAAAGGCTGTAAAGAAAAAGGGCACCTTCAGAGAATGTGCAGAAAAGGCTGTATTCACTGTGTCTTTGATGAGTTGGCTAATCACCGGGGCTCCGACACAGATGAAGATGAAGCTGCTCTAACCCTGGGAAAAGAGTATGGAATCTTTACCTGCTTCACTGGAAGTTCTCCGTGGATAATGGAAGTGGACATCGACGGGGTCCCAGTCTCCATGAAGATCGACACAGGGGCGAGCCAGTCTGTGATGAGCCAAAAGACCTTTGAAAAAATTTGGAGGAATCCTGCCACTCGACCAAAACTGTCTCCTGTCCAGGCAAAGCTGCTCACCTATATCAAAGGTAAAATCCAAATCATTGGCAGTGTAGATGTCCAGGTCTCCCAGGGCAGCGTGTTGCACAAACTCCCCCTGTGGATTGTAGCCGGCGATGGTCCCACGCTGCTGGGCAGGAATTGGCTGAACCGGGTCCACATCAGGAGAAGTGGTGCTGTGGAAGAAAAGTGCACTACAGCCTGCCTGCAGCAAGACCACAAAATGGCTGCAGCATGACAAGCATGTGGAAGAAAAGAGCATCACAAAATGTCTGCAGCATCACAAGCAGCAGACCTGCATTCAAAATGGTCTCCTCCGTGCCACAAGTCAACATGGAGGAGCATCATGTGACATCGAGCGGCCAATCAGATTTGAAGGCTCCTTTAAAGGAGACCAGTAACAAAAGATTTTTAAAGGGGAAGTTCCAACAATTTGAGTACACGGACTTTAAAGCTAAAGATGCAATTAAAGGGTGTAAGTATGAAAATGTATACAATGTAACCATGAATTGTGATGCTGGTTTAACTAATGTGACTAATGAGATGAATGCAGGTGTCAGTAAGGTTAAGAACAAGTTTATTATGCTTAACAATAATAATAGAGATTGTGAAATGCCTAATGTAACCATGTCTGTTGAAACCAGGACACCCAAAAGTGATGCAAGTGCTAGAATGTATAATGCAGGCTCGACTATGTGTGATCAGAGCCAAGGTGTCATGTATACCAGTAGGACACTGCCAAAGGACATTGGGTCCTACAGGGACCATGCTAATGCCAATGGAATCCCCCTGAGGGAGACCCCCAGGTTCAGCAGGCTACCTCATCATGCAGCCTGGACCTTTGGAACGAATGTGATGCCCCTTTAGGACACACACACAGGCAGTGGGAGCAGACCCACTTCAGGGACAGTGGTCAATGGGCAGCCCAGCCACCACCAATGACAACCTGCACTAGACCAGCCCTACAGCCCCTGGCCACCAGGGCCAACACCAGAAGCATGAGGCCAATACATTCCAGCATCCCTGACAAACCCTGGGACCCTCATCCCCATTGCTGGACAAGGAGTCCACCCAGTCTTGTGGCCCTGCCCACCACCCCACAACTACCCACATCACAGTGTATACACACCACCCACTGCTGTCATGGCTACCTCCCCGAGGGATCCCACAACAGTGACACCCACTTGGTTTGTGTGTGAGGGAGGGGAAACGTACGAGGCCAGCCTCAAGCACAGGGATCACATCTGGCAACCACACAATCCTCACCACAACCTCCCATAGCCCACCACTGATCACCTCCCCTGGTCATGACAACTAGGATATGAAAAATGCCCAGGGGGGAGTATTGTTGTGTAGGCATGCCTGTTCACTGTGTGATGTCTGTAACACTGTCATGCAATATTGAATGTACCCTTGTACTGTACACACCTTACTGGTACACTAGAGGGTGCTGTTGCCGGAGACCCAGGGGTTGCCTGCACACGGCAGGTAACCCAGTATAAAAAGGAACACACAGATAGTATAAAAAGGAACACACAGATTGTTGTCGGCTCTCAGGAGCTGCTAATAAAGGACTGCAGGTCTGCGCAGTTTAAGTACCATACCCTGCCTCGTAGAGTCATTACTAAAGGTGCCTACATATACTACAGATAGTATGCAGGTACAGCAAGTGATCAGGAAGGCCAATAGTATCTTGGCCTTTATTGTAAAGGGGGTGGAGTATAAAAGCAGGGAAGTCTTGCTACAGTTATACAAGGTATTGGTGAGGCCACACCTGCAATACTGCATGCAGTTTTGGTTTCTATATTTACGAAAGGATATACTTGCTTTGGAGGCAGTACAGAGAAGGTTTACTAGGTTGATTTCGAGAATGAGAGGTTTGACTTATGAGGAAAGGTTGAGAAGGTTGGGCCTCTACTCATTGGAATTCAGAAGAATGAGAGGTGATCTTATCGAAACGTATAAGATTATAAGGGGGCTTGACAAGGCGGATGCAGAGAGGATGTTTCCATTGATGGGGGAGACTAGAACTGGAGGGCATGGTCTTAGAATAAGGCGTTGCCCATTTAAAACAGAGACGAGGAAAAATTTCTTCTCTCAGAGGGTTGTAAATCTGTGGAATTCGCTGTCTCAGAGAGCTGTGGAAGCTGGGACATTGAATAAATTTAAGATAGAAATAAACAGTTTCCGCTGTGGAAGCTGGGACATTGAATAAATTTAAGATAGAAATAAACAGTTTCTTAAATGATAAGGGGATAAGCGGTTATGGGGAGCGGGCAGGGAAGTGGACTTGAGTCCATGCTCACTCAGATCAGCCCGATCTTATTGAATGGCGGAGCAAGCTCGAGGGGCCGTACGACTTGGATAGGTTAGGTGAGTGGGCAAATGCATGGCAGATGAAGTATAATGTGGATAAATGTGAGGTTATCCATTTTGGTGGTAAAAACAGAGAGACAGACTATTGAGAACTGGTTGTCAGACAAGAACCAAAGAGTAGGAGTAAATGGGGACTTTTCAGAATGGCAGGCAGTGACTAGTGGGGTACCGCAAGGTTCTGTGCTGGGGCCAGCTGTATACATTGTACATTAATGATTTAGACAAGAGGATTAAATGTAGTATTTCCAAATTTGCGGATGACACTAAGTTGGGTGGCAGTGTGAGCTGCGAGGAGGATGCTATGAGGCTGCAGAGCGACTTGGATAGGTTAGGTGAGTGGGCAAATGCATGGCAGATGAAGTATAATGTGGATAAATGTGAGGTTGTCCACTTTGGTTGTAAAAACAGAGAGACAAACTATTATCTGAATGGTGACAGATTAGGAAAAGGGGAGGTGCAACGAGACCTGGGTGTCATGGTACATCAGTCATTGAAGGTTGGCATGCAGGTACAGCAGGCGGTTAAGAAAGCATTGGCATGTTGGCCTTCATAGCGAGGGGATTTGAGTACAGGGGCAGGGAAGTGCTACTACAGTTGTACAGGGCCTTGGTGAGGCCACACCTGGAGTATGTGTACAGTTTTGGTCTCCTAACTTGAGGAAGGACATTCTTGCTATTGAGGGAATGCAGCGAAGATTCACCAGACTGATTCCCGGGATGGCGGGATTGACATATCAAGAAAGACTGGATCAACTGGGCTTGTATTCACTGGAGTTCAGAAGAATGAGAGGGGATCTCTTCGAAACATTTAAAATTCTGACAGGTTTAGATGCAGGAAGAATGTTCCCAATGTTGGGGAAGTCCAGAACCAGGGGTCACAGTCTAAGGATAAGGGATAAGCCATTTAGGACCGAGATGAGGAGAAACTTCTTCACCCAGAGAGTGGTGAACCTGTAGAATTCTCTACCACAGAAAGTTGTTGAGGCCAATTCACTAAATATATTCAAAAAGGAGTTGGATGAAGTCCTTACTACTAGGGGGATCAAGGGGTATGGCGAGAAAGCAGGAATGGGTTACTGAAGTTGCATGTTCAGCCATGAACTCATTGAATGGCGATGCAGGCTCGATGGGCCGAATGGCCTACTCCTGCACCTATTTTCTATGTTTCTATGTTTCTATGGCCTACTCCTGTTCCTATTTCTTATGCTCTTATGTACCTCTGCTGAAGACACAGGGATTGCACCACGTCGGAGCGGTAGGAAACGAGAAAAGTTTTCTAGTTCAATAAGGGTTTGCACATGGGTGTTAATGCAAATGTTAGGTTATTACGGTTCTGTTGTTTACTAGAATCATGTAAAATTTATTACTTAGCACCACTTTATCCATGTTGCCCATTCTTGGTTGCATGGTGGCAACTCGCCTTTTTAGCTGCTTGTTGATGAATGCAAACGCATTGATTGTGGGGGACCAGTGGGCACATGCAATAGGTTGCTAGTTGGATGTCAGTGTCATTGCTTTATGTCAGTGTGATTGGGGGAGGGGGGAAGCCAGAGTGGCCATTGGATGTAATTGTTACATGGGTCTTGTGGGAGTGACTAACTGAAAATTACAGTCGTAAGGGAGTCCCATGTATCTAATGTGAGCAGCTGGTGCTGTATAGTGGGTGGCAACTTCATCCTCCGTCTTCTCATCATCCTCCTCCTCCTTGGCTTCATTGGAATCGGCCACAGATGATGTATGGTGAGCATCTTGAGTACTGGCGAGTACTGAACAGCACCTCCAGATCTGTCCAGACACCTGAAGGGCATCTTGAGCCTGCCGTTGGCTTCCTCAATGGTATAATCCGTCATGTGTAAAGGGGAATCATTTGTCTCCTCGCAGCCACCAAGTGTGTGTGCAGGTCCAAAGATGTTGGGGAGTTTAGACTGTCACAAGATAAAAGCATCAAGGTAGCTTCCAGATGAGTTGTGCTGGATTTGCGCCAAAATATTTGGAGTTGCACCCACCGATACTCGGCTAATATTTACTGGGTCAGCTCATTTGTGCCATGTATCGTACATGTTTACTGCTGGTACCAATATATATGATGTACCAATAGAGGGCACTGCAGTGGGAGACTTGTAATTTACCTGTACAGGTGTGCCAGGCCTAGTATAAAAGGCAGACCACCAGGTGTGATCCTCACTCTGGAGTTACCAATAAAGGACTAAGGTCACTACAGTTCAAGTACAACACATTGCCTCGTGGAGGCATTATCAGAGTATCTAAAGACATAACAATTGGCGACGAGATTACGGACCTTCACGCGAAAATGGCTACCCTTGGTACGTTGCAGCAGTTCGCTGATGGTGATGATTGGGATGCTTTTGTGGAGAGGCTCGACCATTTCTTCACAGCAAATGGCCTGGCAGGCGACAATCTGGCCTCACTGGCTGATATGCACAGAGCTATCCTGCTAACCAGTTGTGGACCGATTGTTTATGGCCTCGTCAGGGACTTGCTGGCACCAGCGAAGACAACGACCAAGACGTGCGAGGAGCTCGTAACGCTGATCCATGAACAACTCAAGCCGAAAGAGAGCATCCTCACAGCCAGACGCTGGTTTTATAGACACCGATGGCCTGAAGGCCAGGAAATCGTGAAATATGCTGCAGACCTCAGGAGGCTGGCAGCACTGTGTGATTTCGGCGACCACCTCACTGCAGCACTGCAGGATATCTTTTTCATTAGAATGGGCCATGAGGGCCTTCTTCATAAGCTATCTGCGGATACCACAGTCACACTGCAGAAGGCCATCTCCGTGAGCCAAGCATTCATAACCTCGACCTGTGGCTCTAGGCAGATGACTCATCCTCAGGATTCAAAACTAGGCAAGTACTGTGCACAGAATTGTGCCTTTTAGAGGCTGGACTGTAGAACGTGAATCTTCTCAGGGGAGAGAGAACAGGCCCCCCAGTCCCTTAACTCAGAGTCTGCCGAGGGAGGCTAACCAAGTAACTCCATGCTGGCGTTGCGGAGGGAATCACAGGGCTCACCAGTGCCACTTTAAAGCCTATGTGTGTAAAGGTTGCAGCACAAAGGGCCACCTCCAGTGAATGTGTAAAAGAAATATGACTCGCTGTGTTGATGAAGAGTCTGTAGATGGCCATGAATCCAGCGCGGATTATGAAGCGATAATCAGAGAGGCAGCTCACGATGAGGCATATGGCATGTTTACCTGCACCACCGAATGTTCCCCGTTGAGGATGGAAGTCGAGATAAATGACATTCCAGCCTTCATGGAAGTGGACACGGGGGCGAGCCAGTCAGTAATGAATCAAGAAGCCTTTGCGAGGCTATGGGACAATCAAACTGAACGACCTAAGTAGGTCCCGGTTCAGGCAAAGCTGTGCCACTACATCAGTGAACTTATCCCAGTCGTTGGTAGTGCGGATGTAAAGGTACTCCATCATGGCGCAGTGCACAAGTTACCCCTGTGGATTGTTGCAGGTGATGGACCAACGCTACTTGGAAGAAGGTGGATGGAGAAGATCTATTTGAGCAGGAAAGATTTCATCTCTCCAGCGATCGATGTACCCCACGCTCAGAGGCAAAGCCAGTCCCCACCTGAGGTTGGATCCGACACCAGAGAGCAGACCAGCACAGCATCCGAGGCACAGACCACCCAGCATGACTGTGTGGAGATGATCCAGCTGAGACGACCCGAACGCACCTTCCAGGCTCCAGTGGCAGGACTCCGGAGGAAGAAAATCGGATCCAAAGGCGACTTCCCAGCTTTGGTGACAGAACTCGTGGAGAAGAGGATCACTGCAGTCGACATCATGGATGGAGGAAAGATGTCGCCCAAACCACGAGGTGCAGCGCTGATGGAGCAACACATGGCACCAAACGGAGAAGCGGATTGGGGTAAAGATAGCAAGGCTCCCTTAAAGGGGACCAGCAACCCACCACACTTAAAGGGACAGTTCTACATTTTCAATCAATGTCATAGCAACTGTGAGTCAAATGTAAGATGTGTAATTGATGATCAGAGTTGTGTACGTGCAATAAGCAAAGAAATGTCATGCGATTTCGATCGGAGCTACTGTTTATTCGCAATAAGTAATGAAACGTTGTGCGATGTAGGATTTCAACTGCATTCAGTTATTGCAGCAGGCAAACACCCATCGGGAGCACACAGGTCCAGCGAGCTACCCAATGCTGTAGCCTGCGCCCCGGGACCAGAGTAATGCACCACGGAGTGTGGCCACAAGCAGCCAATACATACAAACTACAGAGCAAGCGATCTCAGGAGGGCAATGGCACCGGTATCGATACCCTGCCCCTGATCGGCTCCACCTCTCAGTCACCCGATGGCACCAACCACGAGCCTGAAAGATCAAACTGCGCTAAGGCGCAGCCCTCAGACCCTATCGCCACCAAGGCCATACTCGGGAATGAAGGGTCACCCACAACGGTTCACCCAAATGGGATCGGGACCAGTCAGGTTCCCAAACCAAATAACATCCAGGCAAGCGAGTCAGCAGTTCCTTGTGCACTGCTAGACAACTGCTCCTCAGGGAGCAGCAGTGACCCGGGGCACAAGGAAAGGACAGGGAGGTCACAGGCATCTGTGGACCTGCCCGATGCTAGGAGCAACGGCAAAAGCCCCGAGAGCAGGCAACTTGAGCCAATAGGGTTCCACTGCCAGCACTGGGCACCGCGCCACCACCAGAGTACCTGGACACCATCCAGCAGTTCTGGCACTAGTTCGTCCTCACGCACCGGCGCTGACCCCAGCTCTGACTCCAAGTGTATATCAAGTAGGTACGTTACCAGTCAAAGGTACTTGCCTCACAACGGCACCACGAATGTGATGCTGCAAATGTAAATCTTTCTTTTTGGATTTGAATGTATATGAATGTAATGAGCCCCCGCCACAATCTGTAGGTGGGGGGGGTTTGGGGGGAGGGGTGGGAGAGAATGGAGTGATCATGGACGCACAATCAGAAACCACCAGCACCTATACTTCCAACGAAACACCACACACTCACCCAAGATGGAAATGACCCTCCAAGGATCAACGAGATAGAACTAAGCCCAGAGCACAGTCAATGCAGGAAGGCGATTTGCACTAAGGTCTTGGGGGAGAGTGATGTCATGTATCCTACATGTTTACTGCTGGTACCATTACATATGGTGTAGCACCAGAGGACACTGCAATGGGAGACTTGTAAGTTACCTGTACAGGTGTGCCTGGCCTAGTATAAAAGGCAGGCCACCATGTGTGATCCTCACTCTGGAGTTATCAATAAAGGACTAAGGTCACTACAGTTCAAGTACAACACATTTCCTCGTGGAGTCATTATCTGAGCATTTAAAGACATAACAATTTGCCTATCCATTCGAGGATCTCCAGCACAAATCACATGCAAAATGGGAATAATGTGCTGAGGGTTTGGGGAAAATAGAGTGCATCTTTAAAACGCCAATTCAGGCTGAAGATTGCAGCAGGACGCTAAGGCAACAGATAAGTTGGCAAATGTTTGGTTCACTCACTTCTCTGTTAGCTAGCTGTACTGGATGCTATTTATGAAGAGCTAAGAAAGGACTGAATTTCAAAGGATGAAGGTGTCATGAAAAGTTCCAGCAGATCTCATGTTGATGTGCAGGATTCTTTGCAAATTGCCATACATGATCTGTACATTCAGGGAGTGGAAGCTCTTCCTCGTGAGGAAGTTGAGGGGGTTGACAGTAGGAGCTCACAAAGCAACATGGTTAGCATCATTTGGACCCTGGACCTTGGAAAAGCCAGCAACCCCATAAAACTAAATAATCTTATCTTGTGGCTCCCTTGCTGCCATGTCAAAGCCGATGAATTCTCCAGCTCTGCTGTAAAGTGCATCAGTCACCACCTGAGGGACCATCATTTTGGAAATTACCCTCCTTTACTTTTGGAGCGGCGTCCGGCACCGCTCTGGCCATTTTCTCGCTGCGGTGTGCACACTCCGACCCCTTACCAACCGGCGGGGATCCCCTCGTGAAATTGCCCCTTTCCCGGTATTGCCCCACGGGTGCGGCCCCCCTGCCAACCCGGTGCCCCTGCCAGCTTTGTGTATCGGTACACTCTCGGTAGCATGGTTATTTTTTATTTTATAGGCCTACTGCCAGGGTTGGTCTGACAGTTATAACCGCGGATTGGGCGGTGCTGCCAACAGGCAGCCTGGCAACCCCTCTTGGCTGCCAAGCCGCTGACCCGGCCGAAACCCTCCCTGGTGAGCCAGTGTTTGCCAGTAAAGTGGGTGCAGAGTTTGCAGCGGCCCGCCCCTTTAACTGAAGGGGAGAGACGTTGTGATGCGCCAGCGCGATACTACGCCACGCCCCGCTACTGACGGCCACTCTGCCCCTCCCCCACTTCCGCCCCGACTTCCGCCCCCGGCACACCCTGAATTGCTGAATTTCGACTGTTAGGCCGTTCCAATGCATGGGGCGGCCAGATCACTTTGAAACCGTTAGTGCGCCTCATTTCGGGCAGTGGGCAATTTCGGCCCCATAATCTCCAGTAGGCGACATCCTCCTTAATTGATGCCTCGATCTCCTTTTCTCCATCCTCTCCTACACCTTCTTATTCTACATGATCATGATATATAAGAGGATGCCCATAGGGAATTCCATACCTGTCCCTGAAAAGCCCTCACTATGGGTAGAACAGGCAAATCTCCCAGTGGTCTCACACCCCCAGGCAGTCGGGGCAAAGTTCAAGGCTTTGCAGGCTGAATACCAGAAACATTCGACCATAAAGATAATTCTTTGTTGTTTTAAATGCTAGTCATACTTTCAGCAATCTTCAGATTGGCTGGCCAGTCAGAACCCAGATGGTGATGGTAAAGACCCAGATGTTGAGAACTAATGTTGGAGATAACCTGCCACTTTAGACTTTAATACTTTAGACCAATATTTCTATCTCATGTCTAATGCGTTTATGTTGTATCTAGTGTTCAAACTACTGTACTGCGGATTGTCAGCAAGTAAAATCAATAAAAGTTGTTCTGCTTGACGGTCTGCTTGGACAAGTCCATCACTGCATGGAGCCACATGGATCTGCATTTAGTAATTAACTGAATATAATGTTCAAACAGAGGGATTCCAAATTGATGGTTCCAACTAACCGTTACTGTGCATTTTATCTCTTGTGCCTTATCATTCAGTGTTTTAGTGACAGCAATACAAATGCTTTGTATAAAATTTCTTTCAAAAGCAATCTTTTGTACATTTTCACTTATAAGCTAGGCATAATAAAACTAAACACAGGTTATGACAGAACTATTATTTCCTACTAGATAAAGTAAAAAATCTATTTTGTCTAGGCCTATACAACTCTGAAACTTTCCAACTTCTCAAGGTCCTTCAGGTGTTGCAGAAAAGGACAGAAAGTAGATTATGAAGCTGCCTTGATGTGATAAGCTGTCACAATGGATACATCCTCACAGCACCTCATTCATCAACAGCTGTAATGTTGAAAGGATATTCTTCAGGCTGAAAGCCGTGACCTCAAATTAATAGTGGCTTTGTTGGTGATAAATGCCGTCTTCTCTTGGGCTTCAATATAGACATTAACCAGCTAGTAACCTCCACTATATTGGGGCACTTATATTTTTAGTGTTGTGTGATTCATAAATCAGACAAGCTCACAAGCACTGCTGCAGTGCCTTGGCCCCCAGTTGCATCAGCATGAATCTGACAGCAGTGGCCCTTTTCCTTGTAAAAGGACCTTGCAAGCCTATATACAATACAGTTGAATATTTTCAGCCATTACAAACCAACGGGACAATTACCTGATGAATCAATCTTTGGTTTAAAAGGATTATGGTTGATTTAACAATATCAGAGCATTTTGCTGTTCGTTCCTGTTGTCACCAATCCAACAGTTTGGGAATGTAAGTGACATGCATTGGAAAATGGGAGAAATGTTGTGGAGGGTCAAAGAAATGGATGTGACAGGAACTAAACAATGAATCTCATCAATTATTTGCCCATAAAAGTCTGAAATGTATTTTAAACTAGCTGCTCCATTCATTTTTAATACCTTAGCATGTAAAATCTATATGCAAATCAATACATATTTTCAGTGGGACAAAAATAAACTCTGAGCTGAAAAAAGCTTATACAGATAATAGTAAACAATGATTAGGTTTCTGGATCTAAAGCTTATTTACAACTATATGCGAAGCTTCAAATCATAATACATAGAAACATAGAAACATAGAAAATAGGTGCAGGAGCAGGCCATTCAGCCCTTCTAGCCTGCACCGCCATTCAATGAGTTCATGGCTGAACATGAAACTTCAGTACCCACTTCCTGCTTTCACGCCATACCCCTTGATCCCCCGAGTAGTAAGGACTTCATCTAACTCCCTTTTGAATATATTTAGTGAATTGGCCTCAACTACTTCCTGTGGTAGAGAATTCCACAGGTTCACCACTCTCTGGGTGAAGAAGTTTCTCCTTATCTCGGTCCTAAATGGCTTACCCCTTATCCTTAGACTGTGACCCCTGGTTCTGGACTTCCCCAACATTGGGAACATTCTTCCTGCATCCAACCTGTCCAAACCCGTCAGAATTTTAAACGTTTCTATGAGATCCCCTCTCACTCTTCTGAACTCCAGTGAATACCAGCCCAGTTGATCCAGTCTTTCTTGATATGTCAGTCCCGCCATCCCGGAAATCAGTCTGGTGAACCTTCGCTGCACTCCCTCAATAGCAAGAATGTCCTTCCTCAAGTTAGGAGACCAAAACTGTACACAATACTCCAGGTGTGGCCTCACCAAGGCCCTGTACAACTGTAGCAACACCTCCCTGCCCCTGTACTCAAATCCCCTCGCTATGAAGGCCAACATGCCATTTGCTTTCTTAACCGCCTGCTGTACCTGCATGCCAACCTTCAATGACTGATGTACCATGACACCCAGGTCTCGTTGCACCTTCCTTTTTCCTAATCTGTCACCATTCAGATAATAGTCTGTCTCTCTGTTTTTACCACCAAAGTGGATAACCTCACATTTATCCACATTATACTTCATCTGCCACGCATTTGCCCACTCACCTAACCTATCCAAGTCACTCTGTAGCCTCATAGCATCCTCCTCGCAGCTCACACTGCCACCCAACTTAGTGTCATCCGCAAATTTGGAGATACTACATTTAATCCCCTCGTCTAAATCATTAATGTACAATGTAAACAGCTGGGGCCCCAGCACAGAACCCTGCGGTACCCCACTAGTCACTGCCTGCCATTCCGAAAAGTACCCATTTACTCCTACTCTTTGCTTCCTGTCTGACAACCAGTTCTCAATCCACGTCAGCACACTACCCCCAATCCCATGTGCTTTAACTTTGCACATTAATCTCCTGTGTGGGACCTTGTCGAAAGCCTTCTGAAAGTCCAAATATACCACATCAACTGGTACTCCTTTGTCCACTTTATTGGAAACATCCTCAAAAAATTCCAGAAGATTTGTCAAGCATGATCTCCCTTTCATACCTTATATACTAGCATATAAAACAACCTTCTTACTTTCCAGCCAAAAGCGCAGGAGAAAAGGTGCTCACCCATAATGTGGGTTATCAACGACTGCACTTCCCCAATGGGAAATTTGATTTTAGTGCACACTGAGACTTTATTTACTCAGTCTCAGTGTGCACTAAGACTGGGAGTGTGGGAAACAAGAGTCAAAAGGAAGGGGAGAGAGGCCACTGAGAGTTTGGGAACCAGAAAGAAGTGAGCAGTGCTAGTGAGTCCAGAATAGAGACAAGAGTGAGACCCAGCCAACAGATACATGCACATCTCTCATGTGAGATATAGTACCATCCATTACTATGGGTCATGTATACAATGATGTTGGGCTTTAGCTCCAACAGCGACCGAAATTTCCAATCTTATACATAAGTATAGAAAGTAATTTCTTCCTTTTTAAATACGCCAGTGAAAATATCCTGTTAAATTACAGATTGGAGATGCTACTTTCCATATGCATGATACTTATAGAATCATAGAATCAGAGACTGGTTACAGCATAGGAGGTGACCATATGGCCCATCGACCCCATGCTGACTCTCAGCTAGTCCCACTCCTCTGCCATTTCCCTGTAGTCCTGCAATTTTTTTCCTTCAGATACTTATCCAACTCCCTTTTGAAAGTTAAAATTGAGCCTGCCTCCACCACACTTTCAGGCAGTGCATTCCAAATCTTAACAACTTGCTGCGTAAAAAAGTTTTTTCTTATGTTGCCTTTGGTTCTTTTGCCAATCACCTTAAATCTGTGTCCTCTGGTTCTTGACCCTTCTGCCAATGGGAACAGTTTCTCTCTATCTACTTTGTCCCGAGCCTTCATGATTTTGAACATCTCTATCAAATCTCCTCTCAAACTTCTCTGCCCCAAGGAAAACAACCCCAGCTTCTCCAGTCTATCAACAGAACTAAAGTCCCTCATTCCTGGAAACATTCTCGTAAATCTTTTCTGCACCCTCTATAAGGCTTTCACATCTTTCCTAAAGTGTGGTGCCCAGAATTGGACACAATACTCCAGTTGGAGCCGAACATATCTCACACTGCAGGAGATCCATTATTTGATAAGGAGATGAAAGGACTTTTTGCGGTTTTATTCCCTCCTCTCTGAAGGTGCTGACTCTTTCTCAGATATGGTTTTAGTGTAGCAGGCTACTTAACCCCGAATGGCATCACAGTCAAGCTCAATCCTGTTCTCGTCTGACATTGGCACATGTGCATTTTACAGGAGGGGTCAGTGGACAGCATGCAGGATCAGGAACAATGCTTGATTCCCTCCCCGCCCCCTGCCACCTCCTAGGCTCATGGTAGCTGAAGTCAATTGTAGTGCCCCAACTGATCTCAGCTGAGATCAGCACAACCTGGATTTAACCTTGGGGACATTCTGGTCTGTATGGTTTAGTATTACTCCAAATAGTGGCTTTACACACTAGGGACAACCTTGGTGCAAGGGCTTTAAGAAAACAACAAAACTGTATTTGGATATAATTATGCAAGTAGCATGACCCTCTTAGGATGAATGATGATCAGAATCTTTGAAACAGATGGCGTATGCCATGACTACCTGAGTGCTGTGTGGAACCCTTCTTGCTATTGCTGCACACTAAGAAGTCAATCGGACATAAGAACATAAGAATTAGGAGCAGGAGTAGGACATGCGGCCCTTCGAGCCTGCTCCACCATTCAATAAGATCATGGCTGATCTTCAACACCAACTGCACTTTCCTGCCTGATCTCCATATCCCTTGATTCTCCTCGAGGTCAAAAAACTATCTATCTCAGCCGTGAATATACTCAATGACTCAGCATCCACAGTCCACTGGGGTAGAGAATTCCAAAGATTCACAACCCTCTGAGTGACGAAATTCCTCCTCATCTCGATCTTAAATGGCCGACCCATTATCCTTAGACTAAGCCCCCTAGTTCTAGACTCTCCAGCCAAGGGAAACAACCTCTAAGCATCTACCCTGTCAATCCCCCTCAGTATATTATATGTTTCAATTATATCACCTCTCATTCTTCTAAACTCCAGAGTGTATAGACCCAATCTACTCATCTCTCCTCATAGGACAACCTCCTCATCACAAGAATCATTCCAGTGAACCTTTGTTGCACCGCCTCTCAAGCAAGTATGTCCTTCCTCAGATAAGGAGACCAAAACTGTGCACAGTACTCCAGGTGTGGTCTCATCAAAGCCCTGTACAAGTGTAGTAAGACTTCCTTACTCTTGTTCTCCAACCCTCTTGCAATAAAGGCCAACATGCTATTTGCCTTCCTAATTGCTTGCTGTCCCTGCATGCTAACTGTTAGCAATGTGGACTTGTATTTATTCTGTACAGCCACCAGAGGGCTCATCCCGTGGAGTCATAAGAACATAAGAACATAAGAATTAGGAACAGGAGTAGGCCATCTAGCCCCTTGAGCCTGCTCCGCCATTCAACAAGATAATGGCTGATCTAGCCGTGGACTCAGCTCCACTTACCCGCCTGCTCCCCGTAACCCTTAATTCCCTTATTGGTTAAAAATCTATCTATCTGTGATTTGAATACATTCAATGAGCTAGCCTCAACTGCTTCCTTGGGCAGAGTATTCCACAGATTCACAACCCTCTGGGAGAAGAAATTCCTTCTCAACTCGGTTTTAAATTGGCTCCCCCATATTTTGAGGCTGTGCCCCCTAGTTCTAGACTCCCCGACAAGTGGAAACAACCTCTCTGCCTCTGTCTTGTCTATCCCTTTCATTATTTTAAATGTTTCTATAAGATCACCCCTCATCCTTCTGAACTCCAACGAGTAAAGACCCAGTCTACTCAATCTATCATCATAAGGTAACCCCCTCATCTCCGGAATCAGCCTAGTGAATCTTCTCTGTACCCCCTCCAAAGCTAGTATATCCTTCCTTAAGAAAGGTGACCAAAACTGCACGCAGTACTCCAGGTGCAGCCTCACCAATACCCTATACAGTTGCAGCAGGACCTCCCTGCTTTTGTACTCCATCCCTCTCGCAATGAAGGCCAACATTCCATTCGCCTTCCTGATTACCTGCTGCACCTGCAAACTAACTTTTTGGGATTAATGCACAAGGACCCCCAGGTCCCTCTGCACCACAGCATGTTGTAATTTCTCCCCATTCAAATAATATTCCCTTTTACTGTTTTTTTTTCCAAGGTGGATGACCTCACATTTTCCGACATTGTATTCCATCTGCCAAACCTTAGCCCATTCGCTTAACCGATCTAAATTTCTTTGCAGCCTCTCTGTGTCCTCTCCACAACCCGCTTTCCCACTAATCTTTGTGTCATCTGCAAATTTTGTTGCACTACACTCTGTCCCCTCTTCCAGGTCATCTATGTATATTGTAAACAGTTGTAGTCCCAGCACCGATCCCTGTGGCACACCACTAATCACCGATTTCCAACCCGAAAAGGACCCATTTATGCCGACTCTCTGCTTTCTGTTAGCCAGCCAATTCGCGATCCATGCTAATATATTTCCTCTGACTCCGCGTACCTTTATCTTCTGCAGTAACCTTTTGTGTGGCACCTTATCGAATGCCTTTTGGAAATCTAAATACACCACATCCATCGGTACACCTCTATCCACCATGCTCGTTATATCCTCAAAGAATTCCAGTAAATTAGTTAAACATTATTTCCCCTTCATGAATCCATGTTGCGTCTGCTTGATTGCACTATTCCTATCTAGATGTCCCGCTATTTCTTCCTTAATGATAGCTTCAAGCATTTTCCCCACTACAGATGTTAAACTAACCGGCCTATAGTTACCTGCCTTTTGTCTGCCCCCTTTTTTAAACAGAGGCATTACATTAGCTGCTTTCCAATCCGCTGGTACCTCCCCAGAGTCCAGAGAATTTTGGTAGTTTATAACGAATGCATCTGCTATAACTTCCGCCATCTCTTTTAATATCCTAGGATGCATTTCATCAGGACCAGGGGACTTGTCTACCTTGAATCCCATTAGCCTGTCCAGCACTACCCCCCTAGTTAGTGATAGTGATTATCTCAAGGTCCTCCCTTCCCACATTCCCGTGACCAGCAATTTTTGGCATGGTTTTTGCGTCTTCCACTGTGAAGACCGAAGCAAAATAATTGTTTAAGGTCTCAGCCATTTCCACATTTCCCATTATTAAATCCCCCTTCTCATCTTCTAAGGGACCAACATTTACTTTAGTCACTCTCTTCCGTTTTATATGTCGGTAAAAGCTTTTACTATCTGTTTTTATGTTTTGCGCAAGTTTACTTTCGTAATCTATCTTTCCTTTCTTTATTGCTTTCTTAGTTATTCTTTGCTGTCGTTTAAAAGTTTCCCAATCTGCTAGTTTCCCACTAACCTTGGCCACCTTATACGCATTGGTTTTTAATTTGATACTCTCCTTTATTTCCTTGGTTATCCATGGCTGGTTATCCCTTCTCTTACCGCCCTTCTTTTCCACTGGAATATATTTTTGTTGAGCATTATGAAAGAGCTCCTTAAAAGTCCTCCACTGTTCCTCAATTGTGCCACCGTTTAGTCTGTGTTTCCAGTCTACTTTAGCCTACTCTGCCCTCATCTCACTGTAGTCCCCTTTGTTTAATCATAGTACGCTCATTTGAGACACCACTTCCTTACCCTCAATCTATATTACAAATTCAACCATACTGTGATCACTCATTCCGAGAGGATCTTTTACTAGGAAATCGTTTATTATTCCTGTCTCATTACAAAGGACCAGATCTAAGATAGCTTGTTCCCTTGTAGGTTCTGTAACATACTATTCTAAGAAACAATCCCGTATGCATTCTATGAATTCCTCCTCAAGGCTATCCCATGCAATTTGATTTGACCAAACAGTATGTAGGTTAAAATCCCCCATGATTACTGCCATTCCTTTTTCACATGCCTCCATTATTCTCTTGATTATTGCCTGTCCCACTGTGAAGTTATTATTTGGGGCCCTATAAACTACGCCCACCAGTGACTTTTTCCCCTTACTATCTCTAATCTCCACCCACAATGATTCAACATTTTGTTCATTGGAGCCAATATCGTCTCTCACAACTGCCCTGATATCATCTTTTATTAACAGAGCTACCCCACCTCCTTTCCCTTCTTGTCTATCTTTCCGAATTGTCAGATACCCCTGTATGTTTAATTCCCAGTCTTGGCCACCCTGCAACCACGTTTCTGTAATGGCCACCAAATCATACCCATTTGTAATGATTTGTGCCATCAACTCATTTACTTTATTTCGAATGCTACGTGCGTTTAGGTAAAGTGTTATAATACTAGTTTTTAAACCATGATTTTTAGTTTTGACCCCTCCTGCAGCCCCTTTATATTCATACATATTGTCCCTTCCTATCACCTTGTGGTTTACACTTACCCCAGTGCTACTCTGCTCTGTTGCCTCCTGCGTTTTGCATTCTTTCTTGGGGTCCTGTTCATCTGAGCTCTCACCCACTCGAACTAGCTCAGAGCCCTCTCCTGGGTTCCGAATACTCCTTGCATTGAGGCACCGAGCTTTCATGCTTGCCTTTTTATTACACTTTGACCGTTTAGAATTTTGCTGTACATTGGCCCTTTTTGTTTTTTGCCTTGGGTTTCTCTGCCCTCCACTTTTACTCATTTCCTTTCTGTCTTTTGTTTTTGTTTCCATTTTGTTTCCCTCTGTCTCCCTGCATTGGTTCCCATCCCCCTGCCATATTAGTTTAACTCCTCCCCAACAGCACTAGCAAACACTCCCTCTAGGACATTGGTTCCGGTCCTGCCCAGGTGCAGACCGTCCGGTTTGTACTGGTCCCACCTCCCCCAGAACCAGTTCCAATGCCCCAGGAATTTGAATCCCTCCCTGCTGCACCACTGCTCAAGCCACGTATTCATCTGAGCTATCATGCGATTCCTACTCTGATTAGCACATGCCACTGGTATCAATCCCGAGATTACTACTTTTGAGGTCCTACGTTTTAATTTAGCTCCTAGCTCCTTAAATTCGTCTCGTAGGACCTCATCCCTTTTTTTACCTATATCGTTGGTACCAATGTGCACCACGACAACTGGCTGTTCATCCTCCTTTTTCAGAATGTCCTGCACCCGCTCTGAGACATCCTTGACCCTTGCACCAGGGAGGCATCATACCATCCTGGAGTCTCAGTTGCGGCCGCAGAAACGCCTATCTATTCCCCTTAATATTGAATCTCCTATCACTATCGCTCTCCCACTCTTTTTCCTGCCCTCCTGTTCTGCAGAGCCACCCATGGTGCCATGAACTTGGCTGCTGCTGCCCTCCCCTGATGAGTCATCCCCCTCAACAGTAAAGCGGTGTATCTGTTTTGCAGGGGGATGACTGCAGGGGACCCCTGCACTACCTTCCTTGCACTGGTCTTCCTGCTGGTCTTCCATTCCCTAACTGGCTGTGGACCCTTCACCTGCGGTAAGACCAACTCGCTACACGTGCTACTCATGTCATTCTCAGCATCGTGGATGCTCCAGAGTAAATCCACCCTTAGCTCCAATTGCGCAACGCGGACCGTCAGGAGCTGGAGCCGGATACACTTCTCGCACACGTAGTCATCAGGGACACATCCCATAATCCCTTGGGAGCACAGATATTTAAGGAGGCTTCACAGGTTGGAGAGGCACTCTGGAGACCTGCAATAAAAGAATATAAGGTCACATTTTACTTTGAGCTCAAAGTGTTCAGTCTGGCTCTCTCCCCATACACAACAACTGGCGATGAGGTACAGATAGCAAACCCAAAGATGCAGAGAACAGTGGGC
Organism: Pristiophorus japonicus; assembly: GCF_044704955.1. NCBI lineage: Eukaryota > Metazoa > Chordata > Chondrichthyes > Pristiophoridae > Pristiophorus > Pristiophorus japonicus. The sequence goes on from NC_091982.1 coordinate 22,392,087, forward strand.
ATCCTGGAGAAATTTTCAGAGGGAGATGATTGGGAAAGTTTTGTAGAGCGACTCGACCAATACTCCGTGGCCAACGAGCTAGATCACTCTCTTCCCCATCTAGCTCGTTGGCCATGGAGTATTGGTCGAGTCACTCCACAAAAGTTTCCCAATCAAACAAAGGGCAATTCTCCTCACCGTCTGTGGAGCACCAACATATGGCCTCATGAAGAATCTGCTCACTCCAGCAAAACCCACGGAGAAATCATACGACGATTTGTGCACACTGGTCCGAGAGCATTTGAACCCGAAGGAAAGTGTTCTGATGGCGAGGTACCGGTTCTACACCTACAAAAGGTCTGAAGGCCAGGAAGTGGCGAGTTATGTCGCCGAGCAGGACATTGTGAATTTGAAGGACATTTGGAGCATATGCTCAGAGACCTTTTCGTACTTGGCATTGGCCACGAAACCATACTTCACAAACTTTTGACTGTAGAGACCCCAACCTTGAGTAAGTCCATAGCGATAGCCCAGGCATTCATTGCCTCCAGTGACAATACGAAGCAAATCTCACAGCACACAAGTGCTGCTACAAGTAATGTGAAACATAGAAACATAGAAACATAGAAAATAGGTGCAGGAGCAGGCCATTCAGCCCTTCTAGCCTGCACCGCCATTCAACGAGTTCATGGCTGAACATGAAACTTCAGTACCCACTTCCTGCTTTCACGCCATACCCCTTGATCCCCCGAGTAGTAAGGACTTCATCTAACTCCCTTTTGAATATATTTAGTGAATTGGCCTCAACTACTTCCCGTGGTAGAGAATTCCACAGGTTCACCACTCTCTGGGTGAAGAAGTTTCTCCTTATCTCGGTCCTAAATGGCTTACCCCTTATCCTTAGACTGTGACCCCTGGTTCTGGACTTCCCCAACATTGGGAACATTCTTCCTGCATCCAACCTGTCCAAACCCGTCAGAATTTTAAACGTTTCTATGAGGTCCCCTCTCACTCTTCTGAACTCCAGTGAATACAAGCCCAGTTGATTCAGTCTTTCTTGATAGGTCAGTCCCACCATCCCGGGAATCAGTCTGGTGAATCTTCGCTGCACTCCCTCAACAGCAAGTATGTCCTTCCTCAAGTTAGGAGACCAAAACTGTACACAATACTCCAGGTGTGGCCTCACCAAGGCCCTGTACAACTGTAGCAACACCTCCCTGCCCCTGTACTCAAATCCCCTCGCTATGAAGGCCAACATGCCATTTGCTTTCTTAACCGCCTGCTGTACCTGCATGCCAACCTTCAATGACTGATGTACCATGACACCCAGGTCTCGTTGCACCTTCCCTTTTCCTAATCTGTCACCATTCAGATAATAGTCTGTCTCTCTGTTTTTACCACCAAAGTGGATAACCTCACATTTATCCACATTATACTTCATCTGCCACGCATTTGCCCACTCACCTAACCTATCCAAGTCACTCTGTAGCCTCATAGCATCCTCCTCGCAGCTCACACTGCCACCCAACTTAGTGTCATCCGCAAATTTGGAGATACTACATTTAATCCCTTCGTCTAAATCATTAATGTATAATGTAAACAGCTGGGGCCCCAGCACAGAACCCTGCGGTACCCCACTAGTCACTGCCTGCCATTCCGAAAAGTACCCATTTACTCCTACTCTTTGCTTCCTGTCTGACAACCAGTTCTCAATCCACGTCAGCACACTACCCCCAATCCCATGTGCTTTAACTTTGCACATTAATCTCCTGTGTGGGACCTTGTCGAAAGCCTTCTGAAAGTCCAAATATACCACATCAACTGGTACTCCTTTGTCCACTTTATTGGAAACATCCTCAAAAAATTCCAGAAGATTTGTCAAGCATGATCTCCCTTTTACAAATCCATGCTGACTTGGACCTATCATGTCACCATTTTCCAAATGCGCTGCTATGACATCCTTAATAATTGATTCCATCATTTTACCCACTACTGAGGTCAGGCTGACCGGTCTATAATTCCCTGCTTTCTCTCTCCCTCCTTTTTTAAAAAGTGGGGTTACATTGGCTACCCTCCACTCGATAGGAACTGATCCAGAGTCAATGGAATGTTGGAAAATGACTGTCAATGCATCCGCTATTTCCAAGGCCACCTCCTTAAGTACTCTGGGATGCAGTCCATCAGGCCCTGGGGATTTATCGGCCTTCAATCCCATCAATTTCCCCAACACAATTTCCCGACTAATAAAGATTTCCCTCAGTTCCTCCTCCTTAATAGACCCTCTGACCACTTTTATATCCGGAAGGTTGTTTGTGTCCTCCTTAGTGAATACTGAACCAAAGTACTTGTTCAATTGGTCTGCCATTTCTTTGTTCCCCGTTATGACTTCCCCGTTATGAACAAAGTGATGTTATTTTCGAATCGCAACATACAGGGCAGGTCACACATACCTGCAGCTGCACGTCCGCAGATGACTCAGAGTCCACCATCAAGGCCATTAATACCTTGTTGGCGCTGCGGGGGTGATCATCGTTTCCATTTATGCCGATTCGAAGAGTACGTTTGCAAGGGCTGTGGAACAGGCGAGCTGCAAAGCCTGCTAAAGCTGCAAACCACCATGTTGCAGAGGAGGACAGATCCACGGAGGATCACGATGAACCAGAGCCTCGGATGGAGCAGGCAGAGGTATATGGGGTGCACACATTCACCACAAATTGTCCCCCGATAATGCTGAATGTTGAACTAAATGGATTCCCGGTGTCAATGGAGCTGGACACGGGCATGAGCCAGTCCATCGTGGGCAAAAAGACTTTTGAAAGGTTGTGGTACAACAAGGCCTCAAGGCCAGTCTTAACTCCAGTTCTCACGAAACTAAGAATTTACACAAAACAACTAATTCCTGTAATCGGCAGTGCTACCGTAAAGGTCTACTATGATGGAGCAGTGCACAAGCTACCACCCTGGGTGGTACCAGGTGATTGTCCCACGCTGCTCGGCAGGAGCTGGCTGGGAAAGATACACTGGAACTGGAACAACGTCCGAGCGCTATTGCCCGCTGACGATACTTCGTGTGCCCAGGTCTTAAACAAATTTCCTTAGCTGTTCAAACCAGGCATCGGGAAATTTCAAGGAGCATAAGTGCAGATCCACCTAATTCCGGGGGCGCGACCCATCCATCACAAGGCGAGAGCAATACCATACATGATGAGAGAAAGGGTAGAGATCGAGCTAGACCGACTGCAAAGAGAGGGCATCATTTCACCAATCGAGTTCAGCAAGTGGGCCAGTCCTATTGTCCCAGTCCTCAAGGAAGACGGCACCATCAGAATCTGTGGCGATTACAAAGTAATTATCAATCGTTACTCCCTGCAGGACCAATACCCACTACCAAAGGCCAACGACCTCTTTGCAATGCTGGCGGGAGGAAAGACATTCAGGAAGCTGGATCTGACTTCAGCCTACATGACGCAGGAACTGGAGGAATGATCGAAGGCCCTCACCTGCATCAACACGCACAAAGGTCTTTTTGTTAATTACAGATGCCCGTTTGGAATCTGATCAGTGTCGACGATATTTCACAGAAACATGGAAAGTTTACTGAAATGTAATGAGAAAGGACTAATTAGCAATCTTGTTGTGCGAGGCCCCTTGGGGAACAGTGACCATAACACGGTAGAATTCTTTATTAAGATGGAGAGTGACACAGTTAATTCAGAAACTAGGGTCCTGAACTTAAGGAAAGGTAACTTCGATGGTTTGAGGTGTGAATTGGCGAGAATAGACTGGCAAATGATATTAAAGGGTTGACGGTGGATAGGCAATGGCAAACATTTAAAGATCACATGGATGAACTTCAGCAAGTGAACATCCCTGCCTGGAGTAAAAATAACACAGGGAAGGTGGCTCAACCGTGGCTAACAAGGGAAATTAAGGATAGTGTTAAATCGAAGGAAGAGGGATATAAATTGACCAGAAAAAACAACAAACCTGAGGACTGGGAGAAATTTAGAATTTAGCAGAGGAGGACAAAGGGTTTAATTAAGAGGGGGAAAATAGAATACGAGAAGAAGCTTTCCAGGAACATAAAAACTGACTGCAAAAGCTTCTATAGATATGTGAAGAGAAAAAGATTAGTGAAGACAAATGTAGGTCCGTTGCAGTCGGATTCAGGTGAATTTATAACGGGGAGCAAAGAAATGGCAGACCAATTGAACAAATACTTTGGTTCTGTCTTCACGAAGGAAGACACAAATAACCTTCTGGAAGTACTAGGGGACAGTGGGTCTAGTGAGAAGGAGGAACTGAAGGAAATCCTTATTGGGCGGGAAATTGTGTTAGGGAAATTGATGGGATTGAAGGCCGATAAATCCCCGGGGTCTGATAGTCTGCATCCCAGACTACTTAAGGAAGTGGCCCTAGAAATAGAGGATGCATTGGTGATCATTTTCCAAAAGTCTATTGCCTCTGGATCAGTTCCTATGGACTGGAGGGTAGCTAATATCACACCACTTTTTAATAGGGAGGGAGAGAGAAAGTGGGTAATTATAGACCGGTTAGCGTGACATCAGTAGTGGGGAAAATGTTGGAATCAATTATTAAGGATGAAATAGCAGCACATTTGGAAAGCAGTGACAGGAGCAGTCCAAGTCAGCATGGATTTATGAAGTGGGAATCATACTTGACAAATCTTCTGGAATTTTTTGAGGATGTAACTAGTGGACAAGGGCGAAGCAGTGGATGTGGTGTATTGGGACTTTCAAAAGGCTTTTGACAAGGTCCCATACAAGAGATTGGTGTGCAAAATCAAAGCACATGGTATTGGGGGTAATATACTGACGTGGATAGAGAACTGTTTGGCAGATAGGAAGCAGAGAGTCGGGATAAACAGGTCCTTTTCAAAGCGACTAGGTGGAGTGCCGCAGGGCTCAGTGCTGGGACCCTAGCTCTTTACAATATACATCAATGATTTGGATGAAGGAATTGAGTGTAATATCTCCAAGTTTGCAGATGACACGAAACTGGGTGGCAGTATGAGCTGTGAGGGAGACGTTAGGAGGCTGCAGGGTGACCTGGATAGGTTAGGTGAGTGGGCAAATGCATGGTAGATGCAGTATAATGTGGATAAATGTGAGGTTATCCACTTTTGGGGCAAAAACGCGAGGACAGAATATTATCTGAATGGCGGCAGATTAGGAAAAAGGGAGGTGCAACGAGACCTGGGTGCCATGGTTCATCAGTCATTGAAAGTTGGCATACAGGTACAGCAGGCCTTCATAGCTAGGGGATTTGAGTATAGGAGCAGGGAAGTCTTCCTGCAGTTGTACAGGGCCTTGGTGAGTCCTCACCTGGAATATTTTCAGTTTTGGTCTCCTAATCTGAGGAAGGACGTTCTTGCTATTGAAGGGAGTGCAGCGAAGGTTCACCAGATTGATTCCCGGGATGGCAGGACTGACATATGAGGAGAAACTGGATCAACTGGGCCTTTATTCACTGGAGTTTAGAAGGATGACAGGGGATCTCATAGAAACATAAAAGATTCTGACAAGACGGGACAGGTTAGATGCGGGTAGAATGTTCCCGATATTGGGGAAGTCCAGAACCTGCGGACACAGTCTTAGGATAAGGGGTAGGCCATTTAGGACTGAGATGAGGAGAAACTTCCTCACTCAGAGAGTTGTTAACCTGTGAAATTCCCTGCCGCAGAGAGTTTTGATGCCAATTCATTGGATATATTCAAGAGGGAGTTGGATATGGCCCTTACGGCTAAGGGGATCAAGGGGTATGGAGAGAAAGCAGGAAAGGACTACTGAGGGAATGATCAGCCATAATCTTATTGAATGGCGGTGCAGGCTTGAAGGGCCGAATGGCCTACTCCTGCACCTATTTTCTATGTTTCTATGTTTCTATGAAGTTGGTCCCACACACCGTGGTCTTCCAGGACGACATCTTGGTCACAGATCGGAACACAGTAGAGCACCTGGAGGAGATTCTTAGTCGACTCAACCGCATGGGGCTCAGGTTAAAACGCTCAAAGTACATTTTCCTGGTGCCTGAAGTGGAGTTCTTCGGAAGGAGGACTGCGGCGGACGGCCTCAGGCCCACCAACGCGAAGACGGAGGCAATCGAGACGCACTGAGGCCACAGAACGTGACGGAGCTGCGGTCATTTCTGGGACCCTTGAACTAATTTGGTAACTTCTTACCAGGTCTCAGCACACTGCTAGAACCACTACATATCTTACTATGAAAAGGGGATGAATGGGTTTGGGGCAAAAGCCTAGAAAATGCCTTTGTAAAAGCGAGAAAATTGTTATGTTCAAATAAATTGCTTGTGTTGTATGATCCATGTAAGCATTTGGGACTAGCATGTGATGCATCGTCATATGTTGTCGGGTGTGTATTGCAACAAGCTAATGATTTCGGGAAACTGCAACCAGTTGCTTATGCATCCAGGAGTCTCTCGAAGGCCGAGAGAGCCTACAGCATGATTGAAAAAGTAGCGTTAGCATGTGTCTATGGGGTAAAGAAAATGCATCAGTACCTATTTGGGCTAAAATTCGAATTGGAAACTGACCATAAGCCACTTATATCCCTGTTTTCCAAGAGTAAAGGGATAAATACCAATGCATTGGCCCACATCCAAAGATGGACGCTCACGTTGTCCGCATACAACTATGCCATCCGCCACAGGCCAGGCACAGAAAACTGTGCCGATGCTCTCAGTCGGCTGCCATTGCCCACCACAGGGGTGGAAATGGCGCAGCCCGCAGATCTAGCCATGGTTATGGAAACATTTGAGAGTGAGCAATCACCCGTCACTGCCCGGCAGATCAAAACCTGGACAAGCCAGGACCCCTTATTATCTCTAGTCAAAAGCTGTGTGCTTCAGTGTCCCAGTGGAAATGCAGGAAGAGATAATGCTTTTCCAGCGATGCAAAGATGAAATGTCTATACAGGCAGACTGCCTTCTGTGGGGCAATCGAGTAGTGGTCCCCAAGAAGGGCAGAGACACCTTCATCAATGACCGCCACAGTACCCACCCAGGTAATGATGAAAGCGATAGCCAGATCCCACGTGTGGTGGCCCTGTATCGATGCGAACTTAGAGTCCTGCGTTCACAGATGTAATACATGCTTGCAGTTAAGCAATGTACCCAGGGAGGCGCCGCTAAGTTTATGGTCTTGGCCCTCCAAACCGTGGTCTTGGGTACACATCGACTATGCAGGCCCGTCCTTGGGTAAAATGTTCCTTGTGGTTGTAGACGCGTACTCCAAGTGGATTGAATGTGAGATAATGTCGGCTAGCTCGTCCGCTGCCAGTACTGAAAGCCTGCGGGTCATGTTTGCCACACCTGGTTTACCCGATATCCTGGTGAGCGACAACGGACCATGTTTTACCAGTGCTGAGTTCAAAGAATTTATGACTCGTACTGGGATCAAACATGTCACATCTGCCCCGTTTAAACTAGCATCCAATGGTCAGGCAGAGCGAGCAGTGCAAACCATCAAGTAAAGCTTGAAGAGGGTAACTGAAGGCTCACTGCAGACTCGCCTATCCCGCATAAGACCCCACTCACTCACTGGGATCCCACCTGCTGAACTGCTCATGAAAAGAGCACTTAATACAAGGCTCTCGTTAGTTCACCCTGATCTACATGAACAGGTAGAGAGCAGGCAGCTTCAACAAAGTGCATACCATGATAGAGCAAATGTGTCATGTGAGATTGAAATCAATGATCCTGTATTTGTATTAAATTATGGACAAGGTCCCAAGTGGCTTCCCGGTACTGTCGTGGCCAAAGAGGGGAGCAGGGTGTTTCGGGTCAAACTTTCAAATGGACTCATTTACTGGAAACACTTGGATCAAATCAAACTCAGATTCATGGATTATCCTGAGCAACCCACCTTGGACCCTATCTTTTTTGATCCCCCAACACACACACATCAGTGGCAACCGGCACCACGGTTGACCACGAAGCAGAACCCATCATCCACAGCAACCCTGCAGGACCCACAACACCAGGCAGCCCAGCAAGGCCAGCTGCACAGCAGCCTAGCAAGGGCCCAACAAATGATTCAACAACACCAGCTTTCACACCAAGGCGATCAACCAGGACAAGAAGGGCCCCAGATCGACTCACATTTTAAATAGTTACACTATTGACTTTGGGGGGGAATGTTGTTATCAATGTGGACTTGTATTTACTCTGTACAGCCACCAGAGGGCTCATCCCCTGTAGTTCCAAGGGATCCCATAATCCCTTGGGAGCGCAGGTATTTAAGGAGGCTTCACAGGTTGGAGAGGCACTCTGGAGACCTGCAATAAAAGACTAAGGTCACACTTTACTTTGAGCTCACAGTGTTCAGTCTGACTCTTTCTCCATACACAACACTAACTTTCTGTGTTTCGTGTACGAGGTCACCTAAATCTCCCTGAACACAAACATTTAATAGCTTCTCACCATTTAAAAAATATTCTGTTTTTCTATTCTTCCTCCCACATTATACTCCATCCGCCATCTTATTGCCCACTCACTTAACCTGTCTATATCCCTTTGCAGGCTCTTTGTATCCTCCTCAAAGCTTACTTTCCCACCTGGCTTTATATCATCAGCAAACTTGGATACATTGCATTCAGTCTCTTCATCGAAGTCGTTAATATAGATTGTAAATAGCTGAGGCCCCAGCTTTGCGTCACACTAGTTACAACCTGCCAACTGGAAAATGACCCATTTATCCCTACTTTCTGTTTTTTGTCTGATAACCAATCCTCTATGCTAATATATTGCTCCCAACCCCATGAGCCCTTATCTTACATAGCAACCTTTTATGTGACACCTGATCGAATGCCTTTTGGAAATCCAAATATACTACATCCCCTTTACCTAGCCTGCTAGTTACAGCCTCAAAAAATTCTAATAAATTTGTTAAATATTATTTTCCTTTCATAAAACCAATTTGACTCTGCTTAATCATATTATGATTTTCTAAGTGCCCTCTTACCATTTCCTTGATAATGGATTCCAGCAATTTCCCAATGACTGATATCAGGCTAACTGACCTGTAGTTCCCCGTTTTCTCTCTCTCCTTTCTTGAATAGTGGGATTTCATTTGCTAACTTCCAATCCTCTGGGACTGTTCTAAAATCTAGGGAATTTTGGAAGATCAAAACCAATGTATCCACTATTTCTGGAGCCACCTCTTTTAGAACCCTAAGATGTAAGCCATCAGTTCAAAAGGATTTGTTAGCTTTTAGTCCCATTAGTTTTTCAAGTATCTTTTCTCTACTGATATTAGTTACTTTAAGTTCCTCACTCTAATGAGCCCCTTGATTCTCCACTATTTCTGGTATGCTTTTTGTGTCCACTACTGTGAAGACAGATACAAAATAATTTTTTAAAGGCTTTATTCCCCATTATAATTTCACTTGTCTCAGCCTATATGGGACCAACACTTACTTTTACTACTCTCTTCCTTTTTACATACTTGTAGAAGCTCTTACAATCTGTTTTTATATTTCTTGCTAGTTTACTCTCATATTCTATTTTCTCCCTTTTAATCAACTTTTTTGGTCATCTTTTGCTGCTTTCTAAAGCTCTCCCAGTCCTCAGGTTTATGACTATTCTTCGCAACTTTATAATAATAGCTTAATAATAACTTTTATTTATATAGTGTCTTTAACGTAGTAAAACATCCCAAGGAATTTCACAGCAGTGTTATAAGACAAACAGATAAATTTGACACCGAGCCATCTAAGAAGGAATTAAGGCAGATGACCAAAAGCTTGGTTAAAGAGGTAGGTTTTAAGGAGCGTCTTAAAGGAGGAAAGAGAGGTAGAGATGCGGAGAAGTTTAGAGATGGAGTTGCAGAGCTCAGGACCCAAACAGCTGAAGGCACGTCCACTGATGATTGAGCAGTTATAATGAGGGTTGTTCAATAGGGCAGACATCTTGTGGGATTGTGAGGCTGAAAAAGATCATAGAGATAGGAAGGGGCAAGGCAATGGAGTGATTTGTAAACAAGGATGAGAATTTTGAAATAGAGATGTTGTTTAACCGGGAGCCAATGTAGATCAATGATCGTGACTGAGTGCGAGTTAGGACACAGGCTGCTGAGTTTTGAATGACCTCAAGTTTATGTAGTGTAGAATGTGGGAGACCAGCCATGAGTGAGTTGGAGTAGTTAAATCTCGAGGTAACAAAGGCAAGAATGAGGGTTTCAGCAGCAGAAGAGCTGAGGCAGGGGTGGAGGCAGGCAATGTAACAGAAGTGGAAAAAGGCGGTTTTAGTTATGCCGTGGATATGTGACTGAAAATTCATTTCAGGATCAAATATGACACCTAGGTTGCGAACAACCTTGTTCATCCTCAGATTGATGCAAGGGAGAGGGATGGAGTGAGTAGTTAGTGAACGCAGTTTGTGGTGGGGACCAAAGACAATGGCTTCGGTCTTCCCTATATTTAATTGGAGAAAATTTCTGCTCGTCCAGTACTGGATGTCGGATAAACAATCTGACAATTTAGAGACCATGGAGAGGTAGAGCTGGATGTCGTCAGTGTACATGTGGAAACAGACTGCGTGTTTTCGGATGATATCACCAAGGGGCAGCATATAGATGAGAAATAAAAGGGGGCCAAGGACAGATCCTTGGGGGACACCTGAGGTAACGATGCGGGAGTGGGAAGAGAAGCCATTGCAGGAGATTTTCTGGCTACAATTAGATAATTAAGAATTAAACCAGGCGAGTGCATTCCCACCTAGCTGGATGATGGTTGAGAGGCTATGGAGGAGATGGAGTGGTCAACTGTGTCAAAGGCTGCAGACAGGTCCAGAAGGATGAGGTGAGATAGTTTTCCATTGTCACACTCACAAAGGATCTCATTTGTGACTTTGGTGAGAGCCGTTTCGGTACTGTGGCAAGGGCGAAAACCAGATTGAAGGGATTCAAAGATTGAATTCATGGAAAGATGGTAATGGATTTGGGAGATGACAACACATTCAAGTACATAAGAACATAACAAATAGGGGCAGGAGTAGGCCATATGGCCCCTCGAACCCGCTGCACCATTTAATACGATCATGGCTGATCCGATCATGGACTCGGGTCCACTTCCCTGCCTGCTCCCCATAACCCCTTATTCCCTTATCGATTAAGAAACTGTCTATCTCTGTCTAAAATGTATTCAATGTCCCAGCTTCCACAGCTCTCTTAGGCAGCGAATTCCACAGATTTACAACCCTCTGAGAGAAAAAATTCCTCTTCATCTCTGTTTTAAATGGGCGGCCCCTTATTCTAAGATTATGCCCCCTAGTTCTAGTCACCCCCATCAGTGGAAACATCCTCTCTGCATCCACCTTGTCAAGCCCCTCATAATCTTATATATTTCAATAAAATCACCTCTCATTCTTCTGAATTCCAATGAGTAGAGGCACAACCTACTCAACCTTTTCTCATAAGTCAACCCCCTCATCTCCAGAATCAACCTAGTGAACCTTCTCTGAACTGCCTCCAAAACAAATATATCCTTAAATATGGAAACCAAAACTGTACACAGTATTCCCGGTTGGGCCTCAGCAATACCCTGTATAACTGTGGCAAGACTTCCCTGCTTTTATACTCCATCCCCTTTGCAATAAAGACCAAGATTCCATTGGCCTTCCTGATCACTTGCTGTACCTGCATACTTACCTTTTGTGTTTCATGCACCAGGACCCCCAGGTCCCGCTGTACTGCAGCACTTTGAAATTTTTCTCCATTTAAATAATAACTTGCGCTTTAATTTTTTTCTGCCACACTTTTTAACATTATACTTCATCTGACAAATTTTTGCCCACTCACTTAGCCTGTCTATGTCCTTTTGCAGGGTTTTTGTGTCCTCCTCACACATTGCTTTTCCTCCCATCTTTGTGTTGTCAGCAAACCTGGCTACGTTACACTCAGTCCCTTCATCCAAGTCGTTAATATGGATTGTAAATAGTTGGGGTCCCAGCACTGATCTCTGCGGCACCCCATTAGTTACTGATTGCCAACTCGAGAATTAACCATTTATCCCAACTCTCTGTTTCTGTTGGTTAGCCAATCCTCTATCCATGCTAATATATTACCCCCAACCCCATTGATATTTCCTCACTATACAGTATAAATGCACACGAGACTCATACTTGATAGAAGGTCACTCTGTGACCAGTTACCTTTATTACCAGGACCTCAAGTGATGAAGGTGGGTGGAGCTTCCCCTTTTATACCTGAAAGTCCAGGTTAGGAGTGTCTCCCACAAGTTCACCCTTTGTGGTCAATGTTCTCAAGGTGTACAACTTAGGTCAGCTTATACATGGGTTACAATGATAGTTGAGTACATGACACCCATGAACTTTTATCTTGTGCAGTAACCTTTTATGTGGCACCTTGTCAAATGCCTTCTGGAAGTCCAAATACACCACATCCACTGGTTCCCCTGTATCCACCGTGTTCATTATATCCTCAAAGAATTCCAGCAAATTTATCAAACATGACTTCCCCTTCATAAATCCATGCTGACTCTGCCTGACTGAATTATGCTTTTCCAAATGTCCTGCTACTACTTCTTTCATAATGGACTCCAACATTTTCCCAACCACAGATGTTAGGCTTACTGGTCTATGCTTTTTGTCTGCCTCCTTTTTTAAATAGGGGTGTTACATTTGCAGTTTTCCAATCTGCTGGAACCTCCCCAGAATCCAGGTAATTTTGGTAAATTACAACCAATGCATCCACTTTCCCTGCTGCTACTTCTCTTAAGTCTCTAGGATGCAAGCCATCATGTCCAGGGAATTTATGCGCCTTTAGTCCCATTATCTTACTGAGTACCACCTCCGTAGTGATTGTGATTTGGACAGAAAGGGAGATTGGAGATGGGGCGATAGCTAGCAAGCAAAGTGGGGTCAAGTTTTATTTTTTGAGAGGGGTGATGACAGTATATTTGAAGGAGAGGAGAACAGTACCTGAGGAGAGAGAACCGTTAATAATGTCGGCTAACATTGAAACCAAAAAAGGAATTTGGGTGGTGAGCAGTTTAGTGGGAATAGGGTCAAGGGAGCAGCAATTGGGTCTCATGGACAAGATGAGCTTGGAGAGATCAAGAGCGGAGATCAAAGAGAAACTGGAGAAAGATGTGAGTTTTAGTAGGGACTAGGGCATCAAAGGTGATGGTGAGGGTGTGGTTGAGCAGATTGGTGGCTGCAGAAATGTCATTTTTAAAAGAAGGCCAAAGGTTTGACAGTTTTGAATTGATAACTGCAGTTTTAAGAGAGTTTGGAGAGAGTTTTTTCCAGGACGGATGTAGAAGGAAGTAGGCTTGGATTGGGGAAGGAGAATGTGGGTCGAGAGCAATACAAGGAAATGGTCAGAGATGGCTTTATCTTTAATCGACATGGTTAGAATAGCAAGGCCACGAGAGATTGCAAGACCAAGGGGGTGGTTGTAAATATAGTTGAGGAATTTACATGGAGGGAGAGATTAAGGGAGGGCAGGAGGGTAATGAACTCAGAGGAGAGAGAGTATGATGAATTAAGATGGAGGTTGAAATCACCGAGAATGAGACGTTGTTCAATGCATAGGCTGAGGGAGGAAAGCAGTGAAGATATATCCATGATAAAGTTTTTATTATACTTGGGTGAGAGGTAGAGAACGAGTATTTTGAATGAGAGATGAGAGGTGTGGAATAAGACAAGATGTTCAAAGGATGAGAAAGTGCTGGAGGAGTAGAGGGACAGATCAAAGTATGATTTGGTGATGAGAGCTATACCGCCACCATGGCGGTCTGGGCGAGGCAAGTGGTGGAAGGTATAGCCGAGAGGGGAGGCTTCGATTAAAGGTAGTGTGTCATTATCCCTCAGCCAAATTTCCGTTAGTGCCATGATGTCGATGCAGACATCCACGATAAGGTCATGGATGGCAAGGGCCTTGTTTGCAAGTGAACGAACATTCTGCAAGGATATTTTGAGAGGATCCGTGATGGCTGATCTACTGCCAGCATTCACATGGCCAATGCTTGAAGGGATGAGTTGGACTGGGAGGAAATTTGCAAGGTTAGCCCACACTGGGCAAGCTGAGCGGTAAGGCCACTGAGAGAATAGGATGGGACAATTGGGGTTGCTGCTTGTGAGGAGACAGTGATGAGTGCCACAATGGGCCCTTCGGAGAATGTCAAGAGGGGCACAGAGGTGTCGTGTATGTGTGCTTGGGTTTACTAGCCACCAGGTGGCGCCACTGTCGGAGGTCATTGGACTGTGCGCACGTGTGTGCGGCCCAGGTATAAAAGGCCAACCATCTTGTAATGTAATCATTTTGGGCCCTAATAAAGTAGAGCCAGGTTTATACCTGTTCGGAGTTTACAATATTCAGTCTATTGAGTTATTGCATACACAACTTTTGGCGACAAGGTAACAAGAACCTTCGCATGCATAAATGAGCACAATTGGAATTCTGGAGCGATTCGTGGAGGGAGAAGATTGGGCGGACTTTGTAGCCCACTTGAATCAGTACTTCATGGCCAACAAAATGGAGAAAGAGGCAGACGCAGTTTGGCGCCGGACGGTTCTCCTCACGGTTTGCGGTCCGAAAATCTATGGACTCATAAAGATTCTCCTCTCGCCCTTAAGTCCAACGGACAAGGACTATGAAACATTGTGTGCTTTGTTACTTGACCATCTCAAACCAGATGAAGGCATCATCATCTCAAGATATCGATTCTATACACACGTTCGTTCTGAGGGTCAGGATGTATCGGAATTCGTTGTCAACCTAAGCCGTCCAGCTGGACCGTGTAAGTTCGAAACTGCGTTGACAGACATGCTGCGGGACTTCTTTATAATCGGCATCAACCACGAGGTGATCGTGCGAAAGCTACTGGCGGCGGAGACGCTGGATTTGAGCAATGCCATCACGATTGCCCAATCATGCATGACGATGGACAAAAGCTTAAAGCAGATATCATTGAAAAATCAGAACTCGGCAAGTACTGTAAACAAGATAGTATCGTCGTTTGGCAGAGCTGCATATGGCAGGACCTACCCGACCGCATACGCGAAACCTGTGGCTGCTCAAAGTCTGTCAATGGGAATGAATCCGATATCACCGTGTTAGCGTTGTGCGGGAAATCATCGGCATCATCTGTGTTGGTTTAAACAGTATATATAACAATAAGGCTGTTCGAGAGTGGGCATCTCCAGCGCATGTGTCCGCAACTGAACAAGGGTGCTGCGACACACCACGTGGAGGATGATGACCAGTCTAGCGCAGATCTGGATATGCAATCCGAGATATCAGCGAAGGAAGTGTATGGACTGTATTCAGTCCTAACATAGAGCCAACCAATAATGATTAATGTAAAACTTAATGGTGTGCCGGTATCGATGGAATTGGACATGGGTGCAAGTCAATCAATAATGAACCAGAGGACATTCGACAGGCTGTGGGATACTAAGGCAGAGAGGCCTAAGCTGAGACCTGTATATGCCAAGTTGCGTAAGTACACTAAAGAACTCATAATAGTGATTGGCAGTGCAATAATCAAGGTATCGTATGATGGTGCGGTTCATGATTTACCGTTATGGATTGTTCCAGGCAATGGCCCAATGCTGTCCGGCAGGAACTGGTTCGAAAAAATCAAAAGGAACTGGAACGAGATCAAAGCGTTGTCGTCATCGGAGGATACTCCATGTGCTCAAGTGCTGAGCAAGTTCCTCTCGCTGTTTGAACCAGGCATCGGCAATTTCACGGGAGACAAGGTGCAGATCCATGTGGACTCAGCTGCAAGACCCGTCTATCATAAAGCTTAGGCAGTTTCGTACATGATGAGAGAGAAGGTTGAAATCAAACTGGGCAGACTTCAGCATGAAGGGATCATATCACTGGTCGAATTTAACGAATGGGCCAGCCCCATTCTTCCCATGTTGAAAAGTGATGGCACTGTCAGGATTTGTGGAGACTACAAGGTTACGATCAACTGAGTTTCAAAACAGGATCAATATCCATTACCGAAGGCTGATGACCTGTTTGCAACACTAGCCGGGGGGAAGTCATTCACAAAACTGGATCGGATGTCGGCCTACATGACACAGGAGCTGGTTGACACGTCAAAGAAGCTTACATGCATCAACACTCATAAAGGACTGTTTATCTACAACAGGTGCCCTTTTGGAATTCACTCAGCTGCAGCCATATTTCAGAGGAACATGGAGAGTCTACTGAAGTCCATCCCCAGAAACATCGTGTTCCAAGATGACATACTTGTCACAGGTCGTGACTCCGCCAAATATTTGAACAACCTGGACGAGGTTCTACATCATCTGGACAAAGTGGGACTCAGACTGAAACGCTCGAAGTGCGTTTTCATGGCACCGGAAGTCGAATTCCTGGGGAGGAAAATTGCTGCTAACGGTATCAGGCCTACGGACTCGAAAACCAAGGCCATCAAAAATGCACCTAAGTCTCAGAATGTGACGGAGCTGCGTTGGTTCCTTGGTCTACGCAACTCCTTCAGTAATTTCTTACATAGATTGAGCACCTTATTAGAGCCACTGCACATGCTGCTAAGAAAAGGTGACAACTGGGTTTGGGATGCGTCTCAAGGTAGAGCTTTTGAGAAAGCTACTTGTCATGTATTCAACCAGCATTGTAACCCATGTATAATCTGACCTAAGTTGCACACTGTGAGAACAATGACCACTAGGTGGGAGACACTCCTAACCTGGACCTTCAGGTATAAAAGGGGAAGTTCCACCCACCTTCATCACTTGAATGCTCAGAAATAAAGGACACAGACCGACCTTCTCTCAAGCATGGGCCTCGTGTGCATTTATACTGTATAGTAACGACGTAACAATGGCGACGAGAAACTGGGATTTAAACACGCGAGCAGAACAGATGAGAGGTACTGTGTTAAGGAATGGTTGGGACAGAGATTCAATATTGTTAAAGCAGCACACAGTTCTCCAGGCAGACAAGGGCAGTCGGGCATGCCCCAACATGTAGTCAAACCCAGAGGGGGAGTTCGACAGAGATAATGGCAAGTTGAATGGCGATTCACGCCATTGCAAGGGAAAATGCGGCCAGTAATGGGGCCATCAACACCTGTTAATGGCGCACTCAAAGACAGTCACAGGGGCAGTCAGGGACGATCGACTGGCAAGGGACCTTTTGTTTCCAACAGCAGCTCATGTTGGAGGCGTGGAGACACACACTCAGCTGGAGTTTGCAGAGATGAGCAAAATACCTGCAGAAATTGCAGAAATGAACGCTGGGGGAAATCGCTGGAAGCTGAAGTTCAGCGAGTTCATGTGGAGCACATATACAGTTCATACACCAGGACGCCACCGATAATGATGAAAGTGCTCCTCAATGGCGTCCCAGTATCAATGGAGCTAGACACGGGGGCTAGCCAGTCCCTGATGGGTATCAAACAGTTCAAAAAGTTGTGGGCGTCCAAGGCCAGTAGGCCAAAATTATCACCGATTGATGCACAGCTACGGACTTACACAAAGCAGATCATTCCGGTGCTAGGCAGCGCCACGGTAGTCGTGACCCACAAAGATTCGGAGAAAAGGTTGCCACTCTGGATTGTCCCAGGGGACGGTCCCGCACTACTGGGGAGGAGTTGGCTTGCTGTCATGAACTGGAAATGGGACGATGTCAATGCAATTTCCTCTGTGGAGCGAGTACCACGCTCACAGATCCTGGACAAATTTGGCTTATTATTTCAACCCGGCATTGGCACTTTCATGGGGGCCAAGGTAGTGATTCACATAAACCCGGACGCCAGACCAGTACACCACAAGGCCAGAGCGGTGCCATACATGATGCGGGAAAAGATAGAAGTCGAATTGGACCGCCTGCTGAGGGAAGGCATCATCTCGACAGTCGAATTCAGTGATTGTGCCGGTGCTCAAGGCGGATGGGTCAGTCAGGATATGTGGTGATTACAAGGCCACCATCAATCGGGTGTCACTCCAAGACCAGTACCCGCTACCGAGAGTGGAAGACCTCTTTGCGACGTTATCCGGTGGCAAACCTTTTTCAAAATTGGAACTGACCTCAGCTTACATGACCCAGGAGCTGGCGAGTGAATCGAAGAAGCTGACCACCATCACGACACACAAGGGGTTGTTTGAGTACAACAGATGTCCGTTTAGGATTTGCTCAGCCGCCGCGATCTTGCAACGAAATATGGAAAGCCTCCTCAAGTCGATTCCAGGGACGGTGGTTTTTCAGGACGACATCCTCATCATGGGTTACGATACTAAAGAACACCTCCACAACCTGGAGGAGGTGCTACGCAGACTGGACCGGGTAGGGCTGCGACTGAAAAAGGCGAAGTGCGTCTTCCTAGCTCCAGAGGTAGAATTCCTGGGGATGAGGGTAGCAGCAGATGGGATCAGCCCTATTGCGTCCAAGACAGAAGCGATCCAGAGAGCACCCAGACCCCGTAACACGACAGAGCCGCGTTCGTTCCTGGGGCTCCTGAACTATTTTGGTAACTTTCTTCCCAAATTGAGCACGCTGCTAGAGCCGTTACACGTGCTCCTATGCAAAGGTCGCGAATGAGTCTGGGGCGACAGCCAGGAAAGGGCTTTTAATAGAGCACACAATTTGTTATGTTCCAACACTCTGTTAACACTATACGACCCATGTAAGAAACTTGTGTTAACGTGCGATGCGTCGTCCTATGGTGTCGGGTGTGTGTTGCAGCATGTCAATGTCAAGGGTCAGTTACAGCCGGTAGCTTATGTCTCCAGGAGTCTGTCCCAGGCAGAAAGGGGTTACGGGATGGTAGAAAAGGAGGCGCTCGCGTGTGTATATGCGGTAAAGAAAATGCACCAGTACCTGTTTGGCAGGAAATTTGAGCTGGAGACAGATCACAAACCCCTAACGTCCCTTTTGGCCGACAACAAGGCCATAAATGCAAACGCATCGGCCCGCATACAGAGGTGGGCACTCACGTTAGCTGCCTATGTCTATACAATTCGGCACAGACCGGGCACCGAAAACTGCGCCGATGCACTCAGCAGGCTTCCACTAGCCACCACTGAGGGGGCTACCGAGCATGCTGCTGAGATGGTCATGGCTGTTGAAGCTTTTGGAAGCGAAGGCTCACCTGTGACAGCCCGTCAGATTAAAGTCTGGACAAATAGAGACCCACTATTGTCTCTAGTCAAGAAATGTGTCCTGAATGGGGACTGGGCAGCCACGTACGGGGCATGCCCTGAGGAATTTAAACCATTTCACAGATGCAGGGATAAACTCTTGATTCAGGCCGATTGCCTACTGTGGGGAAACAGCGTAGTCATGCCCCAGATGGGCAGAGAGGTGTTCATCAGAGAACTCCACAATGAGCACCCGGGCATTGTCATGATGAAGGCAATTGCCAGGTCACACGTTTGGTGGCCAGGGATAGAGGCAGATCTGGAACTTTGTGTTCGCAGGTGCAACACGTATGCCCAGCTGGGCAATGCGCCCAGGGAAGGCCCCCTTAGCCCCTGGCCATGGCCCGCCAAGCCTTGGTCACGCATCCATGTGGACTACGCAGATCATTTCATGGGAAAATTGCTTTTGGTTGTAGTAGACGCCTACTCCAAATGGATGGAGTGTGACATTTTAAATTCAAGCACATCCTCTGCCACGGTAGAAAGTCTACGGGCAATGTTCGCCGCCCATGGTCAGCGACAATGGCCCGTGCTTCACAAGCACTGAATTCCAGGACTTCATGGCAGGCAATGGAATTAACCATGTTAGAACGGCACCGTTCAAGCCGACCTCAAACGGCCAGGCAGAATGAGCAGTGCAGATAACCAAACAGTGTATGCTCAGAATCCAAGGGGGTTCCCTACAAAGGCGCTTATCACGCTTCCTGTTGGCCTATAGATCCCGACCACATTCGCTCACGGGGGTTCCACCCGCAGAGCTGCTAATGAAAAGGACGCTCAAAACCCGGCTACCCCTTATACACTCCACCATGAAAGAAATTGTCGAGAGCAGGCGCCAGCCACAATATGACTACCATGACAGGAATGCGAGGGTGCGATGTATTGATATAAATGATCCTGTTTTTGTCCTCAACTACGCTGCAGGGCCCAAATGGCTCGCAGGCACTGTGATTGCCAAAGAGGGAAATAGGATTCTGGTAGTTAAACTTACCAATGGACAAATCTGCCGTAGACACGTGGATCAAACAAAAAGAAGGTTCAGCAACCCCATAGAAGAAGCAGAGGAAGAACACGATGTAGAGTTCACTCCACCACAGGTGACCGAACACCGGAACCAAAGGGAGGAGAGCCCAGTCACTGTGGGCAGTCTGGATAGGCCTGAGGCACCGCAAACAGCAGACACTCAGGCCAGCGCCCAACAACTGGAGCCCCAACTCAGGCGCTCTACAAGAGAGCGTAAACCACCAGAGAGACTCAACCTGTGATCCCAGTAAGACTTTGGGGGAGAGGTGATGTCATGTATTCAACCAGCATTGTAACCTAAGTATAATCTGACCTAAGTTATACACTGTGAGAACAATGACCATAGGTGGGAGACACTCCTAACCTGGACCTTCAGGTATAAAAGGGGAAGCTCCACCCACCTTCATCACTTGAGTGCTAAGAAATAAAGGACAGGTCACAGACTGACCTTCTCTCAAGCATGGGCCTCGTGTGCATTTATACTGTATAGTAAGGATGTATCACTACTAATCTGCTTTGCTCTAACAAGCTGCTGGTACATTATGATCTGTGTAAGCGTCTAGTATTGTCCTGTGATGCTTCGTCATATGGAGTTGGTTGCGTGCTCCAATAAGCTATTGAGCCGTCCAAATTACAACCAGTTGCATATGCTTCAAAAAGTTTGTAAAAGCCAAAAAGAGCCTCCAGCATGGTATAGAAATAAGCACTAGCCTGTGTGTATTGGATTATAAAGATGCATCAGTACCTGTTTGGTCTTTGGTTTGAACTGGAAACAGATCACAAGCCACTCATTTCATTGTTTTCGGAAAACAAAGGTATCAATACCAATGCATCATCCCGCATCCAGAGGTGGGCGCTGACATTATCTGCCTATGATTATGACATTCGCCATAGACCTGGCACTGAGAATTGTGCCGATGCATTGAGCCATCTGCCATTGCCCATAGTGGAGATGGAATCATCACAACCGGCAGACCTAATGTTAGTGATGGATGCTTTTGAAAGTGAAGGAACCCCTGTCATGGCCCAACAAGTTAAGACCTGGATCAGCCAGGACCCGATATTATCGGTTGTGAAACGTTGTATCCTTAGTAGTGATTGGTCTGCCATACCCAAGCAAATGTGTAAGGAGACCAAACCTTACATCCGTCGCAAATACGAACTATCCATTCAATCAGATTGTATACTGTGGGGTAATCATGTTGTTATGTCCAACACGGCAGAGAGAAATTTGAGCATGATCTGCATAGCCCACATCCCGGTATTGTCATGATGAAAGCCATTGCCAGGTCTCATGTATGGGGCCTGGAATTGACTCTGATCTGGAATCATGTGTGCATCAGTGCAACACTTGCATGCAGCTTAGTAAAGCACCAGCGGATTCGTTGCTGAGTCTGTGGTCATGACCATCTAAACCATGGTCCAGGATCCACATCGACTTTGCAGGTCCCTTCCTGGGAAAGATGTTCTTAGTTGTGGTGGATGCTTATTCCAAGTGGATAGAGTGTACAATCATGTCATCCAGCACATCCACAGCTACCAGTGTCATGTTTGCTACGCATGGTCTGCCTGACATTGTAAGTGACAATGGACCTTGCTTCACCAGTATGGAGTTTCAAGAGTTCATGAAACTCAATTGTATCAAGCATGTGAGGTCAGCACCATTCAAACCCGCATCCAATGGACAAGCAGAGCGTGTGGTCCAAACCATCAAGCAGCATATGAAATGTGTAACTCAAGGTTCACTGCAAACTTGCTTGTCATGCATATTGCTTAGTTACAGGACAAGACCCCATACGCTTACCGGGGTCTCCCCTGCTGAACTATTGATGAAGAGAGGTCTCAAGACCAAGCTCTCTCTTGTCCACCCTGACTTGAATAATCGTGTCGAATACAGATGTCAAAGTCAGCAAGGGTATCATGATCGCGCTGCTGTGTCACGCGACATTTCTATCAATGATCCTGTTTATGTACTGAATTATGGTCAAGGTCCCAAATGGATTGCCAGTACTGATACGGCCAAGGAGGGTAACAGAGTGTTTATCGTTAAGCTCAAGAATGGGCAGACATGCAGGAAACATGCCGATCAGATAAAGCTGTGGCACACGGATGAACCTGAACAGTCTGAGGAAGACACAATCAGTGACCAACCAACCTACCCTCAGTCACCAGAGGACTCCGCTGTCATCAATGAATCTGGACTTTCAATCACTGACGTGGTCATTGCCACTCCCATCAGATCGGCTACCCAGCCCCCAGTCATAACAGACTCAGAACGCTTGCCCAAGGCTGGAGTTGAACTGAGATGTTCAACTCGGGAGCGGAAAGCCCCGGACCGTCTCAATTTGTAATAAAACCATTACTAATATCTTAAAGGGGATATTGTCATGAATGTATGCCTGAGTTTACCAGTCACCAGGTGGCGTCACTGTCGGAGGTCATTGGGCTGTGCGCATGTGTGTGCAGTCCAGGTATAAAAGGCCAGCCATCTTGTAAGGTAATCACTTTCGGCCCTCATAAAGTACAGCCAGGTTTGTACCTGTTCGGAGTTTACAGTATTCAATCTATTGAGTTATTGCACACACAACAAGAGGGAAGCTGCAGACTTGTCTAAAAGGGAGTCAAGTCTGGGACGGCGGCACGAGAGTGGGAAGGTTGTAGAGTAATGAAGTGTTGGCGTAGGGATTTTGGAGGACAGAGTCTATGAGAGAGGACAGATGAGCGGCGGCATATCGGCAATAGATACTGACCATGGAGGGAAAGAGAGAGAAAGCTGGAGAAGGAAGTGTAAAAAGAAGTCAATGGCTCGCGTTTGAAGCTGCAGTCAAAATGTGCACGCAAATAGGTATAAGCGAAAAACTGAAAAAAATTAATTCAATGTACATGGTAAATACTACAATAAGAATTCTACAAGATTAGAATCAATATGATAATGATTAATTATATTTAAATAAAATGAAATAATATATAGAATAATTATAAATTAATTTAAAATCATTAAATCAGTAATTGAAGAAAAGTTAAATGAGTCTTTAGCTGTCTTTATAATTCACTCTCTGTCCTGTGATTCAATTAATATGGAAGAACCAATCACTTCCCTCCTTTGTTGTGACTTTATAAACCACTTCTTTTAATCTAAGACTATCTGTAACTTCTTTAGTTCGCCACGGATGGATCACTTTTCCCATAGAGTTTTTATTTCTCAATTTTACTGCATCTAGTAAAACTGCCAGCAATCTCTACAGAGCTTTTAAAGGCTGTTAGTCGGTGCAATAATTGGCAAGCATCTGCTTTGAAACTGGACTATTTTTTTGGTAGGTTAAATCGAAATAAACAATTTGTGCTTTGACAATGCTCAGAGCCTGGCGTTTTGACATTCCTGTTGCTGCCATTTATTCTATTCTTCAATTAAACTCAAGTTAACTTTCCTGCAAAAGTGATGCAAAGCCAATGTTTCTGCTGTTATTTGAAGAGCCAAATATATAAATGAAGTGCCTGTATGTCTGTATCTTGCCAATAGTAATATGTGCATCTTCACACTTCAATCAAAAGGGAGGGCGGCATTCAGGCTAATAGTAGGCTAGTTACAAACTGAGCCATGTTTTAGATCTTAGTTTTGTAGATAAGGGAAAATAAATAATAGCACATGGACTGAATCAAAGGGGCTGAACTTGGTGGATTTACCGCCCGCTGTCGCCCAATGCCGCCGAGTTTTCTGGGCAGTCTCCCCTCCGAGCGAGTTTGGTGGACAGGGAAGATCGCTGGGGACTGCCCGCTGGCGTCTGATGGCGTGCAACGTGCGTAAGTGTCCTCCGCCCGCCGAGTTGCCAGTTTGGTCCGGGCGGGAGTCCGCTGCAGCAGGGAAAAAACCCACCGCGTGGAGGCAGGTCTAACCTCAACGGTAAGTATGAAGACCTGCAAAAAAAGGTTAGCAAACTCCTTTTCTTTATTTTTTTTTTCCAGCGATTCAGGTGGATGGGGTCCCCTGAAGGTTTTCCAGTGTTTTATCTTTCACTTTTTGGAAAATGTTACTTTTATCTGTTCCGCTTTCCCTGGGCCCGACTCAATCCTCGGTGGTACTTTGCCGAGGATGGCATTTGCCGCCGAGATCGGGAGCTCCCGCCCGCTGCCGCCCAGATTCAAGGTGCAAGTCCTTTTCTTGCCACCGGGCGATCTTTCCAAGACTTTTTCATGAAAGTTCCGCCCAAAGTACCATCAGGTTCTCCGCGGTCCTTTGGGCGGAACTTGGGAGGAACCAAAGTGTTTAGTGAAACCATTTACTTATAGTGAAAATGACTGCTTGATCATTTTTAGAGGCCCAAAGAAGCCTCCTTCCCCTTAAAACATGGTCGGGAATCTTCTCTTGATTTTGTTACAGCCCTGACAGGCCTAATACCCTAGCTATAAGTGAGTTTCTCTTAATGTTATCATCACCATCATAGGCAGCCCCTCGACACGAGGATGACTTGCTTCCACGCCAAAAAAGAATAAGTTCACAGGTGTTCCAATGAAGGACCTAAAATTCCAGGTCCTGAACTACATCGTGAAGGGTGGAAGATGCCTGTGTGTGGATTTTTTTAATGTGTGGTGGCCGCTGGACACCAGCCACCACACGGGCTTGACAGAGCTAGGTCTTGGTCCAGTGGCAAGGATTAACCAAGACAACTGGAGACCTGCTCTGCTGCACGGACCTAGTGCGCACACATATCGCAGTGTGGGCTGACCCGTGCTGCCCCTGGGCCCCTGGCCCCAAACTCACGCCTCCCCTGGGCCCCGATCACGCCCCTCTACAGTCTCTCACCGCTCCTTCGCCCCCCACACC
Organism: Pristiophorus japonicus; assembly: GCF_044704955.1. Lineage (NCBI taxonomy): Eukaryota > Metazoa > Chordata > Chondrichthyes > Pristiophoridae > Pristiophorus > Pristiophorus japonicus. The sequence goes on from NC_091982.1 coordinate 22,417,090, forward strand.
TCGCCGCTGCTGCTCCAATCACCGACCTGGACCTTGATGACGTCACTCTTTGCTGCCATTGCAGCTCGCGCTGCTCCCTGGAGTAGCATGCCTCCACGCTGCTCCCAGGCCACTGCTCACCACTCCTTTTATGGCCCCGACCTGCCGCTGGTGTTCTCACGCAGGTCGGGGCCTCCACGCTGCCTGTTATGTTAACATAAGCTAATGTTATAAGTGGCGAATTAAACTGGTGCATGCCCCAGTGATGTCTTTCAGAATGATCATGGATTAGATGGTGGCACTTACGTTATAGGGCCAATTTTGCGATTCCAGCTAAGAAATCACTGGGCCCAAATTGCTCAGGCTGCTGTACAGACTTGAACAGTGGGGAGCTGGATATTGTGAGCTTAACTTCTAACTATAATTCAAATTGACTTCCCTTAGCAGAGAGGTCAACAATCAGGGGGTAGAGATTTAAAGTAATTGGTAAAAGGATTAGAGGGGAGTTGAGAACTTTTTTCACCTGGAAGGTGGTAGGGTCTGGAACTCACTGCCTGAAATAGTTGTAGAGGTAGAAACCCTCATCACATTTAAAAAGTACTTGGATAAGCACTTGAAGTGCTGTAACCTACAAGGTTAGCGACAAAGAACTGAAAAGTGGGATTAGGCTGAATAGCTCTTTTTTGGCCGGCACAGACACAATTGGCCGGTCTCCTTCTATAAGAACATAAGAACATAAGAATTAGGAACAGGAGTAGACCATCTAGCCCCTCGATCCTGCTCTGCCATTCAACAAGATCATGGCTGATCTGGCCATGGATTCAGCACCACTTACCCGCCCGCTCCCCATAACCCTTAATTCCCTTATTGGTTAAAAATCTATCTATCTGTGATTTGAATACATTCAATGAGCTAGCCTCAACTGCTTCCTTGGGCAGAGAATTCCACAGATTCACAACCCTCTGGGAGAAGAAATTCCTTCTCAACTCGGTTTTAAATTGGCTCCCCCCGTATTTTGAGGCTGTGCCCCCTAGTTCTAGTCTCCCTGACCAGTGGAAACAACCTCTCTGCCTCTATCTTGTCTATCCCTTTCATTATTTTAAATGTTTCTATAAGATCATCCCTCATCCTTCTGAACTCCAATGAGTAAAGACCCAGTCTACTCAATCTATCATCATAAGGTAACCCCCTCATCTCCGGAATCAGCCTATGAATCGTCTCTGTACCCCCTCCAAAGCTAGTATATCCTTCCTTAAGAAAGGTGACCAAAACTGCACGCAGTACTCCAGGTGCGGCCTCACCAATACCCTGTACAGTTGCAGCAGGACCTCCTTGCTTTTGTACTCCATCCCTCTCGCAATGAAGGCCAACATTGCATTCGCCTTCCTGATTACCTGCTGCACCTGCAAACTAACTTTTTGGGATTCATGCACAAGGACCCCCAGGTCCCTCTGCACCGCAGCATGTTGTAATTTCTGCCCATTCAAATAATATTCCCTTTTACTGTTTTTTTTTCCAAGGTGGATGACCTCACATTTTCTGACATTGTATTCCATCTGTCAAACCTTAGCCCATTCGCTTAACCTATCTAAATCTCTTTGCAGCCTCTCTGTGTCCTCTCCACAACCCGCCTTCCCACTAATCTTTGTGTAATCTGAAAATTTTGTTACGCTACACTCTGTCCCCTCTTCCAGGTCATCTATGTATATTGTAAACAGTTGTGGTCCCAGCACCGATCCCTGTGGCACACCACTAACCACCGAAATTTGCCGTAAATTTGTATGATTCTACGATTCTCTGAGACTCCCTACAGCAATGCGCCTTTCGGAGGGAATGTGGCAATATGGCAGAGGGCAGGGAACTGTGTCAGTATGCAGCCCATAACAAGCCGTTGCTCATATAGTCACATTCCCTCCGCAACTTACTGACATACAGGTTGGCTTAATTGTTGGACTCATGTCTGTTACTATGAAGGTACTCTTTCAACTTGCAGCTTCTCAAAATTACTTTTCTGTTTGTATCACAAAGTGACACAAAATTTAAGGGAGCAGGTCCCAAATGGAAAAAGACTCACAAATGACTGGTTCCTGCCTCTCTGGAGGGAGGTCACCATAGAAATACTGATGTATCAGAGCATGGAGGGAGTAGGGAAAGGTGAAGCAGCAGATCTCCCCACAAGCTCAAGCTTACTTCTAATCTTATCTTATGTCTTGTCCCTCTTTTCACTTACACTCAGACAGCTATACATACAACTACGTGAACATCACACACAGCATATTGTAGTGCAAGTTATGTTTGAAGGTCTATCAGGTACCCATGATTCTAACATTTGTCCTTTTTCAGTCATCATAGGCCTGGAATAGCAACATGTCAGCATTGCCAATAGCCCACAGTTAGGCAGAGCTACATAGCATCCTGTGTCCCTGTAAATTAAGTTTGCAAGCAGCAACATAGCTACTCCAAGGTTTTTGCCAGCTGTCTACACATGCATGTGTAGACAGTTGGCCGACTGATATGTTGGTGTTGGTGGCTTAGAAGGATCTTGCGGCAAAAAAGTTTAATGCAGTGACCTAATTGCAGGCAACGTTTACTTTGAACTAGCCCTCAAAGTCACTCAAAAAACCTCATAAATTTATCTTGCATTACTGATCACTATTGAAGCAAATTTCTTTCGACATTTGACTTTTAAAGGAATACCAAGTGAATGGATTGTTTGTAGGACAAGGAATGAATGGTCTCATGGAGCTTCTGTTTGCAGTTTTAGCTTTTATTCAAGCAATCCAATTGTATCCTCGCTCAGATTGAGCAAGAAATATGCTGTGAAGTTGCCACAACCCACTTAGCAGGAATTAATTGGCTATTGGTTTACAGCTTGGTTTAAAGAAAAGTGAATGGCACCATTAGTGATAAACCTAAAATATTTCTGCAGGTAGAAAAAAAATCAGGCAGCCAAAAGGGAAGGGAAGCTTAAATTTGTGTTAAATCCGAATATATAAAAACTCTGTCATGTCAGAAGTAGTGATTTGAGATTTGCTCCAGATTGCACAATTCCCAGACTTATTCGAAAAATTAGTGCAACACTGTCAAATCTGTTCTCCACATGAGGCCAAACTCCATTGGCCTTCCTGAGTCAAAGACCACATGTCAGTGGATAAGGAGGAGATGCTGAATAGTCAGCTGAAATCCAGGATCCAAAACCAAAATTTGAATCCAATTGCATGAATGTAATCAGTCAAATCAAGGACAGCACACAAAAGTTAAATATTTCTCAAATGCTTATTCCTGGAGGAGTGAGACTAGGCTCAATGGTAGCATTCCCAGCTCTGAGTCAGAGGGTATGGGTTCAAGCTCCACTCCAGCCACAGTGGCCCCGATTTTGCTACACGCGGTGAATTGAGTGCGGCCGGGGTTGGTGGTGTGTGGTAAAGCCCGCTTCCGACTCGAGCCTGCCCTCTGCCCTGAATCTTCCGATGATTGTGCTTGTTAAGCCCGCCTTGCGGGCTTCCTGGCCAATTAAGAGGAAGCCGGTCTGATGATGTCATTTGATCAGCCAGTTTCCTTAAAGGGACCATGCCCACAATGATTTTGACAGTTCTTCTGTCAGTGTTTTACAGCATTGAGGTGCTGCAAACACTGACACTGATTGCACAAAGATGCATGGCTGCACCCATGCACTCCAATGACTCCCTCCAGATGCTTATGGAGGAAGTCACAGCTCGCAGGGAGGTTCTCTTCTCTTCCAATGGGTGGAAGGGACACCAACGCAGTCTGGTTGCACATTGCACAAGAGGGCACAAGCAGCGACGTCATCAGGAGGACCTGGCTGCAGTGGTGTAAACCTTCCAGTGATCTCAGTGGATCAGGAAACGTTACTGCAAAGCCACACTCAACCTCATCCTGCTGTGCCACTCATCACATCCCCATTACTCTGCCTTCCCTACTCTGCCCCTGCACATCCTTACTCACACCAACTTACCATCCCTCTCTCTCTATCTACATTATCAGTTCCTCATCTCACTAGCCACCCCTCACACTCACCCTCATCCTTGTCCAATCATATTAACTAGCAACACACAAAGGTAGGCACTTGGCTCCTTTAGCCAATGTTCATATAAAGTTTATATTGATGTGTTGGCAAACATTGAATTCTTTATTTTCAGCACTTTGCGTTCTTGGACAGATTTGTGGGCACTTTTGGAAGTGGTTTAGTGAGTTGTAATGAATGGTGAGACAAAAGGGTACCCCCACAATGGTGATGAGTGTGAAAGGAAGGGCTTGGACATTATAGTGATGCTTTATGGAGCTGGTGTGCGGTGGTGCCAACCTGCCACATTATGTGGCAGTCAGGGTGTACAGCGTCAAGTGAAGTAAATGTGGCACTGGTGAGGCCATTCCTGACCTCCCAGGCAGCAATGTGGTCAGGTGCTGATGCCCTGAGTACTATGCAGCATCAGGTGACTGTCGGGAAGGTTTGTGTTGTTGGTGGTGATGCTGATGTGTTTAGTGATGTTGGTGTTGGGGTTGATCGTGGTGTGATTCTGAGGACCAACATGAAATTTTGTCAAGGGCACCGATGCTGCTGGAATAGATGGCAGCTGATGTTGAGATGACAGAAGCGCCCTTTCAATGTTGAGTTAGTTTGCTCCAAGGAGGTAACAGTGAGTAGAGAGTTTACTGCAAACACTTCCATCCTGCATACAGCTGAAAAAGTTTCTTTCAAACCCTGAAGGCTTCATCTTCTGACATTGGAAAATGAACAGTTGTGAAATGGTAGCTTTTATACCACTTCTGCAGCGCTCAACTTGCCAAAGCAATAGTCACTGAGAACCTGACTTCACTTACCTGGCATGTTTTCCGAGGGATGGCAAACCTGTCAAAAAGTTGGTAAAATTGCAAGTGTCAGCTTTTAAGCCTCTTAACTAGCATTTAAGTACCTTTTAATTATGTAAATTACCTGTCCTGCTGCTTGCTGTTTGGTCTGAAGTCCAATCGCAGATCTGACAGGTCAGGAACTCACACGGAGGTGGGTTCAGAGCGGGATCCCAACCCGCTGTCAATCACGGCCCGCCTCCAAACCCAAACTCGCAGGGCTGGGATGACTCCGGCCAGTGAGTGGGAACTAGAATTTCAGTCTATGAATACTATGAACTTCCAGTTTATGAACTATAGACCAGTTAGCCTAACATCTGTGGTTGGGAAAATGTAGGAGTCCATTATTAAAGAAGCAGTAGCAGGACATTTGGTAAAAACATAATTCAGTTAGGCAGAGTCAGCATGGATTTATGAAGGGGAAGTCATGTTTGACAAATTTGCTGGAATTCTTTGAGGATGTAACAAACAGGGTGGATAAAGGGGAACTAGAGAATGTGGTGTATTTGGACTTCCAGAAGGCATTTGACAATGTGCCACATAAAACGTTACTGCACAAGATAAATGTTCATGGGGTTGGGGGTAATATATTAGCATGAATAGAGGATTGGCTAACTAACAGAAGGCAGAGAGTTGGGATAAATGCTTCATTCTCGGGTTGGCAATCAGTAACTAGTCGGCTGCCGCAGGGATCAGTGCTGGGACCCTAACTATTTACAATCTATATTAATGACTTGGAAGAACGGACTGAGTGTAACGTAGCCGAGTTTGCTGACGATACAAAGATGGGAGGAAAAGCAATGTATGAGGAGGACACAAAAGCTCTGCAAAAGGACATAGACAGGCTAAGTGAGTGGGCAAAAATTTGGTAGATGGAGTATAATGTTGGAAAGTGTGAGGTTATGCACTTTGGCAGAAAAAAATCAAAGAGCAAGTTATTATTTAAATGGAGAAAATTGCAAAGTGCTGCAGTACAGCGGGACCTGGGGATACTTGTGCATGAAACACAAAAAGTTAGTATGCAGGTACAGCAAGTGATCAGGAAGGCCAATGCAAAGGGGATGGAATATAAAAGCAGGGAAGTCTTGCTATAGTTATACAGTGTATTGGTGAGGCCACACCTGGAATATTGTGTACAGTTTTGGTTTCCATATTTAAGAAAGAATATACTTGCTTTGGAGGCAGTTCAGAGAAGGTTCACTAGGTTGATTCCGGAGATGAGGGGGTTGACTCATGAGGAAAGGTTGAGTAGGTTGGGCCTCTACTCGTTGGAATTCAGAAGAATGAGAGGTGATCTTATCGAAATGTATAAGATTATGAGGGGGCTTGACAAAGTGGATGCAGAGAGAATGTTTCCACTGATAGGGGAGGTTAGAATTAGGAGTCATAATCTGAGAATAAGGGGCCGTCCATTTAAAACTGAGATGAGGAGAAATTTCTTCACTTAGAGGGTTGTAAATCTGTGGAATTTGCTGCCTCAGTGAAAGCTGGGTCATTGAATAAATTTAAGACAGAGATAGACAGTTTCTTAAATGATAATGGACTAAGGGGTTATGGGAAGCAGGTAGGGAAGTGGACCTGAGTCCATGATTGGATCAGCCATGATCGTATTAAGTGACGGAGCAGGCTCGAGGTATCGGATGGCCTACTCCTGCTCCTATTTCTTATGTTCTTCTGGTCTTATGTTGGCCTACAATGGGATACTCATGTCCAATGAGACTGGATTGGAGGTGACCCTCCCATCATATCTAGCTAGTCCTCCTGAAAGGGAGTTGTGAATTAGGCTGTCCTTAATCCTGGAAAACCTTTGAACTGAAAAGATATTTCAGCACCAAGACATTAAGAGGCAATTTTCCTGGGTTTAAATGATGTACGAATGTTTTTCGTGGCCACACGAAAATCATCCCGCACACGGTTGCTGCTCAGTGTCGGCTTCTCCCGATTGCCTTTTCCCCCTTTCCGTTCTGACTTCCGGCTGGGCTCCGTAAAGGAGCCACCAGATTTCCTTCTCTGCCTGATTGGCGATTTGTGGATTCCATTCCAGTGAGGCTCACCCATGAAAATGGTTCAGGCCTCTCACTAGGCCCATCAGATGGGCAGCAACCCCATAGGGACTTTATATGAAAATCGGCACCAATGTAACTTTGCATGATGAAATGAGAAAAAAATATACCTAATACTTGTTTTGCGACAATAACTTTCAATATTATAAAACTTGTCAGAAAGTTACGTGGAAAACCATAGAAGGGACTCAGACCATTAAAATAACTTCCTCGTCGTTAACAAGTCTTCGTTCCCAAATTTTTCTGTTTACCTTTTATTTATTTTGATTTTTATTTTAAAGAATTCCTCCTCCAATTGGGTCTCTGAGTCATGTGATATTCCGTCATACAAGTGTGCAAAAGTGCAGTACTCTTTAAATAATATAAAGCTTCTGCCTTTCTGTAACTAACCACTAGAAGCTGCACAAGAGCTGCCTTAAGTGACTCGGCTGCATGTGTTACCCACTTTATGTGGAGAAGCAACTCATTTCTATTTGACACTTTCTCCTGTTGGTGCAGCTAAAATGTGACACTCAAATACCAGCTTTCACTTTTAAAATCCTTTGTTTTACTGTCCTTATATTTTCCATGGGAAGTGTAAGCGTGCAACCAGATTCAGTCTTGGCTTGTCTGCAGCCTGTAACCTGACTGACATCAGTGCTGTGTTTGACTTATATGGAAATATTTGGAGGAGGATGAAACAACTATGATAGGTTTTCTGCCCTTACTATGATTTATTGTCCCATGATTATAAGCAATTTCCCTCTGATATCTCAGCCATGAATTGACAAAGTTGACTGTCAATCTCAAGAGGCGATGACAAGCCTGGGACTCAAACGGATTACAGTTTGTTATGAGAAACTTTAATGGGTGTACTCAATCGCTTATTCTTACCTCATGTGAAAATAATATTTTCTCTCCTCTTCAAGGTGTTGAAATATGGTTCCATGGGCACTGGTAGCCCTCTGGTATCTTGCTTACATGACAATTGTGAGTGCTGACAAGCAATCTAATCATGGAAAGCAATACAGCCAAGGTCAGCCCAATGCTCATCCAGTGCCCATACATGCCCAAGGGCACTGAAGATCATTGTGGTGCCCTAACTGTTGCTCCAGCTGAGACCAGGACCAGGAGCTAAACTTGGACCTTCTAGGCTGTATGGCTTGCTGCTATACATGTAATTCCTTTACCCATCAAGGTGGTTATAAGATTTGTCCAACTGCAATTACAAAATCTTTAAACTGGATTGGTACCAATTTTACACAGTTTGACTGTTGAATTTTGGATGGTGCAGCTCCAAGTCTGATGCACTCCCTAAAGATTAATAAAATTACATTACTCCACAACTGACCTGCCATTTCCATCGCAAACATACCAAAATATGTGAAGCACAACTGATAATGGGAAAAGAGGCATATGGTATATGGTTTGCTGACATTATTTAGAGCATTCTGCAAAGAATGTTTAGCATCCGTACAGCAAAAATAAAACCCAGTTGTACAATGGGCAGAGATAAACAATATCTCCACAGTTTCCTGGTTCATAGAAGATCGGGACCAATGACATAGGTAAAATAAGGGATGAGTTCCTACAGGAAGAGTTCAGGGAGCTCAGAAAAAAATTAAAGGGTAGGACCTCAAAGATAGTAATCTCTGGGTTATTACTGGTGCCACATGCTAATGAGTATAAGAATAGAAAGATAGAGCGGATGAACACATGGCTGGAAAGTTGGTGTAGGAGGGAGGGCTTTAAATTCTTCAGGCATTGGGACTGCTTCTGGGGAAATGGGACCTGTACAAACCAGACCTCAACAGCGCCGGGACTAATATCCTCGCAGGGAGTTTTGCTAGTGCTGTTGGGGAGAGTTTAACCTAGCTTGGCAGGGGGGTGGGAACCTGAGAACTAATTCAAAATGGAAGGAAGTAAAGCTGAAATTGGATAGCAACAATCTAGAAAGCGAATCTGTAAGACAGAGGAAACAGGGTTTAATATGTAGTAAGCAAGGAGGTCTTCCTTTGCTGAATGTATATACTTTAATGCAAGGAGTATAGCGAATAAGGCGGATGAGCTAAGAGCACAGGTAGACACTTGGGAGTATGACATTATAGCCATTACAGAAACATGGCTGAAAAAGGGGCAGGTTTGGCAGATCAATATTCTTAGCTACAGGTTTTTTAGACAAGATAGAGCAGGGGGTAAAAAGTGGGGGGAGGGGTTGCGGTACTGATTAAAGAAAATATTACAGCAGTGAGGAAGGATGATATGTTAGAGGGATCATCAAATGAGACCATATGGGTCGAATTGAAAAATAAACAAGGGCCGATCACATTGCTGGGCAGGTATTATAGACCTCCAAACAGTGGGAGGGAGATAGAGGAACAAATGTGTAGGCAAATTGCTGTGAAGTCCAAAAACCATAGGGTAGTAATAGTAGATGATTTTAACTATCCAAATATTGATTGGGACAAATTTAATGTGAAGGGTATAGAGGGTGCGGAATTCTTGAAATGCATTCAAGAGAACTTTTTTAGTCAGTATGTAGCAAGCCTAACACGAGAGGGGGCGGTCTTGGATTTAGTTTTGTGGAATGAAGTTGGACAGGTTGAAGGGGTATTAGTGGGAGAGCAGTTGGGTGCCAGTGACCATAATTCAGTTAGATTCAAGTTGGTTATGGATAAAAGTTCCGAATTGGGGAAAAGCTAATTTTGCTAAGTTAAGGAGTGGTTTGGCCATAGTGGACTGGAAATAGCTACTTGTGGGTAAATCAGTGTCGGAACAGTGGGAGGCATTTAAGGAGGAGATCCGGAAGGCTCAGGCCAAACATGTGCCCTTAAAGAAAAAGGCTGGGAAAAATAATTCTAGAGCTCCCTGGATGTCTCGGGACTTACAGGGGAGGATTAAGAAAAAAAGGGATGCTTTTGTCATATATCAACGGCTAAATACTATAGAATCTTTAGAGGAATATAGAAAGTTAAGAGGTAAAATTAAAAAGGATATTAGGAATGCTAAGAGAGAGCATGAGAAATTCTTGGCCAGTAAAATTAAGGAAAACCTTAAGATGTTCTATAAATATATTAAGAGTAAGAGAATAACTAAAGATAGGGTAGGGCCTATTAGAGACCATGAGGGTAATCTTTGTGTGGAGGCGGAAGATGTTGGGAGGGTTCTTAATGAATATTTTGCATCTATTTTCACAAAGGAAAGGGCAAATGCAGATACTGCTATCGAGGAGGAGTGTGATATTATGGATTAAATAAATATAGTGAGAGAGGAAGTATTAAGGGGTTTAGCAGCTTTGAAAGTAGATAAGTCCCTAGGCCCAGATGAAATGCATCCCAGGCTGTTGAGCGAAGTAAAAGAGGAAATAGCAGAGGCCTTGACCATCATTTTCCAGTCCTCTTTGGATCTGGGCATGGTGCCAGAGGATTGGAGGACTGCTAGTACCCTTGTTTAAGAAGTGAGAAAGGAATAGGCCAAGTAATTACAGGCCTGTCAGCCTAACAGTGGTGGGGAAATTGTTGGAAATAATCCTGAAAGAGAGAATAAATCTGCATTTGGAAAGGCAAGGATTAATTAGGGAAAGTCAGCATGGATTAGTTAAGGGAAGATCGTGTCTGACTAACCTGATTGAATTTTTTGAAGAGGTAACCAAGAGGGTCGATGAGGGTAGTGCATATAATGTAGTATATATGGACTTTAGCAAAGCTTTGATAAGGTCCCACATGGTAGACTGGTCATGAAGGTTAAAGCCCATGGGATACAGGGCAAAGTGTCAAGTTGGATCCAAAATTGGCTTAGAGATAGGAAGCAAAGGGTAATGATTGATGGAAGTTTTTGTGATTGGAAGAATGTTTTCAGTGGGGTTCCGCAGGACTCAGTACTGGGTCTTTTGCTTTTTGTGGTATATATCAATGATTTAGATTTGAATATAGGGAGTATGATTAAGAAGTTTGCAGACGACACTAAAATTGGCTGTGTGGTTAATAATGAAGAGGAAAGTCATGGGCTACAGGAGGATATCAATCTACTGGTCACGTGGGCAGAGCAGTGGCAAATGGAATTTAATTCAGAGAAGTGTGAGGTGATGCACTTTTGGAGGGCTAATAAGAAAAGGATACACACATTAAGCGGTAGGCCACTCAATAGTATAGATGAACAAAGGGACCTTGGAGTGCTTGTTCACAGATCCCTGAAAGTAGCAGGCCAGGTAGATAAGGTGGTTAAGAAGGCATACGGAATGCTTGCCTTTATTGGCCAAGGCATAGAATATAAGAGCAGGGAGGTTATGCTTAAATTGTATAATTCTTTAGTTAGGCCATAGCTGGAGTATTGCGTGCAGTTCTGGTTGCCGTATTATAGGAAGGACGTGATTGCACTAGAGAGGGTGCAGAGGAGATTTACTAGGATGCTGCCTGGAATGGAGAATCTTAGTTATGAGGATAGATTGGATAGGCTGGGTTTGTTCTCATTGGAACAGAGGAGGTTGAGAGGAGACCTCATTGAGATGTACAAAATATTGAGGGGCCTGGACTTAGTGGATAGTAAGGGTCTATTTCCATTGGTGGAGGGGTCTATTTACGAGGCGACATAGTTTTAAGGTGATTGGTGGAAGATTTAGAGGGGATTTGAGGGGGGGCTTCTTTATGCAGAGGGTTGTGGGGATCTGGAACTCGCTGCCTGGAAGAGTGGTGGATGCAGAAACCCTCACCACTTTTAAGAGATGGTAGGATGGGCACTTAAAGTGCCGTAACCTGCAGGGTTACAGACCTAGAGCTGGTAATTGGGATTGGACTGGATGACCTTTTGTTGGACGGAGCAGATATAATGATAAGTACTGCACGGAATAGTATACGGCCAGGGTGATCTCCTGGACTAGTTTCGATTGTCTGGATGGGTCGGAGGGGAATTTTCCCAGATTTTTCTCCCTAAATTGGCCTGGGTTTTTATCTGTTTTTTGCCTCTCCCAGGAGATCACATGGCTCCGGTTGGGGTGGAGTGTAGAATGTTTTAGTATAAGGGGTGTCGCAGTTGTGGTGAGGCGGACTAGTTGGGCTGGGTGCTCTTTGCCTTTCCGCCATTGTTCTTAGGTTTATATGTAACCTTCAGGGCTGCTGACCAAGGGACGTGTGGCTCTTTGTCAGCCAGCGTGGACACTATGGGCCGGAATGGCCTCCTTCTGCGCGGTAAATTTCTATGTTTCTATGTTTCTAAGATAAAAAGAAGAAAAAACACAGAACATGCTGTAAAGACACAGCAGGCATGGCAGCATTAGAGACAAAAGACAGGTTCATACCTTCATCAAACTGATATGTGGTTATGTATGTGATATAAATGCTTATATTTTTAATTATAGAAATATTAGGAAAGCCCCCAAATTAGTAGCCTTTTGGTTTGAAATGATGCTGAGTGATATTAGTAACAACACATTAATATATTCATATGAAATGTTTCTTTGTTAAAAAAGCAAATAGAAAAATTTTCCACAAACATGTGCATGTCCTTTTGTTTTAAATGGTAAAGTGCAAGTTCATCCTATTTGTTTTTCAATTTGTTGAGAAATATTAAACTCTCAAGATTTGACTAATTTGTTCGAACACATGACAGTCAACGGCTCCCAGATGACCTGTGCAACCCACTGCAGTTTTTCTTTGTATTCTGATACCACATAGCATTATTGGAAGGCAAACAAGGAGTCAGATCTCTGAGTTTCACAAGGTCTCAGGTGCTTTCATCTTTCTTGGCTTAATCTATTTAAGCTGGAGTGTCTTCTTCTCTAGAATTAGTATTTAATTCTTAAAAACATTCACCTGTGGCAGCCTTCAACAGTCCCTATAAGGACTGTAGGTTTGTCCGCTTTATGTACCTTTCCAGTGGGTGGGACTTGCACAGCACAGGCGCTGTGTGTCTGATGGCTTTCAGTTCAAAGTATATGATCATAGGACCATGATCCTCATACATTAATGAGACTCCCACCTCTTTCTGGCAGGAGTTCTGGATGCCTATTTATGGCCCGTTTGAAGATGATGCCAGGCTGGACTTTGGTAGGAACAGAGCAGTACGGGTTTCACTTTGATTTTGGGCTCTCTCCCTCCCAGCTCCTGCTGAAAATGGGGCGGTGGAGAGACCAAAATCGGCCCCTATGGATGAGTACTACCCGGGGTCAATCTGCTGGGCCAACAAGAAGATTCACAGCTAATGATTTATACATCTACAATTGCTGGTAATCCATGTTGGTACTTGAGTACTGCACTGAGGAGGTGCAGTGCTGTTGGAGAAGCTGGCCTTTGGATGAAACCTTAAGCCTTTTTCTCTGCTTCAGGTGGAGGTTAAAGATAATTTGGCACTATTTGAATAGAAGCAGGGAATTCTCAGTGATCGAGCCAACATTGCTTACTCAACCGATAGCGTACAAAAAAGATGAACTGCTTATTCACCTCATTGATTTTGTGGAAGTTTGCTGGCCTCAGAAGGGACACTGCTTTCACTAACAATCACTTTTAGACATTTTAAAATGATGAGATATAAGGAAGTATTAGTGTGTGGTATATTTCTGGCATCTATTGCCCCAACTAATTTACATTATATTCTTTCATATGAAGGGATAATTTTATATTGTGTCCCCATTGACACACACCTAGGAGCCCCAAAAATAATATTGACTCCATCTTTTTCTGGAAGAAGAACTAAGCTACATTTCTTAATATCAATCGCAATTAAGTTTTTCAAAATCAAATATGTAAACAATGCTTTTGGTTTCTTCTGACTTCTTAACGCAACAGTTTTGCTGTCCATGTTATACATGCAATTTAAAATAATGAGCTGAATTCTACCTAAACTAAATCTGTTCCCAAGGTGACATTTTCTAAAGATGTGCAAGTTTTCATATAAATCAAATTTGGCTGATGCAACTTTATGCCTTTGCTGCACTTCAGTGAGGAGTATCAAACATCTGCCCAGAGATCAGTGACCTGTGAGGCCGCAAACATATTGACCAGGACTTATGCCAAAGTGACGATAACCTCGTTGAATGTATTTTCTTCAGTCAGGATTTAAGCACCAGCCATACGTTTGCTTGACCCATCCACCCTTTTGTTCTGTAAGTTATAAAAATGCTGAAAACTAATAGCAAATATACAAATATTTGATGTGAATATACAGTCCAGTTAATGATGGATGCTAGTTAAACCAAATTATTTGTTTTAATCTTTAATCTTTTGAACCAACAGTGCTTGGAGCTGTCAATTCTGGGACCCAGTTCTTTGCACAGCTTCAATACAGAGTGTCACCCTGTATTGATCTGTAGAAATCTAACTTCTTTGAATTTAATACATTGATCAATTTGATGGACATTTGGACAGGTGCAATCTGTAAGAGATGGATTGACCAGAATAGTCTGTTCCAGTAATATGTTTATTTAACGGCATCAAAGAAACTTTTGCTCTCGAGTGGCATCACTGTCAGATTGAGGTCAGAGATGAATAATGCAGCATGTAAAAATGCAGTGAGTAAGAAAGTCCCCCTGGCCAATGGTTTCCGTGATGAAACATAAGAACATAAGAAATAGGATCAGGAGTAGCCCATACGGCCCCTCGAGCCTGCTCCGCCATTCAATAAGATCATGGCTGATCTGATCATGGACTCAGCTCCACTTCCCTGCCCGCTCCCCATAACCCCTTATCTCTTTATCGTTTAAGAAACTGTCTATTTCTGTCTCAAATTTATTCAATGTCCCAGCTTCCACAGCTCTCTGAGGCAGCGAATTCCACAGATTAACAACCCTCTGAGAGAAGAAATTTCTCCTCATCTCTGTTTTAAATGGGCGGCCCCTTATTCTAAGAGCATGCCCTCAAGTTCTAGTCTCCCCCCATCAGTGGAAACATCCTCTCTGCATCCACCTTGTCAAGCCCCCTCATAATCTTATACGTTTCGATACGATCACCTCTCATTCTTCTGAATTCCAATGAGTAGAGGCCCAATCTACTCAACCTTTCCTCTTAAGTCAACCCACTCATCCCCAGAATCAACCTAGTGAAACTTCTCTGAACTGCCTCCAAAGCAAGTATATCCTTTCATAAATATGGAAGCCAAAACTGCACGCAGTATTCCAGGTGTGGCCTCACCATTCCTTATATAGCTGGAGCAAGACTTTCCTGCTTTTATACTCCATTCCCTTTGCAATAAAGACCAAGATACCATTGGCCTTCCTGATCACTTGCTGCACCTGCATACTATCCTTTTGGCGTTTCATGCACAAGTACCCCAGGTTCCGCTGTACTGCGGCACTTTGCAATCTTTCTCCATTTAAATAATAACTTGCTCTTTGATTTTTTTTCTGCCAAAGTGCATGACCAATATGTTTACATGTATTATTGTAAATCTATTTTCTGGGATCAGTGGCGGGCTTGGGCAAGGGGCAGGGGGAGAGAGGGAGTAAAATTGAAGCCAATAGAAATGAAAATAGAGTGGGGTGTGTAACGGGCATTGGATCGGCTACTGTAGTGTTGTGCTCTGCCAAAGTTTAAATTTTACTCCCACTGTCTTTATTTTTGCAGTCACCTTTGTGTAACCATTATATAAAGTGTGAAAAACTTAAAAATGAACAGAAGAAAAAGACAGCAGGGTCGAAATTGCTTTGTGCAATATCAGTAATCCGGGTGTTAATGTATTTGAGTGAAATTCCTTCGTCTATTATTTTAATAATCTCAAGAATCTGTTTATTTTAAGAGGGTTAGCACTTTTGCTAAAATAGCAGAGAATTTCATGTGAAGATGTTTTTGCATCCTTTATAGATATCATAAAACATGCCACCGCTTATTTATTTTAGTCTGAAGTTAGGGAAGAAACACTGGCATCCCACTCCTAGTGCAACTGTCAATGACTGAAATTGGCTGAAAAGATTATTCTTTTCAGTCATAAAAATGTGACTGGTGGGACAGTAGGTATGACGGACATCAATATCTTATCAAAAATCTTACATTTGCACCACTTGGTTTCCTATTGTCATTTTCAACTGTTTTTGTGCCCATTATTTCCTAATATAAATATCCATGACCACATTTCTAATGTAAACATGTCACAAATTGTAACTGCACCATTTGGCCCCTGAGTGGCTTTGTGAACCACATAAGAACACAAGAAATAGGGGCAGGAGTAGATCATTTGGTCCGTTGAGCCTGTTCTGCCAGTCAATAAGGTTGTGGTTGATTTTCTACCTCAACTCCACCTTTTTGCACAATCCACACATCCCTTTGTTCCCTTAGTATCCAAAAATCTACCGATCTCTGTTTTGAATATATTCAAATACAGCCCTCTGTGGTAGACAATTCCAAAGGTTCACGATCCTTTGAGTCAGACATTTCAATCCTAAAAGTCCAACGACTTATTCTGAGACTGTGACTACATGTTCTAGGCTCCCCAGTCAGGGGAAGCATCCTCCCAGCATCTACCCTGTCAAGCCCCTTAAGAATTTTATATGTTTCAAGGAAATCACCTCACATTCTTCTAAATTCTAGTTTCTCCCTGTTCAGATGCCATCATGATTTTTTTTCAACAAATGATTGTTCCTGGCAGGTAATTTGGTTTTAAATGTAAACGTTGGAATGATATTTTTGATATTAACTATTAAAAGTTTAATTCATTTCCTTTCGGATGTCCTGTTTTTTTACAAGCAGCACTGCTTGGCTACCTGCTCTTTTCCTCTTGCCACACACTCAGCCCTCTTCCCTATTCCTACTTTCTGTCTTCCCTGGTGATATGAGGTTTGTTGAGTAAATATGCTCATGTGAAGTACATTTATCTGTATTGTGTGAGTGTGTGTAAATTGTTTTCGACTAAATCGAGAGGTTGTGGCTAAAACAGTGTCGCAGAAAGAGCGTGTGCCAAACCAGTCTCACCCACCCCTTCCCTCAACGACTACCTGTCCCACCTGTGACAGAGTCGGTGGTTCTCATATTGGACTGTTCAGCCACCAAAGAACTCACTTCAGGAGTGGAAGCAAGTCTCGGTGGCCCAGTGGCGGCCACCAAAGTGCCTGCAGAGCGCGCAGGGCAGGGGAGGGGCTTTGTAGTGTGTGAACACTGTTTTACTGGCCTGTTCCGCGTAACGCTGAGCTCAGCACCACACTACTGCCCGGGAACGTCCCTCAAAGGAAATGGAGTGACAGAGACAGCGCTCCAATTCCGTTGAGGGGTGTACCGCCCAATTCCGCATCGGGAAGTCCCGGCCCCGGAAGGTTACCACCTCCAATCGGGGTGAAGGGCAATTTCTAGCCCTTGATGTTGATTCTTCCTACCTGAAGTGGAAGTGTTTCTTGCCCCAGCACTAACATGACTTACCTTGATGAGCACCACAAATTCCACACAACAAAAGCCTCAGAAAAATAAAAAAATACCTATGAATCTGCCAAACCATGAAGGCCATTCTTCTGCTCACAACAGTTCAAATGATGTTTACTATTGGATTCATCTGTTTGTACTTTTCTGTGTGTCCTATCATGATAACTGGGACCAGAGAATAATCAGGACCACCTTGTCAGTTGGTTGCCTTCTAAGGTCCACTGGCTCTGTTTAGTCATTAAAAGGCACATTGTTGAAATTTGTTTGTGAGCCGTATTTAATATGTTGGCTCTGTGCTATGAAATATAGCCAGCTACAACTCGATTCAGTTCCAGTCATACCTCTGAAATATATTATTTCTGCTGAGGTACCTAATCTTCTGACATATAACAACAGATCCATGGTGGTGAGGAAAATTAGAGTTGATAATGGTCTGTCTCCGGAATATTTTCTCTGTCCATAATTCTTTATCAGCATATAGATTGAGTGCTTGCGGAATGAAAATGCAATCTCTCCAGGATTTGGTGCAAGGCTGGAAACTGATATCTGAAAAAATTATCCGGAACTCCAGGCATATTTTGATAGATTTTCAGATGATTGCCCAACCTGCTTTATTTCCCATGTAATGGAACCCAAGATCTTTCATTTTTATATAATATTAAGGTTAAATTATTATTAGCTTTGCTCACTCGGCAATACTCTCACTTCTAACTCAGAAAGCTGTGGCTTCCAGCTCCATGTCAGGGATGAATCTCATAATCTAGTTGACACTCCAGTGTAATACTGTGGAATTGCTGCATTATTATATGAGAAACCTTTCAGATAAGACATTAAACCTAGGCCCTGTCTGCCTGTGTTCATGGTTCTGAAGAATTGAAAGTTCATTCATCTCATTGTTGTTTGTGTGATCTTGTTGTGTGCAAAATAGCAAGGTTCGCTAGATTGATTCCTGGGATGAGAGGGCTGTCTAATGAGGAGAGATAGAGTAGAATAGGCCCACATTTGCTAGAACTTAGAAGAATGAGAGGTGATCTCATTGAAACATATAACATTTTTAGAGGATTTGACAGCTTTCCTCTGGCTGGGGAATCTAGAACAAGGGGTTCAGAATAATGGGTCGGCCATTTAGGACTGAGAAGAGGAGAAATTTCTTCACTGAAAGGGTTGTGAATCTTTGAAATTCTCTACCTCAAAGGGGAACTCAGAGTGCATATTCAAGACTGAGACCGATGCATTTTTGGGCACTATGGGAATATGGGATATGGGGATAAAGTGGGACTTTGGAGTTGATGTAGAAGTTCAGCCATGATCTTATTGAATGGCAGAAAAGGTTCGATGGGCACTATGGTCTACTCATGCTCCTATTTCATTCTTAAAATGGTTGCTCATTTTCACAGAAAACAGCAATCATTATGGGGGGAAATTTTCAAATCGCGCACAGCCGTTTTACTTTCATAAAATGAAAACTATGACCGCAACAATTGGATCACGATATTGCACACTATGGTTGTGCTTTTTAAGATGTCCATTGTGTCTGCCTGAAAATGCCAGGGCGACTATTTAAGCGGGCAAATTGGGGTCCTGCACACGTTTAAGGACCAAAATGTCATTTAGGCCACTGATGGGTGCTGCTATGATTGGATGAGAGGAATGTAAAGTGGGGAAGGTCAAACCTGTCAGTAGTGCTATTACAGTAAAGTGGCGCAGGGCTGAGCTGCCAATGATAAAAAAATTATGAATCAGATTCTTCCCCTTGCAGTCCTGCTTAGGTCATTAAATTTTTCTCTGGACTGCTTCCAGGTCCGAGGGGCTAAACTTCTAGCATTGACATGCTCTGTCATCTTGGACCATCCCTGTTTGGCACTGTGGTGGTGTACATTTTTTCAATCTGACTGGAAGAGGATATGCTTCCTCTTGCTGACCTCCTGGACTAAAATCCAGCTCTCCCAGTGGACATACTGTTGCAGCTAATGCAGAAACAGCACCTTCAGCTGAGCTCCACAATGAACACTGTGCCTCCCCTTGAAGAGAGGCAGGCCAATTGGAACTGACATCAAGCTGACCCAAAATCTTTTAGTTCAAGTTCCTGAACATGAACACATAAAAAAATCTAGGCTGACACTCCACTGCAGTGCCGAGGGAGTGATGCACTGCCGGAGGGGCTGTCTTTCGGATGAGATGTTAAACCGAGGCCTCGTCTGCCCTCTCAGGTGGATGTGAAAGATCCGATGGTACTTGTGATATCTTCACAGAGCACAGTACTCACAGCTCCTAACATGGCAGGCAGCTCTCTCGGAAGCCTCCGGAATCTGCCTGGTTCTGTTTATTATTAACTATGCAGTTGCAGTACACAATACGTCCACATCCATAGTATGGAGCTACAAACATTGCAAGCTTACAGACATTACACTTCTCCCTCCTGAATGAAGAAGTTATTATAACAACATCATCCATAACTTTCATGTTTATACATAACACAGGATATAGACTTATTTTTTTTTCCATATTTACAAATTTAACTTTACCACTTGTTTTCTGTTTCAAAAAGGATACCTTCGCTCTCGAACAGAACCTTCCAAACGTGGTGTCGAATCTAAACTCATTCGAGGCTCATCCTAAGGAACGTTTTCCTCCACAGAATTTCCTTGATTTTCATTTGAACTCACTCTAACTTCAGGCTCTTTGTTTTCCTGACTCGGACACAGACTTTCATTTTGATTCTCTCCTGGATTTGTTTCCAGTACATTGGATTTAGGATTTGCTACTGGTGTATCAAAACTATCTGATGAGTCAAAAATAATTGAATCATTCCCACCTTCAACTCCTTCCATGTCTGCAGGTAAAATATGATCAATATGAACAAACCTAACCTGTCCATTATCAAACATCTTTACCAAATATATGCGAGGACCACATATCTTCACCACTCTTCCTGGTAACCACTTTAACCATTTATGGTGATGGTTCTTCACTCTTACCTTCTGGTTTAATTTCACACTTCTCTCTTTTACTCTACATCTATCATGATTCTCTTTCTGTCTTAATTGTGTCTCTTCTACAGACTGTGCCAAATTTGGCTTTAACAATGAGAATCTGGTTCATGGCTGTCGTTTGAGAAACAACTCTGCTGGTGTTCTACCAGTAGTTGTATGAGGAATATTTCGATATGCAATCAAAAAATTAGCCAATTTGTGATCCAATGACAACTATCGTTTCCTTGGATTTGGATCGAACATTTGTTTTATGAGGGCACGTTTTACAATTTGTACAGTGCGCTCTGCTGCAACATTCGAAGCAGAATGGTATGGTGGAACCTTGCTATGTTTCACACCATTTTTGCTCGTGAATTGTGCAAATTTTTCTGAACGAAATTGTGGTCCATTATCCGAAACAATCTCTTCAGGGAGGCCAAATGAAGAAAATAATTTTCGTAAAATGTCCAATGTTTTACTTGTTGTTATTTTCCACATTGGAAACACCTCAACCCACTTCGAATGGCTATCAATCACAATGAACAACTGTTGTCCTTCTAACTCAGCAAAATCAATATGTAGCCTTTGCCACACATTGGGAGGCCATTTGCATGACTGTAATGGTACTGGTGGTGGTTGTTTGCTTACCGATTGACATGTCGTACACTGACTCACGATGTACTCTATATCTTTATCAAGACCTGGCCACCATAAATAACTGCGTGCAAACCTCTTGGTCAAGCACATTCCCAGGTGCTGGTCATGGAGGTCTCCTAATAATTTGGACCTGAATTTATTTGGTATAACCATTCTTGCACCCCACATGATACAATCTTTATCAACTGATAATTCATTCCTACGAATGAAGAATGGATGTGTACCTTTATTTGTTACCTGGTTTGGCCATCCATTTGCAATACACTCATACACCTTTGACATCACTGGGTCACGTTTGATTGCTCTACCAATCTCTTCAGCTGTGACTGGCAGTTCATTAATGTATGAAAAATAAAACACTTCTTCCCTATCGGGTGTAACTTGTTATGGGGAAGGCAATCTAGACATTGCATCGGCCTTACTGTGATCAGCTGATCGTCTGTATTCAATATCATATGTATATGCTGACAAAATCAAAGCCCATCTCTGCATTCGGGCTGCAGCTAATGTTGGAACTGGGGACTTTGGATGGAGGATTGCTGTTAGGGGCTTATGGTCCATAACGATGGTAAACTTATGACCATACAAGTATTTGTGAAACTTCTTGACCCAAAACATTAATGCCAAAGCTTCCCTTTCAATTTGCACATAATTACTCTCACTGGCACTGAGAGTGCGTGAAGCAAAAGCAATTGGTTTCTCCTCCCCACTACGTGATACATGAGAGATTACTGCCCCAACTCCATACGGAGAAGCATCACATGCTTTAGATATGTCATAGTGAACTAACATGGTGCTCTCTACCAATTTGCTTTTACACTTTTTGAATGCTGTATCGCATTCTTTTGACCACTTCCAATGGACCTGTTTTTTCAAAAGTTCATTCAATGGATGTAATATTGTAGCCAAATTTGGTAGGAACTTCCCATAATAGTTCAAAGTCCCAAGAATGAACCAAGTTCAGTGACATTCCTGGGAGTGGGTGCATTTCTAATTGCATCCAATTTTTCCATGGTTGGATATAAACCATCTTTGTCTACTCTGTACCCTAAGTACTCCACTGAGTTTTTAAATAACTCACACTTTCGAGCAGACACTCATACTCTGTGCTTCTCTCGCCATTTGAGGACTTCATTCAATATGTTATTATGAATTTGCCTATTTGGTGCTGAAATTAATATGTCATCTAAATAACATATGACCCCTTCAATATCTTGCAAAATCTGGTTCATCACCCCTTGGAATATGGTAGGGGCAGAAGACACTCCAAACGGTAGCCTATTAAATTGATATAGGCCTAGATGAGTATTTATAGTCAAACATGACTTGGACTCCTCATCTAGTTCAAGCTGTAAGTAGGCATTCGTAAGATCCAACTTTGAGAAGATCTGACCACCTGTCAGTGTTGTGAACAAATCTTCTATATTCGGCAATGTATTGGGGACATTACCCTCTAGAAGCTGGTTTATGGTTACTTTATAATCACCACACCTTACCATCAGACTTAGGTACAACAACAATGGGTATAGCCCAATTACATCAATCTATCTTACAAATAATGTTCTCAGTCTCTAGTCTTTTGAGTTCTTGCTCAACTTTCTCCTTGAGTGCATATGGTACGGAACTTGGCTTATAGTAAACCGATCTAGCGTCCTTCTGTACACTCGCCTTGAAGCCTTGGATCGGACTGTCCGTTTCGCAGAACACCTTCGGATACTTCCTGACAACCTCATCTGTTGATGAAAATCTCGCTTCCACACAGAAATTCTTACTCCAATCCAGCTTCAGTGAGCTCAACCAATTTCTTCCGAGTAAGGCAGACTTGTCTCCTTTCACTATTATTAGAGGCAAGTTCTGAAATTGATCTTTATATTTCACCGGTACGGTAATACGAGCTACCACAGGAATTTTCACTCCCGAGTAGCCTCGCAGCTCTATAGAAACATAGAAACATTGAAAATAGGTGCAGTAGTAGGCCATTCAGCCCTTCGAGCCTGCACCGCATGGCTGAACATGCAACTTCAGTATCCCATTCCTGCTTTCTCGCCATACCCCTTGATCCCTCTAGTAGTAAGGACTACATATAACTCCTTTTTGAATATATTTAGTGAATTGGCCTCAACAACTTTCTGTGGTAGAGAATTCCACAGGTTCACCACTCTCTGAGTGAAGAAGTTTCTCCTCATCTCGGTCCTAAATGGCTTACACCTTATCCTTAGACTGTAACCCCTGGTTCTGGACTTCCCCAACATTGGAAACATTCTTCCTGCATTTAACCTGTCTAAACCCATCAAAATTTTAAACATTTCTATGAGATCCCCTCTCATTCTTCTGAACTCCAGTGAATACAAGCCCAGTTGATCCAGTCTTTCTTGATATGTCAGTCCCGCCATCCCGGGAATCAGTCTGGTGAACCTTCGCTGCACTCCCTCAATAGCAAGAATGTCCTTCCTCAAGTTAGGAGACCAAAACTGTACACAATACTCCAGGTGTGGCCTCACCAAGGCCCTGTACAACTGTAGTAACACCTCTCTGCCCCTGTACTCAAATCCCCTCGCTATGAAGGCCAACATGCCATTTGCTTTCTTAACTGCCTGCTGTACCTGCATGCCAACCTTCAATGACTGATGTACCATGACACCCAGGTCTCGTTGCACCTCCCCTTTTCCTAATCTGTCACCATTCAGATAATAGTCTGTCTCTGTTTTTACCACCAAAGTGGATAACCTCACATTTATCCACATTATACTTCATCTGCCATGCAATTGCCCACTCACCTAACCTATCCAAGTCACTCTGCAGCCTCATAGCATCCTCCTCGCAGCTCACACTGCCACCCAACTTAGTGTCATCCTCAAATTTGGAGATACTACATTTAATCCCCTCATCTAAATCATTAATGTACAGTGTAAACAGCTGGGGCCCCAGCACAGAACCTTGCGGTACCCCACTAGTCACTGCCTGCCATTCTGAAAAATACCCATTTATTCCTACTCTTTGCTTCCTGTCTGCCAACCAGTTCTCAATCCACATCAGCACATTACCCCCAATCCCATGTGCTTTAACTTTGCACATTAATCTCTTGTGTGGGACCTTGTCGAAAGCCTTCTGAAAGTCCAAATATACCACATCAACTGGTTCTCCCTTGTCCACTCTACTGGAAACATCCTCAAAAAATTCCAGAAGATTTGTCAAGCATGATTTCCCTTTCACAAATCCATGCTGACTTGAACCTATCATGTCACCTCTTTCCAAATGCGCTGCTATGACATCCCTAATAATTGATTCCATCATTTTACCCACTACTGATGTCAGGCTGACCGGTCTATATTCCCTGTTTTCTCTCTCCCTCCTTTTTTAAAAAGTGGGGTTATATTGGCTACCCTCCACTCAATAGGAACTGATCCAGAGTCCATGGAATGTTGGGAAATGACTGTCAATGCCTCCGCTATTTCCAAGGCCACCTCCTTAAGTACTCTGGGATGCAGTCCATCAGGCCCTGGGGATTTATCGACCTTCAATCCCATCAATTTCCCCAACACAATTTCCCGACTAATAAGGATTTCCCTCAGTTCCTCCTTCTTACTAGACCCTCTGACCTCTTTTATATCCGGAAGGTTGTTTGTATCCTCCTTAGTGAATACTGAATGAAAGTACTTGTTCAATTGGTCTACCATTTCTTTGTTCCCTGTTATGACTTCCCCTGATTCTGATTGCAGGGGACCTACGTTTGTGTTTACTAACCTTTTTCTCTTTACATATCTATAGAAACTTTTGCAGTCTGTCTTAATGGTCCCTGCAAGCTTCCTCTCATACTCTATTTTCCCTGCCCTAATCAAACCCTTTGTCCTCCTCTGCTGAGTTCTAAATTTCTCCCAGTCCCCGGGTTCACTGCTATTTCTGGCCAATTTGTATGCCACTTCCTTGGCTTTAATACTATCCCTGATTTCCCTTGATAGCCATGGTTGAGCCACCTTCCCTTTTTTATTTTTACGCCAGACAGGGATGTACAATTGTTGTAGTTCATCTATGCGGTCTCTAAATGTCTGCCATTGCCCATCCGCAGTCAACCCCTTAAGTATCATTCGCCAATTTATCCTAGCCAATTCACGCCTCATACCTTCAAAGTTACCCTTCTTTAAGTTCTGGACCATGGTCTCTGAATTAACTGTTTCATTCTCCATCCTAATGTAGAATTCCACCATATTATGGTCACTCTTACTCAAGGGGCCTCGCACAACGAGATTGCTAATTAATCCTCTCTCATTACACAACACCCAGACTAAGATGGCCTCCCCCCTAGTTGGTTCCTCGACATATTGGTCTAGAAAACCTATCTTGGATTTCTCCAGTTGAAAATCACGCAATTTGTCGCGATAAAGTGACTCCGGTACTACACTCATGGGTGTTAATTTCGATTGGTATCTTAAATCCCGCAACATCAATGTGGATTTTGATGCTTTCCAAATCGCTGTCTGTTAACCCCGTGCTCCTGATGACGTGTAACTCTAACATCTCTTCGTTCTGTTGTTGTTCTTCCATGCTATGTAGTCTCTTGGGATTTCTACTCATAGCTTTGAACGCTGGACTCATAGTTTTAAAAGCTGGTTTACCCTTCAGTCGGCATGCCTTAGCAAGATGCCCCATCTTCCTGCAGAAGAAACATTCTGCCTTCACGTATGGCCAACTTTGAGCAATGTGTTGTCCAAGGCACTTCGACGTTCTGTTAGAATTTCCAGTTTCTGAGACTTTGGGCCTCCACCGTCTTTTACCTTGAACCTGCAGGTGATTTACCTCGGTTGACTGATGACCGTAATTATTATTTAATTCTCGGGAATATTGTTCGGCCATGCCCATTGACCTCGCTGTCTGACAAGCAATCTCAAAAGTCAAGTCATCCGTCATGAATAACTCCCTTCTGATCACATCATTTTTCACCCACAAGCAAAATGATCCTGTAATGCTCGGTTTTGAAAGTTTCCAAAATAACAGTGCATCGATAGCTTTTTTAATGCTACGATGTAATCACTGATACTTTCATCGGACTTTTGATTCCAAATCCCAAAACGATAGCTTTCAGCAAATTCTAATGGTTTGGGGTTATAGTACTGCTCCAGCTTCGTTAAAATCTCTTTAAGCGTTGTGTCCTTTGGCTCGTCAGGCACAAGCAGATTTACAAGGGTTTCGTACAATGCCGGACTCGCCTCCGATAAGAAGATCGCTTTCTTACATTCCAACACAGCCCGGTTCTGGACTGCATTGTCTGGAACTTCGATTATATTATTTGCAGTGAAATACATTTCTAGCCGATCCACATACTCTTTAAAACGTTCACGGTCATGTCTATATTCTCCCAAATGTCCCATTACACCTGCCATTTTAATCTCTGGTTGTTCACACCATGTGTTGTATCTTACCTTGGATTTTGTAGCTTTTTCCAAAGACAGAAACTTCCAAAGTCTCTCTGTCGGCTGGCTGAATCCTTCACCAACAAAATTTAAGCTTTAAATCATCCGAAAAATCCCATCTCGCCGCCAAATGTGATATCTTCACAGAGCACAGCACACACAGCTCCTAACATGGCAGGCAGCTCTCTCGGAAGCCTCCGGAATCTGCCTGGTTCTTTTTATTATTAACTATGCAGTTGCAGTACACAATACGTCCACATCCACAGTGTGGAGCTACAAACATTACAAGCTTACAGACATTACAGTACTATTTTGAAGAAGAGCAGGAGAGTTATGCCCAGTGTCCTGGCCAATAGTTATCCTTCAATCAACATAGCAAAAACAAATTGGGGCCGAAATTGCCTCTCCCGATAAAGCCTTGGCCGCCTGAAAGAAGCGGTTGCGGGGCGGCGCGGAATGGCCACCGACTCGCCACGGAGGGGCTGCTATTTTGTAAATTGCCCTCCGTGAGATGTGGAGCAGCGCCCGAGACCGCACCGCCCATTTTCCCGCCACGGCGTGGACGCGCCGACCCCTTACTGACTGGCGGGCACCCCTTCGGGAAATTGCCCCTCGGGAAATTACCCCTTTCCCAGTATTTCCTCATGGGAATAGCCCCGCCGCCGGTTGGTGCCCCCGACAGCTTTTTATGTTGGTGCACTCTCTACAGCAAGGCGGCCCGGCTGCCCTTAAAGGGGAGAGCGCACTGCAGTGGTCGCGATGTTATTTTTTTTTGTTGGCCGACTGCTAGGTCGGGCCGACAATTATGCACCTGGGTTCGGCCAGGCCGCCAACAGGCAGCCTGGCACCTTCTCTTGGGCGCCAGACGCTGGCCCGGTCGAAACTCTCCCTGGTGGTCTAGTGGACCTAACTTAAAAGTATGCAGAGCTCGCAGCGGCCCTTCCCTTTAACTAAAGGGGAGAGACATTGTGACGCATTAGCGCGATGTGGCATGTCCGCATCGTGCTGATGTCATCAGTGACGTGCTGACATCATCAGAGCGGCACTGATGACTGGTCGGGGTGACAGATCCGCTGTAAGGGCACTTCCGCCCCTCAGCCGCTACGACATCCCCCCTGACCAAAAAAAAACTTCCAAGTGCCGAATATCGACGGAACCTTTAAAGAATGGAGGGTGCACCCCGTTTCGGGCGATGGGCAATTTCGGCCCCATAATCTGGTCATTATCACATTACTGTTTGTGGGAGCTTGCTGTACACAAGTTGGCTGCCGCGTTTCCCACATTACATGAGTGTCTACACTCCAAAAGTACTTCATTGGCTGTGAAGCACTTTGAGACCTCCGGTGGTCAAAAAAAGCGCTATATAAATGCAAGTCTTTCTTTTTTCTTTCTCACCAATGGGGAAACTGTCCAATTACCAGTGAGCTTTGTGCTGACAGCTTGCCCATCATAGTTAAATAAGGCGCAAACTTGTAAATAGTTTCTTCTTCCCGCTAACATCTCGGGTGAGTAATCTGGCCAACCCATCAACTTCATGACCATTTTGGGCACACCTTGAAAACATTTTTCTACGTGTTGAAATACTGTACTTGTGGGAAATTATTGAGGAACGATGTAAAGTATAATGGTCTGACTTAGAGGCAATGACATTGGGGCTGAAATTCCGGTTGGAGACTTCCCGCGGGTAATTGCCTCCGACCTGAAACATTTCTACGAATTTACCTGGTGGTCCGGAGGAGCGTGCGATTCCAGTGGGGAGGCCTTCTCTTCCCGCGCAGCGAAGCGCGCTCCCGTCCCCCAGGTTCCCACGCAGAAGCTGCAGTCACGTGTGACTGCTCAGCCAATTAGGTGCAGTAGTCCACAGCTTTCTCGTGGATAGCAATGAGAACGTCGTATCTACGAGTTCTTATTGCTATTAATGAAAAAAAAACAAAGACACGAAACACATGTAATAAACAATAAAAATCACACCTCACATAATTAAAATTAATTGAAATTAAAGTTAATAAATATCTTAGAGAAACATTTTTTTTCCAAGCTTTTAAAACGTTTTTTTAATTATGGTTAAAAATCAATGTAACGTCGTGGGCAGGGTTTTAAAAAATAATGTTTTTAAAATTTTATTAAATTATATTTTTGTATGTTTTTAAACTCTTACGCCTGTAAAAGTAGGCTATGCTTTTATCAGGCGCAAAAATATTGAGGACATTTGCTGGGCAAGATGTGGGTAAATACTGCAATCTTGCCCTTGCAAATGTCCTCGCACCCGATATGCTGAAAACTGGCTTTTGCGATGCCTTCCTGGGTCCATAGACACTCCGTACGGACCTGGGGAGGCCGGAATTTCCAGGCCAATGTTGCATTTCATATTCATGAACAGTGTCCAAAAGATTTCTCAATAATTTTACAGGAATGACAACATCCTCTGAAAATGTGTGAAAACTCATAGTTAACTGTGATGCTTTCTGTGTAATCTAGATGGACAGTTATAGTTCTCATGGTGAGCTTTATCTGATTGTCTATTATTTGCCCTTCAATTCTATGTTTTCTTTTTATAGCTGCTTCTATAAATAACAACAGTGGCTTGACTTTTCTTTGTGGCAGAGTTGCGGTGAGTTTTTTTGTGGCGGAGGAGCAGTGAGGGATCATGGCGGAGGTGCGGTGAATGAGGGTACGGGGCCCAGAAGAGCCGAGGGCCCAGGGGCAGCACAGGCCTGCCCACACTGCGATATGTGTGCACACTAGGTCCGTGCAGCAGAGCAGGTCTCCAGTCATTCTGGTTAACCCTTGCCACTGGATAAAGGCCTAGCTTTGTCAAGCCCATGTGGTGGCTGATGTGCAACGGTCACCACACGTTAAAAAAAATCCATGCACAGGCATCTTCCACCCCCTCAATCGGAGTTCAGGACTGGAATATCGGGTCGTTCATTGAAACATCTGTGAACTCATGTGGAAGCAAGTCATCCTCGTTCGAGGGACTGCCTATGATGATGATGATATCCTCTCCATCATCAAGACTGCCTACTTCTACCTCTGCTTTATCGCCCGTCTCTGCCTCGGCCCAATGGCTGCTAAAACCCTCAACCTCTAGAGCTGTAGGGGTAGGGGAGGAGGAAGGGGGGGGAGGGGGCGCACCCCTCATTCTTTTAATGTGGGGGTCAGAGGAGCAAGGTGCTCCTCATTCAGGTAGATATGGGAGCTTTCCTGCCGGTTAGCGTCATATTGTGCTGTGTGAGTTCAACACAAGGTGAGTGATGATGATACTAAAAAAAAATCAATTGATGATTTCACACAAGATAGGCTCGGATGAAGAAGACCCTTTGGTCTATTTGTCCAATTCTTCCAGAATACCAATCCCAGCATCATCCAATTAGCCCATCTGGCTGTTTCTTAAACGAGTCCAGTGTCCTGACCTTAACCTTCTTTGTGGTAACTGATTTCTAGCTGTTTATGACCCTGCCTGTAAATAAATACTTCCTGGCACCTTTCCTAAATTTGCCTTTTACAATCCTGAACCTGTGCCCTCATGTCCTGTTGAGTACTGAATATAGTAATGTTGCAGTAATAGACACTTTTATTTCTCCAAAATCCAATAATACATCTCATGACAAAGTTAACTCTGATCTTTAATGTTGTAACCTTGATGGAGAGTCTTAGGTAAGTTCTCATGGTGAGCTTTATCTGATTGTTTGTCTATTATTTGTCCTTCAATTCTATATTTTCTTTGTACAACTGCCTCTATAAATGACAAGAGTGGCTTGACCTTTATCTTTTTTGTTATTCATATTACACTACTATCAGCTTATCATAGAAACCCACAATAGAATAGAAAATTGCCACGGGGAATGCAATGCGTGATCAGCCCATGCACGTTGAAAGGAATGCAGGTAGGACGCAACCATTGTGCTGTCTGCTAATTACAATGATTGCATTGTTCAGCCCAGTGCTGAATGCACTGCTGAGTGGCTGAACACTCAGCAAGGGCTCAAGTTTGTGTGAGGCTAGTTCCAATTACAGCCAGCCACCACTTCTTAAAGGCAGTCTGCACCTCTTAAAGGGGAGGAGCATTCTGCCTGCAGAGCTCATGCAACTGGTTGTGGAGGCAAGGCTCAGAAAGAAGAGAGGTGAATAATGGCTCAACAGGCCAGAGAAAGGGCTCCAAGGTTCTTGGGCACAGCACCAGAGGCCTTTGTGAAGGGGCTGGAAAGGAGGAGACAGGTCTGCTATCTGGAGGAGGCCAAGGGGCCCTCCAGACACACATTGCAAATGGAGTGGGAGCAGATAGCCCATGACATCAATGCCAGTAGTTTTGCCCCGAAGACATGGGTGCAGAAAGAAGTTCAATGACATCACACGAGTGGTCAAAGTCAGTGAATCCATCTTCAAATGTTGTCTTCCACCAACTGCTCCACTTGCCTCACATACTGCTCAATGCAACACACCTCCATCACTCAACAATCTCTATCAATCACAACTCAAACTTAACATTCATAGCTTCACCTCATCTTCACAGGCTTACCACTTACCCACATCACACACCTTGCACACACAGCTATTCAATCATGACAGGAACGTCACAAAACACATTGCATCACACTGACTGATAGACTTCTCTCTCTTGCAGTGCATGGTGGCTCATAACCACAGGCAGCAACAGCTAACTGGCAGGGGATGGGCAAGCCTGGATATACTTATCCAGCTGGAGGAGACAGTGCTTGACATCTTTGGAAGGGCTATCACTGAGATTGTGGCGAGTGGCGAGGCTGAAACGATTGAAGATGATGGTATGCTCATACCTAATCCTCCTTCTCACATCTCACTTTCTCCTCATCCCACAATCTCTTCTCACTTACAAGTTGCTAATAGTGTAAGCATGCACATCTTATTTTCCCACTTCTCCTCACCACAACTCAACCCTTGTGCCTTTCTCCTTTCAGATACCCAAGAACTCCAACCTGGCCAGCCAGTGCAGGAAGAGCAAGAGGAGATTGATGCAGAAGAAGAGACACTGTCACTCAATCTCACACTCGCAGGCACCAGTTCAGATACTTACTTTACTGCACTTACTTTAGAGGGTAGAATAGAGGCGGGATCTACACATGGTGAGTGATCGGGCATGGGTGGCTTGCAGCCGGGGCAGGGAGAAAGGAAAGCTGCCAGCTCCTCAGAGGTCACACACGAGTTCTACTGCACAGGACTCAGATGACTTTGATGGGGCCAGGCTACAGAAGAAGGGTGCTTAGGCATACACACAGAAATGCTTGCTGCATTGGCAGCCCTGCCAGAGGGCCTGTTGTCACTGTCAAGGAGCATGGAGGAGTCTGGCACCAACTTTGCACAGGGATTAGATGGCATCCTGCGTATTTCCTATCAGGTGTGCATGCGCATCTTGGACTCCATTTTCAAGTGTTAGATAGCTGCGTAACACCTAAAAATTGGGTGCCACTTGGCTCAATTTAGCCCCTGCTTGATTTGATTATAGGTATAGGTTACTCAATAAAAAATAAAGGGGGTGAAATTCCTCTTGTATCGCATGTTGATTTTTCCACTAAAATTTATGAATACAGAAATTGTCCTCGATTTCCTGTTTTGTACCCACGCTGAATTTTTCATGCAAATACTCAAATACTCACCATGGATCAAGTTTGGCTCGGATGCCTTTTATGTTCAAATGCACCGAAAATTCTTTCCATCCAAGCTCACACATGAAAAATAGACACTTTAGACCAATTAGACATTTGGACTTGGACAACAGCAAAATTGAGTGGCTTCAGGAGAATATGGGAGAAATTTGGAAGGGAAAGAAAAGAAAATGAATCTAACATTAATGCAGCAAAATGCTGAACAATTCAATGGTTGCATTGTTCAATCATTCACAATAGAAGTATTGATGGAGGTCATTCTATTGAATTTCAATTACTCATTCATTATCAATCATCAAATCATCTCAAGAGATTCAAGCAGAGCTTTTTTCCTCCAAGAAGTTAACCACAGGAATGCTCAAACTGTATTTTATATGCCAAAAGGTAATTTACACCCATATTTGTTAAACAGACAAATCTCCATCAAGAATGTGCATTTAATCTTGTTTCTTTATTATGATAGAAAGCACACTGACATAATTCTGGAATGTTATCTATGAGTACTGACTAAAATGCTTGATATTGCAATTATGAATATAAATATGATTATAATGTGAATATGACTATAACTCAATGGAATGGACTCTTGGGTAGTGTAGTAAAAGCAAAACCCCTAGAATCATTTAAGAAACATTAAAACACTGTGGTAAGGGTATCTTTTTTCCTTTTAAGGATGGTCCAAATGGCCGTACTCATTCACATTTATCTTGTGGTAATAGGATAATAGATTGATCATTTCATCCTCCACCATCTCCTCTCCTCGATGGTCCACCTCTGCTCTCACTGGTGTTGATTTTCACTTTGGGGTGACAAACCTGTGGAGTGTGCAGGTCAGTCACTCATACATGCGGCAAGGAGGCAGACATGATCTTGAAGCATTGGTCTCATTTAAATCGTGCTGGAGAGCAGTGGTGCACCAAACGGGCATCCCTATGCAGCATGCTACCAATATTGGGCTGCCTCGACCGTCATCAAGATAAGTAAAGGGAGGGACTGGGGTGGGAATGGGGGGGGGGGCAGCGTTAGGGGTCGGTGGTAAGGGTGACAGTTGCGATCAGCAGAATGGTGGTGCCAGGTTGGCAGTTGCACAGATTATTTTTGTGGGGTCCAAAGGAGCATTCTCAGGAAAAAATTGAGAATGAGCTAAGCAACTGGAAATTTCCTTGACGGTTATCCTGTTTGTTAAAATAAAGCAGCTCATTGATTTGTACCTAGCCTTACCTTATCACGTGTTTCAGTCTACCGTAATAATGAGTCCATGCAATAAAAGACATGGGCTAAGAATTTCCTCAAAACTTGCACTGAAGCAACAACGTAAGTACGGAATAATGCTGATTTCCAGTGCAAAAGATGGAGGAAATACATGCTCAAATTACTTACACTGGTTTTTATGCTATGCCCAAGTTTCCTCAATCTTTTGTGCCAATTAGGCGAAACCACCTGCTGCTCATTTGCTTGCTTTTGCTGGTTTTTATGTTCCGACATATGGGAATGAGATTCTTAGGAAATTTTGGCGTAAGTACCAATTGGCAAGATTGAAAGTGCGACGGAAACCATGATTATGCACATAAACAATGTTTCTTCCATCTTTCTGGGGAATTTACGACTGTGGAGTTAAAGCAGTCCTCAGGAAATTCCCGGCGTAATCGTCTTCCAAGTTAGCTGTAGATATTTTGCCAGAAAATAAATGCGTATATATTGCCTCTGGTGCCTTGGTGGCTGGAAGAAAGGATCTGAAATGCAGAAAGGAGTGTCCACCTGTTCTCCATATGTCAAACAAATGCAATGTGATAGTTCAATGATCCAGACCACCAAATCATGTACTTGGGCTGTCAGTGATATTACATCAGATGGAATGCCTTTGCAGTTCCTCACTCTTTGCTGGTTATGGTATTTGCTGATGAATGTAGGACTATAAACTAGGACTATAAACCCTTTTACTCGAATACAAGATAGTCTAAGTCTGAAAGCAGAATGGGATTATAGGATGGTTTCAGGGAGGCTTGGCGAGTCACAGGTCAGATACTGTATCTCGGATGAGATAGTAAAACAGATGGCTAAAGACGATGGGCTCAAAATCGGCCCACCCCTTTTTTTGGCGCACTCACCGGAGATGTGCCGCTTTTCCGCATTGAAAAGTGCTCCGAAAAAATCGGTCCCCACTTTGGCCGCTGTCCAGCCTCTCCCGGGTCTTCGCGCAGCATGGTCAGTCGGGTCGGGAGCAGAGCCAGCGTCCCGTGCTGAAAACAGGAAAACACTGCACATGCACATTGGAGTATGCGCAGTAGCTCCTGCCCCCAGCCTCTAAGTGTGCATGTTGCAGCGTGGGACCCAATCATCATCATCATCATCATCATACCAGCTACTGGTGCGTCCTGCCCCTATCCCAGGCCGAGTGGCAAACCGCACACGCTGGCCCACTGCTTTCCCAGGCTGAAGATGAAGGTAGGGTAGGACTTACTTACTTCTATTTTTTATTTGGCTATTTTGAAAAAAATTATGTAAATATGTTTTGTCTCTTGTGAATAGTGGTGACCATTTGTCGAGCCTATTTACCTGATGCTATTGTGAAAGAAGAACATAAGTGATGGAAGAACACTGAGAGAATGCCTTATTTATTGAAGTAGACTTTATTTAGATAATATGGGCTCAATTTTGGCCCAGTATAATCATTGCAAACAAATAGTTGTTTAAATTAGTTGTGAGATTAGGGCAATATAATTTAACTATCTTTTACTTCTTTTATTTTTGTAGTTTAAGCTTCCATGAATGCTTCTGTTGTATAGTAAATTAACTTTGCGAAGTTTGTCATATGATGTCCTGTATAGCTGTTTGATCCTATTCACATTCTTTAGTCAAGTTATTAAGTTCTGCTGGCCTCCTATGTACCTACCTGCACTGATTTCTTCACTCTCCGCAAGAGTTTTCACAAGCGGCCACAAGTGACCACATACGCTGGCCTAAGTTAGTTTGGAGCAACTATTAGCTGGCCAAAGTGGCCTAAATGGCTGGTATCACCGCCTTTTGAAAAATAAACTAAACTAAAAAAATCCTAACTTACTCACTTACACTGGCGCAAATTGAGTGTGCAAATTGGGGATTTTTAAGATACTCCAGAAAAATCAAGTTGCTCCAAAAAAAAACGGAGCAACTCCTGGCCAATTTTGAGCCCAAAGAGCACGATTGGTGGGAGGCCTCTGGGGGCCACAAGGACCTTAGGAATAAGGGTCTATTTTTAATTTCTATCAAGGGGGATGAGAAGCCTAGATTTTTAGAAAATAGAACAAAGATAAGTAACATTTTAAACAGCGCACTTGGCTTTACTTGCAGCTCAAGGCTCATTTTAATGGTGTTCACCCTTTCTATCCTCAGATTAGCTTTGATATATTTCATAAATAGTGAGTAATTAGTCTTTCTTAAACCCTTGAATATTTGTGGTAATAAAGACTCCCTATGTTTGCCGACGAGAAATTTGATTGCAAGTTCAATTATGTCACTGGCCAGTTACATGCCTTCAATTTTCTCTAAATTCGTTTTGAAGCCAGAGTGTATGCTACACTCGAGGGGCACTGTAAGCAAAATACTTTTGCAGTCTTCCATTTTAGAATTTGGCATTCTATATAAACATTGTATCATTAGTAATTAGGCAGCTAAAGATTGAAACCTTGACTAGTCAACCTGTCCTTGGAGCATTTCACGAATGGAGGCATCCATTCATGCTTGTTATCTTATCTTTATAGGATGGTTTTAGGGAGGCTTGGAGAGTCGGAGGTCAGATACTGTATCTAGGATGAGGTAGTAAAATAGATGGCTAAAGACAAAGAACATGATTGGTGCGAGGCATCTTGGAGCCACAGGGACCTTAGGAATAAGGGTATATTTTAAATTTATAGAAAGGGGGATGAGAAGCCTACATTTTTGGAATGTTTTTGGAGCGGAACTGAACACACTCAAGTGAAGGCAAAGAAATCCGAGTCTGATCACTTCAGAACCTTGTAGATGTTAGCACGTTGTATCTCAACGTTTTATTCACTGTGCTATCAATTTAACCTTTCTATTTTAATTTCTTGCATTGTAGTTTATTTTATAAGTATAATAAACATATATACTTTGGAACAAGGCTCCCACAAGTCTCTGAGTATCACAGATTGAATCTAATATAAATTACGTACAAGCACTGCTTGCACTATTTCTAATAAGGTCAGTAGATTGGTAATTTATATGACGATATCATCTGCATACAGTGAGATTTTGTGGACTGTACCTGTTATCTTTACCTTCTTAAAGTCTTGATGTACACATTGGTGCTGTGAAAGCGTCAATCACAGGGGAAAAGAGCAGGACACCCTACTTAAAAGCTTTATGCAATGTGAATGCGTGTGAGTGTAGATTTTTGAGCCAGATCCTTGTTGAAGAATGAACAGAAATGAGCCGGATAAAAATCCCAATGACAAAATACTTTTAAGGAAGCAAGCAAATGGGGCCAGGTCACCCTATCAAATGCCTTTTCAGCGCGTAAGGAGCCTGACACCAAGTTGCAGTGGGGCCAAAATTGCCCCATCACTTAAGGCCTGTTACCACCGGAAATCAGTGGCCACGCTGTGGAGTGGAGAGGCCACATTTTGAAAATTCCGCTCCTGTGGTATCCTGGCGGTGACCTGCTCCCCCCACTACAGCTCTGCTGCTGCCAATCCGTCCTAAGTTCATCATCAGAGCACGCACCACCGTGTTCGCCCTAGATCATGAAATTCCGCCGAGAAAAGCAAATTATTTTTTAAATGGAGAAAAATTGGAAAGTGTTGCAGTACAGAGGGACCTGGGTGTCCTTGTGCATGAAACACAAAAAGTGAGTATGCAGGTACAGCAAGTAATCATGAAGGCAAATGGAATGTTGGCCTTTATTGCAAGGGGAATAGAGTATAAAAGCAGAGAAGCCCTGCTACAACTGTACAGGGTATTGGTGAGGCCACACCTGGAGTACTGCGTGTAGTTTTGGTCTCCATATTTAAGAAAGGATATACTTGCATTGGAGGCTGTTCAGAGAAGATTCACTAGATTGATTCTGGAGGTGAGGGGGTTAACTTATGAAGAAAGGTTGAGTACGTTGGGCCTATACTCATTTGAGTTCAGAAGAATGAGAAGTGATCTTATCGAAACATATAAGATAATGTGGGAGCTCAACAAGGTGGATGAAGAGAGGATATTTCCACTCATAGGGGAAACTGAAACTAGGGGACATAGTAGCATAAGGGGCTGCCCATTTAAAACTGAGATGAGGAGGAATTTCTTCTCTCAGAGGGTTGTAAATCTATGGAATTCTCTGCCCCAGAGAGCTGTGGAGGCTGGGTCATTGAATATATTTAAGGCGGAAATAGGCAGATTTTTGAGCGATAAGGGAATAAAGGGAGAGCAGGCAGGGAAGTGGAGCTGAGTCCATGATCAGATCAGCCATGATCTTATTGAATGGTGGAGCAGGCTCAAGGGGCCAAATGGCCTAGTCCTGCTCCTATTTCTTCTGTTCTTATGTTCTCAAAAACTTGCTGCCACCAGTTGTTGCCACCGACAGCTTTTTCTGTCGGTGCACTGTGCTTGGAGTGCTTGCAAAATGGCGTGCAGCTGCCATTAAAGGAGAGGACCTACTGCTACGGCCGCCATCTTTTTTTTTTATTGGCTGACTGCTGCGTCAGGCCAACAATTATGCCCCCGGGTTTGGCCGGGCCACCAACAGGCAGCCTGGCACCCCCTCTTTGATGCCAGGCCGCTGGCCCGACCGAAACCCTCCCTGGTGGCCCAGTGGACCTAACCTGAAGAATCGCACAGGCTCACCCCTTTAAGTGAAGGGGAGAAATGTGGTGATGTGCTACGCTGATGACTGACAGCAGCGGACACTCCGCCCCCAACTTCCGCCCCTCCGCCCCACAAGGCCACAGCATATTATCAAAGATGACACTTAAGTGCAGCACTGAAATGTGCTCTATTACAAAATGCTGTCCTTCAGATGAGATGATAAATCAAGGCCACATTTGACTGTTCAGGCGGATGTTAAAAATCCCATGGCATTATTTGAATAAGAGTTCTCCCATTTTTATTGTACACATTCCTCCCTCAAACTGAGAAACAGAATAACTGGTCATGTTTTGTGCAATTGCGCTGTGCATACAATGGCTGGCATATTTGCCTAAATAATAGTCACTGTACTTCAAAAAGTGATTACTTCGTGAAGTACTTTGAAACATTTTGACAACATTCAGCTATTTAAGAAATATGTTTTAGTATTTCTTTCGACCTGTAAATACAGAATAGAATGGATAAATGTTTACAATGTACCAAGGTTATTTCAGTCATGCTAAGTGGCAGTAACAAAAGTTCTGTTAAAAAATGAACCATTCATGGTGTATTTACTGAGTAGGATGCCGCACCAGAATTCAAAGCTACAAAATAGATCAGGTTTATAGAGATGGATGATCAGTGTAATTTTGAGCAATTCTTTATTTCAAATGAATGGTAGTTACCTACTGCTGCTGAAACATATGGCTACTCCTTCAGATTAGTAGATTGACCATTGTTACAGTGAAGTAAGATCGATCTACAGTATTATCAGGCTTGGCAGGCATGGATATAGAATGTCAGAAATTCAAATATGAGATTGGATTTTTATTGATTTAAGTGGAACTGAAAGGCTGCTTCAGAAATCCTTGATTAAAAGTGCTTATGTAGAGCAAAAACAAAAAAAATCATGCTTTGATAGGATATGTACTCTGGTTGCTATGTGTCATGGTATAGTAAATTATTGTTCTTGAAGATTTCCTGTGTTCCATATTTCTAGCAAACCATTAATGTTCTCAAATTTCTGTAACCCAAGCTATTCGTTCTTGCACTTACGATTTCAGTAGAAATAACAACCAAGAAAAAATCTTGACAAATGCGTTTTTGATTTCCCTTGATGTAGTGACCAGAGAAATTATTACCACTCCTCCTCCCCCCAATTTATGGAGTCAAGTTGTTGAATTGCAACTATAGCTAATAGCTATTCCCACAAGGTAAATATTTTAGGTACATTTTTATTATAAGATAAAAATTTATGATGGTGAAATCTTTACACTATATAAATTTAGTTAATCTTGTATTTATCGTGTTCAATTAGTGGATGTTTATGCTCAGAATGATGATGGCCCTTGGTATATTGTAAAATGAAGAAACTAAGCAGATTTCTATGTTTGAAATCTATTGATATGTGGCTAAGCCTGGAAACTGAGCTGTCTTGATTCTCGCACAACATACAAAGCCACCTTTAATTATTCCCTAAGTGCATCAACCCACAACAATACCAGACTTTAGTTTCTGATCATCATGAAACATGAATGATCTGCTTACAGAGGCAACCTCATCAAATGATTGCTAATTGTTTTTATTTTTAAGCTCTTTTGTCAGACTGTGTATGGGTAATTTTAGCCTAACCCAGTGGATGGGAAAAGGGCATGTTTGGATTGGCTGCCTGTTTTATACCCCGACTGATTTTACTCTCCATTGATGTCACTAGAGATTAAAATCAGATCGGGTGTAAAACAGGTGCCCTTTTGCACTCAAAAATGGGGCGGTTGCAAACCCAAAATGAAGTGGTTGTTAATCCCACCCATTTACAGCTGTTTTTACATCTGTTCTGATTTTCAGGTAGACATTAATCCTGGCAGCTAGAGCTCATATCAAAAGCATACATACAAATAGGAGTCAAGTATTGTGTCTGTAAGCACTCTAGTAATGACTCCATGAGGTAAGGTATTGTACTTGAACTGTAGTGACCTTAGTCCATTTATTACGGAGTGAGTGAGGAGGGTACAGCATGATGAGCTCCCTTTTATACCTGGTTACCTGTCGTGTACAGGTGACCCCTAGGTCTCCACCAGTTGCACCCTCGGGTGGTACAGGCATAGTGTATACAGTGTGAAGGTACATCCAGTAGTCTTATGTAACTGTACATTGAGTGTACAGGGAGTATACTTATGTTATACATACACAACATCACTCTCCCCTAAGTCTAGTGCCACTGGCCTTTGCATTGTGTGCTCTGGCCCTAGACTTGAGTGCCCAAAGCCCATGCATCTTGTCTATGCTTTGGCTAGGCTCTCTCCCAGTTGACCCCCAAGTCCTTATTGCCCCAACGTTGGGAAATGGTCAGCAGTGGACTGTTTGAGGTTGCAGTGCGAGTTGAGTGGATTCTGGGTGTGATCCATGTGTGTCCATGGCTACATATATCCATTCCCCCCCTCCACTCCATACATAGACCATGTGTGTGGCTCAACACCTGCATGTGCACACATGTACAGAAAGAAAGAACAAAAAAAAACATAGGATTAATTACATCACTGTTTGGGTTTTGCAGTAGTGGAACAAGTACATTTTACAGGTAAGGTACATACGTGGTATCACAGTCTTGCCCCTGGGTTGTGTAGGTGCAGGTGGGTGAGGACACTAGTTTCAGAGTAACTGGACTGTGTCCAGGTTGTCTGATGGTGGCGCTGCACCCCCTGCCAGCTGGGTGGGCTCGGATCGCTCACCTGGCTGAGTCTTAGGGCCTTTGCCGTTGCCCAATGGCGGGCAGAGCCACAAGAGTGTGTGGCCTCCCTGTCTTCCTTTGAGGGCTGCGGTGTCTCTTTGCTGCCTTTCAGCGATAGTGGGAGCTTGGTCAACCCAAGTCCCATTGAGAAAACTGGAGGCTGCTCGCCTCTTGTTCCCGGTACTGGCCCTGGTGGCCAGAGAGGTAGAGCTGAGGGTACCTGTAGTGGTGCCTTTGCCGTCCGCTGATTGCTGGCCCTGCAGCTGGTATTTTCCCTCTGTGTGTGGCCATGCTCCCTGGGGCATCACATTGGTCCCGGAGGCGCAAGCTACATGGTCGGGTAGCCCGCTGGACCTGGGTACTTCTGACGGGAGATTGCCCTAGGTTTTGTCGGCATGCATGTAGAACCCGACACCGCACATCATCACTTCATTTACTCTCACAATAGATTGGTTCCGACCGCAATCGCCTGACTTAACATGGTTAGTTACATTTACATACTTGAATTTGTCAATTACATCTCTTACATATGTATCACCGGCATCGCTGTATAAAGAGTGGAACTGTCCCTTTAATTGTGATGGGTTGACGGTCTCCTTTAAGAGGGCCTTGCAATCTTTGCCCCAATCGGCATCATGTGTTGCTCCATCAAAGCTGCCCTTCGTGGTCTGGCCGCCACCATCTTTACTTCAGGCGCTTCACCTCGTGGTTCGGGCACCATCTTCTTTCTTGCCACGAGGTAGGCCCCAGGTTCGAACATGGAAACAGAGAAGTTGACTTCTGCGCCAATTTTCTTCCTCTGGAATCCTGCCACTGGAGCCTAGAAGGTGAGGTCGGGTCGTTTCAGCTGGATCATCTCGCAGTTAGGTTGAGCAGTCTGGGTCGTCTCCATGTAGTCGAGTTGAGCGGCTGGTTTTTCAGGTGCTGTGCTGGATCTGACTTCAGGGCCGCAGAGGACGTCGATCGCTGGAGGTTAGAGGTTTTCCCAGCACCAACGGATCTTTTTCATCCATCTTCTTCCGAATAGCGTTGTATAGGTGAGCAGCTTCACTTGGGTCAGGATCACTTTGGGTCGTTCATAGAAAACATAGAAAAATAGGTGCAGGGGTAGGCCATTTGGCCTTTCGTGCCTGCACCGCCATTCAATAAGATCATGGCTGATCATTCACCTCAGTACCCCTTTCCTGCTTTCTCTCCATACCCCTTGATCCCTTTAGTCATCAGGGCCATATCTAACTCCCTCTTGAATATATCCAGTGAACTGGCATCAACAACTCTCTGCAGTAGGGAATTCCACAGGTTAACAACTCTCTGAGTGAAGAAGTTTCTCTTCATCTCAGTCCTAAATGGCCTACCCCTTATCCTAAGACTATGTCCCCTGGTTCTGGACTTCCCCAACATCAGGAACATTCTTCCCACATCTAACCTGCCCAGTCCCATCAGAATCTTACATGTTTCTATGAGATCCCCTCTCATCCTTCTAAACTCCAGTGCAAATAGATGTTAACAAATATGATGTGATTGGGATTACGGAGACGTGGCTCCAGGATGATCAGGGCTGGGAACTCAACATCCAGGGGTATTCAACATTCAGGAAGGATAGAATAAAAGGAAAAGGAGGTGGGGTAGCATTGTTGGTTAAGGAGGAGATTAAGGCAATAGTTAGGAAGGACATTAGCTTGGATGATGTGGAATCTATATGGGTAGAGCTGCAGAACACCAAAGGGCAAAAAACGTTAGTGGGAGTTGTGTACAGACCTCCAAACAGTAGTAGTGATGTTGGGGAGGGCATCAAACATGAAATTAGGGGTGCGTGCAATAAAGGTGCAGCAGTTATAATGGGTGACTTTAATATGCACATAGATTGGGCTAACCAAACTGGAAGCAATACGGTGGAGGAGTATTTCCTGGAGTGCATAAGGGATGGTTTTCTAGACCAATATGTCGAGGAACCAACTAGGGGGGAGGCCATCTTAGACTGGGTGTTATGTAATGAGAGAGGATTAATTAGCAATCTCGTTGTGCGAGGCCCCTTGGGGAAGAGTGACCATAATATGGTGGAATTCTGCATTGGGATGGAGAATGAAACAGTTAATTCAGAGACCATGGTCCAGAACTTAAAGAAGGCTAACTTTGAAGGTATGAGGCGTGAATTGGCTGGGATGGATTGGCGAATGATACTTAAGGGGTTGACTGTGGATGGGCAATGGCAGACATTTAGAGACCGCATGGATGAACTACAACAATTGTACATTCCTGTCTGGCATAAAAATAAAAAAGGGAAGGTGGCTCAACCGTGGCTATCAAGGGAAATCAGGGATAGTATTAAAGCCAAGGAAGTGGCATACAAATTGGCCAGAAATAGCAGCGAACCTGGGGACTGGGAGAAATTTAGAACTCAGCAGAGGAGGACAAAGGGTTTGATTAGGGCAGGGAAAATGGAGTATGAGAAGAAGCTTGCAGGGAACATTAAGACGGATTGCAAAAGTTTCTATAGATATGTAAAGAGAAAAAGGTTAGTAAAGACAAACGTAGGTCCCCTGCAGTCAGAATCAGGGGAAGTCATAACGGGGAACAAAGAAATGGCGGACCAATTGAACAAGTACTTTGGTTCGGTATTCACGAAGGAGGACACGAACAACCTTCCGGTTATAAAAGGGGTCGGGGGGTCTAGTAAGGAGGAGGAACTGAGGGAAATCCTTATTAGCCGGGAAATTGTGTTGGGGAAATTGATGGGATTGAAGGCCGATAAATCCCCAGGGCCTGATGGACTGCATTCCAGAGTACTTAAGGAGGTGGCCTTGGAAATAGTGGATGCGTTGACAGTCATTTTCCAACATTCCATTGACTCTGGATCAGTTCCTATGGAGTGGAGGGTAGCCAATGTAACCCCACTTTTTAAAAAAGGAGCGAGAGAGAATACAGGGAATTATAGACCGGTCAGCCTGACATCGGTAGTGGGTAAAATGATGGAATCAATTATTAAGGATGTCATAGCAGTGCATTTGGAAAGAGGTGACATGATAGGTCCAAGTCAGCATGGATTTGTGAAAGGGAAATCATGCTTGACAAATCTTCTGGAATTTTTTGAGGATGTTTCCACTAGAGTGGACAAGGGAGAACCAGTTGATGTGGTATATTTGGA
This sequence comes from Pristiophorus japonicus, assembly GCF_044704955.1. NCBI lineage: Eukaryota > Metazoa > Chordata > Chondrichthyes > Pristiophoridae > Pristiophorus > Pristiophorus japonicus. The sequence goes on from NC_091982.1 coordinate 22,460,692, forward strand.
CTTTCAGAAGGCGTTCGACAAGGTCCCACACAAGAGATTGATGTGCAAAGTTAGAGCACATGGGATTGGGGGTAGTGTACTGACATGGATTGAGAACTGGTTGTCAGACAGGAAGCAAAGAGTAGGAGTAAATGGGTACTTTTCAGAATGGCAGGCAGTGACTAGTGGGGTACTGCAAGGTTCTGTGCTGGGGCCCCAGCTGTTTACACTGTACATTAATGATTTAGATGAGGGGATTAAATGTAGTATCTCCAAATTTGCGGATGACACTAAGTTGGGTGGCAGTGTGAGCTGCGATGAGGATGCTGTGAGGCTGCAGAGCGACTTGGATAGGTTAGGTGAGTGGGCAAATGCATGGCAGATGAAGTATAATGTGGATAAATGTGAGGTTATCCACTTTGGTGGTAAAAACAGAGAGACAGACTATTATCTGAATGGTGACAGATTAGGAAAAGGGAAGGTGCAACGAGACCTGGGTGTCATGGTACATCAGTCATTGAAGGTTGGCATGCAGGTGCAGCAGGCGGTTAAGAAAGCAAATGGCATGTTGGCCTTCATAGCGAGGGGATTTGAGTACAGGGGCAGGGAGGTGTTGCTACAGTTGTACAGGGCATTGGTGAGGCCACACCTGGAGTATTGTGTACAGTTTTGGTCTCCTAACCTGAGGAAGGACATTCTTGCAATTGAGGGAGTGCAGCGAAGGTTCACCAGACTGATTCCCGGGATGGCGGGACTGACCTATCAAGAAAGACTGGATCAACTGGGCTTGTATTCACTGGAGTTCAGAAGAATGAGAGGGGACCTCATAGAAACATTTAAAATTCTGACAGGGTTAGACAGGTTAGATGCAGGAAGAATGTTCCCAATGTTGGGGAAGTCCAGAACCAGAGGTCACAGTCTAAGGATAAGGGGTAAGCCATTTAGGACTGAGATGCGGAGGAACTTCTTCACCCAGAGAGTGGTGAACCTGTGGAATTCTCTACCACAGAAAGTTGTTGAGGCCAATTCACTAAATATATTCAAAAAGGAGTTAGATGAGGTCCTTACTACTAGGGGGATCAAGGGGTATGGCGAGAAAGCAGGAATGGGGTACTGAAGTTGAATGTTCAGCCATGAACTCATTGAATGGCGGTGCAGGCTAGAAGGGCCGAATGGCCTACTCCTGCACCTATTTTCTATGTTTCTATGTTTCTATAAAGGCCCAGTCGATCCAGTCTCTCCTCATATGACAGTCTAGCCATCCCTGGAATCAGTCTGGTGAACTTTCGCTGCACTCCCTCAATAGCAAGAACGTCCTTCCTCAGACTAGCAGACCATAACCGAACACAATATTCCAGGTGAGGCCTCACTAAGGCCCTGTACAACTGCAGTAAGACCTCCCTGCTTCTATATTCAAATCCCCTAGCCAAGAAGGCCAACATACGACTTGCCTTCTTTACCGCCTGCTGTACCTGCGTGCCCACTTTCAGTGACTGATGAACCATGACACCCAGGTCTCGTTGCACCTCCTCTTTTCCTAATCTGCCGCCATTCAGATAATATTCTGCCTTCGTGTTTTTTCCCCCAAAATGGATAACCTCACATTTATCCACATTGTACTGCATCTGCCTTGCATTTGCCCACTCACCTAACCTGTCCAAGTCATCCTGCAGCCTCTTAGCGTCCTCCCCTCAGCTCACACTGCCACCCAGTTTAGTGTCATCTGCAAATTTGGAGATATTACACTCTATTCCTTTATCCAAATCATTAATGTATATTGTAAAGAGCTAGGGTCCCAGCACTGAGTCCTGCGGCACTCCACTAGTCACTGCCTGCCATTCTGAAAAGGACCCGTTTATCCCGACTCTCTGCTTCCTGTCTGCCAACAAGTTCCCCATCCACATCAGTATATTACCCACAATACCACGTGCTTTGATTTTGCACAACAATCTCTTGTGCGGGACCTTGTCAAAAGCCTTCTGAAAGTCCAAATACATCACATCCACTGGTTCTCCCTTGTCCACTCTGCTTGTTACATCCTCAAAAAATTCCAGCAGATTCGTCAAGCATGATTTCCCTTTCATAAATCCATACTGACTCGGTCCGATCCTGTCACTGCTTTCCAAATGCGCTGCTATTTCGTCCTTCATGATCGATTCCAACATTTTCTCCACTACTGATGTCAAGCTAGCCGGTCTATAATTACACGTTTTCTCTCTCCCTCCTTTTTTAAAAAGTGGAGTTACATTAGCTACACTCCAGTCCATGGGAACTGATCCAGAGGCGATAGACTATTGGAAAATGATCACCAATGCATCCACTATTTCTAGGGCCACTTCATTGAGCACTCTGGGATGCAGACTATCAGACCCCGGGGATTTATTGGCCTTCAATCCCATCAATTTCCCTAACACAATTTCCCACATAATAAGGATTTCCTTCAGTTCCTTCTTCTCACTGTCCCCTAGTACCTTCGGAAGGTTATTTGTATCTTCCTTCGTGAAGACAGAACCGAAGTATTGGTTCAATTGGTCTGCCATTTCTTTGTTCCCCATTATAATTTCACCTGAATCCGACTGCAAGGGACCCACATTTGTCTTTACTAATCTTTTTCTCTTCACATATGTATAGAAGCTTTTGCAGTCAGTTTTTATATTCCCTGCAAGCTTCCTTTCGTACTCTATTTTCCCCCTCTTAATTAAACTCTTAGTCCTCCTCTGTTGAATTCTAAATTTCTCCCAGTCCTCAGGTTTGTTGCTTTTTCTAGCCAATTTATATGCCTCTTCATTGGCTTTAACACTATCCTTAATTTCCTTTGTTAGCCATGGTTGAGCCACCTTCCCAGTTTTATTTTTACTCCAGACAGGGATGTACATTTGCTGAAGTTCATCCATGTGATCTTTAAATGTTTTCCATTGCTTATCCATCATCAACCCTTTTAGTATCGTTTGCCAGTCTATTCTAGCCAATTCACGCCTCATACCGTCGAAGTTACCTTTCCTTAAGTTCAGGACCCTAGTTTCCAAATTAACTTTGTCACTCTCCATCTTAATAAGAAATTTTACCATATTATGGTCACTTTTCCCCAAGGGGCCTCGCACAACAAGATTGCTAATTAGTCCCTTCTCATTACACAATACCCAGTCTAGGATGGCCAGCTCCCTGGTTGGTTCCTCGACATATTGGTCTAGAAAACCATCCCTAATACACTCCAGGAAATCCTCCTCCACCGCATTGCTACCAGTTAGGTTAGCCCAATCAATATGTAGATTAAAGTCGCTAATGATTACTGCTGTACCTTTATTGCACACAACCCTTATTTCTTGTTTGATGCTGTCCCCAACCTAACTACTACTATTTAGTGGTCTATACACAACTCCCACTAGCGTTTTCTGCCCTTTGGAATTCCGCAGCTCCACCCATACCAATTCCACATCATCCAGGCTAATGTCCTTCCTTACAATTGCATTGATTTCAACTTTAACCAGCAGCACCACCCCGCCTCCTTTTCCTTTCTGTCAATCCTTCCTAAATGCTGAATACCCTTGGATGTTGAGTTCCCAGCCTTGGTCCCCCTGGAGCCATGTCTCCGTGATGCCAATCGCATCGTACCCGTTAACTGCTATCTGCGCAGTTAATTCATCCACCTTATTCCGAATACTCCTCGCATTGAGGCACAGAGCCTTCAGGCTTGTTTTTTTAACACACTTTGCCCCTTTAGAATTTTGCTGTAATGTGGCCCTTTTTGTTTTTTGCCTTGGGTTTCTCTGCCCTCCACTTTTACTATTCTCCTTTCTACCTTTTGCTTCTGCCTCCATTTTATTTCCCTCTGTCTCCCTGCATAGGTTCCCATCCCCCTGCCATATTAGTTTAACTCCTCACCAACAGCACAAGCAAACACTCCCCCTAGGACATTGGTTCCGGTCCTGCCCAGGTGCAGACCGTCCGGTTTGTACTGGTCCCACCTCCCCCAGAACCGGTTCCAATGTCCCAGGAATTTGTATCCCTCCATTCTGCACCACTCCTCAAGCCACATATTCATCTGAGCTATCCTGCGATTCCTACTCTGACTAGCATGTGGCACTGGTAGCAATCCTGAGATTACTACTTTTGAGGTCCTACTTTTTAATTTAGCTCCTAGCTCCCTAAATTCGCCTTATAGGACCTCATCCCATTTTTTACCTATGTCATTGGTACCTATATGCCACGACAACTGGCTGTTCACCCTCCCTTTTCAGAATGTCCTCCACCCACTCCGAGACATCCTTGACCCTTGCACCAGGGAGGCAACATACCATCCTGGAGTCTTGGTTGCGGCCGCAGAAACGCCTATCTATTCCCCTTACAATTGAATCCCCTATCACTTTTGCTCTCCCACTCTTTTTCCTGCCCTCCTGTACAGCAGAGCCAGCCACGGTGCCATGAATTTGGCTGCTGCTGCCCTCCCCTGATGAGTCATCCCCCTCAACAGTACTCAAAGCGGTGTATCTATTTTACAGTGGGATGACCGCAGGGGATCCCAGCACTACCTTCCTTGCACTGCTCTTCCTGTTGGTCTTCCATTCCCTATCTGGCTGTGTACCCTTTACCTGCGGTAAGACCAACTCACTAAACGTGCTGTTCATGTCATTCTCAGCATCGTGCATGCTCCAGAGTGAATCCACCCACAGCTCCAGTTCTGCAACGTGGTTCATCAGAAGCTGGAGGCAGATACACTTCCCGCACACGTAGTCGTCAGGGATACCGGAGGCGTCCATGATTTCCCACAGGAGGAGCATAACATGTGTCCGAGCTATCCTGCCATGACTTAACCCTTAGATACACTTAAACTGGCAACAACAATGCTAAATGTTACTCACTGATATAGAAAAGAAAAAAGAAAAATTACTTCCCAATCACCAGCCAATCACTTACCCCCTTGGCTGTGACATCATCTTTCTATTTCTTTCTACTTCTTTTTTGCCTTCTCCTTGTAGCTGCACAGATCTCTCGCCGACTCACGACTTAGCGAAGCACCTCCTGACCTCGCGGCCTTTTATAGGTCTCTCGCCGAACTCACGGACCCCCGACTCAGCGACGCACCTCCCGACCTCGCGGTCTTTTATAGGCCTCTCGCCGAACTCACAGACTCCCAACTCAGCGACGCACCTCCCGACCTCGCGGCCTTTTATAGGTCTCTCGCCGAACTCACGGACCCCCGACTCAGCGACGCACCTCCCGACCTCGCGGCCTTTTATAGGCCTCTCGCCGAACTCACGGACTCCTGACTCGATTGGATTGTCCCAGAGTTTCTCAAAGGCTGCCTGGTTCATCAGTGACTGGCTCGCCCGTGTGTTCACCTCCATCGTGGCTGGACCACCGCTGATTTCAACTTCCATTTTCAATGGGGAACTCACGTTGGTACAGATAAACACTCCGTACACCTCATCGTGGGGCTGAGCTGCCTCATGGACTCTCTCGTCATCGTCACTGGAGTCCGGATGATCGGCAAACTCTTCATCGACTCGGTGAGTACGATTTCTCTTGCTCATTCGCTGGAGGTGGCCCTTCGGGTTACAGCCTTTGCATGTATAGTCTTTATAGCGACACTGGTGGGCCCTGTGATTTCTCCACAGCGCCAGCATGGGCTTAGCCGGTTGGCCCCATGTGGCGGACTCAGGGTTGCGGGACTCGGGGTTCTGTTCTCTCTCCCCTGTTCAGCAGCCCTACCCCTGAAAGGCGCCAGTCGGTTCACAGTACTTGCCGGGTTAGAGTCTGGTGGTGAGTCATCCGCTTAGGTTTGAGTTGTTCCTGTATCAGCGTTACAAGCTCCTCATATGTTTTGGTCATTGTTTTCGCTGGGGTTAGCAAGTCCCTGACGAGGCCATAGACAGTGGGCCCGAAACTGGTGAGCAGGATAGCTCTGCCCTTATCAGCCAGCGAGGCCGGGTCGTCTCCCGCCAGGTCGTTCGCAATAAAGAAGTGTTCGAGCCTTTCCATAAAGGCCTCCCAGTCTTCCCCATTGGCGAATTGTTGAAACATGCCAAGGTTAGCCATTTTCGTGTGGAAATTCGTAATCTCATCGTCAGTTATTGTGTCTGTAAGCACTCTAGTAATGACTCCACGAGGCGAGGTATTGTACTTGAACTGTGGTGACCTTAGTCCATTTATTGCAGCTCCTGAGTGAGGGTACAGCATGATGAGCTCCCTTTTATACCTGGTTACCTGTCGTGTACAGGTTACCCCTAGGTCTCCACCAGTTGCACCCTTTGGTGGTACAAGCGTAGTGTATACAGTGTGAAGGTACATCCAGTAGTCTTATGTAACTGTACATTGAGTGTACAGGGAGTTATACATACACAACATCAAGCAATGTCATTTAGGCCCCAATGTCATTTTCACAAATCTCTGCCTGACTGCTGGCAATTCCTGTCCACCAACATTGAGCAGTGCAATTCAGGTGTGGCTATTGGAGCGATACTTAAAGGGATCCACAACTGCTCTCAGGTGAAGGTATTGGAGACATTTTTCTGGCAGTCGTTTGCAGGTATTCTACATTAACAGATGTGAAAGCTTATGTAATTGCTGCTATAGGTTCTGAACTTAAGTTGGCTGCTGCTCTACAGTGTTGCTTCTCTCTGAAAAGAACACTATTCGCTAACCACTGATTCCATTCCTGCTCCCTGGCCAATATCTCTGGCTGAGGTTTGCAACCTTGGCGTCCGAGTTGACCCTGAGATGAACTTCTGACCCCACTTCCTCTCCATCACAAGGGCTGCCTACTTCCACTTACGTAACAGCGCCTATTTCCACCCATCTGCAAATTAAATGCTCATCGATGCAGTTATTAACTTCAGACTAGATTATTCCAATGCTTTCCTGGCTGGCCTCCCACTTCCCACTCTCCATAAACTTGAGCTCATCCAAAACTTAACTTCCCGAACCCTAACTTGCACCATGTCCCATTCACCCATCACTGACCTATACTGGCATTCGGTCAACCAATGCCTTGCTTTTAAAATTCTCTTCCTTATGTTCAAATCGCTCCATGTTCAATTATGGCCTCTTGTGCATCCCTGAATTCTTTCACTCCACCATTAGCAGCTATGCTGTCTAGGCCTTAAGCTCTTAAATTCCTTGCCTAAACTGCTCTGCCTCTCCACCTACTATGCCTCCTTTAAGGCACTCCTTAAAATTGACCTCTTTGTCCAAGTTTTGCTCACCTGTCTGAATGTTTCCTTCTTTGGCTCAGTGAAAATTTTTGTCTGATTCTGCTTCTGCGAAGTGTCTTGGGATGTTTTCCTATGTTCAAAGCACTATGTAAATGCAAGTTATTGGAAAAAATTACCAAGATAAGCAATAATTGTCAATTACCTCACACTGCTATATATTCAGATGACTACTAAATAGCTTACATTGTTATATATGGATATGATTGCTAATTATTTTACATTGGTTTCATTTAAGAAGGAAATACCCCTTAATGCTTAGTGCTCACTGCATTAAGGAGTTTTTTCTTGTTAAGTGGTTGGAAAATGTGAATCTCTGCAGATTCAATCTTGCAGTGAACTAATAGCCCTCATTTGTAGAAGGAGTAACAACAGAAGAGGCCTCCAAAATAATTTGGGGACTAAGCAGGGTAGGAGCAGGTTAACTCCCTATTGATACCCATAATGGAGTTCAAATTCATAACTATCCTGCTGTTAGAGTTGACATTCCTCCCTTTCCCTGTTTCTGCCCTGCTTCCAATCCAGCGGAGCCTTTTCTTTACTACAGGAATGGCAAAAATAGCACTGAAGCGCACTTTTCATTGCTCATCACTCCAACCGACACCACTGTTTAATTTCTGCAGGGCAGCTTCAGCATGAACCTGCGAATGGCGATATCATGTCCCCAAGGGCAACAGAGGTCAAGGTACAGAACTTGAATTACACTTCTAGAGTTTCTAGTCTCTGGAGGTGACAGATGCTACACTTTTAAGTTTGCTTACCTATTTTACTCCAAATATTTTTGGCTTCTATGCTTCAGATCTATCTTATAGATGACCTCCAGTTCCCTACATCTCTCATGCTCTGAAACATAGATAGTATGCCCAGGGACAGTATCATCATTAGATTCCTTTCAATTACTGACTCTATCCTTTAATCCACAAGATCCTTCTGTTCTTCAAAAGCTCTTCAAAACTCTTATTTCAGGCTTTAACTGTCATGCTATCCACAATGACCTCAAGTGTCTCATCTTTGAAGCAGACTTTGGAATCTCCTTGATCTTTCTCTCAGTGTGTAAATTTGCATACTCCTCGGCTGAATTGACACATTGAGTATTCCTTATATCATTTTTGTACTGATTAAAGGAGGTTAATCGGTGATTCACTTTACCATAGGTGCATTCTGATTGGCTGCTCTGTTGAACGCTTGTTGCAATGACCACCAAGAAGATGCACTATGTAAAACTGCATGTTCCGGTGAGTGCACAAAAAAGGAGAGGAAACACATTGGTCCTGAAATCCCGCTCCTCTGCTTCCCTCGGGCGCTCGACAGAAAATGGTTAAAAAGATCTTCACCTACTTTTTCCTGCTACGCCCACCAGCGACCCCGGTCCTGAGGCCTCCTTTCCCTGCACATCGGAGCACGTGCACATCTGGACGGACATACGCTGGAGCTGGAGTCACATGGCACTGGGCAGCCAATCCAGGTAAAGTATTTTCTCATGGGAACTTCGTAAGTAGGAGTTCTTATTATTATGATTGAGATACACCCCCCCAAACACCAAAACACCAATAAAAAATTGGGAAAAAAATCACATATTTAACATTAATTTAAATTAAAGCTAATAAATGTCAGAAAAAAAATATATTTTTCCGATTTTTAAAAAAGTTTTTTAATTATGGTTTAAAATTAACTTACCTTAGTGGGCAGCATTTTTAAACATGAAAATATATTTTTAAAATTTTATTTTTATATGTTTTTGTATGTTTTAAAACTCTTACGCTGGCAAAAGTAAGCTATGCGCCTGCTTTTATCAGGTGCAAGAGTTTTCAGGACATTCACTGGGCAAGAGATGGACAAATGCCACAATTTTGCCCATGCAAATGTCCTGGCTGTGGGGATACGGAGGATCTGTCGGGCCAGAGCTTGACAGATCAGAAAAGCTGGTTTTCGGCGCATGTGCATTGCGCACCAAAAACCGGCTTTTGCGATGCCTTCCCGGATTCGTACACAGTCCGTACAGACCTGGGGAAGCCAGGATTTCTGCCCCATTAACTTGCATTTAACACAATCAGTGCAGTAAGAGAAAATTAAAAACCCCTGGGCTAGGATAGCTTTATAAACTGCTTTATCCACAATTTTGTCGTTTATGACACTTCCATAGCTCCTTGCATGTTTTGTATTTTATACTGGAACAACTGGCTGTGTGTGAGAGTGTGAGTGTATATTTGTGCAATGGAGACCAAGGCCAGTGGAGGGTACAGTGGTTATTTCATGGACAGTCAATGCTTGTAGCTCTCTTGCTAAAGAGTAAAGTGCCACAGCCGGCTGAACTGGGATTGGTGCTGGGGCCTCAACTATTTACATATATTAATGACTTGGATGAAGGGACCAAGTGTAATGTAGCCAAGTTTGCTGATGTTACAAAAATGGGTGGGAGAGCAAATTGTGAGCAGAACACAAAAAATCAGCAAAGTGATATAGACAGGCTAAAGTGAGTAGGGGAAAAACTTGGCAGATGGAGTAAATATAATGTGGGAAAATGTGAGGCTATCCACTTTGGCAGAAAAAATAGAAAAGCAAATTATAATTTAAATGGAGAAAGATTGCAAAGTGCTGCAGTGCAGAGGGACCTGGCGATCCTTGTGCATGAAACACAAAAAGTTAGTATGCAGATACATCAAGTAATCAGGAAGACAAATGGAATGTTGGCCTTTATTGCAAGGGGGATGCAGTATAAAAGCCCTGCTACAATTGTACAGGGTATTGGTGAGGCCACACCTAGAGTACTGCGTACAGTTTTGGTCTCCATATTCAAGGAAGGATACACTTGCTTTGGAGGCTGTTCAGAGAAGGTTCACTAGGTTGATTCCGGAGATGATGGAGTTGACTTATGAAGAAAGGTTGAGTAGGTTGGGCTTATGCTCATTCAGAAGAATGAGAGGTGATCTTGTCGAAACATTTAAGATAATAAGGGGTCTAGATGGATACAGAGAGGATATTTTCACTCATAGGGGAAACTAAAACTAGGGGGCATAGTCTCAGAATAAGGGGCCGCCTATTTAAAACTGAGATGAGGAGGAATTTCTTCTCTCGGTGGGTTGTAAATCTGTGGAATTCTCTGCCCCAGAGAGCTGTGGAGGCTGGGACTTTGAATATATTTAAGGCGGTGATAGACAGATTTTTGAGCGATAAGGGAGTAAAGGGTTATGGGGAGCGGGCAGGGAAGTGGAGCTGAGTTCATGATCAGATCAGCCATGATCTTATTAAATAGTAGAGCAGGCTCGAGGGGCCAAATGGCCTAGTCCTGCTTTTATTTCCTATGTTCTTATGTTCTTATGTGTGAAAGATCCAATTGTTTTTGGTTGACGGTTTTCTGTTTTCATTGGAATAGAATCCACCTATCATAACCATCAGTATTTAGTGTTGAGGAACTACAGTTCACCTGGAACTTCAGTTGGGTTTGATGAAAACAAACTTATTTTTCATACATTGCCTGAATCATGTGGGTGACCTATCGTAGCTGTAGAAAAGCAATTGGGGGGAATGGACATGTCGGAAACATTTTGGAGGACTTTAAATGTCATTGAGAAATTTGGAGTAGGGGGAAGAAGGATCAATAACCCATTCCAAAAATATTCAGGGAGCATATTTTCTCCATTTCTACCTCAATGGTGGGTAAGACCAATCTAAATAATGAAGATATGTAGTAATAGTTAAAAATAATAAACATAAATGTTGGAAATACTCAGCAGGCCAGGCAGCATCTGTGGAGAGAGAAACAAAAAGGAAGGTCTGTGATAGGGTGGCAGACAGGAGAGTTTAAATGACAAAAGGGATGATGGTATATGGAAAAAGGGAATGCCAACAGGAGAAGTAAAGAAGCAAAAGATGGGTCTAGAGGAGGTATAAATGGTGGTAGCAGAATCATCAATGGTTGGTGTCCGAAAAAATAGGAGCAATCGTTATGATTTGAATTTGTTGAACTTAATGTTATGTCCGGAAGGCTGTAAAGTGCCCAATCAAAAGATGAGGTACAGTTCCTCGAGCTTCCGTTGAGCTTCATTAGAACAATGTAGGAGGCCGAGGACAGAGTGGTCAGAGTGGGAGTGGGGCGGAGAATTAAAAATGAATTATACATACATCAACCAATGAACAGTGAGATGTGAAGCTGAAACTATGTCTGCCTGTTCAGGTGGATGTTAAAGATCCCTTTTCATGGTTCAAAGCAGAGCAGAGAGTTCTTTTGATTTTCTGGAAACATTCCTCCCTCAGCCAACAATCCGAAAAAATACAATGGCCTAGAAATTGGATTGCGCAGTGCCTGAAGAGTCCAAAATGCATGGGTCATGCAGGCACTCATTCAGTGCCAGGTATAAGCTGTACGCCATATTGATTAGGGTATCCAGTAGTATTAGGGTACCCTGTAGTCATACAGCGCGCCCATTTGAGACAGGCATTAGGCCCATTGGCTATGCAAATTGGAAGCCTAATGCCTATTTCAGGCCCCTTTCTGAGATTGGATCGTAACTGACCATAGCATGCACCATGTACACTGCAGTCAGTATTCTCAGCCGAACAGCAGTTGAACTAATGGTCTCTAAAGGAATTGCTGGAGACTACCACCAAAAAAGGTTTGACTTTTATGAACATGTTTTAACTTTTATGAACATGGAGTCAAAAGGAGCAGGAGTGCTCCTCCCAGCTCCAACTGTGGGCTGCTGTCGGCCACCACTCACCCCTCTTGCCATCTCCTCCCCCCACCCTGGACTCACAGTAGGTCCGGTGCCAGTGTCTCCACCGGTCGATCATTGTCTTCTTTGCGACTGGTGAAGTAAGTGGATCAATTTTGCTTGGTCCTCTTCCTCATCAGTTTCAGCCCATTGGTAGTGATTTTTTGGTCATTAATCATTTTGCTGTTTGTGGAATGTTGGTGCGGCAGAATGGCTGCCAGGTTTTTTTTTTTAACAATAGTCACTTTAACAACAGTCACTGAATTTCAGAAAGTAATTCACTGTGTGAAGCACCTTCAGACATCCATCATGATAAGGAACCAGCTAAATCCAAGTTTCCTTCTTTTTATTCCTTTCTGTTTAAAACTGAAATTGAAGTTTAAATCAATATTTTGTATTTGTGATCCGTGAAGACACAAATCAAAATCTGGTGCTCACAAATATCTGATTGTTGCTAATCATGTTCTGTCTGCTCCATTGTGTTCCATTGTCTTCCATTTGAATATGGACCTAAAGAACTGAATGAGTTAAATGGAATAATGACCTTTCCAGGCAGATGCACAGTCTTTATTTTCTTCAAGCTATTCAAAGACCCAAATAACAGCATGATTTCTGTCTATGAAAGACATCAGCTGCAGAGTATCTTCTATTCATATAGATTTATAAATAACACCGGGCTGAATGGCAGGATAAGCCTGAATAGCATTCCTCATTGTTACCTTCCTATGTTCTTATCAGGTTGTCAGGAGGTAGCTCTGAAAACATCACGTCTAAAACTTTGTTCATGGATACAAAGCCCAATAATAGGATAGCTAACACATATTGGATTTGATACCATGCTGCTCAATAAAACAATGCCAGTGATACTCTGGGCACCTGCTGAATCCAGGCCGTGTAATGCCAACAGCATGACTTCCAAGTAATAAGTCCCTGAGCAAGTTCCATCATTCAGCAGCAGACATTAGGGATCATAACAAAATCGAGCTAACTGATCATATAGCAGTATTTCTGGCTGATCCCTATTACAGTGCAGAAAGCTCATCACAATCTGTGGGAGCTGAGGCCAAGGTTTGCATAAAGCAACTAAAATGCAATAAAATATTTTAAAGGATTTTTCAGATTCTGAGTTCCTGATCCAGCAAGATAAGTAGTTGTTACCTACATGTCCATTGCCGGGTAGAACGACCCAACTGTACAATATCAATATACTATGGGCTAAAAATTTTGGGGATTAGCGCCACCCGTTACCGCCAAATACGGGAAAAAAGTGCTGGCTACCGCTCTTCCATCCGCTGCCGGCAGGTCCTGCAGTGGTCGGCATTTTTGGATGGTTGGCAGCGATGCCGATGTCGGCGCTTGCCAAAATAATGTAGATGATGCAGATCGTGACGTCAGTGTATGTGCACCGCTCACTGGACGCCCAATCTGCTAGTTTCAACTTCACAGCTCAGCGTCCGGCTGAGCAAGCATTCACAAGGAGGAAGGAGACTCCAAGCAGTGGTATTTAAAGGTATCATCAGCAATAACTAGCACCTGAAATGTTTCTGCAGTTTGACTGGCTATGTGCAAATTTCTGCAACCCCAGCAGCTTTATTAACTTCGTTCAAGATTTTAAGGTAACAGCGAGTGCTGTTACAAGTGCCAATAGAGCCCCCATGATTGTGAGCAGAAGCCTTCATTCCTAAAGGCTTTTGCTCACAGTCATGGGGGCTCTATTGGCAGTCCCCCTTGTGCTTGAGTATCTTAGGACGAGGGAGCCGAGGCATCAAAGAAGATGAGAAGATGAGTGCAGAGGGAGGAGGAAGAGGGCCAGGAGGGCTCCCAATAGGAGGCCTGACCCGCCTAGGGGCTTCCGAGAGCACTTCTCATCCAATTAAGTGAGGAGCAGGGTATTAGGACACTCTGCTTCACCAGGGAGGTGGTCACAGAACTCTGCCACCTCCTGCAAGCAGACCGGCAGCCTGAGAGCAGGGCACCCATGGCTCTCCCAGTAGCAGTCAAGGTCACAATGTTCCTCAGATTTTTCGCCAGCCATCGCTGCATCCGGGTGGTCACTGAGGCTCTCTATACCAAGAGAAGGGATTAAGTTTTAATCTCTCTGAGCAGAGAGAAGTAGGACGAGTGTTCCTGTGGCTTTGCCAGAAAAACATGCTTCCCCATAGTGCAAGGCACCATTGACTGCACCCACTTTGCGGGCACTGCATAACAATCCTGAGATTTTCTGTAACTACAAAGGCTTATGTGCTTTTAATGTGCAGTTGGTGTGCGACCACGCCCTGTTCTTCCCATGGTCAATGCCCGCTATCCTGGTTGCAGCCATGATGACTTCATCCTGCTTCATTCCATCTACCACATGAAACTCGAGGGTGGTTGCTGGGAGACAAGGACTATCCGCTCTGCACCTGGCTGACGACTCCCCTCTGCAACCCCAACACTCATGCCCAGTACTTACATAATGAGAGGCATGCTTTCACCAGGAACATCATCAAGCGGGTTATTGAAGCAAGGGCTCAGCAGAGCGGGTGGCTCATTTCATGGTGGTTTGCTGCATGCTTCTCAACTTGGCCATCATGAGGGCGCAGCACTTGCCACCATGGATTGCGGGACCACCTCAGGAGTAGGACAAGGGAGAGGAGAAGGAGGAGGAGGAAGAGGAAGATAAGCAAGAGGAAGAGGAAGAAGATGAGGAGAAAGGGAGGAGGCAGGCAGACAATCCCCCTTCCTAATGGGCTGTCCGTGAATGCCTCATCAGACTCCAATTCCAATGGCTGAAACCCCAGATCCCTATTGCTTGCCCTAGCATACCATCCCGCTGTCACAGAATATCACAGTATCCTCCTGGGCACAAAGCTGAAATGAGAGCCACCACAAAAGATTCCAAAAAAAATTAATACATTTATCAAAAATCTATTTACAGATACAATGTCAACTGATCACCCTTGTGCAATCCCTTAGAGTCTGTCGTTCAGGTGCCCTTTCCTGATCTAGTGCTCCAATGAAGTGCTCCCCCAGCGGCTGCAGCATGGATGGTGGAAGGCTGCTGAGTTTCCATGGGGGAGACTTCAGATGGCCTTGCAGAATGACCTCAAGCAGATCTGGCCCTAGAAGGCACGGCTGTAGACTGCATCACTTCGGTATGGGCGGCATCAATCTGGGCTGGCTGGTTGACAGGCAGCAGGAAGGGCAATGCCGGAGTGGCAGTGCTGGGAACAGGAATGCTGTCATCCTGAGAGAGGACAGCAGGGTCCTGCCCCACTGACCCACTGCCACTCCCCTGGGGCAGCACCTCAGCATCCCTAGCAATCTGTTGGAGCACAGATTGCTGGCCTGCTGTGATATCCTGCAATCTCCGGTTGACAGTGCTCAACCCAGCCACGATAGCAGCAGTCTAAGCTTGGGTGGCAGCAAGCTGAGACTGCATGAGAGCGGCCTGCGCTTCCGCTGCAGCACAAAAATGTTGGGCCGCTTCCGCCTGTGCTGCAACATTGCCCATCACATGCAGGATGATGCCTGGGTTGACACGGTCTCTTTGAAAGTTTTCCATCATTTCCAGCCTGGAAATGCTGGGCTCCAAGTTCTGCAAAAAGCCCCCCTGCAATGTTGGAGGCAGACTCCTCCTTGCTGCTTGAAATTGCCAAGAGCCTCTCTGGCAGGCTTGCCATTGCGCCTAACAATTTGATGTGCATGCCCATCACTCTTCTTCTGAATGCTGCCCCATTGAGGTCCTCATCTGAGTCCTCTGCAACAGAACTTGCACGTGAACTCGCCCTCCGGGGAGCTGGCAACCGAGCTACCCTTGCCCCCTGGACTTGCTGGAGCTCGCTTGACCCCGGTGCCTCACCCTCTGCAGATCCCGCTTCTATACTAGCCTCTGAGGGACGTGTAGTGCCAGTTTCTGGAGCTGGTGTCTGCGAGTGACAACTGCATCGCTTCGGGGACAGGCTGGCCTGGTGCTTGTTCTTGATTACCTGAAAGCAGAAAGGCACAAGAGTCGGGTAATGGTGAGGGGAGGTGGCGGGGTGGGTGGGGCATACATACAGCCTCAGCAGCTTGAAATTGAGAAGAGATTGTGGAATGAGGGGGAAGTGGGAAGTGAGAAGAAAGATTAAGACTGAGTATACCATTGATGTCCCCAAGGGCTTCAACTTCGCGGTTGCCACGGCCCCCATGATCTGCCGCCCAATGATATCCAGCACTTGCTCCTCCCGGTGGCTGAGGTCCTGGATGGCAGCTTTACCCTCGCCTGTCTTCCACTGCTTCCTCCTGTCCTGCGCGACCTTGGCCTGCAAGAGAAAGGGAAGTGTGTGAGTGAGTGTGGTGCAATGTGCCTGGGTGATGTGCCTGTCATAGTTGAATAGTTGTCAGTGTGTGTAAGGTGAGATGTGGGTGTTAGTGTTGCAGCAGTGGTAAGGTTGTGAGATCGAAGTGAAACTCTGATTGTGCGGTCTGGGTGGTGATAGGTAGAGGTTGTTGGTAGGTGAATGCAGCGGGGAGTGGTGCATTGAGCAGTGTTTGAGGCTTGTGTTGCAGATGGTGGGATATAGCATTGGCTGAAGCCTTCACTCACCTTGACCTGCCATCTGAGGTCATTAAACTTCTTGTGGCACTGGATCGCTGACCTGGAGACCACGGTGCTGGCTGTCACATAGGTGCCTATCTCTTGCCAGAGCCTTCAAAATGTATGGGGTGAGGACTTTTGCCAGTGTGTGGGAAGAGGACAGCCTCTCCATGGCCACCACCAGTGCCTCAAGAGCCACATCTGAGAATCTGCAGGCTCTCTCCCTGTGCTGAGGCTCAGTCATCTGCTTCCACTGACGGCTGCTTCCAGGTGAAGTTGGAACTGGATTGACAATGAGGTGCTGCACCTCCTCTTTAAGTACTAAAATCTATGCCAAACCTGACTGGGAATTAGACTGGACCCGATAGCGGCCCACCTGTTTTACCGCCGAAATCAAGGAGGAGAAATTCAGGAGCACCCTATTTGGGACGCTAACTTTTGAAAGTTGAAAAAACTAGCGGCAGGCGCTAATAATTTTCAGCTTTCTGTAAATTCGATGTTTGTGCTCCACGAAGGAACTGGAACTCTAAATCAAGCACTCCACTTCCTTCCTGGAGCGCTAAAGACCGCAGGCAGGGCGGTAGTGGTGCAGCGCTGCACAATGTCCCATGCTGCACTGCCGAGATCCAAGGCTCCTTCTCTCCCTTAAAGGGAAAGGCCAGCACTGCAGCCTCTGCATTGGGACCAGTTAGCTGGTCTGCCATGGCAGCCGCGATCAGGCCCGATCAGTTCCATGCACTCCAGCAGAGTGGCGGGCTGATCAATCACGGCCAAAGAGGAAGCAAAATAATGGAAAATAGTCATTGCAACAATTTTTCCATTTACCTCAGCCACCACCCCTTTATCTTGCGCCCCCGAAGAGCCCAGCCTCCCGAACAATGCCTCCTGCAACTGTCGGTGTCATGTATCCTACATGCTTACTGCTTGTACTATTACAAGGTGTGCCACCAGAGGGCACTGCAGGGGAGATTTGTAGGTTACCTGTACAGGTGTGCCAGGCCTAGTGTAAAAGGCAGGCCACCATGTGTGATCCTCAAACTGGAGTTACATTAAATGGTCGAAGGTCACTACAGTTCAAGCACAACAAATTGTCTCGTGGAGTCGTAATTAGAGCATCTGAAGATATAACAATTGGCTTCGAGATTACGGACCTTCACTCGAAAATGGCTAACTTTGGTACATTGCAGCAGTTCGCCGATGGTGATGATTGGGAAGCCTTTGTGGAGAGGCTCGACCATTTCTTCACAGCAAATGTCCTGGCAGGTGACAATCTGGCCACACTGGCTGATAAGCACAGAGCTATCCTGCTAACCAGTTGTGGGCCCACCGTCTATGGCCTCATCAGGGACTTGTAGGCACCAGCGAAGACAATGACCAAGACATACGAGGAGCTTGTAACGCTGATCCAAGAACAACTCAAGCCCAAAAGGAGCATCCTCACAGCCAGACACCGGTTTTATACACACCGACGGCCCGAAGGCCAGGAGATCGCGAAATATGCTGCAGACCTCAGGAGGCTGGCGCCACTGTGTGATTTCGGCAAACACCTCACCGAAGCGCTGCGGGATACCTTTGTCATCGGAATCGGCCATGAGGGCCTTCTTCATAAGCTGCTATCTGCGGATACCACAGTCACAATGCAGAAGGCCATCTCCGTGAGCCAAGCATTCATGACCTCGACCTGTGGCTCTAGGCGGATGGCTCATCCTCAGGACTCAAACCCGGCAAGTACTGTGCACAGAATGGCGCCTTTCAGAGGCTGGACTGTAGAACGTGAATCTTCTCAGGGGAGAGAGAACAGGTCCCCCGAGTCCCTTAACTCAGAGCCCGCTGAGGGGTCTAATCGAGTAGCACCATGCTGGCGTTGCGGAGGGGATCACAGGGCTCATCAGTGCCGTTTTAAAGATTATGTATGTAAAGGCTGCAGCACAAAGGGCCACCTCCAGCGAATGTGTAACAGGAATATGACTCACTGTGTTGATGAAGAGTCTGCAAATGGCCATGAATCCAGCACGGATTATGAAGCGATAGTCAGAGAGGCAGCCCAGCCCCACGATGAGGTATATAGCATGTTTACCTGCACCGCCGAATGTTCTCCGTTGAGGATGGAAGTTGAGATAAATGGCGTTCCAGTCTTCATGGAAGTGGGCACGGGGGTGAGCCAGTCAGTAATGAATCAAGAAGCCGTTGAGAGGCTATGGGACAATCAGGCTGAACGAACCAAGTTGGTCCCGGTTCAGGCAAAGCTGCGCACCTACACCAATTAACTTATCCCAGTCGTTGGTAGTGCGGATGTAAAGGTACTCCATGATTGCGCGGTGCACAAGTTACCTCTGTAGATTGTTGCCGGTGATGGATCAACACTACTCGGAAGAAGGTGGATGGAGAAGATCCATTGGAGCTGGGAAGATTTCATCCCTCCAGCGATCGATGTCCCCCACGCTCAGAGGCAAAGCAAACCCCCACCTGAGGTTGGATCCAGCACCAGATAGCAGGCCAGCATAGCACCCAAGGCATAGACCACTCAGCACCACTGCTTGGAGATGATCCAGCTGAGACGACCCGAACACATCTTCCAGGCTCCAGTGGCAAGACTCCGGAGGAAGAAAATTGGATCCAAAGGTGACTTCCCAGCTTCGGTGGCAGAACCCAGGGAGAAGAGGATCACAGCAGTCGACATTGTGGACGGAAGAAAGATGGTGCCCAAACCTCGAGGTGAGGCACTGAAGAAAAAAATGACGGCGGCCGGACCATGAAGTGCAGCGCTGATTGAGCAACACGTGGCACCGTGAAGAAGAGGATTGGGGTAAAGATAGTAAGGCTCTCTTAAAGGAGATCCACAACTCAACACACTTAAAGGGACAGTTCCACACTCTCAATCAATATAACTGTGAGTTAGATGTAAAATGTGCAATTGATGGTCAGAGTTGTGTACAAGCAATAAGCAAGGAAAAGTCATGCGATTGCGATCGGAGCTACAGGTTATTTACCATAAGTAATGAAACGTTGTGCGATGTAGGATTTCGACTGCATACAATCAATGCAGCGGGCAAACACCCATTGGGAGCACATAGGTCCAGTGAGCTACTCAATGCTGTAGCCTGTGTCCCTGGGACCAGAGTGATGCACCACGGAGTGTGGTCACAAGCAGCTAATACATACGAGCTGCAGAGCAAGCAATCTCAGGAGGGCAACAGCACTGGTATCGATACTCTGCCCCCGATTGGCTCCACCTCTCAGGCACCCGATGGCACCAACTGTCACGAGGCTGAAAGAGCACACTGTGTTAAGGCGGAGCACCCAGACCCTATCGCCACCAAGGCTACATCCGGGAACGAAGGATCACCCGCAACAGAGAAACATAGAAACATAGAAAATAGGTGCGGGAGTAGGACATTCGGCCCTTCGAGCCTGCACCAGCATTCAATAAGATCATGGCTAATCATTCACCTCAATACCCCTTTCCTGCTTTCTCTCCATACCCCTTGATCCTTTTAGTCATCAGGGCCATATCTAACTCCCTCTTGAATATATCCAATGAACTGGCATCAACAACTCTCTGCAGTAGGGAATTCCACAGGTTAACAGTGAAGAAGTTTCTCCTCATCTCAGTCCTAACTGGCTTACCCCTTATCCTTAGACTATGTCCCCTGATTCTGGACTTCCCCAACACAGGGAACATTCTCCCTGCATCTAATCTGTCCAGTCCCATCAGAATTTTATATGTTTCTATGAGATCCCCTCTCATCCAATTGAACAAGTACTTTGGTTCGGTATTCACGAAGGAGGACACGAACAACCTTCCGGTTATAAAAGGGGTCGGGGGGTCTAGTAAGGAGGAGGAACTGAGGGAAATCCTTATTAGCCGGGAAATTGTGTTGGGGAAATTGATGGGATTGAAGGCCGATAAATCCCCAGGGCCTGATGGACTGCATCCCAGAGTACTTAAGGAGGTGGCCTTGGAAATAGTGGATGCGTTGACAGTCATTTTCCAACATTCCATTGACTCTGGATCAGTTCCTATGGAGTGGAGGGTAGCCAATGTAACCCCGCTTTTTAAAAAAGGAGGGAGAGAGAAAACAGGGAATTATAGACCGGTCAGCCTGACATCGGTAGTGGGTAAAATGATGGAATCAATTATTAAGGATGTCATAGCAGTGCATTTGGAAAGAGGTGACATGATAGGTCCAAGTCAGCATGGATTTGTGAAAGGGAAATCATGCTTGACAAATCTTCTGGAATTTTTTGAGGATGTTTCCAGTAGAGTGGATAAGGGAGAACCAGTTGATGTGGTATATTTGGACTTTCAGAAGGCGTTCGACAAGGTCCCACACAAGAGATTGATGTGCAAAGTTAGAGCACATGGGATTGGGGGTAGTGTACTGACATGGATTGAGAACTGGTTGTCAGACAGGAAGCAAAGAGTAGGAGTAAATGGGTACTTTTCAGAATGGCAGGCAGTGACTAGTGGGGTACCGCAAGGTTCCGTGCTGGGGCCCCAGCTGTTTACACTGTACATTAATGATTTAGATGAGGGGATTAAATGTAGTATCTCCAAATTTGCGGATGACACTAAGTTGGGTGGCAGTGTGAGCTGCGAGGAGGATGCTGTGAGGCTGCAGAGCGACTTGGATAGGTTAGGTGAGTGGGCAAATGCATGGCAGATGAAGTATAATGTGGATAAATGTGAGGTTATCCACTTTGGTGGTAAAAACAGAGAGACAGACTATTATCTGAATGGTGACAGATTAGGAAAAGGGGAGGTGCAAAGAGACCTGGGTGTCATGGTACATCAGTCATTGAAGGTTGGCATGCAGGTGCAGCAGGCGGTTAAGAAAGCAAATGGCATGTTGGCCTTCATAGCAAGGGGATTTGAGTACAAGGGCAGGGAGGTGTTGCTACAGTTGTACAGGGCATTGGTGAGGCCACACCTGGAGTATTGTGTACAGTTTTGGTCTCCTAACCTGAGGAAGGACATTCTTGCTATTGAGGGAGTGCAGCGAAGGTTCACCAGACTGATTCCCGGGATGGCGGGACTGACCTATCAAGAAAGACTGGATCAACTGGGCTTGTATTCACTGGAGTTCAGAAGAATGAGAGGGGACCTCATAGAAACATATAAAATTCTGACGGGGTTAGACAGGTTAGATGCAGTAAGAATGTTCCCAATGTTGGGGAAGTCCAGAACCAGGGGTCACAGTCTAAGGATAAGGGGTAAGCCATTTAGGACCGAGATGCGGAGGAACTTCTTCACCCAGAGAGTGGTGAACCTGTGGAATTCTCTACCACAGAAAGTTGTTGAGGCCAATTCACTAAATATATTCAAAAAGGAGTTAGATGAGGTCCTTACTGCTAGGGGGATCAAGGGGTATGGCGAGAAAGCAGGAATGGGGTACTGAAGTTGAATGTTCAGCCATGAACTCATTGAATGGCGGTGCAGGCTAGAAGGGCCGAATGGCCTACTCCTGCACCTATTTTCTATGTTCTATGTTCTATGTTCTATCCTTTAAACTCCAGTGAATACAGGCCCAATCGATCCAGTCTCTCCTCATATGTCAGCCCTGCCATCCCGGGAATCAGTCTGGTGAACCTTCGCTGCACTCCCTCAATAGCAAGAATGTCCTTCCTCAGATTAGGAGACCAAAACTGAACACAATATTCCAGGTGAGGCCTCACCAAGGCACTGTACAACTACAGTAAGACCTCCCTGCTCCTATTCTCAAAATCCCCTCGCTATGAAGGCCAACATACTATTTGCCTTCTTCACCGCCTGCTGTACCTGCATGCCAACTTTCAATGACTGATGTACCATGACACCCAGGTCTAATTGCACCTCCCCTTTTCCTAATCTGTCGCCATTCAGATTATATTCTGCCTTCGTGTTTTTGCCACCAAAGTAGACAACCTCACATTTATCCACATTATACTGCATCTGCCACTCGTTTGCCCACTCACCTAACCTGTCCAAGTCACCCTGCAGCCTCTTAGTGTCCTCCTCACAGCTCACACCGTCACCCAGCTTAGTGTCATCTGTGAACTTGGAGATATTACACTCAATTCCCGCATCCAAATCATTAATGTATATTGTAAATAGCTGGGGTCCCAGCACTGAGCCCTACGGCACCTCACTAGTCACTGCCTGGCATTCTGAAAAGGACCTGTTTATCCCGACTCTCTGCTTTCTGTCTGCCCACCAGTTCTCTATCCATGACAGTACATTACCCCAATACAATGTGTTTAATTTTGCACAACAATCTCTTGTGTGGGACCTTGTCAAAAGCCTTTGAAAGTCCAAATACACCACATCCACCGGTTCTCCCTTGTCCACTCTACCAGTTACATCCTCAAGGAATTCTAGAAGATTTGTCAAACAGGATTTCCCTTTCATAAATCCATGCTGACTTGGACCGATCCAGTCACTGTTTTCTAAATGTGCTGCTATTTCATCTTTAATAATTGATTCCACCATTTTCCCCACTACTGATGTCAGGCTAACCAGTCTATAATTACCCGCCTTCTCTTTCCATCCCTTCTTAAAAAGTTGTGTTACATTAGCTACCCTCCAGTCTATAGGAACCGATCCAGAGTTGGTAGACTGTTGGAAAATAATCACCAATGCATCGACTATTTCTAGGGCTACTTCCTTAAATACTCTGGGATGCAGACTATCAGGCCCTGGGAATTTATCGGCCTTCAATCTCATCAATTTGCCGAACACAATTTCCCGCCAAATAAGGATTTCCTTCAGTTCCTCCTTCTCACTAGACCCTCAGTCCCTTAGTATTTCCAGAAGGTTATTTATGTCTTCCTTTGTGAAGACAGAACCAAAGTATTTGTTTAACTGGTCCGCCATTTCTTTGTTCCCCATTATAAATTCACCTGAATCTAACTGCAAGGGACCTACGTTTGTCTTCACTAATCTTTTTCTCTTCACCTATCTATAGAAGCTTTTGCAGTCAGTTTTTATGTTCCCAGCAAATTTCCTCTCGTACTCTAATTTCCCCCTCCTAATTAAACCCTTTGTCCTCCTCTGCTGTATTATAAAATTCTCCCAGTCCTCAGGTTTGCTGCTTTTTCTGGCCAATGTATATGCCTCTTCCTTGGATTTAACACTATCCTTAATTTCCCTTGTTAGCCACGGTTGAGCCACCTTCCCGTTTTATTTTTACTCCAGACAGGGATGTACAATTGTTGAAGTTCATCCATGTGATCTTTAAATGTTTGCCATTGCCTATCCACCGTCAACCCTTTAAGTATCACTCGCCAGTCTATTCTAGCCAATTCACGTCTCATACCGTCGAAGTTACCTTTCCTTAAGTTCAGGACCCTAGTCTCTGAATTAACTGTGTCACTCTCCATCTTAATAAAGAATTCTACAATATTATGGTCACTCTTCCCCAAGGGGCCTCGCACAAGAAGATTGCTAATTAGCCCTTTCTCATTACACATCACCCAGTCTAAAATGGCCGGCCCTCTCGTTGGCTCCTCGACATATTGGTCTAGAAAACCATCCCTAATACACTCCAGGAAATCCTCCTCCAGCGTATTGCTACCGGTTTGGTTAGCCCAATCAATATGTAGATTAAAGTCACCCATAATAACTGCTGTACCTTTATTGCACAAATCCCTAATTTCTTGTTTGATGTTGTCCCCAACCTCACTACTACTGTTTGGTGGTCTGTACACAACTCCCACTAGCGTTTCCTGCCCTTTGGTATTTTGTAGCTCCACCCATACCGATTCCACATCATCCAAGCTAATGTCCTTCCTTACTATTGCAGTAATTTCCTCTTTAACCAGCAACGCCACCCCACCTTCTTTTCCTTTCTGTCTATCCTTCATAAATGTTAAATACCCCTGGATGTTGAGTTCCCTGCCTTGGTCACCCTGGAGCCATGTCTCCGTGATGCCAATTACATCATACCCGTTAACTGCTATCTGCGCAGTTAATTCATCCACCTTATTGCGAATACTCCTCGCATTGAGGTACAGAGCCTTCAGGCTTGTCTTTTTTTACACCCTTTGCCCCTGTAGAATTTTTCTCTAATGTGGCCCTTTTTGCTTTTTGCCTTGTGTTTCTCTGCCCTCCACTTTTACTTTTCTTCTTTCTATCTTTTGCTTCTGCCCTCATTCTACTTTCCTCTGTCTCCCTGCATAGGTTCCCATCCCCCTGCCATATTAGTTTAACCCCTCCCCAACAGCACTTGCAAGCACTCCCCCTAAGACATTGGTTCCGGTCCTGCTCAGGTGCAGACCGTCCGGTTTGTACTGGTCCCACCTCCCCCAGAACCGGTTCCAATGTCCCAGGAATTTGAACCCCTCCCTTCTGCACCACTCCTAAAGTTACGTATTCATCTGAGCTATCCTGTGATTCCTACTCTGACTAGCACATGGCTCTGGTAGCAACGGTTCTCACAAATGGGACTGGGATCAGCCAGGATCCCAAACCAAATAATGCCCAGGCAAGCAAGTCAGCAGTTCCCTGTGCACTGCTGGACGACTGCTCCTCAGGGAGCAGCAGTGACCCGGGGCACAAGGAGAGGACAGGGAGGTCACAGGCATCTGTGAACCTGCCTGACGCTAGAAGCAACGGTAAAAGACCTGGGAGCAGGCAACTTGAGCCAACCGGGTTCCCACTACCAGCACTGGGTACCGCTCCACCACCAGACTACCTGGACACCATCCAGCAGTTCTGGCACTAGTTTGTCCTCACGCACCGGTGCTGACCCCAGGACTGACTCCAAGTATATTCCAAGTATGTACCTCACTATTCAAATGTACTTACCTCATCACATTATCACGAATGCCATAATGTAACTGCAAATTATTTGCGGGACTGGAATGTATATGAATGTAATGAGCCAACGGCACAATCTGTATGTGGGGGGGAGAGAATGAAGTGCTCATGGACGCAGAAACAGAAATACCAGCAACTTTACTGCAAACAAAACACCACCTACTCACCCAAGATGGAAACGACCCTCCAAGGGTCAACCAGATAGAGCTAAGCCCAGAGCACAGTCAATGCAAAGGTTACTGCTTGTACTATTACAAGGTGTGCCACCAGATGGCACTACAGTGGGAGACTTGTAGGTTACCTGTACAGGTGTGCCAGGCCTAGTATAAAAGGCAGGCCATCATGTGTGATGCTCACTCTGGAGTTACATTAAATGGACTAAGGTCACTACAGTTCAAGCACAACACTTTGTCTCGTGGAGTCATTATTAGAGCATCTGAAGATATAACAGTAGGTGCTTTCGCCCGGCGATGCAGCAGGGGGCAGACCCGAAGTTCAAGTCTGGGGCACTACCGGATCTCCTGTGTACGGTAATGACGTTACAATCACCGGGCGCAGGAGATCGTGGTGTGATGTGTTACTGCTGCCACAAACCTCCCAGCCGAGTTAGTGGGAGTCGTTCATCTCGGCGTGCCAATTTGGTGCCTGGAGGCGATAACAGGAGGCGCTAAGGAGGTCAATTTCTAGGCCCAAGACTATAATCATATTCATGAGGACTGAGCACAAATTTTGTGTGCTACCTCGATCATTTTGTGGCCATATCCAATTTTTAGCCCCATATTCTGATTCAAGTTCAGTGCCATCCAGTTACACCCAAGTTTTACTGTCTTACTGTTTCATGTTGACAAATGTTTTCAGGCCATGACCAATGATCATTCCAAACCATATTCATCTTGACCTTTAGCGATGGTGATTATTTCATATAATTGACTCTCTTTCAAACTATAGTTAGTTTACGGATGACATCTGAACACCAACATGTGGTACCTGCTCATTCACTCGAAACTTCTGTGATCAGTACGCACACTGTGGAGGTTTGATTTTAATTTCCCCTGACCTCACCATTTTAAGTTAATATTTTAATTCATGGTTTTACAAATCAGTTTGGATGAGCCAACAAAGCCTTGAAAAATGTTAGTATTGTTCCCTTTTTAAGGCGAGATATTTGATTGTGCCCTTGTTGGGCTAAGCTTGTCTGGCCTCACATTTCCTTTCATATCTTAAAGCAGAACCCATTCATGCTATAGTTTGTGCCCAAGTGATTCTTGAACCCCGACAGTTCTTGATCCAGCATGACAAGTACGCTGGTTCACTTTGGTGCCTTCTGTAAATGGTGGGCGCCGTATGAATTTGTTATTTTGATTTCACTTGTTTTGAGCATTCTGATTTTATTTTGTTAAGTTGGTTGATTTTGTTAAACATCATAAGATACACATTGCTGAGTTAGCCTCCAAGTGACCAATTTCAGAGGCACCAAAACTTCCATTCACTCAACGGGTGCACCTCTGACATGGTTCTTGAGCACAGCATGTCATGTTAGCGCAAACTTAGATTTCTAAGCCATGTCCCAACTCCAAACTACAGAAAAACAGCTTACTTTTTGGCTCGTTTAAATATCTCTGCCATTGCAATTTTCCAAAGTACAGTGGTTCTCTTCAATCCTGGTCAGGGGCTTTAGTATATTTTTCGGTGGGCACATGTGTCCTTTTTAGTTCACAGAGATCACGTGCTAGATTTTCTACTTTCACAGGGCTCAATTTTCCCCAGTTATCTGTGCCGTATTTTTGGTGTGCGGCGCTTTTTTTGGCGTAAATTAACATTCCCCAAAGTTTCTGCGCTAGTGTAACTCAGTTAGTTACGATTTTTTTAGGTTACTATTTTTTTGCATCATAGGGGACGTAATCTGATGTCTGCGCCAGCTTTTTACATTTAAGCAAGTTTGGCCAACTTACATTTTTCCTCGAACGGCGTATGTGACCACTCCCAAAAATTCTTCTGGGCACTAAAGAAAAACCAGCACACATTAAAAAATCAGTACAGAAAGACGCAATTGTTTTTAGGCAAAGTATTGGAGGATAATATGTCCTTACTATACAGTACAAATGCACGCGAGGCCCATACTAGAGAGAAGGTCACTCTGTGACCAGCAACCTTTATTCCAGCACTGAAGTGGAGAAAATGAGTGGAGCTTCCCCTTTTATACCAGGTTATGAGTGTCTCCCACAAGTTCACCACCTAGTGGTCAGTATTCTCACGGTGTACAACTTAGGTCAGTTTATACATGGATTACAGTGACAGTTGAATACATGACATCACCTCCCCCCCAAACTCTTATTGGGATCACAGGTTAAGTCCCTCTGGTGGTTTACGCTCCCTAGTAGAGCACCTGAGTTGGGGCTCCAGTCGTTGGGCACTGGCCTGAGTGTCTGCTGTTTGCGGTGCCTCAGGCCTGTCCGGACTGCCCACAGTGACTGGGCTCTCCTCTACTTGGTTCCGGTGTTCAGTCACCTGTGGTGGAGTAAACTCTACGTCGTGTTCTTCCTCTGCTTCTCCTATGGGGTTGCTGAACCTCCTTTTTGTTTGATCTACGTGTTTGCGGCAGATTTGTCCATTGGTAAGTTTAACTACCAGAATCCTATTCCCCTCTTTGTCAATCACAGTGCCTGCAAGCCATTTGGGCCTTGCAGCGTAGTTGAGGACAAAGACAGGGTCATTGACATCAATACATCGTGCCCTCGCATTCCCGCCATGGTAGTCACATTGTGACCGGCTCCTGCTCTCAACAATTTCTTTCATGGTATAAGGGATAACCTGGTTTTGAGCATCCTTTTCATTAGCAGCTCTGCGGGTGGAACCCCTGTGAGCGAGTGTGGTCGGGATCTATTGGCCAACAGTAGGCATGATAAGTGGTTTGGCAGGGAACCTCCTTGGAGGTGGGAGGTGTATTATTTCCTGTAACCCCTTTGAATGTGCGATATAGTGTTCTTTATTTGAATGATTATAAGTTTGACATTGTATTTTCTTGTCCTTAATAAAATTGAAGTACTTTGTACCAAACCAGTTGTCTCTTGCATTTTGTCACATCCCCCAAATAAATCCAAAGTCTAGAACCCAGGGAGTGGGAGCGATTCGAACCGCTCAGAAGGTCAGAGGTGAACCTGACCCCACACATCATCCCCTTCAGAATGGCGACCACGGCAGGACTTTGGTATAAGGGATGTGATACAGAGAGTGCTGTTTTGGAGTGCTGTTTTGGAGGAATGTCTTCCTGAACATTTGCTCTGCCCCCTTTTGCTCTTGGCAGAGAGGGACTGGTTCAGCTTGCCGTCCAGAGAGGAGGAGCATTTTTGCTATCTCGGCATCATTGCACCCGTTAATATCCCCTGCCTGTTCCACTTCCATAAAGTGGACCAAGGGGTCTCCCTTTGGAGTGAGCTTTCCCAGGTGGCTTATCATAGCCCTAAGCTGTTGGGTAGTGTGGGGAACCACAAATTGACTTTCCAGGGGCCCCTGAGCCCCAGCACCGGTGGGCGGGCCGAACTTCTGCTGCCAGACCTGCCACATCGGCCCTGGCTCTGGCTCTTCCTGCTCTGGCTCACCCACCCCTCCCTGTTACCAAACCGAGCTGAACCCCTCTGATACAAAACGTACCTGTTTTGGGTGGGGAAAGAGTGGGCGCTGGAGAAAGGGTTGTAGGAATTCATGGAAGAGTAGCGCAGGGAAGAATTCTCCAGCCCCTGCCCAAAAGACCGAGACCGAGAAACCAGTCCCTCCCCACACGTTTGACACATTCATGCCTGCGCTCCGAACAATGCTAGAAGGCCCTAGGGAGGGGAGCCGCTGACACCAGTACCGAAATCCCATCTGCCCCATCCCATCCAAAACAGTGACTAGGACAGGCGCAGCCTGTCCACCTGTGTTCCCTCGAGTACGATGTGTGGGGGAGACCGACCTTTCAGATGGAAGTGGAAAAGGTGAAGGGGACTTATCTGCTGGATACCGGTGAATCAAGCCCCCTCGTCTATGCAGCTAACCCCGCCGCCTCACCTTTGTCAAGCGGGGTCCCCTATAGCTTGGTGGGTTTCACAGGTGCCAAGCAGGCTGGCTCATTCTCCGTTCCACTCTCTATTCGTTTGGGAACACTCCACACCAAGTGGACTTGTGTCCTGATGAAGTGGGAACAGGAAGGGAGGGGGATCCTGGGGGCTGACTTCATTCTAGGCCACAGGATCCTAGTGGATTTAAGAAACCACTGTCTTTGGGGGGCAGTATGTACGGGACAGGAGAGTGAGGTGGTGGTTATCCCAGAAAAACGGGGAAAAGGGACAGTGTGCACCATGAAGCCAAAGGAGGGATGCGACCTTGAATCACTGATCAGTAACACTCCGATAGAGTACCAAGAGTATGTGAGGACAAACCTTGTAGCTTTTGCCACTCACAAACATGACTGTGGAAAGATAAACGGTTTTGAGGTTAGCATAGATGGGGACCCCATGACCGACCACAGAAACAGTATAACTTTCCCAGGGAGGCGGAGGCAGACATGGAAACAGCCTTGGGTTCTTTGGTTAAACAGAGGGTATTGAGACCAATAGCTACCCATGGGAACTCTCCCTTGTGGCCGGTTAAGAAACCGGACCACTCCTGGAGAGCCATGGTGGGCTATTGAGTACTCAACTGCAACATCCCCGCCTGTGCACCCACCGTTGCTGCTGTCGCCGACCTCATTGGAAGTATTCCAGCCTCCGCGACCACCTTCACGGTGCTGGATATTTCCAATGGGTTTTGGTTCATCCCTTTAAGAAGAGAAGATCAGTACAAGTTTGCTTTTACCTTTAAAGGACAGCAATACACTTGGAACTGTCTCCCTCAGGGCTTCCACAACAGCCCCAGTATTTTCCATCAGTGTATGGCCAACTGTTTAAAGAGTTTCAGCAGACCCCAGCAGCTAGTACAGTATGTGGATGACCTGCTCCTATTCACCGATGAGGGGGAGGAGCATGGCCCACTGCTGGCTGAGCTGCTGGAGCTGCTGAAAGGAGAAGGGTTTAAAGTGAATTCCAAGAAGGCACAGATCAGCCAGAAAGAAGTAAAATTCCTGGGACTGACTGTGTGCGCTGGGGAAAGGGCCATTGACAAAGCTAGAAGGGAAGCAGTGCAGATGTTACCAGCCCCCAACACAGTAACAGGAGTAAGATCTTTTCTAGGGCTAACCGGTGATGCAGAGATATAATTGAGGATTATGCAGCCACAGCAGCCCCTCTGCTCCGACTCCTACACAAGGGAGTGGAGTGGGATTGGGACGAAGGTTGCGAGGCAGCATTTATCCAACTCAAGAAAGACCTGCAGACACACCAGCTCTAGGGGCTATCGATGGGGGAAAATAGTTCTTTCTGGAGGTAGCTGTCATGTATGTAACCAGCATACTACTGTAACCCTTATACAATTGTAAACCTCATGTAACCACTACATACTGTACATACTTACTAGAAATGCACACCTTAACCACAGGGGGTGTACGTGTGGGAGACACTCCTTACCTGGAGATTCAGGTATATAAGGGGAGGTCCCTTGCAGGGCCAACACTCCTTGGTCCCGGTAATAAAGGTGAATGTCACAGAGTGACTGTGTCTGCAGTACGTACCTCGTGTGGTAATGTTTAAGAGTTAAGGACTTAACACCTGGCGACGGGAAAAGAGACTCCAGCAGACCTTTGTCATGAAGGACGAGCTGGAGAGGATGCGGCGGACAAGCGGAGGGCGCATCTACTAACAAGCTGCGGGACAAAAACGTACGCGCTGATGAAGGACCTGCTCGCACCCCACAAACCGGCCGACAAGTCTTTTGACGAGCTCAGCCAGCTGATCAGCGAACACTTAAAACCGGCGAGCAGCATGCACATGGCCCGGCACCGGTTCTACACACACTGACGTCGGGAAGGGAAAAACATCTCAGACTTCGTGGCAGACTTGCGGCGCTTGGCCAGCCTCTGTAAGTTCTCAGATGTCTGCAGAGGGGAGATGTTAAGGGATTTTTTCATTGAGGGCATTAGCCATGCCAGCATCTTCAGGAAGCTCATAGAGACCAAGGACTTAACTCTAGAAGGGGCAGCATTGATAGCTCAAACTTTCATAGCAGGGGAAGAAGAGACCAAGCTAATTTACGCGAGTAGTCCTGGGTCCAACGTGGTGACAGACCAAGGAATTAATGTGATAAACACGGCTCAAGAACTCGCAGTCAGGCAAAGGCATTTTGAAACTGCAGCAGTCAGACAACGGCATTTTGTAACTGCCCAAGCTGAAACCGACTCTAAGGTGGGCCCCCGACAGGGACAATGGAGAGGGGAGCGGCAATTCACGCCATCAAGGGGACCATTAACATCCAGCATCAGAGTGTTTAGAAACAACCAAGGGAACAATCAGACAGGAATGCTTGCTAACAGTCCTTTTTTGAACAACGATCTCAGCCAATGCTGGAGATGCGGGGGCAGACATTATGCGAAAAGCTGCAAATTTCAGCAGTTCGTCTGTAGGAATTGTAATGCCAGAGGACATTTGGCTAGGGTTTGCAAACAGCCGGTAGCGAGGCTAATCTATGAAACAGAGGAATCAGGTGAGGGGCTTACAGTGCAGGACAATGCCTGGGGTGAAGCCATGGATGCTGAAGTTCAGCGGGTTCATGTGGCTGACGTCTACAGCTCATACACCAAAACGCCACCCATGATGATGAAAGTTTTATTGAATGGCATGCCGGTGTGCATGGAGCGAGACACAGGAGCTAGCCAGTCCCTCATGAGTACACAACAATTTGAGAAACTATGGCCACACAGAGCTAGCAGGCCCAAACTGGAACAAATTAATACGCAGCTACGGACGTACACCCAAGAGATCATTCCAGTGCTAGGCAGTGCAAACGTGGTGGTAACACACAATGGGTCACACAACCGGCTGCCACTCTGGATTGTTCCGGGAAATGACTCCACGCTTTTGGGAAGGAGCTGGCTAGCTGAGATGAACTGGAAATGGGGGGATATGCACACCATTTCATCTGTGGAGCGAAGCTCTTGCTCACAGGTACTACAAAAATTTGGGTCACTGTTTCAACCCGGTGTCGGAACGTTTAAGGGCACAAAAGTAGTTATACGCATCACTCCGGACGCCAGACCAGTGCACCACAAAGCCAGAGCGGTGCCGTACGTGATGCATGAGAAAGTAGAGAGTGAACTGGACAGGCTGCTCAAAGAGGGCATAATTTCGCCCATTGAATTCAGTGACTGGGCAAGTCCCATTGTTCCTGTCCTTAAAGCGGATGGCTCGGTTAGGATCTGCGGTGACTACAAAGCCACCATCAACTGGGTGTCCCTGCAGGACCAATACCTGCTCCCGAGGGCGGAGGACCTTTTTGCCATGTTGGCAGGTGGAAAGCTGTTCACTAAATTGGACAGGGTCATAGTGGTCAGACTCAATAATGGGCAGATATGCCGCAAACACTTGGACCAAGTAAAGAAAAGGTTCAGCATAGACACCGATGAACATGAAGAAGAGCATGAGATGTCAACCACACCACTGCCAGTGGACGAGCAACAAGGACAATCACCAGCACGCACAGTCCCTGCGGCCAGCCCGGACAGGCCGGAATCACCTCAGGTGACAGAAACGCATGCCAAGGCTCAGCCACCAGAGCCTCAACTGCGGCGCTCCACGAGAGAGCGTCGACTACCTGATAGACTTAACCTTTGAGTCAAAAAGATGTGAGGGTGGGGGGGAGGTGATGTCATGTATGTAACCAGCATACTACTGTAATCCTTATACAAGTGTAACCCTCATGTAACCACTACATACTGTACATACTTACTATAAATGCACACCTTGACCACAGGGGGTGTACTTGTGGGAGACACTCCTTTCCTGGAGATTCAGGTATATAAGGGGAGGTCCCTCGCAGGGCCAACACTTCTTGATCCAGGTAATAAAGCTGAAGGTCACAGAGTGACTGTGTCGGCAGTATGTGCCTTGTGTGATTATGTTTAAGTGTTAAGGACTCAACAGTAGCAGCCAGCGGAGACAGTCTGAGCTCAGTACTGCTCCAGGAGCGGCACCTCCAGCTGAGGCCAGTGGTCTACTCCTCCAGGATACTCACGGACGTGGAGAAGGGATACTCCAACTGTGACCAGGACCTCCTAGCCACTCACTGGGCTG
Source organism: Pristiophorus japonicus (assembly GCF_044704955.1). NCBI lineage: Eukaryota > Metazoa > Chordata > Chondrichthyes > Pristiophoridae > Pristiophorus > Pristiophorus japonicus. The sequence continues at coordinate 22,494,144 of NC_091982.1, forward strand.
TGAAAAAAATCACTGATCTTCACCGGGGGGTCCCCTATCACATTCCTTACCCACCATACGCCCACCCAAATGCTCCTGGATGGGAGAATCAAGGACGGGATGGTGAGCAGTGCCCATAATGCTTGCTGGATTCTGTACCTCTCTCAGATGGACCCAAGAGTAAAGGGTCTCTGCGAGCCAAGACTCGCAGCCAACATGATCTATCCAGGGACAGCCCACCGGTGTTGCGTAGAAGGGGTATGGGAAATTAACATAGGCTTTCGGGCCGGGTTACACCCTACAGGCCGAGAGATCTATGTGGACGGTTCAAGTATGGTATCTGCGGGCAAACGATTCACACGCTGCGGAGTGCATGACCCAGAGGCAGGCATTGCCCTGGCGATTAAACTCCCCAGTACTATGAGTGCCCAGCATGCTGAACTGTCAGTGGTGATGTACGTGGTCACACACCCCAAAGAATTCCCTACCCCATACACGATTTGCTCGGACAGTATGTTCACATGCAATTCATGTACCAAGTACCTGGCTATCTGGTCCCGTCGCGGATACACATCTGCAGATGGGAGACCCCAGGCAATTAAGCCTTTACTGGAAAAGGTCATGACAGCTGTGGGGGAGGAAGGGAATGTTTATATTCATAAAGTGAAGGCACATTCCACCAGCGAGAGAAACCAGCAGGCTGACATGTTGGCCAAGCAAGGTGCCCGCACGGGCAAGCTCTGGGATCCGTACAACCCAGGACCCATCGCAGCAGTCAGGGGCAGGATGGGAACAGCAGGGAAGGCAGGGATAGCATTGCCCCCGGACCTGAAAGTGGTTCAGACCCAAGACCCCGTCCTCAAAACTGTCCTGAACGCGCTAGCTAAAGGGGAAAGGGTAGACGGCCCGTACGGCACCGCAACAATTGCCATTAAAGAAGGCATGCTGTTCAGGGGGGAGCAATGGGTAGTACCGCAACAACACCGGAGAGAATTCCTCCAGCTGGCCCACGAGGGTCCAGGAGCAGGACACCCCGGACCTGAGACCACTTGGCAACGAGTGGAACAGGCAGGGTGGTGGCCAGTACTCAGGGAAGACGTCCGCGAGTTCTGCGCCAGCTGTCTGGTGTTTGCTGCCAACAACCCTGACCCCCAGAAAAGGAAGGTGTCTATGGGACATATCAGGAGGGTAGGGGGACCCTGGAAGTCGATCCAGGTCGATGACATCAGGCCCCTACCCACTGTCCAAGGAGGCTACAAGTACTGCCTAGTATTGGTGGACGTGTTCACCAAATGGGTGGAAGCCTTCCCATGCCGAACAGCCACTGCATTAGGGGACAGTTAGGATCCTGGTCAGGGAGGTGTTCTCCCGATGGGGACTACTCTGTGCGCAGAGTCCGACCAAGGGAGTCACTTCACCGGGCAGCTGATGCAGGAGACCCTTAAGGTTCTCGGCATCGAGGGGAAATGGCATGTCGCCCACAACCCGCAGTCATCCGGGCCTGTGATGCGTTTAAACCGCACTATTAAATAAAGGTTATATAAGGAGATGGGGGACTCACCCAAAGGGTGGGTAGAGGTCCTACCACTGGTCCTCATGGGGATCCAGGCCATCCAGTCAAAGCACACAGGGTACTCCCCGTACGAGCTCATGACTGGCAGAGCCATGTGAATCCCCACCCATGTATTAGCTCTGGTACTCACGGAAGGTCAGCTCAGGGAAGCGGGCCAGGACAGCTTTGTCAGGAATCTGTTTGAACACCTTAAACAGATTCACTGGCAGGCTGCTAACAACATGGGAAAACAGCATCGGAGCAACTGAATGCTGCTAGAACCCCGCAAACACCATGAATGGGAGATAAGAGACCAGTCATGGTACGGAACTACGCTCGAGTAGGGGTTTTTGAGGCACTGTACATGGGGCCGTACCACATTGTCGACAAGGCAAGTCCCATGGTCTATGCCGTGAAAATGCCCCGACATACAAAGTGGTTCCACATAAACCAGTGCAAACTTTTCTACCCCGGGATAGCAGCTAAATGTAAGGGACAGCCAGAAACAGTGAACCGTACTAAAGGCAGGGACCCCCAGCCAACAGCCCCTGACTGTGGAAATCCCACAGGGGACGTGGCAGACCCACAGATTGCACCTGGAGGGGCAGTGGACTGTGTTACTGGAGGGGCTATCCCCCCCAATCATTTGGGACTCGGACGCACCCCCAGTAGTCAGAATCCTGAGAAGGACCCTCCGCACGCCACGGCCTAAGACACCGTGGTCACCAGCGCCCCAATTTAAGTGGTTCAGCCCCGGGAGAGGGACCAGCCGCAAAGGGGTACCTAGGATCAGGGACCAGCCTGTGAGCAGGGATGCCCAGCCTGTAGTCTTGGGTGACGAGGGACCCCCGGAAGAGATAGTGGTCGACCAGCCACCAATTGGGAGACCCCAGTCCGCAGCCCTCGACCAGGTAGAACCGTCAGGTGATGAAATGAACCGGACAGCCACCCCAAAGGAGCGGTGTGCTGTAGCACCGGAGGTGACATTCCCCCAATAGTGCGCGACTCAGACCCACCTCCGCTCAGGACACTCCAGGTCCTGCGGCATAGGCCGACCATTACCGGCCCCGCTGGAAACCCAGAGGCCAGAGAAGAAAGGAGAAGAACAGGAGTTAACTTGGCCACCCAGAGAAGGGTGGCAGATGTACATAATTAGAATGATAAGAATTGAGCGTAGCGTAGGATTATGAGTGAAAAGTTTCTTTTTTTAGGGTCACCACGACCAAAAGTAAACCAAGCGTATGGAAGTAGTGAAACGAGCAAAACAGGATAAAAGCATTTGTATAAATATGTAATGGAAGAGCTCCGGATGCCAGCTAGTGCCAAATTAGTGACATAGACCTAGTAGTATTGAAGGAAGCATAGGTAACTGTTCTTGGGGAAAGGAAAAGATCCCATTTTGTAGGCAGTAAAAGAGGCATTACAAGAACGACAAGAGTAAGTTGAGACAAAAGTTGATAACAGACATCAGTTCCTATGGGAACTGGAAAAGACTTAATTGTGTTCTCCGAGAAGAAGTGAGCCCAAATTGGAAATCGATCACCTTTTGTCAAGCCGGAGAGCTTTTCTCAGGGCTGGACAATCTGTTTTATGTGCCCCTACTGGAAGGAGAACGATATGAGAAGGGTCCTGTTCCTGCTTGCCCTGATAAGGATGAGCAGCGGCGGCCGAGGAGACGTGGAAGAATCCCTCATTTATGGGTGCTCGGGAGAGAGAGCACCGATTGTGACTGCAGGGGGTAGCACACCGGGTGTGGAAGAGCTCTCCGTTTACGCCCACAAAGGGAGGTGGCCAGGGTGGCTGGGTTCTAATTCCACTCGTTACTCCAGCCAGGAAGGGTTTACCTACGAGGAGGCGTCCGTTCCATGCCCCAGGATACGGGTCGTTGCTCCGCGGGTCAGTGTTACGGAGGGAAAACGTGTGTGTTTGACTTGTAAAGAGCAGATTCCCCTGGGGAGATGATGGTGGCTCAGGAAGCTGAGCAAGGTTGCGGGGGACCAGGAATCTGACTGGGAAAGATCCGGTAATAACACGTATTGTCACGGGGACAAGGGGAGGAGCGAAGGTGTGTTGGAACAAGTGGTGGGAGTCTGAACAGGGAATTTACGTTTGCATGTGGGGGCCAGAGGACATCTGTCCCGCAGGCATATCAATCGCCTTCGCCAGGCAATGGCAAGATGACGGGGAAGGGATGGGGTGGGATTCCAGCCTACACTGGTGTGCGGCCCCGCACTCCCCACTCCCAATTAATGCCACCGAACTTATAGCATGCATTAAGAAATCCCTGCCCACGACCCCGTCAGTGTGAACAGTAATAGAAAGGTGTCCTACCACCACCAAGGGACCAGGGAACGGATTAGTAATGGTACCGACCGAAAAGGTGTTATACCAGGGGGTACACTATGCAGTAGCTTCAGTGATTTAAAACCTGATCGAGGGGCATTTATCTGCCTGGTGCCCGAAGGAAACAGAGCTGCTATATCAGGACTTACTTCGAGAAATGTTCAAGAAATTTAGCGAGTTAGACTTTGGGAATGTCGACAAAGCAGATCTATACACCCTATACGCTAGGGACACCATGGGCACGGGGAGACCTAGAAGGGGAACCTTGAACGACATTTTTACTGCATATAATACAGGATCCTCTATGATACATAGCCTAGATGATATAGAACTGCAAATGCAGATAAATGGTCTGAAGAACCAACTGAGAAAGATTCTAAAAGAGGAAAACACAGTAGTGGGCTCAGAGGTACACGACAACCAGGCTATGACGGCCCATTTAAAAGAGATTGTGGCTGAGCTGGAAAGACATGCACAGACAGTGAATGCACTCATACGAGAGGGTAGGAAGGCTTCCGACCAGGCTGCACAGAACGATGTGTGCATGCTGTATAGGGCATGGTTGTTGGGTGAGGGCCGCAACAACCTGGAGGATTTAAAACAAGGTTTAGTCCCCTCCTGGATAAGCAACAAGCACCTCGCAGCCCTCCACCCGTACAGTAATTCACTAAGCCTGTGCCAGCTCCGTCTAGCTTCTGACCCTACCAAGCGCCTACTCTGTCCCAGTAGATTGCGGGCGTTCTAATCAGACCATCATGGGGATAGTACTAAGGATGCCGGTCATGGGTGGGACAGCCCGACCCGCACCGGTATACAGGGTGGAGAACATTGGAGTCATTCAAGGAGGTGCACACGTTCGTTTCACAGCGGTCCCACCGCATATCATAAAGTGGGAGCACGCTATGACGGGTACTGACCTCTCTGGGTGCCGGAGCCAAGGTGCACACATAATACTGTGTCCCTAGCACTTGAATGCCTATTCTAAACCACAGTGTGGGTTTAAAGCTGCTGGTGCACAGCCTTTCAACTGTACCATGGAGGTAATGACACAAGACCATGTTCCTCCACAGGTAACATACATAGGGGGTGGGACATATTGTATCACCACCAGTGTGTCCCACTACCAACATGGACAACACTGCTGGTGTCTGGTCAGTGACAGCAGTTTCTGCTTTAAACCCGAGGCAGAAGTTCAAGTGGCCCAGGAACGGATTGTCCCCATTCCACTGTCCACCTCATTGTGAGAGAAAACATCACAAACCTGCAAGATTATGTTGTACATTTTGGCGATGAAATTCCCTCTCTATCTGAACAACTTACCGCTCTGCTAGAAGCTGTAGTAATCTCACAAAAACGTTTCCATACTCTAGAACAGAAAACAATTGAGATAGGGAGAAAAATTCTGGAGATCACAATTCCACTTTGGTGGGACATTTTCAGGAATACAGAAGTTCCTGCCGGGATCAGAATAGCTTCCCACGTTTTGGTTGTCTGTCAACTCGCGATTATTCTCTACTTATGGTGTCTCACTTATCGAGTGAAACGCAGAGGCCATCAGGTCAGGCAGCAAAGGGTGCTGTGCGCTCCCTGGCCAAACTTGGGGATCGCACAGAGAGGGGTAACACCATATTACTATGTTTGATTTGTTTTCATTTTCACCTGCTGTAAAAACGCAGAGATTGAGTGTTGTAAGAATGTTACTTAAATATGTGTTTGACTATGTAACTTTGTTTTCTGTAAAAACGGAGTAATGGAGGGGCGTCGAACCCCCTCTATGCTGTAACAGGATTGAAATGACTGTATTTGCCTGTAAACTGCATTGCATTTCAAAAGAGGATGCACGTTTACGTTTTAGCTAGGTAAATACAGCGAAGGTTGACTCTCGGGAGATCAGGAATTTTGCTCACCTAGCATGACACTCTAGCATGTAGAGTGTCACAGGGGGACTGCAAGGTTGAAAAATTCATGGGAAACACCCTCCAGTGTTTGGACTCATTGGAAAGGAAATTTAATTTGGAACTATCTACCAGAAAGTTTGAGATCCTAAAGTGCACATGGAAGAAACTACACGTTTTAATTGAATTTGGGATTTTACAAGACAGATTGGGTCCGTGTGGGAAGTGCAAAGAACTAAAGGATAGCTATCCTTCAAAAGAAACCAGTTTTGAGTATTGAAACTGTCTGGGGTATTGAAGCTAAAACAAATTGTCTGGGTAATTGTGTAAACTCGAAAACGCTTCTCCTCAGGAGACATTAACATAGCAACAATCAACCCAGAGATAGCCAGCCATCACCCTGAGCAAGAAACCCATCCAGCACATACATACTGACAATGGCACATCCAGCCCGCATGGAAAACCCAGGCCTAGGCAGACATTGCAAATACCAAATCTAATTTTTCCTCATCAAGAAACAGATTTAAAAGATCGACACATCCGAGACAGGTTAATGGGCCCGCCAAAATATGACAACGAGATATCAAGCCTGCCAAAAATTAAACAAAGAATCAGGGCTGATTTGCCGCGAAGATTAGAACAGCTCCCAAAGTACAACTGGGGCCCTGTTTTAAACGAGATATAGCATCCACATGCATAGCATCATAGAGCATCAAGAAGGGAGGACAGAAAGACCACCGCAGCAGTTTGAACAAGCCTCTCCAGCCTCGACGACACTACCGGGGCCACACTGCCCTGCTATCGAGAAGGAAAACATCGCCATGGCAGAGAAAGCAGCCCCAGAACCTCGGACATCACCATTGCGGCAGCAACCGACCACAGCCAACGTGGTACCATCGAAAACACCGCGATCGACCAACTCCGAAACAAAACTCCTCAAAGAAGAAACCGAAGATTCAAAAGTTTCCACTCAACAATCTAGTCCTCACTACCAACAGGTGAAGCATTAACTAAAGAGACTATTGAAACCTATTTCTAATGAAAGAAAGTGGGTACTCACCCCGTAAGTCCAATACGCGCCCTACCACCCAATTGAAGACTACGCAGTGAGAAGTCCTCTACGACATTCGGGGTACGACAAGCAGAACCTACAAAGTCCAGTGAACCCTGAAATCGTGAACCACCACCAACTGACAATAAAGGATTGCTGAGCATAGTCCCTGTTTGCTCTGGAGTTTAACCTAGTCAGAGTTAGGCATTGGGAGGTGGGGGGGTGTATTATTTCCTGTAACCCCTTTGAATGTGTGATATAGTGTTCTTTATTTGAATGATTACAAGTTTGACATTGTATTTTCTTGTCCTTAATAAAATCGCAGTTCATTGCACCAAACCAGTTATCTCTTGCACTTTGTCGCATCCCCCAAATAAATCCAAAGTCTAGAACCCAGGGAGTGGGAGCGATTCTAACCGCTCAGAAGGTCAGAGGTGAACCTGACCCCACACACTACCCCCTACATTGCCCTGCCTTTCCCCCTAATGTAGAATTTACCAATATTTCGTAAAGAATCTTTGTATCTTTCCCCTGCAGAGGAGAGGAATCCTTTTCTGGATTTTTAAAATGGAAGGAAACCCTTCGGGACAAAAATGAGTTTTAAAGGGGGAGACGATGCCTGCAGGGGATAAAAGGGGATGCATTCATGGAGACCACCCCCTCCTCCCCCAGTGTTTGGACTCATAGAAAGGGAATTTAATTTGGAACTATCTACCAGAAAGTTTGAAATCCTAAAGTGCACATGGAAGAAACTACGAACTTTAATCGAATTTGGTATTTTTAAAAGATGAATGTTGGGTCTGCAAATAAAAGGGGTGGGGTCAATCTCTAAAGGGCCAGTTTGGACATTGGAGCTAATAAAATTGTCTGGGAACTGTTTATCCACCCCACCCAGAGGACCCAAATGTTACAGACATATTCCAACACCTTTTCAACAGGCATAGAAATATCTGGCTCAGGCCAGACAAGTACAATGGACGAGAGTTCACCAACTTCGAAAAGCCTATTAACACCAGATTATAACCACTTAATCAAGTTTCAGTTAGCTGGGCTGCAAAATCGAAACAAAGAGCTGAGCTAGGTTTGATGGACGATAAAGAAGCCTGTTTTAGTATAATTGAAGCCTGTTCTGGCAGTTAGGTGTGCTGCTAGAGACACTATTAAGTTAGCAGTCTCGTTGCATAAGTTCTACACCAGCCTTGAAAAGTGGGACCCCGAAACATCGGCGAAAGGAATCTCTAAAACCCAGAAGGACAGCACCACGACAGCAAACAGGCTTTCAAAACAACTATCGGAAAATTTCGGACCATCGCGACCAATCAAACAGTCAACCGGAATCAAACCGACAAAACCGAAGAAAAAAACGAAGATTTTTCCACTCTACAAGCTGGTCCTACGCTACCAAGGGGTACAGACTACGGAACATGGACAACTAAGGCGAACTCCAGGGACAACTAAGGCAAACCCTGGAGTTGGAACTGTCAAAAGGGGATTGGTGAGCATAGCCCCTGAACACCCCAGAGCTATAACTTAGTTGGTTGGGGGAATTGGGAGGGGGAGGCTGGAATAACTTGTGTAAATGTATCTGCATTCTCCTCTTTACCCCATTTAGAGTTTAAGCTGTATTCTTTTCCCCACAGGCTGTAATTTGACATTTTATTCAATGTGTTGTACCCCTCAGTGTGTAATGGTATTCCTATTCTGTGTGTGTTATGAAAGGTGTGCCTTTTACTTCTTTTTAAGCACAATAAAGCTATACCTGCTTCCTACCTTGAAACCAATTGGTCTGTCCAAGTCTGTCACAGTCCCTTCATAATTCCAGTGTCTAAAACCAAGGGTGTGGGAGGGATTCAGAACCGCTCATAAAGGTCAGAAGGGAAAGCTGACCCCCTGAAAACCATCCCTTACGATAGTGGCAATGTACCTCAACTGTACCCGAACTATTGCTGTAATGTATGAAATGATAGAATGACCTCCGTACTGCGAGCCAGTGACTAAGTGTAACCTGGTCAGTCTTTAATGGCTTCCAGAAGTGAAGATACAAAGGTGAAGTTCAGGTTATATACCGGGCCCAGCACGAATGTACCTATGACCCTAGGACCTCCAACGGTAGTGCCCCCTGGTGGTGGGCAGACCTCGTGTACATACATTATATCATTCCCCCCCCAGTTCTTGGCACAAGTCCATATTACAAGTTCAGATGGTCCGGAACCCTTTGCTCACTGGTTGACCATCTCAGTACAATCCCAGTGCTTTCTGAGTCTCTCACGACTTGGGGCTGGGCGTTGACCACAGTGGGTTCTTCTGATGGTTGGACGTGAGTTGGTTGGTCGTCTAAGCTCGCGGTGTCTTCTTCCAACTATTCCAGTTTGTCAGTATGTCTTAGCTTGATTTGATCAATGTGTTTCCTGCACATCTGCCCATTCTTGAGCTTAACTATATACACCCGGTTACCCTCCTTATCCATAACATTGCCCGAGAGCCGCTTGGGCCCTTGACCATGATTAAGTACATACACTGGGTCATTTACAGATATGTCGCGTGACACTGCGGCGAGGTCATGATACCACTGCTGGCGTTGACGTTGGGTTTCGATATGATTGTTAAGGTCAGGATGGACTAGAGAGAGCCTAGTTTTGAGGCCTCTCTTCATCAATAGTTCTGCAGGCGGGACCCCGGTGAGCATGTGTGGCCTTGTCCAGTTACTGAGCAGTATGTGTGACAGGCGTGTCTGCAAGGAACCGTGAGTTACGCGTTTCAGGCTCTGTTTGATGGTTTGAACTGCCCGCTCCGCTTGACCATTGGGCGTGGGTTTGAATGGGGCTGACCTCACATGTTTTATGCCGTTGCATTTCATGAACTCTTGAAACTCCAGGCTCGTGAAACACGGTCCGTTGTCGCTGACAACGAAGTCTGGCAGACCATGTGTAACAAACATGGCTCTCAGGTTCTCAATGGTGGCAGTGGAAGTGCTGGATGACATGATCACACATTCTATCCATTTGGAGTATGCATCCACCACCACAAAAAACATTTTACTGAGGAAGGGGCCCAGAAAGTCGATGTGGATTCTAGACCACGGTTTGGATGGCCATGACTACAGACTGAGCGGAGCTTCCTTTGGGGCATTGCTTAACTGCATGCAAGTGCTGCACTGATGCATGCATGACTCTAAGTCCGAGTCAATGCCAGGCCACAAAACATGGGACCTGGCGATGGCCTTCATCATGAAAATACCGGGATGCGTAATAGGTAGCTCCCGTACAAATCTCGCCCTGCCTTTCTTGAGCATTACAACACGATTACCCTACAGTAAACAGTCGGATTGGATGGAAAGCTCAACTTTGCGATGGTTGTACGGTTTGGTTTCATCACATATTTCCTTGGGGATGGTCGACCAGTCCCCGTTAAGAACACAACGTTTCACAACCGATAGGGTCGGATCCTGGTTGGTCCGGATCTTAACGTGTTGAGCAGTGACAGGCGACCCGTCACTCTCAAAAGCATCCATGACCATGAGTAGCTCTGTGGGCATTGACGTTTCCACCTCTGGTGTGGGCAGTGGTAACTGGCTCAATCCATCAGCGCAGTTGTCGGTGCCTGATCTATAGCGAATGACATAAGCATAGACAGATAATGACAGCGCCCACCTCTGGATGCGGGACGATGAGTTGGTATTGGTACCTTTATGTTCGGAGACCAACGTTATAAGCGGCTTGTGATCGGTTTCCAGCTCGAAGCGAAGCCCAAACAGGTATTGGTGCATTATTTTTACCCCATAAACACATGCTAAAGCCTCTTCTTCTACCATACCATAGGCTCTTTCTGCCTTGGACAGGCTTCGAGACACGTATGCAACTGGTTGTAGTTTGCCTGACTCATTGGCTTGCTGGAGTACGCAGCTGACCCCATAGGATGATGCATCACAGGTCAAAACTAGATGCTTGGATGGGTCATACAGTACCAGTAGCTTGTGGGAACACAACAGATTCGTAGCCTTCTCAAAGGCTCTGTCTTGAAGTTCACCCCCCATCCAGTCGTCTCCTTTCCTGAGCAGCTTGTGCAAAGGCTTTAATACTGTGCTCAATTTGGGTAAGAAGTTACCAAAGTAGTTGAGAAGACCCAGGAACGAACGCAGCTCCGTCACATTCTGGCGCTTGGGCGCATTTATGATGACCTCTGTTTTCACGTCTGTAGGTCTGATTCATAGAAACATAGAAACATAGAAAATAGGTGCAGGAGTAGGCCATTCGGCCCTTCTAGCCTGCACCGCCATTCAATGAGTTCATGGCTGAACATGCAACTTCAGTACCCCATTCCTGCTTTCTCACCATACCCCTTGATTCCCCTAGTAGTAAGGACTTCATCTAACTCCTTTTTGAATATATTTAGTGAATTGGCCTCAATAACTTTCTGTGGTAGAGAATTCCACAGGTTCACCACTCTCTGGGTGAAGAAATTCCTCCTCATCTCGGTCCTAAATGGCTTCCCCCTTATCCTTAGACTGTGTCCCCTGTTTCTGGACTTCCCCAACATTGGGAACATTCTTCCTGCATCTAACTTGTCTAACCCCGTCAGAATTTTAAACGTTTCTATGAGGTCCCCTCTCATTCTTCTGAACTCCAGTGAATACAAGCCCAGTTGATCCAGTCTTTCTTGATAGGTCAGTCCCGCCATCCCGGGAATCAGTCTGGTGAACCTTTGCTGCACTCCCTCAATAGCAAGAATGTCCTTCCTCAGGTTAGGAGACCAAAACTGTACACAATACTCCAGGTGTGGCCTCACCAAGGCCCTGTACAATTGTAGCAACACCTCCCTGCCCTTGTACTCAAATCCCCTCGCTATGAAGGCCAACATGCCATTTGCTTTCTTAACCGCCTGCTGTACCTGCATGCCAACCTTCAATGACTGATGTACCATGACACCCAGGTCTCTTTGTACCTGCCCTTTTCCTAATCTGTCACCATTCAGATAATAGTCTGTCTCTCTGTTTTTACCACCAAAGTGGATAACCTCACATTTATCCACATTATACTTCATCTGCCATGCATTTGCCCACTCACCTAACCTATCCAAGTCGCTCTGCAGCCTCATAGAATCCTCCTTGCAGCTCACACTGCCACCTGCAGCAATCTTTCGTCCAAGGAATTCGACCTCTGGTGCCATGAAAACGCAATTCGAACGTTTCAGCCTGAGTCCCACTTTGTCCAGACGACGCAGAACCTCTTCCAGATTGTGCAGGTGCTCGGCCTGTGACTAGGATGTTGTCTTGGAATACCACGCCCCTGGGGATGGATTTCAATAGGCTCTCCATTATTCTCTGAAATATGGCTGCCGCCGAACGAATGCCAAAAGGGCACCTGTTGTAAATAAACAATCCTTTGTGCGTGTTGATGCACATAAGTTTCTTTGATAATTCAACCAGTTCCTGTGTAATGTAAGCCGACGTTAGATCCAATTTGGTGAAAATATACCCCGGCTAGTGTTGCAAACTGGTCATCAGCTTTCGGTAGCGAGTACTGATCTTGTTTCGAAACGTGGTTGATCGTGACCTTGTAGTCTCCACAAATCCTGACCGTGCCGTCGCCCTTTAACACCGGAACAATGGGACTGACCCATTCATTAAATTCAATGGGTGAGATGACCCCCTCGTGTTGTAGCCTGTCCAATTCGAACTTGACCTTTTCTCTCATCATGTGTGGGACCGTCCTGGCTTTGTGATGGATGGGCCTTGCGTCTGAGCCTAGGTGAATCTGCACCTTGGCTCCCTTGAAGCTGCCAATTCCCGATTCAAACAGTGAGGGAAATTTGCTCAGCACTTGAGCATACAAATCATCATCCGCTGATGACAAAACTTTGATATCGTACCATTTTGATTTTATTTTCTCAAGCCAACTCCTGCCGCATAATGATTGGCCGTTGCCCGGGATAATCCAGAACGGTAGATCATGAACAGTTCCCTCGTATGACACTCTTACTGCTGCACTACCGATCACTGGTATGAGCTCTTTGGTGTAGGTACACAACTTTGCATTTATCGGACTCAGGTTGGGTCTCTCTGCCTTGGTCTCCCACAGCTTTTCGAAAGTCCTCTGGCTCATTATCGATTGACTCGCACCCGTGTCTAATTCCATGGATACCGGCACGCCGTTGAATTTTACCTCCATTATTATCAGTTGGCTCTTTGTTAGGAACGCACGTACGCTATACACTTTCTCCTCGGAGCTCTCAAATGTCTCGGGCTGCATCGCCAGAGCCACGCTGAATTGATCATCATCCACGTGGTGTGTCGCAGCGCGCTTGCTCCGCTGCGGACATGTCCGCTGAAGATGCCCCGTCTTTGCACACTCTCTGCCTGAAATAGCACTGATGAGGTCAGTGATTGCCCCCGCAACGCGAACACGTTGAGCTCGGTTTTGCCCCCGAGGGCAGGCTTTGAGCGGCTCCTGTTCTCACATACGCAGTCGAGTAGGCCCTTGATGGCGAACTTTGAGCGGCTCCCGGTTTTGCAGACGCAGTCGAGTAGGCCCTGCCATGTGCAGCTCTGACGGCCGGTCGATACAGTTTTGTACACAGTACTTGCCGTGGAGTTCTTGTTTTGTCGCAATATCTGCGTTGTGCTTTTCTGCGGGGACATGCAAGCCTGGGCGATGGTGATAACCTTGCTGAGGTCTGGCGTCTCCGCAGCCAGCAGCTTACTTAAGATCGCCTCGTGGTTGACCCCGATCATGAAAAAGTCACACAGTATGTTTTCCAACGCAGGCCCAAATTTGCAAGGCCCTGCAAGACGCCTCAGGTCGGCAACAAATATTGCTACGTCCTGGCCTTCTGGACGAACATGCGTATAAAAGCGATATCTGGATATGAGGATTCCTTCTGTGGGTTTAAGGTGTTCCCGAACTAGAGCACACAGTTCTTTGTAATCCTTTTCAGTCGGAAGTGTGGGTGAGAACAGATTCTTGATGAGTGCATAGATCGTGGGGCCACAGACGGGGAGAAGAACTGCCCTGTGCTTCCCTGCATTCTCGTCTTTGTTTAGGTCGTTTGCCACGAAGTACTGGTCAAGACAATCCGTGAAATCTCCCCAATCCTCTCCGTCTTTGAATCTCTCGAGAATTCCAACAGTACTCAATCGTGCTCTCACCATACTTTTGCGTATTTTCCTCGTCGCCAGTTGTAGTGTATGAAATGATACAATGAACTCCGTACTGTGAACCAGTGACTAGGCGGAACCTGGTCAGTCTTTAATGGCTTCCAGAAGTGAAGATACAAAGATAAAGTTCAGGTTATATACTTGGCCCAGCACGAGTGTACCTATGACCTAGGACCTCTGACGGTGGTGCCTCCTGGTGGTGGGCAGGCCTTATGTACATACATTACAATTTCCTCTTTAAAGGCAGCCCATTGTTCCATTACAGTTTGGCCTGCCAATCTTTCCTTCCAATTTACCCGGGCCAAATCCGTTCTCATCTCACTGAAATTGGTCTTCCCCCAGTTAAAATATTTTAGTCTAGATTGCTCTCTGTCCTTTTCCATTGCTAATCTAAACCTTATGATACTATGATCACTGTTCCCTAAATGTTCACTTACTGACACTTGCTTCACTTGACCTACTTCATTCCCCAGAACCAGACCCAGCAATGCCTCCTCCTTCGTCAGGCCGGAAACATACTGATCAAGAAAGTTCTCCTGAACACACTTCAGAAATTCTTCCCCTTCTCTGTCCTTAACACTACTACTATCCCAGTCTATATTAGGAGAGTTGAAGTCCCCCATTATTACTACTCGATAGTTCTTGCACCTCTCTGTAATTTCTCTGCAAGTTTGCTCCTCTATATCTTTCCCACTATTTGGTGGTCTATAGAATACACCTAGTAGTGTAATGGCACCTGTAAGATTTCTGAATTCTAGCCATATAGATTCTGTCCTTAATAAAAAAAGAAAATGCAAGAAATCTCAGTGGGTCAGACAGCATCCGTGGAGAAAAAAAACTCAGTTACCGTTTCAGGTTGATGACCCTTCGTCAGAACATCAGTTCATCGACCTGAACCGTTAATTCTGTTTTTCTCTCCAGAGATGCTGCCTGACCCATTGAGATTTCTTGCATTTTCTGTTTTTATTTCAGATTCCAGCATCCGCAGTATTTTACTTTTGTATTAGATTCTGTCCTTGACCGCTCTAGGATATCCCCCCTCTCCAGCACTGTAACAGTCTCCTTAACCAATACTGCCATACCACCTCTTATCTTCCCTTCCCTATCTTTCCTGAACACCTTATAACCAGGAATATTTAACACCTAATCATACCCTTTTTTGAGCCATGTCTCAGGTATTGCCACAACATCATATTCCTATTTGTGCCTGCAGCTCACTTAGCTTTTTTACTACGCTTCGTGCATTCACATACATACACTGTAAACCGATCTTAGACCATCCTGTATTCTCTGTTAGTTTGACCCCACCTAATACCTTGCTATTTCTTACTTTATAGCTCTCTGCTCTCCCAATCCTTTGAGCACTTTATTTCCCCTTGCTAATGTTACATCCTGATGCCCATCCCCCTGCCAAATTAGTTTACAACCTCCCCAACAGCACTAGCAAACCTCCCCGCGAGGATATTGGTTCTGGCCCTGTTGTGCCTGTATTGGTCCCACCTCATCCAGAACCGGTCCGAAGGCCCCAGGAATCAAAAACCCTCCCTCCTGCGCCATCTGCTCTATCCTCCTATTTTTATCCTCACTGGCCTGTGGCACCGGGAGTGATCCAGAGTTGACTACCTTTGAGGTCCTGCTTTTCAATCTGCCAGCAGGACCTCATCCCTCTTTCTACCTATGTCATTGATATGGACCATGACCTCTGATGAAGCCAGCACTGTAAAGTCCTGTCCCCTCAGTACAGATTCGCACGAGGCATGTAGTGAAGTCAAGGTCACTCTGGACCTGCACCTTTATTTCACAGCTCTGGAATGCTGCACTTGCCTGAGACCTGTCCTTATATACCTGTCTCTTGCAAGTGCACCCCTGGTGATAAGGTATGTTGGTGGTTACAGGTCATATCTTATTACAGTCATGTATAGCATGCTAGGATACAGTTATATATAATAATGTAAGATACATGACATCACCCTCCCCCAAGGTCTTATTGTCTTTATAGGTTCAGTCTCTCAGGTGACCTACGCTCTCGCGTGGAGCGTCGGAGTTGTGGTTCAGTTGATTGCCTTGGTGTCTGTTTTTCTTTGGGTGTGGTTGCTGGTATCTCGCCTGGGCTGTCTGTTTCGATTGGTGTGATTGTTGTTGACTCGCCTGGGCTGTCTGTTGGGATTGCCCTTTCCTCAGGTTGTTCCCTCTGTCTGTCCACCAGGTGTGGTGCGAGTTCCACATTGTAGTCTGTCTCTGGTTCTGCAGTGTTGTTGGTAAATCTGCTTTTGACTTGATCTACATGCCTCCGGCAGGTTTTGCCATTGTCCATTTGTACTACCAGTAGCCTGTTTCCTTCCTTCCCCATTACTGTCCCTGCAAGCCATTTGGGACCCCTGCCATAGTTTAGTACAAACACTTTGTCCCCTATCTCATTCCATCTCCCCATCGAATTTCTGTCATGGTAGTCAGCTGACGGCGCTTTGCCTCAACGATTTCGTGCATGTCTGGCAGGATTAATGGGAGCCTTGTTTTTAAAGTCCTTTTCATTAACAGTTGCGCGGGGGGGATCCCAGTCAGTGAGTGCGGACGAGATCTGTATGCCAGCAGCAGTCACGACAGGCAACCCTGCAGCATGAGACCTTGGATTTTAAGCATGCCTTGTTTAATGATTTGCACTGCTCTCTCCGCCTGGCCGTTGGAGGCCGGCTTGAACGGTGCCGTCTTGACGTGATTTATGCTGTGGTCAATTATAAAGTCTTGGAATTCTGCGCTGGTGAAGCACGGACCATTGTCACTGTCAGGGATTCCGTGCATTGCAAACATGGTTGCGAGGCTCTCCACAGTGGTGGAGGTTGTGCTCGAGTTTAAAATGGTGCATTCGATCCACTTTGAAAATGCATCTACAACTACGAGGAACATTTCGCCCATGAATGGGCCCGCATAGTCTATGTGCACCTGCAACCACGGTTTGGTAGGCCAGGGCCAGGGGCTCAGTGGAGCCTCCCTGGGGGCATTGCTGAGTTGGACACAAATGGTGCACCTTCGGACGCTGAGCTCCAAGTCCGCGTCAATACCAGGCCATCAGACGCGGGATCTGGCTATGGCCTTCATGAGATGCTCGCGGTGGAGCTCCCGGACAAATGCCTCTCTGCCTCGCAGAGGCATGACTACTCGGCTGCCCCACATCAGGCAGTCTGCTTGTAGTGATAGCTCATGCATGTGCCTGTGAAACTGTTTTAATTCCTCAGGGCTGGCATCATGAGCCTCTGCCCAGTCACCGGTTAGGACACATCTTTTTACTAAGGATAACGTGGGGTCGCTGGCCGTCCAGGCTCTGATTTGGCGAGCCATCATGGGCGAACCTGTGGACTCAAAGGCATTGATTGCCATGACTATCTCACAGTCCTGTTCGTCAGACCCTTCCGTGGTCGCCAGGGGTAGCCAGCTGAGCGCGTCGGCACAGTTGTCTGTGCCTGGTCTGTGCCTTATGGTATAGTCGTAGGACGCCAGCATGAGTGCCCACCGCTGAATTCGCACCGAGGCGTTGGCGTTTATTGCCTTGCTCTCGGATAGGAGGGACGTGAGGGGCTTGTGGTCGGTTTCTAACGCGAACTTGGCCCCCAAAAGGTATTGGTGCATCTTTTTGACACCGTACACGCACGCGAGCGCCTCCTTCTCTACCATTCCGTACCCGCGCTCCGCCCGCGAAAGTGACCTGGAGGCATAAGCTATGGGTTGTAATTTGCCCGCACTATTGACATGTTGCAAACCGCACCCGACCCCATACGCTGACGCATCGCATGTGAGAACTAGCTTTATACCTGGGTCAAAGAAAGTCAAAACACTGTTGGAACACAGAAGGTTGCGTGCCTTATTGAAGGCGCGTTCCTGGGCGTCCCCCAAAAACCAATCGCACCCCTTCCTGAGTAGCACGTGGAAAGGCTCCAGCAGTGTGCTTAAATTCTGCATAAAGTTCCCAAAGTAATTGAGTAGCCCGAGAAAGGCGCACAGTTCTGAGACATTCCGGGGCCTGGGTGCCAGGCGAATTACTTCTGTTTTGGACTCTGTTGGGCGGATTCCATCAGCGGCAATCTTTCTGCCCAAAAATTCAACCTCAGGTGCGAGAAATAGGCACTTGGATTTCTTGACTCGTCGGCCTACCCGATCCAACCGCTTTAATACTTCCTCCAAATTACGGAGATGGGAGTCGGTATCCCTGCCCGTGATAAGTATGTCGTCTTGAAATACAACCGTCCCCGGGATGGACTTGAGCAGATTCTCCATGTTGCGCTGGAATATGGCAGCTGTCCACCTGATGCCGAATGGGCATCGATTGTACATGAAAAGGCCTCGATGTGTGTTCATGGTGGTGAGTAGCTTGGATTCCTCAGTCAATTCTTGCGTCATATACGCAGATGTGAGGTCTAATTTTGAAAAAAGTTTACCTCCAGCCAATGTGGCAAATAAATCCTCCGCTCTGGGCAGCGGGTACTGGTCCTGTAGGGAGACTCTGTTTATGGTTGATTTGTAGTCCCCACAGATTCGTACGGATCCATCAGGCTTCATGACTGGGACGATGGGACTTGCCCAGTCGCTAAATTTCACAGGTGATATAATGCCTTCCCGCAGAAGCCTGTCTAGTTCGTGTTCAATCTTTTCCCTCATCACATAGGGTACAGCTCTGGCCTTGTGATGGACCGGTCTAGCATCCTGTGTGATGTAGATTTTGACTTTGGCCCCTTTGAAAGTGCCCACACCTGGCTGAAAGAGATGTTCAAATCGCTTTATAACTGTTGAGCAGGAGGTCCGTTCCTCTAACGACATGGCATGGACATCATCCTATTTCCAGTTTAGTTTTGCCAGCCAGCATCTCCCCAGCAGTGCTGGGCGGTCTTCGGGGACAATCCACAGGGGAAGTCGGTTCACTGTCCCTTTGTGTGTGACAGAGAGCATGGTGCTGCCGAGGACTGGTACGATTTCTTTGGTATAGGTCCTTAGTTTGGTGTCGACCCTTGTGAGTTTTGGTCTGTCTCTTTTATGCGGCCACAGTTGTTCAAATTGTTGAGCACCCATGAGAGATTGACTCGCCCCCTTATCCAGCTCCATGTTGACAGATAGCCCGTTGAGTAGGACCCTCATCATTATCGGAGGCATCCTGTTGTAGGAACAGCGGCCATTGATCGTGTTGACCCGCTGTACATCGGTGTCCCGGGTACTGTCCCCACCATCTTCTGGTCCGCTTTCCGACCCATCCGATTCATATACCAGCCGAGCTGCCGTTTTTTGCACATGCGGGCCAAATGCTCTGTATATTCACAATTTCTGCAAACAGCCTGCTGAAATCGACATCCCCTTGACGAGTGCCCACCCCCACACATTCAGCACAGACCTGTTCCATAGTTCAAAGTGTTCCCAAAGAATGAGCTGCATCTGGCTGATCTCTCTTGAGTTTCTCTCAGTTTGTAGTTGATTGCTCGCAATGTGGGTTGATGAGGTGTGAACGGCCGTTCCTGTGGCCCTTGATGGCTTTTGCCTGCTGTCGAGATCCTGTTCTCCGGGTTTTGTCTGTGTGTGGGGGTAGCAGATTGTTTAGTACTGTGAACTTCTTGTTCCGATATTTCATTAGTTGTCGTACCTGCATTGTAAATCAACCTCGTTTCTTTTTCCCCTCCCAAGAATGTCTGTGCAACCAATGCTGTTGCCTCTAAGGTTAGGTTCTTGGTCTCTATGAGCTTTCGGAATATGCCTGCATGGCCTATTCCTTCAATGAAAAAGTCTCTCAGCATTTCTCTCCTCAGTTCATCGGAGAACTCACATAAACTAGCCAACCTCCGAAGTTCCGCCACGAAGTCGGGTATGCTCTGGCCCACACAGCGTCTATAGTTGTAGAACCTGTGTCTGGCCATGTGTAGGCTGCTCGCTGGCTTCAGGTGGTCTCTTACCAGTTGCTCAATTCTTCAAACGACTTGCTTGCTGGTTTCTCGGGTGCCAACAGATCCTTCATTAAAGCGTATGTTTTCGAGTCACGGCTGGTCAAGAGATGGGCTCTTCTCTTGTCTGCCTTATCGTCGCCTAACCAGTCTTTGGTTACAAAGCTTTGCTGGAGCCTTTCTATTAAGTCCTCCCAATTGTCTCCCGCATTGTACTTTTCATCTGATCCGTTGTTTGCCATTCTGTGGATTCTGTAATCCCGTAACTCGTCGCCACTGTAAAGTCCTGTCCCCTCAGTACAGATTCACACGAGGCATGTAGTGAAGTCACTCTGGACCTGCACCTTTATTTTACAGCTCTGGAATGCTGCACTTGCCTGAGACCTGTCCTTATATACCTGTCTCTTGCAAGTGCACCCCTGGTGTTAAGGTATGCTGGTGGTTACAGGTCATATCTTATTACAGTCATGTATAGCATGTTAGGATACAGTTATATATAATAATATAAGATACATGACAAACACAAATTGAACTTTTGATCTATCTGCATAGGAATCTTATAGGTGATGCTTAGCCTGAGAGCAGAATCTTGGATTCAGTAATACACAGTAATGATTAAAAAAATGGATTTCACCAGGCTTCTCAATCAATAAGGAAGTTCATCGCTCAGCACCACCTGTAATAAACACATTTTGAATTCCGGTAATCTCAGTCAAATTTGGGGAATGAAAAAGCTTATTCAACCATCAAGCTGCAGCAGATTGAATTGGTTTGCAAAGAATAAAAATAAAAATCCAATATCAGAGGCCCTTCATAATGAACATGGCTTTATATATATATATCTATATATATATATTTGATTCTGATTGTTTTCTGCAAAGTCAAACCTGATGGGAATTTTGACTGAACTACAATATTTGTATCATTGATTTTCATAGCATTACACTTGGTGCTGAGCGTAACATTTGTGCAGATAGATGTGAAATATGTGAAAAGATTAATATTATAACTCAGTTGCACTACTCGATTATATTGGTTACAGCCTGTAATGTAAAGGTGACTTAAAGACAGCCACTAATTAAAAATTCATTAAGGCTATTGTTTTATAATGATTGAAAAAGTAAAATTCTGTTTATATCACAGAATTCCAGGGCCCCGAAATTCGTCAACTGCCGCTGCTGCCCGTTTCTCAGCAGTACCCGAGCGGTCCTTGCTTTTTTACCACCCACTTACACTGGGTCTGATTGGGCGGGAGATTCACCTTGGTTTTCTTGGTGGGAGCAGCAGCCGGCTGGAGGCAGCGGGCGATAGCGGGCGGTATTTGAATGGGGAGAAATTACAACATGCTGCGGTGCAGAGGGACCTGGGGGTCCTTGTGCATGAATCCCAAAAAGTTAGTTTGCAGGTGCAGCAGGTAATCAGGAAGGCGAATGGAATGGTGGCCTTCATTGCGAGAGGGATGGAATACAGTGAGCACCATGGTTCTTGATGGAGACCTGTGCAGGAAGAGATGGAACGATCTGGTAGCGGAAACAAGAGCAAATAAAGATGTTATTGATGCACTCCCATACTACTGAAAAATTATATGTAGCCGTACTGTAACAGCATATTTGCCATCAATGACTAACTGATGTTACGATGTTCCTTTGAGATGTAAGAAGATGCTTGTGTCATTAGAGATCTTGCTGAAGAGCCGTGTGCTTGTTAAAGGGAGGAATGGGACATAAACCCATCGACTCGTCTTATGATGGCTATTTCTGTGTATGGTGTGTGTGTGTGTGTGTGTGTGTGTGTTATGCATTTGCAAACCAGTTAAAGATTGCTATTTTTATTTCTGCAGAGGAAAAGAACAGCCAACACCTCAAAGCAGTGTGGCATGGGAGTGGGGCGTCCCAGAGGTCATCGAATTGACTGACATCGAGGAGCATGCCTTCGCGTTGGCGGTTGACCACCCCCATGTCACCATACATGGTGGTGCCAATCCCGTGCTACAGCATGGTAAGTTGATCATGATCTCCGCTTTGTGTTGCGCTCATGTCATGCAATGTGATGTCAAATGCATTTTAATATACTGTCTGTCGGCCATTTAGGGTGTGGTGATGTAGCACTAGTCGTCCTTGAAATAAGACTGTGATACGTGACGGGACTCAGGTCAGCATTACCAACCCCCACTGCTGCTAAACACTGAAATGTTGTATTGTACTTGCAGGTGATGAATCGGAGAGCACCGACTTAGGCACCCCATCCACCTCTGGCACACAAAGGCCATGTACAATACCAACACCATCCACCTCGACCTCATCAGGAGCCCGCGCCAGCATCTCCTTGCGCCCCCTCCCCTCAACATCCCCCATAGCCCCGCCTCCACCTCCGCAACCCACAGAGACAAAGACCAGGAGGAAGTGCAGGGAGAAGGCCCAGTGTTTGTCCTGCTTGAACTCGAGGAGTGAAAGAGGAGGACTCCATCCTCTTGCCACCTGTGCGCACAACACTGGTATTGGGGTCTGTGTTTTTGGGGTTCGACTCGGAGGAAACGGGACCAAGCGTTGTGCAGCCCTGCACCTGTGGCGTTCAAGCCACCAAGCCACATCCACCCAGGTTGATGCAGCAAGGAGATGATGCTGCAAGACGGGCGGAAGCAATGCAGGAAATGGTTCGGCTGTCGAGGACGAGCGTCGACCTAGATCGAGATCCCCTCCAGGCCATGGCTGGGATAGCTGCCAACATCGCCTCATTTACAGAACAGCCTACCAACAGTATATCGCTGCTGATTACCGCGGTGCAGCGAACCATCGAGTCTGTCATAGAAACATAGAAACATAGAAAATAGGTGCAGGAGTAAGCCATTCAGCCCTTCTAGCCTGCACCGCCATTCAACGAGTTCATGGCTGAACATGAAACTTCAGTACCCACTTCCTGCTTTCACGCCATACCCCTTGATCCCCCGAGTAGTAAGGACTTCATCTAACTCCCTTTTGAATATATTTAGTGAATTGGCCTCAACTACTTCCTGTGGTAGAGAATTCCACAGGTTCACCACTCTCTGGGTGAAGAAGTTTCTCCTTATCTCGGTACTAAATGGCTTACCCCTTATCCTTAGACTGTGACCCCTGGTTCTGGACTTCCCCAACATTGGGAACATTCTTCCTGCATCCAACCTGTCCAAACCCGTCAGAATTTTAAACGTTTCTATGAGGTCCCCTCTCACTCTTCTGAACTCCAGTGAATACAAGCCCAGTTGATCCAGTCTTTCTTGATAGGTCAGTCCCACCATCCCGGGAATCAGTCTGGTGAATCTTCGCTGCACTCCCTCAACAGCAAGTATGTCCTTCCTCAAGTTAGGAGACCAAAACTGTACACAATACTCCAGGTGTGGCCTCACCAAGGCCCTGTACAACTGTAGCAACACCTCCCTGCCCCTGTACTCAAATCCCCTCGCTATGAAGGCCAACATGCCATTTGCTTTCTTAACCGCCTGCTGTACCTGCATGCCAACCTTCAATGACTGATGTACCATGACACCCAGGTCTCGTTGCACCTTCCCTTTTCCTAATCTGTCACCATTCAGATAATAGTCTGTCTCTCTGTTTTTACCACCAAAGTGGATAACCTCACATTTATCCACATTATACTTCATCTGCCACGCATTTGCCCACTCACCTAACCTATCCAAGTCACTCTGTAGCCTCATAGCATCCTCCTCGCAGCTCACACTGCCACCCAACTTAGTGTCATCCGCAAATTTGGAGATACTACATTTAATCCCCTCGTCTAGATCATTAATGTACAATGTAAACAGCTGGGGCCCCAGCACAGAACCCTGCGGTACCCCACTAGTCACTGGCTGCCATTCCGAAAAGTACCCATTTACTCCTACTCTTTGCTTCCTGTCTGACAACCAGTTCTCAATCCACGTCAGCACACTACCCCCAATCCCATGTGCTTTAACTTTGCACATTAATCTCCTGTGTGGGACCTTGTCGAAAGCCTTCTGAAAGTCCAAATATACCACATCAACTGGTACTCCTTTGTCCACTTTATTGGAAACATCCTCAAAAAATTCCAGAAGATTTGTCAAGCATGATCTCCCTTTCACAAATCCATGCTGACTTGGACCTATCATGTCACCATTTTCCAAATGCGCTGCTATGACATCCTTAATAATTGATTCCATCATTTTACCCACTACTGAGGTCAGGCTGACCGGTCTATAATTCCCTGCTTTCTCTCTCCCTCCTTTTTTAAAAAGTGGGGTTACATTGGCTACCCTCCACTCGATAGGAACTGATCCAGAGTCAATGGAATGTTGGAAAATGACTGTCAATGCATCCGCTATTTCCAAGGCCACCTCCTTAAGTACTCTGGGATGCAGTCCATCAGGCCCTGGGGATTTATCGGCCTTCAATCCCATCAATTTCCCCAACACAATTTCCCGACTAATAAAGATTTCCCTCAGTTCCTCCTCCTTAATAGACCCTCTGACCACTTTTATATCCGGAAGGTTGTTTGTGTCCTCCTTAGTGAATACTGAACCAAAGTACTTGTTCAATTGGTCTGCCATTTCTTTGTTCCCCGTTATGACTTCCCCTGATTCTGACTGCAGGGGACCTACGTTTGTCTTTACTAACCTTTTTCTCTTTACATACCTATAGAAACTTTTGCAATCCGCCTTAATGTTCCCTGCAAGCTTCTTCTCGTACTCCATTTTCCCTGCCCTAATCAAACCCTTTGTCCTCCTCTGCTGAGTTCTAAATTTCTCCCAGTCCCCAGGTTCGCTGCTATTTCTGGCCAATTTGTATGCCACTTCCTTGGCTTTAATACTATCCCTGATTTCCCTAGATAGCCACGGTTGAGCCACCTTCCCTTTTTTATTTTTACGCCAGACAGGAATGTACAATTGTTGTAATTCATCCATGCGTTCTCTAAATGTCTGCCATTGCCCATCCACAGTCAACCCCTTAAGTATCATTAGCCAATCTATCTTAGCCAATTCATGCCTCATACCTTCAAAGTTACCCTTCTTTAAGTTCTGGACCATGGTTTCTGAATTAATTGTTTCATTCTCCATCCTAATGCAGAATTCCACCATATTATGGTCACTCTTCCCCAAGGGGCCTCGCACAATGAGATTGCTAATTAATCCTCTCTCATTACACAACACCCAGTCTAAGATGGCCTCCCCCCTAGTTGGTTCCTCGACATATTGGTCTAGAAAACCATCCCTTATGCATTCCAGGAAATCCTCCTCCACCGTATTGCTTCCAGTTTGGCTAGCCCAATCTATGTGCATATTAAAGTCACCCATTATAACTGCTGCACCTTTATTGCATGCACTCCTCATTTCCTGTTTGATGCCCTCCCCAACATCACTACTACTGTTTGGAGGTCTGTACACAACTCCCACTAACGATTTTTGCCCTTTAGTGTTCTGCAGCTCTACCCATATAGATTCCACATCATCCAAGCTAATGTCTTTCCTAACTATTGCATTAATCTCCTCTTTAACCAGCAATGCTACCCCACCTCCTTTTCCTTTTATTCTATCCTTCCTGAATGTTGAATACCCCTGGATGTTGAGTTCCCAGCCCTGATCATCCTGGAGCCACGTCTCCGTAATCCCAATCACATCATATTTGTTAACATCTATTTGCACAATTAATTCATCCACCTTATTGCGGATACTCCTTGCATTAAGACACAAAGCCTTCAGGCTTGCTTTTTTAACACCCTTTGTCCTTTTAGAATTTTGCTGTACAGTGGCCCTTTTTGTTCTTTGCCTTGGGTTTCTCTGCCCTCCACTTTTCCTCATCTCCTTTCTGTCTTTTGCTTTTGCCTCCTTTTTGTCTCCCTCTGTCTCCCTGTATAGGTTCCCATCCCCCTGCAATATTAGTTTAACTCCTCCCCAACAGCACTAGCAAACACTCCCCCTAGGACATTGGTTCCGGACCTGTGGCAATCGATGGTCTTGGGATATGACATGGAACCGCCCCCCCTACTCCCGCCATGCCATATCAGCCATACCAACAGAACCAGAGGGTCCGGAGATGCCAGCGTCTTCCAGTTCAGCAACGCCATTCTCTTCCCGACGAACACGACAACGGCGCTGCAGGTGCACTGCTGCACAACGTGTTGGTACTGACACGGTGAGGGGCAGGGTGTGGGTTGGCGTGGGAATGGGCAACCCATCAAGAGGAGAATGGGGCTCACTTGGAGGAGGGGGGGCAGAGTGGTGGTGGGAGTGGGTAGGTGGTTGGGTGTTCGTGATGTTTGTATATATTGTTCATGTTGTTATTGTTGTTATTGGTGTTTAAGATGTTGCCTTTTGATGTTAAAGTTACTCTTTTTGGAAATAGTTTAAAATGTTTTTCTTGGCATGTTTAAATCTTCTGCCACTTTTGAATGTTGCACAATTCAACGTAGATTTTTTTTTAACCACACTTGGTCAGTGTCCAACTTTTAGATAATGAAGGGTATATGCCGAGATACACACAAATGTCCTTTAAATGTAGTGCCGTGTGCTAAAATTGTCAAAATCCCTGCCAGCTCCCTATAAATCGTGCTGCTAAACCACACTGGAGCTCTCAGCAGCTTGTGATGAAATACTCCCGTTTCCAAGATGGCGTCCGTACCATTCGTTCAAAATCGGCTAAGGTCGAGGTAAGACCACTTTTTTCAGAACGGTCTTTCTGGCGGGTGTTAAATGGATCTTAGCCAATCTGAGTGATGAAACTGGTGTTTTGGGGGATTTTCCCATGGGCGGGCAGTATGGACTACCACCGGCAGTACTTCTCTGATAAATTTACCGCCGGGCGGTTGTTGGGCGGTAGGTCGGCAGTAGGCGATTTTTTTTTACCAAACTGGGCGGTAGCTCAGCAGTAGTGAGTGGTAGTGTGGTGAATTTTGGCCTCCAGGTGTTTTGGAGGTTCTGTTCTGCAATGCCGTCTGTTTATAACTTGAGCCATTCAGTGTAAGATCAATGCAAACCGTGCAGAAACAGCATCGATGGCTGTTTATATAATTGTTGCAGGATTTCTGTGATCTACTGCCAAAATTACAGTGAGAGATTGGAAGAACCCCCATGTAAGTTCTGGGGAATTGCTTTTTTATTCCATTGGATTTTCGGATTTTTCTTACTTTTGTTCCATGATTCTGTCCATTTTCAGTGAAAATCACAAGTTTAGTGGAATAATTATTGCCATTTTCTATGTTTTTCATGAACTCAAAACAGAGGCCAGGAATATAATATTGCAGACTTCAAATCAGAACTAAATATCAATTTGAATTTGTATTCATTGACTTGAGGCTTAATATTGACTGTTGCCTTCCATAAAAACACATTGGCACCAAAATTCCAGGATTGTACCTACGCAGAAATTATGCCAACACTTACACAGCTTTCTGGAATGGAATCTTTGGCCGAAATTTCCTGTGGAACTCAATTGATTGCCAAAGCATGAAAACTGGCATAAAGCAAGTGTAAATGCAACATCATCAATAGGGGTGAGGCTGTCTTCTGCCACAGTGCCTCACCTTCAGTCTCTTGACTCTACTTTTCCACTTTCTCTTTCATTATTATGCAGAACTAGGGTATACCCACTGAGGCAGGCCATTCAAGCTACTTAATCATTCTGAGTGTGAGGACAATGATAAAGAGTTTTGGATCATCATAGGCCGTCCCTCGAAATAAGGATGACTTGCTTCCATGCCAAAAAAGGATAAGTTCACAGGTGTTCCAATGAAGGACCTAAAATTCCAGATTCTGAACTACATTCTGAAGGGTGGAAGATGCCTGTGCATGGAACTTTTTAATGTGTGGTGGTCATTGCACACTAGCCACCACACGGGCTAGACAGAGCTAGGTCTTGGCCCAGTGGCAAGGATTACCCAAGATGACTGGAGACCTGATCTGCTGCACAGACCTAGTGCGCACACACATCGCAGTGTGGGCTGGCCCGTGCTGCCCCTGGGCCCCTGGCCCCGAACTCACGCCTCTTCTGGGCCCCAATCACATCCCTCTACAGTTTCTCACCGCTCCTTCATCACGACCTCGCTGCTCCTGCTGTATTTGCCCACGCTCCAATCACCAACCTGGACCTTGATGACATCACTCTTCGCAGCCGTCGCAGCTCATGCTGCTCCCTGTAGTATGCCCCCATGCTGCTCCCAGGCCACTGCTCGCTGCTCCTTTTTTGGCCCCGACTTGCCGCTGGTGTTCTCATGCAGGTTGGGGCCTGCAGGCTGCTCCCAGGCCACTGCTCGCTGCTCCTGATAGTACTTTGGTTAGGTACAATACAGATTTATTTTTTTCAGTCACGAAAATTTTTGCTAACAAATGCAAGAATTCTCAGGTGACTTTGTGCTGTGCTGCGCCTACATTTTTTGGTATAAATCTACACTAGCATAAATCCAGGAAAGTCATGTAAGCTGATCTACTGCATGAAAAGTGGAGCAACGTAAATGAGTAGCAGAGGGTTTCGGAGGATTTATCTCGGGAGCAGTGCAAACGATCGAGAAAATTTGCGCATAGCATTGTTTTACAATAAAACCGGCATAAATCAGGTACACATTAATTTCCTCAGAAAATAAATGGTACAACGCTGCTTGTATACCATAGTTATTTCAAAAATTTCCAGGAAATTCCAGCCCATATATTGCCTGTCAATACTCTTAAAGAGTAAACTAAAATGGCAGGGGGATGGGAATCTGTGCAGGGAGGCAGAGGGAAATAAAAAGGGGGCAGAAGCAAAATGTAGGAAGGAGAAAAGCAAGAGTGGAGAGCAGAGAAATCAAGGGCAAAAATCAAAAAGGGCCACATTACAACATAATTCTAAAAGGACAAAGCGTGTTAAAAAAACAAGCCTGAAAGTTCTGAGGAGCATTCATAATAAGGTGGATGAATTGACTGCGCAGATAGCTGTTAATGGGTATGATGTAATTGGGATTACGGAGACATGGCTCCAAGGTAACCAAGGTTGGGAACTCAACATCCAAGGGTATTCAATATTCAGGAATGACAGACAGGAAGGAAAAGGAGGTGGTATAGCGTTACTGGTTAAAGAGGAGATTAATGCAATAGTAAGGAAGGACATTAGCTTGGATGATGTGGAATCTATATGGGTAGAGCTGCGAAACACCAAAGGGCAGAAAATATTAATGGAAATTGTGTACAGACCACCAAACAGTAGTAGGGAGGTTGGGGATAGCATCAAACAGGAAATTAGGGATGCATGCAATAAGGGTACAGCAGTTATCATGGGTGACTTTAACCTAAATATAGATTGGGCTAACCAAATTGGTAGCAATACTGTGGAGGAGGATTTCCTGGAGTGCATAAGGGATGGTTTTCTAGACCAATATGTCGAGGAACCAACTAGAGAGAAGGCCATCCTAGACTGAGTCTTGTGTAATGAGAGAGGATTAATTTGCAATCTGGTCGTGCGGGGCCCCTTGGGGAAGAGTGGCCATAATATGGTAGAATCCTTCATTAAGATGGAGAGTGACACAGTTAATTCAGAGACTAGGGTATTGAACTTAAAGAAACTTCAAAGAAACTTAGACATGAATTGGCTAAGATAGACTGGCGAATGATACTTAAAGGGTTGACGGTGGATAGGCAATGGTAGACATTTAAATATCACATGGATGATCTACAACAATTGTACATCCCTGTGTGGCGTAAGAATAAAAAAGGGAAGGTGGCTCAACCGTGGCTAACAAGGGAAATTAGGGAAAGTAAATCCAAGGAAGAGGCATATAAATTGGCCAGAAAAAGTAGCAAACCTGAGGACTGGGAGAAATATAGAATTCAGCAGAGGACCAAGAGTTTAATTAGGAGGGGGAAAATAGAGTATGAGAGTAAGCTTGCAGGGAACATAAAAACTGACTGCAAAAGCTTCTATAGATATGTGAAAAGAAAAAGATTAGTGAAGACTAATGTAGGTCCTTTGCAGTCAGAATCAGGTGAATTCATAATGGGGAACAAGGAAATGGCAGACCAATTGAACAAATACTTTGGTTCTGTCTTCACGAAGGAAGACACGAATATCCTCCTGAAAATACTAGGGGACCGAGGGTCTAGCGAGAAGGGGGAACTGAGGGAAATTCTTATTAGTCAGGAAATGGTGTTCGGGAAATTGAAGGGACTGAAGACCAATAAATCCCTAGTGCCTGATAGTCTGCATCCCAGAGTACTTAAGGAAGTGCCCCTAGAAATAGTAGATGCATTGGTGGTCATTTTCCAACATTCCATAGACTCTGGTTCAGTTCCGATGGATTGGAGGGTAGTTAATGTAACCCCACTTTTTAAAAAAGGAGGGAGAGAGAAAACAGTGAATTATAGACCAGTTAGCCTGACATCGGTGGTGGGAAAAATGCTGGAATCAATTATTAAAGTTGTAATAGCAGCGCATTTGGAAAGCAGTGACAGGATCGGTCTAAGTCAGCATGGATTTATGAAAGGGAAATCATGCTTGACAAATCTTCTAGAATTTTTTGAGGATGTAACGAGTAGAGTGGATAAGGGAGAACCAATGGATGTGGTGTATTTGGACTTTCAAAAGGCTTTTGACAAGGTCCTACACAAGAGATTGGTGTGCAAAATTAAGGCACATGATATTGGGGGTAATGTAGAGAACTGGTTGGCAGACAGGAAGCAAAGACTGGGAATAAACGGGTCCTTTTCAGAATGGCAGGCAGTGACTAGTGGGGTGCTGCAGGGTTCGGTGCTGGGCCTCTAGCTATTTACAATATACATTAATGATTTAGATGAAGGAATTGAATGTAATATCTCCAAGTGTGAGGTTATCCATTTTGGTGGCAAAAACGGGAAGGCAGAATATTATCTGAATGGTGACAGATTAGGAAAAGGGGAGGTGCAACGAGACCTGGGTGTCATGGTACATCAGTCATTGAAGGTAGGCATGCAGATACAGCAGGCAGTAAAGAAAGCAAATGGCATGCTGGCCTTCATAGCGAGGGGATTTGAGTATAGGAGCAGGGAGGTCCATTTGCAGTTGTACAGGGCCTTGGTGAGACCACACCTTGGGTATTGTGTGCAGTTTTGGTCTCCTAATCTGAGGAAGGACATTCTTGCTATTGAGGGAGTGCAGCGAAGGTTCACCAGACTGATTCCTGGGATGGCAGAACTGACATATGAAGAAAGCTTGGATCGACTAGGCTTATATTCGCTGGAATTTAGAAGAATGAGAGGGGATCTCATAGAAACATATAAAATTCTGACGGGATTGTACAGGTTAGATGCAGGAAGAATGCTCCCGATGTTGGGGAAGTCCAGAACCAGAGGTCACAGTCTAAGAATGAGGGGTAAGCCATTTAGGACTGAGATGAGGAGAAACTTCTTCACTCAGAGAATTGTGAACCTGTGGAATTCTCTACCACAGAAAGTTGTTGAGGCCAGTTCGTTAGATATATTCAAAAGGGAGTTAGATGTGGCCCTTTCAGGTAAAGGGATCAAGGGGTATGGAGAGAAAGCAGGAATGGGGTACTGAAGTTTCATGATCAACCATGATCATATTGAATGGTGGCGCAGGCTCGAAGGGCCGAATGGCCTACTCCTGCACCTATTTTCTATCTTTCTATGTTTCTATATTTCTAAGAGGCGTTACCATTCTTCTTAGCAAAAAGCAATTGCATTGACAAGCTAGTCTCAGATCTTTCCTTATACTAACCTGCAGCCATCCCTCTAAAAGCTTAGTGAATTCTGCAACGATTGATACAACCTTTCTTTTTCCTTTGTCCCTGTGTAAAAGTAACAGCCTTTGCTTGGTAAATTACTTTGATGGTTTGAATGACATTTGAAACTGTCGTGTTAGGAATCACACGTATAAGCCTACCTGTCACTATTGTGCAATTGGTGTCTATCTCTCTCGGAAATCTACCTTATCCACCCACCTTCAACAAATTTCTCTTGAGCCTTTCACTCAAAGGAAGAGCATGTAACTCTACCTTGAAACCATTTATACTATCTGCTTCAAAGACCTTCCCTGGTTTCTTATTCCATCAATTTATTATCATTATGCAACTGAGTTTTATTTGTTTTTCTTTCTTATTCCTAATTCCTAATTTTTAATGTGTTTCCTGATATTTGAACCTTTCACCATAGTGGACAGTTTTCTCAATTCATTGTTGAAAATTTTAATGAATTGGAGAAGCTGTTAGAGAGACAGACTATTTGAAACAGGAAGGCTGCAAAGGTTGTCAGCCTTGTTAAAGTGAAAGCTAGAATCATGGAATCGCAGAATGGTTACAGCACTGAAGAAGATCATTCGGTCTGTTGAGCCCGTGCAGACTCTCAGCTAGTCCCACTCTCCTGCCCTTTCTCCGTAGTCCTGCAATTTTTTTCCTTCAGATACTTATCCAACTCCCTTATGAATGATAAGATTGAGTCTGCCCCCACCATCCTTTCAGGCAGTGCATTCCGGATCAAAACCACTCGCTGCACAAAAACGTTTTTTCTTACATCGCCTTTGGTTCTTTTGCCAATCACCTTAAATCTGTATCCTCTGGTTCGCGACCCTTCGGCCAATGGGAACAGTTGCTCTCTATCTATTCTGTCTAGACCCCTCATGATTTTGAACACCTCGATCAAATCTCCTCTCAATCTTCTCTGCTCCAAGGAGAACCCCAGCTTCTCCAGTCTATCAACGTAACTGAAATCCCTCATCCCTGGAATAATTCTCATAAATCTTTTCTGCACCTTCTCTAAGGCCATCACATACTTCCAAAGTTTGGTGCCCAGAATTGGACACAGTACTCCAATTGGGGCCGAACCAGTGCTTTATATAGGTTCATCATAATTTTCACGATATACTTCTATTTATGAAGCCCAGGATCCCGTAAGCCTTTTTAGCTGCTTTCTCAAGCTGCCCTGCCACCTTCAATGATTTGTGCACACATGCCCCCACGTCTCTCTGTTCGTGCACCCCTTTTAGGTTTATAGGTCCTCTCCTCATCTTTCCACCAAAATGTATAAATTCACACTTTTCTGCGTTAAATTTCATCTGCCACGTGTCCGCCCATTTCATCAGCCTTTCTATGTCTTCCTGAAGTCTTTCAGTCTCCTCCTGACTGTTCATTATACTTCCAAGTTTTGTTTTATCTGCAAATTTTGAAATTGTGCCCTGTACACGCATGTCCAAGTCAGTAATATATATCAAGAAAAGCAGTGGTCCTAGAACCGACCCCTGAGGAACACCACTTCCTCCAGTCCGAAAAACAACCTTACTCTCTGTTTCCTGTCACTTAACTACTTCATATCCATCCTGCCACTGTCCCTTTTATTCCATGGGCTTATATGGCACTTTGTCGAACGCGTTTTGGAAATCCATATACACTACATCAACTGCATTACCCTCATCAACCCTCGCTGTACCCTCATCATAAAACTCAATGAAGTTGGTTAAACACAATTTGCATTTAACAAATCCATGCTGACTTTACTTCATTAACCTATCCAAGTGACTGTTAATTTTGTTGCCGATCCCTGTTTCTAAAAGCTTCCCCAGTACCGAGGTTAAACTGACTGGCTTGCAGTTGCTGGGTTTATCTTCACACCCTTTTTTGAACAATGGTCTAACATTTGCAATTCTGCAGTCTCCTGGCACCATCCCTGTATCTATGAAGGATTGGAATACTATGGACAGTATCTTCGTAATGACCAGCAGTATCCTCTTCTTTGGTGAAGACAGATGCAAAGTACTTGTTTAGTACCTCAGCCATATCCTCTGCTTCCATGCATAGGTCTCCTTTTTGGTCCCTAATCCGCCCCACCCCTCCTCTTACTACCATTTTACTATTTATATATCTGTAGGAGACTTTTGTATTACCTTTTATGTTGGCTGCCATTCTATTTTCATACCCTCTCTTTGCCCCTCTTATTTTCTTTTTCACTTCTCCTCTGACCTTTCTATATATAACCTAAATGTATTTGCAACCAGACATATGTCATACATGCTCATTTCTGCTCAATCATATTTTCTATCTTTTTTGTCATCCAGGGAACAATGACTTTAGGGGACCAAAAGTCAGCCCCCCGATAAGACCTGTTACTGCTGGAAAGCAACGGCAACGTGGTGGTGCCGAATGGCCGCCGATTTTTTTGTAGCATTGCCGCCGCTGGAGAAATTCACCTCGGTGGTTTTTCCGGCGGTCCCCATTTCGTCCCGCTGCTGCTGAATCCTCCTAAGTGCGCCATAAAAGTACGCACCACTGATTTCCCGCCCCAAAGCAAAATTTACCTTGAAAAATCTTGCGGCCGCTGCTGTGTTTGCACTGTGTGTAAAATGGCGATGCGCCCACCATTAAAGGGGAGGGTGCACTGCCGCAACCACAATCTTATTTTTTATTGTCGGATGACTGCCAGGCCGACCCGACAATTATGCCCCCGGGTTCGGCTGGGATGTCAGTAGGCAGCCTGGCACCCCCTCTTCGGTGCCAGGCCGCAGGCCCAGCTGAAATCCTCTCTGGTTGCCCAGTGGACCTAACTAAAAGAATGGCAGAGCTGGCAGTGGCTCTCCCCTTTAAGTAAAGCTTGCTGGGAACATAAAAACTGACTGCAAAAGCTTCTATAGATATGTGAAGAGAAAACGATAAGTGAAGACAAACGTAGGTCCCTTGCAGTCAGAATCAGATGAATTTATAATGGGGAACAAAGAAATGGCAGACCAATTGAACAAATACTTTGGTTCTGTCTTCGCGAAGGAAGACACAAAGAACCTTCTGGAAATAGTAGGGGACCGAGGGTCTAGTGAGAAGGAGGAACTGAAGGAAATCCTTATTAGACAGGAAATGGTGTTGTGGAAATTGATGGGATTGAAGGCCGATAAATCCCCAGGGTCTGATAGTCTGCATCCCAGAGAACTTAAGGAAGTGCCCCAAGAAATAGTGGCTACATTAGTGATCATTTTCCAGCAGTCTATCGACTCTGGATCAGTTCCTATGGACTGGAGGGTAGCTAATGTAACACCACTTTTTAAGAATGGACAGAGAGAGAAAATGGAGAATTATAGACAGGTTAGCCTGACATCAGTAGTGGGGAAAATGTTGGAATCAATTATTAAAGATGAAATAGCAGTGCATTTAGAAAGCAGTGACAGGATCGGTCCAAGTCAGCATGGATTTATGAAAGGGAAATCATGCTTGACAAATCTTCTAGAATTTTTTGAGGATGTAACAAGTAGTGTGGACAAGGGAGAACCAGTGGATGTGGTGTATTTGGACTTTCAAAAGGCCTTTGACAAGGTCCCACACAAGAGATTGGTGTGCAAAATTAAAGCACATGGTATTGGGGCTAATGTATTGACGTGGATAGAGAATTGATTGGCAGACAGGAAGCAAAGAGTTGGGATAAATGGGTCCTTTTCAGAATGGCAGGCAGTGACTAGTGGGGTGCTGCAGGGCTCAGTGCTGGGACGCCAGCTATTTACAATATACATCAATGGTTTAGATGAAGGAATTGAGTGTAATATCTCCAAGTTTGCAGATGACACTGAGCTGGGTGGCGGTGTGAGCTGTGAGGAGGATGCTAAGGGGCTGCAGGGTGACTTGGACAGGTTAGGTAAGTGGGAAAATGCATGGCAGATGTAGTATAATGTGGATAAATGTGAGGTTATCCACTTTGGTGGCAAAAACACGAAGGCAGAATATTATCTGAATGGCGGCAGATTAGGAAAAGGGGAAGTGCAACAAGACTTGGGTGTCATGGTACATCAGTCATTGAAAGTTGGCATGCAGGTACAGTCGGGAGTGAAGAAAGCAAATGGCATGTTGGCCTTCATAGCAAGGGGATTTGAGTATAGGAGCAGGGAGGTCTTACTGCAGTTGTACAGGGCCTTGGTGAGGCCACACCTGGAATATTGTGTTCAGTTTTGGTCTCCTAATCTGAGGAAGGACATTCTTGCTATTGAGGGAGTGCAGTGAAGGTTCACTAGACTGATTCCCGGGATGGCAGAACTGACATATGAGGAGAGACTGGATCGACTGGGCCTGTATTCACTGGAGTTTAGAACGATGAGAGGGGATCTCAGAGAAACATATAAAATTCTGACGGAACAGGACAGGTTAGATGCAGGAAGAATATTCCCGATGTTGGGCAAGTCCAGAACCTGGCGACACTGTCTAAGGATAAGGGGTAAGCCATTTAGGACCAAGATGAGGAGAAACTTCTTCACTCAGTGAGTTTTTAACCTGTGGAATTCTCTACCGCAGAGAGTTGTTGATGCCAGTTTGTTGGATATATTCAAGAGATAGTTAGATATGGCCCTTACGGCTAAAGGGATCAAGGGGTATGGAGAGAAAGCAGGAAATGGGTACTGTGATGATCAACCATGATCTTATTGAATGGTGATGCAGGCTCGAAGGGCCGAATGGCCTACTCCTTCATGTATTTTCTATGTTTCTATGTTTCTATGTTTCTTCTAAATTCCACTGAATATAAGCATAGTCGATCCAGTCTTTCTTCATTTGTCATTCCTGTCATCCCGGGAATCAGTCTGGTGAACCTTCGCTGCAATCCGTCAATAGCAAGAATGTCCTTCCTCAGATTTGGAGACCAAAACTGTACACAGTATTCAAGGTGTGGCGTCACCAATGCCCTGTACAACTGCAGCAAGACCACCCTGCTCCCGTATCCAAATCCTCTCGCTAAGAAGGCCAACATGGCATTTGCCGTTCACTGCCCGCTGTACCTGCATGCCAACTTTCAATTGAGAACCTGAGAGCAATGTTTGCCACACATGGTCTGCCAGACATTGTTGTCAGTGACAACAAACCATGTTTCACGAGCGTGGAGTTTCAAGAGTTCATGAAACGCAATGCATAAAACACGTGATGTTAGCCCCATTCAAACTCGCGTCCAATGGTCAAGCGGAGCGGGCAGTTCAAACCATGAAGCAGAGCCTGAAACGCGTAACTCACGGTTCCTTGCAGACATGCCTGTCATGCATACTGCTCAGTTACAGGACAAGGCCACACATGCTCACCGGGATCCCACCTGCGGAACTATTGATGAAGAGAGGCCTCAAAACCGGGCTCTCTGTAGTCCATCCTGACTTTAACGAGCATGTCGAACCCCAACATCAACGCCAGCAGAGGTATCACGATTGTGCCGCAGTGTCACGCGACATATCTGTAAATGACCCAGTGTATGTACTTAACCATGGTCAAGGGCCCAAGTGGCTCCAAGGGACAATGTTGCAGTTAAAGAGGGTAACTGGGTGTATATGGTTAAGCTGAAGAATGGGCAGATGTGCAGGAAACACATTGATCAAATCAAGCTAAGACATTCTGACGAACTGGAATAGTTGGAAGAAGACACCACGAGCTTTAGATGGCCAACCAACTCATGTCCAGCATTCAGAAGAACCCACTGTGGTGTAAGCAGTTTTGATACTGGCCCATTTGCTAGACGGACGGTTCGAATCGCCTCCGCCTTATGAAAGTTCTAGATTCTAGAATTATTATTCAATGTGTAAATGAAATAACTCACGGACAGGAATGCTTTAGTAAAAAATCAAACTTATATTTATTTGGCCTCACATACATTGGTTAAAACATGCACCACTAAAACAAAATCACTGTCTCTGTGGAGAATAAAATCTAGGTTACAAATAACATACATACAGTACAGAAATGAGACCCAGTAACATGCAGTAACTCCCTGGCGGATGCTAACTCTACCCCTACCAACAAATTACCCTCCCCAGAATAGCCCTGAAAAGCTTCACTTCTGAGAAAACCCTGAGTCCTTACACCTCACCCAGCTTGCCTGGGATATCTGGCTACTGGCTTGGGACACTCGCGACCATGCTCACCACCACACGCAGCCGGTTTCCTTGCTCAGCTCAGCTGTGGGAACTCACTGCCTGCTGGTTTTCAGTCTTGCTGGTGTCTTCTGCAGTACAGCGGCTTCTTCCTCTGGTACATCGAGCTTGGTGGAGCGAGCACGAGAGGGAGAGCTCCCTCTCTCTACATACAAGCTGCAAGCTGCAAGCTCCAAGCTTCACTCCAAGCTCCAAGCTAAAAATAAAGTGGAAAGACCCTGTCTTTATGAAAGTCTTGCTACCCCCATCTTTCCCGCCAATCTCTAAAATCCCTTTGTTTCTAAGCACGGGTACTTAGTCAGTGATGGGCCATCCAACCCATGTGTATTGGGCTGATGGCCTTTAATCTGGGCATCTCTCTGACTCTTTGTGTTGGGAAAGATCTGGCTCCGCTTTGCTGGCCAGGCTAGTGGGTTCATTGTTCTGCTTTCCTTCTGAGATGGAGGTGTGAAGTGCTTTTGCATATTAGAGTGGCTTTGTCAATGGCCCCCCTTCCTGGCCAACAGCTCTTTTGTCACAGCTAACTGCCATGCGGTCTCTGGAGTTTTAAGAAAACCAGCTTTTTCATATATTTGCATAGGGTGACCCCATAAAATCCATGAAATATTCTCGACTGAGTCCATTCTTTAAAACCGAAACTTTGCGATCTCTTCAGTGGTCAATGCCCAGCCCCAAGTCGTGAGAGACTCGGAAAGCACTGGGATTGTACTGAGATGGTCAACCAGGGAGCGAAGGGCTCCGGACCGTCTGAACTTGTAATATGGACTTGTGCCAAGAACTGCGGGGGAATGATGTAATGTATGTACATAAGGTCTGCCCACCACCGGGGGCACTACCATCGGAGGTCCTAGGGTCATCGGTATACTCGTGCTGGTCCCGGTATATAACCTGAACTTCACCTTTGTATCTTCACTTCTGGAAGCCATTAAAGACTGACCAGGTTACACCTAGTCACTGGCCCACAGTACGGAGTTCATTGTATCATTTCATACACCACAATAACATTCTCCTTCACCAATACTGCCACACTACCTCCTATCTTTCCTTCCCTATCTTTCCTGAACACCTTATTACCAGGAATATTTAATACCCAATCAAGCCTTTTTTTGAGCCAGGTCTCAGTTATTGCTGTGTGTGCTTTTGTTGAGGCGATTAGATTAGAAACACTAGAGTATAATAAGAAGCCACTTGTTTAAGCCAACTAAAAGGACCCAAAGATGGGGCTATCCTGGAATGTATTTTTGTTGTATTATTACTCAAAGATAAATTGTATGGATTGAAGTAATGAGTCTGGTCATTACCACTGCTTTGTATTTTCATCTTACTATGAAATAAAGCAGCCCAGTGATTCCTATTAAGACTAATCTCACCAAGTGCTTTTACTGTCCACCTTCAGAGGCATTGAAGAAACATATGCAAAGGATAAGAATATTTTGTCATAAGGTAGTGCTATTGTTACTTTCCCCAGGTTATCCTATACAGACAGTGTGAGTCAACAATGCACCCAAGTAAGACACTTGGATCACTTACGGTAGTGACTGATGCCACTGAACTTAAGAAGGTATGTCAGGTATCTATTGCTTTTGTATTCGTGTTTAATTCACTGCCACTTCTCTTCTAGCAATGCCCACTTTGAAGAAGTTCTCTTCTTCTCTCCGATGGGATTTCCATTTGTCTCTTTTTAAGAATTTGTTATATCTCTAACTCTTCCAGTTCTGACCAAAGGTCATTGACCTGAAACATTAACTTTGTTTCTCTCTCCTCAGATCCTGCCTGACCTGCTGAGTATTTCCAGCACTTCCTGTTTTTATTATCTATGGCGGATGTTGACTTGTAACAGTTACACAGCCTGAATTTATTTTATACTTTAGATAATTAGAGATTAAATAGTTTTGCATTATTGGCTCATGGTGGCTCAAAGGACGCTGTTTGTCAAAATCAGTTTATCTCATCTCAACTCAATTGCAATTTGTATGAAGAACCAACTGGGGAGCACAATACACCTAACAAAAAATCATTACCGAAACCAAGCTAATGTGCACCAATAAATCAGGGCTGCTGAATTGATATAGAAATTTCTGTTTCTGGCTTCTTTACATTGATACTGGTCAGTCTTGCATTGTAATCGGTGTCTTTATTGATTGTGTGTGGCTAAAACAGAAGCATTAAACATTTGTCCTCTGATTTATAGGGGGTAATTTTCCATTGGGCTGCTTTTAAGAGCTTAATTATATTATAAATTGCACTTATTTTGTGCTCTTCCATCAATCTTACCATGTTAAATGAATCATGTGGTTGCATTCACTTCCACAGTAAAATATGTTCCTCTTCTGCAATGTCGCTTATTGATTAAATCAGATTTTGCTTCGGGCGATGTCCTTTGGCAGGTTGGATACAATCATATCCAAGTTTGTCTGTACTTGTTGCAGCTGGTGTGCTGCTCTAACAACAAACAAGAGACAAAAGAAGATCAAAACAGTGCTTTTTCTTTATTCTATAATTCATAGAAACCAAATGAGCTACAATTCAGAAACAACTAAGGGAAGTAGTTTATTAAATCACATTGCTAACACAGATACAGCTCTGTCAGTGACCTATTTGGGTACGAGAACAGCTTGGTGTGATGTTATGCCATAAAGACCAAAATGTTCCACATTCAACTTGAGAAGTTAGCTGACCTCAGCTGGAGGTCTGTTCGGGTGTTAAATCAGGCCTCAGTAGGGAAGTGAGGAATTCACCAGGATCCCACTGTTAGTCATTATCCCATAACCCTTGCCAGAAGGTGCATGTGTGTGGATATTAGACAAGTGTAAAATCGAGCTCAGCTGTAATGTTCCACATGATTAAATATCCTGTTGATGCTCACTGTGTAAGCTTGCACATTAAGAACACTTACTTGAGAGAAGTGCCAGCACCTTCGGAAGGCAAGAAAGAAACAACTGAAAATTAGAAAAAAATCTACTTAAAAAAAAACCTGTATAACAAGTGTACTGAAATCTGATAAGATCATGTCCATGCTAATGGATGTCTCTTTTTAAAAAACTGAAATAATTCTGACCACATTTTGAAATGTTGTTGTGTTAATAAGAAGCAAAAAGTCATCATCATAGGCGGTCTCTCGAAACGAGGATGACTTGCTTCCATGGCAAAAAGGAATGAGTTCACAAGTGTTTCAATGAAGGACCCAAACTACATCCTCAAGGGTGGAAGATGCCTGTGCATGGATTTTTTAAATGTGTGGTGGCCATTGCACATCACCCT
The DNA here is from genome assembly GCF_044704955.1 of Pristiophorus japonicus. NCBI lineage: Eukaryota > Metazoa > Chordata > Chondrichthyes > Pristiophoridae > Pristiophorus > Pristiophorus japonicus. Next base: position 22,535,130 of record NC_091982.1, read on the forward strand.
CCACTCGGGCTTGACAGAGCGGGGTCTTGGTCCAGTAGCAAGGATTACCCAAGACGACTGGAGACCAGCTCCACTGCACGGACCTAGTGCCAACATAGATCGCAGTGTGGGCTGGCCCGTGCTGCCCCTGGGCCCCGATCACATAGTTCCACAATCTCTCGCTGCTCCTTCGCCCTGACCTCGCCGCTCCTGCTGTATCTGCCCACGCTCCAATCACTGACCTGGACCTTGATGACATCACTCTTCGCTGTCATCGTCCTCCTGCACCAGCTCGCGCTGCTCCCTGGAGTAGTATGCCTCCACGCTGCTCCCGAGGCCGCATACCTTACATTTCCTGAAATCTTGCTGTGTGATTTTTACAATAAAAGCTTAAAATATTCATCTGAAATTCCTTTGCTATTTCACCAAAGGTGTTAATCTGTTTAAAATTATTGGTAAACATAGTTGTTTAAAAAAAAAATGGTTAAAAAAACTTCCTATCAACATGTTAATGAGACTGTTGATCGTGAGCTTAAATCATAGAAATGTCACTTAAAATAAGCATTATAAAGATAACATTATTTTTAATTGGATTTAAATACAGAAAACATATTTTTCTAAATGAGCTTGAATTTTAACTCGAGGCCTTTATTTGCACTTTTTTGTGACAGATTTCCTATACTATCCAATAACTCAGAAATTACTGATATAGATTGCATCAAAGAAAAAGGTTACCACCATCAAATAGGTTACATCATTTCAGCATCAAATGTTCTTTGGAAATACCTTTCATCTTCAGAGATAAGAAACAAATATGGATGCATAGGAAATCTAAACATTAAAAATCTCACTTAAAATGACATTACTTATGCCAATATAGAGAGATGCTGGGGGAGTTCTAACAGCCAAGAATGGGTGGGTTGGGATCGGGTGTGTACCAGAAATAGCAGAAAAGTGAAGCGTAAACGCAACCCGGCTCCAACGTGCCCACCTCCGGGTTTAACTGAGGCGTGTTTGACTGCGAGCGAGTAACCTGCTCGCCGGTGTCAGTGTGATCATTAGCGGGTAGGCAATCAGCATGTCATTTAACCTCATAATTTCATGAAAATGAGGGGCTTTTGAAATGAATTTAACTTTCCTTTGGATTTAAAGCCTCCAGCACAGGTTTCCCAGGGCTTGGGAGATGAGTCAGTGAAAAGGAGACGTGTTTCAGGTGCAGTTCATGGGTGTCTTTAAACTTCAGATTGCCCAATCTCAATAAAGGCTCAGATCTTTAAGCTGTTTTGTCAGTTACCTCCGGCAAACACTGAGCAGAATTCTTGTCAGCATAGTGGTTTCTGAGAAGTTGGAAGCTATCAAACAGACACCAGCAGTTTAGGAGGCACTGGGGATGTTTTTGACAGTACATTAGAAGAGGAAGAGAATCACCATCACCATAACTGCTCTAGTTAGTAACACGGGGGGAAAAATTTGTTCCCTTCGTGCCTCCTGTTAGCGCCAGCAAATGGCGGGCGAATCAAATCCAGCGGCACACACCAAATCCTGCCCACCGCCACCCACATAGTACCGCCGGTAAGAGGTATCACCGGGAATGTCAACACCAGGTGGATCGCAACACTCACCAACCGCCCGATCTGCAAAATTAATCCTCGCCACTTACCTTAGTGCCTGGAGCAATCACCGACAGGGAGAGCTGGCGTGAAGCAGCAGGAAGCCAGCTCCAGGGATGTTATTTTAAGGGATCATCAGTAATAACTATCAGTTGTCAGGTTAGTGCAGTTTCAGTGGTTTCTTATCAGTTTCACATACTGCAACAGTTTAATTCAGTGATTTCAAGGTTCTTTTGTATCAGGAGTCTTGTGGCAAATAAAAAGTGCTACATTTATTCTTCAAACAATCAAACTGCTACACTTGGTGACATTATTGGGGGCTGAACTGGCAATCTACCTCGCCCTCCAGGATGTATGGCGGAGGGAGCGGAGGCAACGAGAAAGACTGGGACATGTCACCAGAGGGCGGAGGAGGGCCATCACAGCTCTCAACAGGAGGCCTTACCCTCTGAGGGTATTGCAAGAGCACTTCTACCTCCAATTAAGCTAGGAGCAGTGTTTTCGAAGGCTCTGCTTCACCAAGGAGGTGGTCACAGAACTCTGCCACTTTCTGCAAATAGACCTCCAGCCTCAGATCAGGGTGACCACGGCTCTCTCAATAGCAGTCAAGGTCACCGTTGCCCCCAATTTCTTCGCCAGAAGATCCTTCCAGTCTGCAACAGGAGACATAGCTAACATCTCGCATTTCGCCATCCATCACTGCATCCAGGAGGCCACAGAGGCTCTCTACAGCAGGAAAAGGGACTATATTTCCTTCCCCAACACGAGAGAGAAGCAGGACAAGCTTGGCCAGGATAGCAGAATTCTCCATGGCGCAGGGCGCCATTGACTGCACCCATGTGGCTTTGTGGGCATCGCATAACAATCCTGAAATTTTCTGTAACCGCGAAGGCTACCATTCACTTAATGTGCAGTTGTTGTGCGACCACAGACAAGCAAATCCTCAGTGTCAGTGCCTGCGACCCTGACAGCAGCCAGCCATGGCTGTGGACTCCACCATCTCAGCATTGGCGGCAGCAATCTGGGCTGGCTGGAGACAGGCAACGCCAAGGGCAATGGCGGAGTGGTAGTGGTGGGAACAGGAATACTGTCATCCTGAGAGAGAACAGCAGGTTCCTGCACCACTGACCCACGACCACTCCCCCAAGGCAGCAATTCAGCATCCCTAGCAATTTTCTGGAGCACCGATTGTTGGCCTGCTGCGACACTGTGAGAGCCCCGGTTGACAGTGGTAGACCCAGCCATGATGGCAGCAGTCAGAGCTTGTGTGGCATTAAGCTGAGGCTGCATGAGAGTCATCTGAGATTGGATGCCACCAATCATAGACTGCATTACAGCACTAAGGCGTTGTGTCGCTTCTGCCTGTGCTGCAATGAAGCTACCAGATCACCCATCACACGCGGCATCAGGTCTGGGTCACCACAGTTGCTTTGGGAGTCTACCATCCTCTGCAGACTGGAAATTATGGGCTCCATGGTGCGCACAGAGCCTTGTGCAATGTTGGAAGCGGACTCCTCCATGCACCTTACCATTGCCGAGAGGCTCTCGGGCACCCTTGCCATTGCACCTACCATCTCTGTGTGCATGCCCATCATCCTTCTTCTAAATGCCTCCCCATCGAGGTCCTCATCTGAGTCCTGTGGAGCAGAACTCGCACTCGAACTCGCCCTCCCGGGAGCTGGCCCCTGAGTTACCCTTTCCTTCTGGCCTTGCTGCAGGCCACTCGTACCCGGTGCCTCACCCTGTGCAGATCCCACTACTATATGAGCTACAAACGAACACGTGCTGCTAGTATCTGAGCTGCTGCCCGCGGGTGAGAGATGCAGTGACGCCATGTGTTCTTCCTCCTCCTCTTCTCCCACCTCGCTCTCTGCGGTGTCCTCAGAGACGGGCTGCTCAGATGCTTGCTGATTATCTGAAAGCATAAAGGCACAAGAGTCAGGCCAAGGTGAGGGGAGGGGGGGCAGGAAGGCAGAAATGCATGCATACAGCATGATTGACTAGAAGGTGCAAAACACTTGTGGGGTGAGGGGTAAAGTGGGACATGAGCAGAAGGAGTAGGGACCGTTGTTATCCCCAAGGGGGTCAACATCACCAGTGGCCACGGCTACTGGTGCCCAATAATCTGCAGCACTCGATTCCCCAGTGCAGACAGTGGTTGGGTGTCGGCTTGTCCCCCACTATGCACTCCTGCTCCCTCCTATTGTGAGCCACCTTGACCTGCAAGAGAAAGAAAAGTGTGTGAGTTAGTATGCAGCAATGTATTTGAGTGATGTACCTACCATAGTTGAATAGTTGTCATAAGAACATAAGAACTTAAGAAATAGGAGCAGATATAGGCCAGCCCCTCGAGCCTGCTCTGCCATTCAATAAGATCATGGCTGATCTTCTACCTCAACTACACTTTCCTGCACTACCCCATATTCCTTGATTCCCTTAATAACCAAAAATCTATCGATCTCTGTCTTGAATATACTCAATTACTGAGCCTCCGCAGCCTTCTGCGACAGAGAATTCCAAAGGTTCACCACCCACTGAGTGAAGAAATTTCTCCTCATCTCAATCCTAAATGGCCGACTCCTTATTCTGTGACTGTGACCCCTGGTTATAGATTCCCAGCCAGGGGAAACATCATCACTGCATCGACCCTGTCAAGCTCTTTCAGAATTTTGTATGTTTCAATGAGATGACCTCTCATTCTTCTAAACTCTAGAGAATATAGGCCTAGTCTACTCAATCTCTCCTCATAGTAACAATCCCCCTATCCCAGGAAACAGTTTGGTGAACCTTTCTTGCATTTCCTCTATGGCAAGTATATCTTTCCTCAGGTAAGGAGCCCAAAACTGTACACAATACTCCAGGTGTGGTCTTACCGGGCCCTATATAATTGCAGCGAGATGTCTTTACTCTTCTACCCAAATCCTCTTATAATAAAGGCTAATATACATTTGCTTTCTTAATTCCTTGCTTGCAGGCCAACATTCCCAGCATTGAAGCACTGACCACACTTGATCAGCTCCGCTGGGCAGGCTACATTGTTCGCATGCCTGACACAAGATTCCCAAAGTAAGCGCTCTACTCGGAACTTGTTCACGGCAAATGAGCCAAAGGTGGGCAGAGGAAATGTTACAAGGACACCCTTGGAGTCCCTGGCCAAAGACTGCCCTAAGTGGAGGAAATGCATCTGGGTGGGCGTTGAGCACCTCTTGTCTCATCGCAGAGAGCATGCAGAAACCAAGCGCAGGCAGCGGAAAGAGTGTACGGCAAACCAGTCCCACCCACCCTTTCCCTCAACGATTATCTGTCTCACCTGTGACAGAGATTGTGGTTCTCGTATTGGACTGTTCAGCCACCTAAGAACTAATTTTAAGAGTGGAAGCAAGTCTTCCTCGATTCCAAGGGACTGCCTATGATGATGATGATGCTTGCTGTACCTGCATGTTAACTTTCAGTGATTCATGTACAAGGACATCCAGATCCTTCTGAACACCAACATTTTCCAATCTCTCACCATTTAAAAAATACTCTTCTTTTCTATTTTTCCTACCAAAGTGGGGAACTTCATATTTCTCCACATTATATTCCATTTGCCATGTTTTTGCCCACTCACTTAGCCTGTCTATATCCCTTTGAAGCCTCTGTGCATCCTCCTCACAACCTACATTCCCACTTAGCTTTGTATCAGTCATAAACTTGGATATATTACACTTGATCCCATCATTCAAATCATTGATATAGATTGTGAATAGTTGAGACCAAAGTATGGATCCTTGCAGTACCCCACTAGTTACAGTCTGCCAACCTGAAAATGACCTGTTTATTCCTACTCTCTTTTTTTCTGTCCGTTAACATGAGAACATAAGGACATAAGAAATAGGAGCAGGAGTAGGACATACGGCCCCTCGAGCCTGCTCCGCCATTTAATTTGATCATGGCTGATCCGATCATGGACTCAGGTCCACTTTCCTGCCCACTCTCCATAACCCCATATTCCCTTATCGTTTAAGAAACTGTCTATTTCTAACTTAAATTTATTCAATATCCCAGCTTCCACAGCTCTCTGAGGCAGCAAATTCCTCAGATCCACAACCCTCTGCGAGAAGAAATTTCTCCTCATCTCTGTTTTAAATAAGCGGCCCCTTATTCTAAGATCATGCCCTCTAGTTCTAATTGCCCCTATCAGTGGAAACATCCTCTCTGCATCCACCTTGTCAAGTCCCCTCATAATCGTATACGTTTTGATAAGATCACCTCTCATTCTTCTGAATTCCAATGAGTCGAGGCACAAGCTACTCAACCTTTCCTCATAAGTCAAGCCCCTCATTTCTGGAATCAGCCTAGTGAACCTTCTTCTGAACCGCCTCCAAAGCAAGTATATCTTTTCGTAAATATGGAAACCAAAACTGCATGCAGTATTCCAGCTGTGGCTTCACCAATACTCTGAACAACTGTAGTAAGACTTCCCTGCATTTATACTCCATCACCTTTGCAATAAAGGCCAAGATTCCATTGGCCTTCCTGATCACTTGCTGTAGCTGCATACGAACCTCTTGTGTTTCATGCACAAGTATCCCCAGGTCCCGCTGTACTGCAGCACTTTGCAATCTTTCTACATTTAAATGATAACTTGCTCTTTGATTTTTTTCTGCCAAAGTGCATGACCTCACACTTTCCAACATTATACTCAATCTGCCAAATTTTTGCCCACTCAACCAATCCTGAATCCATGCTAGACTCTTGGTTCTCCACTATTCCCGGGGGACTTTCGTGTCTTCTTCCGTGAAAGCAGATGCAAAATATTTGCTTAATTTCTCTGCCATTTTATTCCCCATTATAATTTCTTCTGTCTTAGCCTGTAAGTGACCCACATTTACTTTCGCTAAACTTTTCCTTTTTACATATCTATAGAAGCTTTTACAGTCTGTAAATGTCTCTTGCTTGTTTACTCTCATATTTTATTTTCCCTTTCTTTATCAATTTCATGGTGTTTTTTTGCTGAATTCTAAATTCCTCCCAATCCTCAGGCTTACTGCTCTTTATAAGCCTCTTCCTTTGATCTAATACTCTCTTTAACTTCTCTTGTTAGTCACGGTTGGACCACTTTTCCTGTAGGGTTTTTGTGCCTTATAGGAATGTATATTTGTTGTAAATTATGTATTAATTCTTTAAATGCTAGCAATTGCTCATCTACCTTTTAATGTAGTTTCCCAATCTATCTTGGCCAACTTGCTCCTCATACCTACATATTTTGCTTTGTTTAGATTTAAGATTCCGGTTTCGGATTTAACTAAATCACTTTCAAACCTAATATAAAATTCTACATATTATGGCCACTCTTCCCTAAGGGCCCCTTTACTACAAGGTTATTAATTAACCCTTTCTCATTGCACAATACTAGATCTAAAATATGCTGTTCTCTAATTGGATCCTCAACATACTGATCGAGAAACTATCTTGCATACATTCCATGAATTCATCCTCCACACTATTACTGCAAATTTGGTTTGTCCAGCCTATATGTAGATTAAAGACTCCCATGATTACTGTATTATCCTTGTTATATGCACCTCTAATATCCTGATTTATACTCTGCCCTACATTACAACTGCTTTTTGGAGGCCTATAAACAACTCCCACCAATGTTTTCTGCCCTTTGCTGTTTATTAGATCCACCCAAACTAATTTTCAGAGCTAAGGTCCTTGCTCTCTACGGTCTTAATCCCATCCTTTTTTTTTTAATCAGGTCTACCACTCCTTCTTTTCCATTTTGCCTATCTCATCTAAAAGTTAAGTATCCTGGAATATTTATCTCCCAACCTTGGTCACTTTGCAACCATGTCTCCGTAATGTCTATTAGATCAAATCTATTAATTTCTATCTGCGCTATTAATTAATCTATTTTGTTATGTTCAGAATGTATCACACATTCAGATATAGTGCCTTTATCTTTGACTTTTTTCTGTTTTTCCCTGATATGGCAGGGGGATGGGTACCTATGCAGGGAGACAGAGGGAAGTAAAATGGGGGCAGAAGCAAAAGATAGAAGGAAGAAAAGTAAAAGTGGAGGGCAGAGAAACCCAAGGCAAAAATCAGAAGGGGCCACATTACAGCAAAATTTTAAAGGGACAAAGTGTGTAAAAAAGGGAAGCCTGAAGGCTCTGTGCCTCAATTCGAGGAGTATTCATAATAAGGTGGATGAATTAATTGCACAGGCAGCTATTAACAATTATGATATAATTGGGATTATGGAGACATAGCTCCAGGGTGACCAAGGCTGGGAACTCAACATCCAGAGGTATTCAACATTCAGGAAGGATAGACAGAAAGGAATAGGAGGTGGGGTAGCGTTGCTGGTTAAAGAGGAAATTAACACAATAGTAAGGAAAGCATTAGCTTGGATGATGTGGAATCTGTATGGGTAGAGTTGCGGAATACCAAAGGGCAGAAAACGTTAGTGGGAGTTGTGTACAGACCACCAAACAGTAGTAGTGAGGTTGGGGACAGCATCAAACAAGAAATTAGGGATGCGTGCAATAAAGGTACAGCAGTTATCATGGGCGACTTTAATCTACATCTAGATTGGGCTAATCAAACTGGTAGCAATGCGGTGGAGGAGGATTTCCTGGAGTGTATCAGGGATGGTTTTCTAGACCAATAGAGGGCTGGCCATCCGAGACTGGGTGAAGTGTAATGAGAAAGGACTAATTAGCAATCTTCTTGTGTAAGGCCCCTTGGGGAAGAGTGACCATAATATGGTAGAATTCTTCATTAAGATGGAGAGTGACACAGTTAATTCAGAGACTAGGATCCTGAACTTAAGAAAAGGTAACTTCGGTGGTATGAGACGTGAATTGGCTAGTATCGACTGGCGAATGATACTTAAAGGGTTGATGGTGGATAGGCAATGGGAGACATTTAAATATCACATGGATGAACTTCAACAATTGTACATCCCTGTCTGGAGTAAAAATAAAATGCAGAGCATTCTGGAGAGGGAGGGTGAACAGCCAGTTGTCGTGGTACATGTAGGTACCAACGATATAGGTAAGAAGCGAGAAGAGGTCCTACAAGCTTAATTTGGGGAGCTAGGAGTTAAATTAAAAAGTAGGACTTCAAAGGGAGTAATCTCTGGATTGCTAGCAGTGCCACGTGCTAATCAGAGTAGAGGGAGCAGGATAGTTAGAATAAATACGTGGCTTGAGCAATGGTGCAAGAGGGAGGGATTCAAATTCCTGGGACATTTGAATCCGTTCTGAGGGAAGTGGGACCTGTACAAAAGGAACGGTCTGCACTTGGGTAGGACTGGAACTGATGTCCGAGGGGTAACATTTGCGAATGCAGTTCTGGAGTGTTTAAACTAATATGGCAGGGGGATGGGAACCTATGCAGCGAGATAGGGCGAAGTAATAAGGAGTCAGAAACAGATGGTAGAAAGGTAAAAAGCAATAATGGAAGGCCGAGTAAACAAAGGCAAGAAACAAAAAGGGCCACACTACATCATAATTCTAAAAGGACAAAGGGTGTTAAAAAAACAAGCCTGAAGGCTTTGTGTCTTAATGCAAGGAGTATCCGTAATAAGGTGGATGAATTAACTGTGCAAATAGATGTTAACAGATATGATGTGATTGGGATTACAGAGACGGGGCTCCAGGATGATCAGGGCTGGGAACTCAACATCCATGGGTATTCAACCTTCAGGAAGGATAGAATAAAAGGAAAAGGAGGTGAGGTAGCATTGCTGGTTAAAGAGGAAATTAATGCAATAGTTAGGAAGGACATTAGCTTGGATGATGTGGAATCTATATGGGTAGAGTTGCAGAACACCAAAGGGCAAAAAACGTTAGGGGTGGGAGTTGTGTACAGACCTCCAAACAGTAGTAGTGATGTTGGGGAGGGCATCAAACAGGAAATTAGGGGTGCATGCAATAAAGGTGCAGCAGTTATAATGGGTGACTTTAATATGCACATAGATTGGGCTAACCAAACTGGAAGCAATATGGTGGAGGAGGATTTCCTGGAGTGCATAAGGGATAGTTTTCTAGACCAATATGTCGAGGAACCAACTAGGGGGGAGGCCATCTTAGACTGGGTGTTGTGTAATGAGAGAGGATTAATTAGCAATCTCGTTGTGCGAGGCCCCTTGGGGAAGAGTGACCATAATATGGTGGAATTCTACATTAGGATGGAGAATGAAACAATTAATTCAGAGACCATGGTCCAGAACATAAAGAAGGGTGACTTTGAAGGTATGAGGCGTGAATTGGCTAGGATAGATTGGCGAATGTTACTTAAGGGGTTGACTGTGGATGGGCAATGGCAGACATTTAGAGACTGCATGGATGAACTACAACAATTGTACATCCCTGTCTGGCGTAAAAATAAAAAAGGGAAGCTGGCTCAACCGTGGCTACCAAGGGAAATCAGAGATAGTATTAAAGCCAAGGAAGTGGCATGCAAATTGGCCAGAAATAGCAGTGAACCCGGGGACTGGGAGAAATTTAGAACTCAGCAGAGGAGGACAAAGGGTTTGATTAGGGCAGGGAAAATAGAGTACGAGAGGAAGCTTGCAGGGAACATTAAGACGGACTGCAAAAGTTTCTATAGATATGTAAAGAGAAAAAGGTTAGTAAAGACAAACGTAGGTCCTCTGCAGTCAGAATCAGGGGAAGTCATAACGGGGAACAAAGAAATGGCAGACCAATTGAACAAGTACTTTGGTCCGGTATTCACTAAGGAGGACACAAACTATCTTCCGGATATAAAAGGGCTCAGAGGGTCTAGTAAGAAGGAGGAACTGAGGGAAATCCTTATTAGTCAGGAAATTGTGTTCGGGAAATTGATGAGAATGAAGGCCGATAAATCCCCAGCGCCTGATAGTCTGCATCCCAGATTACTTAAGGAAGTGCCCCTAGAAATAGAGAAAACAGGGAATTATAGACTGGTTAGCCTGACATCGGTAGTGGGGAAAATGTTGGAATCAATTATTAAAGATGAAATAGCAGCGCATTTGGAAAGCAGTGACAGGATCGGTCCAAGTCAGCATGAATTTATGAAAGGGAAATCTTGCTTGAGAAATCTTCAAGAATTTTTTCAGAATGTAACTAGTAGAGTGGACAAGGGAGAACGAGTGGATGTGGTGTATTTGGACTTTCAAAAACCTTTTGACAAGGTCCTAAACAAGAGATTGTTGTGCAAAATTAAAGCACATAGTATTGGGAGTAATGTATTGATGTGAATAGAGAACTGGTTGGCAGACAGGAAGCAGAGAGTCAGGATAAACGGGTCCTTTTCAGAATGGCAGGCAGTAACTAGTGGGGTGCCGCAGGGCTCAGTGCTGGGACCCTAGCTATTTACAATGTACATTGTAATGAAGATTTAGATGAAGGAATTGCGTGTAGTATCTCCAAGTTTGCAGATGACACTAAACTGGGTGGCGGTATGATCTGTGAGGAGGATGCTAAGAGGCTGCAGGGTGATTGGACAGGTTAAGTGAGTGGGCAAATGCATGGCAGATGCAGTATAATGTGGATAAATGTGAGGTTATCCACTTTGGTAGCAAAAACATGAAGGCAGAATATTATCTGAATGGCGGCAGATTAGAAAAAGGAGAGTTGCAACGAGACCTAGGTGTCATGGTTCATCAGTCATTGAAAGTTGGCATGCAAGTACAGCAGTGGGTGAAGAAAGCAAATGGCATGTTAGCCTTCATAGCTAGGGGACTTGAGTATAGGAGCAGGGAGGTCTTACTGCAGTTGTACAGGGCCTTGGTGAGGCCACACCTTGAATATTGTGTTCAGTTTTGGTCTCCTAATCTGAGGGATTAAACGGGTTCTTTTCAGAATGGCAGGCAGTAACTAGTGGGGTGCCGCAGGGCTCAGTGCTGGGACCCTTGCTATTTACAATGTACATCAATGATTTAGATGAAGGAATTGCGTGTAGTATCTCCAAGTTTGCAGATGACACTAAAGTGGGTGGCGGTGTGATCTGTGAGGAGGATGCTAAGAGGCTGCAGGGTGATTGGACAGGTTAAGTGAGTGGGCAAATGCATGGCAGATGCAGTATAATGTGGATAAATGTGAGGTTATCCACTTCGGTAGCAAAAACATGAAGGCAGAATATTATCTGAATGGCGGCAGGTTAGAAAAAGGAGAGTTGCAGCTATTGAGGGAGTGCAGCGAAGGTTCACCAGACTGATTCCCGGGATGGCAGGACTGACATCTGAGGAGAGACTGGATCGACTGGGCCTGTATTCACTGGAGTTTAGAAGAATGAGAGGGGATCTCACGGAAACATGTAAAATTCTGATGGGACTGGACAGGTTAGATGCAGGAAGAATGTTCCCGATGTTGGGGAAGTCCAGAACCAGGGGTCACAGTCTAAGGATAAGGGGTAAGCCATTTAGGACCGAGATGAGGAGAAACATCTTCACTCAGAGAGTAGTGAACCTGTGGAATTCCCTACCGCAGAGAGTTGTTGATACCAGTTTGCTAGATATATTGAAGAGGGAGTTAGATATGGCCCTTATGGCTAAAGGGATCAAGGGGTACGGAGAGAAAGCAGGAAAGGGGTACTGAGGTGAATGTTCATCCATGATCTAATTGAATGGTGGTGCAGGCTCGAAGGGTCGAATAGCCTACTCCTGCACCTATTTTCTATGTTTCTATGTTTCTATGTCACCTTAGACACTGATGCCCTATTACCTTTGGTACTCTCTCTGTCCCTTCCTGACCCACTCTGCTTATTTTTACCCAAAAACCCTCCTCTGCTCTAGAGCTTTGACATTTTCTCTTGCGTTGTGTGCAAGGTGTGTGATGTGTGTGTGTGAGTGTTGGTACATCGAGATTGTTGGTGGGTGAGTGCTGTGGGTGTGGTGCTTTGGGTAGTTTGTGAAGAATGTGGCTCACATGGTGGTGTATAGCATTTGTTGAAGCATACACTCATCCTGACCCCCCGAGTGAGGTTGTTAAATTTCTTCATGCACTGTGTGTGGATCCTGGGTACCACAGTGCTGCCCGAGATGTGCTGAACTACCTCCTTCCACATGGTATGGAAGACTTGTGGCAAAGGCCTCCTACCATTTGCCAAGTAGAGCAGCCCCCCTCCATCTATCCACAGCGAAAATCAATGCTTCCAAGGCATCATCGGCTAATTTGCAGGCTCTCTTCTTGGGGCATGGATCTGTCATGAGCACACCTGGTTCAGTCATCCGGCTCCTTCTCCTTGTCCTGTTTCTGATTATCGAGACAGCTGCACAGTCAAAAATGCTGAGAATTGAGGTGCTGCAGCATCAATGAACCTCCCCTTTAAGTAGTGAATAAAGCCTATGACAATCAAGACTGCACCTAATATTAGTGCACCCTTTAAAGGGCTAGAAATTGGCCAAATAGCGCCGTAGCCCTTTTTTTTGGGCGCTAATCATGTATAACATCTTTTTAATTGCACAAATATTGTCAAACAAAAATGCGCCGAATTGGCCAAACGCTTTTTTGTGATCGCTTTAGCCGTAAAAGTGCGGCATTTTTTGCGTGCCGAAACTCCATTTCTCGGCAGTAAAAAAAACGCCCGTTCTGTGCATGCACAAAAAAAAGATATATTTTTTATCCCCCGTTTTTTTCACCCAATCCTTCCGGCATCTTCCAGGTCACGTGCAGGGTGCGCCCGCGCAGGCGCAGTACACCCAGGGCGGAATCAGTCATTTTTGAGATGGGATTTAACGATCTGCAGGCTTCAGCACAGCTGAGGAACACTTAATCAGAAATCAAAAATGCAGGATGTTTCAGCACCAGGGCCAGGAAATTCGCTCAAGATGCAAACTCGGCCTTGATCACTGTCGTCGAAGGCAGATGGGGGGAGATCTCGAGGAAGGGTCATGAAAACTACACCCGTCTGCTATGATGTGTGTGTGGAAAACTGTGGCTGAGCAGGTTTCCTGAGCGGACTCTATCCTGAGGGATCATGTCCAGTGCAGGAAGAGGTGGAATGACCATCGCAGGGTTGTCAGAGTAAGTAATATTTTTATTTATGCACTCCAATTACTTAAATTGTAAATGTGACACATGTTGATATCGCTAGGCTTAGTGTTGCACTTATCTGCCATTAATAATCGCCACACATTATAAAAACTGCTTTTTGACATCTTAAAAGATGTTTCTGCACTTCGATGTTTTCCTGATGAACCACGTGCAACTCCATGCACACAGTATGGTATACGTGCTTTGCTGCTATTTGATGACTATCTGTGAGTGCTACAAGAACAGAAGAGCCCTCTGTTAAAAATTTGTATTGTCGTCTTAGCAGGGAAAGTTGTCCCACAAGCGTTGAGAGCAGCGGAAAACAGGCGGAGATCCGGCAAGACTGGTTCCACTCACTCACCTTCAAAGTTGCGTGGCAAGTCTGATGGGTGCCTCGCAGAAATCGGCTACCCATGGGGGTGCTGAGCCCTCGTTGGAGAGTGAGGATAAGTGCTGCAAAATACAAGGTCTGGGTTGGCTCAATGTTTTGTAGTGTCTATGGGCGAGGCTTCGGTTTATGCGATGTACTGATCGGCGGGCTAGGCTTCAATTAATGCAATGTACTGTCAGCCATCGACATATAATGCAGTAGTGGTGGTCCTTCAAATGAGCCTGCGCTATGTAATTCGACTGATATCACCCTGCCCCCGTCGCTGCTGCTAACCAGTCGTCTGTTGTTTTGTATTTTGCAGATGTGGATTCCGAGTCATCAAATGCAGCAGAGGAAGCCTCCAGCTCGACGGATGCCATGGTCGAGGACCTTAGCCCTGCTGAGGAACCTCCACAGGAGGAGGCGCAGGAGGAGGAACAAATTGCCATGGGGGGGGGGGGGTGCTGTGGGGGAGCTCACGCAGGCACTAACCACTTCAACTGCAGCCACCAGGTCGTCGGATGGGGACACCACATTCGGTGGTTGTTCTGTATCCGAGGTCTCGGGTCCCAGTGGGTTGAACAAAGCACACCCAGAGCAGAAGCCCATATGACGTCTGTACGGAGGCTGAGTCACCAAAGCCACTCTGCCGAAAGGCAGGCAGACAAGCAAATGGATTTGGTGGGACTGTCTGGGGAGAGCATCTGGCTCAGCTGACAGCTCCTTGGGGTCACGGGTGGGATCTCCGCAAACATTGCATCACTATCCTCGGACATAAGGGAGGCTTTTTCGCAGCTTGTAGTTGCAACAAGGCAGAACACCGAGGCTGTCAATGCTCAGCGGCGATTGGCGGTCTCGACTCATGGCACTCCAGTCCCCAGTGCCATGCCACCCAGACTGACAGCACCAGTGAGTGATGAGGCTGAGCAACAGCCTCGCCACTCAGAAGCCGGGCCTTCCTCCGCCCCAGCTTCTCCAATGGCGTCTCCTACGTCTGTCCCCCAACAACAGCAGTGCCGTGTCTGCGCTGCTAATAAACATCTTGGGACCACCGGGGATAGGGGTAGGGGTAGGGGCGGGGGCGGGGCAAGGGCAACAATCAACGGGGGAGGGTTAAAATTAGAGGGGGTAAAGGTGGCTGTAGCTAAAGGATGTTAGGTGCAGGATTGTTGTTCTTTTGTTGTTGTTGTTGTTTGCTGTTCCTTTTATTCAAGTAATTTAAGTAAAATTTACATTTCAAAAGTTTTAACATTCAAAAATGTTATTGAAGTTACTAAATGAATGTTTACAACATTTCATTAATGTACAACTGTACAAATGTTTAATAAATTTCAATTTATTTTTTATCCTGAACCAAACTTGCGCAGTGTCTCATTTGAAGATTAGCAGGGGGGAAGTAGTCACAATGGTGGGATAGATTGGGCAGTCAATGATGAAACGTGCCGTTCAGCCTTCGTGCAAAGCATTGAATTATCAGCTGCTGGCGTCAGGCTTTTGCAGTGGGGAAAGCTGCACGAGGCCTACTCCCCTGTCGTCGTGGGGATGGTGGTGGCATGGTTGCTCATTTTCCTCCTCCTCCTCCTCCCCCCCCCCCCCCTCTCTCCTGAGGTGGTTCTGCAGTCACCAGTGGCAAATCCTGTTCCCTCATGATGGCTAAGTTGTATAGTATGCAGCACACCACAATGAACTCAGAGACCTGCTCAGGGCAGTATGGCAGGCAGCCTCGAGAGTGGTCCAGGCATCGGAAGCGCTGCTTGAGCACTCCAATTGTCTGTTCGACGATGTTGCATGTTGCTACATGGTTCTCATTATAGCGATGCTCGCCTCTGTCTGAGGGTTTCGGAGTGGGGTCATGAGCCAGGTGGCGAGCCCGTAACCTTTGTTCCACAGCATCCAGCTCTGGTTGATGCTCGAACAGCTGTGAGACAGTGCTCTCACGCAAGATGAAAGCGTCATGGATGCTCCAAGGAAATTGTGTATTTACTGCTATGATGTGCTGAGTCTGGTCACACACTATCTGTACGTTCAGGAAGTGGAATCCCTTTCAGTTTGGGAAACCTCTGGATCCTCAAAAGGTGCTCATAGGGCAAAGTGCGTACAGTCAATGGCAGCCTTTACCTTCGGGAAGCCAGCAATTCATGCAAAGCCTATAGCCCTCTTGTTTTGTGCCTACATGGTCATTGGTAAGTTTATGAAGTCCTACGTGCGTGCATACAGTGCAGTAGTCACCTGGCGAACGCAGCGATGTTTAGCGAACTGTGAGATGGAGCATATGTCCCCTGCTCATGCCTGAAAGGAACCGGAGGCATAGAAGGCAGGTGCCGCAGTCACCTTGACCTCAAAGGGCAGTGCAGTCCTCCTCACGTTTCTAGGCTGAATGTCTGCCTTTATGAGCTGGCATATCTCTGTGACCACCTCTTTTCGAAAGCGCAGACTTCTAACGCACTGTGCCTCAATCAGGTGCAGGTATGAGCGCTCTTCCCTGAAAATTCTTGGGGTGTAAGGCCTCCTCCCCATACGTCTACGGGCTCTTTGATTACGCTGATAATGCTGTTCAATAAGCCTTCTTCCAGATTTATGCTCCATAGAAAAAGCAGCCAGCAATAATGGCAGAGATAGCATTGGCCTCATTCTTTTTAATTTCCTGAAGTGTCCTTAAATGTCCTTAAAAACAGTATAACATTAAAGTGTAAAAGGCTGCCTGCCCTCCAAATGCTTTAATTCACTGAACTGTAGCTCCATTTTTCAAGATGGCGCCATTAGCGCTGGTTTCATTGTGAATCTGACCTGTTAAAACTTGCATTTTTGGAGCATTTTTTGGTGTGTTTAAAAATGGCGAGATTGGCCAATTTTGCAAAAACGGTGATATCGGAGCATTTGGTGCCCAGTGATGTCACAAAAACAGTCCAAAAAAAGGGCGGACGGTATTTTTTACAGTCGCCGTTAAACCGCTGGCCAATTTTGAAAAATGATGGTAAATTTTTTTAGTGCCAAAAAACACAATTTTACTGTGAAAAAATGGTGGTAAAACAGGTGCAAGGCTGGCCAATTTCTAGCCCTTTGAGTGTAATGCCAATGAGCTTGGGTTTTAAGACTTGTATTAGCGGTCCAATCACTTTTTGAGCAGTGAGCATGCATTTTGCATGCAGTCTAAAGCATAAGTGCCTGCCGCTAATTCGCTATTGGCGTCGCCCATTTATTGGCGATAACGAATTTCTAGCCCCACAGCTACTTTAGAAGAACATGTTACTGAGTATTCACATTTATCTGAAAATATAGTCTCACAGAACTTAAACTTGTCATTTGGATTGGCTAGCAGTTAGTGGCTGCAATAATGGTGATGGCAAGTAGAGAGTAATATTTCATTCACTTTAAAGGCAATATTTAACCCCCGAGGCCACTAAATGTAGTAAATGTGTCAATAACAGCATAATGTTCTCCATGAATGATGATTATTTGTTAAAACTAAAGTGGCATAATGAATTATGAAGGAAAGATTTAAAACAGGAAACCGTGATCTGGTCAACTCATTGTGATACTTTGATAAATGGAAGAAATAAATTACTTGGAACTGGGATAAAGCAGAAATAATGGGCTCAGTTTTCCCCAGTGATTTGCACTGATTTTTTGGCGTGCCGCTTTTTTTGGCCTAAATTTTAAAATCTAAGTTTCGGAAAGGTTGTCGCCAGCGTAACTCAGTTAGTTACGACTTTTTTAGGTTCATTTTTTTTTTTGAGTCACAGGGGGCGTAACCTGATGTCTGCGCCAGTTTTTCACAATCATGCAAATTGGGCCAACTTACATTTCTCCGAAGACACCGTATGTGGCCACTCCCAAAAAAAGCTTCTGGGCACTTAAGAAAAACCAGCGCACATCAAAAAATCGGCGCAGAAAGACACCATTGTTTTTAGGCAAAGTTTTGAAGGGAGTCAAGAACACATAAATATGCATCATGAAACTTAAATTTTCCAAGTGAAAATGCAGAAAATAGAAGTTTCATGCAATTCTTTAAGATTGGATTTTTTTTTTAAAGTGCCACACCATCACCGAACGTCTCCAAACCGGGCTCGAGGGTCGGAGCACGACCGGCAGAATCGGTCCCTCGTTCGGACAGAGGGGCTCCGGGCTCGGCTTCAAAAGAAGCCCGGGGTGGCGGGGTGGGGAGGGCTGTGGAAGCTGAACTGAAGAGATGAGAACAATTAAACTATGCTATTATGCATCAAATGAAGCCCGGGGATTGGTGGTGGAGGGAAGAGAGTGGGAGGGGGGGGTGGTGGTGAGGGAGGTGGAGGGCCGAAGGGGGGGGTGGGAGGGAGGTGGAAGCCAAACTGAAGGCATGAGAAGCCTTACACTATTCAGAAAGCAGCATCAAATGAAGCCCGGTGGGTGTGGAAGCTGAACTGAAGGGCTGAGACCCCTTACACTATGCCACTATACGGCAAGCAGCATCGAATGAAGCCCAGGGCAGGGGAAGTGGGGGGGGGGGGGTAAAGAGGTGGAGAGGTAATTCCACCATAGCTAGTTCCCCATGTCATACTAATGAAACTGCCTGCACACATTGCAACTGAAATGCCACCATTTTTAATTATGCTGATACTGTCACAGTGCTTCCCCTTCCTAACAGTCTGTGTGCATTGTGCTGCACTACATAAACTGATGCTTCTCCTTGATGCTACCCCTGGCCTCATTGTCCGCATGCATGATGAAAGGCTCCCAAAGCAAGCGCTCTACTCGGAACTCCTACATGGCAAGCAAGCCCCAGATGGGCAAAGGAAACGTTTCAAGGACACCCTCAAAGCCTCCTTGATAAAGTGCAACATCCCCACCGACGCCTGGGAGTCCCTGGCCAAAGACCACCCGAAGTGGAGGAAGAGCATCCGGGAGGGTGCTGAGCACCTCGAGTCTCGTCGTGCAGAAAACAAGCGCAGGCAGCGGAAAGAGCGTGGCGAACCAGACTCCCCACCCGCCCTTTCCTCCAACGACTGTCTGTCCCACCTGCGACAGAGACTGTAATTCCTATATCGGACTGTTCAGTCACCTGAGAACTCACTTTTGGAGTGGAAGCAAGTCTTCCTCGATTTCGAGAAACTGCCTATGATAATGACCCCCTGGATAGAGCCTTTGAGATGACTGGCAGTTTTATGTGTTTGAAAGACTTTTGGGACATAACAAAAAAATAGTTCAGTGAAATGTTAAAAATATGAAAAAAGCTGAAACCTTTTAAAACATTTTTTTCTTGGCCTGAGATTTTCTTAAAATTGCGATAACAGTCCCATCTTTCCAAAAAGGGCCAAAGCAGTACATTTATGACTGACTTTATATGCCATCAACTCAGTTGTGAATAGTTGAAGCCCGAACATGGACCCTTCGGGACACCACGAGTCACATCCTTCCAATTTGAGTATCGACCCATTATCCTTATGGCCTGTCTCCTGCCACTCAGCCAATTTCCTAACCAGGTCAATAATTTGCCCTCAATTCCGTGGGCTTCAATCTTAGTTAACAGTCTATTATATGGGACTTTATCAAATGCCTTCTGCAAGTCCATATAAATAACATCTATAGACATTCCCCTGTCCACTACTTTAGTCACTTCCTCAAAAAATTCAATCAGGTTTGTCAGGCATGACCTACCTTTCACAATTCCATGCTGGTTCTTACTGATCAACTTATTTATAGACTCTAGCTAATTGGTCTATAATTCCCTAGTTTCCCTCTCTTGTCATTTTTAAATAGCGGAGTGACATGCACAATTTTTCCAATCTAAAGGGAATCCTTATTAGTCAGGAAATTGTGTTAGGGAAATTGATGGGATTGAAGGCCGATAAATCCCCAGGGCCTGATAGTCTGCATCCCAGAGTACTTAAGGAAGTGGCCCAAGAAATAGTGGATGCATTGGTGGTCATTTTCCAACATTCTATAGACTCTGGATCAGTTCCTATGGATTGGAGGGTAAATAATGTAACCCCACTTTTTAAAAAAGGAGGGAGAGAAAAAACAGGGAATTATAGACCAGTTAGCCTGACATCGGTAGTGGGGAAAATATTGGAATCAATTATTAAAGATGTAATAGCAGCGCATTTGGAAAGCTGTGACAGGATTAGTCCAAGTCAGCATGGATTTATGAAAGGGGAATCTTGCTTGACAAATCTTCTTGAATTTTTTGAGGATGTAACTAGTAGAGTGGACAAGGGAGAACCAGTGGATGTGGTGTATTTGGACTTTCAAAAGGCTTTTGACAAGGTCTCACACAGGAGATTAGTGTGCAAAATTAAAGCACATGGTATTGGGGGTAATGTATTGACGTGGATAGAGAACTGGCTGGCAGACAGGAAGTAAATAGTAGGAATAAACGGGTCCTTTTCAGAATAGCAGGCAGTGGCTAGTGGGGTACCGCAAGATTCAGTGCTGGGACCCCAGTTATTTACAATATGCATTAATGATTTAGACAAAGGAATTGAATTTAATATCTCCAAGTTTGCAGATGACACTAAGCTGGGTGGCAGTGTGAGCTGTGAGGAGGATGCAAAGGGTGACTTGGACAGTTTAGGTGAGTAGGCAAATGTATGGCAGATGCAGTATAATGTAGCTAAATGTGAGGTTATCCACTTTGGTGGCAAAAACAGGAAGGCAGAATATTATCTGAATGGTGACAGATTAGGAAAAGGGGAGGTGCAATGAAACATGGGTGTCATGGTACATCAGTCGTTGAAAGTTGGCATGCAGATACAGCAGGCGGTGAAGAAGGAAAATGGCATGTTGGCCTTTATAGCGAGAGGATTTGAATATAGCAGGGAGGTCTTACTGCAGTTGTACAGGGCCTTGGTGAGGCCACACCTTCAATATTGTGTACCGTTTTGGTCTCCTAATCTGTGGAAGGGCATTCTTGCTATTGAAGGAGTGCAGTGAAGGTTCACCAGAATGATTCCCGGGATGGCAGGACTGACACATGAAAAACGACTGGATCGACTAGGCTTATATTCATTGGAATTTAGAAGAATGAGAGGGGATTTCATAAAAACATATACAATTCTGATGGGTTTAGACAGGTTAGACAGGTTAGATGCAGGGGAATTCCAGAGCCAGGGATCACAGTCTCAGGGTAAGGGGTAAGCCATTTAGAACCAAGATGAGGAGAAACTTCTTCACTCAGAGAATTGTGAACCTGTGGAATTCTCTACCACAGAAAGTTGTTGAGACCAGTTTGTTAGATATATTCAAAAGGGAGTTAGATGTGGCCCTTATGGCTAAAGTGATCAAGGGGTATGGAGAGAAAGCAGGAATGGGGTACTGAAGTTGCATGATCAGCCATGATCATATTGAATGGTGGTGCAGGCTAGAAGGGCCGAATGGCCTACTCCTGCAACTTTTTTCTATGTTTCTATGTTTCTAAAGGAATGGTTCCTTATTGAAAAGAACGTTGGAATATTATAGTTGGGGCATCTGCAATGTGCTCACCTACTTTCTTTAAAAACCTGGGATAGAAACCATCTGGGCCTGGGGGCTTGTTGTTCTTTAGTGCCATTATTTTCTTCATTACTTTCATTTTACTTATGTTAATTTTATTGAGTCCCTGTTCCTGATTCAATATTAGTTTCCTAGGGATTTCTGGCATGCTATCCTCTTCCTCTACTGTAAATGCTGACACAAAGTAATTATTCAACAGGTCCGTCATTTCCTTATCATTCACAATATTACTGCTTTCAGTTTTTAAGGGGCCATCATTACTCCTGACTACCCTCTTTTTCCCAAAATAATTGTAAAAATTATTTGTGTTGATTTTTATATCCCTTGCAAGTTTCTTTTCATACTCCCTTTTTGTACCTCTTACTATCTGTTTTGTGACTCTTTGCAGTTCTTTGTATCTTTCCCATTCGCTAGGATCTGTGCTATGTTTTGCATTTTTGTATGCTTTTTCTTTTAGTTTTATGTTGTCCCTTATCACTTTAATCGTCGATAGCTGTTTTATTTCTGGCAAGTAGAGCTTTTGCCCCTCAGGGATATAAACTAGTTCTGTACCACCTTAAATTCCTTTTTGAACATCTCCCACTGATCTTCTGTCACTTTACCTATTAATAGATTTGCCCAGTTTACTATGGACAGTCTTTGTCTCATCCCGTTGAAGTCAGCCTTACCCAAATCTAGAATTTTAGTAGCTGTTTTGCGTTTCTCCCTTTCAAACGCTACGTTGAACTTGATCATGTTATGATCGCTATTGGATAAATGTTCATGCACAGTTAGGCTTTAACTAAATCTGACTCATTACTCATTGCTAAATCTAATATGGCATGCCCTATTGTTGCCTCCAGGATATATTGTTGTAGAAAACTATCCTGGACAGTCAAAAAATTCATTGCCTTACTGACAGGTGCTAGTCTGCTTATCCCAATCTATATGAAAGTTAACATCTCCCATTAAAACCACTCTGTCTTTGCTACATTCTTGTCTAATCTCTGCATTTATACAACCTAGCACTACATTGCACTGATTATTGCACAGTGTTCAGATCCATTTGCAATTCCTCATGTGCCTGCATGCAGCAAGACCTGGACAACATCTAGGCTTGGGTAGATAAGTGGAAAGTAACAGTCGTGCCACACACATGTCAGACAATAACAATTTCCAACATGAAAGAATTTAATCACTTCCTTTTGACATTCAATGGCATTACCAACACCAAATCTCCCACCATCAACATGCTGGGGATCGCTATTGATTAGAATCTCAACTGGATCAGTCATATAAATGCCATGGCTGCCAGAGGCTGGATATTATGTGGTGAATGGGTCACCTCCTGACTCCCTAAAGCCTCTTCACCACCCACAAGGCACAAGTCAGGAGTGTAAAGGAATATTCTTCACTTGCCTGGATAAGCGGAGCTGCAACAACTCAATAAACTCAACACCATCCAGGACAAAGCAGTCCACTTGATTGGTAGCCCATCAACTAATTATCTACTCCCTCCACCAGTGGCACACTGTGGCTGCAGTATGTACCACCTGCAGGATGTACGACAGAAACTCACCAAGACCTCTTCGGCGGCACCTCCCAAACCCGCGACCTCCACCATCTCGAAGGGCAAGGGCAGTAGGTACATGGGAACATCACCACCTCCAAGTCACACACCATCCCGACTTGGACATATATTGCCGTTCCTTCATCGTTATTGGGTCAAAAATGTTGAACTCGCTACCGAACAACAGTTTGGGAGTAGCTTCACCAAACAGACTGCAGCGGTTCAAAAATAAAGCTCATTGCCACCTCCTCAAGGGCCACTAAAGATGGGCAATAAATGCTGACCTTATCAGCAGCATGCAAATCCTGAGAATGAATAATACTAGAAAGAAAGGAAACATTTCACATTTATTGTTCTGGCTGGTCAAGGAACCTTCTAGCAATATTTCTGGATTTTTCTATTGTCCAAGGATAGGAGATTGTTCATATTCCTCTGTTACCAGAAACTATAATGACTTGATTGTCATGCAGGAAACACACTTGTGGTGGGAATGTGGCACATGGCTTTAACTACTTGTCTACCACTCCAACTATAAAGTCTTTAGGGACATTTTGTACTCTCACACTCTCAGCTTTTCCTGTTGAAATCACAATCTGTTGCACCAGCTGTGATCAATTGAGTCAGCACAGACCAGTGACCAAACCAATCATACCTTCTAGTAGTACGACACTACACTGTCCTTTACCCTCAAGACTGTCAGCAAAGCTACACTGAATGTTATAATGTTTTTCAGGTGATGTACCTCATTATTTGTAAACTCAGGGTATTCATTTCATTTAGAATCCTGCGAGATTATTAAATGAGGGAATTTTGTAAATATTGGCCTTGAAGTTGCGGTGGATAATAACAGTGAACTAACTACGTTCGTCGTTGTTAACCCTCTGAAACTGACCGCAACTTCAGAATGTAGCACCTGCGCATCTATACTCGGAAATCCTGAAGTTGCGGTCAGTCATTCACGGCTCCGACACTGGCTGCGCTGTGGCCCCTCCCCCCCCATAGACGGCAATCAGTGTAATCAGTGAAACTGACAAAAACGGGCTCTTCTATGAAAATATCACCGTTAAATACCCCATTAAAAGTTAGGCTTTATTGGATTATGTGTAACTGAGGTTTAACAGTGTATTGACTGCTAAACAAACGTTATGGATCTGAAAAACTATTTTTAATTTTGTGGAGTATCAAATTTCTCCATTATAATAAAATTCAAATTTTTAAGAAACTCTAAAAAAAGTTATATATTTTTTTTAATTCTTCATATTTATTTCAGCTTTACCTTTTCCCCATGTGAGAGCCCCAATCTTTGATTTGTTCTTTGTAATATTTTTTCAAAAGTCTGAATATAAGCAACTTCTTCACTGGCTGCTTCGACAGCTTGTTGATGTCACAGCAGCATTGTGTTAGGGATTCCCACTACATTGCACTGATCTCCATTGCACGTCGACAAAAGGCAATTTTCTCACCACAGAGATCGTGAGATCTTTGGGGGCAGCTTTCTTCGGGGTCAGCGGTGAACGCCTTTGCTTCGGCCATAATCGCAAATTCCAGGCCATTATCTTCAAATAATAATTTGCCAATGTCCAGGCCTAAAAATGATCAAAATATCCTTTTCAATGTGTTGTCTATGGCCATCCTTCCCGCAATTCTATATTTGAAGAATATATCCAATCAGGTTTCTGCCCCTGCCACAGCAATGAAATGGCCTTAATCAAAGTCACAAATTGCATCCTCTGTAACTGTGAC
Source organism: Pristiophorus japonicus (assembly GCF_044704955.1). Lineage (NCBI taxonomy): Eukaryota > Metazoa > Chordata > Chondrichthyes > Pristiophoridae > Pristiophorus > Pristiophorus japonicus. The sequence goes on from NC_091982.1 coordinate 22,559,859, forward strand.
CATGGGTGCACCATCCCTCCCTGTCTCTCTCAATCTCTTTGCAATCTTTGACATGACACACAGTGATGCACCTTTAACCTCTCCCTTGTGGATGCCCAAGATGCGCCCACACTGGCACAGACTTATTGAATTAGAATTATTCAAATTAGCTGACAGGTTCCACCCCCAATACTCCGGTGGCATCAGGATCGGAAGTCATAGGCACATTGAGATTCCTGCTCCACTGCACAAACAATGGCGGGGTCCGATCAATCAGTTTTACTTCAGTAAGTCTGGAACACGACTTCAAATTAAATTGTGAAGGCACAACAAAGGAACACATGTTCTAACTGGTGATTGTCAGATTTAGGATTGATGTTGAAATTCTTCTTCTCATGAACATTGATCAACCCTTGCATTCCCAGGTAGGGCAGTGCAGGCAGAAATCCTAGAATCATTTAATAAACAACTGGATGGAGGGCACTGTATGTGATGATGAGCTAGAGTAGACTGATGTGGTTACTCACCGGTGGTTATTTTATGATGTCAGAAGGGCAGTAAAGTCAAAAGGACAACAGTTCAATATAAAAAGAAAACTTCAACAGCCTCAAAGGTCAACTATACAAACAATGACATTTGCTTATAGATATAAACATTAGACCCATCGACACTCAATTTTCAGAACTTTTAAAAAAATGAATAAAAGACAACGCTAAGATATATCATATTCTCTTTTAATTACAACAGTTTCCACATGATGTGTTATAATGATACCATACATGCGATTTAACACAAAGCTTTTAAACTATATGGAAAATTATGTAAATGGATTCATTCTCTTAAACAAAGTGCTGCAAGTCAATGGATTTCAGTATTCAGACATGCTCTGCAATATTGATCACTCAATATTCGTAACAGTGGTGTTTTTCTACTGCAGTCTTCCATTAATCCCTGGCATCTGTTAATAAACTTGGCAAGATCAGCAGCACCAACTCTCCTTCATCGCTCCATGCTGACATAATCTGCTGATATCAACTGGGGACTTGGAGCGAAGCATTAGGTGAACTATTTTTAACATATTTTGCCACTACAGAGCAAATGTCCAATTGATTATTTATGCTAGAGATGACCATTCTAAAGTTAGAAAATTTGACAAATGTTACTCATTCCATAGCTGTGCAGAATACAACATTTCATGAGGAGTGCTGCTGGATATTTGCAAGGCTTTGACTCTTAAAGGAAGGCCTCTGAGAACACCACTTGCTCCCAGTCCTGGAAGCTCTAGTTGCAATCCCCCTTGGGCTGCAGCATGACATGGAGATGAAGCAGAGGCAGAAAAGGGGACAAGCTACTCACAGATGGAGGAAGAGGAAGATGCAGAAGAGGAAAAAGCAGAAGAGGAGAAAGCAGAAGAGGAGAAAGCAGCAGAGGAGGAAGTGGAAGGAAGGTGACAACCCAGAGAGCCCCTTTCTGGCCGGGATATTCGGGATTGAATCATCCGCCTGCGGTAACAGTGAAAATAACTCCAATTTCCCTTTCAACATTTGTCCCACACCTTATGTTTCCTCTGTTACTGATCATCACAGTGACCTGTTGGCCACAATGCTGAAATAAAAGCAACCACAAAGTTTTCCAAACCAACTTTATCCATATATACATCCAATATTACATCAAGAAATCAATTAATCACCCTTGTGCATTCACTTAGTGACTGTCTTGCATGTGCCTTTGCCTATCCTAGTGATGTTACGCAGTGCTATGCAGGATGACTGGTGGAAGGCTGCTGACATTCAGTGGGGAGCACTGCAGATGGCCTTGCAGAATGACATTGAGGAGCTGATGGCTGGAAGTATGAAATCAAATGACGGTGTTTCTTCTTCTTCACTCTCCTCTCCCTCTTCTTGGTCAACCACCAGCTGGGCAGACTGAATTTCTTTGTGTCTGAAATGTGGAAGGTACAAGGATAGGGCTGTGGTGAGGGGAGGGGTTAAAGCAAGAGGTGCATGCTTATACCATGTGCAGCTTGTATATCAGAATAGATTGTGGGATGAGGGGAACATGGGATGTGAGAAGGAGAATAACGTATGAGGATACTGGCATTTTGTATTTTTTCAGCCCTGCCACTGTCCAAAGGCTCAGCCATGCCCCTGACAAGAATGGGCAGCACTGTCTATTCCAAGAGGGTGAGATGAAACTAGGAATGTGAGGTATAGCTCATGATTGGTAGAGATTGTTGGTAGATGAGTGAAGGAGGAGGTCATGTATTGAGCAGTGTGTGAGGCTAGTGATACAGTTGATAGGAGGTGGCTTTCAAAGATGCATTTACTGACCTTGACCACTCATCTGAGGTCATGAAACTTCTTTGGGCACTGGACCCAGGTCCTGGTGGCGACACTGCTGGCAGTGGCAGCCTCGGTGATCTGGTCCCATGTCATTCTTTTTGGAGGTCCTCCTGGCCCCCTGTGGGTAGAGGACCTCTCTTGGTGTGTTCACCCCGTGAACAAAGGCCTTGAGTGCTACATTCGAGACCCTGGATGCTCTTTCCTGACCTGTTGAGCCATTTGTGTTGGTGCTGGAGCACATTTACCATTTTTGATAAGCAGAAGGTGTCTCACCTTTAAGAGGTGCAGACTGCCTAATGCTGAAGCAATTTTCATTGTTTTTTCTGCAGAAGACAGCTCAGCTTTAAGAGCTGCAGACTACCTTTAAGCGGAGCAGGCTTGCTTTAAATAAAGCTAGCCTCATTCCAGCAATGTGAACTTCGGCCCCCTGCTGAGCACACAGCTTGTCAGCAGTGCAGTCATCATCATAGGCAGTCCCTCCGAATCAAGGAAGACTTGTTTTCACTCTTAACATGAGTTCTTATGTGGCTGTACAGTCCACAACGAGAACCACAGTCTTTGTCACAGGTGGGACAGATAATCGTTGAGGGAAGGGGTGGGTGGGACTGGTTTGCCGCAAGCTCTTTCTGCTGCTTGCCCTTGATTTCTGCATGCTCTCGGCGACGAGACTCAAGGAACTCAGCGCCCTCCCGGATGCACTTCCTCCACTTAGGGCGGTCTTTGGCCAGGGACTCCCAGGTGTCAGTGGGAATGTTGCACTTTATCAGTGTGCAGTGTGCAGAACAATCATGATAATTAACAGACAGCATGAAGTTGACATGCTGCCGGCACTTTTTGAACAGACGCGGACATAACTCGCATCACGATGCCTGTGTCCATTTTTTGTCGTTATCGAATTTCCTGGCTGACGGGTCCTGACAGTCAAAGCATGCAGATATTATCTCAAGCAACTGATTGGTTATACTTCAATATTCCAGCTATCCTTGACACCAAGGGGTGAAAAATCACCCGTGTCCATTTTTGGGTCTAAAAATGGTGGTGCACTGCATGGCTGCGATTTCTCAGCACACAGCGGGATCGATGCAGCTGGGGTAGGTGGCGTGTTCAAAGCCCGCTCCAGACTTGAACCCATCTCTCTCTGTAATCTTCCCATGATGGGGCTTGTTAAGAGGAAGCTGGTCTGATGACGTCAATTGATGACGCATCATCATCCGATTTCCTTAAAGGGATCATGCCCAACTATTTTTTGACAGGTCATCTGTCAGTCCTTTGCAGCATTGACCTACTACAAACACAGACAAACACTGCACAAAGGTGCACAGCTGTTTCCAGACTCTCCCACGACTCCCTCCAGATGTTTATGGAGGGATTCACAGCACGCAGGGAGGTTCTGTTCCATTCCAATGGACAGAAGAGACCTCCCCAGGACACAAACGCAGCCTGGTAGCACATTGCACGAGGGTACAAGCAGAGATGTCATCTGGAGGAGCTGGCTGCAGTGACGCAAACCTTTCAATGATCTCAGTAGATCACAAAATGTTACTGCAAAGCTACATTCAACCTCATCCTGCTGTGCCACTTATCACATCCCCATCACTCTACCTCCCTACCCTACTTCTGCATATCCTTACTCACACCAACTTACCTTGAACCTTCACCCATCCTTTTATTTCTCTCCGTCTATCTACATTATCACATCCCCATTTCACTAGCCACCCTTGTCCTCACCCTCATCCTTGTCCAATCATACCAACTAACAACACACAAGGGTAGGCACTTGGGTCCTTTAGCCAATGTTCATGTATAGTTAATGTTGATTTGTTGTCAAACATTTTAATCTTTATGTTCAGCACTTTGTGTTCTTGGACAGATTTGTGGGCACATTTGGAAGTGGCTTAGTGAGTTGTAGTAAATGGTGAGACATAAGGGTTCCCCCCACAATGGTGATGAGTGTGAAAGGAATGGATTGGACATTGCAGGGATGCTTTACGGATCTGATGTGGGGTGATGCCAACCTGATACATCATATGGCAGTCAGGGTGCACAGAATCAAGTGAAGTAAATCTGGCTATGGTGAGGCCGTCCCTGGCTTCCTGGGCAGCAACATGGTTGGGTACTGATGCCCTGTGTCCTGTGCAGCATCAGATGATTGTGGAGAAAGTTGGTGTTGTTGGTAGTGATTCTTGTGTGTTTAGTGATGTTGGTGTTGCGGCTGATTGTGGTGGGATTCTGAGGACCAAGTGAGATTTTTTCAAGGGCACTGATGCTGCTGGAATAGATGGCAGGTGAGGTTGAGATGACAGAAGCACCCTGTCAATGGTGAGAGAGGTTGCTCCAAGGAGTTGACAGTGAATAGAGAGTTTACTCCAAACACTTACAACCTGCATACAGCTCAAAAATCTTTACCAAAACCTGAAGGTTTCAGCTTCTGATCTGGGTGTCCTCGTATACAAATCACTGAAAATTAACATGTAGGTACAGCAAATAATTAGGAAAGCAAATGATATGTTACCCATTATTACAAAAGGATTAGCGTATAAGAGTAAAGAAGTTTTACTGCAATTATATAGGGCCTTTGTGAGACCACACCTGGAGAGCAGTGTCTAATTTTGGTCTCCATATCTAAGGAAGGATAAACCTGCCTTAGAGGGAGTGCAACGAAGGTTCACTGGACTGATTCCTGAGGCGTTTACCCTATGAGGAGAGCTTGAGGAGACTTGGCCGATATTCCCTAGAGTTTAGAAGAATGAGAGGTGATCTCGTTGAAGCATATAAAATTCTTACAGGGCTTTACAGGGTAGATGCTGGGAGGATGGTTCCCCTGGCTGAGGAGCCTAGAATCTGGGGTCACAGTCTCAGAATAAGGGGTCAGCCATTTAGGACTGAGGTGATGAGAAATTTCTTCACTCGGCGGTTGTGAATCTTTGGAATTTTCTACCCTGTGAATGCTCAGTTGATGAGTATATTGAAGACAGAGATCGCTAGATTTTTGGATATTAAGGGAGTTGTGGTAGAAGATCAGCCATGATCTTATTGAATGGTGGAGCAGGCTCAAAGGGCTGATTGGTTTACTCCTGCTCCTGTTTCTTATGTTCTTATGTTCCTCCAAGCTCCACATGAGGAGAATTAACTTACCTAGCATTTCTTCGGCGACCTCCAGCAGTTCCTTTAAGGGGTGCTGGTTAGGCCATTGTAGAACAGCATAAACAAGTTGGAAAAGGCATGGCACATGCTCCAGCTAGTTTTTCATGAATTCTGCTGAAGGACCTTGAAACATGCATAGGACCCTTCTTTGCCTACTGAAATTGAAATAATGGTGGCCGCAAGGCATATGTAAAATGAGTAGATTTACATCCAAATATGAGTATATGTTGCGCCGTTTTAAACCTGAAAAATGCCCAAAATGCATAACAAAGTCGACACCCCAAAATCCAAAGTGAATAAAATAGCAGAGCAAAGATTTCCTCTGGTCAGTATGTATTAGCGCTATTGTAATGTAATGAGAAGATTTCCTCTAGTCACTAGTAAACGTTTTATTTTACAACATTGTGATCAAGGAAAATTTTCCCCCATTATTTTGAAGTTTTAGAAATTAATGGTAGGAAACAGTGTTTACATTTTCTTGATAAATCTATTTCAATGCTAGTCTAAGCCATGGTTGAATGGTTTCTGCCTTCTTTTTGAACTATCTGTACAAACTGCTAACTTGAGTTTGGATCTGTAATATTGTAAGAAGCATTCAGCATAGCTAGCTAATGAGAATAAAAACAAAAATTGGTCTGAAAATGACCACACATTTTGAAGTGCTTCAAACATAAACATCTCACCCTCTTCCATGGCAGTCTTGATAGTGAGACAACAGTCTACACCACTAACATTTAGTGAATCTACCCCATCTGTAAAAAAATAACTTTAAATATTTTATAATAATGAGTGAAGAAGTAAGGATGAAATTGAAACCAGATACTGTCGAACAAAAACTAACTTCAGAACAGGAAGCTCTTAAACAATTATTCACAATTGTGACCATAAGTGCAGACAGATATACCTTTTAATATAGATAAGGCTACAGACAGGGATACTACGCTGACCCATTTAACACCTTGTACAGCATAAGCATATTAATCATGGAGGAATTCCTATAGAAGATCTACTACTGGGACTCTTGGGCTTGATGGTAGATATCTTTTTGTGCTGCCAGGCATCATTTTCTTAACTACTGTGACATGATTAATGTTCACCACATAGTGAAGTGTACTTTCTGAGAAGTGTTACATTTTTCATTTGACAAGAGACTCGGTCAGGATTTCTGCTGATAATGAACTCAGAGAAATATCACTCCTGGGCAATAATACCAATAACATGGATGGGATTATAGCTGGCTTGGCCAAACAACACTGAATGCAGAGAAGATATTTGATATCACTATGACACTTCCACATGCCAGAGAAACAAGTTCCAAATGATATCATGAGTCAGGCTTCAGGTAATAGTGATATATTATTCCCATAAAGATAAGAATGAACCAATCAAAATATCACAGTCAGCACTTGCTTATTGAAGATACTCCGTAAGAGTATTGACTGATACCGATTCAGATATAATTTTTAATAATGAAAATCTTTGACCAGTATTGAAAAATAACTCTGAAACAACATATTATGAAGACAGTGTAGTGCAATGAGGTAAATACTGGGCTTGGAATTCTTTGACCTGGATTAAAATCCAGTTCAGCTGGTTGGGATAAAATTTTCTTGTCCGCTGGCTGTAAGAATCCTCTGTGAAATGGATTTGTTCAGTCTCAGTCATCTTCATAATGGGAGAGGACCTACAGAACAAAATTGCTTAGAGAGGCTGTGAGATGGGAGGTGTCAGAAATGGAAAGATGTCACAGTAATATATAGGGGCTCAATGTTCCCCAGTGATTTGCGCCGTTTTTTTGGCGCGTGCCGCTTTTTTTGGCGTAAATTAAAATTTAAGTTTCCCCAAAGAATGTGCGCCAACGTAACTCAGTTAAGGTTTTTTTTTAGGTTTTTTTTTTTGCGTCATAGGGGGTGTAACCTGATGTCTGCACCAGTTTTTGTCAATTATGGAAGTTTGCCCCCCAAAAATTTCTCCGAGGTCGGCGTATGTGACCACTCCCGAAAAACCTTCTGGTGAGTTAAGAAAAAGCAGTGCACATTGAAAAATCGGCACAGAAAGTTGCTGTTGTTTTTCAGCCAGCGATGTTTTGGAGGGAGTCAAGAAGACTTAAATATGCATAATAAAGATGTTTTTTTTTTACCTTATAATGCAGTAAATGGAAGTTTGATGAAATTCTGTAAGTTTTCATAATTTATCAACTGACACGCCACTACCGAACGTCTGCAAACAGGGCTGGAGGGTCGGAGCGTCGGCCGGCAGAATCGGTCCCGCACCCGGACCTATCGGGCTTGGGGCTTGGCTGCAAAAGAAGTCCGGGTGGGGAGGTGGGGGGCTGTGGAAGGCGATCGGAAGGCATCAGAAACCTGCACTACCCATCAAATCAAGCCCGGATGGGTGGGGGTCTGTGGAAAGTGATCGGAAGGCATCACAAGACTGCACTACATATCAAATGTAGCCCGGTGGTTGGGTGGGGGTTGGGGTGAGGGGGGTTCCCGATCACTGCACCTGCTTAGACCTGGGTGTAGTCCATATCGACCTGTGGGGAACAAAGAACCTTGTTCTTCCTGCCTGCCATTTTGAGCTTCTTGCAAAGGTAAAATTTAAGCATGGGGGCAATGCTGACAATGCCATACCTTGCGCAAGCCTTTTACATGATGGTGCTGCAGAGGAGACAATTGATTCAACGTCATCGCAGGAGGAATCTCAGAGTCCGTAGGGTGATGGGCAGGAGGCCTTACCCACGTCGGGTATATCGAGGCAGGCGTTCGTACCTGCACCTGAGTGATATAGACTGTGTCAGAAGGCTGCATTTCCGCAAATAAGTTGTAACTGAGATCTGTGAGTTGGTAAAAGCAGATCTGCAACCTAGAAGCGTCATGGGGATTACTTTGTCAGTTGAAGTGAAGGTTACAGCTGCTCTTTCATTCTATGCATCCAGATCGTTCCAAGCTACAACTGGGAATGTGTGCGGCATTTCTCAACATGCAACACATATCTGCATTCAGCAGATGACTGCTGTACTATATGCCTGGAGGAGTGACTACATAAAGTTCCCCATGACCGCCAAGGCAATGAGTGACAAGGCTGTGGGCTTCTCCAGGATTGCTAGCTTCCCAAAGGTACAGGGCTGCGTTGATTTTACCCACATTACCTTGCGATCATCTTTGGAGGATTCCGAGATGTACAGGAACAGAAAAGGTTTCCACTCCATTAGTGTGCATCCTGTGTCAGTGGATGTAAGATACCCTGGGAGCGCCCATGATGTGTGCATCCTACACGAGAGTGTTATATCTGCCATGTTTCAGCAACAGCCAGAAGGGCAGAGCTGGCTACTGGGAGACAAAGGGTAGGGCCTCGTCACCTGGCTCATGACCCCTACGCGTAGCCCCGACGGAAGCTGACCGGGATTACAACATGTTGCACATTGCGATGCGCAACGTAATAGAGAGGATCATTGACATCTTGAAACAGAGTTTCCGATGCCTGGACCATTCCGGAGGCTACTCCCCTGAGATTGATAATCAGTTCACTGTTGTGTGCTGCATGCTGCATAGCTTAGCCACCGTGAGGCAGCAGCAGATGATAGTAGAAGACCTACCTGAGGTGAGAGTGGCTGATGATGATGATGAGGAAGATGCAGATGACGAGGAGGAGGAGGAGGATGAGGAAGCCATGCAACTACCTGAACCCAGAGCATGATGGTGGAGGAGGGCGGGCCGTCATGCCCCTTTAACGATTGCTCGAGCCTTGCGCCAGCAGCTCATCCGTGAATGCTTTGCTGCCTGAAGGCTCAGCGGCAACTATTCCATCTGGATCATGTTTACTGTTTGGACCTCTTCCGTAATGTTGTGTTGTGTTAATGGAACAAATAATGGAAATGATTCTTATTTACTTCAAAAAGTTGTGTTAATAATGGAACAAATAATGGAAATGATTCAGTTATAATTTAAAATATATTTTATTCAAAAGTTTAACAAACATTTGTTTGTACTTAACTTAACTTTAATAAAAATATTCTTGTATCAAACTTTACAATCACTTTCAAACTTTATCACTTACAAACTCTAAGATCACTTAAAACTTTAAGATCACTTACAAACATTTAAATTGTAAATCTACATAACTTACAAAAAACGTTTAAGTTGAGAGCAGTTACAACAGTAACAACAATAATAATAACAAGAACAACAGCAAAGAATGGCTGCACCCATCTCTCCTCCACCTTATTCTAAGACCGCCCACTGCGCTTGGTCTTGTTGACTCTACCTCTGCCCGCAGGCGGGAGTGTAGCTTTTCTCGGGTTGGTACCAAACTTATTCTTTCGAACATCTCGGGTAATGCGCACTTCTTGATAGGGGCAGGAGGACGGGAGTGGGGGAGGGGGGCAGCCGGTAATGTGGAAGGCCTGGCTTGGGCCTCTTCAGAGGCTGGTCTGGGGATTGGAGTGGGAGTGGCAGTTGATTCTGTCAACGGGCGCAGGGTCTGGGCGGATTTCCTTATTGCAGCAGCTAACTCCAAAATTCCCTCCCTCATGTGCCGTGACAGTGTCTCAACTATCTCCAACATTCCCTCTCACATGTTCACTGACAATGTCTCAGCTACCTGTGATATGTCCTCCCTCATTTTGAGCAATAGTGTGTCAACTACCTGCAACATTCCCTCCCTCAATAATTAGGGACAGTCAGCACGGATTTGTTAAGGGAAGATCGTGTCTGATTAACCAGATTGAATTATTTGAGGAGGTAACCAAGAGGGTCAATTAGATTAGTGCATACAATGTAGTATATATGGACTTTAGCAAAGCTTTTGATAAGGTCCCACATGGTAGACTGGTCATGAAGGTTAAAGCCCATGTGTTACAGGGCAAAGTGTCAAGTTGGATCCAAAATTGGCTTGGAGGTAGGAAGCAAAGGATAATGATTGATGGATGTTTTTGCGACTGGAAGGATGTTTCCAGTTTGGTTCCGCAGGGCTCAGTACTCGGACCCTTGCTTTTTGTGGTGTATATCAACGATTTAGATTTGAATATAGGGAAATGATTAAGAAGTTTGCAGACAACACTAAAATTGGCTGTGTGGTTAATAATGAAGAGGAAAGTCATGGGCTGCAGGAGGATATCAATCTCCTGGTCACGTGGGCAGAGTAGTGGCAAATGAAATTTAATTCAGAGAAGTGTGAGGTGATGCACTTTTGGAGGGCTAATAAGGAAAGGGTACACACATTAAGCAGTAGGCCACTTAATAGTGTAGATGAACAAAGGGACTTTGGAGTGCTTGTCCACAGATCCCTGAAAGTAGCAGGCCAGGTGGATAAGCTGGTTAAGAAGGCATACGGAATACTTGCCTTTATTGGCCGAGGCATAGAATATAAGAGCAGGGAGGTTATGCTTAAATTGTATAATACTTTGGATAGGCCACAGCTGGAGTATTGCATGCAGTTCTGTCTGCCGTATTAAAGGAAGGACATGATTGCACTAGAGAGGGTGCAGAGGAGATTTACTAGGATGCTGTCTGGAATGGAGAATCTTAGTTATGAGGACAGATTGGATAGGCTGGGTTTGTTCTCATTGGAACAGAGGAGGTTGAGAGGAGACCTCATTGAGGTGTGCAAAATATTGAGGGTAGTAGATAGTAAGGGTCAATTTCCATTGGTGGAGGGGTCTATTATGAGGGGGCATAGTTTTAAGGTAGTTGGTGGAAGGTTTAGAGGGATTTACGCAGAGGGTTGTGGGGATCTGGAACTCGCTGCCTGGAAGAGTGGTTGATGCAGAAACCCTCAACACTTTTAAGAGATGGATGGATGGGCACTTAAAGTGCAGCAGCCTACAGGGTTACGGACCTAGAGCTGGTAATTGGGATTAGATTGGATGACTTTTTGTTGGATGGAGCAGATATAATGTTAAGTACTGCAGGGAATAGAATACGGCCAGGGTGATCTCCTGGACTAGTTTCGATCGCCTGGATGGTTCGGAGAGGAATTTTCCCAGATTTTTCTCCCTAAATTGGCCTGGGTTTTTATCTGTTTTTTGCCTCTCCCAGGAGATCACATGGCTCCGGTTTGGGTTGGAGTGTAGAATGTTTTAGTATAAGGAGTGTCGCCGTTGTGGTGAGGTGGATTGGTTGGGCTGGGTGCTATTTGCCTTTCCGTCATTGTTCATAGGTTTATATGTAACCTTTAGGGCTGTTGACAAAGGGCCATGTGGGCCGGAATGGCCTCCTTCTGCGCTGTAAATTTCTATGTTTCTATGTTTCTCAGTTCACAGAGTATTTGAACTACCTGCAACATTCCCTCCCTCATGTGCACCGACATGGTTTCAGCTGACTGAGATATTCCCTCCCTTATGTTCCCGGACAGCATTCCCATTTCTCGTGAGAGTGTTGTTATTTCTCCCGACAGTCCCGATACCTCGTCACCCACCCCACTGATAGTGCCCAGGAGTGATCGGGTAAGGTCAGTGCTCTCTGCATTCATTGCCATCATCTGAACCACATCTGTTAAATCCTGCACCTCAGGAGAGCACGGTCAAGCTCTCCTACCCCTCCTCACCCTGGGTGTGGCTCGCAGCATCCCGGTGGGACCCGCAGCCTTGGACGGTGGGGACCTGGGTGTGCCTTGCTGCATCCCGCGTTGCATCTTGTATTGCAGCTCGGATTTTTCAAATGAGAATTAAAGTTCTCACACACAACTGACTCTTTAAAAATGGCCGATTGCAGACTGGGAGCTGTACTGCGCATACACGCCTGTAGGATTCACATCAAAAACTTCCTTTTTTTTCACGCATGCGCAGAAGGGGTGGCAGCATTTTTTCAGTGCAGACAGCAGGTTCCACCCCCTGAGGCTATAGAATAGGCTGCGCGGTGAAAATTTTGAAAAATAGAGCGGGGAAACTTGGCATATTTATTTTTGGAGTAGTTCTGGCCTAGAAAAGCGGGCGTAACTCTGACAATACACCAAAAAACGGCTTTGGGCAAAATTGAGCCCATAGTGAGGGCACTTGTAGAATCATAGAATAATACAGCATAGAAGGAGGCCATTTGACCCAACAAGTCTATGCTGGCTGTTTTGAAGAGCAATCCAGTTAGTCCCACTCACCGGCTCTTTCCCCATTTCCCTGCAATTTTTTCTGTTCAGGTATTTATCCAATTCCCTGTTATAGACTACTATTGAATCTGTATCCTCCATCTTATCAGGCAGTGCATTCCAAATCTGAATCACTGGTTGTGTAAAAAAGGTTTTCCTCTTTTGCCTCTGTTTGTTTTGCCAATCACCTTAAATCTGTGCCCTCTCATCATCGACCCTTCAGCCATTGGAAACAGTTTCTCTTTACTTACTCCATCAAAACCCTTCATGATTTTATGAGGAATGGTAGCATAGTGCTTATTTTGAATTTAAATTCAGTTAATTAAATAAATCTGGAATAAAAAGCTAGTATCAGTAATGGTGACCATGAAACTATCGCATTGTCAGAAAAACCCATCTGGTCCATTAATCTCCTTTGGGGAAGGAAATCTGTTGCCCTTACCCAGTCTGGCCCATATGCGACTCCAGACCCACAGCAATGAGGTTGAATCTTAACTGCCTTCTGAAATGGCCTAGCAAGCCACTCGGTTGTACATAAAACAATAATAAGAATAATATCGGACGGCTCACCCGACATGGACCGAGGCACCAGTTTCGGACATGGCAAAGGGCAAAGGCACACCCAGCCTAGTGAAACCTGAAGAGTACTCCTCCCTAAGTCAGGGGACTTGTGCCAATTTAGAGCAGTCCGACAGACTAGTAAAGCAACAGCCTGACATAGTCATACTCACAGAATCATATCTTTCAGCTAAAGTCCTGGACTCCTCCATCCCTGGGTATGTCCTGTCCCACCAAGAGGACAGACCCACCAGGGGAGGTGGCACAGTGGTATACAGTTGGGAGGGAGTAGCCCTGGGAGTCCTCAACATTGACTCCGGGCCACATGATATTTCATGGCATGAGGTCAAACATGGCAAAGGCACCACCTACTGATTAGCTCTTACTGCCCTCCTTCAGCTGAAGAAGCACTGTGGGTAGCATAGGCACAAAATGTACTCTGGGTGGGAACTTCAATGTCCATCACCAAGAGTGGCTCGTTAGCACCATTACTGACCGAGCTGGCCGAGCCCTGAAGGAAATACCTGCCACACTGGGCCTGCGGGAGATGGTGAGCGAGGGAACAACATACTTGACCTCATCCTCACTAATCTACCTGTCACAGATTCATCAGTCCATGACAGTACTGGTAGCAGTGACGACCACATCGTCCTTGTGGAGACAAAGTTCTATCTTCACACTGAGGATAACCGCCATCATGTTGTGTGGCACTACCACAATGCTAAATGGGATAGATTCAGAACAATGTAACAGCTCAAAACCGGGCATCCATGAGGCACTGTGGGCCATCAGCAGCAGCAGCAGAATTGTATTCCACCACAATCTGTAACCTCATGGCCTGGCATATCCCTCACTCTACCATTAACATCAAGCCAGACGACCAGCCCAGGTTCAAATGAGGAGTGTAGAAGAGCATGCCAGGAACAGCACCAGGCGTACCTAAAAATGAGGTGCCAACCTGGGGAAGCTGCAATACAGGACTACATGCATGCTAAACAACGGAAGCTGAATGCTCTAGAGAGGACCAAACAGTCCCACAACCACCAGATCTGATCAAAGCATTGCAGTCCTGCCACATCCGGTTGTGCATGGTGGTGGACCATTAAACTACTAGAAACATAGAAACATAGAAAATAGGTGCAGGAGTAGGCCATTCGGCCCTTCTAGCCTGCACCGCCATTCAATGAGTTCATGGCTGAACATGCAACTTCAGTACCCCATTCCTGCTTTCTTGCCATACCCCTTGATCCCCCGAGTAGTAAGGACTTCATCTAATTCCTTTTTGAATATATTTAGTGAATTGGCCTCAACAACTTTCTGTGGTGGAGAATTCCACAGGTTCACCACTCTGGGTGAAGAAGTTTCTCCTCATCTCGGTCCTTAATGGCTTACCCCTTATCCTTAGACTGTGACCCCTGGTTCTGGACTTCCCCAACATTGGGAACATTCTTCCTGCATTTAACCTGTCTAAACCCATCAGAATTTTAAACGTTTCTATGAGGTCCCCTCTCATTCTTCTGAACTCCAGTGAATACAAGCCCAGTTGATCCAGTCTTTCTTGATAGGTCAGTCCAGTCATCCCGGGAATCAGTCTGGTGAACCGTCGCTGCACTCCTTCAATAGCAAGAATGTCCTTCCTCAGAATATTTGTCAAGCATGATTTCCCTTTCACAAATCCATGCTGACTTGGACCTATCATGTCACCTCTTTCCAAATGCGCTGCTATGACATCCTTAATAATTGATTCCATCATTTTACCCACTACCGATGTCATGCTGACCGGTCTATAATTCCCTGTTTTCTCTCTCCCTCCTTTTTTAAAAAGTGGGATTACATTGGCTACCCTCCACTCCATAGGAACTGATCCAGAGTCAATGGAATGTTGGAAAATGACTGTCAATGCATCCGCTATTTCCAAGGCCACCTCCTTAAGTACTCTGGGATGCAGTCCATCAGGCCCTAGGATTTATCGGCCTTCAATCCCATCAATTTCCCCGACTAATAAGGATTTCCCTCAGTTCCTCCTCCTTACTCGACCCTCTGACCCCTTTTATATCCGGAAGGTTGTTTGTGTCCTCCTTAGTGAATACCAAACCAAAGTACTTGTTCAATTGGTCCGCCATTTCTTTGTTCCCCGTTATGACTTCCACTGATTCTGACTGCAGGGGACCTATGTTTGTCTTTACTAACCTTTTTCTCTTTACATACCTATAGAAAGTTTTGCAATCCGTCTTAATGTTCCCTGCAAGCTTCTTCTCGTACTCCATTTTCCCTGCCCTAATCAAACACTTTGTCCTCCTCTGCTGAGTTCTAAATTTCTCCCAGTCTCCGGGTTCGCTGCTATTTCTGGCCAATTTGTATGCCACTTCCTTGGCTTTAATACTATCTCTGATTTCCCTTGATAGCCACGGTTGAGCCACCTTGCCTTTTTTATTTTTACGCCAGACAGGAATGTACAATTGTTGTAGTTCATCCATGCGGTCTCTAAATGTCTGCCATTGCCCATCCACAGTCAACCCCTTAAGTATCATTGACAATCTATCCTAGCCAATTCACGCCTCATACCTTCAAAGTTACCCTTCTTTAAGTTCTGGACCATGGTCTCTGAATTAACTGTTTCCTTCTCCATCCTAATGCAGAATTCCACCATATTATGATCACTCTTCCCCAAGGGGCCTCGCACAACGAGATTGCTAATTAATCCTCTCTCATTACACAACACCCAGTCTAAGATGGCCTCCCCCCTAGTTGGTTCCTCGACATATTGGTCTAGAAAACCATCCCTTATGCACTCCAGGAAATCCTCCTCCACCGTATTGCTTCCAGTTTGGTTAGCCCAATCTATGTGCATATTAAAGTCACCCATTATAACTGCTGCACATTTATTGCATGCACCCCTAATTTTCTGTTTGATGCCCTCCCCAACATCACTACTACTGTTTGGAGGTCTGTACACAACTCCCACTAACATTTTTTGCCCTTTGGTGTTCTGCAGCTCTACCCATATAGATTCCACATCATCCAAGCTAATGTCCTTCCTAACTATTGCATTAATCTCCTCCTTAACCAGCAATGCTATCCCACCTCCTTTTCCTTTTATTCTATTCTTTCTGAATGTTGAATACCCCTGGATGTTGAGTTCCCAGCCCTGATCAACCTGGAACCACGTCTCTGTAATCCCAATCACATCATATTTGTTAACATCTATTTGCACAGTTAATTCATCCACCTTATTGCGGATACTCCTTGCATTAAGACACAAAGCCTTCAGGCTTGTTTTTTTAACACCCTTTGTCCTTTTAAAATTTTGCTGAACAGTGGCCCTTTTTGTTCTTTGCCTTGGATTTCTCTGCCCTCCACTTTTCCTCATCTCCTTTCTGTCTTTTGCTTTTGTCTCCTTTTTGTTTCCCTCTGTCTCCCTGCATTGGTTCCCATCCCCCTGCCATATTAGTTTAACTCCTCCCCAACAGCACTAGCAAACACTCCCCCTGGGACATTGGTTCCAGTCCTGCCCAGGTGCAGACCGTCCGGTTTGTACTAGTCCCGCCTCCCCCAGAACCGGTTCCAATGCCCCAGGAATTTGAATCCCTCCCTGCTGCACCACTGCTCAAGCCACGTATTCATCTGCGCTATCCTGCGGTTCCTACTCTGACTAGCACATGGCACTGGTAGCAATCCTGTGATTACTACTTTTGAGGTCCTACTTTTTAATTTAGTTCCTCGCTCCTTAAATTCGTTTCGTAGGACCTTATCCCTTTTTTTACCTATGTCGTTGGTACCAATGTGCACCACGACAACTGGCTGTTATCCCTCCCTTTTTAGAATGTCCTGCACCCGCTCCGAGACATCCTTGAGCCTTGCACCAGGGAGGCAACATACCATCCTGGAGTCTCGGTTGCGGCCGCAGAAACGCCTATCTATTCCCCTTACAATTGAATCCCCTATCACTATCGCTCTCCCACTCTTTTTCCTGCCCTCCTGTGCAACAGAGCCAGCCATGGTGCCATGAACTTGGCTGCTGCTGCCCTCCCATGATGAGTCATCCCCCCCAACAGTACTCAAAGAAGTGTATCTCTTTTGCAGGGGGATGACCACAGGAGACCCCTGCACTATCTTCCTTGCATTGCTCTTCCTGTTGGTCTTCCATTCCCTATCTGGCTGTGGACCCTTTACCTGCGGTACGACCAACTCACTACACGTGCTACTCACGTCATTCTCAGCATCGTGGATGCTCCAGAGTGAATTCACCCTCAGCTTCAACTCCACAACACGGTCCGTCAGGAGCTGGAGGCGGATACACTTCCCACACACGATTGAAGAAGGAGGCTCCATGAAAATTCCCATCCTCAATGATGGCGGAGCCCAGCACGCGGGTGCAAAAGACAAGGCTGAAGCGTTAGCAACCATCTTCAGCCAGAAATGCCGAGTGGATGATCCATCTCGGCCCCCTCCTGAGGTATCCACCAGGGCAGGAGCCAGTCTTCGGCCAATTCAATTCACTCCATGTGTTATCAAGAAATGACTGAGTGCACTGGATACAGCAAAGACTATGGGCCCTGACAACATCCCGGCTGTCGTGCTAAAGACGTGCTCCAGAACTAGCCACACATCTAGCCAAGCTGTTCCAGTACAGCTACAACACTGGCATCTATCTGACAATGTGGAAAACTGCCCAGGTATGTCCTGTCCACAAAAATTAGGACAAATCCAATCTGGCTACAACACAGGACTACATGCATGCTAAACAGCGGAAGTAGTATACTTTAGACACAGTTAAGCGATCCCACTACCAACCAATCAGATCAAAGCTCTGCAATCCTGCCACATCCAGTCGTGAATGGTGGAGAAAGCTCTATGAACATCCCCATCCTCAATGATGGCAGAGCTGAAGACTCTAACCAAGCTGTTCCAGTACAGCTACAACGCTGGCATCTATCCGACAAAATGGAAAATAGCCCAGGTATGTGCTGACCACAATAAGAAGGAAAAATCCAATCTGGCCAATTATTGCCCTATCAGCCTACTCTCAATCATCAGCAAAATGATGGAAGGTCATCAACAGTGCTATCAAGCTGCACTTACTCACTAATAACCTGCTCACCGTTGCTTAACTTAGCTTCCGCCAGGACCACTCGGATCCAGACCTCATTACAGCAAACATGGACAAAAGAACTGAATTCCAGAGGTGAGGTGAGAGTGACTGCCCTTGACATCAAGGCAGCATTTGACCGAGTGTGGCATCAAGGAGCCCCAGTATAATTGAAGTCAATGGGAATTAGGGGGAAAATTCTTCACTGGCTGCAGTCATACCTAGCACAAAGGAAGATGGCTGTGGCTGTTGGAGGCCAATCATCACAGCGCCAGGACATAGCTGCAGGAGTTCCTCAGGACAGTGCCCTAGACCCAACTATCTTCAGCTGCTTTTTCAATGGCCTTCCCTCCATCATATGGTATGTTCACTGGTGATTGCACAGTGTTCAGTTCCATTCGCAACTCCTCAGATAATGAAGCAGTCCATGCCCGCATGCAGAAAGACCTGGACAACATTCAGGCTTGGGCTGATAAGTGGCAAGTAACATTTGTACCACACAAGTGCCAGGCAATGACTATCTCCAACAAGAGAGAGTCTAGTCACCTCCCCTTGGCATTCATAACTATCAACATCCTGGGGGTCACCATTTCACAGAAACTTAACTGGACCAACCTCATAAATACTGTGGTTACAAGAGCAGGTCAGAGGCTGGGTATTCTGTGGCGAGTGAATCACCCTCTGACTCCCCAAAGCCTTTCCACCATCTACAAGGCACAAGTCATGAGTGTGAAGGAATACTCTCCACTTGCCTGGATGAGTGCAGCTCCAACAACACTTTAGATGCTTGACACCATCCAGGACAAAGCAACCACTTGATTGGCACCCCACCCACCACCTTAAACATTTACCCCCTCCACTGACGCACCATGGCTGCAGTATGTACCATCTACAAGATGCACTGCAGCAAACTTGCCAAGGCTTCTTCGATAGCACCTCCCAAACCTGAAACCTCTACCAACTGGAAGGACAAGGGTAGCAGTCTTATGGGAACACCACCACCTGCAAGTTCCCTTCCAAGTCACACACCATCCTGACCTGGAAATATATTGCCATTCTTTCATTGTCGCTGGGTCAAAATCCGAGAGCTCCCTACCTAACAGCATTGTGGGAGTACCTTCACCTCATGGACTGCAGCAGTTCAAGATGGTGGCTCACCGCTACTTTCTCAGGGGAAATTAGGGATGGGCAATAAATGCTAGCCTTATCAGTGATGCCCACACTCCATGCTTGAATAAAATTTTATTTTTCTAAAATCTTCCTCACCACCGACCTTAAACTGACTGCCCTGCAATTGCTAGGTTTATCCTTTTACCCCTTCTTGAACAAGGGTGTAACATTTGCAATCCTCCCATCCTTTGGTACCACCCTTGTATCTAAGGAGGATTGGAAGAGTGTGGCCATCAATTTTCACCTTTACTTCTCTCATGCACCTAGGATGCATGCCATCAGTACCTGGTGACTTATCCACTTTAATTACCACCAGCCTTTCTAGTACTTCCTTCTAAAAATGAGAACATGGGTCTAAGGCACATTATTGGGTTGGCATGTGGAGAGTGCTTTGATCTGAGTCCAACCAGTGCTATATCTGTCCTGGGGATGCTTGATACTGACACTAGAGGGATCATTTTGATGAGGGATAGCTTTATGCTTCCAGCAGGAGCCTTGCCTACTCAGAGTGCATATCAGAAATTTGGGCATACACCCAAATGTATGTGGGCAACTTTCATTTCTGGTACAAGTTGGTTGTTGGCACCTGTAAACCTAGCCCCAATAGGAAGCGGGTGGGAGAAAACTTAACTGTCAATGTTTTGAACTGTGGGCCAGTATTCGCCTGCTGGTACTGGGTACAGAGATCGTGGCGGAGGTGCGGTGAATGAGGGTACGGGGCCAAGAAGCGCCGAGGGCCCAGGGGCAGCACGGGCCTGCCGACACTGCGATATGTGTGTGCACTAGGTCTGTGCAGCAGAGCAGGACTCCAGTCATCCTGGTTCAACCCTTGTCACTGGATAAATGCCTAGCTCTGTCGAGCCCGTGTGGTGGCTTGATGTGCACACGTTAAAAAAATCCACGCACAGGCATCTTCCACCCCCTCAGTTGGAGTTCAGGACTGGAACATTGGGTCCCTCATTGAAACATCTGCGAACTCTTGTGGAAGCAAGTCATCCTCGTTCGAGGGACCACCTATGAAGATGATGTTGCGGGCAGCACAATTTTCATAATTATGAATTGTTTTGTGAAACCCCACATAAGTAATAAGTAACTTGGCTAATGCATAATATATATTTTAACGTTTTTTGGTACTCATCAATTTGCAGGATGTTTGTGCTGGAGAATTAACACTTTTCATTTCAAGCCTCAATGGTTGTAAATTTGTTGCCCATATTCCCAATTTGCAGTCTCTGAAGCTCCACTCCAGACACTTAGAACATAATCCAGGTTGACACTCCAATGCAGTACCTGGGGGTTGGGGATTGCTGGGATTGCTACAGCATATGACAAACCGAGGCTGAACATATATTCAGCAGCAGTAAGTACCACCCCACCCCTGCCACCAGCACTATTTAAAGGGATCATCACTCACTTATAGGTTATTGCTGATTGATTTCTACTAGTTGTTGTTGAGTTTGTAGAAGGGAATGGGGCTAGAACCGCCACTTGTTTTACATGCTTAACACCCATATAGGCACTAAATGGAAACTGATGGGCATTTTTAGGAAACTTATCGCTGAGCGTTACTTTCCCCATGTGCTTAATGTCGGGAAAAAAATATCACCACCCGCCCACTTTTTTGGGGCGGAATCAGCAGAATGGGCGAAATCAACGTCCATAATATTGCCCAGTATTACTTTCCGCATGGAATTACCGCCGAGATTCAATATTAATGCCCACCCACTCGTTTTTGTCGTAAAGAGCATATTTACCCAAACTAGCTGCCATGAGATCACCCAGCGTCAATTTCACCATCTTGCACACATATCGGCCACAATATCGCTCGCCCAAAAAAACGCCCACAAAACGTGGCTGGCACTTGTTAAATCCCACCCTTACGTGAAGAGCTGATATCTGAAAGATTTGCCTGAAAGAGCGCTGATGTGAGTGACAATGCTGACACACTGCTGTGTGTGTGCAGCTCAGACATCAATGGTGCCCATCATCTTGGTGCCAGTTAAAGTTTATGTTTATTGATGTTAAGTTGTATTTAATCCTTTCATGGTAAGGATTCACCAGTGTGTAACGGTCCAGCTATCTGAGACAATGCGCAACAAAGTTATGTTCAATAACAAAAGTTTAATACCAACATTGGTCTGAAATCATAAGGATCACAGCCAATAACACCCAACCCCCGCCTACACCCCACTTTTTCCACCATTGACATAAATCACATGTTCAACATGTCCAGCAACACAGAATACAAAGGCAAAGCAGGAGCGTGGCCCCTAGCTCCCATACATTGCAACGAATTGCATACACCCAGATGGAGATATAACACAGCCATCACCTGCGCACATGCACCTCACTTTCCTTCCCCCCTCCCCTTAATCTCCCCACCTCTATCCCTTCCCCTCCTCGTTCCACGGCGCCTGGCCGAGGAGCTCCTCAGGCGGTGCCTCATTGGGGGCGATGAAGGCAGATGCGGTCTTTGGATGGAGATGGGAGCGGGGATGCCGAGGGGGCAACATTCTCTGATGCAGAAGCAGGATCTTGGTCCTTGCTGACATCTGTCATTCGCAGGGGTGGTGCGGAACCTAGGGGTGGACCACTAGGAGGCCTGTGGCAGCAGTGTTCCTGACTATCACATCCAGGGCCTCTGCCATGCGTGCAATGTACTCAGTCATGGTGGCCAGCTGTCGGGATATACCCCACAATGCTTCGATGAGCCAATGTCTACAGTCCTCCTGGACAACTGTACCCTCTCTCCACTCTCAAGTCACGCTCGTGGAACAGACCTACCGCGTCCACGAGGCCTCCGCAGGGTCAGCGCCATCATGGGGACAAATGGGGTCCCCTGTGGCGAGTTGCTTGGGGCCGGTACCTCCAGGGTGGAGGCGGGAATGACTGGAGGACCACGAGATGGCCTGGGAGTGGAATGGTTTCTGGAGCGTGGCGATGCAGGTTCTTCAAAGTCAACGCTCTCATCAATGGAGAACAGACCCAATGGATTGACAGGGGAGAATCGGAGCTCCTCAGCACCAGATGTAGTAGGATCGTCCGCCGACTCCTGCCCCGTGCCCCCACCTTCTGGCCTCTGTGGCCTTGTCTGGGGCCACGCTGCTGGCTGAGCTGCAAAACACAACTGAGGTTATTAGAGGAGAAGGGAGTGCTAGGGTGACAAGGTGAGTCCAGTACTACACACAGGATATGCACGACAAAAGCACCACAGCTCTCAAAATCATCGCAGACATCACATTTCATGACCATCAACACATTGTGCATTGCAATGATTTTCATTTGGCCACAATTATTTCTATGACAATTTTAGAAATCATCTATCAGATACGATTGTTCGGATATGAGTGGGTGTGGCATCTATAGACTTTACATGATGCAATGGTGTAAGCTTTAGTCATGTGGCATCACATCAGCGTCTCCAGATGTGTCCGTGGCTGTCCGGGGGGTGCTTCCCCACTCGTGCGAGCACACACTCCTCCATGTCAGTGATGTTGCTGGGTATTGGTGCCCCCCCACCCATTCGCCTCTGCACGGACCTCATTGTCAATAGCTTCTTCTGTAAAAGGTGACAGGACGACATGGCATGAGATCATTGCGTGATATCATTGCTAGATACTGTCACAGAGACCGATACAACACATAACCGACAGATGTAATCATCATTATTATGATAATTATCATTCTTTACCTAAAGACGTACACTGTGACTGCAAGCTTTGAGTAAAACATTCCCGGTAAAAGTGCAAGACCTCACATCTGCTGATAGTCACTCATGACTGTTACAAATCAAATTATATAAATACATAAGAACATGTAAATCAATATAATACTTACTCTTGCGGATCCTACAAGGCTGTTCCACCGTTTGCGGCATTGGTTGCCCTCATGCACCTCGTTGTTCGCCGACGTGACCACCTCTGCTATCGCGGTCCATATCCTCTGGTAGGCTTTTGGGGTGGGTTTCCCACGCCCTCCCTGTGTCAAATCACCCCTGCAGGAGGGAGGCATTTTCCTCGTCCGAGAACCTCCTGGCTCTTTTGCACCCTCCAATGTGCTCCTCTCCCAGCTCACCGCTCTCTCCAGCGTCAGTCCCCACAGTGTGCTGTGATGCCTCCTCCTCTCTCTCCATTATAGGGCAAATTCTGTCAAATATATGGCTGGTAACACCTACTTTTTGTTTGCCTACTTGCTGTGAAGCTCTAAAGTCTCCCTCTTTCTTCCCAAAGCAGCCACACCACGCCCAGACACACCTTCAGTCCCTCTGAGCTCCCTCTTTCTCTGTCTCCTCTTCTGCGCATGTCATGGTGACCCTTGACCTCCAGAATCGCGGGAATCGAGCGTTGCCATGCCGTTGCTAAGGATGGCCACACTTTACGGCAGAAGGTCAGAAAAATTTAACACTACCACCCATTTTATATCGCTCGTGGTAACGCCCATTTTCAAAAGTAGAGACTAGGTGGTTTGAGAATATGTGAGAAGCCGGCAATTTGAAAATCCTTTTTTACTGCCCACGCCGGAAATATCGCTCATTTCTGGGCGATAACCACAAAAGTTGAGATTGTAGCCCATGGTGCTTTCTAGATTTCTTTAAATTTGCCTAAAGTCTACAAGGAGTGGTGTGGAAAGTGCACAAGGACTTGGTACTGACTTGCAAAAAGGGTCTGCTCAGACCAGTTGCTCCCAGACATGAGTGCAGTAGTTTGTACTTTGTATCCCCCTTGGCCTGCAGCATGAAAGGGAGAATGAGAAGAGGCAACACAAAGCAGGACAAGCTGCTGGAAGAGGCAGGAGGGGCAGAAGGGCTTTCAGCAGGAGGCCATATACACCAAGGGTCTTCAGGGAAAAAATCTCCTGCCTCAACCTCACTGAGGAACAGAGCGAGTGACATCTCCGTTTTACTAAGGAAGTGTACACTGAAATCTGCCACCTGATGCAGGCAGACCTGCTGTTCAGTCCACGGCCAGGATGGTATTGCCAGTGGCTGTATAAATCACTGTGGCCTCGTGTTAGGCTCCTTCCAGGTTGGAGTAGGCAACATCTGTAACATCTCACAGTCTGCCATCCACTCCTGTATAAAGGAGGTGAGTGAGGCTCTGTATGCAAAGGCAGCTAATACATTTCATTCTCTCTTGGCAGAGAGAAGCAGGCAGAGTGAGCACACAGCTGCGCCAGGATAACAGGCTTCCCCATGGTGCAGGGTGACAT
This sequence comes from Pristiophorus japonicus, assembly GCF_044704955.1. Lineage (NCBI taxonomy): Eukaryota > Metazoa > Chordata > Chondrichthyes > Pristiophoridae > Pristiophorus > Pristiophorus japonicus. The sequence goes on from NC_091982.1 coordinate 22,584,429, forward strand.
TGACTGCACACTTGTCGCTTTGTGGGCGGCACATCTAAATTAGAAGATATACCACAACCGGAAGAGATTCCACTCCCTCAAGGTACAGCTGGTGTGCGACCATATTCAGCGCATCATGCAAGTCAATGCTCGGTATCCTGGCAGCAGCCGTGGTGCCTTCATTCACAAAATCATAGAAATTTACAGCGCAGAAGGAGGTCATTCGGCCCATTGTGTCTGTGCCAGCTGAAAAAGAGCTATCCAAACTAATCTCACTTTCCAGCTCTTGGTCTGTAGCCCTGTAGGTTACGGCACTTCAAGTGCACATCCAAATACTTTAAAAATGCTATGAGGGTTTCTGTCTCTACCAACTTTTCAGGCAATGAATTGCAGACCCCCACCACCCTCTAGATAAAAAAAGTTCTCCTCAAATCCCCTCTAAACCTCCTACCAATTATTTTAAATCGATGCCCCCTGATTGTTACCCCTTCTGCTAAGGGAAATAGTACCTTTCTATGCACTCTATCTAGGCCCCTCCTAATTTTATACACCTCAATTAGGTCTCCCCTCAGCTTCCTCTGTTCCAAAGAAAATAACCCAAGCCTATCCAATCTTTCCTCATAGCTAAAATTCTCCAGTCTTGGCAGCATCCTCGTATATCTCCTCTGTACCCTCTGTAGTGCAATCACATCTTTCCTGTAATGTGATGACCAGAACTGTACGCAGTACTCTAGCTGTGGTCGACATAATGTTTTGCACAGTTCAAACAAAACCTCCCTGCTCTTATATTCTGTGCCTTGGCTAATAAAGGAATGTATCCCTTATACCTTCTTAACCAACTTATCTATCTGTCCTTCTCCCTTCAGGGATTTGTGGACTTGAACTCTAAGGTCCCTCTGTTCCGTTACATTTCTCAGTATCCTACTATTTATTGTGTATTCCCCTGCCTTGTTAGCCTTTCCCAAATGCATTATCTCACACTTACATAAGAACATAAGAATTAGGAACAGGAGTAGGCCATCTAGCCCCTCGAGCCTGCTCCGCCATTCAAAAAGATCATGGCTGATCTGGCCGTGGAATCAGCTCCACTTACCCGTCCGCTCCCCATAACCATTAATTCCCTTATTGGTTAAAAATCTATCTGTGATTTGAACACATTCAATGAGCTAGCCTCAACTGCTTCCTTGGGCAGAGAATTCCACAGATTCACAACCCTCTGGGAGAAGAAATTCCTTCTCAACTCGGTTTTAAATTGGCTCCCCCGTATTTTGAGGCTTTGCCCCCTAGTTCTAGTCTCCCTGACCAGTGGAAACAACCTCTCTGCCTCTATCTTGTCTATCCCTTTCATTATTTTAAATGTTTCTATAAGATCACCCCTCATCCTTCTGAACTCCAACGAGTAAAGACCCAGTCTACTCAATCTAACACTTCTCTGGCTTAAATTCCATTTACCACTTTTTAGCCCACCTGACCAGTCCATTGATATCTTCCTGCAGCCTACAGCTTTCTTCTGGAATGGCAGTAATCATGGGGGATTTTAACCTACATATCGATTGGTCAAATCAAATTGCACGGGTAGCGTGGAGGAGGAATTCATAGAATGCATACGGGATTGTTTCTTAGAACAGTATGTTACAGAACCTACAAGGGAGCAAGCTATTTTAGATCTGGTCCTGTGTAATGAGACAGGAATAATAAACGATCTCCTAGTAAAAGATCCTCTCGGAATGAGTGATCACAGTATGGTTGAATTTGTAATACAGATTGAGGATGAGGAAGTAGTGCCTCAAGCGAGCGTACTATGCTTAAACAAAGGGGACTACAGTGGGATGAGGGCAGTTGGCTAAAGTAGACTGGAAACACAGACTAAACGGTGGCACAATTGAGGAACAGTGGAGGACTTTTAAGGAGCTCTTTCATAGTGCTCAACAAAAATTTATTTCAGTGAAAAAGAAGGGCGGTAAGAGAAGGGATAATCAGCTGTGGATAACCAAGGAAATAAAGGAGAGTATCAAATTAAAAACCAATGCATATAAGGTGGCCAAGGTTAGTGGGAAACTAGAAGATTGGGAAAATTTTAAACAACAGCAAAGAATGACTAAGGAAGCAATAAAGAAAGGAAAGATAGATTACGAAGGTAAACTTGCGCAAAACATAAAAACGGATAGTAAAAGATTTTACAGATATATAAAACGGAAAAGAGTGACTAAAGTAAATGTTGGTCCCTTAGAAGATGAGAATGGGGATTTAATAATGGGAAATGTGGAAATGGCTGAAACCTTAAACAATTACTTTGCTTCGGTCTTCACAGTGGAAGACACAAAAACCATGCCAAAAATTGCTGGTCACAGGAATGTGAGAAGGGAGGACCTTGAGACAATCACTATCACTAACTAGCGGGTTAGTGCTGGACAGGCTAATGGGATTCAAGGTAGACAAGTCCCCTGGTCCTGATGAAATGCATCCTAGGATATTAAAAGAGATGGCGGAAGTTAAAGCAGATGCATTCGTTATAATCTACCAAAATTCTCTGGACTCTGGGGAGGTACCAGCGGATTGGAAAGCAGCTAATGTAATGCCTCTGTTTAAAAAAGGGGGCAGACAAAAGGCAGGTAACTATAGGCCGGTTAGTTTAACATCTGTAGTGGGGAAAATGCTTGAAACTATCATTAAGGAAGAAATAGCAGGACATCTAGATTGGAATAGTGCAATCAAGCATTTGCAGCATGGATTCATGAAGGCGAAATCATGTTTAACTAATTTACTGGAATTCTTTGAGGATATAACGAGCATGGTGGATAGAGGTGTACCGATGGATGTGGTGTATTTAGATTTTCAAAGGGCATTCGATAAGGTGTCACACAAAAGGTTACTGCAGAAGATAAGGGTACGCGGAAATGTATTAGCATGGATAGAGAATTGGCTGGCGAACAGAAAGCAGAGAGTCGAGATAAATGGGTCCTTTTTGGGTTGGAAATTGATGGTTAGTGGTGTGCCATAGGGATTGGTGCTAGGACCACAACTGTTTACAATATACATAGATGACCTGGAAGAGTGTAGTGTAACAAAATTTGCAGATGACGCAAAGATTAGTGGGAAAGCAGGTTGTGTAGAGGACACAGAAAGGCCGCAAAGAGATTTAGATAGGTTAAGCGAATGGGCTAAGGTTTGGCAGATGGAATACAATGTCGGAAAGTGTGAGGTCATCCACCTTGGGGGAAAAAACAGTAAAAGGGAATATTATTTGAATGGGGAGAAATTACAACATGCTGCGGTGCAGAGGGACCTGGGGGTCCTTGTGCATGAATCCCAAAAAGTTAGTTTCTAGGTGCAGCAGGTAATCAGGAAGGCAAATGGAATGTTGGCCTTCATTGCGAGAGGGATGGAGTACAAAAGCAGGGAGGTCCTTCTGCAACTGAAAAGGTATTGGTAAGACCGCACCTGGAGTACTGCGTGCAGTTTTGGTCACCTTACTTAAGGAAGCATATACTAGCTTTGGAGGGGGTACAGAGACGATTCACTTGGCTGATTCCGGAGATGAGGGGGTTACCTTATGATGATAGATTGAGTAGACTGGGTCTTTACTCGTTGGAGTTCAGAAGGATGAGGGGTGATCTTATAGAAACATTTAAAATAATGAAAGGGATAGACAAGATAGAGGCAGAGAGGTTGTTTCCACTGGTCGGGGAGACTAGAACTAGGGGGCACATCCTCAGGATATGGGGGGGCCAATTTAAAACCGAGTTGAGAAGGAATTTCTTCTCCCAGAGGGTTGTGAATCTGTGGAATTCTCTGCCCAAGGAAGCAGTTGAGGCTAGCTCATTGAATGTATTCAAGTCACAGATAGATAGATTTTTAACCAATAAGGGAATTAAGGGTTACGGGGAGCGGGCGGGTAAGTGGAGCTGAGTCCACGGCCAGATCAGCCATGATCTTGTTGAATGGCGGAGCAGGCTCGAGGGGCTAGATGGCCTACTCCTGTTCCTAATTCTTATGTTCTTATGTTCTTATGTTCTTCACTATCAACCACACGGCCAATTTTTGTATCATTCTGTAGTAGTTCGCTTTACCATAATCATTTGAGCCACCCCAACAAACCAGAGGATGGCTATTGGGCGACAAGGGCTATCTGCTGATGACCGAGCTCATGATTCCGCTGCGCTACCCATGCATACATGGGCAGCATATAAATAATGAAAGCCATACTGTCATGTGGAATCTGATAAAGCAGACCATTTGCGTCCTAAGATAACGCTTCTGCGGCCTGAACCACTCTGGAGGAACCCTGTCGTGCACATCAGAGCGCGTCTCAAGATCTGCTGCATGCTCCACAACCTCGCCATCATCAGGGCATAGCCCTTGCCACCAGCTGATGAGGAGGAGGAAGAGGAGGAGGAGGAAGCCGAAGGGAGGAGGTAACCGTAATATCTCCTTACTGCCTGCGCTGTCTTTGAACGATTCATCCGACTGCAATATATGAATGCATCCCAAATTCCAAATTCAACAAGAGAGCCCCGTGCAATATTGGAGCTTGACATTGAATTCAGGCTTTCTAGCAGGCCTGCCAATGTACCCAGCATGTTGTTGTGCATACCTATCAGCTTTGTTCTGTAGGCCGCCCCATCGAAGTCCTCATCTGAGTCCTGTGCAGCAGAACTCATGTGTAACCTCATCCTCCAGGGAGCTGGCGCTTGAGCAACCTTTTCCTCCACCCTTGCAGCAGCCCACTCGTGCTCGGTGACTCACTACGTACAGATCCCCCCTTTAAAGCCCGTGCAGTGCCAGTAATAAATTGGTAGCTGTGACTGTCAGAAAGAACGATGGTGTTTCTTCTTCATCATCACTCTCCTCTTCCTCTTGCACCAATGCCGGACTAGGTTTGATTTCTCGGGTCTCTGAAATGAAAAAGGCACAAGGGTAGTAGGGTTGTGGTGAGGAGGGGGAATGCAAAAGGTGCATTCTTTCACCATTGCAGCTTGTAAGTCAGAAGAGGTTGTGGGATGAGGAGAAGGAGGATGTGAGAAGGAGGATTAGCAATGAGCATACTGTCATGTTCAATGGTTTCAGCGCTGCTGTTGGCCATGTCCTCAGTCACAGCAACTTAATTATGGCAAGCACCGTCTTTTCAAGTCGGGTCAGGATATGGAGGCGAGCCTGTTCCCCTTCAGTTAGCTACCGCTGCCTACGATTGTGTGCCACTTTGCTCTGCAAGAGAGAGGAAAATGCGTTGTTGAGTGTGGTTCACTGTTTTTGGCTGACATTTTCGGGGACTATTGAATTTTTAGCCATTTTTCCTATCTTTACAGTACAATGACTTTGGTCCTGAAATTCATCCTTCTCCAATGTTTTCGGCATCATTGAGGAGAAAAGACAGGCTTTTTGAGAACACAATTTAAACCAGTCCTTTCTACCTTACTATACTGTGTTTGTTAGAATAAAAGTCATGTAAAAACATACTGGTATTCTTACACCATCTGCCCCCTCAGGTTGGTGTAAAAAGTCCCATGGCACTTTTTGAAGTACAGCAGGTAGTTCTCCTGATGTCCTGGCCAATATTTATCCCTGAACCAACATCAGTGAAATAGGATTAGCTGGTCAGTTATTTCACTGCTGTTGCTTGGACTATTGGCTGCTGCATTTCCCCACCTTACAAAAATGACTACACTTCATTGGATGTGAACCACTTTTAGTCGTGAAAGGGGTTAAATATACAATCAACTCGCTCCCTCCCTCTCTTCCTTCTATCCTTCGTGCCTTCCCTTCTTCCTTTCCTCCCCACAAAGGAAGCAATGAAGCATAAGCTCACTTCAGGTGGGCTGGAAATTCCCTGGGATATTGCCCCTCGTGATGGCTGGAACAAGTACGCTAAAGGGTTGACAGACGCGAGTGCCGGCATTTGTGCCGCTCAGCAATTTCAGTGTGCCGATACCAGTGGTGCAGGGGAGTACCGCCCAGGAGTGTCGCGCCGATGTACAACGCCCCCGGTATCTACCATCTTTCAAAATTTGTTTTGCGCTGAACCCGTAGCACCCCATAGTTACCCTGTCAGAGAAAGCTGGCGTGCAGAGCTGTCCCAGTGACGGTGACGGTAGGAATGACTGCATGAAGTAAGTGTGATTGTTTTTTATTTTATGATTTAAATTTATTTGAGGCAAGTAATATATAGGGAATGTTTTTTGTGTTTTTGTCCCAATTTTTTTTTGGCAAAGAGGCCTCTCTTAGGGCACTATGAAGCCGGCTCTTTAGCTCCAGATATTCAGTTTCTCACCTGGCCTAGCGCCCGAAGACAAGTGTGGAACGCTTTCCTTAGTGCTCCACTCCACCGTCAGGGCGCAATTAGCAAACCAATTCCCGGCACGAAATTTATCCACCGCCTGACATTAACATTTCAAAAAAATGTCAACCTAATTTCCAGTGTGTTCAGCAACGAGTTTCATGAATATCAAAATAAGCAAGAAACAAATATTTGCCATTCCAAGTTAATTGAGGCAGTAAATGATTGCACTTGTGGTAGGCACTCCCGCTGGTGAGTAGAAAGAAGAAGAAAGAAATCGAAAGGTGACGTCACAGCCAAGGGGGTAAGTGATTGAGCAGATTTTCTTTTTCTTTTCTTTATCAGCAAGTAACCTTTTAGCATTGATGTTGCCAAATTAAGTTAATCTAAGGGTTAAGTCATGGCAGGGGAGCTCAGACACGTGTTATGCTCCTCCTGTGCTATGTGGGAAGTCAGGGACGCTTCCAGTGTCCCTGACGACTATATGTGAGGGAAGTGTATCTGCCTGCTGCACCTGACAGACCGCATTGTGGCACTGTAACTGCGGGTGGATTTACTCTGGAGCATCCACAATGCTGAGAATGACGTGAATAGCACGTAAAGGGTACTCAGCCAGATAGGGGATGGGTGACCAACAGGAAGAGCAGTGGAAGAAAGGTGGTGCAGGGGACCCCTGCGGTCATCCCCCTTCAAAGCAGATACACCGCTTTGGGTACTGTTGAGGGGGATGACTCATCAGGGGAGGGCAGCAGCAGCCAAGTCCATGGCACTGTGTTTGGCTCTGCTGCACAGGAGGGCAGGAAAAAGAGTGGGAGAGCTATAGTGATAGGGGATTCCATTGCAAGGGGAATAGATAGACATTTCTGCGGCCGCAACCGAGACTCCAGGATGGTACGTTGCCTCCCTGGTGCAAGGGTCAAGGATGTCTCGGAGCGGTGCAGGACATTTTGAAGAGGGAGGGTGAACAGCCAGTTGTCGTGGTGCATATAGCTACCAAGATATAGGTAAAAAACAGGATGAGGTCCCACAAGACAAATTTAGGGAGCTAGGAGCTAAATTTAAAAGTTGCACCTCAAAAGTAGTAATCTCAGGATTGCTACCAGTGCCACGTGTTAGTCAGAGTAGGAATCGCAGGATAGCTCAGATGAATACGTGGCTTGAGGAGTGGTGCAGAAGGGAGGAATTCAAATTCCTGCGACATTGGAAATGGCTCTGGGGGAGGTGGGACCAGTACAAACCGGATGGTCTGCACCTGGGCAGGACCGGAACCAATGTCCTCGGGGGAGTGTTTGCTCGTGCTGTCGGGGAGGGGTTAAATTAATGTGGCAGGGGGATGGGAACCTATGCAGGGAGACAGAGGGAAGTAGAATGGGGGAAGAAGCAAAAGATAGAAAGAAGAAAAGTAAAAGTAGAGGTCAGAGAAACCCAAGGCAAAAAGCAAAAAATGCCACATTACAACAAAATTCTGAAGGGGCAAAGGCAGTTAATAAGACAAGCCTGAAGGCTCTGTGCCTCAATGCGAGGAGTATTCGGAATAAGGTGGACGAATTAACTGCAGAGATAGTAGTTAATGAATATGATGTAATTGGCATCACGGAGACATGGCTGCAGGGTGACCAAGGCTGGGAATGCAACATACAGGGGTATTCAACATTTCGGAAGGACAGACAGAAAGGAAAAGGAGGTGGGGTGGCATTGCTGGTTAAAGAGGAAATTAATGCAATAGCAAGGAGGGACATTAGCCTGGATGATGTGGAATCGGCATGGGTGGAGCTACGGAATACCAAAGGGTAGAAAACGCTAGTTGGAGTTGTGTACAGACCACCAAATAGTAGTAGTGAGGTTGGAGACAGCATCAAACAAGAAATTAGGGATGCGTGCAATAAAGGTACAGCAGTTATCATGGGCGACTTTGATCTACATATTGATTGGGCTAACTAAACTTGTATCAGTGCAGTGGAGGAGGATTTCCTGGAATGTATTCGGGATGGTTTCCCAGACCAAATGTTGAGGAACCAACAAGAGGGCTGGCCATCCTAGACTGGGTGATGTGTAATGAGAAAGGACTAATTGACAATCTTATTGTGCGAGGCCCCTTGGGGAAGAGTGACCATAATATGATAGAATTCTTTATTAAGATGGAGAGTGACACAGTTAATTCAGAGACTAGGGTCCTGAACTTAAGGAAAGGTAACTTCGATGGTATGAGGCATGAATTGGCTAGAATAGACTGGCGAGTGTTACTTAAAGAGTTGATGGTGGATAGGCAATGGCAAACATTTAAAGATCACATGGATGAACTTCAACAATTGTACATCCCTGTCTGGAGTAAAAATAAAATGGGGAAGGTGGCCAAACCGTGGCTAACAAGGGAAATTACGGATAGTGTTAAATCCAAGGAAGAGGCATATAAATTGGCCAGAAAAAGCAGCAGACCTGAGGACTGGGAGAATTTTATAATACAGCAGAGGAGGACAAAGGGTTTAATTCGAAGGGGGAAAATAGAGTATGAGAGGAAACTTGGTGGCAACATAAAAACTGACTGCAAAAGCTTCTAAAGATACGTGAAGGGAAGAAGATTAGTGAAAACAAAAGTAGGTCCCTTGCAGTCAGATTCAGGTGAATTTATAATGGGGAACAAAGAAATGGCAGACCAGTTAAACAAATACTTTGGTTCTGTCTTCACGAAGGAAGACACGAATAACCTTACGGAAATACTAGGGGACCGAGGATCTTGTGAGAAGGAGGAACTGAAGGAAATCCTTATTAGGCGGGACATTGTGTTCGGGAAATTGATGAGATTGAAGGCTGATAAATCCCCGGGGCCTGATAGTCTGCATCTCAGAGTATTAAAGAAGTAACCCGAGAAACAGTGGAGGCATTTGTGATCATTTTCCAACAGTCTATCGATTTGTTAAGCAGTGATGGGATCGGTCCAAGTCAGCATGGATTTATGAAAGGGAAATCCTGCTTGACAAATCATCTAGAATTTATTTGAGGATGTAACTAGTAGAGTGGACAAGGGAGAACCAGTGGATGTGGTGTATTTGGACTTTCAAAAGGCTTTTGACAAGGTCCCCCACAAGAGATTGTTGTGCAAAATTAAAGCACATGGTATTGGGGGTAATGTAGTAATCTCTGGATTGCTACCAGTGCCATGTGCTAATCAGAGTAGAGGGAGCAGGATAGTTAGAATAAATACGTGGCTTAAGCAGTGGTGCAAGAGGGAGGCATTCAAATTCCTGGGACATTGGAACCAGTTCTGGGGGAAGTGGGACCTGTACAAAAGGGACGGTCTTCACTTGGGCAGGACTGGAACTGATGTCCGAGGGGTAACATTTGCTAATGCAGTTCGGGAGTGTTTAAACTAATATGGCAGGGGGATGGGAACCTATGCAGCGAGACAGGGCGAAGTAATATGGAGTCAGAAACAGATGGTAGAAAGGTAAAAAGCAATAGTGGAAGGCCGAGTAAACAAAGGCAAGAAACAAAAAGGGCCACACGACATCATCATTCTAAAAGGACAAAGGGTGTTAAAAAAACAAGCCTGAAGGCTTTGTGTCTTAATGCAAGGAGTATCCATCACAAGGTGGATGAATTAACTGTGCAAATAGATGTTAACAGATATGATGTGATTGGGATTACAGAGACATGGCTCCAGGATGATCAGGGCTGGAAACTCAACATCCAAGGGTATTTAACATTTAGGAAGGATAGAAAAAAAGGAAAAGGAGGTGGGGTAGCATTGCTGGTTAAAGAGGAAATTAATGCAATAGTTAGGAAGGACATTAGCTTGGATGATGTGGAATCTATATGGGTAGAGCTGCAGAACACTAAAGTGCAAAAAACGCTAGTGGGAATTGTTGACAGACCTCCAAACAGTCGTAGTGATGTTGAGAAGGGCATCAAATAGAACATTAGGGGTGCATGCAATAAAGTGCAGCAGTTATCATGGGTGACTTTAATATGCATATAGATTGGGCTAACCAAACTGGAAGCAATACGATGGAGGAGGATTTCCTGGAGTGCATAAGGGATGGTTTTCTGGACCAATATGTCGAGGAACCAACTAGGGGGGAGGCCATCTTAGACTGGATGTTTTGTAATGAGAGAGGATTAATTAGCAATCTCGTTGTGCGAGGCCCCTTGGGGAAGAGTGACCATAATATGATAGAATTCTTTATTAAGATGGAGAGTGACACAGTTAATTCAGAGACTAGGGTCCTGAACTTAAGGAAAGGTAACTTCGATGGTATGAGGCATGAATTGGCTAGAATAGACTGGCGAGTGTTACTTAAAGAGTTGATGGTGGATAGGCAATGGCAAACATTTAAAGATCACATGGATGAACTTCAACAATTGTACATCCCTGTCTGGAGTAAAAATAAAATGGGGAAGGTGGCCAAACCGTGGCTAACAAGGGAAATTACGGATAGTGTTAAATCCAAGGAAGAGGCATATAAATTGGCCAGAAAAAGCAGCAGACCTGAGGACTGGGAGAATTTTATAATACAGCAGAGGAGGACAAAGGGTTTAATTCGAAGGGGGAAAATAGAGTATGAGAGGAAACTTGGTAGCAACATAAAAACTGACTGCAAAAGCTTCTAAAGATACGTGAAGGGAAGAAGATTAGTGAAAACAAAAGTAGGTCCCTTGCAGTCAGATTCAGGTGAATTTATAATGGGGAACAAAGAAATGGCAGACCAGTTAAACAAATACTTTGGTTCTGTCTTCACGAAGGAAGACACGAATAACCTTACGGAAATACTAGGGGACCGAGGATCTTGTGAGAAGGAGGAACTGAAGGAAATCCTTATTAGGCGGGACATTGTGTTCGGGAAATTGATGAGATTGAAGGCTGATAAATCCCCGGGGCCTGATAGTCTGCATCTCAGAGTATTAAAGAAGTAACCCGAGAAACAGTGGAGGCATTTGTGATCATTTTCCAACAGTCTATCGATTTGTTAAGCAGTGATGGGATCGGTCCAAGTCAGCATGGATTTATGAAAGGGAAATCCTGCTTGACAAATCATCTAGAATTTATTTGAGGATGTAACTAGTAGAGTGGACAAGGGAGAACCAGTGGATGTGGTGTATTTGGACTTTCAAAAGGCTTTTGACAAGGTCCCCCACAAGAGATTGTTGTGCAAAATTAAAGCACATGGTATTGGGGGTAATGTAGTAATCTCTGGATTGCTACCAGTGCCATGTGCTAATCAGAGTAGAGGGAGCAGGATAGTTAGAATAAATACGTGGCTTAAGCAGTGGTGCAAGAGGGAGGCATTCAAATTCCTGGGACATTGGAACCAGTTCTGGGGGAAGTGGGACCTGTACAAAAGGGACGGTCTTCACTTGGGCAGGACTGGAACTGATGTCCGAGGGGTAACATTTGCTAATGCAGTTCGGGAGTGTTTAAACTAATATGGCAGGGGGATGGGAACCTATGCAGCGAGACAGGGCGAAGTAATATGGAGTCAGAAACAGATGGTAGAAAGGTAAAAAGCAATAGTGGAAGGCCGAGTAAACAAAGGCAAGAAACAAAAAGGGCCACACGACATCATCATTCTAAAAGGACAAAGGGTGTTAAAAAAAACAAGCCTGAAGGCTTTGTGTCTTAATGCAAGGAGTATCCATCACAAGGTGGATGAATTAACTGTGCAAATAGATGTTAACAGATATGATGTGATTGGGATTACAGAGACATGGCTCCAGGATGATCAGGGCTGGAAACTCAACATCCAAGGGTATTTAACATTTAGGAAGGATAGAATAAAAGGAAAAGGAGGTGGGGTAGCATTGCTGGTTAAAGAGGAAATTAATGCAATAGTTAGGAAGGACATTAGCTTGGATGATGTGGAATCTATATGGGTAGAGCTGCAGAACACTAAAGTGCAAAAAACGCTAATGGGAATTGTTGACAGACCTCCAAACAGTCGTAGTGATGTTGAGAAGGGCATCAAATAGAACATTAGGGGTGCATGCAATAAAGTGCAGCAGTTATCATGGGTGACTTTAATATGCATATAGATTGGGCTAACCAAACTGGAAGCAATACGATGGAGGAGGATTTCCTGGAGTGCATAAGGGATGGTTTTCTGGACCAATATGTCGAGGAACCAACTAGGGGGGAGGCCATCTTAGACTGGATGTTTTGTAATGAGAGAGGATTAATTAGCAATCTCGTTGTGCGAGGCCCCTTGGGGAAGAGTGACCATAATATGGTGGAATTCTACATTAGGATGGAGAATGAAACAGTTAATTAAGAGACCATGATCCAGAACTTAAAGAAGGGTAACTTTGAAGGTATGAGGCATGAATTGTCTAGGATAGATTGGTGAATGATACGTAAGGGGTTGACAGTGGATGGGCAATGGCAGACATTTAGAGACCGCATGGATGAACTACAACAATTGTACCTCCCTGTCTGGCGTAAAAATAAAAAAAGGAAGGTGGCTCAATCGTGGCTTTCAAGGGAAATCAGGGATACAAGGAAGTGGCATACAAATTGGCCAGAAATAGCAGCGAGCCCGGGGACTGGGAGAAATTTAGAACTCAGCAGAGGACAAAGGGTTTGATTAGGGCAGGGAAAATAGAGTACAAGAGGAAGCTTGCAGGGAACATTAAGATGGACTGCAAAAGCTTCTATAGATATTTAAAGAGAAAAAGGTTGGAAAAGAAGAATGTAGGCCCCCTGCAGTCAGAATCAGGGGAAGTCATAATGGGGAACAAAGAAATAGCAGACCAATTGAACAAGTACTTTGGTTCGACATTCACTAAGGAGGACACAAACAACCTTCCGGATATAAAAGGGGTCAGAGGGTCTAGTAAGAAGGAGGAACTGAGGGAAATCCTTATTAGTCGGGAAATTGTGTTGGGGAAATTGATGGAATTGAAGGCCGATAAATCCCCAGGACCTGATGGACTGCGTCCCAGAGTACTTAAGGAGGTGGCCTTGGAAATAGCAGATGCATTGACAGTCATTTTCCAACATTCCATAGACTCTGGATCAGTTCCTATCGAGTGGAGGGTAGCCAATGTAAGCCCACTTTTTAAAAAAGGAGGGAGAGAGAAAACAGGGAATTATAGACTGGTCAGCCTAACATCGGTAGTGGGTAAAATGATGGAATCAATTATTAAGGATGTCATAGCAGCGCATTTGGAAAGAGGTGACATGATAGGTCCAAGTCAGCATGGATTTGTGAAAGGGAAATCATGCTTGACAAATATTCTGGAATTTTTTGAGGATGTTTCCAGTCGAGTGGACAATGGAGAACCAGTTGATGTGGTGTATTTGGACTTTCAGAAGGCTTTCGACAAGGTCCCACACAAGAGATTAATGTGCAAAGTTAAAGCACATGGGATTGGGGGTAGTGTGCTGACGTGGATTGAGAACTGGTTGGCAGACAGGAAGCAAAGAGTCGGTGTAAATGGGTACTTTTCAGAATGGCAGGCAGTGACTAGGGGGGGTACCGCAAGGTTCTGTGCTAGGGCCCCAGCTGTTTACATTGTACATTAATGATTTAGATGAGTGGAATAAATGTAGTATCTCCAAATTTGCGGATGACACTAAGTTGGGTGACAGTGTGAGCTGCGAGGAGGATGCTATGAGGCTACAGAGTGACTTGGATAGGTTAGGTGAGTGGGCAAATGCATGGCAGATGAAATATAACGTGGATAAATGTGAGGTTATCCACTTTGGTGGTAAAAGCAGAGAGACAGACTATTATCTGAATGGCGGCAGATTCGGAAAAGGGGAGGTGCATTGAGACCTGGGTGTCATGGTACATCAGTCATTGAAAGTTGACATGCAGGTACAGCAGGCGGTGAAGAAGGCAAATGGTCTGTTGGCCTTCATAGCTAGGGAATTTGAGTATAGGAGCAGGGAGGTCTTACTGCAGTTGTACAGGGCCTTAGTGAGTCCTCACCTGGAGTATTGTGTTCAGTTTTGGTCTCATAATCTGAGGAAGGATGTTCTTGCTATTGAGGGAGTGCAGCGAAGGTTCACCAGACTGATTCCCGGGATGGCGGGACTGACATATGAGGAGAGACTGGATCGACTGGGCCTGTTTTCACTGGAGTTTAAAAGGATGAGAGGGTGTATCATAGAAACATATAAAATTCTGATGGGACTGGACAGGTTAGATGCAGGAAGAATGTTCCCGATATTGGGGAAGTCCAGAACCAGGGGACATAGTCTAAGGATAATGGGTAAGCAATTTCGGACTGAGATGAGGTGAAACTTCTTCACTCAGAGAGTTGTTAACCTGTGGAATTCCCTACCGCAGAGAGTTGTTGATGCCACTTCATTAGATATATTCAAGAGGGAGTTAGATATGGTCCTTATGGCTAAAGGGTTCAAGGGGTATGGAGAGAAAGCAGGAAAGGGGTACGGAGGTGAATGATCAGCCATGATATTGAATGGTGGTGGAGGCTCGAAGGGCCAAATGGCTTACTCCTGCACCTATTTTCTATGTTTCTATGTTACTGCCCACAGGGAGCATCAATTTTCTACAATTAGAAGAAAATGCAGATGTCAAACATTGTCTTGTACGAACTTTTAATTAGTGCAATATTTGGCTGGGATTTTCCACTGAGATATCAGTTTACTGTGCAATTGCCTCTGGCGCTTGACTATCACTGAATACTTGGAAGGATTTCCTGTGGACAAAAAATGAATGTATGGCATGACTAGCACTGCAACTGCATGTGGCTGAGTGGGTGGATGAAGAGAATGAAGTATCCAAGCATGCTTGATCAAAACAGACCTAAAGGGATTAAAGGACTGAAAAGTGTGCAATGTTCACAATTAATTACAGTCAATCTTCTTCCCACTAAAGCTCATACATGTGTCAAATTTACGTGGTCAATTTTTGCCAGAAGCCCGAAAGTGAATGAACAAACAATTGATATTCATGTTCAGAATTTGGTCATATTGTGCATCAGTTGTCACATTCTTGAATAGCTCATGAGGAACATGCCATCTATCTCTACCCCATTTGAACAATCAGCCTTGACCAAAATTGCAGAGACAATTATTCGAACGTTTTTGAATTCAATAAACACCTAAAAATAAACCTTTCTGCTTTTATCTCCCAGGTGCAGAATAATTTGATTTCTGCTCAGTTGAATGATCACTGCTTGAATGTTTCTTAAAGTGGTTAAAACATACTGGCCACCAAAGCAAAAGAACTGAAATAATGGCATCTATTCCTAAATTTAAAAAAACACCTTTCTTCTCTTGTTCCTCTTAAACTGTGGGTGCACCATCGTCCACACTCTCCTCCCTGCATGCTTGTGTAGTTGAAATCACTACTTATCACAGTCTCATAACTCCACAGGACCTCAAAGTAGTGGCGCTCTCGACTCCTGTCCCACCTTGCTGGAGGTTTACCTGTTCCTGGCAATTTTTACTACTTGCTGATTTACCTTGAGTTTTTTAAAAACTTTTTTCATTCTTGATGATGTCATGCACTTGACCTTTCACCTAGGTTTTGCAACAATACATTTGTTGTGGATATAATAGTCCATCAAAATGTTCTTCTTGGCTAAAAGACTCTTTTGGCTCCTAGTAAATCAGTTGTCTATTACATCATTTTATCAGTTGCTATTTTACGTGTGGAAAAATGAAGGAGAGATGATGGTATAGTTCAATATCAAGGGGCTGATTTTCAGTAGCCCACCGCCCGTTGCCGCCGACTACTACCCACTCCCGCCGACATTTCTCCTGCAGATCCGCCCAATGCCACTTTGGACGTGGCCTGGAGCAGGCGAGAGGGAAGAGTCGCCGGGAACTGCCTGCTGATGTCAGCAGACGGCCGAGTGACACAACTCAAGGTAAATCGAGGGACCTTCTTCATGAATATCCCACCCAAGGGTCCATCCGGTACCTCGGCAACACTTTGGGTGGCACTTGGGTGAGCGGAGGCCTTGCTGAAAATCGGTCCCCAAGTTTATTTCGAGATGACAAGTATTAGTGAACAAACATGGAATGTGGAACATGGAATATGGAACCAGTCGAAGGAACAAGTCTTTGTCAATTATATAACGGTTCCCCTCTTTACCCTCCCATCCTGAAATATAATTGGCTTCCAGCTGAATGTTGTAACTTGAGGTATGGCTCTGCCAACACCATACACCTATAAAAAGTGGGGGCAAAGGAATTCTGGGATCTGGCCTCCTTAAGCAACCTTCTTAAATGGAGATGTCAGGTTCAGTTGCTGGTAAAATTTTAGTTTAGTTTTACATTTTTCTTACATTTTGCTGCACTTTGGACTAATGTATTAGTTGGTTTTGCTGATTAGTTTATAAACTTTTAATTGTTTAGTTTTTTTTCTACCAATACTGTCTTCCATTATTTTTGGTTGCTGCTGACATTTAAATAGCACCAGACAAAGTGAGGTGAGGTCGGGAATTTATTTGGCATTCTCTCAGTGCTGCAAGCTTCAGATAAAGAAATCATGAGGGATCAACAATTGCAGGGGCAACCTGAACTTTTTGAATGTATCCATCCGTATTGGCGGCAGACATGCTGGTGCGGCGCCTAAATTCGGCCAACGTCCGCCGCGCGGCCGATGCCATCGAGTCGCTAAAAACAGCACTGGGCCCTGACTCCGTTAGGTGTGTCGAGGAGGCTCAAGCAGGTGGGGAGATCTCGTCCGAACTGACCCCCGTCCGAACGGAATTCCTCATCAGCGCCAAACCCCGGAACCTCCCTCGGGAGCCGGCGCCTCACAACTTGAGCCGCCTCGGGGAAATCCCCTCCATGCCTTTCAGTTCTGCGCGGAGGGGTTTCCTGTACGGGCTGCTCCTGCACACTCTCCACCTTGCCATCCTCGTCTGCCGTCCGGACACGCCATGGCGCAACATCTTACCGTCCGGAGGAGGCGGGGGTCCCCGATGGAGGGCACTCTACGCGGGAGTCCTCCCACTATTTATTGGGGACTTGGCCTGGAGGGTGGTGCACGGAGCAGTCCCGTGCAATAAATTTTTAAGCCGGTGCAATTTCTGCGGTCTGGAGGAGTCCGTGTTCCATGTTTTTATTGAATGCACAAGGTTGCAGCCCCTGTTCCATTATTTAAAGGGGCTGCTCCTCAATTTCTGGCTGCACTTCAGTCCTACACTCCGGATCTTCGGGCACCCTGTGCGGAGGGGAGCGGACAGGTCAGAAGGCCTCCACGTAGGACTGCTCCTGGGCACGGCCAAGGGTGCCATCAGCTGGTCCAGGCAGCGGGCGGTCGAGGGGGCTGTTCAGCCTGACTGCCTGCCTCTCTTCCGTGCTTACATCTGGGTCAGGGTGTCCCTAGAGATGGAGCACACGGTGTCCACCGGTACGCTCGCGGCCTTCCGCGAGAGGTGGGCGCCGGAGGGACTGGCGTGCATCATCACCCCCCGCAAACACATTTTAATTTGATTTTATGTTTTAAAGTTTAATTTGTTTTAATTGCCGGGGTTTTTAGTGTCCCCCTCCCCTTTTATAGGGGGCACTTGTAAAATATGTAATTTTAATGCCCTAAAAAAAAAACCTCCAAAAATACAAAAAAAACCAAAAAAAACCCACAAAAAAAGGGCCTTGGGAAATGTTTGGAGTGTCCCCCAGATCGGGGGGGGCACTTGATCTAATGTATTTTGTTTACTCTAAAAGAGTTGTATCCATCTGTACTGCAAGATCGGCATTAATTTACCCCTTCACACCTATCTGAACATGTCAGAGAAGACAGAGGTGTCTTCCCCACCTCCACTTGACAGGAGCACCTCCACAGAGTTGTACCATCAGCTGCAGAAATACCTGCAGACAACATCTGAAACAAGATGGCTCATTCCATGGAATGGAAGGCTATCACATCATGGATCCTTAAAAACCATCATGGTATACACATGTATTAAGCAATTGACAAACACTATGGGGGCGAAATTGCCCATTGTCATAGCCCCATTAGAACCTCTGGGGGGCACTAATGGGGCACAATGTGGTTATCACCCGCAGGCAGGGTCGATAGTGCTTCCAGTGAAATTGCCCCGGAGGTTTGGGGGGCGTTGTGTCATTAGCACCGCAACCCGCGATTTACGCCCCGAGCCGGCACATGCATGGTGATGAAAGTCATCGCTGCGCGCGTCGGCCCCTCACTGTCCTGCGCCAATTCCTTTGCGCCCTGTGGCGGGCTTTTCCCCGCGGGTTGCAAGGCTGCCGCCGACAGATGTCACCACCAGCTTCGCAGGGCGCGGAGCTGGCAGACATCCGCCGTAGAGGCACCCCTTAAGGGGGAGTCCATTTGCACAGTGGGCCGCCATACTTTTCTGTCGGCGACTCTTCTGTCGGCCCGACAGTGGTGGCCTTCGCTTCAACCGGGCTGCCATGAGGATGACCCTGGAGGCCACCAAAGGGACTGCAGAGCACGCAGCAGCCCTCACCTTTAATTGAAAGGGAGGGGTGTTCTGCTGCGTCACCGCTATGTGGAGCATCCGAATCACGCTGAGTTTGCCAGCGGAGCTCTGGAGTGCACTGCTGGACTCAGTGCCGCACTATCGCCCCAGGAGTGCCCCTCCATGGACGCGGAGCGCCTACAAAAGCACTCCACTTCCGTTGAGAGACGGAAGGGCTGAATTCCGCACCGGGTGTGGAATTTCCAGGCTGGGCAATGAATGTCCCATCCCTGGATGATTACCGCCTCCAAATTGGGCACAGGGCAATTTTGTCCCCTATTTTTGCAAGGAGCAATACCTTCTTCACTTTTCCTGTGGAAAGGATGTATCAAATCAACAAAGACCACAGCTTTCACTCGCACCAAGTCCCGCTCACCCATCACCCCTGTGCTCGCTGACCTACATTGGCTCGCAGTTAAGCAATGCCTTGATTTTAAAATTCTCATCCTTGTTTACAAAACTCTCCATGACCTCACCCCTCCCTTTCTCTAATCTCCTCTAGCCTCAAAAACCTTTGCGATGTCTGTGCTCCTCTAATTCTGCCCTCTTGAGTATTCCCAATTTTAATCGCTCCACCATTGGTGGCTGTGCCTTCAACAGCCAAGGCCCTAAGCTCTGGAATTCCCTCCCTAAAACTCTGTACCTCTCTACCTCTTTTTCCTCCTTTAAGACGCTCCTTAAAACCTACCTCTTTCATCTGCTCCAATATCTCCTAATGTGGCTCAGTGTGAAAATGTTTGTTTGTAATGCTCCTGTAAAGGGCCTTGGGACATTTTACGACGTTAAAGGTGCTATATAAATAAAAGTTGTTGTTGTGGCAGGGTTTCCTCAGGTGAAGTGTTGGATGATATGGGTGACAAGTGTTAAAGTGTAGAATGCTGACTCCAGTAAAATAAAAAAGCAGCACACAGATGTAGACAGAAGATTCAATTCTCTTTCTGAATTATCTTTTTGGAAAGGCAGATTCCACACGCTTCCTCTCACCTTGTAAACATCCATATATGATATTGCTTGCTACTAACCTCTAAAACTTAATTGAAGAATGGTGTGGAGACCTCGGGAAAGGAAAGATAAGAGGAAGTTGTTTACTTTAGCAAGTTGGCAAGTGGATAACGGGATGATTGAATGTTGAGTCAGCTTCACCCATATCAATAGGGCCATTGTATTATGTACACTGCAGCTCAGAAATGTCTCAGGCCATGCTGAGAATTCCTTAAATGGACATTTTGATTTTTAAAAAACTTGTAAGCAATTAAGGTATATTAATCAAGCCTATTGTAATGGGAATTAGGATTCAATCTGGTAAGATTAAATTAAAGAATAGCAACTTGAGAGACATGGGCCTCGATATTAATGCCCCTATGATGGGTGGGAGAGGTTTGGGGAAGGGGTGATTAAAGACGTAAACATGGAGGAGCAGAAATTGCCCCTTTTGTTAATGCCTCTAGCCGCTGGAAAGCAGTGGCCAGGGCTCGTTGTGGAATGGTCGCCGATTTTTCGTGGTATGTCCGTCGTTCGTGCAATTGCACTCAAGCATTTTTCCGACGGTGATCATATCCACTCTGCTCCACCCACTTCCACCCTCCTGCTGCCGAAGCCTCCTAAGTGCGTCATCAGAACGTGCACTCCTTGTTGGTCGACAGCACGGCCGCCCTTAAAGGGGAGGTGGCGCTGCCAGCAACGCCATTTCATTTTTTATTGTCGGCCCGACAGCCAGGTCGGCCCGACAATTATGCTCTCGGGTTTGGGTGGACTGCCAACAGGCAGCCTGGCATCCCCTCTTGGGTGCCAGGCCACTGGCCCAGCCAAAACCCTCGCTGGTGGCTCAGTGGACTTGATTAGAATAAATGCAGAGTTTGTAGCGGCTCTCCCCTTTAACTGAGGGGGAGAGACGTGACGCGCCAGCGCGATGATGTCACCAGCCCGGCGCTGATGACTGACAGCGGCGGATACTACGTCCCGCCCCCAATTCTGCCCCACAAGCGATGGTCACTCCGTCCTGCCCCCACTTCCGCCCCCAATTATGAACGACTTCTGCCCCGCAAGAAAAAAAAGACAAAGAGCTGAATTTCGCTGAATAAGTCGCCGCACCCATTGCGGTGGCCAGAACACAACAAAAACAGTAGGTGCACCCCATTTCTGATGGAGGGCAATTTCTGCCCCAGGGAACATATCCCTAACACACGGCGCATGCACCCACCGCCTTTTTTACGGTGATGGATTTCATGGCATCCGAGTGTCCTGCCATGATGAGATGGGACAATTCATCAAGATATTTAAATCAGCCTCCCACAGTGCACTTGGGAGCATGATTTAAATTTACTGCTGTACACGGGTTTCCTAGGGGTTGGAAAGCCTGGAATTGAATGGCAGCCGGGAGCTGCTGGCTCCACAAGATTAAGGGAGAGAAATTCAGTAGCGCCCCGCTTTGGGCGTTAATTTTTGAAATGTTGAAAGATTAGCGCCAGGTGGTAATGATTCTGAGCTTACACTAAATTGGCTGTTAGTGCTCCAGGAAAAAACTGGAGCACTAAATCAAGCACTAATGACCTCAGTAATGCGCTACAAGAGCGCTACTAGCAAAGCGATAATGAATTTCAGGTGCAATGCAATCGGGAATGATCTTCACACTGGCTCCTTCCAGCTCTTAAAGGGGAGGTTGCATCATTGTACAGATCCTCATTATCAGCATTGCTGGCTGTGAAAGCGACCTGCCACCAACTCAGTTCCCTGTTCGTAATGGCTGATCACACTCCCAGAGAGAGAGTTTGTCATTTCATGGACGAGGCATTTGAGGCATTAGTTACAGGAGTGGAGTGAAGGAGGGCAGTGCTGTACCCAGATAACTGGAAGGAGGACATTGCCCCAGATCTTCTGGGCAATGTGAACGGAAGTGGCCCAGGAGGTCTTGGCCAGAAGTGTGGTCGACTGCAGTCTGACACAGTGCCAAAAGAAATTCAACAACTGTGGTCAAGGTGAGTACAGACTCAGAATAAGGGATCGGCCATTTAGGACTGAGATAAGGAGAAACTTCAGGGTGGTGAATCTTTGGAATTCTTTGCACCAGATGGCTGTGGAGGCTCAGTCTTTGAGTATATTCAAGACAGAGATTGATAGATTTTTGGCTATTAAGAGAATCAAGGGAAATGAGGATAGTGCAGCCAACTGGAGTTGAGGTGGAAGATCAGCCATGATGTCATTGAATTGTGGAGCAGTCTCGATGGGCCAAATGGCCTACTCCTGCTCCTAATTCTTGTGTGCTTAAGTTCTTGCAGGCTTCAACAGGTCCTACATACCAGCATCTGAACCTCAGTCTGTACAGACTGCCACCACACCCCCACCACTCAGCCACCGAGCATCGGCACCTACTCAAACTCACATTCACATCTCATGCCTTGCCTACAACTACAGCTATTCAACTATGACATGCATATCTCCCAAACACATAGTTAGAGTCTAACTCACACACATTTGTTTCTCTTGCAGGCCAAGATGGCCCACAATAGGAGGGAGCAGCAGAGAACAGGCGGGGTGATGCGCAACTCTAGCTGCTTTCAAACCTCTCCTTCTCTCGTCCCACTTCCCCCTCACACCAGAAGCCTTTCTCACTTTCCAGCTTCTGATAATGTCTGCATTACTTGCTCCATTCCTGCCCTGCTGCCCTCACCTTAACTCGTGTCCTGTGCCTTTATGCTTTCAGCGAATCAACAACCAGATGAGCAGCTTCTCCCTGAGCCTCCCACTGAGAGTGAGGAAGGGAGAAGAGGAGGAGGAGCAAAGCACCGTGCCACTGCAACTCCCACCTATAGGCACTACCTCAGATACTGGTACTACACGATGGTTAGTGGCACGTTTACTAGAGGGGTCTGCACGGGTGATGCACCAGGGACCAGTGGGCTGTAGCAAGGCAGGGGAACGGGTAACTCGGGTGCCAGCTCCCCGGAGGGTGAGTTCATGCGCATGTTCTGCTGCACAGGACACAGATGAGAACCTCAATGGGGAGACATTCACAAGAAGGGTGATGGCCATGCATTCTGAGATGATAGGTGCAATGGTAAGGGCGCCCGAGAGCCACTCGGCAATAATGAGAGTGGAGGAGTCCACCTCCAACATTGCGCAGAGCTCTGTGCACACAACATGGAGCCCATCATTTCCACTCTGCAGAGGATGGTGGACTCCCTGAGAGACCGCGCAGATCCAGACCGTATGATGCTTGTCACGGGCGATGTGGCAACTTGCATTGCAGCACAGGCGAAAGCCACGCAATGTCTTTGTGATGTAATGTAAACAATGGTTGCTGGCATCGAGTCTCAGACTACTCTCATGCAGTCTCAGCTGGATGGCATGCAAGCTCTGACTGCTGCCATCATCGCTGGGTCCACCACAGTCCACCGGGGATCACACGGCGTCCCAGCAGGCCACCAAACTGTGCTCCAGCAGATTGGTAGGGATGCTGAGGTGATGCTCTGGGGGAGTGGCAGCGGAGCAGGAACCTGCTGTCCTGCCTCAGGATGGTAGCATTACTGATCCCATCATTGCCACTCTGCCATTGCACCTGTTGTTGTTGCCGGTCATCCAGCCAGCCCAGACTGCCGCTGCCCATCCTGAGGTGGTGCAGTGTACAGCCGGGTGTTCCAGGCCCTGAATTGATTGCGGGCATTCTGCAAGACCATCTGAAGTTTCTGGCACCGACACTCAGCAGCCTTCCACCAGCCCGGCTGCAACCATAGGAGCAGTAGATTAGGAAAAGGCATTGTAAAGAGGGGCAGTAAGGGTTTGCACAAGGGTGATTAGTTAATATTGTTGTTGTGTATTACTGAATTTGGATACATTTATAATTGGAATGTTGCAGATTTGGTGCTGTGTCTCATTTTAGCTTTGGGATGTGGTATGGAATGAGAAATTGATGGAATGATGGGGACGTGTTTCGTCTTCTACGCCTCCTGCCTCCTTCCTCCCTTCCTCTCTTTCCTCCCTTCCTCCTCCCTCTTTCCACCTCCTGAAGTGGTACGGCTATGCCTGGTGGCAATGGCTGTGTGCTCATGATGGCCAAGTTGTGCAGCATGCAGCAGACGACCAAGAAAAGGGACACCCACTCAGCCGAGTACTGGAGGGCTCCTCCCGAGTGGTGAAGGCAGTGGAACTGTTGCTTGAACAACCAGATGGTCTGGTGGAGAGCAGATAGCCCTTGTCTCTCAGCAGTCAGCCATGAGCTTGATGTGATGGCTGGAATAGAACTGGCACACCGGTCTCGCACAGGATGAAGGCATCGTGGCTGCTGCCAGGATAGTGGGCAGTGACGGTAAAGATTTGCTGTGTGTGGTCGCAGACCAACTGCATATCAAGTGAGTGGTAGCCTTTGCGGTTACGGAATTCCTCAGGATTGTTATGCGGTGCCTGCAAAGTGCCGTGGGTGCAGTCAATGGCACCCTGTACCATGGGGAAGCTCGCTATTCTGGCAAAGCCACATGCATGCTTATGCTGCTTCTCTCTGGTGATGGGGAAGGAAATGTAGTCCCTTCTCCTTCTGTAGAGAGCATCTGTGACCTCGCGGATGTAGCAACACATGTAGAACTATGATATGTTAGCTATGTCTCTTGTTGCACACTGGAAGGATCTGGTGGTGTAGAAATTGAGTGCAACATGAACCTTGAGTGCCACTGAGAGAGCCGTGCTCACCCTAGTCTGAGGCTGGAGATCTAGTGGCAGGAGATTTCAAAATTCTGTGATCACATCCTTGGTGAAGCGGAGCCTTCTAAGACACTATTCCTCAGTGAAATTGATGTAGGAGAACTGCTGCCAGAATATCCTGTTCAGAGCCCTGTTGGCTCTTCTCCCTCTGGCCACATTTTGCAATCTTTCTCTCTGCCTCCAGTGCCTCCAACACTGATGCTGGAGGACGAGGTCCAGTGCCAGTACAGCCCCCATTAACATATGGAAATGTTGCACTTTCAAATCTCACCCAAATGAAAGGGAATAATTTTTCTGAGGCAGAAGATTGCTGAAAGTGAAAAACGCTGAAATCGTTCAAAACGCCTGTTTGGCTATGTCAAACTGACAAGGCAGCATTCTTTGTCGACTATAAATAAGTCGGATGTCGACGCCTTTAAATACTGCTCCTCCAGTGGTGATCCGACTACATTCCACCTGCTCCATCTGCCATTGTTAATGGCAGGTCGCTCAGGCAGGAGCGAGAGGGAATTGATGATCTGGGGCGATAACAGGGCGCTGCGCACCGGATGACATCACGATCACTGGGGCACTAGGGACCGAGGCAGTAAGTCTTAGTGCCAGCGCCAAACCAGCAAGACAGTTTACAAGTAAGCATCATCATAGGCAGTCCCTCGTAATCGAGAAAGACTTGCTTCTACTCCTGACGTGAGTTCTTTGGTGGCTGAACAGTCCTATACGAGAGCCACAGACTCTGTCATAGGTGGGACAGATAGTCGTTGAGGGAAGGGGCGGGTGGGACTGGTTTGCCGCACGCTCTTTCCGCTGTCTGCGCTTGATTTCTGCATGCTCTCGGCGTTGAGATTCAAGGTGCTCAGCGCCCTCTCGGATGCACTTCCTCCACTTAGGGCGGTTTTGGGACAGGGATTCCCAGGTGTCAGTGGGGATGTTGCACTTTATCAGGGAGGCTTTGAGGGTATCCTTGTCGCATTTCTGTTGCCCACCATTGGCTCGTTTGTCATGAAGGAGCTCCGAGTAGAGCACTTGCTTTGGGAGTCTCGTGACTCTGGCATGTGGACTATGTGGCCTGCCCAGTGGAGCTGATCGAGTGTGGTCAGTGCTTCAATGCTGGAGATGTTAGCTTGAATGAGGATGCTGATGTTGATGCACCTGTCCTCCCAGGGGATTTGTAGGATCTTGCGGAGACATCATTGGTGATATTTCTCCAGCAACTTGAGATGTCTACTGTACATGGTCCATGTCTCTGAGCCATACAGGAGGGCAGGTATTACTACAGCCCTGTAGACAATGAGCTTGGTGGCAGTTTTGAGGGCCTTCAAACACTCTTTTCCGAAAGCGACTGAAGGCTGCATTGGTGCACTGGAGGCGGTGTTGGATCTCGTCATCGATGCCTGCTCTTGTTGATAGGAGGCACCCGAGATATGGGAAGTGGTCCATATTGTCCAGGGCCACACCATGGATCTTGTAGACTGTGGGGGTAGTGCTGTGCGGTGAGGACAGGCAGGTGGAGGACATTTATCTTACGGATGTTTAGCGTAAGGCCCATGCTTTCGTACGCCTCAGTAAATATGTCGACTAAATCCTGTAGTACAGCCTCTATGTGCGCAGACGCAGATGTCATCCGCGTGCTGTAGCTCGATGACAGAGGTTCGGGTGTATTGGATCTGGCCTGGAGATGGCGCAGGTTGAACAGGTTCCCACTGGTTCTGTAGTTTAGTTCCACTCCAAAGGGGAGCTTGTTGACTGAGGTGAAGCATGGTGGCAAGAAAGATTGAGAAGAGGGTTGGGGCAATGACGCAGCCCTGTTTGACCCTGGTCCGGACGTGGATTGGGTCTGTGATGGATCCGTTGGTAAGGATCACGGCCTGCATGTCGTCGTGGAGCAGGCGGAGGATGGTAACAAACTTATGGGGGCATCCAAAACGGAGGAGGACGCTTCATAGACCCTCGCGGTTGACCGTGTTAAAGGCCTTTGTAAGGTCAAAGAAGGCCATGTATAAGGACTGGCGCTGTTACCTGCATTTTTCCTGCAGTTGTCGCACTGCAAAAATCATGTCCGTTGTGCCCTGTAGGGGACAAAATCCACACTGTGACTCCGGCAGGGGCTCCTTGGCCACAGGAAGAAGACGGTTGAGGAGGACTCTAGCGATGACTTTCCCAGTGGCTGATAGCAAGAGATTCCTCTGTAGTTGCTGCAATCAGACTTGTCCGCTTTTTAAAAGATGGTCACAATTACTTCCTCTCTGAGATCCCCCAGCATGCTCTCCTCCCTCCAGATGAGGGAGATGAGGTTGGGTATGTGCGCCAGCAGTGTTTCTCCGCCATAGTTCAATGCCTCAGCAGGGATTCCGCCCGCGCTCGTAGCCTTGTTGTTTTTGAGCTGTCTTATGGTTTTTTCTACCTCGTGCAGTGTTGGGGTCTCACTGAGGTGGTGGCGGGTAGCATGCTGTGGGATGGAGTTGAGAACACTCGAGTCAAAGGCCGAGTCTCGATTGAGGAAATCTTTGAAGTGCATCTTCCAGTGGGCCCTGACAGCCTCGGTGTCCTTGATGAATGTTTCCCCGTTCTTGGCCAGCAGTGGGGTGGGGCCTTGGGTGTTGGGGCCCGTAGGTAGCCTTGATTGCGATGAAGAATCCTCGCACATCATGGTTGTCGGCCAGCTGCTGTATCTCCTGTGCTTTCTTCATCCACCACCTGTTCTTCAGGTCCCGGATTTTTTGTTGGACCTCAGCCTTGAGCGGTCTGTAATGCTGCCTTGCTGCTCTCGCGTTGGGTTGTTGCTTAAGGCTCCGAAATGCCATGCGCTTGCGATCTATTGGCTCTTGGATCTCCTGATCATTCTCATCAAACCAGTCCTGGTGTTTCCTGGTTGAGTAACCGAGTGTCTCTTTGCAGGCACTGGTTATGGAGGCCTGGAGGGCAGACCAAACATTGAGGGTATTCTGCGTCTCAGGGTTGCCAAGGCACGCCAGGTTAGCTGTGAGGTGCTGGCTGCATCGGGCTCTCTTAGCTGGGTCCTTAATTGCTCCGGCATTGACTTTTTTGCTGCACTGTTTCTGCTGCCCCCTCTGCTTTGGGGCTATGTTGATGTCGATGATGGATCGGATTAGGCAGTGGTCCGTCCAGCAGTTGTTGGCTCCCATCATGGTGCGGGTGATGCGCACATCCTTGCGATCCCTGACTCGGACGATGACAGTCAAGCAGGTGCCAGTGCTTGGAGCGAGGGTGTTGCCACGATGCCTTGTATTTGTCCCTCTGGCGGAACAAGGTGTTGGTGATGACAAGTTCGTGCTCTAGACATTTTGTCAGGAGTAGGGTACCACTGGAGTTGGCTTCCCCTTCCCCCTCTCTGTCAAAGACATTCCCCCAGAGGTCGGTGTCCTTGCTAACCCTGGTGTTGAAGTCACCGAGGAAGATCAGTTTGTCACCCACGGGGATGCAGGACAGGGATTTTTCGAGTTTGTGTAAAAACCCTCTTTGACCTCATCAATTGCATTGAGTGTCGGGGCGTATGCACTAATGATTGGGGTGCACTGGTTCAAGGATAGGGTGAGTCAAAGAATCATGAGGCATTCGTTAGCCCCACAGGGTGAGTCTTTGAGGCGGTCAACCAGCTCGTTTTTGATGGCAAAGCCAACTCCGTGGAGGCGGCGTTCTTCTAGTTTCCCTTTGCAGAAGAAGGTGTAACCGCCACCTTGTTCCTTGAGCTGGCCTTCCCCTGCCCGCCGGATCTCGCTTAGGGCGGCGATGTCGTTATCAAAGTGTCTAAGTTCCTGGGCAACTATGGCGATGCGGTGTTCCAGCTTGTCACTGTTGGGGTTGTCCATGAGGGTACTTACAGGTATCGTTCAATTCGCTGCGCTCTGTTGCAAACCCATTTGCACCCTGTTATCACCCCCCGGAAGCGCTAACGTGAGATGCAAAGGAAGCCCATTTCTAGCCCTAAGTGCCTTTTCCAACAGATCTTGTGGTCCAGGAGGAGCAGGTATGGTCGCCTGACCCATTAAGAAAGCCTTAGATCTCTGCCCTGCTGCTCGTGGTCTGTTTCTCCCTCCAGCCCCGATCTCTTCCTTGCCCCGAATACTAATCTCTCTCTCCCTTCACCACAATGGCTGATCTCTCCCGCCCCCCTACCCCAATGGCCAATCTCTCCCACCACCGTGATGGCCAATCTCTTTCCCCCCCCACCGCGATGGTCAATATCTCCCCTGCCCCAATGGCTGATCTCTCTCTCTCTCTCTCTCTCTCTCCCCCGAGCCTTGATCGCCGACCTTGACCCCACCCGATTGCTAGAGACTGGCCCCAAGGGTCCCCGGATGCAGCCTCGTGCCACAGGTGTTCTGTCCAGGTCACCGGCCAGGCAGTTCATCTGGCCGGCTGCCAGGCAGGAAATGGAGCAAAAAAAATGATAATGTGATCCTGCTGTTAAATTTGGTAGGACCTCAATATCCCTGGCCTTGCCGGGTTCTTTGGCCATTTTCAACCTCCCCAGCATCCTCCCTTCCTTCCCGTCAATATTAGATCCATTGTTTCCCCAACTAAGCTTTACTCTGTTTAAAGTATTATACTTTGAATAAATGGAACTTTGCTTGTGAGTGTATTGTCTTACTGTCATTGATCGATCTTGCATAACCAAATCGATTGGTTTACAGAAAGGATTTGCAGTTTGCATCTATATGAGGATCAGGGCTCCTCATTTCAAACCTAGGCACACATAAACAAAAAGTGTTTACACTTAATTAATGCGCAGATGGTGTCTGACCACGGAATCATCATTTTGCACATCAATAGGCACGTTTCAGAGAAGTATCCATGATGCATTCATTGTGCTGCAGTGCAGGTTACGCAAATTTTCTAAAGAAATACCAGACTGATGACTTTTTAAAGAGAGCCCAGCTCTTTTCAGCCATGACTTCTAATCCCACTGAGAAATCCCCTAACAGCAGAGAAACAATTTTGTTTGGAAGTCTGAGTTTCTGTTACTATTATCAACTGTCCTCTCCAGTTGCAAGAAAAATGTTGTGTCTAGCCATGGCACAATAAAAGTGTGTGTGCAAAAGGGCAATGGTTGTAACCATGCTTAAAATGGCACCTGCCAGAGGGTGCATGCTTTTCCAACATAGGTTTGTGCCATGCTTGATTGGCCCCACAGGAAATGTATGCAAAAGTGAGGAGCATACTTTCTTCATGATACAGCTCCCTCATTGGTACCTGAGTGACTGTACTTTCTCAGTTGCCCCCTACTCCATGTGGCTTCCACCTGCCATTTTACTGGAGGATGGCTCAGACAGTAGGACATCCAACCCTTAAGCACCAAAGGGAGCAGTATCACCCACATGTCTCCATTGTACCATTGTGAAAAATGTGTCTATTTAACTGCCATCACCACAACAACTTCTTTAATGGTATTCTGCAGCCCTTTTAGAACACATTTTACAACCCCAACCCCACAGTCAGGTCTCTGGATAAAACTGCAGCCTATATAAATTAGGAAATGGTTCCATTCCAAGATTTGGTACACTCATCTCCTGAGTTACCGGTGCAGGGGTCAACCTGGATCATTGGCCAGCACAATCCCATTTATGCCATTCCAATAAAATTGAAGCTATAATCATTTTCTTTAAAACTGGGTAAATGTTATCAGGTTTACTAGCCGTCCTTATATATTGAACAAAGGTACATCTAATTTTTGAAACATGCTTGTCTGCTGGAGTGCATATTGGGAAATTGTGTGCTGTTCCCCACAATTTTAGTGGACATGGGATTGTAGGAAGCACTCCTGATTTCCTGATGTACCCCTAGTGGGTGAGGCTCCATGTCGGAAAACTGGCCATATGCCGAGATGAGCTGATTATCTGTTGCCTGAGCCTGACAGGGTGGCAGAGAGGTCATTGATAAACATCTGGTTAGGTTTGAAGCAAAAAAAAATCAAAATTGGAGCACAGGATTGCTTTAAGCAAACCATTCTCTTTTATGATATTGTTTCAACACACAATTATAATTCAGTTCTCACTGGCCGAGGTTCACAGCAAAGCTGTTGTGACTGTGACATTTAATTCACTGTTCTTTCATGTGGCATTTAATTTATTGCTGCAGTTTATAAAAACCTAAGGGGGTAAATTGGGCCACGTTGTGCCAGTTTTTGCATTACATGGCCTGCTAAGGCCTCAAAATGGGGGACAGGAAGCATGAGCACACTTCCAACTGGAAGTACACCACCCGCCATGTTGGGTAATGACAAACAAGGAGCATCCTTTATCCAAGCCTGAAGCAGGCATTAGGTCATTTGTATATGCAAATAAGGGTCTAACGTCTGTTTCAGGTCCCTGCTGCAACATTGGTTTGCTCAGATGAGAAAACCAATCTTAAACATTGCAAAACAGTGAAAAAAGGTAAGTACTTACCACAATAGCTGCCGCTCCCAGTCCTGATATTCCCGACCTCCTCCATTCAGGCCCTGGCCCTGACCCCCGATCTACCTTCCCTCTGACCCTGCCCCCCAACCTTCGTTGTCTATTTCAACGCCCCGACTGTCCCCCACAGCACCCGATTCATCCAAACCCCCGATTGCAGCCTCCATGAAACACCCCACTCCGGATTGCAGGCTCCACAACCACTTGATATCCGAATGCAGCAGGAGTGCTTCTCCTGACCTCACAAGGAAAGTTTAGGCACCCCCTGCACCAAGTTCACCTCTTCCCACTCATGAGTTCTTCCTGAAACCCCTTCCCTGCAACTTGCCTTCTAGCCGTCAAGCCTCCTTTTGGTGCTGGCTGGTGGCCTCCTGCCACTCAAATATCTGCTCTCACCTGCCAGGCAGCTGCCACTTTCTGCCCATTTTGGGAAGATAGCCAACCGGCAGAATGCAGATGAGACCCAGGAGTTAAAATCGCTCGGACCTCATGCTGCAGAGGCTGGGTGCTTTTACCACTCACCCAGCCACCCGAATCCTGCTCCAAGTTAAATCGGGGGTTAGGTGTCACTAATTTATGAAGTAAATACAACACAATACAATATACCTAAAGTGCATTCAGTTTATTGTTAATCAAAAGATCTGCATTTTAAATTCTGTTATTTAAAAAAAATTGGTTAAAATAATTTGGTGTGATAATGCTTTGCTCCAATAAGCTGTGCCATGAAGTGGCTGGATATGATTTTTGCTTATAGTTATCGGTCAACATGGGCCACTGTTTCAAAGGAGAACAAATAGAGGTCAGACACTTTTCCACAGGGAAGGAAGGAAATATTGGTATCTATCACCCAATCCATTCTTGTCCAATATTGGCAATGGTCTTGGGGCTTGATTAGCTGAACACTGAGCTAAGGAATGAGATGTGGCATTTGAGTATGCAAAAGAATGGTCTGTGTGATGGTATTAATAGCTAAATTTTAAATCGTTTAGATTTAGACGATTATCTCTGTGCCAAGGGAACACTTATCAGTATCATGCACAGAAACTGAATGGAATCCCATAGGAACTGAATTCTTGCCCTCCTAAAAGAAAGAAAAGATAGACTTGCATTCATATTGTGCCTTTCAGGACCACCTGATGTCTCAAAGTGCTTTACAACCATTGAAGTACTTTTTGAAGGGTAGTCACTGTTGTATTGTAGGAAATGTGGCAGCCAATTTGCGCTCGGCAAGCTCCCACAAACAGCAATGTGATAATGACCAGATAACCTGTTTTTTTAGATGTTGATTGGAGGATAAATATTGGCCAGGACACCAGGGCTAACTCCCCTGCACTTCTTTGAAATACTGCCATGGGATCTTTTACATCCACCTGAGAGAGCAGACGGGGGCCTTGGTTTAGCGTCTCATCCAAAAGACAGCACCTCCAACAGTGCAACATTCCGTCAGTACTGCACTGGAGTGTCAGCCTAGATTTTTATGCTCAAGTCTCTGGAGTGGGACTTGAATACGATGGAATCCACTTCAAGGCCTGGAGGTTAGGTTCTGTGAGACAAGGGAATCTGAAACCTGGGCATAAAAGGGTTGTAGTGCAGACACCCCAGAGGCAAGGAAACGAAGAGGTTAGTGCGGCAGGTTGGTGTTAGGGAGGGTGGAAGAGAAGGAGAAAGAAGCAGAAATTTTAGCAACATTTTAACAGTGACTCCATTCTTAGGAACTATGAGTATCTGTTCTGGGTGAGAGGTTGGTGGGAAGTGGCAGAAAATTACACAGCTCAGTTAATGCAAGATTTTACATTCGGCGATATGCAATGAGTTTGAGTGGAAACTTGCACACAAAACTCGTGGCCACTATATCAGCACAAGTACGAATATATAATTTAAAACTAACTATGAGTTAAAAAATAAATGCACATTCAAACTGTTTTACAATACAAATAGTTTGAAATAAAACAAGAGAACTGAGACTTATTCAAGATTCAAGATTTTAAATTAATGGATTAGAACACATTGAGAATAAAATGTTAGGTTGATCTATGGAACACAAGTAATTTGGCATCATAGGATATAAATTGTTCTGGGTTAACATTTGATGTTAAGTAATTTTATTTTTTCTTTGTCAATCTTGCATAATAAGTAATATACTACAGTTGTGGTTAGTGTTTGTCTCTTTTGAATATTAACTGCAATTTCTTTTTAATGGTTTGGATGGTAAATGACCTTCAAATAAAATCTCTGTTAAAATGCACAGCACTGTTAGTAAATGGATTTGGTGGAACATCTGAATGATTAATCAGGTGTGCTATGCAAGCACACAGAGACCGTTGTTGACTGTAAGTACTAGTATCAAATGATTTGGATTAGTTGTTATCCGTACCTTAATAAAACTATTGTTCATCAGACATTTCTATGGAGAAAAGGCAAACACTCTCCAGTTTCTATTTTGTAAATGAGCACTCTCTATTACCAATAGAGTGCTCATAACCCTTTCAATGCTTGTGAACGATGCCTGTTTTATGAACTTCTTTTGTTTTCATAAATGTGTTGAGGTATAAACTATTGCATCAGAATCATTTTGTGACTGAATTTATGAGACATTTAAAAGAAGAAAAAAATGGACCCATTCACCAGCTTTATGGCTTGATGTGACTGGTACTGGGCTGGCAGGTACTTGGTGAGAATGAGTTACATGAAACGCGTTCTCAATGAGATTTGAACCAAATTAAAAATCCTAACTGATCTGAATTAGGCTTATTGGATCAATTTGGGAAAGTCTATATTTTGCTTCAGTTTGAATCTTTCTGATTACACATTACCTTAATGAACATCCGGTCCGATATGCTGTACCATTTTGCTGTCCATTGCAAGCTATGGGAAACATTTCCTCTCTTAGCTATTTTTGTAAATGTATTTATGACTTTGCTACAAATAATTCACATAAGAAATCCGACCCCCACCCGTCATATTGTGCCTGGGCTCTTCAACATGATGCTCTGCCAAGTAAACCGTTAAAATGGCTTTGAAGTCCTCTGTAGTCATATCACCCCAATTTAAAGTCTACATAGTCTGTAGACTCTGTTGCAATCTTAATTCCAGTTGGTCTTCTCCTTTGGTATAATATCCTGGGTGCCACACATTTCCTCTACCTCCTGCCCATGTTTTGCCTCCATTGCAAAGACATATATGGGAATGTCAATCGTGAACCATAATGATATGGGCTTCATGACAGGAGGATGGGAAGCAAAGATTTCCCTGCCTGAAAGTGCTGAAAGGCAGCTGGCAATGTCCTGCGAAGAATTTTTAAAAAATAATTCTCAGACAGCTGAGAAAGGATTTTGATATTTGCTTCAGTTTATGCTCCACTCAAGCCTCCTCCCATCTTTCCTTATCTAAAGCTATCAGCATAACCTTCTATTCCTTCTCCCTCATATGCTTGTCCAGACTCCCCTTGAACACATCTATACTTCAACCATTCCCTAAGGTTGCGAGTTCCACATTCTCACTACTTGATAGGTAAAGAATCTTCTTCTGAATTCCCTATTAAATTTCTTGGTGACTATCTTATACCCATTTACAGCATTCACTTGCAGAGAAAGACGTAGAAGAGGAAGATGCCGAAGAGGAGGAATCAGATGGAAGAATGCATCCCAGACAGCCCCTTTGTGGCCGGATATCCAGGATGGAATCATCCATTTGCGGTCCCCCTGGCTGGGCAGGTTGCATTTCTTGGGTTTGTGAAATGAGGAAGGCATAAGGGTGAAAAGTTGTGCTGATGGGAGGGTGGGAAATAAGGGGTGCATGCCAGAAAGAGGATATCGTACGAGGATACCAGCATGTTGTATCCTTTCAGCCCCGCCGCTGGCCAAGGGCTAAACCATGCCCCTGCCAAGAATGGCCTGCACCGTCTCCTCCAAGGGGGTGAGCTGAGGCTAGGAATGAAGGAAATGCCTCATCATTGGTGCAGATTGTTGGTAGGTGAGTGATTGAGGATCGTGCATTGAGCAATGTGTGAGGCTAGTGGTGCAGTTGTCAGGAGATGGCTTTTGAAGATACATTCACTGACCTTGATCAGTGGTCTGAGGTCATGAAGCTTCTTTGGGCACTGGAGCCAGGCAGTGGGAGTGACACTGCTGGCAGTGATGGGCTCGGTGATGTACTCCCACATTGTTCTTTCTAGAAGGCTTCCTGGCCCCTGTGGGTAGAGGGCCGTTCTTGCAGTGTTGACCCCCTACACAAAGCTAGAGTGCTTGTGCGAGACCCTGGATGCCCCTTCCCTGGCTTGCTGAGCTATTTGTGTTAATACTGAGGCAGTTTTCCCATTTGTTGAGGTTAGGAAGAGAATTCAGCTTTAACAGCTGAATATTCACTTTTGGAACATGTTTTAAATGTTGAATATTTTTTAAAAGGCAGAAAGGGATGAAAAATGTATTAATTCACTGCATTTTATTTTGTATTGCTTCAGTGTACATGGCCCCTTTAATTCTCAGACCTCTTCATTGCCCACAATTCCTTGTGAGCTCCACAGCTTCGCTCACAGAGGCTATGGGAAGCTGTAATGCTGTACCTGGAAAGAAACTTCGTCCTGGATCCCTCCAGCAATGCCACCAGGACAGTGTTGTATGGAAGGCAAACACTGCTCTATCTATCTCCTTGCCACCCCAGACCAATTTCACTTGGTTAGCATTGTGGACATTTCCAGCGGCCGTTAACTGACCGGCAACTTTGCTGGTGAACACAAATTTCTCCCCTATACTTCTTACCTATACATCCTAAAAATATTTTATGACAGCTGTGAGATTATGAAACCTACACGACTTTTTCTCACTGACAAATTGAAATTGAAATTGTTAAGAAGCCTCAACTGTATTACATTTCAAAGCCAAGAATTGAGCTCAGGAATCCAGGCTTTTAAGATTGGTTGATGGACTGGTACAGAGATGTAATAGTAGTTGTACTTTGTAATATTGATGTAAACCAGGGAAATCATGTTGGTTCAGTGATCGATGGTGCAGGTTATGGGAATGAGTGCGCCTGAACACATAGCTACAACTTGTAGGCAGGGTAATATCATAACAGTGAACATGATTTGAATGACTTTCTTGAGCCTGGCATTGGTCTGATATCTTTATGCATAAAAGTCTAGTTTTAGAGGGATTTTAATTTGTCTAAATAACAAACTAGTTGAAATTGCATTGAGTGATATTAGTAATACATTTGTTAATGTGTTTATTTGCTATTTTAATGAAGGTACTCATTTGTTTAAAATAAATGGGTTAAAAGCTTCATTGAGAATCATTTTATGTGAGTTAACACCTTAAGTAAATTAATAGAGGAATTTCATACAGACATAATGAGGAATTTGCTACTAATATTGCACACCAAAATATCAGTGTATTGACATTGAAGAAAATATTGGCAGATTATGGCTTCAAGATATTTTCCATCTTTAAAAAAATTAATTCATGGGATGTGGGCATCACTAGCAAGGCCAGCATTTATTGCTCATTCCCTAATTGCCCTTGAAAAGGTGGTGGTAAGCTGCCTTCTTGAACCGCTACAGTCTGTGTGGGGTGACTTTGTCAAAGCGGTTTGGGTACAACTGAATGGCTTGCTAGGCCATTTCAGAAGGCAGTTAAGAGTCAACCACATTGCTGTGGGTCTGGAGTCACATATAGGCCAGATCAGGTAAAGACGGCAGATTTCCTTCCCTAAAGCACATTAGGACATTGGATTGTTTATCTGAACATAGCAATGGATTGTAGCTGTAGATATTTTGGGTCCGACATTGGCGAAAGTTAAGTTCCGTCCAAGTATTGTCCAAAGTACTGCTGAGATCCTGACTGTGGTTTGGGCGGAAGTTTAATGGAAAAATCTGGGAAAGACCATCCGGCGGCAATAATGGGACTTACATGCCGATTCTGGGCGGCAGCAGGCGGGAGCTCCCATTCTCGGCGGCAAATGCAATCCTCGGCAAATTACCAGAAGGGAGCAACTGATGAAATAAAAATATTTCAATACATAAAAAACCCCCAGAAATCCTTCAGGGGACCCCATCCACCTGAATCCCTGCAAAAAATATAAAGAAAAGTGGATTAACTTTTTTTGCAGGTCTTCATACTTATCGTTGAGGTCAGACCTGCCTCCACGTGGCAGTCTTTTCCCTGTTGGAGCGGAGGACCGCCTGGCAATGCAGCGGGCGGGAGGACTCTTCTGCGTGTTGCACGCCAGCACATGCCAGCGGACGTCAGCGGATGGTACCCAGCATTCTTCTCTCCCCACCAGCGGGAGGCCTCCATCAAACTCGCTCAGAGGGGAGATCGCCCAGAAACCAGAGAGACCGCCCAGAAAACTTGGTGGCAGCGGATGGTAAGTCCACCAATTTCAGGCCCATTATCAGTGTGATATACTGTCAAGTAAATTATTTTAAAGTATTTTCGTTTAAGAAAAAATAATTCTATTATTTAGAAAAAAAACATCTACCATGTTTACCTATTCACTAAAGTACTAAAACACAATAATATTAGCATGGATAAGATTTCAGTCACAACAGCAATCAGGTGGAACTATTAACTATGTCCTCGCAGGCAAAAAATCTAGTCCTAGAATGATGCAAGACTGCAAACTAGAGATGCTGCAACCAGTCTTTTTGAGGAAACTGCTTCAGGAACTGAGAAGCATTGAATGATTAACTTGCTGTTCATAACTGCAGGAAAGCATTTGAATCCAACATGAAAAAGCAGCAAACATAACCAAAATATTATTGTAACTGTTAAGGAATTTCATATTTTTCATATTGGGAAATCGTGAACTGTTGTGCAAAACACCACCAAGCTTGAAAAAAGTAAAAGAGAAGACCAGTAAATCAGGAAGCAGTCATTACCATGGGCTTTAAAGGGCTAGAAAGTTTTAGGAGAAAGGAAAGACCAAGGGAAATAAAGAGTACCTTTGAGTTCCTGGAAAAAAATGAATTTGAGTGTGAGAGGGCGCAATGAATCCTGATTTCAAAAAAGTGAGGATGCAGACTGTGTAGATAGTTCTTACATGCATGCAAGCATATAGGTCAAGAATTACAAAGACATTTGCATTTGCCCATATATACACTAACCAGAGGTTGGCAATACTTAGGCCTAGAATGGACAGTTATGCATGCTCCTATGCTCAACAATAGTGGAGAATGCATACTTCATGAATTGTGTAATGTTTTTCAATCACAATACTTTGGATAATACAGTGGCAAATTGGTGAACATACCCTCACAAAATGTAATACTAAAGTTATAAAACTGTGAGTGAGAGAACGATATAGGAATGAAAGGCACAAAAGTATGGTGGGGGGGGTAGGGGGCTTTCCCCACTATCTAGGTACTGCGGGCATAAAAATCAAGCAAATCATTCACCTAATGGAGGAAATTTCTAATTTTAACAATCGACACCTGCTACTCTAACACTGCTCTTCACTGAATTCTAGTGCTTTGGCTCCCTCTAATTTGTACCCCAGACTAGTCTAGAAGATGTCAAGTTTCCATTGCAGCCCCTCTGTAGACAGGGCCCATTTCTGACATCATTCATTTTTCTGAATCTGATGGCATCTTGGGAGAGGAATATTCGGAGTGGGTAGAAATAGGTGAACGCTATTGACATGTCCTTTCATGTAGGACTATTTATTTAAGAATATATAAATAGGGAAAATACTTAATCACAAAGAAAAATTGTTGCATTTAATCCATGTAATACTTGAAGGAAATAGCAGGTGTTGAATGTGCAGGAAGTATGTATTGTTTTTAAATGGCTCTTGATTAAATGCAACTGCAACTTTGCCTGTTACCTGACAAGTAATGAGTACTACTAGTTAAAACATAGGAGCACAGTGTTTCTGATATGTATGCAAACCTCACTTTTACTGCATACAAGAGAAATGTCATAAATAAGCATCAGAGTATGTAACACTTCTCTAAATCTGATATCAAACTTTTGTGGTGTTAATGCTATCAAAATTTCAGCCTGACACTGAAAGAGAAATTCACGTTTTTCTTTTTAATGACTATGAAAAGGTCGGTGAAGCTGACCTATTCTATCCCAGTATAATGTTTTGGTCTAAGGACAGATTGCCTTTGGCTGATAAGTTTGTTCCTCAGTGGAAAGCCATTTGCTTGGTACAAATCAGCTCTGCAAAATCTTACCTCCAGCAGGGTGAACAGATACTGGTCTCTAGTTATTTGAATCAATCTCACCAAATTTATGAGTGAGAATAATTTTTCCTTGTAATTTCTCAACAATCATAACATCAAATATATAACAGTTCATTATAAAAGATGTTAATCAACGCAGCATTAACTACGTTGAGCAATAAAGCATGAAACTGAACACATAGAAGGCGGTCGAGATTCACCGTCCCCAAAGGGACGGTTACCGTGGGGTTTGGGCGGACAATCAAAAAAATCGATCGACTAATGCGGTCGGATGATGTTCCCTCCCCGAGCCATATTCAGCTCGGGGGAGATTTGAGCAGTGTGCACTTTCGCCGAAAACGGCGGGGTGAAGCCTCTGTAAAGGTAACTTTCCAGCGGTGAGCTCTGCAGCGTGAGGGCCACTGAAAAGCGGCAAGGACATGGATTTTCGGCTGCAAAAAGGTAAGACTTTTCCCAGCAGTGCCTCCGCGAGATATTCGATGCAGTGCTTGAACGCGACACCGCTGGAATGTTGCCGCAGTCGGGCCCCTTTGGTAGGGAAATAGTTTTATTAATTATTAGTGTTTTTATTTCAGATGACATCATCCACTGTACTTATCTTTTCATGTGATTTTATTCATTGCTTTGGCTCCATTCAACCTGCTAAGTGCTGCTCATACTTTTGTACAACTTTCAGGTCTGACTCTTTAGTGGAGTCCTGTGGGCTGCAGGGACCTGCTTGGCAGGGTTCACCCTGAGGATGGGAGGAGCATTGGGAGGGTGACACCTGGTACACCTGCTCAGAAGCAGGGCTGCACACAGGAGAAGGCGTCGCCGTCAACACTGTACAGAGAGGCAGCGGGCAAGGGAGGCAGCAGCCATGATTCGTTCATTGTGCACCAGACCAATGTGTCCACTGTCTTGACCGGCCCAAATCAGGATTGCGGTTGGCTACTTGGGGACAAGGGATATCCCCAGTCCACTTGGCTGCTCACTCCACTGCGGAATCCGAGGATAGCACCAGAGCATGCCTATAATGAAAACTCATTGTGCCACCAGGTGCATTATGGAGCAGTGCATAGGCATCCTTAAGCAGAGGTTCTGGTGCCTGGACCACTCTGGTGGCACCTTGCAGTACTCTCCTCAACGGGTCTCCATCATCGTCGTGGTCTGCTGCATGCTGCACAACCTGGTCATCATGAGGGGACAGGCGCTGGAGGTCGAGCCAGCAGTACCACCCGAGGAGGAGGAGGATCCCCATCGCCCCAGCGCTGGGAGGCGTTGACCCATTGTCACGCTGGAAGGGGCGGGTGCAGACTGACCAGCACCCTACTGGGAGGGTGCACCCTCACATATATAGAGGTGCCTGACACCTCCCCTGCAATCTCCCTCCATGCATTATGTACTGGCGGTCTGCCAGCTCTCCCCAAGTCAGGAAACACCATCCATCAGTGTCTTCAGCTGCATATCACTGAACCTGTTGGCTCTCCTTGCATCTCTTGCACCAACCAAACTTCCAACCTCCTTTCCCCCTCAGGGCTTTGCTGCAAATCCTGGGGGCCGAACTTCACCGTCCCCGAAGGGACGGCTACCGCGGTTTTTGGGAAGTCGACTGAAAAAAATCGATCAGCCGTTATGGTTGGGTACTTTTCCCTGCCCGAGCCGTATTCAGCTCGGGGAGGATTTCAGCGGTGTTCACTTCCGCTGGAAACAGCGTGGTGAAGCCACTGTAAAGGAAGGTTTCCAGCGGTGAGCTCTGCAGCATGCGGACTGCTGGAAAGGGACTACCACAGCTAAATTCTCCGAGGAAAAGGTAGGACTTTTCCCGGCAGTGCCACCGCACGGTTTTCGATGCGGTGCTCGAACGTGACATGGCTGGGGCCCTTTGGTAGATAAAAAGTTTTATTACTTATTATTGATTTTATTTCATTTTTCAGCATGCAGCCGCAGTATTTATCTTTTGATACAGTTTTATTAATAGTGTTTTTATTTCATTTTCCATGGTCCGCAGTATTTATTTCTTGCTACAGTTTTATTAATTGTTTTAGCTCCATTAAACCTGCTGAGTGTTGCTCAGAGGTTTGCACATACCGCTGTACTTTTGTACAACTTTCAGGTCTGACTTTTTAGTGGGCTGCAGAGACCTGTTTGGTAGGGTTCACCCTGAGGATGGGAGGAGTGTTGGGAGGGTGACACCTGAAGCAGGGCGGCACGCAGGAGAAGGTGTCGCCATCAGCACCGTGCAGACAGGCAGCGGGCAAGGGAGGCAGCAGCCATGATCCGTTCATTCTGTGCCAGACCAGTGTGCCCACCATCTTCACCGTCCTGAATTAGGCTGCTTGCAAACAAGGGACATGCCCTGTCCACTTGGCTGCTCACTCCACTGTGGAACCCCAGGACAGTGCCAGAGCATGCATACAATGACGCTCATTGTGCCACCAGGTGCATCATCGAGCAGTGCATAGGCATCCTTAAGCTGAGATTCCGGTGCCTGGACCGCTCTGATGGCACCTTGCTATACTCTCCTCAACGGGTCTCCATCATCGTCGTGATCTGCTGCATAACCTGGCCATCATGAGGGGACAGCCACTGGAGGCTGAGCTAGCAGTACCACCCGAGGAGGAGGAGGAGGAGGAGGAGGAGGCGCAGGAAGAGGAGAAGGAGGCGTCGACCCATCGCCACCCTGGAAGGGGCGGGTGCAGACTGGCCAGCACCCGCCTGTCATCACATATAAGGAGGTGCCGGACACCTCCCCTGCAATCTCCCTCCATGCATTATGTACTGGTGGTCTGCCAGGTCTCCCAACGTCAAGAAACAATATTCTTCTTCTGTCCTCCACACCGTCCATCAATGTCTCCAGCTCCATATCACTGAAGCTGTTGGCTGTCCTTGCACCTCTTACACCAGCCATCCTTCCAAACTTCTTCCCCCCCCTCAGGGCCTTGCTGCAAACCCTGGCCTTTAGCTGGCTCATTAGAAACCCTTACCTGCATGCTGAATTTCTCAGTGGTGATAACGCTCAAATTAAGACAGCTACACTGCTGAAAAATCCACTTTGGAAGGGTTCATTAGCGCTGGAATCCATTTCTTCACTTTTGGAGCTGAATACTGGGTTGGCCAGCCACGAAAAATATTGGCGCTAATGGCCACAAAAAGGTGGGGGGAGCACCAGCTTTCCAGCGGTACTGAATTTCGGGCCAAGATGTCTGCAGTCAAATCAAATCTTCCATCTGAAAAGTGACTAGTATTAAGGTATTGTTATATCTTCAGAATACCACCACAATCAGCCCCCAAACCAGCAGTACGAGGCACACCAGCAGCACCAACGACACCACCAATCTTCTCCGCAATCAACTGATGCGACACAGGACACAGCACATCAGCACCTGACCACATTGTTGCCTGGTAAGTCAGGAATGGCCTCACCATGGCCAGATTTACTTTACGTGATGCTGTACACCCTGGCTGCCACGTGATGCACGAGGTTGGCACCACACTACACCAACATCATAAAGCATCCCTACAATGCCCAAGCCATTCCTTTCACATGCATCACCATTAACAGGGTGCAATGTTATATGTCACCATTCACTGCATCTCACTAAGCCACTTCCAAATGTGCACACTAATCAGTCCAAGAACGCAAAGTGTTGAAAATAAAGGTTTCAATTTTTGACACCACATTAACAGAAACTTTACATGAACATTGCATAAAACACCCAAGTGCTTACCATTATGTCTTGTTAGTTGGTATGATTGCACTAGGATGAGGGTAAATTTGAGGGGTGGCTAGTGAGAAGGGAAGTGATAATGTAAATAGAGAGGGATGGGTTAAGGTGCAAGGTAAGTTGGTGTGAGTAAGGATGTGTAGGAGTAGAGAAGAGTGATGGGGGTGTGATGAGTGGCACAGCAAGATGAGGTTGAGTGTGGCTTTGCAGTAATGTTTCGTGATCAACTGAGATCATTGAAAGGTTTGAGCCACTGCAGCCAGGTCCTCCTGACCACATCCCTGCTTGTGTCCTCCTGTGCAATGTGCAACCAGGCTGTGTTGATCTCCTGGGGAGGTCTCTTCCGCCCATTAGAAGGGAAGAGAACCTCCTTGTGTGCTGTTACTCCTTCCTTAAGCATATGGAGGGTGTCATGGGAGAGCCTAGGTACAGCCCTGCACCTCTGTGCAGCGCTTGTCAGTGTTTGCAGCACCTCAATGCTGCAGAACACTGACAGCACAACTGTCAAAATAAATTTGTGCATGGTCTCTAAGGAAATCAGCTGATGACACGGCATCAAATTACGTCTTCAGACCCGCTTCCTTTAATTGTTGGCAAACGCACTGGGTGGGCTTAACAAGCCCCATCAGGGGAAAATCATTTTAAACACCGGGCTGGAGCCAGCGGGGCCTGCCGAGGTTTGAAAAATCCAGTCCAGTCTCTCTGGAGATGCGCAGCCTCCTTATGCACTGCTCCAGGAAGTATGAGAAGCTAGGGGCTAAATTAAAAAGCAGAACCACAAAGGTAATAATCACTGGATTACTACCTGTGCCACAAGCAAATTTGCATAGGGTAAATAAGATCAGAGAGATGAATGCGTGGCTCGAAGACTGGTGTGGGAGAAATGGGTTTCGATTCCTGGGACACTGGCACCAGTACTGGGGTAAGAGGGCACTGTTCCATTGGGACGGGCTTCATTTGAACCGTGCTGGGACTGGTGCCCTGGTGAATTGAATAACTAGGGCTGTAGAGAGGGCTTTAAACTACATAGTGGGGGGGAGGGTTCAGATGAGCAGAAATGTAAAAAGTCAAAGAGAAAGGAGAAGGCAATAGCGATGGAGGAAATAATAACCAGAGTGAGACAGGAAGGGACAGAATGTATAAAAATAAGAGGGTATCAGAAAGTGGGGTCAAGATCAGATCAGCCATAATCTTATTAAATAGTGGAGCAGGCTCAAGGGGCCAAACAGCCTACACCTGCTCTTATTTCTTACGGTCTTATATTATGTTCCTCAGTAAACTGGAGGGTGGAGACTCTGGGCCTATAAACATTATGACCAGGGTAAGTAGGGACTTGTAACAGCCCTAACTGCAACTCTGTGAATTCCCCCACCTGCTGCTGCTCTTCCTCCAAACAGAATGAATGGCTAAGTTAATACTTCCCTCAGTAGTCAGTGGCCCTGAAATCCCAGGCCTCTGCTTCTCAGTGGATAAAGGGAAACGAGTGGATGTGGTGTATTTGGACTTCTTGAAGGCATTTGACAAGGTGCCACATAAAAGGTTACGGGACAAGATAAAAGTTCATGGGGTTGGGGGTAATATATTAGCATGGATAGAGAATTGGCTAACTAACAGAACAAAGAGTCGGGATAAATGGTTCGTTCTCTGGTTGGCAACCATTAACTAGTGGGAT
Organism: Pristiophorus japonicus; assembly: GCF_044704955.1. Taxonomy (NCBI): domain Eukaryota; kingdom Metazoa; phylum Chordata; class Chondrichthyes; family Pristiophoridae; genus Pristiophorus; species Pristiophorus japonicus. Next base: position 22,628,770 of record NC_091982.1, read on the forward strand.
GCCGCAGGGATCATTGCTGGGATCCCAACTATTTACAATCTATATTAACGACTTGGAAGAAGGGACTGATTGTAACATAGCCAAGTTTGCTAATGATACAAAGATGGGAGGAAAAGCAATGTGTGAGAAGGACACAAAACATCTGCAAAAGGACATAGGCAGGCTAAGTGAGTGAGCAGAAATTTGGCAGATGGAGTATAATGTTGGAAAGTGTGAGGTCATGCACTTTGGCAGAAAAAAATCAAAGAGCAAGTTATTGTTTACATGGAGAAAAATTGCAAAGTGCTGCAGTGCAACGGGATCTGGGGATACTTGTGCATGAAACACAAAAGAATATTATGCAGGTACAGCAAGTGATAAGGAAGGCCAATGGTATCTTGGCCTTTATTGCAAAGGGGATGGAGTATAAAAGCAGGGAAGTCTTGCTACAGCTATACAAGGTATTGGTGAGGCCACACCTGGAATACTGTGGGCAGTTTTGGTTTCCATATTTACGAAAGGATATACTTGCTTTGGAGGCAGTTCAAAGAAGGTTCACTAGATTGATTCCGGGGATGAGGGGGTTGACTTATGAGGAAAGGTTGAGTAGGTTGGGCCTCAACTCATTGGAATTCAGAAGAATGAGAGGTGACCTTATCGAAATGTATAAGATTATGCGGGGACTTGACAAGGTTCATGCAGAGAGGATGTTCTTCTGTTTCTGTGGGCGCTCGCCAGAAAATGGCTAAACAGGTCCGCACCTTCCTTTTCCTGCTGCGTCCACCAGAGATCCTGGACTCGAGGCCTCCTCTTCTTGCGCAACAGAGCGCAATCACATTGGGTCGTCCATAGGAGTCACGTGGGCCTGGAAACCCAATCATGGTAAAGTATTTTCTCATTCATAGTAATAGGAGTTTCGTAAGTCCGAAACTCCTATTACTATGAATGAGAAACACCCCGAAACACCCAAACACTACATAAAACATTTAAAAACACACTTCACATAAATACATTATAGAAATTAAAGTTGATAGAAATTTTTGGAAAAAAAAATAGTTGCCGATTTAAAAAAAAAAATAATTAATTATGGTTTAATATAAAATTACCTGAGTGGGCAGGGTTTTAACATTAAAATGTGTTTTTTAAATTTTATTTTTATATGTTTTAAAACTCTTACACTGGTAAAAGTAGATTATGCACCTACTTTTATCAGCTGCAAGAATTTTAAGGACATTCGAAGGGCACGAGATGGGCAAATAGCCGAATCTCTGCCGTGAGAATGTCCTTCTCCCCGAGATGCGCTGGATCTGTCAAGCCAGAAACTTGACAGATCGGAAAAGACAGTTTTCGGTGCATACACATTGTGCGCCACAAACCAGCTTTTGCGATGCTTTCCCGGGTCCGTACACATTCCGTATGGACCCGGGGAGGCTGGGATTTCAAGGCCAGAACTTCCCTGCACTTCCTGAAGGCTTTGAAGTAAATGATAGCAATAATGCAGTGATGTCCAAGTTAACAACACCTGTATAAATCAAACAAAGCTTTCCCCCCGCCCCCCCCATTAGATTCCAATGGTTTGTGTAATTGCAGATGAGTTCCCCTTTAAAAGAATAACTTGAAATGGTCATTCTGGCCTGTAGCGCCCAGTACTACTGGGCAGGTCCAGTACTGTGAGTTGTTTCTGCTATTTCACCTGAAAATTACTTTGTGATCCTATTGATGTTATAAGACCCCAAGTTGAACACTAAAGTAAGGCTCTTGCCTGCTTCTGATAGATGTGTGAGCCACCTTTCTCAAGCCCCCAACAAAATGGTGGCAGATGGGGCAGCAGTGGAAACAGGGTGGCAAGTATTACACCGATATTTTCCTATTAATATCGGGGCCTCTGTGTCTATCCTATCGAATCTTTTTTTCATTTTAAATACCTTGATTAGATCACCCCTCAACCTTCTAAACGCCAGGGAATCAACAAACATGTTTATGCAAATTGTCCACATAATATAACCTTTTCAGACCCAGCATTATTCTGGTGAATCTGCGCTGCAACCACCTCAAGGCCAATAAATCTCTCCCAAGGTGCGATGTCCAAAACTCAATGCAGTACTCCAGATGGGGTCTGACCAAGATTTGTACAACTGAAGCATAATTCCTCACCTTTATCCTCCAAATGCCCCTTGAGATTAAGGCCAACATTTAATTTATATTTTTAATAGTTTTTTGTATCTGTCCACTAGCTTTCAGTGAGTTGTGGAGGCAGCTGTAAAGGCTAGGTTTGAGGAATGAGATCGCTTTAATCTTTATTTAAATCTTGCAGCGTCTTCCAGCCAATAACTATACTTAGGCCAACGTATTCCCTGTGCTTTTTAAAGCCAAATACTGTACTTGTCAAATAAATATAATGTGTACGTCTCCATTTAATTTACAAGTTGTTCCCTGATTGGCTTGTGAAAGGAGCACCGCCCCACGTGATCCCAGGTAGGTTTACACACAACAGTGCACCCCTGGGATCCGTGGGCCACTACGTTGCACAGCATTTCAAAGCAAGTTTATGCTTGGGGCTTCGCATGAGGTAAGTGCGGATTTCGTTTGGAGGTCAGCAGCATACTCCTTACCTACGCCGCCGACCATAATTTCAGAGCAAATATCTTGCATAACATATCTATTCCTCCTTGAATAAGGAAAATAATAAACAGATATGACTATTTCCTACCAGTCATCAGAACTAGACCCCAACAATAAGTTTGTGCATGGTTCCTTACCAATTTCCCATGGCGCCTCCTGCCTGCCTTGAAGGTCAGTGAAGAACTGATGAATGGGAGCTTGCGATATATCCCTTTTAAATTCAACCAAGAATGAAAGAAATCAAAAATACTTCTTTTGAAATCAAATAACAGTGGCAATTATGCATATACTTAAAGACACAAAAGTAGCGGGCTTTTCTCCTGGAGCATCAGAAGATTCCAACTCAAAGATGTTTGATCCAAATCCATTTAGCTACCTAGGTGCAAAACTTACTGGCCACTTGCAGTACAATGCCACCTCATGTACCAAATAGTTCACAATTCAAGAAACTTTGCTCTTAATTAATGAATTTTGAAAACAAGGTATATTTGCATGGGAAGGATTCACTGACTATTCAATTGGACATGTAAGCTATGTAGTTCATCTGCAGTAGCCTGTGTGCTGACAAAAGCATAACCAACATTTAAAGTGGTTGCCAGTTTCTTATATATAGATATTAAAATAGATGGATTTTCTTATGATTAGAAATGTGACAGAAACTCTCTACTCGTCACAAGCTGGGGTGGTTGCATCTCTATATTTAATACCAATCCAAATAGCTTGAATGGTCCACTGGCAGCATGTTGAAGCTCGGTGGGAAAGTAAGCCGTGAGGAAGACATTTGGGAACGATTTTAATCCTACCCACTCAGCAGAAAGCTGGCAGGTGGGCATTTAAAACCACCTTGGCTCTTACCCGTATGAAACCCGCGCTGATCGCAACATCTACAATTTTAACCTGCTCTCGTGAGCAGGCAGCAAGAATACATGTCCGGAGCCAACAGAGTCCTTCTTTACATATGCATGTTGCAGCCCAATGACATCATTGAGACCCGACTGTAATTTTAAATCAGGTCTGAGTGGGGAATCCACTTGGAGTTAAAATCGCAGCCTTGTCTGCAAAGAGGTATTGATCGGTTAAGTGAGTGAGCAAGAAGGTGGCAGATGGAATATAATGTGGGGAAATGTGAGGTTATTCACTTTGGTTGGGAACACAGAATATTTTTTAAACCGTGAGAAACTATTAAATGTTGGTGTTCAGATGGATTTGGGTGTCCTTGTACACAAAACACAAAGTTAACATGCAGGTACAGCAAGCAATTAGGAAGGTAAATGGTCAAGGGGGTGGGTTACAAGAATAAGGAAGTCTTGTTGCAATTGTACAGGGCTTTGATGAGACCACATCTGGAGTACTGTGTACAATTCTAATGTCTGTACCTAAGGAAGAATATACTTGCCTTAGAGGCAGTGAAACAAAGATTCAGTAGATTCATTCTTGGGATGAGAGGATTGCCCTATGAGGAGAGATTGAGTAGAATGGGCTTATACTCTCTGGAGTTTAGAAGAATGCAAATTGATCTCATTGAAACGTAGGATTCTGAGAGGACTTGACAGGGTAGATGCTGAGAGGTTGTTTTCTCTGGCTGGAGAGTCTAGAACTAGGGGATATAGCCTCAGGATAAAGGATTGGCCATTTAGAACTGAGCTGAAGAGAAATTTCTTCCCTCAGCGGGTTGTGAATCTTTGGTATTCAATATCTTAGAGGGCTGTGGATGCTCAGTTATTGAGTATATTAAAGACTGAGATCAATAGATTTTTGGACTCTAGGGGAATCAAGGGATATGGCCACTAGGCAGGAAAGTCATACATTTTAATGTAGTTTCTCAATCTACCTTAGCCAACTCACCCCTTCATACTTACGTAGTTTGCTTTGTTTAGAATTAAGACCCTAGTTTCGGATTTAACCAAATCACTTTCAAACTCAATATAAAATTCTATCATATTATGGTCACTCTTCCCTAAAGGCCCCTTTACTAAATGGTTATTAATGAACCCTTTCTCATTGCACAATACTAGATCTAAAATAGCCTGTTCCCTAGTTGGTTCCTCAACATACTGATCTAGAAACTATCATGTATACATTCCATGGAATCATCCTCCACGCTATTACTGCAAATTTGATTTGCCCAGTCTATATGTAGATTAAAGTCCCCCATGATTACTGTGTTCCAATTTTTACATGTGCCTCTAATTTCTTGATTTATACTCTGCCCTACATCACCACTTCTGTTTGGGGACCTATAAACAACTCCCACCAATGTTTTCTGCCCCTCGCTGTTTCTTAGCTCCACCCATACTATTCTACTTCTTGATTTTCAGAGCTAAGGTCCCTCTCTACTGTCTTTATCCCATCCTTTATTATCAAGGCTACCCCTCCTCATCTTCCAATTTGTCTATCTCTATGGATCGAATGTCTCATACTTAAATGTACACATTTCTATGGCTAATACAGTTTTGGGGGTTATCACAGGCAGTCGGCTTAAAGTAGTTCAATATCATCACTGAATTTCAATAGGGTACAATAGATTAGGGATTATAATTTAAATCATTTCCACTTTCAGTTAGAAAGGTTCTAAAATGCATATGTTTGCAAAGCTAAAAACCATCACAGAACAATCTTCAATTCGAACTCAAATATTTTGCTGCCTTCTGCAGGCACCATCGAGCATATTGGAACATAATGTAACACCTCTAGAATTAGCTTTGAAGGTTATGACACACAACTGACCATGATATTACCAATTATACAAAAGACTGTAAAAGGTGAGGAATAACAAAATTGTTCCATCAAACTCTTCTGCATCCTGTGTGTTTGCACAGGGATTCTATAATCCACAGACGTGACCTGGCACAATGCTGTCCTGATTTTCCATGTGGGATTACTTCAACTATTCTCATTCTTCATGACAATGAATAAAGTACACAGAAAATGTAATGCATTATAAACACATTCTAATCTCTTGTAATCTTTCCTAATACTTTAATTTGACCTTTTAAATGTAAGATTTTTCAACCTAAATAACACGTTTTGGGAGCAATCTTCCCCCCAATTTTTTTAAAATTTTAGCTGTCCTGGATAATGTGCTAATATTACTGGATATGATGACAGTAGTAATGTAATGCTCCACAGAAATACTCATGTTTGATATCTAGAACTCCATGGTGAATTTATGCATGGCTATTTAGGACACTATCTTCTGTAAGTTGCTAATGACATAAAATATAGATTCATCATGTCGTTACTGATTTGCATGCCCATACCTCCAACTCATATTCAATATAATTATCCAACAAACTTCAATAAGGGTTTTCACCATCATTCCTTTTAAAAATCAAACCATTATAAATCATTCTATTAGTTTTTAATATGCTTTTGTTTTTTCCATCCATTTTTCTTGATTTGCTGACTCATTTTGTTTAAACATTGATAATAATGATTATGACATCACCAGGGGAACCAAGTGAAAGGAGTTAATGAGCCAGAGAATGTCAGGAACCTAATTGCATAGAAATAGAGATGCAGTTGTTAACTTAGGTTGTGCTAGCAATCATGTCATTTTAAGTGTGCATACCAATTCAGTTCCATTGCATGACCAAGTTCAGTAACTCCCACGAGTCAGTTTTATCGTAGTAAGGTCATCAATACTTGCCATGAAAAAAAATGTTTAACAAATCAAAAGCAATGACCAGAAAAAAAAGTTTCATATTAGTTTTTTAAATTGATTTCTCATTGATTTTTATATTTGATAAATCATACATTTCATTTAGTAATATTAACAAAAGTGTTTCAATACATTCGATTTGTTGCATGGTTCTGCATTGTGTGCTCCACGATGGTTAGTTGGTTGGTGGTTACTTTTAATCATTTAGTATAATTATTCAGCAAGCTATCTCAGAATTACTAAATTGACTTCTGTTTGTAATTTTCATGTAAGAGCTAGCATAAGTACAAAATGGATTTCCCATCAATAGTATACATTTTAATTATAATTAGATACAATGTATATATTATTATATAATATATATATTATAATAATATTATATAATACTTATAATATGACTTTTATATTACTTCAGAACTCTAACTATAATTGTATGTGTCACAAATGCAGATCAACTGTACTATGGTGGTATTTCATTATTAAATTAATGAACCACTGAAAGAAGCTGTTATACTAGCACTACCCTATCTCAGTTGAAAAGCTAAATGCATTATTTACTTTTTGGGGAAAAGCTTTTTACATTTTGAGATGGCATTGTTTGAATATATAAAACTATCACTTTGTAAAAAGAAAAACAATGAAGGTAAAATAAGAGTTGCTATTTCCTGATGAAAAATCATCTTAAATGCTAGAGCTAATTGGCCCCTTTACTGAAGTGAGCTCATACAAAATTTGAAATTGATGCATGCCTAGCTTTTGTTCCCTTTTCTGGAACTAAAAGTAGTTCTAAAAAAGTCACTATTTATAGCAATATCCATATTATATTTGGTTGATTCTAGTCAGGCTTTGTTCCGCTGTTGCATTTATTGCTAATAAGAGGAACAAGCATAGTTGGGATTTTTTTAATTGTAGGAAATGTGGGAAAAATCAGCTTCAAATATCATATTTGGTTGAGGTTGCTGCCACTGGTATGGGGTTGAAAGGGAAAAAGATTATTTACAAATGCTTTTTAATGTTAGACATTGATGCACTGGTAAAACAAAATTGAATGTGCCTTGCTTGGGGTGGGATGGTATGTTTCTGTCTTCCATGTAATACAAATTGTGCAGTGGGTAATTGAAACTGTACTTTTTATTTAGTAACCACTGTTATATAATGTAGTTAGTTATATACTGAAGTTCTTTGATTATTGAAAATTATATTAAATATCTCTTAGCAAATATGCTAGTAAATTATTTATTGGACTGGTGACTGATTTTAAATAGATGATTTTATTGAAAACTGGTCAATCCTGTCTGTTTTGGTTAGTTTGTCAGTGTTATTAGCTCATGGATTTCACATTTTTGATGAATACACGTAAGCCAAATTCTATGTTTCAGATCAATGTTAGAGGCTAAAAGAGGAAGACATTAATTGCAATTATCCCTATTATCTCCTTTTTAAGTTTATCATGCATGATAGCTGTGGGTAGTACATTTGCTGCCGAGTCAGAAGGTCGTGGGTTCAAGCCCCACTCCAGGAACTTGAGCACCTAAATCTAGGCTGACACTCCCAGTGCAGTGCTGAGGGAGTGCTGCACTGTCGAAGGTGCCATCTTTCGGATGAGACGTTAAAGCCTCTCCGGTGGATGTAAAATATCCCATGGCACTATTTGGAAGAGTAGGGGACTTATCCCTGCTGTCCTGACCAATATTTATCTCTCAATCAACATCACAAATCAGATTATCTGGTCATCATCACATTGCTGTTTGTGGGAGCTTGCTGTGTGCAACTTGGCTGCCGTGTTTCCCACATTACAACAGTGACTACGTTCCAAAAAGTACTTCACTGGTTGTTAAGCACTTTGAGTCATCCAGTGGTCATGAAAGGTGCTATATAAATGCAAGTCTTTCTTTCTTTTCATTTTCATTTTTCCTTTCCTCTGGAGATGCTGGATTTTTGCTGGGATATAATTGCATTAATACTGGCAGCCCTCAGGTATCTCTCACTGAAGTGATCATTCTTCATGCATGACCCTAGATAGTGAGTGGTGGCAGACTCTTTAATCATGGTGGACATCACAGATGAGCCAGATCCTGTTCTTATCCAATGTCTACACAACTCTTTCTGGTTGGAAACAAAATAAACATTAAATCAAGTGTCCCCCCGATCTTTGGGGGACACTCCAGACACTTTTCAACTGCCCTTTTTTTTTGTGGGTTTTTTTTGTGTTTTTTTGTGTGATTTTGTTTTTGGGCATTAAAATCATACATTTTACAAGTGCCCCCTATAAACGGGGAGGGGGGCACTAAAACTGGCAATTAAAATTAATTAAACTTTAAAACATATAAAATCAAATTAAAATTTGGCTGCCGGGGGTAATAATGCACTCCAGTCCCTCTGGTGCCCACATCTCGCGGAAGGCCGCGAGCGTACCGGTGGACACCGCGTGCTCCATCTCCAAGGACAACCTGGCCCGGATGTAGGTGCCAATGTCTACACAATAACTTTTCAGCAGGGGTCACTGGATAATGATTACAATAGGGATTTCTGCCTGATGCTTTTTCTCTGCCTGTGCCAGAGAGTACGGAGGCCAATTGGCACAACTGCTAGTCCCCATTAACTCAATTCACTGGAAATAAGATTTGAGACCTCTGATCTGGATGGCTGAGCTATAGGCTACATTTACCAACTGAATCAGCAGGGAAGTTGTTATAAAGATTAGTTGTACTGCAATTAATTATTCAACTCTGTAACCTTATGACTGATGATTATATCTCCTTACACCAATAAAACCTATGACAAAATGGTTGGGTGCAGCACAGGTGGTTCTTTAGATAGGAACAAACATTGATCAAGGGCAACCATTCAGCTGGACAACAAGTTAAGATTGTCAGATACACCAATGAGCCACCTCATCAATATCATGCAGAATAGAAGTACCATGCGGAATTGATTTACAAATTAGTTTAACCAATGAATAAAGAGCTGAAAAAGTAAAGCAGGTAGCTGGCTGAAAGTAAAACCTGGCAGGCTTTAGGTTAAAGTTCCAGTTACCATCAGAAAATTGCTTCAAAGCTATTATCTCTCTCATGAAGGTCACCTTCTGATAGTATTTATAAACTGTCTGAAGACCTGAGTTCTCAATGAACTGAAATACTAATTCTGAAGGAGCACTCAGTCTTTAAAAATGGGAGATTAGCCATATTAGTTCCTTCTTCAATCGTCATTATATAATCATTGACCGAAATTACTAATATAGCACCTAAAACTGAAAAAGAATTGTCGGACCGCCCGCTATTACAGTAGAGCGGATCGACGGGCTGCCCCGGTACAATCGGTTTTGAGCCATAGCCAGCTGGCCTGATACAAATGAGGCTCGGTTTTCAAAATCGACCAGGCCTCTTCTGCAAGACTACCAGCCGACCGGCTACCACTCTGGGGGAAAACCCACCACGTTGTATGAAAAAGGGAGCTGAGAAATTGACCATGAATCAAAGGTGAGAAGGATAATGTACAGTTATGTGGATTAGAAAGCAAAAGCTATAAATCCTTTTTCGCAAAGTTCAGTGTAAACTTGTACATGTAGCTTAATGAACAACATGTTAATTTACATGTGTATTTAAATAGTTTATTTGCATAGGAACAGATGGAATCTCTATATAGTTTAATTAAACAGCTACTATTTTTGGGGGAACAACTAGACTAGAATTGCAATTGCGATAGGGATGATTTTTCTGCAGTACCTCAAGGGATTAGCAGGTATATGTTCTGCCGCACTTCAGTATTCTGTGGCTATTTTTCCACAAAATAGATAAAGGTGATTTTTATGAGTTTTGGGCAGAAGCTTGCCTGAAAGGGAATAGTTGCCACAACAGCTCCATGCGGAGTTGGTCATCCATACCAGACGCAAGGTCTGGAATGCAGGATGGGCAGTTTGTTTGCATAAATCCCAAACGATGGCCCATTTGTTTTTTAGAAATGTCTGATCACTCAGCTTCTTGGTATCGATAAATTTGAGCAGAGACTTTTTCAAAATCATGAGAGAACCCAGACGCCAGTCAGCGAAGACAGCAGGAAGGCTGCAAAAGGAATAAAGCAACAGAAAGGTTGTGAATGGCAGTCAGGCAGCAATAGGCTGCAAATGTCGAACCTTTACTCTGTTCAGGGAGAGTTTGTAGTTTTATGTTAAGTAAAGGATCCACAGAAGTGGGCTAGCATACGTTTGTTCTTTGCTTTTGTAACAGTATGCAACCAAAAGTTGGATTATGCTAAATGAGTTTCATCATACTCAGCGTTCTATATTTTACCTACTGTGCAATACAACAGCTTACAGATCAACAAAATGAAGCCTTGCATAGTGTTAACCGGGTCTGTCTTAGTGTGCTTAAGATAGGAAGAACGGGTCCAGATCATGAGGAATTCTGTGTTAAATAAAGGAAAAAGAAATTGGGCCAGATTTTGCTGCAGGAGTGAATCAAATTGACTTAAAAAAAATTCTTCAGCAACAATTACAACCTATATGATTGAGACTCCACATTTGTAATAGTTAATTTTCAGCATCAGAGAGGTTGACTGGCAGTAAGTAACAGTTATCATGTTGTTAAAAGGATACTTTGATTGGAATAGACAAGACTGAACCTTCTGTAGCGAGTTTAGTTTGCATCTACTGCGCAAATACAGCAACTTCAACAACAACCACATCTTATATTTAGCAAAACATCCTAAGGCGCTTCACAGGAGTATTATGTGACAACATTTTGACACCGAACTACATAATGAGAAATTAGTGCAGGTGATCAAAAGCTTGGACAAAAAGAAGTAGGTTTTAAGGAGCATCTTAAAAGGAGGAAAGAGAGACGGAGAGGTTTAGGCAGGGAATTCCAGAGCTTAGGGTCGAGGCAACAGAAGGCACGGCCCACCAATGGTTGAGTGATTATAATCAGGGATGCTCAAGAGGACAGAATTAGAGAAGTGCAGATATCTCAGGGGGGTGTGGGGCTGAAGGAGATTACAGAGATAGGGAGAGGCGATGCCATGGAGGGATTTGTAAACCAGGATGAGAATTTTGAACTTGAGGCGTTGCTTAACCAGGAGCCAATGTAGGTCAGTGAGCACAGGGGTGGTGGGTGAATGGGAATTGGTGCGAGTTAGGACATGGGCAGCCGAGTCTTGGATCACACCAAGTTTACATAGGGTAGAATATGGGAGGCCATCCAGGAGTTCGTTGTAATAGTCAAGTCTAGAGCTAACAAAGGCATGTTCAATACATTTCAATGGTGTCGAAAGCATTTCACTGGTGAGGCAGACAGTGAGGTGCCTTTTCGCGAAGCTAATGGTAAAGCAGCGTATCTCGGATAGCAACTTATGCATGTTTGAGTTTAACCGTTCATTTGCCCCTCATCTGAAGTTGATGTACTGTTTGCGCATAAATAACGGCGAGTGCCATTAACCTTGTTATTACTTTGACAGGAAAATCTCGGCCATTATCATCTTTTGTGGCTCAGTGTCAAATTTTGTTTGTAAACGCTCCTGCGAAGGGCCTTGGGACATTTTACTATAGTAAAGGTGCTATATAAATGCAAGTTGTTGTTGTTGTATTGGTAGAAGCAGTGAGGGCAAATACTATACTTAGGTTACATATGGCTTTGGTTCATCCGCACTTGGTGTATTACGGCCAGTTTTGGAACCTGCACATAATAAAAGATATGGATTCAGAATGATAACAAATATTCAAGCTCTTAGTTATGAGGATAGGCAGTGAGAATTGTGGTTATTTACTTTGGTGAAGCGTAGGCTGAGAAGATATGATTGAAGTTTTTAAAATAATCAAGGATATGGTTGCAATCTGGTTATTTGAAATGGAAGGGATGGCTGGACTGGAGGCCATGCCTAAAGATACCGGATGGTATGGTTATCACAATGTCATTACCCACTGGAACAAATGCACGCAACATGTGGTGAGTGTGGGATCACTGATATTGTTCAGTCGGTGTGCCGATTATGTGTGATGCCAACCCAAGTTAATGCCAGGTATCCTACGAGCTGCTGTGACTCTTTCTGTTCGATGGAGGTTGTAAGGGGGCGGGGTGTGGTGGTTGGGGTGTGTTGTGGTCTCTGAGGGGGTCAAATCGCTCCCCCTCCCTTGGGTTCTGTACTCTGGATTTATTTGGGGGGTGTGACAAAAGTGCAGAGTACGCTGGTTTGATGCAAAGAACTTCAGTTTTATTACAGTCAAAGTAATACAGGCTTATTACTCACGTAAGAAAATACAAGGCCAAACTTAGAATCACTCTAATAAAGAACAGTGCAAGGAAAGGTACAATGTCAAACTTATAATCACTGTAATAAAGTACCATACACTACACATTCAAAGGGGGTTGCAGTAAAATTATACCTCCCACCTCCCAATACCTAATTCTAGCTAGGTTATACTCCAGGGTGGCAGGGACTTATGCTTACCAATCCTTTTGATAGTAAATGGTAAATGGTGATGTTCTTTCTTCCTTCAAGACTTCGAGGTTGGAGAAGTTAGTTTTACAACTGTCACGCTGGTTTCTCTCCTTGTCTTGATCTTCGTCTTCTCCTCTCTCTCTCTCTCTCTCTCGACTAACCTCTGTTGAAAACAGTGGCCAGTTATATGATTTCAGTGTTCTAATCTTGGCACCAAATATCTTCACAATCCTTTGTATAATTTTGGCGGGCTTGGTTCTTCTTTGTACTATTTTGTCGGGTTCGTTAAAGTTGATATGTCTTGGGTGGGTTGATCTTCGAAAAACTGTTTCCTGATGGAAATATTAGTTTGGTAATTGCAATGTCCTTGTGTGCTTAGTCTTTTGCATACAGGCTGGATTGGGCCTCTTTGTGATGTATATGCTGAAAATGGTTTGTCCAGACCCATGTTGATGGGGAGCCACCTCTGGGTGATTTGTGATGGTAATGTCTCTTGTGGAGGAAGATTTCAAATACTCATTCTTCCAGACAGGTTAACTCAGTTCTCACACCCAGATAGCTTTACTTAATTAGACTGTCTCTTGCTAGCTCCGTAGGTCCGCCCACAGCCTTGAGTTTGTCTTTTAAAATTCAAAATTCTATTAAAGTTCGTAGTTTCTTCCATAAGCACTTTAGAGTTCCAAACTTTTCGATAGATAGTCCCAAATTAAATTTCCTTTCGAATGAGCCCAAACACAGCAGTGGGTGAATTTTGCTCTCTGCAAGGTATATAGCTGTAAGGGATTCTGACTATCTCATTGGCTTTGAATGATACCAATTGTCTTGCTAATCATTAAGGATGAGCAGCATTATAACAAGGCCCATACCAAAACCAGGGTGCTCATTAGGTAGTGTTTTGACCCTGATGTTTCACTGGCTGTCTGCCCAGAGGACCTGAAATTGGGCAGAAAGCCAATGAAAAATTCAGTCTACATGCTTCTGTAGGCTGAGTGGACCAAATGTTCTCTTATCAAACACCACTGCAACACAAACCTCTGTGATTGAGGATTAAGCTTCACTCCTGGAGGAGGGGAAAATCCATGAGCTTTATAGACTTTATAGACACATCAGCATGTGTTATTCTGTAGGAACAGCCACCACCACTTTTTAACCACACTCACACTGTGTGTGATAGACTGGCGGCACGATTACTATAATGCATATTATGGAACGCAGATTAAACATTAGCTTGATGTTACTGTTCACATGGTTCCATTTTTGCACTTATAATTCTGTACAAGTCATACAGAATGAAACAATTAGTGGATCTTTCCCAGTTTTACCATTACAATGTGCCCCATAACTGCGCAAAGTGCTCAGCGGTTTTACCTTCCTGTTTCCATAGCTTATTGATCATAATTGCTGAATCCACATCTTTATATGGTGCATCTTGAAGATGGCAGCTTTCCTATTTTTATTTTCCTTCAGGACATACCGTTTTTGCTAGCTGTGGCTATGGCAACAGAGCTAATTCTATTGGCTGAACAAAATATGATGCTGTATAGTACACAGTACAATCACTTACTTGTTTTCTTGATGTCATGGATTTTTCGCCTTGATGGTACAAAAGGGAGTTAGGTGTGGCCCTTATGGCTAAAGGGATATGGAGAGAAAGCAGGAATGGGGTACTGAAGTTGCATGATCAGCCATGATCATATTGAATGGTGGTGCAGGCTCGAAGGGCCAAATGGCCTACTCCTGTACCTATTTTCTATGTTTCTATGGTCTTCCTGATTGCAGTGACATGCACTAGGTTAACAGGCCTTAATTGGTTACTGTGTAATCCACTGACCCACAAATCTGCTGCTGCCAAGTCAACACATCACTGACAAGCAAGGTCAGTGAAAGATATTGTGCTGGTAAGGGTAGCTGCAATAGTCTCTTGTGTTCCCTCATTTTCCCCAACTGTTGTTCTAGTCACAGCTGTTTTATCACTAATAGGACTGTCAGGTGACAATAGGTGTCGAACAGTCCCCATGTGGTTAGCTCTATTTTTTGATGCTCAGCAGAGGGCTCGGTCCATATTTGCATCGTGTCAGTGGACGCTTATTATTTGTCTTATCAGTAACATTACGGAAATATCTCTGAAACCAGAGAAATTAGCCCCAGATGGGAAATTAAGAATGAGTTATTGGATTTAGCATGGCTCCAACAGCCAAAACAGTGTTGTCGACTCAAAAGGATGCTTTTAGCTAAAGTTTTTGTATGGGATATTTAAATGTATAATTCTGCATGTTTAAATTTCCTGAGTGATTGTAAATATTTAGAAAAACAAAGAATAGGACGTGCGAGTGAATCTTGAGCATTGACAATGCTGCCAGTAAATGTTGCTCCTTCATGGTAAACTAATCTCCTTATTTATCCTCCTTTTAATTCAATCTTTAGTGCTCCTTCACTACTTTCTTTCAGGGACAACAACTTACTACCCCTGCTTGGTTTGGCCAAGATGTGACTCCAATCTACTCTACTCTTGATGCCCTCTGCAGTGTCCTAGCAAGCTGTAAGGAAAATCAATTACTCAAAAAGAAAGTCCAACACCATCTTCTAAGGACAACTAGGAATCTGCAATAATTCCGATTTGCCAGTATTGCGCATATATTGAGAACAAAGTAGGGATCAATGAACCGCAGCTAAGATACAGGTGAAATTGGATATGGGCTGGGACACAAAGCAGACGGAATTGCATTTGTTGTCTGTTATATGAGAGGCCCAATATTGAAGACAATGGAATTGAATATTGGACGAAGCGTAAAGCAGGCGACTGATGCAACCGCCTGTTTTGAGTCCCCACCCATTGCCAATTACACTAATTGGTAATCACAACACATTGGGCTAGACTTTCCACTTCACATCGCCCATATATCGCCTATATATCACCCAAAATGGCCTTTCATCGCACAGTTTGACAAAAAAGTGGAAATTCAGGCTGGAGCATCGCCGAAAAATTATCCCCCTGACATTCAGCCCACATCGCCGAGCTGATCGCCGAGCTGATCGCCGAGCACATCGCTGAGCTGATCGCCGAGCTGATCGCCGAGCACATCGCTGAGCTGATCGCCGAGCTGATCGCCGAGCTGATCGCCGAGCTGATCGCCGAGCTGATCGCCGAGCACATCGCCGAGCTGATCGCTGAGCTGATCGCCGAGCTGATCGCCGAGCTGATCGCCGAGCACATCGCTGAGCTGATCGCCGAGCTGATCGCCGAGCTGATCGCGGAGCTGATCGCCGAGCTGATCGCTGAGCTGATCGCCGAGCTGATCGCCGAGCACATCGCTGAGCTGATCGCTGAGCTGATCGCCGAGCTGATCGCCGAGCACATCGCCGAGCTGAGCGCCGAGCTGATCGCCGAGCACATCGCCGAGCTGATCGCCGAGCTGATCGCCGAGCTGATCGCTGAGCTGATCGCGGAGCTGATCGCCGAGCTGATCGCTGAGCTGATCGCCGAGCTGATCGCCGAGCACATCGCAGAGCTGATCGCCGAGCTGATCGCCGAGCTGATCGCCGAGCACATCGCCGAGCTGATCGCCGAGCTGATCGCCGAGCTGATCGCCGAGCACATCGCTGAGCTGATCGCTGAGCTGAGCGCCGAGCTGATCGCTGAGCTGATCGCTGAGCTGATCGCTGATCGCCGAGCTGATCGCCGAGCTGATCGCCGAGCTGATCGCCGAGCACATCGCCGAGCTGATCGCCGAGCTGATCGCCGAGCTGATCGCCGAGCACATCGCAGAGCTGATCGCTGAGCTGAGCGCCGAGCTGATCGCTGAGCTGATCGCCGAGCTGATCGCCGAGCTGATCGCCGAGCTGATCGCCGAGCTGATCGCCGAGCTGATCGCCGAGCTGATCGCTGAGCTGATCGCCGAGCTGATCGCCGAGCACATCGCCGAGCACATCGCCCATTCTAACTTTTGGTACATCACCGGGCTGATCGCTCGCCGACAACAGTGCCAGGAAATAGTTGTTTTTCCCAGTCTTTACTCACAGAACTCGGCACAACAGACACCATTTTGACGCCATTTTGAATATCGGAGGAAAGGAGGGAGGCTGCAAAAACAAGAGTGCCCTAATAATTTGTGAGTTATAAGTGTATTTGACAGATATATCCAGTCAAATTTAAACATATTATTTATTATAATTTATTTTCGTAGAAAGGTCAGTTTAGTAGTAGAAAAGGCATTTATATAAACAGTAAAAGAATGGGGGCTGCATCTTCTCTGCCGTTACTTGTAAGTGCAGAACTGCTGGCATCTGAGCTTGAGTTAAGTGAAGGGGTCAATCGTAGAAGTCACAGAGTAACGCATGGACGTATGAGGAGAACTTACAAGGAAAGGCAATCTTACCTGAACTTGTCTGATAACGCGTGCCTTCGGAGATTGCACTTCCGAAAGGAGTTCATCGATGAGATTTGTCAGCTCATCAAGGGGGATTTGCAGCCTGCCAGCACCATCAAGACCACATTCGCCGTTGAGGTAAAGGTTATGCGGCGCTATCATTCTACGCATCGGGCTCCTTTCAGGCTTCAACTGGCGACATCTGGCATATCTCTCAGCACGCCACGCACTGCTCCATTCGACAGTGGACTCAAGCCCTTTACGCTCGCAGGATGGATTTTATAAACTTCCCCATGACCAAGGAGGCACGAACCAGGAGGGCTTTGGGGTTCTCGAGAATAGCAAACTTTTCCAAGGTGCAGGGAGCAATAGACTGCATGCACATCGCCCTGAAATCACCTTTACAGTATGTGGAGGTGTTTCGTAACCGAAAGGGATTTCTCTCGCTAAATGTGCAGCTCGTTGTCGACCACAACCAGATTATCATGGCAGTTGATGCTAATTTTCCAGGCAGCATCCATGATGCACACATCCTGTGTGAGAGCGCTGTCTCTGACCTGTTTGCCAATCAGCCACTAGGTCACGGTTGGATGCTGGGGGATAAAGGATATGGCCTTGCCAGCTGGCTCATGACCCCCCTGCGTAACCCTGTTACTGAGGCCGAGAAGAGTTACAATGAAAGCCACTTTGCTACACGCAACATCGTCGAAAAGACAATTAGAGTCCTAAAGCAGTGCTTCAGATGCCTGGACCACTCGGGTGGCAGCCGACAGTACCATCCTGACCAGGTCGCTGAGTTTATTGTGGTGTGCTGCATGTTACATAACCTGGTTATAAGGAGAAGACAACATTTACCAGATGGGGCTGCTGGTCCACCTCAGGAAGGATTGGAAATGGAAGAGGTAGATAACGAGGAGGAGGAGAAGGAGGGGGAGGAGCAGGAGGAGGCTGATGAGCACCTCGGGGAAGACATTAAACCTGGCGATGAACCCATGCCCCCACGATCACCCGCAAGAGTGGAAAAGTCCCGTGGGAGTTACATGGCTGCAAAAGTGTTGCGTGAGCAGCTCATAAATGAACGCTTTACATGAACCTTCACAGTGGACAGTCATCTATGTTTATTTATGTTTATCGCAAAACAACGGTTGCGTTAGCGTTGAGTTACATTACCTCATTGCCCAGTCTGGTCGGCCATTGTTTACATTAATATGTTATCATGTTATTATAAGAAAATACACAACAATTGTAAAATGTAATAAATTTTTACTCCAACAAAATGTAAATTTCAACTGCAGCAGGAGCAACCCAAACAACCCAACATCCCAAGAACCCACCCACTCACCCTCCCACCCAACCTCCCCAAACAACACCCCAACAGTAAACAGTAAACCATTAACAGAGAGAACTAGAAACAATATTCACACATCACCTGCGGCCTCGTTTCCCTCCCCGTACTCTAGCCCCACCAGCCCAATTTGGTCCCCGGGTGGCACCGAGATGTCACGGGCATGCAACTGCCAATGGTAAGACTTCCTGCCGTGGTGGAGGAACTGCTGGTCCGATTGCCTGTTGCGGGTTTGGGGGGCGGGAGTGTAGGAAGGGAAGGTGAAGCATGGGGATCGCCTTCTGAGTCAGAAGGAATTGCTTCCTCCTGACCCGCTTGTGTGCTGGTGTTTGTGGCCTGCGGAATCGTGTCACATTCAGCTGCAGCGCCGTGTCCCGCCAATGTAGACTGCAAGGCAATGGTGGTGATGGTCTGCTGAACTATCTGCTCGAGCATCTGTTGTGACACCCGGGAGAAGGTCTCCGTGAATTGGGAGAAGGTCTCTGTGAATTCCAGAAACACCTGGAGATGATCGCGACTTATTGCGACGGTCTCCTTGCACATTTGAGCCAAGCCATCCAAGTGATCGGCCAGGGTAGGCGTGTGCTCTACTCACTGACTCAACCTCCGCGGGGTCTGCGAGGGTACCAATACTCGCCTTGGCGTCGACAGGTTGCACGCCGCTTGGTCCCGCTGCTTCTTCCGTCAAAGATGCCGACGTAATGGCCACAGGCCCCACAGGTGATTCCACCACATGATGAGGGATGCTAGGGGCATCTTCCTCCAAATCCACTTCCTCCTCCTCCTCTTCCCCCTCAGGCTCTGTGGTATCTTCCTCCTCCTCCCCACCCATGGTGAGGACCACCTGTAATGGAACCGCTGGTGATCTGCACATTTGTGCTGTCGGGTGTTGTGGGCCCTGCAAAACACAATTGAGCTTATTGAGTTTATTATTGCAGAGGGGTACACATTGCAAAGGAGCTTCAGTACTACAATAAGTGAGACCAGGAGATGTTACATAACAATGCATCATATGTTAGTACATATGGCAGTACATCAATGCGGAATTGAGTAACACAGAGTTGTGGAAGCAGGATTAGTCTGAGATTGATTAAGAGGACCGTACATTTGAATATTGTCATGAAACGACATTACATTACTTTAACACTGCTTGTCATATTATTCACGTGACACATCAGAGGGCTCGGCAGATCCATGGGAGGTGACCGCTCGATTGTGGGTCCCCACCAGAGCCGCAGCACACTCCTCAATGTCACTCAGTGACTGTAACGCAGCTGTGCCCCCTCCCATGCGCCTTTGCTGGGCTCAGTTGTTCGATATCTTCCTCTGAAAAATTGGCAAAGTGCATGGCATAAGTTGTATGGTATGTGTACTATCATGGAAAGACACTTTAACAGTTATAACACATATCAGGGATACAAGGTGATGATTGACACCAACATATCTCTCTCCAATACAATCTCCATACAATAATATACAACAATATACAAAATGTAAAATCTGTACTTACTCTTGCGACCAGGCTGTTCCAATGCTTGCGGCATTAGTCGGACCTCCTCACCTCATTAGACACCGCCGAGACGACGTCCAAAATCTCGGCCCATATGATTCCTGTATGTCCGGAGTAGGGGTTTCCCACTGCCACCCCGGGTTAACTCGCCCCACCTTGCATACATCTCCTGAATGAGGACCTCGTTTGCCTCATCTGAGAAGGGCTTGGCCCTTTTGTGAGCCTCCTCCATATCCGATCACGATGCTGCTGACATTTTGATAACTTTTATCGGTTGAACTCATGTTTCGACTACACTCTTTCTAATGGTTTTAACACCTTTTGCTCTTTTCATCCTCTCTTAATCCTCTCTTAATCTTAATTCTCTTTTAATACCCTCATAATCTTTATCCAAGTACTCTCCTTCTCCTTCTTGCGCTCTCTCTCTCTCTCTCTCTCCCACCACAATCGACCTTACTGCGCATGTGTGGATGACCCCTGACCTTCCGAAATGCGCAAAATGCTGTCAACTGGAAAAAAAATCACGTGCGTACAAGCCTGTTGCCAAGGAAGCTTTTGCTGTCCACATCGCTGGCCGTTCCTTGAGTGAGCATCACAACACTGACCTTTTGCATCGCCCATTTGACATCGCTGGCCTATCGCCGAGTGGAAAATCGCCATCCAAAAAATGGGCAATGAGCCAGCGATCGGTAAGGCTGGAACATCGAATATCGATGGAACATAGGCCATTTTTTGGGCGATAGCCAGAAAAGTGGAAAGTCTAGCCCCCTGTAATTTGCGGTCAGTGGCGAAGCAAAGGCACTCGTCGCTGGCCTCAAAGTAAGCTGCCCACAGAGATCTCCCGATCATATGCTCTCTGTGGTGAGAAATTTGTCTTTCTCGATGTGCAATTGACTGCAGCAAGCTGTAATGGGAATTCTCAGCAAAGAGCTGCAATGACATCAACAAGTTGTCTAAGCAGCCAATCACATTGAAGAATTCTCACAGACAGCAAACCAGGAAATTAAAAGCAGGACATTTTAAAAATGTTACAGAGAGCGAAATAAAGATTGGGAATCTTACATGGGGATAAAGTAGAAACTGAAATATCATGAACAAACTTTAAAAAAAAATGAAAGTTTAAATTTTTTTTGAATTATCGTATTGGAGAAATTTGACACTCGACAAATATAAAAATAGCTTTCCAGGGCCAGAACAGTTGTTTAGCAGTCAATAATCTGTTAGTATCCCAGTTACACCTATTCCAACAATGTTTAACTGTTAATGGGGTATTTAACAGTGATATTAGCTCAAATTTGCTTCAGTTCTTCTGATTACACTGATTGCTGGCTATGGCTGTGGAAGGCGGGTAGAGGATCTGCAGTGCAGCTAGTGTCGGAGTAGTGAATGGCTGACCGCAACTTCAGGATTTCCGCATTTAGATGCACATGCGTCGAATTCTGAAGTTGCGGTCAGTTTCAGAGGGGTAATAATGGTGAATGCTGACAATTTGCTGTCATTACACACCGCAAAATCCGGGTCAAAGTTTCTCCCCGTTTCTCTTGTAGGTGCTAAATCTGGCCCACGGTAAAATCTGCTAATGCTTATTGTTGTTTAGTATGTCATCATATAATTCGGCAATTATTTTCAAAATTGAACTGTTTTACTCAGCCACCAATCAAAATTTTGTTCCAGTAGATGGCGGAAAGCCAAGGATGAGGATTCATTCCGTAGTATGATATAGCACCATTCATCGTCACTGACATTTTTGTATCGCATTCAAGTTTTTAAGCTGCTGGTTGAATGCTTAAAGACATCATTAACTGTTTATTTGGACATGGTGCCCATCATTTGACAGAAGATGGAGTATTTTAAAATAAATATTTGCATTAATATTGTCACATTGCTGAAACATTTCTAAGTACATCACATACTAAATTACTTTTGAAATGTCTGTTGTTGTGTATGCATAAGTGGCTGTTGTACTGTATCAGAATGTCCCACAAATAACAGTGATTGAATGGCCAGTGAATCTGTTATTTGTTGGTATTTTACAGTAACAGATGTAATCATGATAACAGGATAGTATGGCAACAAGAGAGGACCCGACTAACAAATGATACACTCGCATCCAAATTTAAGGTTGCAGATGATATAAAATGCAGCTCAGAACACTAATGATTGATTATTATTACCTGTACACAAATGTTTTTTTGCTATAAGGTAAACTGCATTATGTGCTATTCTACAGAATATCTGTTTTATGTAAAAATTGTAGCAGAAATTCACCAACTAATTCCTACACCTATATCACATAATTGACACTACAATCATATTTTATCACAAGATTCATTGCTGTAGTGTGAACATTCACTTATATGAATATTACAGGATAATACATTACCTATTATATACATATTAGAGTAAAATAGCAAATGTGAGCATTACATTCAAGCAGAATCCTACACTGTATAATTATGCCCTACCATGACAGTTGAAGTAACTGCTGCTATTTCTTTCTAAATCATGGACATTTTTCAAATGGCCTCTTGGGGGACATTTCAGGTATTAGTCAAACAGCAATTTCAAAACTTATTACAGAGATGACAGCAGCGCTCAGCTTGACGAAAGCACAATTCCCAAGTACCACCCAACAACCCATTGTTAAGTAAGATAATCATGAGATGATGGATTCTATTACGGACTTTGCCCAATTCACACAGACAGGACATAATTGTCACATCAGGCTCAGGCTTTCTTTCATTTGCTTTTACTGTGATTTTAATTGTGGGTAATTTCAAACTGGAAAAGTCAGAAAACAATGCTAACAGTATGACTCCCATTATCTTGGTTGTCACAGCTTTTAAAATAGTGATGTGCATATAATATATAATTGGCAAATGAAGTTCAACACAGATAAGTGTGAGGTATTACATTTTGGTAGGAAGAATAGGGAGGTCACTTATTACTTGGAGGCTGTAAGTCTAGGTGGGGCAGAGGAACAAAGGGATCTCGGAGTACAAATACACAAATGGCTAAAAGTTGTGACACAGATTAGCAAGACCATAAAAAAGCAGACCAAACACTAGGGTTAAAGTAGGGAAGTTATGCTAAACCTGTATTGAACCTTGGTTAGACCATACATAGAGTACTGTGTACAGTTCTGGTCACCATATTATAAAAAGAATATAAGAACATAAGAACATAAGAAATAGGAGCAGGAGTAGGCAATTTGGCTCCTCAAGCCTGCCCTGCCATTTAAAAAGATCATGGATGATCTCATCATGGACTCAGCTCAACTTCCCTCCTCGCTCCCCATAACCCTTTATTCCTTTATCGCTCAAAAATCTGTCCATCTCCACCTTAAATATATTCAATGACTCAGCCTCCACAACTCTCTGAGTCAGAGAATTTCATAGATTTACAACCCTCTGAGAGAAGAAATTCCTCCTCAGTTCAGTTTTAAATGGGCAGCCCTTATTCTGAGAATATGTCCCCTAGTTTTAGGTTCCTCTATGAGTGGAAATATCCTCTCTGCATCCACCTTGTCGAGCCCCCTCATTATCTTATATGTTTCGATAAGATCACCTCTCATTCTTCTGAACTCCAATGAGTATAGCCCTAACCTACTCAACCTATCTTCATAAGTCAACCCGCTCATCTCCAGAATCAACCGAGTGAACCTTCTCTGAACAATCTCCAATGCAAGTATATCCTTCCTTAAATACGGAGACCAAAACTGTACGCAGTACTCTAGGTGTGTACAGTTGTAGCAGGACTTCTCTGCTTTGATACTCTATCCCCCTTGCAATAAAGGCCACACTAACTTTTCGTGTTTCATGCACCAGGACCCCAAGTCCTTCTGTACTGCAGGACTTTGCAATTTTTCTCCATTTAAATTATAATTTGCTTTTCTATTTTTTTCTGCCAAAGTGGAAGACCTCACATTTTCCCACATTATACTCCATCAGCCAAATTTTGCCCACTCAACTTAACCTTTCCATATCCCTTTGCAGATTTTTTGTATCCTCCTCATAATTTGCTTTCCCACTCAACTTTGTATCATCAGCAAACTTGGCTACATTACGCTCGGTCCAGTCATCCCAAGTTATTAATATAGATTGCAAATAGTTGAGGCCACTGCACCAATCTCTGCGTCACCCCACTAGTTACTTTTTGTCAACTGGAAAATGACCCATTTATCCCGACTCTCTGTCTTCTGTTAGTTAGCCAATCCTCTATCCATCCTAAAATATTACCCTCAACCTCGTGAATTTTATCTTGTGCAGTAATCTTTTATGTTGCACCTTATCTGGAAATCCAAATACACCACATCCACTGGTTCTCCCTTATCCACCCTACTCGCTACTTCAAAGAACTGTAGCAAGTTTGTCAAACATGATTTTTCTTTTCATAAAACCATGCTGACTCTGCTTGATTGAATTATGCTTTTCCAAATGTCCTGCTACTGCTTCCTTAATAATGGGCTGCAGCATTTTCCAAACAACAGATGTTAGGCTAACTGGTCTACAGTTTCTTACTTTTTGTTTGCCTCCATTTTTAAATAGGGACATTACATTTGTGGTTTTCCAATCCGCTGGGACCTCGCCAGAATCCAGGGATTCAGCCAATGCATCCACTATCTCTGCAGCCACTTCTTTAAAGACTCTAGGATGTAAGCCATCAGGTCCAGGGGACTTGTCTGCCTTTAGTCCCATTATTTTACCGAGTACTATTTCTTCAGTGATAGTGATTGTATTAATTTCCTCCTTCCCTATAGCTCCTTGATTATCCACTATTGGGATGTTTTTCGTCTCTTCTACCATGAAGACTGATACAAAATATTTGTTCAACATCTCTGCCATTTCCATGTTCCCCATTATTAATTCCCCAGGCTCCTCTAGGGGACCAATATTTACTTTAGCCACTCTTTTCCTTTTTATGTACCTGTAGAAACCCTTACTATCTGTTTTTATATTTCGTGCTAGTTTACTTTCATAATCTATCTATAGAGGCACTGGAGAGGGTGCAGAGAAGATTTACAAGGATCATATCTGAAATGCAAGGGTATACATATCAGGAACGGATGAATAAGCTAGGTCTCTTTTCTCTTGAAAAAAGAAGGCTGATGGGGTGACCTAATAGAGGTCTTTAAAATTATGAAAGGTTTTGATAGAGTGGATAAAGAGGGAATATTTCCACATGTGGGGTAGAGCATAACTAGAGGCCATCAATATAAGATAATCAGCAAGAAATTCAATAGAGAATTCAGGAGAAAATAATTTACCCAAAGAGTGATGAGAATGTGGAACTTGCTACCACAGGGAGTGGTTAAAGCGAATAGTATAGATGCATTTCAGGGGAGACTAGACAAGCATATGAGGGAGAAGGGAATATGGGGTTGTGCTGATAGATTTAGATGAAGACAGACATGACGAGGCTCGAGTGGAGCATAAATACTGGACTGGTTGGGCCAAATGGTCTGTTTCTGTGCCATATATCCTATGTAATCCTATCTAGACATTATCTCGACTATGTGCATTTTTTCTGATTTGCATGCCTTGAGTTGGCCATATCATGCAAATGTTGTGGCCCTATCTCTGTAATCTCCTCCAGCCCCACAACTCTTCGCGATATCTGCTCTCCTCTAATTCCTAATTTTAATCGCTCCACCATTGGCGGCCGTGCCTTCAGCAACCTAGGCCCTAAGCTCTGGAATTCCCTCCCTAAACCTCTCTACCTCTCTTTCCTCCTTTAAGATGCTCCTTAAAACCTACCTCTTTCATCGGCCTTAATTTCTCCTTATGTGTCTCGGTGACAAATTTTGTTTTATGTTAAAGCGCTATATAAATACAAGTTGTTGTTGTTGTCAGATGTACACAATCCTTTTGGAACTATTTTCATATTCTAGAAGTAAATCTCCTAAAGGCTCAACATGTAGGTACTGGGGTAGAGGGTGGGGTAATAAGGCATTAATCATCAAACACCATGGTCCCTGCAGTGATATGTTACAGCTCCACTTTAAATTGGCCTTCAACATCCATTTTCCTGACAGCTAGATCTCACAATCAACACTCTCTTATTTGTATTACAAAAGTCTGAAATTTGTGCCATCCTAATCCCTGACCTTGTATAACCCAGCATCTGTGACCACAACATGCCAGCTTCTCGTATTTGATAGCTTTGCCTAATATTCTGAATTTTTAAGTAACTGCTGGCATTGCTAAACCTGGCGGAAACCAGGGAAAGATACTGCCGCTAATGAAAATTAAAGGTCTCCATCGGTATCAAATTGGATCTAAAATTTGTAGTGGGAACTTTTTCTTGCCAGTATCAAACATGTTAAGACCAATTAATTCATTACAGCATCAGCAGTTCCAACAGTGCTACCCTCCAATGATGTCTATTAAAATGTTCCAGCTGTTGACCGCCCTTCCTTTGAACTGATGCTAAAGTAGTGGGAGTGCAGCAAATTCTGCACAGTTTGCAGGATGCACAGCATTACCACTGTTGGTTTGCATTTAGAATATAGAAGCAGAAGCAAGTAAGCTGAAAGAGATTGCAGACTGCATCAAACTCTTGTAGCCCCTGCCACGGAGGGTATGTTTATTCCCTCAGGACCAACTACCTGAGTAATGTCGCGTTAGGTGCAATGTAATGTATGTGCAATGTAAATGAAGGTCAGCGAGGGGATAACCAAAAAGCCCAAACCTGGATAAGAGGCTGATACTGTCCTGGGCCATGGCAGGACAATTACCAATTCAGGATGACTCCTTTTAAAATGCACATATTTGTTGATTCCTATCTCAATGTACTCTGAGATGTCAGACAGATTGTGAAGGATCTGTAAAGAATGTATATAATGGCCAGACCTTCGCGAGCTACTTGAACAAATTGTCTAGAACTGTCCCAAATGCGCAGAGGAGAGAACAAACCAATGATTCCTTATGTTCTGCAACAGCATCCTTGGCTAAAGGTCTTATTTAAATTGAAAGGAGTTACATATTCACTGACTGTAGACTACTTCTTACATCATATAACAATCATCCTATTAATTAAATCTATATCACAAGCAGTGGTGATGCATATGAAATCCACATTTGTCCACCATGGAGTAATGTCAGCAGATTTGTTGAAATTTCTCAGGAGATACAGGGGGATCATTAATTGGGAGCAGGATTTGGGCAGGTAGGGATAGCAAGGTAGGTATCAAACACGCCTGAGCTTGGCAGCGTGCAGCCTGGGCGATTTTAACTCCTATGCCTCATCTTCACATCACTCTTCAGCTGCCCGTTTGAAAGAGGTGTGAGTGGGAGCTGGCCGGTGGGTGGGTATGAGTGGGCCGGTGGGTGGGAGTGGGAATGGGCCGGTGAGTGGGAGTGGCCGGTCGGTGGGAGTGGGAATGGGCCGGTTGGTGGGAGTGGGAATGGGCCGGTGAGTGGGAGTGGGAGTGGCCGGTGGGTGGGAGTGGGAATGGGCCGGTGAGTGGGAGTGGGAGTGGCCGGTGGGTGGGAGTGGCCGGTCGGTGGGAGTGGGAATGGGCCGGTGAGTGGGAGTGGGAGTGGCCGGTGAGTGGGAATGGGCCGGTGAGTGGGAGTGGGAGTGGCCGGTGGGTGGGAGTGGGAATGGGCCGGTGAGTGGGAGTGGCCGGTGGGTGGGAGTGGGAATGGGCCGGTGGATGGGAGTGGATGTTTGGGCAGCAGGAGGCCACTGGCCGACACCAAAGGATGGCTCACCAGCAAAAAGGTACGCCGTGG
Organism: Pristiophorus japonicus; assembly: GCF_044704955.1. Taxonomy (NCBI): domain Eukaryota; kingdom Metazoa; phylum Chordata; class Chondrichthyes; family Pristiophoridae; genus Pristiophorus; species Pristiophorus japonicus. The sequence goes on from NC_091982.1 coordinate 22,656,422, forward strand.
GGAAAGGGGTTTTAAGAAGGTCTCGTGGGAGTTTTTTAATTGGGCTTGGAAATTTGAACCAATCAGATAAGTCAGAAAGCACAACTGGAGGCTATCAAAACCAATCAGATCAGTTTGAAGGTGAGCTAAAGGCTGACAGAATGCATTTTTTTTAGAATTTCAGAGTTGTGCAAACCACTTAGAACTCAATGATTGCAAGTGAGTTTCACCATCAGAAATATCAATCATGGCATCCCCTGCACAGCAGAGGACAGAGGCTTGGACAGTGCTGAAATCAGTAAGCAGGGACCTTTACTGCACACGCATTCTGGCCTCGAAATTCGATAAACTCTGAAAACGTGCTGTGCCGCCGCGGCCCAAGATGAACTCCCGCCCGTGAAAAGCGCGCAGGCAGCACTGTTATTTTGGTGCTTCCTGCTGATTTAAATGAGCGCAGCACAGAGCCTATTGTGTAATGCTCTCTTTCAGCTGGTATGATCAGCAGGAGGTCGAAGATCAGATCTAGACTATCTGTGCGGTGTTATCAGGAAATCGCGATTTATGAAAGTGATGTGCAATATTTCCGGTTATGTTTCTTGTGTTTTGTAGGTTGACAGACAGGGTATGCAAGATAAACCAAAACCTAAAAATAGACTAATCTGTCAGATTTTAAAGAATGCAACCTGCAGTTTAGCTGAAATCTATGTTTAATTCAACTGCTGAAACTGTCAAATATTTAGCCGGCTAATTTGCCAAGTACAATTATTAATCAAAAAAGTCATCAAAAACTGATTAAATGACTGATTCCACCCAAATTGCAATCAGCAGTTTCCTGTTCCAAATACTTGAAGCTTTGAAAACTCAGGCTACATGTGTCATGAAATATTTGATTACACTATCGAGTGCAAATAATATCAAAATTATTTGAAACTGTGATCAGTTAAGAATACAAACCTGTCACGGAGCCTGGGTTCAGTGGGGCTGCACATACTCTGCATAGTTATTGAAGACTTCTTAGAGATGTATAGATCTCCCCCGGCAACGTGCTTTGGAGAGGCCTTAAAAGGAGTAGCAATGTCCAAAATCGCTCAGCACGTGTTAATCCGGCGTTGCATGCCAATTGATGTCACACTCTTGATCATTAAAATATTTGAGGGGAGCGCAGGCAACGTAGCACTGCCATCCTGCATAATATGGCAGTTGCCGGGTTCCATGCCGGAAGTGGGCGGAAGCGAGGTGGCCGCCATTTTTCTTCAAAACCAGCCTTAATGGCTGGTGCTAAAGGTTCCAATTTCAGGGCCCTAATTTCTGCGGCTCTTGACTCTTTCCACCAATGAACCGAAGGCTGCTTTAGCAGCTTCATATACTGATAGCCAATGCATCCAGAGCAGCTATGCTTTTGTCAATGCCAAGCTTGTACTGCTTGTAGATTCAATGTGCATCATGTTGGACTGTACCTAGGAAAAGGCAGCTCCTTTGGCTGTAGCCAGTTGTCTTGTATTGATGCTCCACGATTGGTTCTAGATAGTTGGCATATAGCAGAGGATTCCTGGAAGATGCATTTCTGTATAGCACCTAGAAATGCACACAATCTTTGCATCATGGAGATCAGTGATCTTTTCATTCCAATATGTTCCAGCATCCTTTGTTCAAAGCGACATGCACAGTGATATCCATCCCGAGGCAACACACGTGACAGCAGTTGACATGAACCCCTGCAAAGAGCCTGCTGTTCTCTCTAGGTGGTATTTATCCTTGCTGAGACAGTGAGGTACTTGTGCTAAGAGATGTGCTTTGTGAAAGTTGTGCTCCAATATATGCACAAAGGGACTGATAGATTTTTGGATATTAAGGGAATCAAGGGATATGGAGTTGAGGTAGAAGATCAGCTATGATCTGATTGAATGGCGGAGCAGGCTTAAGGGGCTACATGGCCTACTCCTGCTCCTATTTCTTATGTTCTTATGTTCTTGTGCATCAGGTTTAATCATTCAGAAATGCAGGATTCTTCGTTACAGTCTGTGCTTATTCCCAACACGCATTCTCACATAAGCAGATTGATGAGAGTTTCATTTAACAGACTGGAATCCCTTATAAACTTAACCTGATTCTTTGCTTTAACCAAATCAAACAATTAGCCTCAATCACAGTGAATTGCTTACGAAAGCTTGCAAAGGATTGCACACAGAACCTCTTGTCTTCCAGGTGATGGAAAATATCACAGTACCACACTCTACCTGCTATGGTTATGGATTTATTTTGAAGTGAGCTGATACATACAAACAAAAATAAATAAACAAAATATTAAACCATAAATTGTAGGAGAACTAGGGTTAGTCCACAAAGAGTTAATGTACCCTTTTTAGAAAGTATCTTTACAGAATCTTGGAATGTAACAGTACCTTTGGACAAATAAAATTAATTTTCATCGTCTTTCAAGTCAAGATATGAAACATAGAATATGTGGCCCACACACACTCACGCTGTCTAGTGTATTTTTGCCAAAATTAAAGCAGCGGAAATTGAATATTTATCTCCTCAAACTTTTCGATGCAGAACTATCACTTTTCAACCAGTCAGGCAAATCAAATGTTGACAGTGTTCATATCATGATAGACAAAAGAATAATAGCATGTAATACTAGTTTCCCCATCACAATATCCTGAATGTTGTGACATCTCACAATATCCATAAATTATGGACTGAATTTTCACAGGTAAGAACGGATAGGTTGGCGGCGTGGGGGAAGTGAAAGTTGTAAAAATGTAAACCCCGTCCCCAACCCACCTCCAACCCACCCACTTTCACCTTTCACTCCGGTGGGATGGTGGGCCAACATCCAACCCGCGGCCAGGAGGCGGGTTGGCAATTTAAATATTATAATCAGGCCTGAAGCCTCTACTTTAATCTGCTGTGCGAATTTTACCGCAGGCTGCTGGGGATCCCGGGGCTCGGGATTTCCCATGGCTGCAGTGAGGCGGCCTCAGCCTCAGGGAACAATCCTTGTGGGCTGTGAGGAGCAGGAGTGCTTCTGTCCCACCCCCAGTCTCCCCTACCAGCAGCCCGCAACCCCCGGAGTCAGAGATCGACCCCTCCCCAGGGATCGGGCACCACGGGCCACGAACATCTGCCTCCGGGGATCGTGACTCTGGCCCCGGGGTTGGCTTGTAATCCCCTTCCCCAACCATCATCATCATCATCATCATGGGCAGTCCCTCGAAATCGAGGAAGACTTGCTTCCACTCCAAAAGTGAGTTCTCAGGTGACTGAACAGTCCAATACTGGAATTACAGTCTCTGTCGCAAGTGGGACAGACAGTTGTTGGAGGAAAGGGTGGGTAGGACTGGTTTGCCACATGCTCCTTCCACTGCCTACGCTTGCTTTCTGCATGCTCTCGGCGACGAGACTCGAAGTGCTGTTCCTCCACTTAGGGTGGTCTTTGGCCAGGGACTCCCAGGTGTCGGTGGGAATGTTGCACTTTATCAAGGAGGCTTTGAGGCTGTCCTTGAAGCATTTCCTCTGCCCACCTGGGGTTTGCTTGCCGTGTAGGAGTTCCAAGTAGAGCACTTGCTTTGGGAGTCTTGTGGCAGGCATGTGGACAATGTGGCCTGCCCAATGGAACTGGTCGAGTGTGGTCAGTGCTTCGATGCTGGGGATGTTGGCCTGATCGAGAACACTGACGTTGGTGCATCTTTCCTCCCAGGGGATTTGCAGGATCTTGCGGAGGCATCTTTGGTGGTATTTCTCCAGCGATTTGAGGTGTCTACTGTATATGGTCCACATCTGTGAGCCATATAGGAGGGCGGGTATCACTACAGCCCTATAGACTATAAGCTTGGTGCCAGATTTGAGGACCTGATCTTCGAACACTCTCTTCCTCAGGTGACCGAAGGCTGCGCTGGCGCACTGGAGGTGGTGTTGAACCTCGTCATCGATGTTTGCCTTGCTGATAGTAGGCTCCCGAGGCATGGAAAGTGGTCCACGTTGTCCAGGGCCGTGCCGTGGATCTTGATGACTTGGGGGGCAGTGCTGTGTGGCGGAGTCAAGTTGGTGGAGGACCTTTGTCTTACGGATGTTTAGTGTAAGGCCCATGCTTTCGTACGCCTCGGTGAAGATTTTGAGGATGACTTGGAGTGCAGCCTCTGAACGTGCGCAGACGCAAGCGCTGTCCGCGTACTGTAGTTCGACGACAAAGGATGGGACGGTCTTGGACCTGGCTTGGAGGCAATGAAGGTTGAACAGGTTCCCACTGGTTCTATAATTCAGCGAAGAGCTTGTTGAGTGTGAGATGGAGCATTGCAGCAAGGAAGATCGAGAAGAGGGTTAGCGCGATGATGCAGCACTGCTTGACCCCAATTCGGACGTTGATTGCGTCGGAAATGTTTGAGCTCTCCCCAAAGAAACCTTCCTCTGGCCATTTGCTGCCCTCCTTCAACTCTCTCTCCCTCAACTTTCCCCTTCCACTGTCTAAGCCCCTTCTGGCCCTAACATTGACCCCCAAATTACTTTCCTCCTCCTAAAACCCGTGCTGCAAGGGCCCACTGCCCACCCCTTCCCCCAATCTGAACTTACCTTCCAGGTCAATCTCCCTACTACCACGGGCACTCCAACTGGATTCTCGCTCTGCACTGGCCGACTCAGCTGCTCCAACTGATCCCTGGCGATCTCAACGGTGGTGAGCCTCCGACCAGCTCCAATCACAGCTTTGGGCCTTACCTTTACCCGTCTCCCTCCCCAACCATCCTGGGTTCAGCACCTATCGAGTCCTGTGGCTTCCTTGTCCATGTTCCCTACACGACTGGAAGTCAGCCTGTCAATCAAGGCTGACTTATGGGCGGGGAACCGCCCTTTACGTCACACGCAAGCTGTGGAGTTAAAACTTCACAGCATGCCGGGACACCCAAATTGCCCGGTTTCTCGCCATCTCCCAGGTCACCCCCCCCGTACTGTGCAGGAGGAACCCGGAAAAAGCCAGCCCAAAATGTTAGTTTGATGAAATGCTGCATTAGTTAGCATTTTAAGCACGCTGCCCCAGCTATCAAAGAAAAGTTTCTTTATCAACTGTTCCACCATTTTGTACTTAATCAAAGCAGAGCAGCCTCCATTTCAGGCACTAACTACTTGAAGTCAAAAATGGATATTTCTAATCTCTTTGGGGGCGAAATTCAGGCCCGCCCGAAGCCTGGCACACCTACCATTTTTCACGTGTTTTCACCGCCGTGTCAGATGAGGTGGCCTCTTTCGCGAAATTCAGCTTTTAGTCAGTTTTTTTGAAGCGGACCGGAAGTCGGTCATAATGGGGGCGGAAGTGGAAGTGAGACGGATTACCGCCGCTGTGAATCATCAGTGGAGCGGTGATGGCATCATCATCTCTCACCCCCTCACTTAAAAGGGAGAGTCGCTGCGAGCTCTGTGAACATTTTAGTTAGGTCCTCTGGGCCACGAGGGAGGGTTTCGGCTGGGCCAGCAGGTTGCCTGTTGGCGGCCCGGCCGAATCTGCGAGCATATTTGACTGGCCGATCCGAAAGTCGTCTGGCAAAAAAAATAAAATGCCTGCCACGGCAGTGGGTCCTCGCCTTTAATAGCTGCCACACAGCCACATCCCACGCACAGTCAACAAAGTGCACCGACAGAAAAAGCTGTCGGGGGCACCGCTTTGTGGATTGAGGATTTTCGAAGCTGAATTTGGCTGGAGATGCGGTGGATTGGCAGGGCACCCTTTGGTGACACACTTAGGACCGGTCGGCAACGGCGGGGCGAAATTGGGAAACGCCAGAAAATCCATCAGGTGAATTTTGCTTGGCCGCCGCTTTCTAACGCTAAGAGGCCTTTTCGGGAGGCTGAATTTTGGCCCCTTTATATGGCATGTTTTTGAGGTGACCGCTGCACTCACATTTTTCTCGTTAAAGTATTTCATATTTGCCAGCAACGGGACTTTTCTAAACCCATGGGCTAAACCAATAAGAAAGAGAACACAAAGCAAAATGCTGCAGATGCTGTAATTCTGAAATATAAAGAGAAAACGTTGAAAGCTCTCAGCAGCTCAGGCAGAATTTATGGTTAAAAAAATTCCTGGGGACTTTTGTCCAGTTCTGATGAAAGGCCAACAACCTGAAGCGTTAACTCTCTTTCTTTCTCCACAGATGCAGCCTGACCTGCTGAGTGTTTCCAGAATTTCTGATATATATTAAAAAAATGACCTCTTTGCATGATGTTCTACAGTGTAGAGTTTCCACTGGATTCACTTACTGCAATGAACTTTTTGATGCCGCCTGTTATGTGCAGAATAACTCCACAAGACTGTATACTGTAAGCTCAAACTGTTGTGATCTTGGTGTCTTTAATGTAGCTCCAGAGTGAGGAAGCAGCATGGTGGCCTGCCTTTTATACCTACTTGCCCGGGGTGTGCAGGTGACCCTTGGGTCTCCCACAGGTGCGCCCCCCTGGTGGCAAGTTTTACACACTAGTAAAGTTTACATACATAACATCACTCCCCCACGCCCCCGCCCCCCCCCAAAGTCTTAGATACAAGTTATTTACAAGTTGAGGCGATCCGGGGCTTTACGTTCCTGGGTTGATCGCCTGAGTTGAAGTCCTGGCATGGGTGAGTTGGTCGGATCATTGCTACACTGCAGTGCAGCTGGTCTGATCGGACTGTCGGGCATGGTGGCTTCATCCTCGTGGTTGACTGCGAGGTCGATTGCTGGTTGGGTGTGTGTTGGTGGAACAATGATGGTAATGTCCACTTCAAACTGTTCTTGGTTGTCAGTGAATCGCCGTTTGGTCTGATCCAAGTGCTTTCTGCACGTTTGTCTGTTCAAAAGTTTGATAACAAACACTCTATTCCTCTCCTTGGCTAAAACAATGCCAGCAACCCATTTGAGATCATGACCATAATTAAGAACAAACACAGGGTCATTAACCTCAATGTCACGCGATACAGCCCCGCGATCGTGGTACACGTTATACCGGTGACGCCGGGTTTCTACATGATCATTGGGATCCGGGTGGACTAAGGAGAGCCTAGTTTTGAGTGCTCTCTTCATTCACAATTCTGCAGGCGGAACACCAGTAAGTGAGTGGGGTCGCGCCCAGTAGCTGAGCAGAATCCGAGATAACCGGGTTTGCAGGGAACCGTCCGTCACGCGTTTCAAGCTCTGCTTGATAGTTTGGACTGCCCGTTCCACTTGACCATTGGATGCGGGCTTAAACGGGGCAGACCTGACATGCTTGATGCCATTGCGGATCATGAACTCATTGAATTCCGAGCTGGTGAAACATGGTCCATTGTCACTAACAAGGACGTCGGGCAAACCATGGGTGGTGAACATGGCCCGGAGGCTTTCAATGGTGGCAGTAGACGTACATGATGACATTATTATACATTCAACCCATTCGAGTAAGCGTCCACTGCTGCTAGGAACATCGTTCCTAGAAAGGGACCAGCGAAATCCACGTGGACCCTGGACTACGGTTTGGAGGGCCATGACCACAGGCTCAGTAGGGCCTCCCTTGGTGCATTGCTCAACTGGGTGGGTACTGTGTTGGTCGCATATAAACATTTCCCTGCCTTTTTTTTTTGCAAAATTACGCATTTCCCCATAGGAGACAATCCAAATGAATGGACATTTCATCCTTGCGTCAATAAAACGGCTCCCATTAAGGATGCAGCTTTTTACTAGTGATAGCACACAGTCCTGGCTAGTCCAGGTCCTGATCTGGCGAGCTGTGATGGGTGACCCCTCGCTCTCAAAAGCATCCATTACAAGAAGCAAGTCTGCGAGTTGCGCCATTTCCACCCCGGTGGTGGGCAATGGTAGCCGACTGAGGGCATCAGCACAGTTCTCAGTGATACGCAGACAATGTTAGTGCCCATCTTTGGATGCAGGACGAAGTATTGGTGTTAATACCTTTGCTTTCTGAAAACAGTGAAATGAGCAGTTTGCGGTCGGTTTCGAGCTCGAACCGGAGTCTAAATAGATATTGGTGCATTTTCTTAACCCCGTATACGCATGCTAATGCTTCTTTCTCAACCATACGGTAGGCTCTTTCAGCTTTAGATAAACTTCTGGACGCATATGCAACCTGTTTGCAGTTTGCCTGACACATTGGCTTGCTGTAACACACAACCAATCCCGTACAAAAATGCATCACAAGCTAGTCCTAAACGTTTACACGGGTCATACAATACCAGTAACTTGTTAGAACAAAGCAGGTTTCTGGCCTTATTAAAGGCTGTCTCTTGAGATTTACCCCAAACCTAGTTGTCACCCTTGAGTAGCAATAAATGCAATGGTTCCAGAAAAGTGCTCAACCCCGGTTGAAAGTTACAAAAGTAGTTGAGGAGTCCCAGAAACGAACGCATCTCCGTCACATTCTGTGGTCTGGGTACATTCTTGATGGCCTCCATCTTGGAGTCCGTGGGTTTGATGCCATCCGCCGCAATCTTTCTCCCTAGAAATTTGACTTCTGGCACCAGGAAAACACACTTGGAGCATTTCAGCCAGAGTCCCACTCTGTCCAGTCACTTTAGAACCTCTTCCAGGTTGTGCAAGTGTTCAGCGGTGTTGCAACCCATGATCAGGATGTTGTCTTGAAACACCACGGTGCGCGGAACCGATTTCAGCAGACTCTCCAAGTTTCTCTGGAAGATGGCCGCAGCCGAGCGAATCCCAAAGGGGCATCTGTGATATATGAACAGTACTTTGTGCATGTTGATGCATGTCAATTTTTTTGGAAGGTTCAGCTAGCTCGTGTGTCAAGTAAGCAGAGGTTAGATCCAGCTTGGTGAACGACTTCCCCCTGCTAGCGTTGCGAACAGGTCATCCACTTTGGGTAGTGGGTACTGATCCTGTAACGAGACTTGGTTGATCGTTACCTTGTGGTCCCCGCAGATTTTGACTGTCCCATCACTTTTCAACACCGGAACAATTGGACTGGCCCACGCGTTGAACTCGACTGGTGATATGATCCCCTCTCGTTGAAGTCTGTCCAGTTCAATCTCAATTTTCTCTCGCATTGTATATGGAACCGCTCGTGTCTTGTGATGAATGGATCGTACATCAGGGACTAGATGGATCTTATCTTTGGCGCCTGTGAAATTGCCGATGCCTGGCTCAAATAACGACGGGAATTTGTTGAACATTGAGGCGCATGAGGCATAATCCACCGAAGACAGTGCTTTGACGTCGTTTCAGTTCCATCAGATCTTTCCTAGCCATCTTCTGCCGAATAGCATTGGGCCATCGCTTGGTACAATCCATAGTGATAAATCATGCACAGTTCCATCGTATGATCCCTTCACTGCCGCACTGCCAATGACTGGTATGAGCTCTTTGGTGTAAGTGCGCAGTTTCGTGTGAACCAGGCTTAGTTTTGGTCTTTGTGCCTTGTTGCCCCACAGTTTCTCAAAAGCCTTCTGGCTCATAATTGACTGACTCGCCCCCGTGTCCAATTCCATGGAAACTGGAATGCCATTTAATTTGACTTTCAACATTATCTGAGGGCTTTTGGTGGTGAAGGTGTGTACCCCATACACTTCCTCTTCAGCCTCGGGTTGAGTTGCCTCTCTTACTCATTCAGCATGATCCACGCCGGATCGGTCATCTTCTGCCGACTCTGCCATGTGGTGAGTCGCAGCACGTTTGCACATTTGCTGGAGGTGCCCCATTGTTCCGCAGCCGTTGCACACGTAATGCTTGAATTGACATTGATGGGCCTGATGATTTCCGCTGCAGTGCCAACATGGTGTTAATGAATTCGCATTCACGCCCCACAGCGGACTCTGAGTCATCGTAGGTCTGGCCTCTGCAGGCGTGTAGGCCCTGCCATGTACAGTTCTGCCTGCTGAAGGCTTTATTTTATGCACAGTACTTGCCAGTGAGCTTTGATGCAGCAAAGATATCTGTTTAGTGTTATCGTTCGTGGACATGAAAGTCTGGGCTGTCGTGATGGCCTTGCTCAGATCCAGGGATTCGGCAGACAGCAGTTTGCGAAGAATGACCTCGTGGCCGATTCCAAGCACGAAAAAGTCCCGCAGCATTTCCCCCAAAAATCCAGCAAATACGAACGATTCCGCAAGGTGTCTTAGGTCAGCGACATAGCTCACCACGCTCTGGCCCTCGGAGCGATGGTGCGTGTAAAAGTGATACCTGGCCATTAAGATGCTCTCCTTTGGCTTGAGGTATTCCTGAACCAGAGTGCACAACTCTGCATATGTCTGCTCCATTGGTTTCATCGGTGCTAGCAGGTTTTTGATGAGGCCATATATCGTAGACCCACAAACGATGAGGAGAATTGCCCTGCGCTTGACCGCGGTCTCTTCCTTATCCAGCTCGTTGGTCACGAAGTACTGGTCAAGACACTCAACAAAGGCTTCCCAATCATCACCCTCAACAAATCTCTGAAGAATACCAACAGCAGCCATAAACGCATGAAAGTTCGCGATCTGTTACTCGTCGCCAATTGTTATGTTCAGAATAACTCCACAAGACTGTAAACTGTAAGCTCAAACTGTTGTGACCTTGGTCTCTTTAATGTAACTCCAGAGTGAGGAAGCAGCATGGTGGACTGCCTTTTATACCTGCTTGCCCGGGGTGCGCAGGTGACTCTTAGATCTCCGACAGGTGCGCCCCCTGGTGACGAGCCTTACACATTAGTAAAGTTTACATACATAACACCACCAATCGTCAAGAAATCTTAGAGTGCTTGTACTGAGATGCTAAGAAACATCCATAAGTGATAGTTGACTGACGAACAGAAGAGTAGCGGGCATCAGATTCTTGCTTCCTTCCGCTTTCACCTCCTGCTATTGCTCCCTTGTGTAGGTTTGTTCCCTTTAGTGAATCGGTTTCCCTGTAAGCAGAGAAAATGTGTTGAGATGCTGGGAGTTTGAAGAGCACATAGTGTGACAGTGAAATGTCTACCCTGAGACCTATTTGCGTGTGAGTAAATTAATGTGAATCATGCAAGCAGATTGTATTCCATTGTTGCTTTGTGGGTTCATTGTTTGAGCATGCATGTGGAAGCTTAAAAAGATTTGTTTCTGAAGGCTCAGTATGTAGCCTCAGGCAAAAATATTAACATGGTGAGAAGAAGCTCTTTGCAGCGTGTCTACTTTACCTGTTTATTTGGAACAGTAAAATATTGGCTAGCCTTACTTCAGTAAAATTTGTGGGCTGATTACCTTCTTTCTCGCCTGCTCTAACTTTTGATTGTTTGAAACTGGCAGTGGCATGTTCTTGGCATGAAAACATAAATATTCTGGGGTGGGTACAGAATTTGGGGAAGGACCTGATTATGTCGTATATGTGCCCTTTTCTTGCCTGCCAAAATTACCTGTGGATTCAGGGGGAGTCACGTAATGTACCTGCCCACATATGACGACATGTGAATGAGGAAAATATATCACATGATATATTCCCTGTTTCTTGCGCCCTCGCAAAGCTGAATGCAGTGCATGCCTATGTGTGTAAGGCACCCGGTGCTGTTAAGGGAATCAAGAATCATCATTTGTAGAATGGCCACCAGCGTAATTTAAAAATGGACCGCTTTTTAAAATTTAAAATTATATATATTTAAACAGTCCGCGGGCCCACTTATACTGCAGCAAAGTGTAACAGCGAGTTTTCTCCTCCCACCTCCCCACCAGAGGTGGGCACCCCAGTTGCATCCTTGGTGTAGACATCCAACCAAGATATTTAAATGCCCCGGGCCACAGGAAGTGGACGGCAGAGCAGGAACAGAGGAAATTTGGAGCCAGTGTCCATCATCTTCTGCCAAGCAGAGTGGATCGTTCTCCTGTGGGGAGCAACGCTCTTTTGCTGCATTTCTTGCAGAAGCCCCTTCAAAGCAGCATCTAAGCCTTGGGGTGTTCTGTATATTTCCAATTTTCTACTCAGCAGTAATGAAGCAACCTTTTTAAATAGTTACTGCAGCCTGTAAGAGCTGCAGATATGCATTATTTTCCAATTTCACCTCCCGTCATCTAATTCCTGGCAGTTGGCAGCTCTAGGTTAGGAATTTTCTGTAGATGTATAATTGAAGCCAAATCAGGAAATCCTATGAATTCTGCTTGACATGATGTCAGCCAATGCTAAAATTCACTGTGATCCTGGCGTTGAACCAGTAGCAGCAGAAAATTGCATATCTAAGAACCTGCAAAGGACATTTAATCTTCACGGATTAATCATCAACAAGGTGACCTGATCAATTTAACCATTGAAAGTCAGCACGTGACATTCTATTGCAAGTCTAGCAATTTAATCTCATAACTATCCAATCTTTTGATGATTTATGATTCATGGGAACTTAAAGTTTCCTGTGCTGAAACAAATTACAAATAATCCATGCTAATGCTCCCTTCTATCATATTTTTTTTTTCATTATAGCTGCCTTGAAGTGGAAAGCATCATGCTATCTTGAATCTTGCAGCTAATTACTATCTTAAAGATAAGCAACATAGTCATTCCAAAGACATCATGTAGATATACAGTCTGGCATTAGATCAACCCTTGCTTCAATTAAATTCTGTTTATTGTTAAACTATCAAAGAGATTCTGCCCTACTGTGTACCTGTTCTATGATTTGATTACCTTATACCCTTAATTTGAACATCAAAATATAAATACTTATCCCACTAGGAAATCTGCTGTAGGTCATTAATGGAAGATGATATAGCTGGCAGCTGCATAGATGAGCAACGTTATGAAACATTCATTCCCAATAATCCATTTAACTCCCAGTGCAAGCACTGCAGTTTCTGAGCTTCTGACCTTTTCTTTCTGGCAGCAATGAAAATGCCACTGGAAAAAGATACTAGCCTAGTATGCAAAATCTAGAGCTTTGCCACCCACAGATATGCCCTGGTTTCTTGTCCATTTGGCTCTTCATTTAAAATTGACAGCACAGAAGGCACAGTACTTTCTTCAGCATTACCTCAAGCAATCTACTTTACAAAAAGACTTTGATTGAGATTGTAAATAGGTCAGGGTATAAATACCTGAAAGGAGAGCAAATTGTCTAACAAAAAAAAGAGAGAGTAGGGGTAAAGGGTAGTTATTCAGATTGGAGGAAGGTAGAAAGCGATGTTCCACAAGGATCAGTGCTGGGACCACTGGTATTCACAATTTGCATTAATGATTTGGATTTAGGTAAGAAAAACACCGCATGGTTCAAGTTTCCGCATGCGCTGCACATGCGCAAAAACTGGAACGTGCGATCTGTCAAAGTTTGCCTTGACAGATCATCCACACTGATCCAAAAATCACTTTGGCTGGCGCAGAGTTGTGGTATTTGCCCATTTACTGCCCAGCAAATACCCACAAAACCCCTGCTTTCACCAGTGTAAGGGTTACTAGGTCCGTGCAGCAGAGCAGGTCTCCAGTCGCCCTGGTTTACCCTTGCCACTGGATAGGCCCATGTGGTGGCTGATGTGCCACGGTCACTACACATTAAAAAAATCCACGCGCAGGCAGCTTCCACCCCTGGAGTTCAGGACTGGAATATCGGGTCCTCCATTGAAACATCAGTGAACTCATTCCTTTTGGTGTGGAAGCAAGTCATCCTTGTTTGAGGGACCATCTATGATATGATGTGAAGGGTTAATATAAACTTTAAATTAAATATAAAAACATTAAAAATCATGTACAAACATTTAAAATTCATTTATGTAAATGTTGGCACAGATTAAAATGTTTAAAATTATTTTTCAAAAAATTAATTTTTTTATTGTTTTATGCTTTATTGAAGGGACTATTAATTAAATTTGAAAATGGTAACATTTATTTTGATTCAAGTTGTATAAATTATTTAATTATTTGGGGATTGCTCCTGTGCTTATTGGGGATTCCGTTTGTAAATTAACTCTCCATAAGCATGTTAGCAATCCTCCTTTCTGATTGGAGGACCTGGCCCATGTGATCCCAGGGATACTTCTGAACTGCCTGCATCCCTGGGATCCATGAGCCTTTACACAGGCATACGTTTACGTTTGCAGGCCCAGGACCTGAATTCTCCGAAGTCCAGAAGTCCGAAGGTAGGTGAGGATTTCTTTATTCAGGTCGGAGGCGTACTCTGGAGGTATGCCTCCGACTGCAAATTTTGGACCATTAGAAAACTTGCAGACTGGGTAGTTAAGTGATAAATTAACTTTAACATAGATAAATGTGAATTGATGCACTTTGGTAGGAAAAACAGAAACATCACCTGCACCTGAGAAAATAAGAAACTGACGCAGACGAGCAAAGGGATCTGGGGATACAGGTGAACAAATCATTAAAAGCAGTATCGCAGGTCAACCAAGCAATTAAAAATGCTAACAAAGCACTGGGATTTATTTCTAGGGGTATTGAATTCAAAAGTAGTGAAGTTATGTTAAACTTGTATAGGACCCCGGTCAGACCACACTTAAAATATTGTGCACAGTTCTGGTCTTTATACCATAAAAACGACATAGAAGCACTGGAGAAAGTGCAAAAAAGATTTACAAGGATGGTAGCAGAACTGAGAGACTACAGTTATTGGGAAAAGTTGAACAGATTGGAGCTTTTTTTCTTATATTACAACAGTGGCTTTACTCCAAAAGTACTTCATTGGTTGTAAAGTGTTTTGAGAAGTCCGGTGACTGAAAGACGCTATATAAATCCAAGTCTTTCTTTCTTTCTTTCTTTAGTAAAGAGGTGATTTAGAGGTGGCCTGATCGAAGTCTTTAGAATTATGAATGAGTTGGACAGGGTAGATGTGGAGAGAACATTTCCAATTGTGGAAGAATCCAAAACTAGCGACCATAAATACAAAATAATTACTAATAATTCCAATAGGGACATAACGAGAAATGTCCCTACTTGGGGAGTGGTTAGAATGTGGAACTTGCTACCACAGGAAATGGTTGAGGCGAATGGCTTCGATACTTTCAAAAGGTAACTGGACAAGAACACGAGAGAAAGATAATAAACAGATATGTGAAAGGCTGAGGTGAGGTCGATGGAATGGGAGGAGACTTGTGCGAAGTATAAACACTATCACAGACTAGTTGGACTGCATAGCCTAGTAGTAAGATTATTCCACATGTTAATGAGACCAAAAGACTGAGAAAATATTCAAGCAATACACAAATATAAGATATACAATATTATTGTACTGGAAATAGCTCTTTATTTCTATACCTTCAAATGAAGCTCTTTTAATATTAGCAAAAGAAAGTTTAAGGGTAAATTTTGGGAGGACTGGTTCGACTGCCAAGACCTCAGAAATAGCCTGAACCTATAGAAGTGGCTGCCACGCTGCCTGCAGTTTGCTGTCTATTAATTTCAAGTGCCTATTCTGGGCACATTTCGGTAATGCACATCTCTTGGTCATAATAATATTCATGCACTAAAGTCCGTTAGAAGCATTCCTTACTAGCTTGGCTAAAATTATACAAAATTTTGAACAGAGGCCAGAATGACAGGAATATATCTTTGGTGCCCTGCATAAGATCTATATGAAATGAGTTTGGACAGTCACAATATAGCACTTGGTATCATCCTTATGCCATGTTTTCTATTAATTCAGGAATTCCCCAGTGCTGTAATCTGTCTTCTACTCTGTTCATTCTCAATGATCTATTCATCATCCAAGCCTATCCACTCTTTGACTGATGATGCCATTCTACATTCATCAACTTTCTTTAGATAACACATCCTCAGCATTTACCATCTCCAGTAGCTTCACACTGCGTCTTGATGTCCTCCATGTCCTTCCATCATTGTACTTGTTTCTTTTGAGTTTTACAAACAGAAAAATATAGATTTTTGGTTTAGACATAATACAGAAGGTTGGCCATCATAGAATTTCCAGCGTCAGCCTAATTATAATATTGTGGGCCAACTCCAAATGTGGCGAACATTTATTGTTGGGAGCTTATGCTGGGGAGGGGATGACAAGCTGCGGCAGAATTTAAAGTCCTGTAGCAGTTTAAAAGGGCAGGCATCCATTTTATTGACAAGTTGATCAGCTAAAAATGTTTACCAGCAATTCTAATGGCAATATTAGTTCTCTGATAGGACTGTCAAGATTCTTCTTGACCTAGAGGATGCTTCAGCAATGTTTACTGTTGGCCCCCAAGGAAATTGTCATAGGAGAATGAGAAGACTCTCCTGTGAGTCTCAGCTCAACCACATTACACACTTGGAAACAATGTAAGAAAATGAATGCGGAATAAAGGCTCCTGTATTATTCCCCAACAATGTGCTTCAATCCCAACCTAAGAGGAGCAACCTCCATTATACCAATGTCACATTTTCCCAGTGCTCCTCTATCCTATGACCTCTGTATTAAGAGAGGTTGTGTACTGTGGGTCTGTGCCCACAAGGAACTGGAAACCAATTTTACATATGATTTACATACACAAAATGAAAGACACTCTCATCCCCGCATATATGACAAAGGGTAGTCAGCTGGTCACTGAGCTCAGCATTCTTCCAATTAGCAGCTCAGATCTCAGACCCTTCATGCACATGCACTCGTCCTGGATACTTTGGAAATATAGGACATCCCACAGAGTGTATGCCACATGCAAAACAAGCCTGACTTTTCAGCCTTCTATTGATACACTCTTAACATATATGCGACTCTATAAATCAAAACCAACTTACTTTCCTTGTCAGGCAGATTCAAAGACCATCCTGTCTCGGAGTTAAACTTCTATTTCGATCAGTCTTGTTTCCCTATCTTCTCTCAGCACAAATGCACTCTGTCAACATCTCACACAGTTAGCTTATTGCATTAAGGAGCCTCTTGCCAATACACATGTATTTCAGAGCTAAAATAATCTTCTTGATAACACATTCAGGATTTCACTTAGCTCTCTTATTAAATTAGTTAACTTTGCAATTCTACTTTATTTTTAAATAGCCCAATCTGCATAGTCCTCACACAACCTCAGTTACACCAGACACTTAAAACTTAGCCACCATTACCAACTCCTGTTCAGATCAAAATGGCTTCCTCACCTTCTGTCAGTAGTTACATCACTCATGGGTCCAGGTCATCAGAAAGCCAGACACAGAGGCGTGCTGTCTTTGAGATATCTTTGAGCCTCTCCAAAGGGTTTAAGAATTTTTGTCCCTCTATTCTGACACTTTGGAACCCTTTAAATTTGATCTGCGCCCCAACTTTCTGCTCTCACCACTTGTTCCTTTCATATATCCAAATTTGCACCTCAAGCTATGCAAAATTATAATAATGAGGTAACTATGGAAAATTGTGCATGAACAGCATGTTTCACTTTGACTGAGTTTAGGAGCCATTTTGTACCATTCAGGGCTAAAATGCATATTTATTAGATAATTTACCTTTAGGCATACGGGTTAGTGAATGCATTGCTAATACAATGAAAAGAAAAGGCACATATAATGCTGATATTGATCATTTTCCTGTCCCATGATTCAAGTATTATAATCGACGAGTATGTTTAAGGACATTAAAAGATAGACCAATTGGAGATTAAAATGCTATAAACAAATATCTGGCAAAGTGCTCTGTACTTATGGCACATCTTGAGTGCACTTATGACTCCAAGTTCTCCTCCAAGTCACACACCATCCGAATTGGAAATATACAGCCGTTCCTTCATCTTTCTTGGGTGAGTACCTTCACCACAGGGACTGCAGCAGTTCATGAAGGCAGCTCACCACCACCTTCTCAAGGGCAATTAGGGATGGGCAATAAATGCTGGTCTTGCCAGCAACGTCCACATCCCTGGAACGAATAAAAAAAATGACTAATGCAACATTTAATTGGAATAAATGTTTCAAAATAAATTTGGAAAGTGCCAAGGATCAATACATTGCCCTTTTTCAAATCAATTGCTCCATCAGGGGAATGGTATGTTACTAGACTAGTATTCCCGTAGCTAGTTCAAATTCCACCGCAACAGCTGTGAACTTTAAATTAAGTTAATTAAATAAATCGGAATAAAAATCTAGTATCAGGTGACTATGAAACTATCGGATTGTTGTAAAAACCCATCTGGTTCACTAATGTCCTTTAATGTCCAGACATACAGCAATGTGGTTGAGTCTTAACTGCCATCTGAAATGGCCTAGCAAGCCACTCAGTTGTAACAAAACACTATGAAAAACAATAATAAGAATATATCCAGACAGACTATCCGGCATTGAAGTCAGCACCGGCTACGGACACGATAACAGCACACCCAGCCAAGTCAACCCTGCAAAGTCCTTCTCACTAACATCTAGGGTCTTGTGCCAAAACTGGGAGAACTGTGCCACAAATAGACAAGCAACAGCCTGACATAGTCATATTCACAGAATCCTACCATTCAGCCAATGTTCCAGATGCCTCCATCACCATCCCTGCGTATGTCCTGTCCCACCAGCAGGACAGACCCACCAAAGGTGACGGCACAGTCATATACAGTCGGGAGGGAGTGCCCTGGGAGTTCTCAGCATTGACTCCAGACCCCATGATGTCTCATGGCTTCAGGCCAAGCATGGACAAGACAACCTCCTGCTGATTACCACCTACTGCCCTCCATCAGCTGATGAATCAGTACCCCTCCTCCATGTTGAACACCACTTGAAAGAAGCACTGAGGATAGCAAGGGCACAGAATGTACTCTGAATGGAGAACTTCAATGTCCATCACCAAGAGTGGCTCAGTAGCACCATTGCTGACCGAGCTGGTCAAGTCCTGCAGGATATAACTGCCAGAGTGGGCCTGCGGCAGGTGGTGAGAGAACCAGCACGAGAGAAAAACCTACTTGACCTTGTCCACAATCTACCTGTCACAGATGCATCTGTCCATGGCAGCATTGGTAGAAGTGATCACCGCAAAGTCTTTGTGGAGACGGAGTTGCGTCTTCACACTGAGGACACCCTCGTGTTATGTGGCACCACCACTGTGCTAAATGGGATAGATTTAGAACAGATCTAGCAGCTCAGAATTGGGCATTCATGAGGTGCTATGGGTCATCAGCAGCAGCAGAATTGTATTCCACCATAATCATGGCCCAGATAATCCCTCACTCTATCATTACCATCAAGCTAGGGGAACGACCCTGGTTCATTGAGGAGTGCAGAAGAGCATGTCAGGAGCAGCACCAGGCATACCTAAAAATGGGGTGCCAAATGGGGAAGCTGCAACACAGAACTACATGCATGCTAAACAATGGATGCAGCATGCTATAGACAGAGCTAAGCGATCCCACCATCAACGGATCCGATCAAAGCTCTACAGTCCTGCCACGTCCAGTCGTGAATGGTGGTGGACAATTAAACAACTAACAGGAGGAGGAGGCTCCATGAATATTCCCATCCACAATGATGGCGGAGCCCAGCACATGAGTGCAAAAGGCAATGTTGAAGCATTTGCAACCATCTTCAGCCAGAAGTGCCAAGTGGATGATCCATATTGGCCTCCTCCTGAGGTGTCCACCATCACAGAAGTCAGTCTTCAGCCAATTCGATTCACTCCACGTGATATCAAGAAACGGCAGAGCGCAGTGGATATAGCTAAGGCTATGGGTCTCGACAACATTCTGGTTGTCATGCTGAAGACTTGTGCTCCAGAACTAGCCGCGCCTCTAGCCAAGCTGTTCCAGTACAACTACAACACTGGCATCTACCTGACACATGTGGAAATTTGCTCAGGTATGTCCTGTCCATAAAAAGCAGGGCAAATCTAATCTGGCCAATTACCGCCCCATCAGTCTACTCTCAATGATCAGCAAAGTGATGGAAAGTGTTTTTGACAGTGGTATCAAGCGGCATTTATGCATCAATAACCTGCTCACCGATGCTCAGTTTGGATTCCGTCAGGACCACTCTGCTCCAGATCTTATTACAGCCTTGGTCCAAACATGGACAAAAGAGCTGAATTCCAGAGGTGAGGTGAGATTGATTGCCCTTGACATCAAGGCAGAATTTGACTGAGTGTGGCATCAAGGAGCCTTCGTAAAATTGAATAGGAATGGGAATCAGGGGAAAAGTCTCCCGTGGCTGGAGTCATACCTAGCACAAAGGAAGATGTTTGTGGTTGTTGGGGGGGTGGGGACAATCATCTCAGCCCCAGGACATCGCTGCATGTGTTCCTCAAGGCAGTGTCCTAGGCCCAATCATCTTCAGCTGCTTCTTCAATCACCTTCCGTCCATCATAAGGTCAGAAGTGGGGATATTCGCTGATGATTGCACAGTGTTCAGTTCCATTCGCAACTCCTCAGATAATGAAGCAATCCATGCCCGCATGCAGCAAAACCTCGACAGCATTCAGGCTTGGGCTGATAAGTGGCAAATAACATTCGCTCCACACAAGTGCCAGGCAACGACTATCTCCAACAAGCAAGAGCCTAACCACCGCCCCTTGACAATGAACAACATTATCATTGCCGAATCCCCCACCTTCATCATGCTGGGGGTAACCATTGACCAGATATTTAACTGGACTAGCCACATAAATACTGTGGCAACAAGAGCAAGTCAGTGGCTGGGCATTTTGTGACGAGTGTCTCACCTCCTGACATCCCAAAGCTTTTCTACCATCTACAAGGCACAAGTCAGAAGTGTGATGGAATACTCTCCACTTACCTGGATGGGTTGCAGCTCCATCAACACTCAAGAAACTCAGCACCATCCGGGACAAAGCAACCTACTTGATTAGCACCCCATCCACCACCTTAAACATTCCCTCCCTCCACCACCGGTGCACTGTGGCTGCAGTGTGTACCACCTACAAGATGCACTACAGCAACTCGCCAAGGCTTCTTCGACAGCACCTCCCAAACCCGCGGCCTCTACCACCTAGAAGGACAAGGACATCAGATGCATGGGAACACCACCACCTGCAAGTTCCCCTCCAAGTTACACACCATCCTAACTTGCAAATATATTATGGTTCCTTTATTGTCGCTGGGTCAAAATCCTGGAACTCCTTGCCTAACACGACTGTGGGAGTACCTTCACCACACGGACTGCAGCAGTTGAAAAATGCGGTTCACCACCACCTTCTCAAGGGCAATTAGGGGTGGGCAATAAATGTTAGACTTGCCAGCAATGTTCACATCCCAGAAACAAAAACAAAATTATATATATCTGGAATAAGTAGTCTTAGTGCCAAGTTTAATTTAAAGCAATAATAGAGAGGAAAGTTGACATAGCCCAGCAATGTGCTTGAAAGCAATTACCTACATTGATTCCAAAGTAATTACTTAATGGCAGAAAAATATAGGTTTGCTGCTTATTAATAGCTTTTACATCACAGTCCAAACAATTGGCTGCATCTCAGGATTCCACAAACATAATTACAATTTAGATAAATTAGATAATGCACAGTTTTCATTGATTTAAATGCAGAAAAAATGTACAATATCCTGACGTAAAATATAGCTTCTGATTAAGATTTGAATTATACTGATTAGCAAAAGACAAAAATGTGGATTTTGATAAACTATTTTTTCATTTTGCATTTTATTTCTTCTAAGGTTCCTTACTTATTTATAGCTGCATATTCTTTAGTACAAGTTTATATAGAATTCTTGATGTTTTTTAATGCAGACTTTAATCAATTTGAAATGAAGAAATAGAAAGGATTTGTATTTATGTAGCAATTTTTGTGACCTCAGAATGTCCAAAAGTGCTTCACAGCAATCAAGTTCTATTGAGGTATAATAATGTTGTAACATAGGGAAAAGCAGCAGCCATTATGTACACAGCAAGTCTCCATGAACAACAATAAGATAAATGACCGGATAATGGTGGTAGAAGGATAAATATTGAGAAGCACGCAGCTCAGGAACAACTTGAGGCAGAAACTCAGTGGCCATTGCTCAAGGTCATTAATGCAGAGCATGGAAATCCCAATAAATACTCTCGCATGACACCTCATTACTTGCCTAAGGGAAAGGTTCTTGCTGACTCCATTTTGAGCACTGATTTAGGTGTCTAGAGTTTGCAAGTTTTTTCTGCAACCTCAGAAGACACTCTCACCACATTACTACTAATGATCATAATATTGACAGATTACGCCTCTGATCTATACTTGACCTGCCATCTATTATATCAGAATGGCTGCTGTTAATACTGTCTCACCTCGGTCCTCAGAATCGGACCAGGATGAGCCCCAAAACCAGCAGCAGCAGCAATACCAACAACCTTCTTCTTAATGACCTTATGCTCCACTGGACAGAGGGCATCACTGTAGGGCTGCAGCGGAAGCGATACCCCCAACACAGGTATACAGGCAGAGGGTGATCTTCCTCAACATGATGGAGTAACAGTGTCAAAGGAGGCTCAGTCTATCATGCCAGGTCGTGGCTGATATTTGCAGCTTACTGAAGCAAGAGCTGCAGCCCAGAGGAGCTGATGGACACACATTGTCAATGGTTGTCAAAGTCACCATCACCCTGAACATCTTCGCCTCAGGCTCATTCCAACAGGCATTTGCGGCATCTCGCAGTCAGTCGCCCACAGATACATGACAGAGTTCACCGATGCCATGTTTGACAAGTCAACCAATGATGTGAACTTTGCCATTGATTAAGCCAGTGTTACTGTGCGGATGTTCGGCTTTGCCGTTCTGATTGGCTTCCCATGGGTGTAGGGCATCATTGACTGCACACATGTGGCCATCAGGGCACCCCCACATCACCCAAGAGTGTTTGTGAACTGCAAGGGCTTCCACTCCCTCAATCTGAAGCTCATCTGTGACCATAGAAAGCTCATCATGCATGTGTGCGCAAAATTCCCTGGCAGCTGACATGACTCTTTCGTTCTGCACCAGTCCACCCTCCCTCAGCTCTTCGCATCACCCAACACACTTTGCTGGCTGCTTGGAGACAAGGGCTATCCACTGAAGACCCCCATCACACAACACACAAGCTTCTTGGAGGAAAGAAAGGAAAGAAAGAAAAAAAGAAAAAAGGAAAGAAAGAAAAAAAGAAAAAAGGAAAGAGAAAAAGAAAAAAAGAAAAAAAGAAAGGAAGGAAGGAAGGAAGGAAGGAAGGAAGATAGATAGATCCAGTGAAGACATGGCTCATGAAGAGACCAAGCAATGAGGCCGAGGAGCATTATAATGAAAGCCGGATGTGTCAAAAAGCAAACAATAGGCATGTTGAAGATGCGCTTCAGATGCCTTGACAGATCTGGAGGAGCCCTTCAGAATGCACCAGCCAGGGTCTCCAGAATTGTCGCCGGCTGTTGTGCGCTGCACAAAGTGCAGCAATGAGGATTACAGCTGCATGAGGAGCAAGGCACCGGGCGAACACCCTCTTCAGAGGAGGAGCATCAGCTGGAAGATGAGGAGCAGGAGGAACCTGAGGTCCAGATGGCCAGCAACACCAGAGCATTTTGCTGCCCGAGAGGCCAGGAATGGCCTCATCATGGCCAGATTTACTTAACTTCCTTCATTACACCCATATGGCTGCCGCATGCTGTGCCAGGATCCCCCCTCAAACAACACCATAAAGCATCCCTACAATGATGAAGCCATTCTTTCACACTGACCCCTATTGCTGGAGATAATGTTATGTCTCATCAGTCACTCCAACTCACTAAGCTACTTCCAAAGTCGCAGACAAAAATGGGCAAGTCGGAAAGTAATGGAAATAAAGTTTTATATGTGTCATAACAGTAATGGAACTTTAACAATAACACTTCTTTAAACACCAATGTGTCATTTCTGTGTCATTTTTTGTTTCTGTCTGCGTGTTTCTATGAAGTGAAACCCCTGTGGCATTAGCAGAGGTAGAGGTAGCCTACTCACTTCCTTGTTGCGGCTGTGTAGAGACTTTTTGTTATGTATGCAACCCTAAGTAACCTGTATCATACCGCCACCAGAGGGCATACCTGTTGGAGTCCCAAGGGATTCCAGCATCCCTTGGAAGCACTGTATATAAGCAGGCCTCCCATGCTGTACCAACACGTTGGAGTTTGAATAAAGGTCACATGTACTCATTGTCTACAGTACTCAGTTACATTACTTTATTATGAGCATAACAACTGGTGACGAGATAATGAACAATCATGCGAAAATGCAGAGACCTGTTGGTATCCTGGAGAAATTCTCAAAAGGGACAATTGGGAGGTCTTCATGGAGCGATCCGACCAATATTTCATGGCCAACGAGCTGGAAGGGGATGAGAACGCTGCCAAACGAAGGGCGATCCTCCTCACTGTCTGTGGGGCAACAACCTATGGCCTCATGAAGAATCTTCTAGCTCCGGTGAAACCAACAACCAAATCGTATGAAGAACTGTGTACGCTGGTCCGGGAGCACCTAAATCCGAAGGAAAGCATTCGAATGGCAAGGTATCGATTTTACATGTGTCAACGATCTGAAGGTCAGGAAGTGTCGAGCTATGTCGCCAAACTAAGGCGCCTTGCAGGACATTGCAAATTCGATGGATTCCTTGAGCAAATGCTAAGAGGCTTCTTTGTGCTTGGCATTGGCCATGAGGTTATCCTTCGCAAACTATTGACTGTTGAAACACCGAACCTGAGCAAAGCCATAACGATAGCCCAGGCATTTATCTCCACCAGCGATAACACCAAACAAATTTCGCAGCATAAAGAGGTTTCGGCAAGTACTGTACACAAAGTAACGTCATTTTCAGGCAGGAATGCATATGGCGGAACGTACACGCCTGCAGCTTCACGACCTCAGATGAACCAGAGTCTGCCATCAAAGGTTAATGTGAGGCAGTTAACACCTTGTTGGCGCTGCAGAGGTGATCATCGAACCCCTCAATGTCGCTTCAAACACTATGTGTGCAATGGCTTTGGAACAATGGGACACCTCCAGCGAATGTGCAGACGAGCTGCAAACCCTGCGAACCACCACGTTGCAGAGGAGGATCGATCCATGGCGGATCAGGCTGAACGGGAGACTCAAACCGAGGAGGCAGAAGTGTAGAGGGTACACACCTTCACCACGAAATGTCCACCAATCATGCTAAAAGTCGAAATGGATGGAATTCCAGTATCCATGGAACTGGACACGGATGCGAGTCAGTCTATCATGAGCAAAAAGGCCTTCGACAGGCTGTGGTGCAACAAGGCACAAAGGCCCAAGCTTAGCCACATTCACACCAAGCTAAGAACTTACACTAAAGAGCTGATCACTGTAATTGGCAGCGCAGCGGTAAAAGTTTCCTATGATGGAGCAGTGCACGAACTCCCACCATGGATTGTACCAGGAGATGGCCCACATTGTTAGGCAGAAGCTGGCTGGGAAAAATGCTCTGGAACTGTGACGACATCCGAGCGCTTTCATCCGTCGACAATGCCTCATGTTCTGAGCAAGTTCCCGCCGTTGTTTGAGCCAGGCATCGGAAGTTTCTCAAGGGCGAAGGTGCAGATCCACTTGGTTCCCGGTACACGACCAATCCACCACAAGGCACATGTGGTGCCATACATGATGTGAGAGAAAGTGGAAATTTAGCTGGACAGGCTGCAGCGAGAAAGCATCATCGCGCCAGTGGAGTTCAACGAGTGGGCCAGTCCGATTGTTCTGGTTCTCAAAAGGCGATGGCACAGTCAGAATTTGTGGGGATTATAAAGTAACGATTAACCGTTTTTCGCTACAGGACCAGTACCCGCTACCCAAGGCAGACGACCTATTTGCGACCCTGGCTGGAGGAAAGACGGTCACCAAGTTGGACCTGGCCTCGGTCTACATGACGCAGGAGCTGGTGGAATCTTCGAAAGGCCTCACCTGCATCAACACGCACAAAGGTCTGTTCATCTACAATAGATGCCCGTTTGGGATTCGATCAGCCGCGGCAATTTATCAAAGGAACATGGAGAGCCTGCTAAAGTCGGTTCCGCGCACCGTGGTTTTCCAGGACGACATATTGGTCACAGGTCGGGACACCATCGACACTTGAAGAACCTGGAAGAGGTTCTAAGTTGGCTAGATCGCGTGGGACTCAGGTTGAAACGCTCGAAGTTTGTTTTCCTGGTGTCAGAGGTCGAGTTGTTAGGGAGAAGAATCACGGCAGATGGCATCAGACCCCCATCACGGCAGATGGCGACACCAAGACGGAGGCCATCAAGAACGCACCGAGACCACAGAACGTGACGGAGCTGCGGTCGTTCCTGGGATTCCTCAACTATTTTGGTAAATTCCTACCCGGGTTAAACACCTTGCTAGAACCCTGACATGTGCTGCTACACAAGAGTGATGACTGGGTATGGGAGAAATCACAAGAGGCTGCTTTTGAGAAAACCAGAAATCTGTTATGTTCCAACAAGCTACTTGTTCTGTATAACCCATGTAAACGTTTAGTGCTAGCTTCCGATGCGTCTTCGTATGTGTGTTACAACAAGCAAACAAATCGGCAACATTGCAACCGGTCGCCTATGCGTCCAGGAGTTTGTCCAAGACCGAAAGGGCTTACAGCATGATTGAAAAAAAAGCTCTGGCAAGCGTTTGTGGGGTGAAAAAAATGCACCAGTATCTGTTTGGTCTCAAGTTTGAGTGAGAAACTGACCATAAGCTGCTCATATCACTATTCTCAGAGAGCAAAGGGATTAATACCAATGCCTCTGCCCACATCAAAAGATGGGCGCTTAAGCTGTCTGCATATAACTATGTAATCCGCCACAGACCAGACACAGAGAACTGCGCTGATGCTCTCAGTCGGCTACCATTGCCCACCACCGGGGTGAAAATGGCACAGGCTGCAGACTTGCTCTTGGTGATGGATGCATTTGGAAATGAAAAGTCACCCATCACGGCCCGTCAGATCAGGACCTGGACCAGCCAGGATCCTTTACTGTCCCTTGTAAAAAACTGTGTCCTCCATGGGAGCTGGTCCAGCGTCCCAGTGGAGATGCATGAAGAGATCAAGCTGTTCCAGCGGCGCAAAGACGAAATGTCCATACAGGCGGACAGTCTTTTATGGGGCAATCGCGAGGTTTTGACTAAGAAAGGCTGGGAAACATTCATACGTGAACTACACAGTACCCACCCAGGCATAGTAATGATGAAAGCTATAGCCAGATCCCATGTGTGGTGGCCCGGCATTGACTCAGATTTGGAGTCATGCGGTGCCAATGCAACACTTGCTCTCAACTGAGCAATGCACCCAGGGAGGCACCACTGACTTTGTGGTCATTGCCTTCCAAACCGTGGTCTAGGATCCACATTGACTTTGCAGGCCCGTTTCTAGGAAAAATGTTTTTAGTTATTTTGGATGCTTATTTCAAAATGGATTGAGTGTGCAATAATGTCTGTAAGCATGTCCATCACCACCATCGAAAACCTACGAGCCATGTTCGCCATGCATGACCTGCCTAATGTCCTTGTCAGCGACAATGGACCGTGCTTCACCAGCGCTGAATTCAAGGAATTCATGACCCGCAATAGGATCAAGCACGTCACATCTGCCCTGTTCAAGCCCGCATCCAATGGCCAGGCAGAACGGGCAGTACAAACTGTTATAGATGAATAAAGAGTCTGACTGGATATTGAGAGCTCAGAGTAAAGTGTGACCTTAGTCTTTTATTGCAGGTCTCCAGAGTGCCTCTCCAGCCTGTAAGGCCTCCTTAAGTACTTGTGCTCCTAAGGGATTGTAGGATCCCTTGGGACTCCAGGGGATGAGCCCTCTGATGGCTGTACAAGGTATATACAAGTTCACATACATAACAACACTTCCCCCCGCCCCCCCCAAAGTCAACAGTGTAACTATTTACAAGGTGAGTCGAGCTGGGGCCTTTCTTTCCCTGCTTGATTGTCTCGGTGCAGATGCTGGTTTTGGTGAATCGTTTGTTGAGCCCTCGCAGGGCTGCTGTGCAGCTGGCCTTGCTGGGCTGCCTGGTGTGGTGAGTCCTGCTGGGCTGCTGCGGGTAATGGGTTCTGCTTTGTGGCCAACCGCGATGTCAGTTGCCACTGGTGTGTATGTTGGGGAGTCAAAGAAGGTAGAGTCTATTGTGGGTTGCTCTGGATAGTCCATGAATCTGAGTTTGATTTGGTCCAAGTGTTTCCAGTGAATGAGTCCATTTGAAAGTTTGACCCGAAACACCCTGCTCCCCTCTTTGGCCACAATAGTGCCGGGAAGCCAGTTGGGACCTTGTTCATAATTCAATATAAATACAGGATCATTGATTTCAATTTCGTGTGACATATTAGTGCTATCATGATATGTACTTTGTTAAAGCCGCCTGCTCTCTACCTGTTCATGTAGACCAGGGTGAACTAACGAGAGCCTTGTCTTAAGTGTCCTTTTCATGAGCAGTTCAGCAGGTGGAATTCCAGTGAGTGAATGGTGTCTCGTGCGATAGCTAAGCAGAACTTGGCAGTGAGCATTCAGTTACCCTCTTCAAGCCCTGCTTTATAGTTTGCACTGCTCTCTCTGCCTGACCATTGGATGCTGGTTTGAATGGGGCAGATGTAACATGTTTGATCTCGTTACGGGTCATGAACTCTTTGAACTCGGTACTGGTAAAACATGGCCCGTTGTCGCTCATAAGGACATCCGGTAGTCCGTGTGTGGCACCAAACATGGCCCGCAGGCTTTCAGTGTTGGTAGCGGACATGTTTGCCGACATTATCTCACATTCAATCCATTTGGAGTACACATCTACAACCACAAGAAACATATTACCCAAAAACGGGCCTGCGTAGTCGACATGGACCCTGGACCACGGTTTGGAGGGCAAAGACCATAAACTTAGTGGCGCCTCCCTGGGTGCATTGCTTAACTGCGAGCATGTGTTACATCTGTGCACGCAGGACTCTAAGTCTGCATCAATACTGGGCCACCACATGTGGGATCTGGCTATCGCTTTCACCATTACGATGCCTGGGTGGGTTCTGTGAAGGTCACTGATGAAAGTGTCTCTGCCCTTCTTGGGGACCACTATCCGATTGCCCCACAGAAGGCAGTCTGCCTGTATAGACATTTCACCTTTGCGCCGCTGGTACGGCTTTATCTCTTCCTGCATTTCCACTGGGACACTGGACCAGCTCCCATGAAGCACACAATTTTTTACTAGGGACAGTAAGATGTCCTGGCTCATCCAGGTTCTAATCTGTCGGGCTGTGACGGCTGATTGCTCACTCTCGAATGCTTCCATTGGCATGACTAAATCTGCGGGCCGTGCCATTTCCACCCCCGTGGTGGGCAATGGCAGCCTACTGAGAGCATCAGCAGTTTTCTGTGCCTGGCCTGTGGCAGATGGCGTAGTTGTATGTGGACAACGTGAGCGCCCATCTCTGGATGCGGGCCAATGCATTAGTATTTATCCACTTACTCTCGGAAAACAGGGATATTAGTGGCATATGGTCCATCTCCAATTCAAATTTTAGCCCAAACAGATATTGATGCATTTTCTTTACCCCATAGATGCATGTTAATGCTTCTTTTTCAATCATGCTGTAGGCTCTCTCAGCCTTAGACAGACTCCTGGATGCATAGGAATCCAGTTGCAATTTCCCAGATTCAATACACACCCGACACCTTACGATGACGCATCACATGCTAGTACCAAACGCACAAACATGGATTATACAACACAAGCAATTTGTTTGAGCATAACAATTTTCTCGCTTTGACAAAGGCATTTTCTTGGCTTTTGCTCCATACCTATTCGTCTCCTTTACGCAGTAAGGCATGCAGTGGTTCTAACAGTGTGCTGAGACCCAGTAAGAAGTTACCAAAGTAGTTCAGGAGTCCTAGAAACGACCGCAGCTCCATCACATTCTGTGGCCTCAGTGCGTTCTCGATTGCCTCCGTCTTCGAATCAGTGGGCCTGATGCCATCTGCCGCGATTCTTCTCCCCAGAAACTCCACTTCAGGCACCAGGAAAACACACTTCAAGTGTTTTAACCTGAGCCCCAAGTGGTTGAGTCGACTAAGAACCTCCTCCAGGTTCTGCAGATGCTTGACGGTGTTCCGACCTGTAATCAAGATTTTGGCCTGGAAGCCCACCGTGCCCGGGACCGACTTTAGTAAGCTTTCCATGTTTCTCTGGAATATGGCCGCGGCTGATCGAATTCCAAACGGGCATCTGTTATAAATGAAGAGACCTTTGTGTGTGTTGATGCAGGTGAGGCCCTTCGATGATTCCTCCAGCTGCTGCGTCATGTAGGCCGAGGTCAAGTCCAGCTTCGTGAATGTCTTTCCTCCTGCCATCGTAGCAAAAATGTCATCTGCCTTTGGTAGGGGGTATTGATCCTGCAGGGAGAAATGATTGATAGTTACTTTGTAATCACCACAGATTCAGATGGTGCCGTCTCCCTTGAGGACTGGAACAATTGGACTGGCGCACTCGTGAATTCAATTGGTGAAATGATGCCCTCTCGTGCAACTGGTCCAGCTCGATCTCTACCCTTTCTCTCATCATGTATGGTACTGCTCTCGCCTTGTGATGGAAGGGTCGCACCCTGGAATTAGGTGGATCTGCACTTTTGCTCCTTGGAACTTCCCAATGCCTGGTTCGAACAGTGAAGCGAACTTGTTTAAGACCTGGGCACACGAAATGTCGTCAGCGGGCAAGAGCGCTCGGACGTCATCCCAGTTCCAGCGTATCTTTCCCAGTCAGCTCCTGCTGAGCAGCGTGGGACCATCGCCCGGTACCACCCAGAGTGGTAACTTGTGCACTGCTCCATCGTAGGCGACCTTTAGAGTAGCACTGCCGATTACGGGAATCAGTTCCTTTGTGTAAGTTCTTAGTTTCGTGCGAATGGAAGTCAAGACTGGCCTTGAGATCTTGCTGCACCACAATTTTTCAAAAGTCTTTTTGCTCATAATGGACTGGCTTGCGCCCGTGTCCAGCTCCATTGACACTGGGAGCCCATTTAATTCAGCCTTCAGCATTATCAGGGGACACTTTGTGGTAAATGTGTGCGCCCCATATACGTCTGCCTCCTCGGTCTGAGGTTCTGGTTCATCGTGATCCGCTGTGGATCTGTCCTTCTCTGCAACACGGTGGTTTGCAGGGTTAACAGGGTTTGCAGCTCGCCTGCACATACGTTGGAGGTGTCCCATTGTTCCACAGCCCTTGCAAACGTACCCTTTGAAGCGGCATGAATGGAAATGATGATCACCCCCACAGCGCCAACAAGGTGTTAATGGCCTTGCATTCATCACTCTTGATGGCGGACTCTGAGACATCTGTGGACGTGCAGCTGCAGGCATGTGGGGCCTGCCCTGTACGTTGCGATTTGAAAACAACATCACTTTGTTCGCAGTACTTGTAGCAGCAGTCCGATGATTTTTCCTCCCCGAGCCATATTCAGCTCAGGGGGGATTTGAGCGGTGTGCATTTCTGCCAGAAACAGCGCGGTGAAGCCGCTGTAAAGGAGACATTCCAGCGGTGAGCTCTGCAGCGTGCCGGCCGCTGGAAAGCGGCAAGGTCTGGGATTTTCAGCAGTGGCCCCACGAGGTATTCGAGTCGGTGCTCGAACGGGACACCGCTGGAGTGTTGCCGCGATTGGGGCCCTTTGGTAGAGAAATTGTTTTATTAATTTTAGTATTTTTATTTAAGATTACAGCAAGCACTGTATTTATCTTTTAATAGTTTTAAGAATTATTAGTATTTTTATTTAAGATTACAGTATCTACTGTATTTATGTTTTAATAATTTTATCAATTATTTGTGTTTTTATTTAAGATTACAGTATCCGCTGTATTTATTTTTTCATAGTTTTATTAATTTTTAGTGTTTTTATGTCAGATTACATCATCCACTGTATTTATTTTTTCATGTAGTTTTATTAATTATTAGTGTTTTATGTCAGATTACATCATCCACTGTATTTATCTTTTCATATGGTTTTATTCATTGTTTTGGCTCCATTCAATCTGCTGAGTGCTGTTCATACTTTTTTACAACTTTCAGGTCTGACTCTTTAGTGGAGGCCTGTGGGCTGCAGAGACCTGCTCGTCAGGATTCACCCTGAGGATGAGAGGAGTGTTGGGAGGGCGACACCTGGTACACCTGCTCAGAAGCAGGAGAAGGTGTCGCCATCAGCACTGTGCAGACAGGCAGCGGGCAAGGGAGGCAGCAGCTATGACACCTCCCCTGCAATCTCCTTCCATTCATTATGTACTGGTGTTCTGACAGGTCTCCCCACGTCTGGAAACAGTATCCTCCTTCTGTCTTCCACACCGTCCATCAGTGTCTCCAGCTCCATGTCAGTGAACCTGTTGGCTCTCCTTGCACCTCTTGCACCAGCCATCCTTCCAACCTCCTTCCCCTCCTCAGGGCTTTGCTTTAAAAAGGCCAGGGAGCAGCTGGCTCATTAGAAAACCTTACCTGTATGCTGAATTTCTCAATGATGATAACGCTCAAATGAATTTCTCAGTGATGATAACGCACAAATTAAGACAGCCACACTGTTGAAAAATCCACTTTGGAAGGGTTCATTAGTGCTGGAATTCTTTTATTCATTTCTGGAGCTGAATATGGGAGGTTGTTTGTTTTGCAGCATAGCTAACAATCCAAGCTAAATTACAAGTACACTTAGCTGAACTGTCAGAGTCCAGATGGCCGCACCTATGGGAATATTAGGTCGCTTGGGTGAGTTCCATCGTGACAAGATGGAGGCTTGTAAAAAAGGAACAGCAATAATCATGGGCGATTTTAACCTTCATATTCATTGGACAAAGCAAATTGGCCAGGGTAGCACTGAGGTAGAGTTCATAGAGTGTATCCAGGATAGTTTCCTTGACCAGTATGTTACAGAACCAGCTAGGGAACAGGCTATCTTAGATCTGGTACTGAGTAATGAGACAGGATTAATAAGTGATCACCAAGTAAAGGATCTTCTAGGAATGAGTGACCATAGCATGGTTGAATTTCAAATTCAGTTGGAGGGTGAGAAAGTTGGATCTCAAACCAGGGTCCTTATCTTAAACAAAGGAGACTACAAAGCTTGAAGGCAATGTTGGCTAAAGTGGACTGGGAAAATAGATTAAAGTGTGGGATGGTTGATGAGCAGTGGCAGACATTTAAGGAGCTATTTCATAACTCTCAACAAAAATATATTGCAATGAGAAGGAAAGACTGTAAAAGAAGGGAGAACCATCCGTGGCTAACTAAGGAAATAAGGGATGGTGTCAAATTAAAAACAATGGCATACAAAGTGGCCAAGACTAGTAGGAGGTCAGAGGATTGGGAAACTTAAAAACAGCAAAGAATGACTAAAAAAATAATAAAGAGAGGGAAGATAGATTATGAAAGTAAACTAGCACGAAATAAAGAACCGAGAGTAAGAGTTTCTACAGATATATAAAAAGGAAAAGAGTAGCTGAAGTAAATGTTGGTCCCTTAGAGGATGAGACTGGGGAATTAATAATGGAGAACAGGGAAATGGCAGAGACTTTGAACAAATATTTTGTATCAGTCTTCTCGGTAGAAGAAACATTAAAACATTCCAATAGTGAATAATCAAGTGGCTATAGGGAGGGAGGAGCTTAATACAAACATTATCACTAAAGAAGTAGTACTCGGTAAAATAATCGGACTAAAGGCGGACAAGTCTCCTGGACCGAATGGCTTGCATCCTAGTGTCTTAAAAGAAGTGGCTGCAGAGATAGTGGATGCATTGGTTGTAATCTACCAAAATTCCCTGGATTCTGGGGAGGTCCCAGCGGATTGGAAAACCGCAAATGTAATGCCCCTATTTAAAAAAAGGATGCAGAAAGAAAGTTGGAAACTA
Source organism: Pristiophorus japonicus (assembly GCF_044704955.1). Classification (NCBI taxonomy): domain Eukaryota; kingdom Metazoa; phylum Chordata; class Chondrichthyes; family Pristiophoridae; genus Pristiophorus; species Pristiophorus japonicus. The sequence continues at coordinate 22,690,061 of NC_091982.1, forward strand.
TAGAACAGTTAGCCTAACATCTGTCATTGGGATAATGCTGGAGTCCATTATTAAGGGAGCAGCAGCAGGAAAAAGCATGATTCAATCAAGCAGAGTCAGCATGGTTTGATGAAAGGGGAATCATGTTTGACAAATTTGCTGGCATTCTTTGAGGATGTAACGAGCAGGGTGGATAAGGGGGTATCAGTGGAAGTGGTGTATTTGGATTTCCAGAAGGCATTTGATAAGTTGCCACATAAAAGGTTACTGTTCAAGGCGTTGGGGGTAATATATTAGCATGGATAAAGGATTGGCTAACTAACAGAAAACAGAGAGTCGGGATAAATGGGTAATTTTCCGGTTGGCAAACAGTAACTAGTGGGGTGCCACAGGGATTGGTGCTGGGGACACAACTATTTACAATCTATATTAATGACTTGGATGAATGGACCAAGTGTAATGTAGCCAAGTTTGCTAATGATACAAAGATGGGTGGGAGAGCAAATTGTGAGGAGGACCCAAGAAATCTGCGAAGGGATATAGACAGGCTAATTGAGTGGGCAAAAAATTGGCAGATAATGTAGGAAAATGTGAGGTTATCCACTTTGGCAGAAAAAATAGAAAAACAAATTATAATTTAAATGGAGAAAAATTACAAAGTGCTGCAGTACAGAGTGCTGGGGGTCTTTGTGCATGAAACACAAAAAGTTAGTATGCAGGTACAGCAAGTAATCATGAAGGCAAGTGGAATGTTGGCCTTTATTGCAAGAGAGATAGAGTATAAAAGCAGAGAATTCCTGCTACAACTGTACAGGGTATTGGTGAGGCCACACCTAGAGTACTGTGTACAGTTTTCGTCTCTGTCTTTAAGGAAGAATATACTTGCATTGGATGCTGTTCAGAGAAGGTTCACTAGGTTGAATCCGGAGATGAGAGGGTTGACTTATGAAGAAAGGTTGAGTAGGTTGGAATTTAGAATGAGAGGTGATCTTATCGAAACATAAACTATACTGAGGGGGCTTAACAAGGTGGATGCAGAGAGAATATTTCCACTCATAGGGGAAACTAATACTAGGGGACATAGTCTCAGAATAAGGGGCCGCCCATTTAAAACTGAAATAAAGAGGAATTTCTTCTCTCAGAATGTTGTAAACCTATGGAATTCTCTGCCCCAGGAAGCTGTGGAGGCTGGGTCATTGAATATATTTAAGGCGATGATAGATTTTTGAGCGATAAAGGAATAAAGGGCTATGGGGAGCGGGCAGGGAAGTGGAGCTGAGCCCATGATCAGATCAGCCATGATCTTATTAAATGGAGGAGCAGGCTCGAGGGGCCAGGTGCCCTACTCCTGCTCCTATTTCTTATGATCTTATGTTCGGCTTTTGATCCATTGAAAACTACGGTACTTATTACTCCTGTATATGGAACTGTAGTAGGTCTTTCAATGTCAATAACTATTACCTTATAATGACAGCATATCACCTTGCATAGTTGTGGTATATTCTGAACTAAAGAGACCAGATGGCCACACCTTTGGGAATAATAGGGCACTTGGGTGAGTTCCAACATGACTGAGAGACTTTCGGAGCATATGTGGAGCGGCTAGAAATATTTTTCATTGTGAATAGTATCGTCGAAGTCCCCGATGATGAAAACCTAAACCGGGTGATGTTAGAAAGAATACGGGCTAGTTTACTGGCTGAAGCAGGCCCCGAGGTGTATGAAACCCTGAAAAATGTGTTTGTTCCCGTCAAGCCGAAGGCAATGCCACTGATGGCGATTCTAACCAAGTTCGAACAGCACTACAGTCCTGAGCCCCTGGAAATTGCTGAAAGTTATCGGTTTGGAATACGAGATCAATTAATTGGTGAGAATATCACTGAGTACATTACAGCGTTAAAAATGCTATCCATTCACTGTCATTTTGGAAACTTTCAGGACCGAGCTTTGAGTGACCGCTTTTGTCTGTGGGATGAAAAATGAAGCACTCAGAAGAAAGTTTTTGACAACCCCTAACTTGACTTTTCATTTAGCTTAACAGACAACCATGACGATGGACATGGTCAACCAATACTCCCGAGAATTACGCGCCATTTCCAGTCATCAGACAACCGAGGTGAATTGCCTGCAGGTTAAGATAACCCCAAGGCCTCAGCAACAGGCAAGCCAACAGTACATTGAAGTCATGCTATCGGTGCCTGGGACAACACATTGCAAAAAGCTGTCCATATGTGAAGGCAGAGTGTACCTTCTGCAAGAAAACTTGCAAAGGTGTGCCGACTGAAGAAAAGCAACAGGATGATGAGGTTCTGGAGATATACGTCATCAGGAGCACAAGGGTATCTGACAATGATTCACGATGTATCGTCATCCAAGTAGACATTGCAGGAACCAGGATACCCAAGGAAATCGATACTGGTGCACCCGTGAGTAGTACCAGAATCGCTATATCTCGACAAATTGAGTGATTTTCCAATGGAAAAATCAAAGATAGAGCTGCGAGGCTACTCAGGAGAGCAAATCGCTGTGGTTGGAGGTGTCACCGTACTGGTGAAATGAAAGATCAGTTTCAGAGCTTGCCTCTATTAGTAGTGGACAGGCCTGCCTTAATAGGTCGAAATTGGTTGGATCGCTGTGAAGCAGGATTGGAATGAGATTTTTCATGTTGAACAGAAATTTGCATCGAAAGGTGACATCATCATCCAAAGGTGTTCCATGAAAGAGGCAGTCCGATCCAAGGCTTCAAGGCGAGTATCAGAATACAGAATGATGCTAGACAAGTTTACTGCAAGCCACGTCCCGTACCATACTCACTGAAGGAGAAAGTTGAGCAAGACCTCAATAGACTAGAAACTTAGAATATTATCTCCAAGATAGATCTAAGTAATTTGGCTACACCCATTGTTGTTGTACCTAAGTCAGATGGTAAGGTAAGGTTGTGTGGTGATTATAAAGTGACCGTAAACCAGGTTCTAGAGGGTAATCTCCCCAATACGTTGCCAAATGTAGAAGATTTGTTCACAAGGCTGACAGGTGGCTAGATCTTCTCAAAGTTAGATCTGACAAATGCCTACTTACAACTTGAGCTAGATGAGGAGTCCAAGTCATGCTTAACTATAAATACTCATCTAGGCTTATATCAATGTAATAAGCTACCATTTGGAGTGTCTTCCACCCCTGCTATATTCCAAGGGGTGATGAACCAGATTTTGCAAGGCATTGAAGGGGTAGTATGTTATTTAGATAACACTCATTTCAGCACCAAACAGGCAAATCGATAATAACATGTTGAATGAAGTGCACAAATGGTTAGTGACTGCTTGCAAGTGTTAGTTATTTCAAAACTCAGTGAGTACTTAGGGTACAGAGTAGACAAAGATGGTTTACATCCAACCAAGGGAAAGCTGGATGCAATCAGCAATGCACCCACTCCCAAGAATGCCACTGAACTTCAATCATTTTTGGGCCCTTTGAACTACCAGATTTGGCTACAGTGTTACATTCACCAAATGAGCTGTTGAAAAAACAGGTCTATTGGAAGTGGTCAGAAGAATGCAGCACAGCATTCAAGGAGTGTAAAAGCCAGTTGGTAGAGAGCATCATGTTAGTTCACTATGACATATTGAAGGAGATCATGTTAGCATGTGATGCCTCTCCGTATGGAGTTTGGGCAGTGATCTCTCTTGTGCTTCATGGTGGAGAGGAGAGACCAGTTGCTTTTGCTTCACACACTCTCAGTGTCAGTGAGCGTAATTATGCACAGATCGAAAGGGAAGCTTTGGCATTGAATTTTGGGGTCAAGAATTTCCACAAATAAGTTTACCATCATTACAGACCATAAGCCCCTTACAGTAATCCTCCATCCAAAGTCCCCAGTTCCAACTTTAGCTGGAGCCCAAATGCTGAGATGGACTTTGATTTTGTCTGCATATATGTATGGCGTTGAATAAAGATGATCAGCTGATCACAGTAATGCTGATGCCAGGCCTAGGTTGCTCTCCCCATTACAAGTTATACCCAATAGGGAAGATGTTTTCTATTTTTCATACAACTCTTTTTGGGAAGAAAAAATAAACATTAAATTGTGCCCACCGATCTGGGGGACATTCCAAACACTTTTCACATGCCCTTTTTTTTATTTTTTGGTGATTTTTATGTTTTTTTGGGGCAGTAAAACCATAGATATATATATACAAGTGCCCCCTATAAAAAGGGAGGGGGACACTAAAAGTCTATTTTTCATACATTGATGAACTGCCAGTCACAGCTGAAGAGATTGATAGAGCAATCAAGCGTTGTTATGTCAAAGGTGTATGACTACATAGCAAGCAGCTGGCCAAACCAGCTATCAGAGAGAGATATTCATCCATTCTTTGTTCGTAGGAGTGAATTATCAGTGGATAAAGATTGTATCATTTGGAGTGCAAGAGTAGCTATTCCAAATAAGTTTAGGTCCAAATTGTTAGGAGATCTTCATGACCAGCACCTGGGAATGTGCTTGAACAAGCGTGTAAGTAATATGTTGTTTACATCTGTAGAGGGTCTCTAAGAGCGAGTGCAGTGCCAATGCAAAGTGCCAATGCCAAATGGCCTCCTTGTGTGGTGTCACTTGGTTTGATTGCATTAGAATGAGGGTGAGGGTGAGTGTGAGGGGTGGTTTGGCAGAGGGGGATGTGAGTATGTATGTAGAGAGAGAGAGGGATGGGTGGATGTGCAATGTATATTGATGTAAGTAGTGATGTGCAGGAGCAGAGTGATGGGGATGTGTTGACAGGCGCAGCACGGTGAAGGTGAGTGTGGCTTTGCACTCACCTTTCCTGATCTCATGAGATCATTGAAGTGCTTCCCGCACTGCACCCAAGCCCACCTCACCACATCTCTGCTGTTGACCTCCTCAGCTATTTGTAGCCCAGCTCTTTTTGTCTTTTGGGGAGGTCTCTTCCACCCATCAACAGGGAAGAGGACCTCCCTACCTGCTCTGACTCCCTCCACAAGAATATGTAGGGAGTCATCTGAAAACTTGGGTGCAGCCATCTGTCTTTGTGAAGTCATGTTTTGATGTGTGAGCAATAAGAAGATCCTGAAATATCCTCCCTGCAGACTCCTAGATAAATCTTTAAATGTGATGAGGCCAAGGCTGCTTTAAATACCCCGCTGGAAATGAGTCATCGATGATGTCATCAGACCCACACCAGTTGCTCTGAGGAGCGGGATCATCAGAGTGAGTTCCGACCAGCCATGTGGCCCGCACGCACCCGACCTGACGCGATAATGAAAATTCCGGCCATAACCTTCGGACTTAGAGGCAAAAATGCTGCCATTGAGCCAAATCTGACACATATGAAATGATTAACACCTTAAATTATTAGACAAAGGAATTTCATGCAAACTCATTAATACATATGTACCTGTATTGCGTAGTACAATTTTAACCTCCAAACCTAATAGCACAATAAAATAATACTCCTTAAACATTTTAGGCTGGAAATTTAGATCTGGCCATTTTGAGGCGTTATTCATGGCGGGGCCATACGTATAGTACCCCTAAACGTTTGCACCTCCGACTGGTAAATTACTTTGAATCACAGCAAGAAGGAAAGGGGGCGCTAAATCAGGCGTTCCACACCTGTGATTGGGCGCTCCAACCGAAAACCTCAGCGCTGAAATGCAATGCGCAATGCGAATGCTCCGAGGCCTGCGATAGACTCTGAGCCCAGCCGAATCTTAAAGGCTGTAAGTTTGCGCATGCGCAGTTCCAACTGTGCACTTTGAGCAGAGCGGGAAAAATGGAGGAGCAGGAAGGTCGCCATCGTGGCATGCCGCTGCTCAGCCACGGCCGCTGAGGCATTGAACGAGGCTGTTGAATGGAGGTGGCGTATGTTGCAGCTTCCCGGAGGAAGGAGGCTCATTCCACGAGTTCTTCGGAGGCTTTGGAGGGAGGTGGCACAGGACGTCTCAGCTAGTGACACGGTCTCTAGCGAACTGCGACACAATGGCGCCAGGTGCTTAGCGGCTTCATGAGGGACGTCAGGGTGAGGACCCTTTATATTAATGCACCAGTGCCCTGGTTTGAAATAGAGGAGTCGAAATTGGCTATTTTTTTAAGCACTCACCGCTCAGTCGGCGCAGAGTCACCGACAATCGCAACATTGCCCTCATTTATTTTTGGGCCGGTGGACGTTCCTGCTCGTCCGTGAATGAGGGCATGGTCGAGGGCTTGGAGGTGGGTGATGCTCTGGGACCCAGTGACCTGCAGCAACATCAGGGGGCAAAGGAAACTCGGGGGCCAGCTCCCCGGAGGGTGAGTGCACGTCTGAGTGATGCTCAGCAGCACTCTGATGAGGAGCCCGAGCTGAAGGTTATCTCAGGACAATCCTTTGAGAATGCACAGCAATCTGTTGGGTGCATTGGCAAGGGTGTCCGAGAGTCTGGATGCACTTGGTGTGAGGATGGAAGAGTCCTGCTACGTCTGCACTGTTTGCCCCACACACACACACACAGTGGCCCTCAAGCAGCCTTTCTGTAGGCACTGAGGCCACATTGAGGAGGAGCATTCGGCGTGGGAGGTGGGTGAAGGTAAAGGGTGGGAAAGCACAGCCGAAGTCTGAGCGAGGACTTTGCCTACCATGGACAGCTGTCCTTATCCTGTAAATAATGTCCTTTTATTGTTTGACGCAATCTAGTGTTCTGAGTGCGTGTGCCTTATGTGCCACATGGATGCTGCTGTGTGGCTGTGGAAGGGGCTTTTGTCCATGCGTTGTTCAATGTCATGTGTTTGATGATCGTTCAGCGGCACATTGTGTTTTGTTTTGTTATTTGCTGGGGAGGAGTTTGGTTGTGGTGTTTGATGCGACTATGTGGGTGCCATGTCCGTTTTGCATTGGCGTCTTGTGTATCATTGTGGACTTCAACAGAGATGTGCCTTTATGGTGGCACAACGGTTAGTATTAGCTGCATCCCTCAGCTTCTTCCATTTAAGACACCCGATGAATTATGAGTCACTGCCGTGTGGCTCTTGCACTGGCAGCATTGCTGCACTGCCTCCACCGTGGATGGTGCTCCTCCTGGCCATTTGGGGTTCCTCATTCTCCTCCTCCCGATGTGAGGCTGCAGGTCTGCCTGTAGGAGATAGCGTATCTCTCTCAGCACTTCCTCTCAGAAGCGCACCCTTCTCACACACTGCTCCTCAGAGAGGCGGAGGTGTGAGCGTTGCTGCCTGTAAACTCGTGGCCTCCTGCACAGACATCCGTGGCCCTGCATGGCCATCAGACCTTCTATCTTCACGCCGCCTAACTCCGCATGGAGTAGGTGACCCTGGCGAACTAGTAATGCAGCCTGTAAATTATTTCACTCAAGCTGTAAGGACCCTGTAAATGGCAGATCATTCTTCCGATTTAAAGTCAGGGATTAACGCTGTGTACTATGCGCACACATTGCAGTCAATGTGACCTCCGATTTACGTTCCTCCTCCCTCACTTTAAATACACTGCAGATAGCACCAATGGAAGGTGAAACCGCCTGGTTTCTTTGGTGTGATTAGGGGCTGACGCTAAATGAGGCGGAGGCACCTAATTTTGCAACCGGGGCACCAGCTGGACGTTGTCACGACGACGAACGTCATGATCTGAATGAAATTGCAGAGCAAGGTGCTAGCATTTGGGCCACCGCAAAACCGGCACCAAACTTCCCGTCGTAACGCTGCAAGCTGTGAGCCCGGGCGGTAAGCAATTCGTGATGCATTCCCACTCCTCCGGGGCGCTAACAGAGGCGCTACATAACCGAATTTACAGCCCGTTCACTTTAGAACGCTTAAAATGTTCTTATTTTGAACCTATTTTCAAAAAGGTTGGGGACTTTATCAAAAGGGCTGATACCTCAGGACATTCCAGGTTATCCAAATTATGAATACAGGGTTGTAAATTTCCTAATCCAAGATTCTTTAATCAGGATGCCCTGGGGTATGGTTTTTACGGTTTCGATGGTTTTTACCGCAGCTGCGGTTCAGGTCGCCTCTTGAACAACATTCCGCTCATTGTTGTGTTTTTTTCCCCTTGGATCCAGAAGTTGCTCTAAATGGGGGTGGCGACTACACTTCAGGGTTGGATACACGGCGGTGGCAACTCCCGAGGGGCGGAAGCTGGGGGGGGTTTGGGGAGTGACCGCCGCGATGACCTCTTCATGGCGCCGCATCACCACGGCTCTCCCCTTCACTTAAAAGGGGAGAACCTCTGCGATTTAAAACATTTGGAGGGTTTTGGCCGGGCCGGCGGCCTAGCACCCAACAGAAGGTGCCAGGCTGAATGACGGCGACCCGGCCGAACTCGCGGGCCTAATTGTTGGGCTGATATGCCAGTTGGCCGACAAAAAAAAAATGGCAACAGCGGCTGTGCACCCTCCCCTTTAAGGGAAGCCGCACTGTTGTTACAGAAGGCCACAGCCTCACTGGACCACCGGGAAAAAACAGGTTTTGGCACCGCTGGGTGGGTCGAAGATTTTCACAGGGGAATATCGCTGTCAGGGGTGGGGGTTGGGGTAGATCGGCGATGATGACGCGCTTACCACAGATCAACAGCAGTGGAGCGGTGGGGGGGGGGGGTGGTGTGGGGGGGATTGAGGCACTGTCGGGAAACCTCGGGAGGGCAATTGGACTATCAGCGGCCACTCCACTCCGCAGCATGGCCGCCGATATGCGGTGGTAACAGGCCTTAAGGAGAGGCGCAATTTGGTCCTCCCTATTGTTACAGAATGCTGATCTATACTGCAATTAATTTTGTTTTGAAGTTTATCCATACAGCAATATTAAAGAAAAAGAATGTTGTTGAATCGTTTTACAGTGTTGGTGTCAGATATTTAAGACTAAATAGTTAAATGTACAGTATTAAATATAAATGATAGATTTATAATTAAGGAAACTTTACTACGCTCTTGTAATATTGATTGTAGATCAAAGGCACTTCTACTGCATTAAGACTCAACATAAAACTGACTCTACAAACATGATTGCTTACATCTTACTTGGCAGTTTTCTACCATGCAGTTTCTGACCTGTTGAACGGTTGTTGGCTTCGGTATGACTGAGGAACGAACTCCAAATTCATTTGATAATATCTAAAATCTAAAGCAATTAAAACTTGCATCTCTCCTGTTGTCCAGGTACTTTAAAGGTATAAGTACAATGATGCACCACAGAGGGCGCTGTGATGGGAGACCTGAAAATACCTGCACGAGGCAGTATAAAAGGCTGCCCACCACACCTGAGAGGCACTCTGGAGCTGAACAATAAAGGACCAAGGTCACTGCAGTTATTACAACATCAGACCGTGTGGAGTCAGTGATTTGTGTGCTACATATATCACATTGGCGACAAGGACACGGATGAACTTCACGTATCACGCAACTTGGCTACTCTGGGCTTGTTAAAGGATTTTACGGTGGGAAATGATTGGGAGGCCTTTACGGAAAGGCTCGAGTACTACTTCACAGCAAACGACCTGACGGGGCACACATAAGAAAATAAGAACATAAGAGCATAAGAATTAGGAACAGGAGTAGGCCATCTAGCCCTTCGAGCCTGCTCCACCACTCAACAAGATAATGGCTGATCTGGCCGTGGACTCAGCTCCACTTACCCGCCCGCTCCCCATAACCCTTAATTCCCTTATTGGTTAAAAATCTATCTATCTGTGATTTGAATACATCCAATGAGTTAGCCTCAACTGCTTCCCTGGGGAGAGAATTCCACAGATTCACAACCCTCTGGGAGTAGAAATTCCTTCTCAACTCGGTTTTAAATTGGCTCCCCCATATTTTGAGGCTGTGCCCCATAGTTCTAGTCTCCCCGGCCAGTGGAAACAACCTCTCTGCCTCTATCTTGTCTATCCCTTTCATTATTTTAAATGTTTCTATAAGATCACCCCTCATCCTTCTGAAGTCCAACGAGTAAAGACCCAGTCTACTCAATCTATCATCATAAGGTAACCCCCTCATCTCCGGAATCAGCCTAGTGAATCGTCTCTGTACCCCCTCCAAAGCTAATATATCCTTCCTTAAGTAAGCTGACCAAAACTGCACGCAGTACTCCAGGTGCGGCCTCACCAATATCCTATACAGTTGCAGCAGGACCTCCCTGCTTTTGTACTCCATCCCTCTCGCAATGAAGGCCAACATTCCATTCACCTTCCTGATTACCTGCTGCACCTGCAAACTAACTTTTTGGGATTCATGCACAAGGACCCCCAGATCCCTCTGCACCGCAGCATGTTGTAATTTCTCCCCATTCAAATAATATTCCCTTTTACTGTTTTTTTTTCCCAAGGTGGATAACCTCACATTTTCCGACATTGTATTCCATCTGCCAAACCTTAGCCCATTCACTTAACCTATCTAAATCTCTTTGCAGCCTCTCTGTGTCCTCTACACAACCCGCTTTCCCACTAATCTTTGTGTCATCTGCAAATTTTGTTACACTACATTCTGTCCCTCTTCCAGGTCATCTATGTATATTGTAAACAGTTGTGGTCCCAGCACTGATCCCTGTGGCACACCACTAACCACTGATTTCCAACCCGGAAAGGACCCATTTATCCCGACTTTCTGCTTTCTGTTAGCCAGCCAATTCTCTATCCATGCTAATACATTTCCTCTGACTCCGCGTACCTTTATCTTCTGCAGTAACCTTTTGTGTGACACCTTATCGAATGCCTTTTGGAAATCTAAATACACCACATCCATCGGTACACCTCTATCCACCATGCTCGTTATATCCTCAAAGAATTCCAGTAAATTAGTTATACATGATTTGCCCTTCATGAATCTATGTTGCGTCTGCTTGATTGCACTATTCCTATCTAGATGTCCTGCTATTTCTTCCTTAATGATAGCTTCAAGTATTTTCCCCACTACAGATGTTAAACTAACCGGCCTATAGTTACCTGCCTTTTGTCTGCCCCCTTTTTTAAACAGAGGCGTTACATTAGCTGCTTTCCAATCCGATGGTACCTCCCCAGAGTCCAGAGAATTTTGGTAGATTATAACTAATGCATCTGCTATAACTTCCGCCATCTCTTTTAATACCCTGTGATGCATTTCATCAGGACCAGGGGACTTGTCTACCTTGAGATCCATTAGCCTGTCCAGCACTACCCCCCTAGTGATAGTGATTGTCTCAAGGTCCTCCCTTCCCACATTCCCGTGACCAGCAATTTTTGGCATGGTTTTTGTGTCTTCCATTGTGAAGACCGAAGCAAAATAATTGTTTAAGGTCTCAGCCATTTCCACATTTCCCATTATTAAATCCCCCTTCTCATCTTCTAAGGGACCAACATTTACTTTAGTCACTCTTTTCCGTTTTATATATCGGTAAAATCTTTTACTATCCGTTTTTATGTTTTGCGCAAGTTTACTTTCGTTATCTATCTTATCTTTCTTTATTGCTTTCTTAGTCATTCTTTGCTGTCGTTTAAAATTTTCCCAATCTTCTAGTTTCCCACTAACCTTGGCCACCTTATACGCATTGGTTTTTAATTTGATATTCTCCTTTATTTCCTTGGTTATCCATGGCTGGTTATCCCTTCTCTTACTGCCCTTCTTTTTCACTGGAATATATTTTTGTTGAGCACTATGAAAGAGTTCCTTAAAAATCCTCCACTGTTCCTCAATTATGCCACCGTTTAGTCTGTGTTCCTTGTCTACTTTAGCCAACTCTGCCCTCATCCCACTGTAGTCCCCTTTGTTTAAGCATAGTATGCTCGTTCGAGACACTACTTCCTCACCCTCAATCTGTATTACAAATTCAACCATACTGTGATCACTCATTCTGAAAGGATCTTTTACTTGGAGATCGTTTACTATTCCAGTCTCACTATACAGGACCAGATCTAAGATAGCTTGCTCCCTTGTAGGTTCTGTAACATACTGTTCTAAGAAACAATCCTGCATGCATTCTATGAATTCCTCCTCAAGGCTATTGACCAATCGATATGTCGGTTAAAATCCTCCATGATTACTGCTGTTCCTTTTTCACATGCCTCCAATATTCCCTTGATTATTGTCCGCCCCACCGTGAAGTTATTATTTGGGGGCCTATAAACTACGCCCACCAGTGACTTTTTCCCCTTACTATCTCTAATCCCCACCCAAAATGATTCAATATTTTGTTCATTAGAGCCAATATCGTCTCTCACAACTGTCCTGATATCATCCTTTATTAACAGAACTACCCCACCTCCTTTCCCTTCTTGTCTATCTTTCCGAATTGTCAGACACCCCTGTATGTTTAATTCCCAGTCTTGGCCACCCTGCAACCACGTTTCAGTAATGGCCACCAAATCATACCCATTTGTAATGATTTGTGCCGTCAACTCATTTACTTTGTTTCGAATGCTGCGTGCATTTAGGTGAAGTGTTTTAATACTAGTTTTTAAATCATGATTTTTAGTTTTGACCCCTCCTGCAGCCCCTTTATATTCATACATTCTGTCCCTTCCTATCACCTTGTGGTTTACACTTACCCCAGTGCTACCCTGCTCTGTTGCCTCCTGTCTTTTGCATCCTTTCTTGGGGTTCTGTTCATATGAGCTCTCACCCACTCTAACTAGCTCAGAGACCTCTCCTGGGTTCCCATCCCCCTGCCAAGCTAGTTTAAAGCCCTCCCAACCGTACTATCAAAACCACCCGTGAGAACATTCGTCCTGTCTCTGTTGAGGTATAACCTGTCCGACTTGAACAGGTCCCACCTACCCCAGAAGCGGTCCCAATTGTTCAGGAAACTAAAGCCCTCCCTCCTACACCAATGCCCCAGCCACGTATTTATCTGACTAGCCTTCCTATTTCTCCCCTCACTAGTACGTGGCACTGGCAGCAATCCCGAGATTACCACCTTTGCGGTCCTGACTTTCAATCTTACTCCTAGATCCCTAAACTCAGCTTTCAGCACCTCACCCATCTTTCTACCTATGTCGTTGGTACCAATGTGGATCACAACCACTGGCTGTTCCCCTTCCCTCCCCAGAATGCCCTGCAGTCGCTCAGTGACATCATTGACCCTTGCACCAGGGAGGCTACACACACTCCTGATGTCACTTTTGCTGTCGCAGAAGCGCCTATCTGCTCCCCTAACTATTGAATCTCCTATCACTATAGCCCTTCCCGTCTTCTTCCTCCCCCCCTGTGCAGCTGAGCCACCCATGATGCTGTGGACTTGGCCCTGGCTGCACTCCCCAGAGGCATCACCGCCCTCGCCAGTAGTCAGAATAGAGTACTGGTTGGACAGCGGGAGAGCCTCAGGGGACTCCTGCACTACCTGCCTCGCCATACTCTTGTGTGTGACGGTCACCCATTCCCTATCCTCCTGTATCCTTTTAATCTGTGGGGTGACCAACGCCTGAAACGAGCTATCCACGTACCTCTCATTCTCTCGGATAGTCCTCAGTGCCTCCAGTCCTCGCTCAAGCTCCAAGACTCGGTGCTCGAGCTGGAGGAGCTGGAGACACTTCCTGCACATGTGGTCAACCCTGTTGCAGGAAGCATCCAGGAATTCCCACATGGCACAGGTGTTGCATTCCGTTTGAACGAGCTGTCCTGCCATCCCACTAGTTACCCTTAAATTGCCCAGCAAAAACACTGACTCCCACTATACACACTAAACAGCTATTTAGTAATTTATCCTCTTATCTATTAGAACACAAAATCAAAGAGATATACTCACCAGCCGATCAGCCAACCACTTACCAGCTTGGCTGTGACGTCACTTTTTGGTTTCTTGTCCCTCCTCCCCGCACTGCTCGCTCACCGACTGCCGCTGGACCTTTGTAGGCTGCTGACCCCGGACTGCCGCTGGACCTTTGTAGGCCACTGACCCCGGACTGCCGCTGGACCTTTGTAGGCCGCTGACCCCGGACTGCCGCTGGGCCTTTGTAGGCCCCTGACCCCGGACTGCCGCTGGGCCTTTGTAGGCTGCTGACCCCAGACTGCCGCTGGGCCTTTGTAGGCCGCTGACCCCGGACTGCCGCTGGGCCTTTGTAGGCCGCTGACCCCGGACTGCCGCTGATGCTGCTCCTCCCCGCACTCTGACGTCACCTCTCAATTTCTCACCCCTCTATCTTTTTCTGCGGCTGGTTGGGCTGGTCCCTGGGCCTCCGTCCCCTACTCTCGCACTCATCAGCTGCTCTAGTGTCAGCACTGGTAAGAAAAACAAGACAAAACAGCACCTTCCACCCCCACTTGCCTGAGCTCACCCACTTCCCAAACTCACAAATGCCACTCTATGCTGCTGCATTCAGTGCTATGCACGAGCTGCCTCTTTTTAAACTGTATCTAGGTCAGATGACTCACTACTGGTCAGTTGTTTACAGAACTGGTTTTAACTAGCTGCTAATTGCCTCCTACTGGAGAGCTACCTTGTTTTTCTCTGCCGAAACCTGAAAGAATCCTAACTATTTAACTTTTCCCCTTTAAATTAAACTGCTACTTACTTAGAAGCTACTGGCAATTGCCACTAACAATTTACTCCAGCCTCCAAATGATTTAAAGTGAATAACCCTTAAAACTTTCCCACTTACCAAATTCACAAATGCCACTCTATGCTGCTGCACTCCGTGCTTTGCACGAGCTGCCTCTTTTTCGCACGGACGCACTGAGAGAGAAGCGTAAGGCGATATTACTTTCCAGCTGTGGTGATGAGGTTTACTGTCTCGTCAGGGATTTGCTGGCACCCTGGGAGCACCAGGGACAAGTCGTATGAGGAGCTGGTCGCACTCATTCGTGGACCAACTTAAACCGAAGGAGAGCATCCTCACGGCCCGGTACAAATTCTACCACTACTTCAGACCTGAGGGCCAGGATGTCACCAAATATGCTGTGGACCTCAGGAGACTCGTGGCGCCGTGTGATTTTGGCACACACCTTGAAGACGCGTTGCGAGACTTTTTTGTTATGGGGATTGGCCATGAGGGTCTCCTTCACAAGCTGCTATCCACGGAACCTACAGTCACCCTGAAGCAAGCCATCACCATCAGCTGGGCGTTTATGGCATCGACTTGCAGTACCAGGCAGATGATCCACACAGTCTCGAACCCGGCAGGCAATGTCCACAGGATAGCACCTACCACGGACAAAACTGCAGAACGTGGCTCTGCCCGGGGCAGAGAGCACGGACCTCGGGGTCCTGGAACTCAGAGTCCGCTGAGGGGGGGCAATCAAGCAGCACCATGCTGGCACTGCGGAGGAAGCCAGGGGGCTCACCGGTGCAGGTTTGCGGAGTATACGTGCAATACCTGCCACAAAAAAGGCCACCTTCAGCGTATGTGTAAAAGAAATCTGACTCACACGTGGCTGAGGAGATGGGGGATGATCCATCGTTCAGCGAGGAGCAGGTAGAAGAAGATGAGATGTTGGGACTATATATGTGCACCGACGATTCGCCCCCAGCGATTATGGAAGTCAAAATCAACGGAGTCCCAGTGGATATGGGATCGGGTCCATCATTGATGAGTCAGAGAACTTTTGAAAAACTGTGAGGTAACCCGACTGCATGACCCAAGCTGGTCCCGGTCACGGCGAAGCTGTGTACCTACACCAATGAACTGATACCTGTTCTCGGCAGAGTGGATGTGCAGGTATCTCATGGGGGCGAGATGCATGGTTTACCCTTGTGGGTTATTGCAGGCGATGGGCCGACATTACTCAGCAGGCGATGGATGGGGAAAGTCCGTGGGAGCTGGGAAGACTTCATTCCTCCACAGACTGCTGCTCCCCGGGTTCCCAAAGAGCAGTCTTGTAGGTGCAGGCCGATTGCTGGGGTGCGAGCCAGCGGGGGCACTGCAGGCGATGAGCGGGAGGTCCATCGATGGCCGACAAACCGGGGGGGGGGGGGGCCCACGCAGAGAAAATGTTGGGCAGCAGTAGAAACCACAATCGATCCAGCCTCCTTAAAAGCTTCCACTGCTTTCGACATCCACAACAACTACCCGAAGGACGCAATCATTCCACCGCAGTCCATCCTATCATGGTTGTTGTAATGAGAGGGCTCGGATCATCACCAATGTGCGGATTATCGGTGCTACCTGCAATGCTGGAGCCGAGGCCAGAATATCCCCCCCCTTCAAGCGTGATTTTATACTTTCTTCTTTGTCAGCGAGCTCAAGGTGGCGGCGGCCCCGTGACAGCAGTGCTCGGCAGACAAAGGCCAGCAGAGCGACTGAAATGGCGGAGCCCAAGGAAAGCCTCGAGGGAACCACAAGATGGCGTCTTAAAAGGGCAATGCACCTGGGAGCTTTAAAGGGGCCCCACACCACTGGTGGTCCCCACAAAGAGACTTTTGTAAGGCAAGAGCAAGTCTAGAGGAGTAATGAGACTGGTATGGTGACGTGTGTGGATAAGAGTTACATTTTTTTGTGTTGATGTTGGTTGGTTACTGTGTTTAAAAAAGGTGAAACGAGGGATGAAGGATTTGCAATGTTAAATGGGTACTGTGTTTAAAAATGATGGACACGAATGATTTACGAAAAGAGTCACATCACGGGGTACAGTAAAACAGATAAAAGGGTTAATGGACCCGTGACAAATAATGCAAGGGTTCAGCGGCTGCAGATGAACCACTAAGGCGACTACTGAGCACAGAGGCAACGCACCAGTTGCGATACCCTGTCTCAGCGCAGCCCAGTAAAAAGGGGGCAGTATACCGCCACCGTACCTTACCCAGTGGAGCTGGGATTAAACAACTGTTCAGTGCACCTATAAGCTTTTGACATACCAGCTGTACCACATATTGTATGCACCATACTAATATACCGTCTATATATACCTGTTTTCTGTTGGAAGTTATACCCGACACTTCATCACCCATGCGAGTGCTGCAAACACCACATGCTTGCACCGAATAATCTCTGCATGGGATGGTCATGGACTCACACTCACTAACCCACCAGGACCAACAAGGCCGAGGTTACCGCAATGGCTTTTGGAACTGTGTGGGGGTGGAGGGGAATGAGATGTTGTGTATTGTCCAGG
Source organism: Pristiophorus japonicus (assembly GCF_044704955.1). Classification (NCBI taxonomy): domain Eukaryota; kingdom Metazoa; phylum Chordata; class Chondrichthyes; family Pristiophoridae; genus Pristiophorus; species Pristiophorus japonicus. The sequence goes on from NC_091982.1 coordinate 22,707,047, forward strand.
TACATTAAATGTATAATATAAGTACAATGGTGCACCACAGAGGGCGCTGTGGTGGGAGACCTGAAAGTACCTGCAAGAGGCAGTATAAAAGGCTGCCCACCACACCTGAGAGGCACTCTGAAGCTGAACAATAAAGGACCAAGGTCACTGCAGTTATCACAACACCAGACCGTGTGGAGTCAGTGATTTGTGTGCTACAGACATCACATCTCCAATTCAAATAGAGCTGCCAGTAAAATATACACTTTAAAAAAAGATCAACTGGACATTAAATGCAAGGGATGTCTGCTGTGCATCATAATCTCTGCCACTGGACCAAGACCTAGCTCTGCCAAGCCTGTGAGTTGGCTGCAGTGCAATGATCACCACACGTTAAAAAAAATCCACGCACAGGCATCTTCCACCCTTCAGGATGTAGTTCGGGACCTGGAATATTAGGTCCTTCACTGAAACACCTGTGAACTCATACCTTTTTGGCGTGGAAGCAAGTCATCCTCGTTTCAAGGGCCTGCCTAAGATGATGATGATGATGATAATCTCTAGCACAGCTTTGAAGTTCGAGTTTGGTGGGAATTCCACACCTATCCAGACATGCAGCACGGATTCTTCTAAACTAATGAAAACATATTAAGCTACCTTTTGTTGCACAGGAGAATCACTTAGATGTATACTAGAGAGGACATTGTGAACACAGTAAGCTTAAGATAGCAGATAAAATGTTGCATTTCAGTGCCTTTGAAACTGGCTTTGATATATCAGATTGTAAAGTGTATTTGATGCAGCCTACAGAGGTAGCTAGCAGTAATTCACATTTAAAATTCTGGATAATGATATTAAAATATATATCCCTAAATTTTCTGCTGGATTTACACTGGGGATCTACCATGTAAAATACTGAAGGAGCCATTCTGCTGGCTCTCTGTTTGTCTCAGGATTTCATGCTCCAAAGCATAGAATAGGTATAACCAGGCATTCGCACCCTCCACTTCCAGTCATTCTCCTCATAGGTGAGTAACAGGAGGCTGGAGGCCCCCTCACCCTCAACTAGTTTCTCCCTTCCACCACTGTTAAGTATCGAATAACTCCACGAGGCTAAGTACGGTGAGCTAGTTCAGGCATGACCTTACTCCAGTTTATTAATTCTCAAAGTGAGGATTCAACATGGCTGCCAACATTATATACACAGCTTGCACGTGTCTGCCAGTGACCATTAGGACTCCGACAGTCGCGCCTTCCGGTGGCAGGTAAAACCCAGTTAACAGACATAACATCATTCCCCCCAAAGTCCTTGGTACAGGTTTTATTTACAAGTTGAGATGGACCGGGGCCTTCCGTTCCCTGGCTGATCTTCTTAGTTTGAACCCAAGCTTGGGTGAGTTAGTAAGACCATTGGCGCATTGCAGAGCAGTCGGTCTGACAGGACTGTCGGGGATGGTAGGTTCGTCTTCGTGAATGACACAAGGGTCAACTGATGGTTGGATGTGTGTTGGTTGGTCAATGATGACGTCATTTTCAATTTGTTCTGGGTTGTCTGTGAATCACAGTTTGGTTTGGTCGATGTGCCTCTTGCACGTTTGGACATTTAACAGTTTGACTACAAATGCCCTGTTCCCCTCCTTGGCCAAAACCATGCCAGCAACCCACTTTGGACCATGACCATAATTCAGGACAAACACGGTCATGAACAGCAATGTTATGTGATACGGCCATGCGATCGTGGTTACCATTGCTGCCGTTGCCTTCTGATTTCGACAGAATCATTGAGATCCTGGTGTACAAGGGAGAGCCTGGTTTTGAGGCCTCTCTTCATTAACAGCTTGGCAGGATGGACCCCGGTGAGCGAGTGGGGTTTCGTCCGGTAACTGAGCAGAATGCGGGACAAGATGGTCTGTAGGGAGCCGTGAGTCATAGCGTTTTAGGCTCTGCTTAATGGTTTGGATAGCCCGCTCCGCTTGACCATTAGACGCGGGTTTGAAAGGGGCAGACCTGACATGCTTGATGCCATTACGGGTCATAAACTCGTGGGACTCCGAACTGGTGAAACACGGTCCATTGTCGCTGACAAGGGCGTCGGGCAGGCCATGGGTGGCGAACATGGCCCAGAGGCTTTCAATAGTGGCTGTGGGCGTGCTGGATGATATGATTATGCATTTAATCCATTTGGAGTAAGCGTCCACTACCACTAAAAACATTTTGCCGAGAAAGGGGTCAGAAAAGTCTATGTAGATCCTTGACCACGGTTTGGACGGCCATGACCACAGACTCAGTGGAGCCTCCACAGGTGCGTTACTCAGTTGCATGCAAGTGTTGCACTGATGCACGCATGACTCCAAGTCCGAGTCAATGCCAGGCCACCAAACGTGAGACCTGGCAATGGCCTTCATCATGACAATGCCTGGGTGGGTACTGTGTAAATCTCGCACAAAAGTTTCCGTGCCTTTTTTTGGCATAACAACACGATTATCCCATAACAGACAATCAGACGGAATAGACAATTAATCTTTGCGATGGCTATAAGGCTTAATTTCATCCTACATTTCCCTGGGAATGGCAGCCCAACTTCCATTTAGGACGTACCTTTTTACGCTTGACAGTACAGGATCCTGGTTGGTCCAGGTCCTAATTTGGCGAGCTGTGACGGGTGACCCCCTCACTCTCAAAGGCATCCATCACCAGCAGCAAGTCTGCGGGCTGCGGCATTTGCACCCCGGTTGTGGGCAATGGTAGCCGGCTAAGCGCATCAGCACAGTTTTCAGTGCCTAGTCTGTGGTGGATGACATAGCCATAAGCGAATAATGTCAGTGGCCATCTTTGGATGCGGGACGAGGCATTGGTGTTTATACCTTTGCTCTCAGAAAACAATGAAATGAGTGGCTTGTGGTCTGTTTCAAGCTCAAACCCAAACCCAAACAGGTATTGGTGCATTTTCCTAACCCCATATACGCATGCTAAAGCCTCTTTCTCTACCATACTATAGGCTCTTTTAGCATTAGACAGACTTCTGGATGCGTATGCAACTGGAGTTTGCCTGATACATTGGCTTGCTGAGCACACAACCAACCTCATATGATGAGGTGTCGCAGGCCAGCACTAACCGCTTACATGGGTCATAGTGTACCAGTAATTTACTTGAACATAGCAGGTTCCTGGCCTTCTCAAAGGCTCTGTCTTGAGAGTTGCCCCTAACCCAGTTGTTACTCTTTCTCAGCAATATGTGCAAGGGCTCTAGCAATGTGCTCAAACTAGGTAGAAAGTTACCGAAATAATTGAGAAGACCCAGGAACGAACGCAGCTCCATTACACTCTGGGGTCTGGGTGCATTCTTGATGGCTTCTGTCTTCGAGTCCGTAGGCCTGATGCCGTCTGCTGCAATCTTTCTCCCCAGGAATTCGACTTCTGGTGCCATGAAAATGCACTTGGAGCGTTTTAGCCTGAGTCCCACTCTGTCCAGACGACGTCGAACCTCTTCCAGGTTGTGCAGGTGTTCGATGACATCGCAACCGGTGATCAGGATGTCATCTTGGAACACGACGGTTCTCGGGACGGACTTCAGCAAACTCTCTATGTTTCTCTGAAATATGGCTGTCACCGAGCAAATTCCAAAAGGGCATCTGTGGTCTATAAACTGTCCTTTGTGCGTGTTGATGCACATCAGTCTTTTCGATGATTTGACCAGCTCCTAGTCAGGTAAGCGGAGGTCAGGTCCAATTTGGTGAACGACTTCCCCCCCGCTAGCATTACAAACAGGGTCATCAGCCTTGGGTAACGGATATTGATCCTGTATCAAGACTTGGTTGATCGTTTCCTTGTAGTCGCCGCAGATCCTGACCGTGCTATCACTTTTCAACACTGGGACAATTGGTCTGGCCCATTCGCTGAACTCGACTGGTGATATGATTCCTTCACATTGAAGTCTGTCCAGTTCAATCTCGAGCTTCTCCCTCATCGTTTACGGAACTGCCCGAGCATTGTGATGGATGGGTCTTGCATCTGGGCCTAGGTGGATCTGCACCTTGGCTCCCGTGAAGTTGTCGATGCCTGGTTCGAACAATGAGGGAAACTTGAGCACACGAAGCGTCATCCACTGATGATAAGGCTTTAATATTGTTCCAGTTCCATTTAATTTTCTTAAGCCAACTCTGGCTGAATAGCATTGAGCCATTGCCTGGAACGATCCACAACGATAAATCATGCACAGCTCCATCGTACGATACCTTTACTGCCACACTGCCAATGACTGGTATGAGCTCTTTTGGTTTAGGTACACAGCTTCGCATTGATTGGGCTCAGTTTGGGTCTTTTTGCCTTAGCGTCCTTCAGCTTTTCGAAAGCCCTCTGGCTCCTTATTGACTGACTCACACCCATGTCCAATACCATGGATACTGGAACCCCATTTAATTTAACTTCCAGCATTATCGGAGGACTTTTGGTAAAAGAATGTACCCCGTACCTTGGGTTGAGTTGCCTGTGCCACTTGATCCACGCTGGATCGATAATCCTCAGCCACGTGGTGTGTCGCTTGTTCAGTTGCGATCACATTCACTGGAGGTGATCCATTGTTGCACAGCCTTTGCACACGTATTGCTTGAATCAGCATTGTTGGGCCTGATGATAGCCCCCGCAACGCCAACAAGGTGATATTTGATTCACCCTCGATGGCAGGCTTTGAGCATTTACAGATCGTACGGACGCGGACGAGTAGGCCCTGCCATGTGCAGCTCTGCCTGCCCATGATAGTATTTTATGCACAGTACTTGCCGGTGAGTTTCAATGCTGGGAAGATATCTGTTTCGAATTTTCATCCGTGGACATGCATGCCTGGGCGATCGTGATGGCCCTGCTCAGGTCTAGAGATTCAGCAGCCAGTAGCTTTCGAAGGATGACCTCGTGGCCAATGCCAAGCATGAAAAAGTCCCGCAGCATTTCCTCCAATGCAGCTCCGAAGTTGCACGGCCCAACGAGACGTCTCAGGTCGGCGACAAATTCCGCCACGTCCTGGCCCTCGGAGCGATTGTACATATAGAAACGATACCTCACCATGATGATGCTTTCCTTCGGTTTAAAGTGGTTCTGAACCAGAACAACACAATTTATCATAAGTCTTATCCATTGGTCGAGTCGGTGAGAGTAGATTCTTGATAAGGCCATAAATTTTTCACCCACAAATGGTGAGGAGAACCGCCTTGCGCTTAATTGCGTTATCGGTTCCTTCCAATCCGTTGGCTACGAAGTACTGGTCGAGGCGTTCAGTGAAATCCTCCCAGTTTTCACCTTCCATGAATCTCTCCAAAATTCCAACAGACATGGTTGCGTGAAAGTTTGTATTTTTAACTCGTCGCCAATTGTTAAGTATCGAATAACTCCACAGGGCTAAATATGATGAGCTAGTTCAGGCATGACCTTACTCCAGTTTATTTATTCTCAAAGTGAGGATTCAACATGGCTGCCAACATTATATACACGGCTTGCACGTGTCTGCCAGTGACCATTAGGACTCCGACAGTCGCGCCCTCCGGTGGCAGGTAAAACCCAGTTAACATACATAACAACTGCCACCCTACTTCCCTATCTGTTTTCTTCAAAGAAGTTTTGTTTCCTTTCAAACTTCAATTTTTTTTAAGATTAAATTAGAATGAGGAAAGAAACTGTTTGCCTGGCATTCTCCCATTTTCTTCCTTCTCCTTCTGTCTCCTATGTGTTACAAATGAGAACATCTGTTTCACAGGTGTAATGATCAACATTGACTTTTTTCGAGCCGTCAATAAAGACGGGTGAGATAATTAGCTTGCTTCAAAATTGGTGCTTTTTCTGAAAATTAAAGAAACATTACTGATGAAATACATTCTTTATCTCCCTTATCCTTCTCTCCCGCTCTGTCTATCTCTCTCACTCATAAACAACTTGTATTTATATACTGCCTTTAACATAGTAAAATGTCCCAAGTCGTTCACAGGAGTGTTATCAAACAAAACTTAACATTAAGCCACATAAGGACATATTAGTGCAAATTAGTTAAAGAGGTAGGTTTTACCGAGTGTCTTAAAGGAGGAAAGAAAGTTAGAAAGGCGGAGAGATTTAGGAAGGGAATTCCAGAGCTTCGGGCCTTGGCAGCTGAAGGCATGGCCACCAATGATAGAGCGATTAAAATCAGGCTGCTCAAGAGGCTAGAATTGGAGGAGCGTAGATAGCTTAGAAGTTTGTAGGGCTGGAAGGGATTACAGAGATAGGGAGGGGTGCAGCCATGGAGGGATTTGAAAACAAGGATGAGAAATTTAAAATGGAGGCATTGCTTAACCGGGAGCCAATGTAGGGCAGCCAGCGCAGTAAACACACCCACACATCTTCCTATGACCCCAGTTTCTTTTATTTTCCAAATATTATAGGACACAAAATAAAGGCAACAATACTTTCACACATGTACAGTGCCCATCAGTGTCCTGGGTCTTAGAAAATCTTTCCTATCACTTCTGAAATTTGAAACTGAATCAACAGTTTGCAATTCAAATAGTTCCAGTTCTGACCCATGATCTATGGACAAACTCACCCCATTAGGTTACAGAATAACTATTCGTGCAGGAACATGGGTGGAAATTGTCACTTTCATGATTAAAGTTTCTTGTCAGCACGGCATGTAGCCAATCTTTGCAAATACAAAACTAGATCAAAACTAAGCTAGGCAAATTAGCAATGGTCCTAAATCACAGTTGTCTTTGATATGGAGCCTAGTGCATATACTGCAAACAATCTAGAGGTCATAACATTAAATTGAAAAAATCTGGTCACTTCTAGGCTAGTACCAGAAAATGCCCAAGAAACCTTCTAGATAATCATTAAACCCAATTGGTTTATTAATGTTCTTTAGTAAAGGGAACCTTCTACAACTACCTTGTCGAACCTACATTTCACTCCAATTCCGTACTCAGGGGCCGAAATTCAGTACGCTGTGACTGACTGCCACCCACTCCCACCGACATACCTCCTGCAGATCCGCCCAGTGCCACTTTGGAGATGGCCTGGAGCGGGCGGGAGGGGAGAGCCGCCGGGAACCGCCCGCTGATGTCAGCGGACGGCCGAGTGGTGCAACTGAGCTCCCGCCCGCCGAGCTCCCAGATTCCTGTGGGCGGGAGTTGGCGGCAGAACAGGGGTGGACTGCTAGCTGGAGGCTGGTTTGTCCCCGACGGTAAGTCTGAAGAAACTGAAAAAAAAGGTAAGTGAACATTTTTAAAAACACTTTCAACAGTGACTTACCTGCATGGGGTCCCCCGAAGGTCTTCCGATAGTTTCTTGTATTTTTTATTTGTGAATTTTTTTTTTCAGGCCTTCGACCCTGCTCTGTCGCCGAGAATGCGACCTCCTGCCCGCTGCCGCCCAGATTGGTGGCGTACGTCTTCCATTTGCCGCCCGCCGACCTGCGAGGGACCTTCTTCGTGAATATCCCGCCGAAAGTATCGTCTGGTACCTCAGCAGCCACCGGTGGCACTTTGGGCGGCACTTGGGCAAGCGGAGGCCTTGCTGAAAATCAGCCCACATGATTTTGACTCTTGGTGCCCTCAAGGCAGCAAGGGATGGCTAAAAATACTACTTTGTCAGTGTCACCCACATCCCAAGCACAAATAAAAAAAACATTTTGACCAACTCAAATCTGCAGATTATTGATCAGTGACTCAGCAGCAGCACATTTTAGTTTAAAAGCTATCAAAACCCACATACTTGTAAACTAGGCCTTTGTTCTGATCTTTGGTTTCAATGGAGTGGATAAAAAAAGTTAAACCAATTGTATTGGGGGAGGGGGAGTTAAATCAGAGTGTGGTATTCAAAATAAATAGGCTAACACCTTTGTTGAAAAAGCAGCCAATGATTAAAACAACAATAACAACTTGTATGCATATAGCGTCTTTAACATAGTAAAACATTCCAAGGCACTTCACAGGAGTGTTAGAAGATAAAAATTTGACATTGAGCCACATAAGGAGAAATTAAGGCAGATGACCAAAAGCTTAGGAACAAAGGGCTAGACTTTCCACTTGGTGGCTAAGGCCAAAGAAAATGGGCCTTGTTCCAGCGATGCAGAACGTATCGCTCATGCTGATCGCCGGCTCAAGGCCCATTTTTTTTTGGCCGATTTTCCACTCTGCCTTAGCCCAGCGATGTCAAATGGGCGATGATCACCCAAAGAAAACGTAAGTGAAGGGAAAAAAAAAGCTTCCCTAGCAACGCATTACTGCGCATGTGCAGGTTGATTTTTTTTTCAGGTTGATGCTCCTTCCCGCGTTTTGAGAGGTCAAGGGTCTTCACACATGCTCAGAAGCTCTGTGTGGGTCTGGGAGAGAGAGAGAGAGAGAGAGAGAGAGAGAGGAGAAAGGAAGCAGGTTATCTTGAGCTACAGATAAAACAGATAGATTTAAAGAATGGAGGGAGCTGCAGGAAAGAGAAGGGCCAAATCCTTCAGCGAGGAGGCAAATGAGGCCCGAGTGAATAGTGTAAGCACGAGGTGGGAGGATCTGACACGAGGTGGGCATGGGAAACCTCCACCCCGTGCATATCGGAGGATTTGGGCAGAGATTGGCGACATGCTCACGTCGACATATAATGAAGCCCGGACACCGGACCAGTGCCGGAAATGATGGAACAGTCTACTGGTGGCTGCAAGAGTAAGTTGAAATTTAAATTTGAAATCATCCATATTTATTATTTACTGTTGTATGGAAAATCTAATTAGAATCTGCAATGTTATATCATAATCTTTAAGCATGGCTAAGTAACTAAATTAGGATTAAATTATGATTACATTTATGCACCGCAACATAAATTTGAATGTTACAGTATGAAATATCTTCCTATGCAAAATATTGCAAACTTGAAATTGAACTTATAAATCTGTCAGTCCTAAATGTTTATTGCCAAATCCATCTGCTTATGCCGTGCAATGTTACCTTATCTATTACTGAAGAAGATTTCCATCAACCAGTGGGAGCAACGCAGGAGGGGCGGGAGCTGTGCCATGTTGCAGTCGCTCAATGCCTACGAGGAGCTTGCAGTGGCCTTGGTGGGGCTAGAAAGCCATTCGGTCACAACCCGTGGTGTGGCCGAACCCACCCGAGTGTGAGTAATGAAAACTGTGCACTGTGCAATGTGTGAATCAATAGTAAATATTTGTTACGCGGGTAATCCTATGCAATGATACTTTAATTTGATATATAATTGAGATGTACTATTGATCTTCAAATTAGGTCATGTTAGGCCTGGTGACCGCTTGTGCATATGGGCTCATGGTAATGTTTTGAGTTCTTAATTGAGATGAATTGATTTGCATTGTTAAACGTTGTTTATAACTTCCATTTGTCTTTCAAAGGTCAACATGTACTGATGGAGTGAACGGACAGTCCAATGACCAATCGGGACACTCCCAAGAGGACGAGCCAGAGGAAGAGCCAGTGTAGACTCCAGCTGTGGCTGTGCGAGAGCAGGAGGAGGAGGAGGTGGAGAAGGAGGAGGAAGAAGAACAGGAGATTTTTTTGTGGGGGTGGGGAACAACTTGCAGCCATCTCTTTTGTGATAGATGAGGCACCGGGACCAAGCGGTATGCAGATGGTGACGCCAAGGCGTGTGACATTGCACACGCTGACCCCATGGTGGTCCAGTTAGCATGACATGCACTCGCCTGCCACGGAGGACCAGACGGAGAGCTTACTTTCTCTGTGCAGGGAGATGGTTGCGATCGATCGTGACCTTATCCAGGGGTTCGCGGGTTTCTCAAACAATTGGAGCCAGTTCTCCACAACCTGGAGCGAGTTCTGCTCGCGCTCCTCCAGTTGGTCTTCTGAGCAGTCACAGACTGCTCGCGAGACGTTGGAGGTGATCGGGGAGCAGACAGCCACAACAAATGTCCTACGGCATGCATTGCTGGCTGGACACGGGGCTGCATCCCAAGGTGTCGTGTCCGCTTGCAGCGAGACCCCAAGCACACAAGCGAGTAGGGAGGACACTGTTCCTTCTGACTCGGAAGTAGAGCCTGAGGCTTCTGCTTCCGCTCCATTACCTCCACCATAGCAGGAAGTCTTGCCGTCCCACTCTGCACGACATCTTGGTGTCGGTCTGCGGAGACCAAAACGGGCGGGTGGGGTGCGAACACGGGGTGGGACAGGATCTGGAGGGAAACGTGGCCGCAGGTAGGGAGGGGGGGGGGAGTGCTTCTCAATAGTTCACTTGTTTTAAAATGTTCACTTGTTATTATCACTTTATTATTATATGGCAGATGGCGCCAGCTGAAGCATGAAAAGATCCCGATGCATAAAAGGCTAGGGCAGCAGTAACCCTCACCTCAACGGACAGTGCGGTTCTGATGGTGCTGGAAGGCTGCAGATCATCCTTGACGAGTTGACATATCTCATCGATGACCTCCTTCCGGAATCGCAGCCTCCTAAGACAAGCATTTTCAGACAAGTTCAGGTAGGATTGCTTCTCCAAGTACCTTCGTTGGATATACGGTCTCTCTTTTCATCTCCGTCTACGCGTTACTGTGCCAACTCTTCGATTGATCCTTTCAGTAACCAGTGTGTGAATAGTTGCAATTAAAGGCAGGGAAAGCATAGGCCCCATAATCACTATCAATAATTACTTTCACTGATTTCAATATATTTGGACTTTCAGAAGGCTTTCGACAAGGTCCCACACAAGAGATTAATGTGCAAAGTTAAAGCACATGGGATTGAGGGTAGTGTGCTGACGTGGATTGAGAACTGGTTGTCAGACAGGAAGCAAAGAGTAGGAGTAAACGGGTACTTTTCAGAATGGCAGGCAGTGACTAGTGGGGTGCCGCAAGGTTCTGTGCTGGGGCCCCAGCTGTTTACATTGCACATTAATGATTTAGACGAGGGGATTAAATGCAGTATCTCCAAATTTGCGGATGACACTAAGTTGGGTGGCAGTGTGAGCTGCGAGGAGGATGCTATTAGGCTGCAGAGTGACTCGGATAGGTTAGGTGAGTGGGCAAATGCATGGCAGATGAAGTATAATGTGGATAAATGTGAGGTTATCCACTTTGGTGGTAAAAACAGAGAGACAGACTATTATCTGAATGGTGACAGATTAGGAAAAGGGAAGGTGCAACGAGACCTGGGTGTCATGGTACATCAGTCATTGAAGGTTAGCATGCAGGTACAGCAGGCGGTTAAGAAAGCAAATGGCTTGTTGGCCTTCATAGCGAGGGGATTTGAATACAGGGGCAGGGAGGTGTTGCTACAGTTGTACAGGGCCTTGGTGAGGCCACACCTGGAGTATTGTGTACAGTTTTGGTCTCCTAACTTGAGGAAGGACATTCTTGCTATTGAGGGAGTGCAGCGAAGATTCACCAGACTGATTCCCGGGATGGAGGGACTGACCTATCAAGAAAGACTGGATCAACTGGGCTTGTATTCACTGGAGTTCAGAAGAATGAGAGGGGACCTCATAGAAACGTTTAAAATTCTGATGGGTTTAGACAGGTTAGATGCAGGAAGAATGTTCCCAATGTTGGGGAAGTCCAGAACCAGGAGTCACAGTCTGAGGATAAGGGGTAAGCCATTTAGGACCGAGATGAGGAGAAACTTCTTCACCCAGAGAGTGGTGAACCTGTGGAATTCTCTACCACAGAAAGTAGTTGAGGCCAATTCACTAAATATATTCAAAAGGGAGTTAGATGAAGTCCTTACTACTTGGGGGATCAAGGGTTATGGCGAGAAAGCAGGAAGGGGGTACTGAAGTTTCATGTTCAGCCATGAACTCATTGAATGGCGGTGCAGGCTAGAAGGGCTGAATGGCCTGCTCCTGCACCTATTTTCTATGTTTCTATGTTTCTAATCTCTGCACTCTATAGGCTCTAATCACTGTAGTCTGCCCTCTCTGTACTCTCTAAGCTGTATACCAGTCAGTTTGATAGGCACCAACAATGTCATTAAATAACTTCACTATGTAAAAGCTATTTACTAAATAATTCCAATATATGAGATATATTTAGCATAAATAAGTTGATAATACCTATTTATATTCCCTGTCCCAAATTTCTGAATACAATTTGCTTCAATTTTACTCTCTAAATAACTCAGAACTAATTCTCCACCCTTCCTCAGAAGCTAAAAATGGCGCCCGTAGTGCCCATTTCCCCCTCTAAAGCCCTGAAAAAGCAACTATTTTTGAGCACTCTTTTGGGCCTTGCATTGGCCCAGCGAAGAGCATGCTAGGTGCTGAAACTTGGGATGGGCCTTGTGGGGGCGATTATTTGGGCGATCATCTCGGCGATCAAAGTGGAAACTTGGGGTTCTATTTTTCTGGCGATGTTTTGGGCCTAGTTTCCACTTTTTGCTCAAAATGGGCGATAGAGGTCCGTTTTGGGCGATAGATGGGCCTTAGATGGGCGATGTGAAGTGGAAAGTCTAGCCCAGAGAAACATAGAAAATAGGTGCAGGAGTAGGCCATTCGGCCCTTCGAGCCTGCACCACCATTCAATATTGATCATGGCTGATCATGCAACTTTAGTACCCCATTCCTGCTTTCTCTCCATATCCCTTGATCCCTTTAGCCGTAAGGGCCACATCTAACTCCCTTTTGAATATATCTAACGAACTGGCCTCAACAACTTTCTGTGGTAGAGAATTCCACAGGTTCACAATTCTTTGAGTGAAGAAGTTTCTCCTCATCTTGGTCCTAAATGGCTTACCCCTTATCCTTAGACTGTGACCCTCTGGTTCTGAACTTCCCCAACATCGGGAAGATTCTTCCTGCATCTAACCTGTCCAGTCCCATCAGAATTTTATATGTTTCTATGAGATTCTGTGAGCTTGGTCAAAGAGGTAGGTTTTAAGGTGCATCTTAAAGAAGGAAAGAGAGATAGAGAGACAGAGAAGTTTAGGGAGGGAATTAGAGAGCTTGGCGCCTGGGCAACTGAAGGCCCAATGGTTGAGCGATTATAATCAGGGATGCTCAAGAATGCAGAATTAAAGGAGTGCAGATATCTCGGGGGGTAGTGGGGCTGGGGGAGATATAGAGATAGGGAGGGGCGAGGCCATGGAGGAATTTAAAATAAGGGATGAAAATTTTGAAATCGAGGCGTTGCTTAACCAGGAGTCAAGGTACATCAGCGAGCACAAGAGTGATGGGTGAATGGGACTTGGTGCGAGTTAGGACACAGGCAGCCAAATTTTGGATGATCTCAACTTTACATAGACTAGAACATGGGAGGCCAGCCAGGAGTGCATTATAATAGTCAAATCTAGAGGTAACAAAGGCATGGATGAGGGTTTCAGCAGCAGATGAGCTGAGGTATGGGCGGTGACTGGCGATGTTACAGAGGCAGAAATAGGGGATCTTTGTTATTCCGCGGATATGTTGCCGGAATGTTATTTCAGTGTCAAATATGACACCAAGGTTGTGAATAGTATGGTTCAGCTTCAGGGAGAGGGATGGAGTCAATGGCTAGGGATTGGAGTTTGTGGCAAAGCTGAAAACAATAATTTTGGTTTTCCCAATATTTACATGAAGAAAATTTCTGCTCATCCAGAACTGGATGTCGGACAAGCAGTCTGACAATTTAGAGACCGTGGAGTGATTGAGAGAAGGGGTGGTGAGGTAGAGCTGGGTGTCGCCAGCGTACATGTGGAAATGGATGCTGTGTTTTTGAATGATGATGCCAAGGGGCAGCAAGTAGATGAGAAATAGGCAGGGGCCAAGGATAGATCCTTGGGGGGTTACCAAAGGTAACGATGCAGGAGAGGGAAGAGAAGCCATTGCAGGTGATTCTCTGGCTACGACTAGAGAGATAAGAATGGAACCAGGCGAGTGCAGTCCCACTCAGCTGGATGACGGTGGAGAGGCATGGATGGAGGATGGAGGATGGAGTGGTCATCCAAGTCAAAAGCTGCAACCAAGTCGAGAAGGATGAGGAGGGATAGTTTACCATTGTCGCAGTTACAAAGGATGTCATTTGTGACTTTGATGAGAGCCGTTTCAGTACTGTGGCAGGCGCGGAAACCTGATTGGAGGGATTCAAACCTGGAGTTCCTGGAAAGATGGGCACAGATTTGGGGGGTGACAACACGTTCAAAGACTTTGGCGAGGAAAAGAAGGTTAGAGATGGGATGGTAGTTTGCCAGGAATATGCATATGAACACATTAACACTTTAATTAATAATATAGCACAAGATGCTTTTGACCCATATCAATTGGAGGAATCTGTAGAGTGATGAAGGGATAACATTCTTCTCTCATAACATTTGCAAAAGATTAAGCACCTCTGTATAGTGGTGAAATCGCACTTTCTACTGACATCTACATTCTCACTAAAATGGCAGAGAGTACCTATTACCTGTATTGTTGAAATGCAAAGTGCATAATTTTAAGTTTTGTGCCATTCAAAGAGTGTTGAACAATTTGCATATGATGGAGCATACAAGATGAAAGTGTGAATACTATTGCTTAAAATTGTTCTGTGCAAAGATAGCAAGAAACACATTTAATAAGAAACATGTTTGAAATAAATGGGTTAACATTTGATTAAAATAGTAAAAGAGATTGTAACAGAAGCATTAACACAAATGTCATTTTAAAGTATGGTTTGGGTACTACTGGTGATATTATGGTGTGAAATGCCTCCTGTCAATTTTCGTGAAAAAATTTCACAAAACTCCCTTTTTAACTCGCAGTTTTTCCACTACATTCATCCACAAGCAGAATTGTACCATCAGAGAAAGGTCCAAATTAGACTGAATGCTGCAACAGTGATTCAGTGAAACCTTCCACCACTGCAATGCAGACAAAATGTGAAATCCTTGTGTATGCTCCAGTGGATGATTAGTTGGGCAGCTCTAGTGTCTCAGGCTGAAACGATACCACCGCCGAGGACATTTGGCAGATCAATGCAGCAGTGACAATGACTCATAACTTTCAGGAGCAAAAAGCCCAGCCGTACATACAAATTGCCCATCATATAAGCTCTTTTATACCACGGATCAAGCCCCTGTGGAATGCTGTTCCACCTGAGTGCCTTATGACTAATGATCATCTGAAAGAAATACAAGCGTTCAAGACAGCAGTACACAAGTACTATGAGCTCAGCATATGTTCATTCTTTTCTTCCTGCAAAGTTAACAAGGTTGTATTTTTTGCTTGCTACTGTTTACATTGTCTGCAGTGCAGCTTAGGTTAATGACGTTACTTAAAAAAAAAATCAATCAATAAATAAGCAGGACTATCAGAATGCAGACGTAACTTGATAGATTCCAAAGAATAGCAAAGGCTCCACAAATTATTAAAGAAGCAAAAACTCCCTAGAATATTCTAGTCCGCTCTTGTTAGAAATCCATGAGGACAAGAAAGTAGAAATGGCTCTTGGTGATATTTTGATTTTTCATTACTCAGCTTTCTGTGGAGCTGATTGCTCATCGGAGGTAGTTAAATGGTTAGCAGCTGAGCTGGCAGTTAATCATAATGGCCGCTAACCTAGTCTGCTATAATAGAATTTTGTGATAAACTTTTAAATTAGAAAGATGGCTCAATTGTACAGCATGTCACTAAATTGATCATTGTGAAAGAGAATGGTGCGATTTGGGTTATCTCCTGTAATCCCTCAGGGGAAAAAAGTCTCAATTGGGTGTCTGAAGTGGAATTAAGTTCTGGAAAGAAAATTTCCTGAGGGAGGATAGAAAAATGAAAAGGGAAGTTAACCCATTCTGCTCTCATCTACTACATGTACCAGTCTCTAATTATGTTTCCCAAACTTACAATTATCACCCTGACTTCCAATATTTTGAGGGCCTTTCTGAATAAGAGTAAAACTACTGTATAGTGTCGATTATTCAAGAACACCAGGCTGACATGCGTCCTAATTGGCGGCCCTTAAAGGGACCACTGCAGGCCACCATCAAAAAGTTAAGTTTGTTCAAACACTTATCTGAATGTAGCTGGGAGGAGCAGGAGTGCTCCTCCCGACTCCACATTAAAACTGCAGACCACTACTCAATCCCCTCTGATCGCATCCTCAATCAACCCCAATCACAACCTCAGCACCCTCATCCCCACCACCGGATCACCGTCGTCACCCTCCTGATAACTGCTAGCCTCCCCAACCCCAGAAACTGCTAGCCTCCCTACCGATCACCGCCCCCTCCAGAATGTCCCCCTTTCCCATGGCCCTCCTCTCAGTCACTGCCCCTCTCCTGACCATCTCACTCCCAGTAGCTCTCCCTACTGGTTGCCAGCCCTCTCCTGGTCTCCCTTCTCTCCCGGTTGTCACCCTCCTGAGCGGCCCCCTTTCTCCTGAACCCCTTTAAAGACTTACCCAAGGGCCACTGCATGACTTTCGAGGCCTCTTCCCTGGCGAGCTGGGAACACCCATTAGGTGTCTTCAGCCTGCCGGTTCGATGATAATGAGGCCCGACGCCCAATATTAGGTGAGCCTCGGGGTTCTCCATCCAGACGGCGTAAAAATATTTTTAACCCACAGGGGTCAAAATTCGTTGGTTAATGCCTGCTGATAATGCCGGTGTTAGGTGTTAATTGGGAGTGTCGCTGGGTGCTGGTTACGTCTGAAGCGAAATTCGGTGGTCAATTTTAAGGGCTTAAAAACGTTACGTTACGCCGACTTACGCCATGGAACTCATGATGTCAGTACACGTGCAATGCCTCCTTGGTGCCCTTCTCACCACATTTCCTTTTTTCACCTCACTTAACGGCCAGTCGATGACGCCTGAAAAAGCCTGTCTGAAAAGGCAGAGAAACGTTATTTGAAGGGAGTTGCAGCTGGGCCTCAGAGATCTCGGTCAGTGCAGGCAGTATGGTGTTGGCTGTTCACTCATCAGATTGATTACTAGTATCTGGGACACATTGCTGGGTTCCATAATGGCAAAAATTTGAAAGTTCCATTAGGCTGTGACCTGTGCCAAGTGATGGGGGCAGTGGTCGCACACTACGGCATCGACTTGAAAGGCGTTGGCTGCAGAGACAGCTTAGGGCAAATGTGGATCCTCCCCAGAGGAGAGGCGCCAGATGGCAGGGCAGAGGCTGTACACTTGCAGGGTTTACTGCGCGCATTACTCTTATCTTGAGATGTCCAAGGAGCACTGCTTAAGGCGGCTGATGCTCCACAAGGAGGTGGTCACAGAGCTTTGCAACCTTCTGCGGATATATCTGGCAGATGACATCGGCCCCAGGACCTTGCTGTCAGTGGCAGTGAAAATGTCAGCAGCACTGAACTTCAATGCAACCGGCTCCTTCCAGTCTCCTTTAAGCAGCATATGCACCGTCTCGCAGTGTGCAGTACATTGCTGCATTCGCCAGGTTACCGACGCTTTCTACAGCAAATGAATGGACTAGATCAAGTTCAGCCTGTCCAGGGTAGATGTGGATGAGCGCTCCAGTTACTTCACCAGGATAGTGGCCTTCCCCAGGGTTCAGGGAGCCATTGATTGTACTCATCTGGCATTGCGGGCCCCGCCTCACCTGGCCAGCCTCTTCACCTGGCCATCTGCTGAAGACATTGCTCCCCACTCTCCAAGCCTCCATGCATATAAATGGCAACACAAGATTGTGACAAATGAAACATATTTTTATTGCCAGAAAACACCTTAATGTGCTGTAAAGAAGCACTAAAGGATGCCATCATCCACAGCAAGCAATAGTTGAAATCTGTCCCCTTGAAACATTATGACCCAGATACAGGTGCAACTATTCACATCACTTCATCATGGACCAAGAACAACATCTCTGGGCAGCATCACACAATTCTTTATTGGCTCATCCAACTGCAACTATTTGCATTAGTTCACATTAGAGCAATGTGACCATTTCTGGCCACTAGCACTCTTTACCAGTTCTTTCTCAGTGTTTTCCCACCCCTTTCCTCTCCCCACTCCCAGGCCGACTGCTCCTTCTTAATGGGGTCTCAGTGCCTGCAGCAAGGCTGGTAGAAGGTTGCTGTGTTGGCACCGCTGCCACAGCTGATGGCCTAGCAGCATGTTCTGCACCACCTCGGTCCCTGGATGGGCCGGCTGCGGACTACATCATCTCAGCATGGGCGGCAGCACCCTGTGATGGATGGGTTGCGGAGAGCGGCAGGGGCAATGGTGGAATGATGTCGTTCTGAGAGAGGACATCATGTTCCAACAGGCCCGATACAGTGCTACTCCCCCAGGCAGAGCCTCAGTATCTGGAACTATCTGGCCGAGCACAGATTGTTGCCGTGCTTCACCAACGTTAGTTTCCCGTGCAACTGATGGAGCCCCAGCCACCATGGCAGCGATCAGTGCCTGCGTGGATTCAAGTTGGCTCTGCATTAGGGCAGTACTACACGGAGCTGACTGATGCCACCATGTACTGACGACATGACAGTCTGCAGGCCTACAATAGCGTTGGGCTGGTGCTCAATGGCCACTGCCACGTCAGCCATTGCCCGTGCCACCATGTCTGGGATTCAATGTTCACTTGAAGCATCCAACATCCCTTGCTAACTATCAAGGATGGGCTCGATGGGCTGCTGACACAAATGCAATCATTGAGGCGGCTTCCACCACACTCAAAGCAAGTGCATCAACACTCTTGGGCACCCTTGACAAAACACCCAACAGATCGCTGTGCATCTGCAGTGACTATCTGGCAAGATCCTCGAAGTTGGCCTGATCATCAGAGTGCTGCGAAGCATCACTCAGGCACACACTCACACTCCGGGGGGCTGGCCCCCTGATCTCCCCTCCCCTGTGGCGTTGCTGCAGACCACTCAGTCCCAGAGCATCACTCACCTCCATCTCCCCAACCACGCCTTCCGATAAAAAGCTGCTGGCCCCACTCTCTGAGGCTGCTGGATTCTCGGTCACATCCAGAGAGGTGTCCTTCGCCTCCTCGTCCTCTCCACCGTCACCCACAGTGGAAGGCTGACGTGCAGGCCCCTGGCCGTCTGAGTCATCATCTGAAAGCACAAAGCCAGAGACGAGTGGTTACCTGCAGAGGATGGGACCAGAAGCGGCAAACGCAATGTAGAATGCCGGTCTCATGGAAAGAACTGAAGGATTGTGGTCTCAGGCCTAAGTTTCCTGCCAGATGATGCAAAGGAACTCAACATACCGAGGGGGGTTGGCCTCACCCATGGCACTAACCCATCAGGGCCGAGACATGTTCCTTGAATGGAGTAAGGACCTGCAGGTCAGAGTCCCCTCCTGCAGTCCGCATCTGCTCCCTGCAGTTGTGGTCGAGCTTGTCCTGCGAGATGCAAGAGAATGTCTGAGTTAGAGGCCTTCTATCAGCGTGTCCCAAGTGCCTTACATACTTTGGTGGATGTAACTGTATGAGAGTCTTTACAGTTCGATATAACTTCCATTCGTTGTGTGGTGTTGCCGTGGCAACGCTTGAATTATGGGCCCAGGACCTAACAGTAATGGGGAGGCTACCATCTCTGAGACGCATATGAAGACTGAGGAGTTTACAGCATGAGAGGTGGGACTGCAGAACCGAGCAGCAAGGTTAACAGTGAATGCAGGCCCTTGCAGTGGGTGAAGCTTCAAATGGGAACCTTCCAACTGGCCTCACCCACGTAGAGCACGGATGCCGAAACACTATATTGAGCAGAGAGTGCACACTGAGCTCAGAGCTTAGTATCATGATGGTTCAAATGTAAGATACTCACCCTCACCAGCCGCATCATGTCCTTCCACTTTTGTACGCATTCAGTGGATGTCCTGGTCACTGTGTTAATCGCAGAAACTTCTTGTGAGATTTCCCTCCATAGGCCTCTGTGAGTTGGTACCCATCGTCTCTCCAGGGCATCAAGGAGTGCATCCAGGGTGGCATCCAAGAACCGATGGGCACGCTGATGAGCTGCTGCTGCAAGGTCTGCCATGCTCAGCTTCTGAGTGAGTGCGTAGGAAGTGAATATACCCACGAGGCATTGGGACACCCAATCAACGCCTCGATGCAATCCAGGCGGTGACACTATGGGCGAGACTTTTCATAAAGGCCCTCAACGCCCGATTGCCTGCTGAGAAGGATCGCTAACGTTCGCTGAAAGAAGCTGACGAGAATTTCCATTTTGAAGGTAAAAGTAAGTAGAACTGATCGCCCGGCAAGAAAATGGGCGTTGCACACTCATTCTCGGTGGTTTTCTCGGCGGGCAAGTATAAAGTTAGACAAATGGGACGTCGTTACCGGAATGGATGGTAAATAGTGAAATTTAGTCCGAGGCTGTGGTTGGGCCTACGGAGGGGGAAAACTTAAAAAAAAATGTCATAAAAGAAAATAAACATTTACAAAGCAGTGCCAAGACAGCTTTAACCCTGATCGCCGTTAACATTTAAAAAAATAATTAAATAACCTTTAACTTACCATTCTTAGCAGGGACCCCCTTACCGCCCTGTTTAAGTAGCTGTTACAGGGCGGGTCTCTCGGCGATCTGGACGTCGGTGGTTGAGCCCAAACATCCGCCCAGGCGGTTGTTCTCGGCGTTGCACATGGGCGGTTTGGTTCCGGCTGGTGACTTCATTCAATAACATTCAAAACCTTACCCTGGAAATTTTAGCCGGCTGAAAGACCAGCTGTAACGCCGAGAAAATTGCCGACAATGCTGCCGAAAGTCTGGCCCTACGTCTGTGGCACGGCTCCAAATGCTGCCTAAGTCCTGGATGTTGAGGCCCCGCTTAACGGCCCACTTGGTGCAGGTGCCTCCAGGTAAGTGTGCAACGCCATGATTTTACGCTGCTATCAATTCTTTAAGCGTTGACACTGAATTTTGCATTTGGGGACCGCGCCTGAAGCGAGCCGTTAAAACTTTCTCTCATGTGGTGACACCGCCTCAAAACTGGTGGTAACAAATTTCGAGCCCACAATGTTTTAATTCATTGTGTCACTCAGTCCTATAAAATGGTACATCAGTATCATTTGCCCTTGCTGCTAAATTATATTGATTTAGTTTGAGACTAATGGCATACTGCACATGACAATCTGAGGCCATTTTGTTTTTAAAATGCACAGCAATTTCCTAATTACACTACCAGTCGGATTGCTTGCATTTTTCAACAATTCTGTCATGTATCCTACATGGCCACTGTTGGTACTAGCACAAGGTGTGCCACCAGAGGGCACAGCAGTGGGAGACTCGTAGGTTACCTGTACAGGCGTGCCTGGCCTAGTATAAAAGGCAGGCCACCATGTGTGATCCTCACTCTGGAGTTAACTAATAAAGGACTAAGACCACTACAGTTCAACTACAACACAGTGCCTCGTGGAGTCATTGTTAGAGCATCTAAGGACACAACAACTGGCGACGAGATTACGAAATTTCACGCGGAAATGGCTACCCTTGGTTGCAGCTGTTCGCCGATGGTAATGATTGGGACGCCTTTGTGGAGAAGCTAGAACATTTCTTCACAGCAAACGACCTGGTAGGAGATGACCCGGCCACGCTGGTTGATAAGCGCTGCGCTATCCTGCTAACCAGTTGTGGGCCCAACGTCTATGGCCTCGTCAGGGACTTGCTGGCACCAGCGAAGACAACGACCAAGTCATACAAGGAGCTTGTAACCCTGATCCAGGAGCAGCTCAAGCCCGAGGAGAGCATCCTCACAGACAGACACCGGTTCTATACCCACCGACAGCCCGAAGGCCAGGAAGCTCTGAAGTACGCCGCAGACCTCAGGAGGCTGGCGGCACCGTGCGAGTTCAGCAACCACCTCAATGAAGTGCTGCGGGACATTTTTGTCATTGGAATTGGCCATGAGGGCTTTCTTCACAAGCTACTGTCGGCGGATACCACAGTCACACTGCAGAAGGCCATCTCGGTGAGCCAGTCATTCATGACCTCAACCTGTGGCTCTAGGCAGATGTCTCACTCTCAGGACTCAAACCCGGCAGGTACTGTGCACAGAGTGACGCCATTCAGGGGCTGGACTGTAGAGCGTGAACCCGCTCAGGGGAGAGAGAACAGGCCTCCGAGTCCCTTAACTCAGAGTCCACCAAGGGAGGCTAATCGAGTAGCACCATGCTGGCGTTGCGGAAGGAATCACAGGGCTCACCAGTGCTGTTTTAAAGACTATGTATGCAAAGGCTGCAGCACAAAGGGCCACCTCCAGTGAATGTGTAAGAGAAATAGGACTCACTATGTCGATGAGGAGTCTGCAAATGACCATGAATCCAGTGTGGATTATGAATTGATAGACAGAGAGGCAGCCCAGTCCCACGGGGAGGTACACAGCATGTTTACCTGCACCACCGAGTGCTCCCCGCTGAAGATGGAAGTCGAGATAGAGGGAAGTCCAGTCTTCATGGAAGTGGACATGGGGGTGAGCCAGTCAGTGATGAATCAAGGAGCCTTTGAGAAGTTATGGGACAATCCAGCTGAACGACCCGAGTTGGGCCCGGTTCAGGAGCACCTACACCAATAAAATCATCCCAGTCGTTAGTAGTGCGAATGTAAAGATACTCCATGATGGTGCGGTGCACAAGTTACCTCTGTGGGTTGTTGCAGGTGATGCACCAACGCTGCTCGGCAGAAGGTGGATGGGGAAGATCCATTGAAAATGGGAAGACTTCACCCCTCCAGCGATCGAAGCCCTCTGCGCTCAGAGGCAAAGCAAGCCCTCACCTGAGGGTGGACCCGGCATGGGGAGCAGACCAGCACAGCATCCGAGACACAGACCGCCTAGCAAGACTGCTGGAGAGGATCCAGCTGAGACGACCCGAATGCACCTTCCAGACTCCAGTGACAGGACCACGGAGGAAAAAAAAAAATCGGATCCAGAAGCGACTTCCCAACTGCGGAGGCAGAACCCGAGGAGAAGAGGATCCCCGCAGTCGACATCGTGGATGAAGGAAAGATGGCGCCCAAACCACGAGGTGATGCGCTGAAGACAAGGATGGCCGCGGCCAGACCACGAGGTGCAGCGCTGATGGAGCAACACGTGGCACCAAACCGAGAAGGGGATTGGGGTAAAGCAAGCAAGGCTCTCTTAAAGGAGGCCTGCAACCCACCACAATTAAAAGGACAGTTCCACACATTTAAGCAATGCAATAGTAATTGTAAGTTAGAGACAAAATATGTAACGGAGCATGTAAAGTGTGTAACTGATCATGTAAAATGTGTAGCTGATAACTGGAATTGTATACATGCAACCAGCGAGGAAAAGTTGCGCGATTATGTACAATATGTGATTGATGAGCTGAACTGTGCATATGCAACCAGCGAGGATAAGTCACGTGATCGTGATCGGACCCCCAGAGAGTCCATCATAAGTAAGGAAAAGCTGTGCGATGCAGGATTTCCACTGCACGCAGCCAATGCAGCGGGCAGACACCCAACGGGTGCATACAGGTCCAACGAGCTACCCAATGCTGTAGCCCGCGTCCCGGGAACCAGAGTCATGCACCATGAAGTGTGGCCACAAGCAGACAACACACTCGAGCTGCGGAGCAAGCGACCTCAGCAGGGCAACGGCAACGGTATCGATACCATGCCCCGGGTCGACTCCACCTCTCAGGCAACCGATGGCACCATGAGCCTGAAGGAGCAGACTGCACCAAGGCCATACCCCTAGATGTAGGGTCACCTGCCACTGTTGCCCCAGAGGAAACAAGCACCAGCCCAGGATCCCAAACCAAACAATGCTCAGGCCAGCGAGTCAGCAGTTCTCTGCACACTGCTAGACGACAGCTCCTCAGAGAGCAGCTGTGACCCAGGGCGCAAAGAAAGGACAGGGAGGTCACAGACATCTGTGAACCGGCCTGACGCTAGAGACCACGGCAACAGTACTGAGAACAGGCTACGCGAGCCCACCGGGTTCCCACTGCCAGCACCGGGTACTGAGCCACCACCAGACTGCAGGGACACAACCCAGCAGCTCCGGAACTAGCTTGTCCTCGCGCACTGGTCACCGCATCGATAAGGTATCTAACATACTTGTCGCATCACAGAACCAAAAAAAAAATGCAAAACCCACTTACCTGAACTTGAATGTACACAAATGTCAGGAGCCCCCGTCATATCGATGTGGGAGAGGGGGAGAATGGAATGGTTAGGAACACACGTACACAAACAGCAACCATGAGCACGCTACTGCACTAACTACCCACCCAAGGTTGAGGTGGCCTGCCAGAGGTCAACCAGACAAAACCCACATAAAGCTAAGCCCAGAGCACAGTCAATGCAGAGGCGATTTGCACTGAGGGTTCAGGGGGGAGTGATGTCATGTATCCTACATAGCTACTGTTGGTACTATCACAAGGTGTGCCACCAGAGGGCACAGCAATGGGTGACTCGTAGGTTACCTGTACAGGTATGCGTGACCTAGAATAAAAGGCAGGCCACCAGGTGTCATCCTCACTCTGGAGTTAACTAATGAAAGACTAAGGCCACTACAGTTCAAGTACAACATAATGCCTCGTGGAGTCATTGTTAGAGTATCTAAGGACACAACAAATTCCAAAGTTGGTTCTGACCCCATGTAGTTGCATATTATGGACGTCATCTTACACTGGCCCTTAATGAAGTCTTCTCTCTCTCTCTCCTGATGCCTTCAACACATTTGGAAATTGTTAAGGAATGTCTATGTTCAGTTCTTTCATTACTGAAAGCAAGAACTAGTAGCAAAAACATCATGAAATGAAAAATTGGCAGAGTTCCTAGCAAACCAAACTAATGTAGGAGGTAAAATGCCACTGCATGTTTCCAAAACTGTAAAATAAAATTGATGCGATCTTTGAAAATAAACCCTACTTAATATGTTCAAACAAGAAAGAAGAACATAAATTACAGCAAATTGTACAAAGTATTCATCAATGATCTGTTTTTGCACAAATCACCCGATTTAATATTGCTATAATTCATAACAATCACAGTAATATTGTCAATTTGCTTATCAAATCAAGCAACTTGAGGGAAAGATTTCTACTTTTTTTTTTCTTCACATAGAAATCATAAACATAATCATAAATAGCAAACATAGGCCCCAAGTTTCCACACGCGGCGAAAAAGGCCACCTCAGAGCTGGGCGCCTGTTTTTCGCGCCGGAAAAAAAGTGCGGTATTCTCGAGCTCCTTGGAGCTCGATGTCTGCTTGGCGCGGCGCACAGGGGGCGGAGCCTACCACTCGCGCCGATTTTGTAAGTAGGAGGGGGCGGGTACAATTGAAATGAGGCTTCTTGGTGCCAGCAACCCTGCACATGCGCATTGGAGCGTTCGCGCATGCGCAGTCTGAAGTAAACATTGGCACTCGGCCATTTTTTAAAAGTACTGCAGAAAAAGTGAAGATTTGTTTCTTGGACCCCTGCAAAGGCTTGTATTTTAATTTTCTTGATATTTCTGTGTGTGAGGGAGTGCTTTTAGCAGCACTGCTGAATAAATCACCTGCTGAAATCAGTGAGTTCAGCTTTTCACTGCTAAACTTGCAGAACCGGTGCCTGCAAATTAAGGACTGTGTGTTTGGAGAAATAAAAGTGCCAATTCAACTTTGCAATGGATCAACGTTCACCAAGAACAAAGAATTTCTTGCATGAGGAAGCAAACCATTGCATAATAATATGTGGTGTTGACAATGCAGCACCCATTCTGCAAATTTAAATATAAAGATGTCGATGTGGCTGGCTCTCCCTGTCCAAATGGCCTCAGTCCCCCTCACAGCTCGAAGGCTGCTGCTGTTCTTTCTTCAGCTCCCGACCAGCCACTGACGCCGCTGCAATCCCATGGCCGAATGGCCTCATGTCCACTCCTGATTCTTCGGCTTCCTTCGAGCCACTGACGCCGCCCCATAAGCGTGGCCGAACGGCCAAAAGAATTTTAAGTCTGCAGCTGCGTGTGTCCTGTGTTCATTCTTCGGCTCCTGGCCAGCCACTGACGCCGCTGCAATCCCATGGCCGAATGGCCTCAAGTCCGTCTGGGTGCTGCATCGTCGCGGGGAATGAAGGCCTGCCTCAAGCACCGCAGCTCAGCTTGAAGGCTGCTTGCTGCCTGCCGCTGCCGTCGAGACGAGACACTGACGCCACACCCCTGCCTGTCTCCAACATGAAAGGCCTGCCTCAAGCACTGCAGCTCAGCTCGAAGGCTGCTTGCTGCCGCTGCCGTCGAGACACTGACGCCACACCGCTGCCTGAAAGGCCTGCCTGAAGCACTTTCACACAGGTAGGAACATGGTTTTTTTAATCTTTTCTTTGCTTATAAATTTTTATTATTCAGGTTGGATTTATTTGTATAATATTTGTATAAGTATAACTAACGATTGATTGTAGAATTTAATGACTTCCCTTCCCCCCCTCCCCCCCCCCCACCTCGTTCCCTACGCCCAATTTGTAACCTACGCCTGATTTTCTAAAGTGTAGACAAGGTTTTTTCGAGTGCACAAAAATCTTCACTTACTCCATTCTAAGTTAGTTTGGAGTAAGTTTTCACTCACAAAACTTTGAAATCAGGCGTCAGTGGCCGGACACGCCCCCTTTTGAAAAAAAAATTCAGTTCCAAAGTGAAACTGTTCTACCTGAATAGAACTGGAGGAAATTAAATGTGGAGAATTCCGATTTCTAAGATACTCCGTTCTACACCAGTTGCTCCTAAAAATCAGGAGCAAATCATGTGGAAACTTGGGGCCATAGAAACATAGAAAATAGGTGCAGGAGTAGGCCATTCGGCCCTTCGAGCCTGCACCACCATTCAATATGATCATGGCTGATCATGCAACTTCAGTACCCCATTACTGCTTTCTCTCCATACCCCTTGATCCCTTTAGCAGTAAGGGCCACATCTAACTCCCTTTTGAATATATCTAACAAACTGGCCTCAAAAACTTTCTGTGGCAGAGAATTCCACAGGTTCACAATTCTCTGAGTGAAGAAATTTCTCATCATCTCAGTCCTAAATGGCTTACCCCTTATCCTTAGACTGTGAGCCCTGGTTCTGGACTTCCCCAACATCGGGAACATTCTTCCTGCATTTAACCTGTCCAATCCCGTCAGAATTTTATATGTTTTTATGAGGAACCCTCTCATTCTTCTAAATGCCAGTGAATATAAGCCTAGTGGATCCAATCTTTCTTCATATGTCAGTCCTGCCATCCCGGGAATCAGTCTGGTGAACTTTCGCTGCACTCCCTCAAGAGCAAGAATGTCCTTCCTCAGATTAGGAGACCAAAACTGTACACAATATTCAAGGTGTGGCCTCACCAAGGCCCTGTACAATTGCAGTAAGACCTCCCTTCTCCAATACTCAAATCCTTGCGCTATGAAGACCAACATGCCATTTGCATTCTTCACCACCTGCTGTACCTGCATGTCAACTTTCAATGACTGATGTACCATGACACCCAGGTCTCGTTGCACCTCCCCTTTTCCTAATCTGTCATCATTCAGATAATATTCTTCCTTCCTGTCTTTGCCACCAAAGTGGATAACCTCACATTTATCTACATTATACTGCATCTGCCATGCATTTGCCCACTACCCTAACCTGTCCAATTCACCCTGCAGCCTCTTAGCTTCCTCCTCACAGCTCAGACTGCTTAATATCATCTGCAATCTTGGAGATATTACATTCAATTCCTTCATCCAAATCATTAATGTATATTGTAAATAGCTGGGGTCCCAGCACTGAACCTTGCGGTACCCCACTAGTCACTGCCTGCCATTCTGAAAAGGATCAGTTTATTCCTACTCTTTGCTTCCTGTCTGCCAACCAGTTCTCTATCCAGGTCAATACATTACCCCCAATACCAGGTGCTTTAATTTTGCACATTACTCTCTTGTGTGGGATCTTGTCAAAAGCCTTTGAAAGTCCAAATACACCACATCCACTGGTTCTTTCTTGTCCATTCTACAAGTTACATCCTCAAAAAACTCTAGATTTGTCAAGCATGATTTCCCTTTCATAAATCCATGCTGACTTGGACCGCTCCTGTCACTGCTTTCCAAATACGCTGCTATTACATCTTTAATAATTGATTCCAACATTTTCCCCACTACCGATGTCAGGCTAACTGGTCTATAATTCCCTGTTTTCTCTCTCCCTCCTTTTTTAAAAAGTGGGTTTACATTAGCTACCCTCCAATCCACAGGAACTAATCCAGAATCTGTAGAATTTTAGAAAATGACCAGCAATGCATCCACTATTTCTAGGCACTTCCTTAAGTACTCTGGGATGCAGACTATCAGGCTCTGGGAATTTATCGGCTTTCAATCCCATCAATTTCCCGAACAGAATTTCCTGACTAATAAGGATTTCCTTCCGTTCCTCCTTCTCGCTAGACTCTCGGTCCCCTAGTATATCCGGAAGGTTATTTGTGTCTTCCTTAGTGAAGACAGAACCAAAATATTTGTTCAATTGGTCTGCCATTTCTTTGTTCCCCATTATAAATTCACCTGATTCTGACTGCAAGGGACCTACATTTGTCTTTACTAATCTTTTTCTCTTCACATATCTATAGAAGCTTTTGCAGTCAGTTTTTATGTTCCCTGCAAGCTTACTCTCATACTCTATTTTCCCCCTCCTAAGTAAACCCTTTGTCCTCAACTGCTGAATTCTAAATTTCTCCCAGTCCTCAGGTTTGCTGCTTTTTCTGGCCAATTTATAAAACTCTTCTTTTGAGTTAACACTTTCTCTAATTTCCCTCATTACCCATGGTTGAGCCACCTTCCCCTTTTTATTTTTACTCCAGACAGGGATATACAATTGTTGAAGTTCATCCATGTGACCTTTCAATGTCTGCCATTGCCTATCCACTGTCAACCCTTTGAGTATCATTCGCCAGTCTATCCTAACCAATTCAAGTCACATACCATCGAAGTTACCTTTCTTTAAGTTCAGGACCCTAGTTTCTGAATTAACTGTGTCACTCTCCATCTTAATGAAGTGTTCTACCATATTATGGTCACTCTTCCCCAAGAGGCCTCGCACAACAAGATTGCCAGTTAATCATCTCTCATTACACAACACCCAGTCTAGGATGGCCAGCTCTTTGGTTGGTTTCTCGACATATTGGTCTAGAAAACCATCCCTTATACACTCCAGGAAATCCTCATCCACCTTATTGCTACCAGTTTGGTTAGCCCGATCTATATGTAGATTAAAGTCACCCATGATAACTAGTGTATCTTTATTGCATGCATCCCTAATTTCCTGTTTGATGCCATCCCCAAACTCACTACCACTGTTTATTGGTCTGTACACAACTTCTACTAGCATTTTCTGCCCTCCACAATCACCTGGCTAGTAAGCACCATGAAATACACCTGTACATGTTGGTTATATTGCTTTAGGAATGCTCTGAGGTTGTAGTATCCTGTCTAGTTGTCATTGGCAATGTACAGTCTTTGCATAAATACATTTGCAGAGGAGGACAAGATAAAATCTAATGTGCAGAAAACTATGAAGTAAAAGCCTTAACCTTTGCAAACAAATAACATGACAGCTAACTCAACATAGTGCTCCAGTGAGAACAATCTGAGCTACATAATAACAAATGTGAACAGGAAGATTCTAGAATTCTTTGATTATGTTTTCTCAAAAAAGTTCATAAGTTGATCCAAACAAGGTTGTAGCTTTGAGCTTATCTGCATTAACTAAGAACTGCATTAACTAAGAAGCTTGTTCAGCCTCAGTAACTACTGAGGATTCTGTTTCCACAGTGCAGCCACTTAGAAACCGATCAGAAAGAATCAACCATGGAATAGTCAAATGCAACAAAACCCTAAGGGCTAGAACCTCCACTTTTGTGCTTATCGCCCAAAAATGGGCGTTATTTCCGGCGTGGGTGTTAAAAAAGGATTTTCTGATCGCCGGCTTCTCACCCATTCTCAAAGCACCAATTTCCATTTTTGAAAATGGGCATTACCGCAAGCGATATCAAATCGGCAGTAGCGTTAAATTTTTTTGACCTTCTGCCATAAAGTGTGGCCGCCCTAAGCAACAGCATGGCAATGCTTGATACAGGAGGTCAAGGGTCATCATGACATGCGCAGAAGAGGAGACAGAGAGAGAGGGAGCTCAGAGACATTGAAAGCATGTGTGGCTGTGATGTGTGCTTGTCTGGCTGTTGTGGGAGGCACGACGGAGATTCACCAGTAGCCTAGTAAGCACCAAGAACATAGTTGGCACCGAGTTTTTGTCCAGCAAATAAGATATAACATGGAAGGAATGGAGGAGGCCCTCGAGCTGGTAGCCAGGAACATTGGTGGCAGAGGGCTCCCAGAGCACCGCACTGCACCCCAAGGTGATGCACCCCTATTGTCAACCACACATGAGAGCCAGCAGCAAAATCTTGCTTCTGGCTTGGAGCACGTTCCCACCTCGGGACCGCCCTCTCCCGTATCCGTCCAAGCAGTGCTTCGGCTGTCAACCCCTCCCTCCCCCCAATGAAGCATTGCCTGAGAACCTCCTCGGCCAGGCGGCTTGGAGTCAGGAGGGGAAGTGGAAGGGGTAGAGGTGGGGAGAAGAAGTGCGGGGGGTGGGGGGGAAGGGTTGGTTTGTACAGAAGTACTGATGATTTCAAACAAATGTTGGGTTTAAATGTTTTTTATTTAATAAAACCTTGTAGCACATTGGCTCAGTTGGCTGCACCATTATGCGTTGGTGAATCCTTAACATCAAAGGATATAATCACACTTAACTTCAATCAACTTAAACTTTAACTATCACCAAGGTGATGCCCACCATTGATGTATGACCTGCACACCCAGCAGTGTGTCAGCCTTGTAAATATCAACATTCTTTCAGGCAAAGCGATCATTGATGAGCTCCTGACGTAAGGCTCTTGTAGCTATCATGCCACCATGGGCCCTTTCATGTGGTCTACAGGGGGGCGGGGGCATGGCTTCAGCGTCAGCTTGATTGTCTGGGCCGATGTCAGCGTCCACCTCCTCATTCTCCTCTTCCTCTCTCTGGTGAGGTGGACTGTCAGACTCATCAGGTAATTCTTGTCCTCTCCTGATAGCCAAGTTACGCAGCATAGAACACACGAATTGAGCTACCTGGTCAGGGTGGTATTGGAGGTCACCTCCTGAGTGGTCCAGGCACCTAAAGTGCTGCTTCAGCACTCCAATGGTTTTCTCCACGACATTGCAAGTTGCTCTGTGGCTCTCGTTGTACTGCCTCTCTGCCTCGGTGTGGGTGTCACGCAAGGGGTTCATCAGCCAGGTGGCGAATCCTCAAGCATCCAGCATTGACCTTGTGTCTCATTGTTAAACAAGTCAGTTACAGTGCTCTCACGCAGGATGTGAGCATCATGGATGCTGCCCGGAAATTGAGCATTCACTGCCAGTATAATTTGCTGGTGGTCAACAACCAGTTGGACAATCAGGGAGTGGAATCCCTTGCGGTTCCTTAAAACCTCAGCATCCTGAAAAGGTGCCCGCATCGCGATGTGCGTACAATCTATTGCTCCCTGCACCTTGGGGAAGTTTGCAATTCTGGAGAATCCTAGAGCCCTCTCACTCTGTGCCTCCCTAGTCATAGGGAAGCTAATCAAGTTCCTACTGCTTGCATACAGGGCTTCAGTGACCTGTCTAATGCAGCAATGTGTGGCATGCTGAGAAAGTCCGCAAATGTCACCAGCTGTGGCCTGAAAAGCAGCGGAGGCGTAGAACGACAGTGCCGCGGTGACTTTGACTTCGACGGACAGTGCAGTACTGATGGTGCTGGCAGGCTGCAGATCTGCCCTTATCAGCTGGCATACCTCAGTGATAACCTCTTTGTGGAAGCGCAGTCTCCGAAGGCAGGTGGTGTCAGGCAACTCGAGGTAAGAATACTTCGCCTTGTACTTGCGGGGGGTGTAACGTCTGGTCTTCCTCATCTGTCTGTCACTTCGTACATTGGGCACATAATGCAGTGGAGCATTCCTACGCTGATGTCAAGTCTGCTGCATGTATTTGGTCACCAAGAGAGGGTGAGAAAGGACAGAGGACAAGCCCCATTGCAGTAGCTCTCTGTTTTCACTTATTGCTCACAAACAAGGAATGTCCCGACAAAGACCCTCATCAATTCCAATCGGTCACAGTATGGTCAAGATGTTTTTACAGATGTTCACATCAATTCCAACGATCTGCAGAGTACATCTGAACTCCGCTGAGGTTGAAGCATAGCAGCCTTTTAAAGGACGTGACACGTGATCTACAACATGGTGTCCATAACGCTATGATTCGTTCCAGTTAGTTCCACTTTTTGTGTGCGTTTTTTTGGGCGAGCGATATTGTGGCCGATATGTGTGCGAGGTGGTGAAATTGACGATGGCCGATCTCCATGGCCACAAGTTTGGGTAAATATTCTCTGACAAAAAACAGTGGGCAGGCGTTAATATTAAATTTCGATGTTAATTCCGTGCAGAAAGTAACGCTGGCCAATATTATGGGCATTGAATTTGCCCATTCTGCAAATTCCGCCCCAAAAAAGTAAGCGGGCGGTAATAATTTTTCTTAGCGTTAAGCACATGGGGAAAGTAACGCTCGGTGATAATTTTCTGAAAAATGCCCGCCAGTTTCCATTTTGTGCCAAAATGGCCGCTATATGGGCGTTATACATCATTTTAGCATTAAAATGGCCATTAAGTGGGCAATAAGCAGGCAAAAAAAAGTGGAGGTTCGAGCTCTAAATACTTTAAATCAAAATCTGCCCCATGACACCATAGCACTTACTGTGATCCTCAAAGACCTACTTTATTACAGATCTCAGCCTTGCCTGCTTCAGTGCTGTTTGCACAAACCCCCGACAAGACCAAATCTACTCGGACTGAGAGAGACCAGCTGTCGTTTGTCTGAGGCTGTCTCTGCTTTCATTTGTACAGCATAGTCACATCTTCACTACAGCCATCAATTACAAACCTTAACCTAATTTTTAATAGTCTTTTTTTTAAAGCCATCAACTCATATTAGACAATGGATACTAAAATGACAAGCTTATGACTACCAAACGGTCTATTGGTCAGCAAATAATAACCCTGTGGGCTTTCTCTTGAAGCTCTCCACATAGCTGTCAACAGCAGAAAGATGCATCAAAACTGAATTCACTAAAGCCCTCATTAATTTATTTTTCTTGCATACAATATTAAAAGCCATGATGCTTGATGAAATCTAGAAAGATGCAGAGATTTATTCCGCTCTGTTCAGCGGGTGCTCAGAAAGTCAGGGACAGTTTGGGAAAAGATGACTGAAAGTACATGCCTTTCACAATCTCAGGTAGTCCCAAAGCACTTCACAGCCGATGTATTATTTTTGAAGTTGTAATGTAAGGAAGCTTCGCAGCCAATTTTTGCACAACAAGTTTCCACATACAGCAATGAGATAAATGATCAGAAAATCTGTTTTAGTAATGTTAGTTGAGGGATAAATGTTGGCTAGGTTTCTGGGAAATCTCCTTGCTCTTTGCATAGTGCCATGGGATCTTTTACCCGAGAGGACAGATGGTGCTTTGATTTAACATTTCATCAGCATTTTCAGTGAGAAGGAACAAAGTGTAAGATTGCCAAGAACCCTGCAGGATCCTTTTTCCATATTCACCAGTTGCATTGCCCCTGACGCAACCCATCCCCACAATCTGCATTACTTACTCCCCGATTGGGGAAAGGACCTGAATGGCTGCTTTTCCTCCTTCTGTCCTCGTCTCCTCTATATTATTATTCACCAGGTTTGACTGCAGAAAAGAAGGGAGAGTGTAGCATAGTGAAATACTTGTCATGTCAAGGTTGAATAAATGTGCTGGTTTGTGAAGGGTGGCAGAAGTGTAAGGAGGTGAAGGCAGTAATAATGAGGAGAGTAAAAGATGCAGAGTGTGGCATTAGAAGCAGTAAGATGTAGAGTGAAGTGTGCTGCAGCAAAAGGAGGAGATTGTTAGTAATCGGGGGGGGGGGGGTGGAAAAAATCGTGAGTGTTGGGATTTCAGGTAGTGCAGAGTTATGCTGAGAGTAATGTGAAATAGGCATTATCTTAGCATGCCACTTACCTTAGAAATCATGCTCGGGTCATTGAACTTCTTCCTGCATTGCAGCCATTTCCTGGTGGCAATGCTCCTGGTGCTGATACGTTCTGCCATCAGTGCCCACTTCTGCTGAGCAGCTTGTTGAGGTACCTTCCTAACGCTTGGTGGGAAGAGGACATTCCTTCTCCTGTCAACCTCCTCCACCGAGACTTCCAGTGTTGTATCTGAAAAGTGGGGAGGGGAAGAAGCAGCCCTTAAAGCTTGTTCCTTGACTGCCGTCACCTGAATTGCCTTCTGGTTGCCTGCAGCCAAGGTGTATGTCCCCTTTAAGAGGTGCAGGTTGCGTTTAAATATTGCCAGGGATGCCCAACATTCACCCCCCCCCCCCCCCACCCCCGAATAAGCTAGCTGGCCATTCATCAATGGGACAAGCGCTGGCAGCCCATCTCTTTCATGATAATGAGGGCCCCAGACCAATTCCACGGGGTTGGACACACGCTGCTGGTATAGCGTCGATTCTGGGCCTGGAAATGGGCTCACACAAATTTCTACTCCATAGACTTTACTTTTTTTTTAAATAAACTTTTGGTCTATGGACCTGAGCAAAGTCTTTTTATTTGTCCACAGCATGTAGGCGATTCTGGCAAGGCCATATTTATTGTCGATCTCTGGTTTCTCTGAAAATGTGATGATAGGCCTCCTTGAACAGCCCACTAAAAAAATCGATTCTTTGGTCCGATGCCAGGAGATTCGTAACCTGATGTATTGAGGAATTAAGGTTTGGCAAAAGTAGAAAGATCAAAGCTGAGGAGTTCCCTCTATTCAACCAATCTATCTTTATTTCCTTGCTACAATAAACATGTAAGATTGTTATTCTGTTCCATTGTATCCTAAGAATTGTAAAGATGTCGTTCAAAATTTGAATAACTGGAGATATTACTACCATCTGTTCAAGCTAATAGTGTGATTTAAGATATGGCCTGTTACACAATAATCCCATCAATCAGGATAGGAAGAATAGTAACCCACATACATGGTTTTTGACAGATGTGGTTGAATTCCCAGTAGGGTCCTTTATTCTCAGAACACCATTTCAAATATCTAAGCAAACCATGGGCAGAGTCCATGTTATAGTGGCAATCTCAAGCTAACTAAAGCATTCAGTATTCATCGACTGAATTAATTCATGCTTCGTGCCCTATTAAAGCACAGCACCCAAACATTTCTACGCTGTGCCAATAACAAGATATCGGAAGACAAGCAGACGCTTCTTTTTAAAATTATTTTCTAACTGTTTCTTCATTAGTCTGCTTGATGATGTAAAGAACAGTCCTGATGATACATTATAATGATAAATTAAATACATTACTTTTAATGCATAGTTTGGTCTGATTTATTGAATTCATTATGTTTATTAAAAACAGTCAAGATGACTCACCAGCCATACAGATCAGAAACTTTGAAAATTAAATAATATATTTATAAGGGGAAAAATGAATTGTTCATTTATTCATTACTAATCATGTATGCTCACTTTCAAATGAAAGTAATAATTAAAAATCTTCCTGCTGTTTTCTTCATTCTACAACCCAGTGAAACTTGGGCTTCACGAGAACTGAATTGTTTCCATGATGGACTTTCTTCACTCCCACACATCAAGATTTGTCACATAGGCAAGGTGCCAGAGATCTGCCGGTACACACAGAACCATAACTTAGTGAGAGTTGCCACCTTCAGAAAATAAATATTTGCATTTCATAACTCATAGAAATTTACGGCACAGAAGGAAGCCATCGTGTCTGTGCTGGCCGAAAAAAAGCTATCCCACCTAATCCCACTTCCCAGCTCTTGCTCCGTAGCCTTGCAGATTGTGGCACCTCAAATAAATATCCAAGTACTATTTAAATGGAATGAGGGTTTCTGCCTCTACCATCCTTTCAGGTAGTGAGTTCCAGACCCCCACCACCCTCTCTGTGAAAAGAGTTCTCTTCAACTCCCCTCTAATCCTTCTACCAATTACTTTAAATCTATGCCCCCTGGTCATTGAACCCTCTGCTAAGGGAAATAGGTCCTTCATATCCACTATCTAGGTCCCTCATAATTTTATACACCTCAATTAAGTCTCCCCTCAGTCTCCTCTGTTCCAAAGAATACAACCCCAGCTTTTGCAATCTTACCTCATCGCTAAAATTCTCCAGTCCTGGCAACATCCTCGTAAATCTCCACTATACCCTCTCTAGTGCAATCACGTCTTTCCGATAATGTGGTGACCAGAACTGTATGCTGGACTCTACCTGTGGCATAATTAGTGTTTATACAGTTCTAGCATAACCTTCCTGCTCTGATATTCTATGCCTCAGCTAATAAAGGCAAGTATCCCGAATGCCTTCTTAACCACCTTCTCTACCTATCCTGCTATCTTCAGAGATCTGTTAGCATGCACTCCAAGGTCCCTTTGTTCCTCTAAACTTCTCAGTGTCCTACAATTTATTGTGTATTCCCTTGCCTTGTTAGCCCTTCCCAAATGTATTATTTCACACTTCTCTGGATTGAATTCCATTTGCCACCGCTCTGCCCACCTGACCAGTCCATTGATATCTTCCTGCAGTCTACAGCTTTCTTCTTCATTGTCAACCACTGTAATTTTTGTATCATCTGCAAACTTCTTAATCATACCCCCTAGATTCAAGTCTAAATCATTGATATATACACCACAAAAAGCAAGCGACCCAGTACTGAGCCCTGTGGAACCCCACTGGAAACAGCCTTCCAGTCACAAAAATACCCATCGACCATTAGCCTTTGCTTCCTACCTCTGAGCCAATTTTGGATCCAACGTGCCACTTTGTCTCAAATCCCATGAGCTTTTACTTTTGTGAACAGTCTGCCATGTGGGATCTTATCAAAGCCTATCTAAAAGCCATATAGACTACATCAAACACACTAGCCTCTTCGACCCTCCTTGTTGCCTCCTTAAGAAATTCAATCAAGTTAGTCAGACACACCCTTCCCTTAACAAATCCATGCTGACTGTCTTTGATTAATCTGTGACTTTCTAAATAAAGATTTATCCTGTCTCAGAATTTTTTCAATAATTTTCCCACCACCGAAGTTAGGCTGACTGGCCTGTAATTACTCGGTCTATCCCTTTCTCCCTTTTTAAACAATGGTACAACCTTAGCCGTCCTCCAGTCCTCCGGCACCACACCTGTAGCCAGAGAGGATTGGAAATTGATGGTCAGAGCCTCTGCTATTTTTTCTCTTGCTTCTCTTAACAGTCTTTGATACATTTCATCCAGGCCTGGGGATTTATCTACTTTCAAAGTTGATAAACCCGTTAATACTTCTTCTCTCACTATGTTTATTTCATCGAATATTTCACACATCTCCCCCCGATTGCAATGTCTGCATCATCCCTCTCTTTTGTGAAAATAGATACAAAGTATTCATTAAGAACCATACCCACGTTTTCCACCTCCACACACAGGTTACCTGTATGGTCTCTATTAGGCCCTACTCTCTCTTCAATTATCCTCTTGCTCTTAATGTATTTATAAAACATCTTTGGGTTTTCTTTGACTTTACTTGTCAATATTTTTTCATGACCTCTCTTTGCTTTTCTAATTTCCTTTTTAATTTCACCCCTGCACTCCGTATCTGTCATAAGCATCCATTTTTTTCTTTATCCTACCCTGTATGCCCCTTGACATCCAGGGGGCTCTAGATTTGTTAGTCCCACCCTTTTTCTTTAAGGGAACATACTTGCTCTGTACCCTCACTATCTCCTCGTTGAATGCCTTCTCCTGCTCTGACACAGATTTACCTTCAAATAGCTATTTCCAGTCCACTTTGGCTAAATCGCATCTCAGCTTAGTAAAATTGACTTTTCCCCAATTGAGAACTTTTATTCCTGGTCTATCTTCGTCCTTTTCCATAACTACCATAAATCTAACTGAATTATGATCACTACCACCGAAATGCACTCCCACTGATACCCCTTCCACCTGCCCAGCTTCATTCCCTAAAACTAAGTACAGAACTACCCCCTCTCTTGTTGGGCTTGCTACATACTGACTAAAAAGAGTTGAAACAATTACAGGGATATGGGGAAAGAGCGGAGGTGTGGAACTAACTGGATTGCTCTGCGAAATTGCCGGCGCAGACTCGATGGGCTGAATGATCTCCTTTTGTGCTGTACAATTCTGTGATTCTATGATAAGAACCTAACTAGCATCTTTAGTTAGGGCAAGTGATCTATTGTGATAGGAAATAGTGAGAATTGCTGTGACACTTGAGTACCTCTTTGCGTGTGTGTCTATCTACCTCTTGCACAATGTACTGTCCAAGCTGAACTGCCTTCCCTCTCTCTCACTTAGCATGGGCTCTTAGAATACGTGCTCCCTTCCTTTTCTCTTCGACAGTTGCCACTTATAGTCTTGAGATGAAGGTCCGCTCTTCTCTTTCAGATGAACTGTTAAAAAATGGAACCACTGAATGGAAATTGGCAAATTTATTATCTCAAGTATACTGCCTGTGGAGTAAATCATACTACAAACAGTAACTATAAAAATTGTAAGATTTGTCACAGGATGGCACACCACGAAAAATAATTTTTCTCTGTGCAGAACACCTTTAATTCTTCCTTGTTGGAAGAAAAGGGTTTATACCCATATTTTTAATGAAGGTGTTGAATTCTACTTGTTCATGCTGGAACTAATTTACAGCATCCATAAACTTTATTAGAAATAAAGATCAACAGTAACAGCAATTCAGCTCTCAGTCACATTGAATGTGTGCACGACGTCTGAGGTTTTCAATGCAAAGAATGGAGCTACCCATTAGCCCAGTGGGTAAAAACACTACCTGGTACACTACTCAGCAAAACAGACCAAACAGTCCTATGTTTGAATTTTGCCCGTGAGCATTCTGTGGCCGCTCACAGGCAAAATTCGGTATGGCCAGGGTCTATAGCGAGGAACCGGCCCGCTGCTGGCTCCATCCCGCTCTCTACAAGTGATTTTATCTTGATGGGGCTTGTTAGACCCACCCACCGAGGTTCCCAGCCAATTGAAAGGAAGCGGCTCTGATGTCATCATTTGGTGTCCTTAAAGGGACCAAGTCCAAATTGATTTTGACAGTTGTGCTGTCAGTGTTCGACAGCATTGAGGTGCTGCAAACACTGACAAGTACTGCACAGAGGTGCAGGGCTGGACCCATGACACCCCCACCCCCCCTCCTCCATATGCTTATGGAGGGAGTAACAGCACACAGGGAGGTCCTCTTCTCTTCCCATGGGCAGAAGAGACCTCCCCAGGAGACCAACTGAGCCTGGTTGCACATTGCACAGCAGCACACAAGCAGGGCTGTCATCAGGAGGACTAGGCTGCAGTGGCGCAAACCTTTCAATGATCTCAGTAGACCACAAAACGTTACTGCAAAGCCACACTCACCCTCATCCTGCTGTCCCACTCATCACATTCCCATCACTCTGCATTCCCTATCCCATCCTTACTCACACCAACTTACTTAGAAACCCTCACGCAGCTCTCTCTATCTATGTTATCACTTCCCTATCTCACTCGCCACCCCTCACACTCATCCACATCCTAGTCTAATCATACCAACTAACAACACACAAGGGTAGGCACTTAGCTGTTACCATCAAAGTTCATGTAAAGTTTCTGTTAATGTGGTGTCAAACATTGAAATCTTTATTTTGAACACTTTGCGTTCTTGGACAGATTTGTGTGACCCTTTGGAAGTGGCTTAGTGAGTTGCAGTCAATGTGAGACATAAGGGCACCCCTTGCGATGGTGATGAGTGTGAAAGGAATGGCTTTGGCATTGTAGGGATGCTTTATGGTGTTGGGGTGGGGGTGGTGCCAACCTGTCGCATCATGTGGCAGCCAGGGTGTACAGCATCAATTTAAGTAAATCTGGCCATGGTGAGGCCATCCCTGGTATCCCGGGCAGCAATGTGATCGGGTGCTGATGCCCTGTGTCCTGGGCAGCATCAGTTGATTGCAGAGAAGGTTGGTGTTGTTTTTGATGATGCCGGTGTGCCTGGTGCTGCTGGTGTGCCCGGTGATGTTGGGGCTGATCATGGTGGGATTCTGAGGTTCAAGGTGAGATTTTTTCAAGGGCACCAATGTTGATGGAATAGATGGCTGGTGAGGTTGAGATGACAGAAGCGATCAGTCAATGGCAAGAGAGGTTGCTCCAAGGAGGTGCCAACGTATAGATAGTTCACTGCAAACACTTCCAAACTGCATACAACAACAACAACTCCATGAGGTTGAAATCCAACATCAGTGGGGGAGGAAAACAGCTGGATTGGATCAGCTGCCCTGTACACCACGTTCAAATTTCCTTTCTATTGTAATGGAAAAGGAGGCAGGGTTTAAAACAGGTGATGATCCACACTGCCCTTTTCAAACCCATTGAATTTGAATTTCATCCCCATGTTTTTGTTTAATCCTACCTAAAAATAAATTCTTGAAATACCTGGGGGTAACTTTACCTTTGGGTGGTGGTGTAAAATGGGCGACATTGAATTATCCGGCCTTTATACTCCACACCTGATTTTCTGTTCCATTGAAGTTACTGCAAGGGAAAGTGGACAAGGTGTACAATAAGCAGCTACTTTGATCTCACCCGTTTTACACTATTATCTTAAGTTAAAATTACCCCCATCCCCGTATTTATTTTGTGTCTTATTATTGCCTCAAATGCTTCAGCTGCAAAAGGCAATCCAGCAGTTGAATGCAGCTTTAGGATATCCAACAGGTTCCCCAGTCAGGGGCGATGTTGGAGCAGTCGGGGCCCCAACTTGATGGCTCTTGAGTCATTTGGGAGACAGACTGGAGGATGCGATGAGACATGGCTTTCAGGCTCTTGCTGAGACTTTGCGGGATACCTCGACGGTCATCGTTCCACCCATCAGGGTGCTGGCTGTCGATCAAGGCTACATTGGTAGGGAAGCTCATGTGGTCCAAGTGACTGATGGTTCCACCTCTATGGATGACAGAACCTCTTGGGCTCCAGCCTTACGTTGCCAGCTGCACACAGCAGGCTTCACGAGGCAACTCAGGATGTTAATCTTGGATGGCGGCTGCAATTTTTCAGGAGCAGACGACCGAGAGAATCGATGTACCACAGGCTGACGACTCATCAGACCGGCATCTAACCACCACGCCAGCATTCCCGGCCCATCCGCAGTAACCGATGGACAATGTAAGGCTCGTCTGGACACAGGGACCAAGCAAGGTGCCTTCAGGGAGTAATAGTTTTAAGCATGTTTCCTCTACCTCTTCTTTCTGGCGTCAAGGGGAAGGCTGACAGTCTGGAAGTTATCTACCGTCTTATTGTTGTTTGGCATTTAAAAGATCCATGTTTGAAAATGTTAAATAGTTTATTTAAGTTTTTGAAAGTTATCAAAATTTTGCACAAAACGAAAACATTTTTTACATTGTTTGAAATCAGATGTACAGTTATGATTGATCTTGTTTATAGTTACATTTTTCCAAATCATTTTTTCAAATTTCTGAACAGACTTTTGCATTTAAATGAAACACTTTTGTTATTTAAATAGTTTCTTATGATATGACAAGGGAAGAATTTTGGAAAATTTGAACAGAAGTTTAACTTTTTTTCTATTTGGTGTTAACATGTTGCACTTTAACATTTTATAATAAAATAGTATTTGAATTTGAAGAGTGCTGTGTCCTAGTCTTCTCTTTGTGACCTCTGCAGACGGGGGTCTCATATGCCTCAGCCCTGCCCTCTTGAACACATGCCTCCGATGGGTGCGCCACGCCCCTTTTTCCCGTAGCACCTGTATTAGCAAGCGTTTAAGCCATGTCATTTTGTGTCAATACCTCTTTTGAGAGTATTCGAAGCCATGCGTTTCAGAAAAGTAGCAACATTTTATCAACTAAGCATGTTACACCTATAGGAGTTGCAGGAGCCATGGCTGAGCTCCATGTGTCTGCAGCCAAACCTAGACACACACCACCGAGAGAGAGAGAGAGAGAGAGAGAGAGAGAGAGAGAGAGAAAGAAAGAAAAAAAAAAAGAGGGAGATAACCACGGCAGGATACGTGACCACAACGCAGGTACAGCAAACGACGCCCCACGTCACACATTTGTTTGTGCCCAGATTGCAAGTCCTCTCTGGGCACAAAAGCAGAGAAAACTCTTGCAGTCTGGTTAGTTCACTGACACTGTAACTGTCTGATTTACCATGCTGTCCCAAGGACTTGTTAAAATAACAGAAATGACAGTAATGCTAGAATATATAATTTTGTGTAAGATTAAGACGACTTTGATTCTTATAATTTAAGTGCAGAGAAGTCATCATCTCTAGTGCCTAAAACCTGTCAATATATCAGCGCGAGGTGTCAGCTTAAGAAATCCATTAGAAATCTTTCTTCATGGCCACTACTTTCTGCTTTGAAAAGTTCAGTGGGTGAATATATCATCTTTTACAAGACATGGGAGCAGTTTGGGACAACTGTTAGTGGAGCCTCTGACTGGTGTCATTTGGAGCAGCGATGATTTCTCTCCCTGAGGGATAGAAAATGTTAGATCACTCATAATTCTTGTCAAACTGAAAGTTGCTAGGTAACAATTGCTTCATCTCTTGAGTTGGACTACGAGATCGCTTGTACCTTGTGACAGGAAAAGTCACATGCAATGTATTTTAATATTACCATTAGAATGTGTTTTAAGGACGAAAATTGTCACGTTGCCTAGAATTTGCCTATCAGTAACTTTCTTTTTACAATTACATCAAGCTAAAACATAAATTAAGGGCACTTTGGCAAAAATCAAATTAAAAAGTTATTGATTTCTGTATCATTTGTAATACTTAAATGAACACGTTCTGTCAATTTTCATGTTTCATTTTAAATTCTGAACTGCATAACTAAGTGATCAATACTAAATTCTCAAATTCATATAGGATTGTGTACCCAGTTTATATTACTTATACTAAATTAATTTTTACTATAGATCAAGAAAGGTCTTTTTAATGTTATAATAATTACTGTTTAGAATCATGACAAAGTTTGCTCAATGATTCAGCTTATTAAGACAGTGGGTAGTATAAGACTTGCTGTCTAACAGTTTATTCAGTTCAGACTTGTGGAACAGACAGCTCAGAACACGGAGCGCTTATTTCCCCTCAAGGGGTAACCTTTACTTAAAAATTAACGAGAGTACAGGTAACTATTCCAATAATATCAGTGCACAATCAACAAAAGAGCTCAAATAACCATCCAATAGCATGCACTCTATTCTCTAAGATGTGCTGTCTAACAATTTATTTACTTTACACCCAAGCAATTTTAAGCAAAAAGTCACACAAAACTAACACCTGCGGTGATCAAGTAATTAGTCTCTTTGCTTGGCAACTGACCAGGTCGCTCTTCCAACTACAGCAGCGTATTGTCTTTTCACAGTCCAGTTATACCTAAAAGTTTGGCACCCAGCCCACTGCTTGCATGTCCCAAACTATACCAATAATTGTGGAATAATTGTTCTGCAGTTCCCCCTTATCAAAAGTTCTGCAGTTTGTTTTTTTGCATTCTTTCAATTCAGTGTAACTTCTGTAAGAAAGAGTTGTTTTTGCACAGTCTTATCAATAGTTCATTAAATTATCTGTGGGGGCAGGGAGGTGTTGCTACAATTGTACAGGGCCTTGGTGAGGCCACACCTGAAGTATTGTGTACAGTTTTGGTCTCCTAACCTGAGGAAGGACATTCTTGCTATTGAGTGAGTGCAGCGAAGGTTCACCAGACTGATTCCCGGGATGGCGGGACTGACCTATCAAGAAAGACTGGATCAACTGGGCTTGTATTCACTGGAGTTCAGAAGAACCTCATAAAAACGTTTAAAATTCTGACGGGGTTAGACAGGTTAGATGCAGGAAGAATGTTCCCAATGTTGGGGAAGTCCAGAACCAGGGGACACAGTCTAAGGATAAGGGGGAAGCCATTTAGGACCGAGATGAGGAGGAATTTCTTCACCCAGAGAGTGGTGAACCTGTGGAATTCTCTACCACAGAAAGTTGTTGAGGCCAATTCACTAAATATATTCAAAAAGGAGTTAGATGAAGTCCTTACTACTAGGGGGATCAAGGGGTATGGTGAGAAAGCAGGAATGGGGTACTGAAGTTGAATGTTCAGTCATGAACTCATTGAATGGCGGTGCAGGCTAGAAGGGCCGAATGGCCTACTCCTGCACCTATTTTCTATGTTTCTATGTTTCTATGTTCCAAGGACAGTTTCTTAGGGCCCAAGTTTTCCCAGCATTGGGCGCCGTTTTTTCGTCGCCCAATGAGTTTTTTTGGTGCCAAAGCCCAGTTCAAAGATTCCCCAGTGTTGGCGCGCGGCGTCTATTACCAGCGGCAGAATGTTTGGTGCCATACATTCTGGAGCTGATGTACCTGTAAAGAAGGTTCCCGCACCATTTCTGTGCATAAGGCAAACTTTCCCCACCAACATAATTTTTTAAACCGGCGCACAGACCCTAGAAGCAAAGTAGGAAAAATCCTTACCTGCAGTTAGAGAATCCGCACTGGCCCGCTTCTATCCCTGGCTGAAGGGACTCCCTCTCTCTTATAAATAAACTTTTAGGGAATTTAAAAAGCAAACAATAACTATAGGCAAATATAAAACTAGAAATAAATGTAAACTTACCATTAATGCTGCTCCTGCGATGATAAATGTCAGCTTGCAATGAAAGAAAAAGTCTTTACCTTTTACCTGCGATCTTCTCACTCCCCAAAATCTTCCACACAAAGTGCAGGGAAACCTTTTACAATTACCAAGATTGAAAAAGTGGCAGACCATCCAATGTGGCCTTCTCCCGATTCTCCAGGACTGCAGCCTCTGTTAGCCCCCGGCAGAAGGTCCTCCACCTACGCAGTCAGTTGCCCGTTTTTTTTTGAGCACATGCGCTGTGTGGTTCCA
This sequence comes from Pristiophorus japonicus, assembly GCF_044704955.1. NCBI lineage: Eukaryota > Metazoa > Chordata > Chondrichthyes > Pristiophoridae > Pristiophorus > Pristiophorus japonicus. The sequence continues at coordinate 22,751,909 of NC_091982.1, forward strand.
GCGCACAATGAAAGCCTCGCCCTGCGAGATCAGCTCAGGTAGCGCCAGCGCCAGCGCCAGAAGATGCACATGGTGGAAGAAAACCTAGCTTTTTTATTTTCAGTGCTGAGGGGCCAAATAAAAACGGGCGCCCAGGTAATTGAGCGCCATTATCTTTTATTAGGGAAACTTGGGCCCTTAACTTGTGGTCCTGTCAACACTCCTATCTGTGATAAACACTTTCACAGCTGCAGCAGTTCTTAAAGTTCAACAAAGAGGTCTCTTGGCCTCGCAAGGTATACGGGGCTATAAGAATTTGGGCAATTTTTAAGTTTGGCCATGTTAAAGCAGTTACAGCAAAAATAAAGCAGAAAATAGTGAATTCTTAAAATAGCTGTGCCATACACACCAGATTGTAGATGGTCTGTGCTGAGGTAATTGCTTTCACACAGGGTTGCGATGCAGGTATGATAATTGGCTGCTGTTAGATAGAGTTAAAAAAACAACTAAGGTTCCTATTCCTGATTGTTATGCAACTGGAAATGTGGACATGCATTGCATTTGGAGAGGGCCAGGCTTGGCTGTGATCCACTCCCACAGTTAAACAGCGGTAGGCTCTCATGTGATTGGGGCAACATAGGTCAGGTACCATAGGTCTGCTAAAACTGATAGAGCCATACCTCAGGATGGAGTCAACACTTTCAGTGGAGAGAGAAGAAAACAAAGAAAAAAATGCCAATAATTGATATGCGTGGACTGCCCTCTGAAGCAGTGCAATAACATGAATGTGACATTACCTTTTTAAAATAGATTGCTTCCGATTATCATGAGCTAAACTGTAGTGCCATGTCGACTTCACAGTCAAATTTCACATTAAAAACAATATTAAAACTACAAAAGGCTCCTGTGTTCCTGACATAGAAATGAAAAGTAATTTGAGGAAATAGATACATTTAAAAAATGTACTTGAAAAAAGGAATTCCAATATGTATTTTGTGACATTACTGTTGTGTTACATCAGTCACAGCTAAGCAGCACAGCTGAGCACAAACTAGGAATGATCTCTTTTGAGGTTCACAATACTATTGCAACATCATTGGGGTTTGGCTCAGTCAGTGTACATCCTATCTCACTCCAAATGAATAAGGCTGAAAATAGCTAAACTACTATTCCAGGATGTGGACTCTTTGCAATTTCCCAACAGCATACACTTCAAGCAGCAGCATTGTAAACTGACAGTGAGTGGTTCAACATGTTTGTTGTTTCATTTTGCCATTTCACGTGAAAAATCAGCTTTTTTCACCAGATTTGTAGGTTATCAGTGTCACCAACATCTTGTTGACATTCAATTATTGAGGATGTCATAGCAGTGCATTTGGAAAGAGGTGACATGATAGGTCCAAGTCAGCATGGATTTGTGAAAGGGAAATCATGCTTGACAAATCTTCTGGAATTTTATGAGGATGTTTCCAGTAGAGTGGACAAGGGGGAACCAGTTGATGTGCTGTTTTTGGACTTTCAGAAGGCTTTCGACAAGGTCCCATACAAGAGATTAATGTACAAAGTTAAAGCACATGGGATTGGGGGTAGTGTGCTGACATGGATTGAGAACTGGTTGTCAGACAGGAAGCAAAGAGTAGGAGTAAATGGGGACTTTTCAGAATGGCAGGCAGTGACTAGTGGGGTACTGCAAGGTTCTGTGCTGGGGCCCCAGCTGTTTACACTGTACATTAATGATTTAGACGAGGGGATTAAATGTAGTATCTCCAAATTTGCGGATGACACTAAGTTGGGTGGCAGTGTGAGCTGCGAGGAGGATGCTATGAGGCTGCAGAGCGACTTGGATAGGTTAGGTGAGTGGGCAAATGCATGGCAGATGAAGTATAATGTGGATAAATGTGAGGTTATCCACTTTGGTGGTAAAAACAGAGAGACAGACTATTATCTGAATGGTGACAGATTAGGAAAAGGGGAGGTGCAAAGAGACCTGGGTGTCATGGTACATCAGTCATTGAAGGTTGGCATGCAGGTACAGCAGGCGGTTAAGAAAGCAAATGGCATGTTGGCCTTCATAGCGAGGGGATTTGAGTACAGAGGCAGGGAAGTATCGCTACAGTTAAACATAGAAACATAGAAAATAGGTGCTGAACATGAAACTTCAGTACCCCATTCCTGCTTTCTCGCCATACCCCTTGATCCCCCGAGTAGTAAGGACTTCATCTAACTCCCTTTTGAATATATTTAGTGAATTGGCCTCAACTACTTTCTGTGGTAGAGAATTCCACAGGTTCACCACTCTCTGGGTGAAGAAGTTTCTCCTCATCTCGGTCCTAAATGGCTTACCCCTTATCCTTAGACTGTGACCCCTGGTTCTGGACTTCCCCAACATTGGGAACATTCTTCCTGCATCCAACCTGTCCAAACCCGTCAGAATTTTAAACGTTTCTCTGAGGTCCCCTCTCACTCTTCTGAACTCCAGTGAATACAAGCCCAGTTGATCCAGTCTTTCTTGATAGGTCAGCCCCACCATCCCGGGAATCAGTCTGGTGAATCTTCGCTGCACTCCCTCAATAGCAAGAATGTCCTTCCTCAAGTTAGGAGACCAAAACTGTACACAATACTCCAGGTGTGGCCTCACCAAGGCCCTGTACAACTGTAGCAACACCTCCCTGCTCCTGTACTCAAATCCCCTCGCTATGAAGGCCAACATGCGATTTGCTTTCTTAACCGCCTGCTGTACCTGCATGCCAACCTTCAGTGACTGATGTACCATGACACCCAGGTCTCGTTGCACCTCCCCTTTTCCTAATCTGTCACCATTCAGATAATAGTCTGTCTCTCTGTTTTTACCACCAAAGTGGATAACCTCACATTTATCCACATTATACTTCATCTGCCACGCATTTGCCCACTTACCTAACCTATCCAAGTCACTCTGCAACCTCATAGCATCCTCCTCGCAGCTCACACTGCCACCCAACTTAGTGTCATCCGCAAATTTGGAGATACTACATTTAATCCCCTCGTCTAAATCATTAATGTACAATGTAAACAGCTGGGGCCCCAGCACAGAACCCTGCGGTACCCCACTAGTCACTGCCTGCCATTCTGAAAAGTACCCATTTACTCCTACTCTTTGCTTCCTGTCTGACAACCAGTTCTCAATCCACGTCAGCACACTACCCCCAATCCCATGTGCTCTAACTTTGCACATTAATCTCCTGTGTGGGACCTTGTCGAAAGCCTTCTGAAAGTCCAAATATACCACATCAACTGGTTCTCCTTTGTCCACTTTACTGGAAACATCCTCAAAAAATTCCAGAAGATTTGTCAAGCATGATTTCCCTTTCACAAATCCATGCTGACTTGGACCTATCATGTCACCATTTTCCAAATGCGCTGCTATGACATCCTTAATAATTGATTCCATCATTTTACCCACTACTGAGGTCAGGCTGACCGGTCTATAATTCCTTGCTTTCTCTCTCTCTCCTTTTTTAAAAAGTGGGGTTACATTGGCTACCCTCCACTCGATAGGAACTGATCCAGAGTCAATGGAATGTTGGAAAATGACTGTCAATGCATCCGTTATTTCCAAGGCCACCTCCTTAAGTACTCTGGGATGCAGTCCATCAGGCCCTGGGGATTTATCGGCCTTCAATCCCATCAATTTCCCAACACAATTTCCCGACTAATAAAGATTTCCCTCAGTTCCTCCTCCTTACTAGACCCTCTGATCCCTTTTATATCCGGAAGGTTGTTTGTGTCCTCCTTAGTGAATACTGAACCAAAGTACTTGTTCAATTGGTCTGCCATTTCTTTGTTCCCCGTTATGACTTCCCCTGATTCTGACTGCAGGGGACCTACGTTTGTCTTTACTAACCTTTTTCTCTTTATATACCTATAGAAACTTTTGCAATCCGCCTTAATGTTCACTGCAAGCTTCTTCTCGTACTCCATTTTCCCTGCCCTAATCAAGCCCTTTGTCCTCCTCTGCTGAGTTTTAAATTTCTCCCAGTCCCCAGGTTCGCTGCTATTTCTGGCCAATTTGTATGCCACTTCCTTGGCTTTAATACTATCCCTGATTTCCCTAGATAACCATGGTTGAGCCACCTTCCCTTTTTTATTTTTACGCCTGACAGGAATGTACAATTGTTGTAATTCATCCATGCAGTCTCTAAATGTCTGCCATTGCCCATCCACAGTCAACCCCTTAAGTATCATTCGGCAATCTATCTTAGCCAATTCACGCCTCATACCTTCAAAGTTACCCTTCTTTAAGTTCTGGACCATGGTCTCTGAATTAACTGTTTCATTCTCCATCCTAATGCAGAATTCCACCATATTATGGTCACTCTTCCCCAAGGTGCCTCGCACAATGAGATTGCTAATTAATCCTCTCTCATTACACAACACCCAGTCTAAGATAGCCTCCCCCCTAGTTGGTTCCTCAACATATTGGTCTAGAAACCCATCCCTTATGCATTCCAGGAAATCCTCCTCCACCGTATTGCTTCCAGTTTGGCTAGCCCAATCTATGTGCATGTTGAAGTCACCCATTATAACTGCTGCACCTTTATTGAATGCACTCCTAATTTCCTGTTTGATGCCCTCCCCAACATCACTACTGCTGTTTGGAGGTCTGTACACAACTCCCACTAATGTTTTTTGCCCTTTAGTGTTCTGCAGCTCTACCCATATAGATTCCACATCATCCAAGCTAATGTCTTCCCTAACTATTGCATTAATCTCCTCTTTAACCAGCAATGCTACCCCACCTCCTTTTCCTTTTATTCTATCCTTCCTGAATGTTGAATACCCCTGGATGTTGAGTTCCCAGCCCTGATCATCCTGGAGCCACGTCTCCGTAATCCCAACCACATCATTTTTGTTAACATCTATTTGCACAGTTAATTCATCCACCTTATTGCGGATACTCCTTGCATTAAGACACAAAGCCTTCAGGCTTGTTTTTTTAACACCCTTTGTCCTTTTAGAATTTTGCTGTACAGTGGCCCTTTTTGTTCTTTGCCTTGGGTTTCTCTGCCCTCCACTTTTCTTCATCTCCTTTCTGTCTTTTGCTTTTGCCTCCTTTTTGTCTCCCTCTGTCTCCCTGCATAGGTTCCCATCCCCCTGCCATATTAGTTTAACTCCTCCCCAACAGCACTAGCAAACATTCCCCCTAGGACATTGGTTCTGGTCCTGCCCAGGTGCAGACCGTCCGGTTTGTACTGGTCCCACCTCCCACAGAACCGGTTCCAATGCCCCAGGAATTTGAATCCCTCCCTGCTGCACCACTGCTCAAGCCACGTATTCATCTGCGCTATCCTGCGATTCCTACTCTGACTAGCACGTGGCACTGGTAGCAATCCCGAGATTACTACTTTTGAGGTCCTACTTTTTAATTTAGCTCCTAGCTCCTTAAATTCTTTTCGTAGGACCTCATCCCTTTTTTTACCTATGTCGTTGGTACTAATGTGCACCACGACAACTGGCTGTTCTCCCTCCCATTTCAGAATGTCCTGCACCCGTTCCGAGACATCCTTGACCCTTGCACCAGGGAGGCAACATACCATCCTGGAGTCTCGGTTGCGGCCACAGAAACACCTATCTATTCCCCTCACCATCGAATCCCCTATCACTATCGCACTCCCAATCTTTTTCCTGCCCTCCTGTGCAGCAGAGCCAGCCACGGTGCCATGAACGACCACAGGGGATCCCTGCACTATCTTTCTTGCACTGCTCTTCCTGCTGGTCTTCCATTCCCTATCTGGCTGTGGACCCTTCTCCTGTGGTAGGACCAACTCACTACACATGATACTCACATCATTCTCAGCATCGTGGATGCTCCAGAGTGAATCCACCCTCAGCTCCAATTCCGCAACGCGGACCGTCAAGAGCTCGAGGCGGATACACTTCCCACACATGTAGCCCCCAGGGACACTGGAAGTGTCCCCGAGTTCCCACATGGTACAGGAGGAGCATATCACGTGACCGAGCTCTCCTGCCATGCCTTAACCTTAGATACCCTTAAATTGGTAATAACAATGCTAAAGTTCACTTACTGATATAAAAAAGAAAAGAAAAGCTACTCACCAATCACCAGCCAATCACTTACCCCATTGGCTGTGACGCCACTTTTTGATTCCTTTCTACTTCTATTTTGCTTTCTCTCCCGCTGTAGCTGCACCGGTACGCTTTTAATAGGCCGCTCCCGCCTCTCACCAACTGCCGCTGGCTCTCGATCTCCCACTGGGCTTTTGACAGGTCGCTCCCCTCTCACCAACTGCCGCTGACTCTCGATCTCCCGCTGGGATTTTGATAGGTCGCTCCCCTCTCACCAACTGCCGCTGGCTTTCGATCTGCCGCTGGGCTTTTGATAGGTCGCTCCCCTCTCACCAACTGTACAGGGTCTTGGTGAGGCCACACCTGGAGTATTGTGTACAGTTTTGGTCTCCTAACCTGAGGAAGGACATTCTTGCTATTGAGGGAGTGCAGCGAAGGTTCACCAGACTGATTCCCGGGATGGCGGGACTGACCTATCAAGAAAGACTGGATCAACTGGGCTTGTATTCACTGGAGTTCAGAAGAATGAGAGGGGACCTCAAAGAAACGTTTAAAATTCTGACAGGGTTAGACAGGTTAGATGCAGAAAGAATGTTCCCGATGTTAGGGAAGTCCAGAACCAGGGGACACAGTCTAAGGATAAGGGGTAAGCCATTTAGGACCGAGATGAGGAGGAACTTCTTCACCCAGAGAGTGGTGAACCTTTGGAATTCTCTACCACAGAAAGTTGTTGAGGCCAATTCACTAAATATATTCAAAAAGGAGTTAGATGTAGTCCTTACTACTAGGGGGATCAAGGGGTATGGCGAGAAAGCAGGAATGGGGTACTGAAGTTGCATGTTCAGCCATGAACTCATTGAATGGTGGTGCAGGCTGGAAGGGCCGAATGGCCTACTCCTGCACCTATTTTCTATGTTTCTATGTTTCTATGACAGGAAGGGACAGAATGCATAAACATAAAAGTGAATCAGAAAACGGGGTTAAAGCAGGAAAAAATGGTAAACATTTTTTTTTAAAGCTCTTTATTTGAATGCACGCAGCATTCGTAACAAAATACATGAGTTGATGGCACAAATAGATACAAATGGATATGATCTGATAGCTATTACAGGAACGTGGTTGCAAGGTAACCAAGGTTGGGAACTAGATATTCAGCGGTATTTGACAATTCAGAAAGACAGACAGAAAGGAAAAGGAGGCGGCGTAGCTCTGTTAATAAAGGATGAGATCAGTGTATACATGAGAAACGATATTGGCTCAGAGGTTCAAGATGTTGAATCAGTTTGGGTGGAGATAAGGAAGAATAAGGGGAAAAAGTTGCTGGTGGGTGTAGCCTATAGGCCCCCTACCAGTAGCTACACTGTTGGACGGAGTATAAATCAAGAAATAATGGAGGCTTGTAAAAAAGGAACGGCAATAATTTTGGGCGATTTTAACCTTCATATTGATTTGACAAAGCAAATTTGTCAGGGTAGCTTTGAGGAAGAGTTCATAGAGTGTATCCAGGATAGTTTCCTTGAACAGTATGTTGCGGAACCAACCATGGAGCAGGCTATCTTAGATCTGGTACTGTGTAATGAGAAAGGATTAATAAATGATCTAGTAAAGGATCCTCAAGGAATGAGTGAATTTCAAATTCAGTTGGAAGGTGAGAAAGTTGGATCTCAAACCAATCTCCTAAGTTTAAATAAAGGAGACTACAAAAGCATGAAGGCAGAGTTGACTGAAGTGAACTGGGAAAATAGATTAAAGTGCGTAACTGTTGATGAGCAGTAACAGACATTTAAGGAGATATTTCATAACTCTCAACAAAATTATATCCCAATGAAAATGGAAGACTGTAAGAGAAGGGATAGCCATCGTGGCTAACTAAGGAAATAAGGGATGGTATCAAATTGAAAACAAGGGCATACAAAGTGGCCAAGACTAGTGGGACGCCAGAGGATTGGGAAAATTTAAAAAAGCCAGCAAAGAACGACTAAAAAAAAAATAAAGAGAGGAAAGATAGATGATGAAAGTAAACTCGCACAAAATATAAAAACAGATAGTAAGAATTTCTACAGGTACATAAAAAGGAAAAGTGTGGCTAAAGTAAATGTTGGTCCCTTAGAGAATGACACTGGGGAATTAATAATGGGGAACAAGGAAATGGCAGAGACTTTGAACAAATATTTCGTATTGGTCTTCATGGTAGAAGAGATGAAAAACATCCCAATAGTGGATAATCAAGGGGCTATCGGGAGGAAGGAACTTAATACAATCACTATCACTAAAGAAGTACTACTCAGTAAAATAATGGGACAAAAGACAGAGAAGTCCCTGGACCTGATGGCTTGCATCCTATGGTCTTAAGACAAGTGGCTGCAGAGATAGTGGATGCATTGATTGTAATCTACCAAAATTCCTTGGATTCTGGGGCGGTCCCAGTGGATTGGAAAACCGCAAATGTAACGTCCCTATTTAAAAAAGGAGGCAGACAGAAAGCAGGGAACTATAGACCAGTTAGCCTAACATCTGTCATTGGGGAAATGCTGGAGTCCATTATTAAGAAAGCAATAACAGAGCATTTGGAAAAACATAATTCAATCAAGCAGAGTCAGCATGATTTTATGAAAGGGAAATCATATTTGACAAATTTGTTGGAGTTCTTTGAGGATGTAACAAGCTGGGTGGATAAGGGAGAAGCAGTGGATGTGGTGTATTTGGATTTCACAAAGACATTCGATAAAGTTATTGCACGATAAAAGTTCACAGGGTTTGGGGTAATATATTAGCATGGATAGAGGATTGGCTAACTAACAGAAAACAGAGGGTTGGGATAAATGGGTCATTTTCCAGTGGGGTGCCACAAGGATGTGTGCTGGGGCCTCAACTATTTACAATCTATATTAATGACTTGGATGAAGGTCCAAATGTAATGTAGCCAAGTTTGCTGATGATACAAAGATGGATGGGAAAGCAAATTGTGAGGAGGACACAAAAAAATCTGCAAAGGGAAATAGACAGTGGGCAAACATTTGGCAGGCGGAGTATAATGTGGGAAAATGTGAGGTTATTCATTTCGGCAGAAAAAATAGAAAAACAAATTATAATTTAAATGGAGAAAAATTGTACAGGGAGACTTTGGGGGTCTTTGTGCATGATACACAAAAGGTTAGTATGCAGGTACAGCAATTAATCAAGAAGGTAAATGGAATGTTGGCCTTTATTGTAAGGGTGTTGGAGTATAAAACAGAGAAGTATTGCTACATCTGTACAGGGGATTGGTGAAGCCACACCGAGAGTACTGCATGCAGTTTTCGTCTCCATATTTAAGGAAGGATATACTTGCATTGGAGGCTGTTCAGAGAAGGTTCACTAGGTTGATTCTGGAGATGAGGGGGTTGACTTATGAAGATAGGTTTAGTAGGTTGGGCCTATATATATTGGAGTTCAGAAGAACGAGAGGTGATCTTATTGAAACATATAAGATCATGGGCGAGATTTAAACTTTTGTGCAAATCACCCAAAAATGGGCGGTATTTCCGGCATGGGCGGTAAAAATGGGTTTTCAGATTGCCGGCTTGTTGCCCATTCTCAAAGCCACTAGTCTCCATTTTTGAAATTGGGCATTACCGTGAGCGATATGAAATGGGCGGTAGCATTAAATCTCTCTGACCTTCTGCCGGAAAGTTTCGCCGTCCTTAGCAACGGCATGGCAACGCTCGATTCCCGCGATTCAGGAGGTCAAGGTCATGTCATGTGCGGGAGGAGATAGATAGAGAGGGAGCTGAGAGGGTGTGAAGGCATGTGTGGGTGTGGTCTGGCTGATTTGGGAGGAAGGAGGGAGCGTTTCGAGCTTTAAGCAAATTGGGACAAAAAAATTAGCTGTTACCAGCTAGATAGTTTCCCGAATTTGGAGCCTATAATGGAGGGAGAGGAGGAGGGGACACAGCACGCAGTGGAGACTGCTCCTGGTGAGAGCAGTGAGCTGGGAGAGGAGCACATTGAATGGTGCAAAAGAGTGAGGAGGTTCTCGGATGAGGCAAATGCCTCCCTCCTGCAGGAGGTCGAGTTACGCTGGGGTGATTTGACCCAGGGAGGGCGTGGGAAGCCCACCCCAAAGGCCTACCAGAAGATATGGGCCAAGATAGCTGAGGTGGTCTCGTCGGTGACCAACGAGGTGAGTGAGGGCAACCAATGCCACAAGCGATGGAATGACCTTGTCGGATCCGCAAGAGTAAGTATTACATTTATTTACATGTACTTATGTATTTATATAATTTGATTTGTAAGAGTCATGAGTGACAATCATCAGATGTGAGGTCCTTCACTTTTACCGGGAATGTTGTACTCAAAGCCTGCGGTCACGGTGTACATCTTTAGGTAAAGAATGATAATTATCATAATAATCATGATTACATCTGTCGGTTATGTGTTGTATCAGTCTCTGTGACAGTACCTAGCAATGATATCATGCAGTGATCTCATGCCATGTCGTCCTGTTACCTTTTACAGAAGAAGTTATCGACGATGAGGTCCGTACAGAGGCGAATGAGTGGGGGGGCCACCAGTTCCCAGCAACATCACTGAGATGGAGGAGCGAGTGCATGTGGGAAAGCACCCCCGGACAGCCATGCAACATCTGCAGACCCTGAAGTGATGCCACATGAGTAAAGCTTACACCATTGCGTGATGTAAATTCAATAGATGCCACACACACTTATAGCCGAATAATCATATATGATAGAAGATTTCTAAAATTGTACGATAAATAATGCTGGCCGAATGTAAATCACTGCAATGCACAATGTGTTGACGGTCATGAAATGTGATGTCTGTGATGATTTTGATATCGGTGGTGCATTTGTGGTGCATATGCTGTGTGTAGCGCTGGACTCACCTTCTGACCCTAGCACCCCTTTCTCCTCTAATAACCTCATTTGTGTTTTGCTGCTGAGGAGTTCCGATTCTTGCCCGTCAATCACCTGGGTCTGTTCTCCACGGATGAGAGCGTGGACTTTGTGGAGTCTGCATCGCCAGGCTCCAGAAGGCATTCCACACCAAAGCCATCTAATGCTCCTTCGGCCATTCCCACCTCCACTCTGGAGGTACCGGGCCCAAGCGCCTCGCCATAGGGCACCCAAGTTGTCCCCAGGACGACGCCGACCCAGCGGAGGTTTCGTGGACGCAGCAGGTCTGGTCCACGAGCGCCAGATGAGAGCAGAGAGATGGTAGAGTTGTCCAGGACGACTGTAGACATAGGTGACTAGATCCTAAATACATTGGGAGCATATCACGACAGCTGGCTAGCATCTCCGGCACCATGACGGAGTACGTTCCGCGGAGGGCGGAGGCCCTGGAGGCGATAGCTCTGGTTGTATCGCTTCTTGGCCTCGGTGTGGGTGTCACACAAGAGGGTCATCAGCCAGGTGGTTAGGCAATATCGGTTGTCACCAAGCATCCAGCATTGTCCTTGTGGCTGACTCTTAAACATGTCAGAGAGAGCGCTCTCACGCAGGATGTGAGCCTCATCGAAGTTGCCTGGACATTTGGCATTCACTGCCATTATGATCAGTGAACTCTCGTGGAAGCAAGTCATCCTCGTTCGAGGGACCGCCTCAAATTCCTGGGACATTGGAAATGGTTCATGGGGAGGTGGGACCAGTACAAACCGGACGGTCTGCACCTGGGCAGGACCAGAACCAATGCTAGTGCTGTTGGGGAGAGTTTAACCTAATATGGCAGGGGGATGGGAATCTATGCAGAGAGACAGAGGGAAGTAAAATGGGGGCAGAAGCAAAAAGTAGTAAGGAGATAAGTAAAAGTGGAGAGCAGAGAATTCAAAGACAAAAGTCAAAAAGGGCCACATTACAACATAATTCTGTGTCTCAATGCGAGGAGCATTCGTAATAAGGTGGATGAATTAACTGCGCAGACAGCTGTTAACGTATATAATGTAATTGGGGTTACAGAGACATGGCTCCAGGGTGACCAAGGCTGGGAACTCAACATCCAGGGGTATTCAATTTTCAGGAAGGATAGGCAGAAAGGAAAAGGTGGTGGGGTAGCGTTGCTGGTTAAAGAGGATATTAACGCAATAGTAAGGAATGGTTGGATGATGTGGAATCTGTATGGGTAGAGCTGCGGAACACCAAAGGGCAGAAAATGCTAGTGGGAGTTGTGTATAGACCATCAAACAGTAGTCGTGAGGTTGGGGTTGGCATCAAACAGGAAATTAGGGATGCATGCAATAAAGGTACTGCAGTTATCATGGGTGACTTTAATCTATGTATAGATTGGGCTGACCAAACTGGTAGCAATATGGTGGAGGAGGATTTCCTGGAGTGTATAAAGGATGGATTTCTAGACTAATATGTCGAGGAACCAACTAGAGAGCTGGCCATTCGAGACTGGGTGTGGTGTAATGAAAGAGGATTGATTAGCAATCTTGTTGTGCGAGGCCCCTTGGGGAACAGTGACCATAATATGGTAGAATTCTTCATTAAGATGGAGAGTGAAACAATTAAATCAGAGACTAGGGTCCTGAACTTAAAGAAAGGTAACTTCAATGGTATGAGACGTGAATTGGCTAGGATAGACTGGCGAATGATACTTAAAGGGTTGACAGTGGATAGGCAATGGCAGACATTTAAAGATGACATGGATGAACTTCAACAATTGTACATCCCTGTCTGGTGTAAAAATAAAATGGGGAAGTTGGCTCAACCGTGGCTAACAAGGGAAATTAGGAATAGTATTAAATCCTAGGAAAAGGCATATGAATTGGCCAGAAAAAGCAACTGAGGAGTGGGAGAAACTTAGAATTCAGCAGAGGAGGACAAAAGGTTTAATTAGGAGGGGAAAAATAGAGTATGAGAGTAAATAGAAATAGAGTATAAAAACTGACTGCAAAATCTTCTATAGATATGTGAAGAGAAAAAGATTAGTGAAGACAAATGCAGGTCCCTTGCAGATAGAATCAGGTGAATTTATAATGGGAGAACAAAGAAATGGCAGACCAATTGAACAAATACTTTGGTTCTATCTTCACTGAGGAAGACACAAATAACCTTCTGGAAATACTAGGGGACTGAGCATCTAGCGAGAAGTAGGAACTGAAGAAAAACCTTATTTTTCAGGAAATTGTGTTAGGGAAATTGATGGGATTGAAGGCTGATAAATGCCCAGGGCTTGATAGTCTGTATTCCAGAGTACTTAAGGAAGTAGCCCTAGAAATAGTGGATGCATTAGCGGTCATTTTCCAACATTCTATAGACTATGGATTGGAGGGTAGCTAATGTAACCCCACTTTTTAAAAAAGGAGGGTGAGAGAAAACATGGAATTATAGACCGGTTAGCCTGACATCGGTAGTGGGGAAAATGTTGGAATCAATTATTAAAGATGTAATAGCAGCGCATTTCGAAAGCAGTAACAGGATCGGTCCAAGTCAGCATGGATTTATGAAAGGGAAATCATGTTTGACAAATCTTCCAGAGTTTTTTGAGGATGTAACTAGTAGAATGGACAAGGAAAAACCAGTCAATGTGGTGTATTTGGATTTTCAAAAGGCTTTTGACATGGTCCCACACAAGAGATTAGTGTGTAATATTAAAGCACGTGGTATTGGGGGTAATGTATTGACGTGGGTAGAGAATTGGTTGGCAGACAGGAAGCAAAAAGTAGGAATAAACGAGTCCTTTTCAGAATGGCAGTCAGTGACTAGTGGGGTACTGCAAGGTTCAGTGCTGGGACCCCAGCTATTTATAATATACATTAATGATTTAGACGAAGGAATTGAATGTAATATCTCCAAGTTTGCAGATGACACTAAGCTGGGTGGCAGTGTCAGCTGTGAGGATGATGCTAAGAGGCTACAGGGTGACTTGGACAGATTAAGTGAGTGGGCAAATGCATGGAAGATGCAGAATAATGTCGATAAATGTGAGGTTATCCACTTTGGTGCCAAAACAGGAAGGCAGAATATTTTCTGAATGGTAACAGATTAGGAAAAGCGGAGGTGCAACGAGACCTGGGTGTCATGGTACATCAGTCATTGAAAGTTGGCATGCAGGTACAGTAGGCAATGAAGAAGGCAAATGGCATGTTGGCCTTCATAGCGATGTTCCTGATGTTGGGGAAGTCCAGAACCAGGGCTCACAGTCGAAGGATAAGGAGCAAGCCATTTAGGACTGAGATGAGGAAAAACTTTTTCACTCAGAGAATTTTGAATCTGTGGAATTCTCTACCACAGAAAGTTGTTGAAGCCAATTCGTTACATATGTTCAAAATTGAGTTAGATGTGACCCTTATGGCTAAAGGGATCAAGGGGTATGGAGAGAAAGCAGGAATAGGGTACTGAAGTTGCATGATCAGCCATGATCATATTGAATGGTGGTGCAGGCTCGAAGGGCCGAATGGCCTACTCCTGCATCTATTTTCTATGTTTCTATGATGATAATGATGATGATGAACTAGTTGGACCTTCAGGGAGTGAAATCCTTTTATGTTACAAAAAAGCTCTGGGTCCTGAGAAGGTGTCCGCATGGCGATGTGAGTATACTATATTGCTCCCTGCACCTTGGGGAACTTAGCAATGTGGTAGATTGCTCCAGCTCTGTCAGTTTGAGCCTCTGTGATCATGGATGTTATAAATGTAAACTTGTATTTATTCTGTACAACCACCAGAGGGTGCATCCCCTGGAGTCCCAAGGGATCCCATAATCCCTTGGGAGCACAGATATTTAAGGAGGCCTCACAGGTTGGAGAGGCACTCTGGAGACCTACAATAAAAGACTAAAGTCACACTTTACTTTGAGCTCACAGTGTTCAGTCTGACTCTTTCTCCATACATAACAATGGGGAAGCTGATAAAGTCCATCCTACGTGCAGACAGGGCCTCCGTGACCTGTCTATTGTAGTGTTGGGTGGTATGGTGAGACAGAAGGGAAATCTCGACCGCGGAGGCCCGAAAGGAACCAGACGCGTAGAAAGACAGTGCTGCGGTGACCTTGACCTCAACTGACACTGATGTCCTGGGGCAGGCTGCATATCTGGCCTGATGAGCTCGCATATTTCATTGAATTAGAATTCAGCAAAAAAGGACCAAGAGATTGATTAAGAGGAGAAATATAGAGTATGAGTAAATTTGCAGGGAACATAAAAACCAACTGCAAAAGTTTCTACAAGTACGTAAAAAGAAAAAGATTAGTGAAGAGAAATGTAGGTCCTTTACAGACAGAAACAGGAGAATTTGTAATGGGGAACAAAGAAATGGCAGAACAATTAAATAAATACTTCGGTTCTGTTATGTATTGTCCAGGTACATTAAATGTATAGTTACAATGGTGCGCCACAGATGGCGCTGTGGTGGGAGACCTGAAAGTACCTGCAAGACAGAGTATAAAAGGCTGCCCACCACACCTGAGAGGCACTCTGGAATCAGACAATAAAGGACTAAGGTCACAGCAGTTATATCAACACCAGACCGTGTGGAGTCAGTGATTTGAGTGCTACATACATCACATTGGCGACGAGGACACGGACGAACTTTATGCGTCATGCAACTATGGCTACTCTGGGCTCATTAAAGGATTTTACCATGGGAAATGATTGGGAGGCCTTTACGGAAAGGCTCGCGTACTACTTCACAGCAAACGACCTGACCGGGCACACGGACGCACTGAGAGAGAAGCGGAAGGCGATATTACTTTCCAGCTGTGGCGATGAGGTTTACTGTCTCGTCAGGGATTTGCTGGCACCCGCGAGTGCCAGGGACAAGTCATATGAGGAGCTGGTCGCACTCATTCGTGACCAAATTAAACCGAAGGAGAGCATCCTCACGGCCCGGTACAAATTCTACCACCACTGCAGACCTGAGGGCCAGGATGTCACCAAATATGCTGCGGACCTCAGGAGATTTGCGGCGCCATGTGAATTTGGCACACACCTTGAAGACGTGTTGCGAGACGTTTTTGTTATGGGGATTGGCCATTAGGGTCTCCTTCACAAGCTGCTATCCACGGAACCTACACTCACCCTGAAGCAAGCCATCACCATCAGCCGGGCATTTATGACCTCGACTTGCAGCACCAAGCAGATGATCCACACAGTCTCGAACCCGGCAGGCACTGTCCACAGGATAGCGCCTACCACGGACAAAACTGCAGAACGTGGCTCTGCGTAGGGCAGAGAGCACGGACCTCGGGTCCTGGAACTCAGAGTCCGCCGAGGGGAGCTAATCAAGCAGCACCATGCTGGTGCTGCGGAGGAAGCCATGGGGCTCACCGGTGCAGGTTTGCAGGTGTGCAATACCTGCCACACGAAAGGCCACCTTCAGCGTATGTGTAAAAGAAACCTGACTCACCGTGTGGCTGAGGAGATGGCAGAGGGTCCAGAGGGTCCATTTTCCAGCGAGGAGCAGGCAGAAGAAGACGAGGCGTTGTTTGGACTATATACGTGTACTGACGGTTTGGCCCCGGTGATTATGGAGGTAAAGATTAACGGAGTCCTAGTGAGTATGGAAGTAGATACTGGCTCGGTTCCATCGTTGATGAGTCAGGAAACTTTTGAAAAACTGTGGGTTAACCCAGCTGCACGACCCAAGCTGGTCCCGGTCACGGCAAAGCTGCGTACCTACACCAAGGAACTGATACCTGTTCTTGGCAGAGCAGATATGCAGGTATCTCACGGGGGCGAGATGCATGGTTTACCTTTGTGGGTCATTGCAGGCAATGGGCTGACGCTTTTTGGCAGAAGATGGATGGGAAAGGTCCGTGGGAGCTGGGAAGACTTCACATCTCCACAGACCGCTGTCCCCCGGGTCTCCAAAGGGCAGCGCCGACCGAGCTGGAGCTGAAATAAGCAGTTCATCAGCAGTCTCAATTCCACAGGCCACAGCAACCCTGCAGCCCCAACCCTGGAAGAGCAGCTTTTCAACCCGGCTGCAGGAGCGGTGGCAGAAGTGGAGGCCACAGGAGAGGCGGCACCAGTGGCAGGAGCAGAGGCCACAGGAGAGGCGGCACCAGTGGCAGGAGCGGAGGCTGCAGCAGCGGCGGAGGCTACGGAGGCGGCAGGTACGACTCGGGAGAACGCGATTACTCGGACAGATGCAGGAGCCAGAGCAGATGCAGGAGCCAGTACAGAGGATACGGCCAGATTCAAGATCATGTTTTGGCTGTTTTCTTTCCTTCTTTCTTCGTTCTTTCTTCTTTTCCGGAGAGTAAAACGGCAGGCCAGCGAGCTCAAGATGGCGGCAGCAGAGCTCTGCAAAGAACAAAGGCAAGCAGCACAACTAAAATGGCGGCACTCAAGACTTGTGGGAACCACAAGATGGCGTCTTAAAAGGGAAATGCACCCTGGAGTCTTAAAAGGGCCTTACACCGTTGGCAGTCCCCACAAAGAGACTTTTGTAAGGCAAGAGCAAGTCTAAATGAGCAATGTGAATGTAGGATGACGGATTTATGATAAGAATTAATATTGTAATGCTGAATGGTTACTGTGTTTAAAATAATGGATATGTATTACGAAAAGAGTTAATACCATGCGGTTCAAGTAAAAGGGATATGGACCCATGACTAACATGACCAATGGGCTAATGCGATTTTCGATTTAGGTGATTCATGCAATGGTTCAGTGGCTGCTAAAGCCTCTACTTCATGAGAACAGAGGCAGCGCACCAGTTGTGATACCCTGTCTCAGCGCAGCCCATTACCTCGGGCAAAAAGGGGCTGTGTACCGCCACCGTGCCTCACCCAGAGGAGCTGGGATTAAATAACTGTTCAATGTACCTGCAACCTTTTGACATAACATCTTTACCACATATTATATGTACCATACAAATGTACCATCTATGTATACCTGCTTTCTGTTGGAGGTTATGCTCGTGTGCTTTATCCACCATGTAAGGACTGCAAATACCACATGTTTGCACCGGGTCCTCCACATGGGGGAGAAGAGGGAAGTGGATGGTCATGGACTCACACTCACAAATCAACCAGGACGAACAAGGCCGAGGTCACCGGCAATGGCTTTTGGAACTGGGGGTGGGGGGGAAGTGAGATGTTATGTATTGTCCAGGTACATTAAATGTATAAGTACAATGGTGCGCCACAGAGGGCGCTGTGGTGGGAAACCTGAAAATACCTGCAAGACAGAGTATAAAAGGCTGCCCACCACACCTGAGAGGCACTCTGGAGTCAGACAATAAAGGACTAAGGTCACAGCAGTTATATCAACACCAGACCGTGTGGAGTCAGTGATTTGAGTGCTACATACATCACAGGTTCTGTCTTCACGGAAGAAGACACAAATAACATCCCAAGAGTCTAGTGAGCAAGACAAATTAAAGGAAATGATAATTAGTAAGAAAATAGTGCTGGAGAAACTAATGGGACTGAAGACAGATAAATCCCCAGGGTCTGATGATCTGCATCCCAGAGTAATAAAAGAGGTAGCCATGGAAATAGTAGATGCATTGGTTGTCATCTTCCAAAATTCTACAGATTATGGATCAGTTCCTGCAGATTGGAGGGTGGCAAATGTAACCCCACTATTTAAAAAAGGAGCGAGAGCGAAAACAGGGAACTACCAGACTGGTTAGCCTGATATCAGTAGCAGGGAAAATGCTGGAGACTATTATAAAGGATGTGATAATGGCACACTTAAATAATATCAATGGGATTAAGCAAAGGCAACATGGATTTATGAAAGGAAAATCATGTTTGACAAACTTACTGGAGTTTTTTGAAGATGTAACTGATAAAATCACGGAGGCCCTGGGATGTAATGTATTTGGATTTTCATAAAGTCCCAATTAAAGCACATAGGATTGGGGGTAATGTATTGGCATGGATTGAAAATTGGTTAACTGACAGGAAACAGAGAGTAGGAATAAACGGGTCTTTTTCGGGGTGGCGGGCAGTAACTATTGGGGTACCACAGGGATCAGTGCTTGGGTCCCAGCTATTCACAATATATATAAATGATTTGGATGAGGGAACCAAATGTAATATTTCCAAGTTTGCTGACGACACAAAACTAGGTGGGATTGTGAGCTGTGAGGAGGATGCAAAGACACTGCAAGGTGATTTAGATAGGTTGAGTGAGTGGGCAAACACATGGCAGATGCAGTATTATGTGGATAAATGTGAAGTTATCCACTTTGGTAGGAAAAACATAAGGACTAAGTATTATTTAAATGGTGATGGCTTGGGAAGTGTCGATGTACAGATGGACCTGCGTGTCCTTGTACACCAGTCATTGAAAGCAAACATACAAGTGCAGCAAGCAGTTAGGAAGGCAAATGGTATGTTGGCCTTCATTACAAGAGGATTTGAGTACAAGAGCAAGGATGTCTTACTACAGTTATACAGGGCCTTGGTGAGACCGCACCTAGAGTATTGTGTGCAGTTTTGGTCTCCTTACCTCAGAAAGGTTATACTTGCCATAGAGGGAGTGCAGTGATGGTTCACCAGACTGATTCCTGGGATGGCAGGACTGTCGTATGAGGAGAGATTGGGTCGACTAGGCCTGTATTCACTAGAGTTTAGAAGAGTGAAAGGGAATCTCATTAAAACATATAAAATTCTGACGGGGTTGGATAGACTGGATGTAAGGAGGATTTCCCCTGGCTGGGAAGTCTAGAACAAGGGGTCACAGTCTCAGGATACGGGGAAGGAAATTTAGGACCTAGATGAGGAGAAATGTTTTCACTCAGAGGGTGGTGAACCTGTGGAATTCTCTACCACAGAAGGCTGTGGAGGCCAAGTCACTGAATATATTTAAGATGGAAATAGATAGATTTCTAGAAACAAAAGGCATCAAGGGGTATGGGGGAAAAAAAAGGGAATATGGTGTTGAGATAGAGGATCAGCCAATGATCATATTGAATGGCGGTGCAGACTCGAAGGGCTGAATGGCCTACTACTGCTCCTATTTTCTATGTTTCTGTGATCAAAACCTTGTGGAAGCACAGTTTCCGAAGGCAGGTATGCTCGGACACGTCGAGGTAAGATCTCTTCTCCCTGTAAGTGCGGGGTGTGTATGATCTGGACCTCTTCCTCATTCTGGCATGTCTTAAAATAATGTGCATTAGATGTTGAGCCATTTGCATTCTGCAGCATCTACATATTAATCGATGCAGGCTGAGAAGTGGCTGGCCCCATTCCAATGAAAGTATAACAGCGATTGGTCAGAAGCAATAATTTTCACATTAAAATCCAAATGTCTAGAGACTGAAAATATGTGATGGTCACTTCACCTGAGAAGAACTCCAGAGTCAATCCAAACTCCCCCAAAGTTGAAGCAGCCTTTTGAATGAAGCAACCTGCGATTTGAAAAATGGCGCCCACACCGCTGTGATTAGTTCGGAACAGTTCCACTTTTACTGAGCAGTGTTTTGAGCAAGCGATATTGTGGGCGACATGTGTGCGAGGTGGTGAAAGTGACGCTGGGCGATCTCCTGGGTGTTAGTTTTGGCAAATGTGACTTTCACGACAAAAAAAAAGTGGGCGGTCAGTATTATTGAATCTCGGCGTTAATTACATGCGAAAAGTAACACTGGGCGATATTATGGCCGTTGGTTTCGCCCATTCTGATGATTCCGCCCCCAAAAATTGGGCAGGCGGTATTATTTTTTCCCAGCGTTACGGACATGGGTAAAGTAACACTCAGTGATAAGTGTCTGGAAAATGGGCGTAAGTTTCCATTTTTTAGCTAAATGGGCGATATCTGGGCGTTATACCTCATTTCAGCGGTAAAATGGATGTAAAGTGGGCGTTATGTATGTAAACAAAGTGTAAAATCTAGCCCCATGACCCTGAAATTCGGGTCGGAGGCTTCTTTCGAATGAACGGCACCAACCAGAGAATTTTAACGAAATTACCTGGTGGTTCTGGAGGTGCCTGCGATTGCGATAGGGAGGCCTTTCCTTCCCACACAGCGAAGCGTGCTCCCGTCCTCGAGGTTCGGCCGCAGAGGTGCAGTCACGTGTGGCTGCACAACCAATCAGGTACAGTATTCCACAGCTTTGTCATTAATAGCAATGAGAACTCCGTATCTATGAGTTTTCATTGTTATTAAGAGAAAAAATACAAACACACTAAACACCAGAATAAAAAATAAAAAACACACTTCACATAATTAAAATTAATTGAAATTAAAGTTAATAAGGGCCCGAGATTCCACCGACACTCAGAATGGCACACCTCTGTGAGGTCCACCGATTTTCTCGAACAAAAAGTGCACCTAATCCTTACCGTGGTATTCTCCACGCTGATCAGGCCTCCTTGGGATATGGTGCCGCGCAGCAGAACCAGCGGTGGGCGGAGCTACAGGCCTGCACTGAAAAGAGTGCCGGCAGCTGCGTGTGTGGGCAGTGGAGTCTGCGCGCGTGCGCAGTAGCTCCTGCCCCTCCCAGTGGGCCCTGGCTCCGGGCGACCCTATCCCTGGCTGAAGGGATGACACGATGTTCACCGGCCCTATCCTGGGCCGAGTGGCCTGCAGCACAAGCCGGATGCTGCCTTCCCGTGCTCACGTCAGTTCATTGTTGTAGCCTCCCGCACCCCCATTGCCTGCATCCTCTGCTGCAAGTGCTGCCCCTCCCGTTCAGTTGATGGACTGTGTGCGCGGTGTGTGCCGAGGGAAGCTTGCCGGGGAGCCTGAGGGAGCAGAAGCTGGAGGAGCCTGGAGGACATGGGCAACGGGGGGTGTGGGTGGGGGGGGGGGAGGGTGGCGTGGCTCGAGTCCGGGCCACCAGATCAGCACCAGGAGTCATACAGCACGTTTGCGGCGGAATTCTTCAAGACACGATACTGGGGGGGATGAAGCTACTGGTTTGTGTCACTGATCACATCTATGTCAAGACATTTCAAAGCATTAATGCCTAAAGACAATATCCCTTTTGGGCTTTATAAATCGAGTTCAAGACTCAATCCACTCTGAGGGCTACAAGAAACAGGTTGGTGCGGGAAGACTTTTGATCGGTGGGGGGGGAGTTTTGTTGGGGGGTGAGGAGGAGAGTTTCTTTAAATGATTTAGAAAAAGAATAAGCTGCTCGAATTAGAAAAGTTGTCCCTAGACTGTCTACTGATAAGAGCAGTAAGAAAGGCAGTCAGTACCATCAAAATTCAACTTCTGATATAAATGATATTAGAAAGTGCATATTTTATGAAGCTTTATATAGTGGAATGTATAAATGATGCAAAAGTTACAGTACAAGATCTATATTAGTTGTTGTGAAGGTGTTTAGTACTTTGCAAGGTCCTCTAACTTCCTTTCCCCCTCCCCCTATCTCTGGCTACCTGCGCCTAATTTCTAAAGTGTCCGCAAGGTTTTTCTGAGCGGACACATACATTGGCCTCAGTTAGTTTGGAGTAACTTTTCGCTGTCTAAACTTGTTTAAATGGCGTAAGTGGCTGGTAATACCCACTTTTGAAAAAAAATCGGAACTAAAAAGAAACTGAACTGACTCACTGAAACTGGAGCAAACTAAATGTGGAGAATTGCGATGTTTAAGATACTCCAAAATAACTAGTTGCTCCAAAAAAAGGAGCATCTCCTGTCGAATCTTGGGCCCGATATGTCTTAGAATTAATTTTCTTCCAATTTTTAAAAAAGTTTTTTAAATTATAGTTTAAAGTAAACTTACCATAGTGGGCAAGGTTTTTAACAATAAAATGTTTTATTACATTTTTATTTTAATATGTTTTTGTGAGTTTTAAAACTCTACGCCTGTAAAAGTAGGCTATGTGCCTGCTTTTATCAGGCGCAAGAGTTTTCAGTACATTTGCTGGGCAAGATAGCGGTAAATACCGCAATCTTGCCCTTGCAAATGTCCTCGCTACCGAGATGCTGAGGATCTGTCAAGCAGGTGCTTGGCAGTTCGGAAAAGCCGGTTTTCAGTGCCTGTGCATTGTGCGCTGAAAACCAGTTTTTACGATGCCTTCCTGGGTCCGTACACACTCCGTATGGGAGGCTGCGATTTCTGGGCCAATGAGAGGACTCGACAAGGTGGATGCAGAGAGAATTTTTCCACTCATAGGGGCAACTAAAACTAGGGAACATAGTCTCAGAATAAGGGGCCACCCATTTAAACTGAGATGAGGAGGAATTTCTTCTCTCAGAGGGTTGTAAATCTATGGAATTCTCTGCCCAGAGAGCATTGGAGGCTGGGTCATTGAATATATTTAAGGCGGAGATAGACAGATTTTTGAGCGATAAGGGAATAAAGGATTATGGGGAGCGGGCAGGGAAGTGAAGCTGAGTCCATGATCAGATCAGTCACGATATTATTAAATGGCGGAGCAGGCTCGAGGGGCTAAATGGTCTACTCCTGTTCCCATTTCTTATGTTCTTATCAGCTGGAAAGTAGGACTGAAAGTTGTCAGAACCTAATCAAATTAGTTAGAGGATGGGACTGAAAGTTGTTACAACCAAGTCGATTGGTTGAAGAGTGGTTCTAAAAACTTTTAGAACCACTCGAATTGGATGGAAGAGAAAAAATTAATCAGACATTAATGATCAACTAGCTGTGGGAGAAATTAAGTTGAGGTACAGTTGTTTTAAGATGTGCTCATGGTTTCTCAGAGTCACAAATACACATGTGATTATTTATTGCACTTGTAGCACTATAAAAAAACATTTCCTCAAAGGAATATGCTGGCGCATGCCTTGGGATTGTCTTATATGGACAATTACTTTCGGCAAGACGAGTTGCTGCTATTTCTTTAAGAGAATAAGTGCTCCTGCTGTGAATTCATTAATTGCATTTATCTGTGCTTTCCTGTCAGTATACTGGAAGAATTGTCAAGGCTTGGAAATAAAATAGGGAATAGGGTTGGAGTGGTAATGAGTTTCACACTTTAAAAATATACTGGAGATTTGCATATTTAAAATTTTACTAGCATATACCATGTGATGTTTACGTGCACCATTGATCTTAATACGTGTGAGCCCAGCATCTGGCCATGTTCTGCAATTTTGAAAGCTGTTTGCTCATGTACTCATGATGAGCATCCTATTGTTATTTTATACTAACTAGGAAGGAAGCCCATACCATCCATATGAGAGCTGTCAACATCCATGGGGAAATGTGAAGAGTGACAGTAATTATTGAGAGTATGATACATTCCAAACCCCAGACTATGGCTGCGATCTCTCCGGGTGTGTGGCGGGTCCGGGATGGCCGGTGACGACCCCGCTACTGGCTTCATCGCACTCCGTGTGTTGAATCTTCCATTGATGGGGCTTATTAAGCCCGCCCGGTGAGGTTCCTGGCCAATTGAACACAAGAAATAAGAACATAAGAACATAAGAAATAGGAGCAGGAGTAGGCCATACGGCCCCTCGAGCCTGCTCCGCCATTTAATAAGGTCATGGCTGATCTGATCATGGACTCAGCTCCACTTTCCCGCCCGCTCCCCATAACCCCTTACCCCTTATCATTTAAGATATTTCTGTCTTAAAATTTATTCAATGTCCCAGCTTCCACAGCTCTCTGAGGCAGCGAATTCCACAGATTAACAACCCTTTGAGAGAATACATTTTTCCTCATCTCTATTTTAAATGGGCGGCCCCTTATTCTAAGATTATGCCCTCTAATTCTAGTCTCCCCCATCAGTGGAAACATCCTCTCTGCATCCACCTTGTCAAGCCCCCTCATAATCTTAAACGTTTCGATAGATCACCTCTCATTCTTCTGAATTCCAATGAGTAGAGGCCCAACCTACTCAACCTTTCCTCATAAGTCGACCCCCTCATCTCCAGAATCAACCTAGTGAACCTTCTCTGAACTGCCTCCAAAGCAAGTATATCCTTTCTTAAATATGGAAACCAAAACTGCATGCAGTATTCCAGACGTGGCCTTACCAATACCTTATATAGCTGTAGCAAGACTTCCCTGCTTTTATACTCCATCCCCTTTGCAATAAAGGTCAAGATACCATTGGCCTTCCCGATCACTTGCGGTACCTGCAAACTATCCTTTTGTGTTTCATGCACAAGTACCCCCCAGGTCCCACTGTAGTACGACACTTTGCAATCTTTCTCCACTTAAACAATAACTTGCTCTTCGATTTTTCCTGCCAAAGTGTATGACCTCACATTTTCCACATTATACTCCATCTGCCAAATTTTTGCCCACTCACTTAGCCTGTCGATGTCCTTTTGCAGATTTTTTGTGTCCTCCTCACACATTGTTTTCCTCCCATCTTTGTATTGTCAGCAAACTTGGCTACGTTACACTCAGTCCCTTCTTCCAAGTTGTTTATATAGGAAGCGGGTCTGCTGACTTCATTTGACGACACGTCATCAGCCGGTTTCCTTAAAGGGACCATGTCTACAATCATTTTGACAGTTGTTCTGTCAGTATTCTGCAGATTTGAGGTGCTGTAAACACTGACAAACACTGCACAAAAGTGTACGGCTGCACCCAGGCTCTCCCATCACTCCCTACAGATGCTTGTAGAGGGACTCACAGCATGCAGGGAGGTCCTCTTCCCTTCCAATGGGCGGAAGTGACCTCCCAGGACACCAACACAGCCTAGTTGCAGAAGGACACAAGCAGGGATGTTGTCAGGAGGAGCTGGCTGCAGTGGCACAAACTTTGAATGATCTCAGTAGATCACAAATAATTACTGCAAAGCCACACTCAACCTCATCCTGCTGTGCCCCTCATCACATTCCCATCACTCTGCCTCCCCTCCCCTACTCCTACATATCCATACTCACACCAGCATACCTTGCACCTCCACCCATCCCTCTCTCTCTATCTGCATTATCACATCCCATCTCACTAGCCACATCTCACACTCATTCTTATCCTTGTCTAATCCTTACCAACTAACAACACACAAGGGTTGGCACTTGGCTCTTTTAGCCAATGTTCATGTAGAGTTTCTGCTAATGTGTTGTCAAACATTGAAATCTTTATTTTGAACACCTTGTGTTCTTGGACAGATTTGTGTGCACCTTTGGAAGTGCTTTAGTGAGTTGTAGTGAATGGTGAGACATAAGGGTAGCCCCCACAATGGTGACAAGTGTGAAAGGAATGGCTTGGGCATTGCATGGATGCTTTATGATGCTGGTGTGTGGTGGTACCAACTTGGCACATCTTGTGGCAGCTAGGGTGCACAGAGTCAAGTGAAGTAAATTTGGCCATAGTGAGGCCATCCCTGGTGTCCCGGGCAGCAATATGGTCAG
Source organism: Pristiophorus japonicus (assembly GCF_044704955.1). Lineage (NCBI taxonomy): Eukaryota > Metazoa > Chordata > Chondrichthyes > Pristiophoridae > Pristiophorus > Pristiophorus japonicus. The sequence continues at coordinate 22,778,133 of NC_091982.1, forward strand.
GTGCTGATGCCCTGTGTCCTGTGCAGCATCAAGTGAGTGCGGAGTAGGTTGTTGTTGTTGTTGGTGGTGCTGTTGGAATTGGGGCTGAATGTAGTGGGATTCTGAGGACCAATGTGAGATTTTTTTTCAAGGGCACCGAAGTTGATGGAATAGATGGCAGCTGAAGTTGAGATGACAGAAGGGATCTTTCAATGGTGAAAGAGGTTGCTCCAAGGAGGTGACAGTGGATAAAGAGTTCACTGCAAACACATCCAAACTGCACACAGCTCAAAAGTGTTTTCCAAATCCTGAAGGCTTTAGCTTCTGAGATTGTAAAGTGAACAGCTGTGAAATGGTAGTTTTTATACCACTTCTGCAGCTGTCAACTAGTCAAAGCAATGGAGAGTCATCGTGAACCCGAAACACTTACCTGATGTGAAGCCCGAGCGACGGGAAGTTCCTGAAAAAGTTGAGAAAAATGTTAAGTACCTGATAAAATTCTTTTTAATTATCTTTAAAGTAGCTCTTAATGATGTTAGTTGGCTGGCCCGCCGCTTGGTGTCGGGACTGTGAACCACAGCCAGACCCGGCATTTTGGAAAATGACAAGGAGGCGGGTTCAGAGTGGGATGCCGCCCCAATGCCAATCCCGGCCATTTTGACAGCGGGTCTGCCTCCAAACCTGCACTGGCAGATTCACTCCTCTGTGCCTGTTCCTACATCTTTGTGCCCGTTACATTTTTCTTTAATAATTTCAGTTTGTAATCATCTGCATTTCTAGCACAAGAAAATGAACCTCCTTGACAGGGTCAAAAAAGCAATAGATTATGTAACTTGGCAATAACAGCAGGTCAATGCTTAATGCATTTGTAGTTAAATAAGGAGCTAACTACTTTGTTTTAACTGGGCTAATGCTTCATTTAAAATAACAGATAAAAATATATATTTTCCACCAAATTACCTATTATCACCAAAAGTATTTTAGCCTTTTTTTTTGTTTTAATGATCTTAAAACAAAATATGCTTGAATTGCACAGCAGGTTGGCCAGAATGCAAAAGATTAAAAGACCGTTTAATGTTTGGTCATGGAATCACTTTTATTCTTCCTGAAGCTGCGTAAGAGTAAAAATTGTTTATGTAAAGTAGTTAAAGCAGCAAATGGTCAGTTCAGGTACTCTGCTGCTTGACTCTGGTCTATCATGGGATCTTGGACAGGGACAGATGTGATAGTGAGACAATTTTGTCTTGTGAATATAGAAGTCATTGCTGGTTGGGATTATTATAGATGTGTGTTGTAAAATGTTCTAGTTCATAAATTAACATGAAGTATCTGGGGTTAGAGTAATAATAAAATTAGGATCCTGTAGCGTCATATTGAAGTTCTTACTTTTGTTTTCATATTTAAACAAATCTGTGGTGGCAGCTGATTCCATAAATAACTTTAAAAAGTAATTGGATGGGTACTTGAGGATAAGGAACTTACAGTATTATGACAAAAAGCGGGGGTGTGGGATTAAGTACAACTGCTCGTACCAAAGAGCCAGCTCAGACACGATGGGCCAAATGGCCTCCTTTTGTGCTGCACATTTGTATGATTCTATGTAACCATTCCAGCTTAAATTATTTTGACTGAAAAGGAACAATTACAGGAGGCTTTAAGATGCACCACTTTAAGGCCAAGATTATCCTCCCAGTGGTGGTGTCCCCTTCCTCTGGCATTGCTGGAATCTGAATTTTTTTAGGTTGGGGTTCATCCTGTATGTATTTATTTTAAACTGGCCATCTGATAATGTCTAATGTGAGAGATACTTTGGTGCATATGGAAATATTCTTCTGAGACTGGCATCAAGGCACATTGTTTAGGCCCAGTAGAAAGAACATATATGTTCGGTGACAAATATATGTGGCATAGTTCTACTGTTTCATTTGTAATGTACTTGGATAACCATAAACCCTTTATATTCAAAAAAAAAACCTGGCACCAAATTGCAAACATTTTTTGAATTGGGTGTAAGCACTAAACTCCTGCAAAAACTGCTATCAATTTAGAATCCCTTTAATGATCAAGTTGGTAATGCAGCAGGTGACTGAGCTACACAGACCTGAAGATCCCAGTTTTAATCCTCAGTATGTGGTGAGTTAGCGGATCTCAGAGTGACATTACAGGTACGATGATTTACCTCTGTAAGGCAAGGGACAGGAAAGTCAGGTAGTCTTCCTGCTCCTGATCACTATACAATGACCCCTGAGGAAAAATGTCCATGCGTGGACTTTTGACCATGCTTAATTACAATGCCCTCCCACGGTTGAATATCCTCACAACATTCATTTTGCCATTATCTGCAGTTGGCACAGACGTGAAAAATGCTACTTGGAAAAGGCATTGGAAGAAGAGTCAAGACTTCCGAAGAGAAGAAGGTGTATAGGGAAAAAAAACACGGAAAAAATGGCACCTTTTCTGTCTCTGAACTAGAGTTGGTTTGATTAGTTTACAAAACCACATAATCCCAGCAGGTAAATATTGACCTTTGTCAGGGGACAATGATCCATAAATATCCACATTGTAGGAAATGATTCTATTTTAAATAACATCCAAAGCTTCAACTGAGCACAGAATGATGTTGGTTACCTTTAAATGGCAAGAAATGTGAAGATATTTTTTCCTGTCAGCATGCAATTTATTATTTTTACATTTAATCTCTCTTTACTGCTTGACTGGGCTGAACAAAACTAAAAAAGAAGTTTTATTAGGTACCTGCCATTTCACAGGCACAGGATTAAAAATAAACAACACAACAATTATGATTTTAACAGGAGAAACCCCAAGGGGCTTCTTCACTGAAGGAGAAAAAACACAGAATAACTCTCATAAATCGACATTCTTGCTGCCTTGGTACAATTTGTAGTGGGTTGTATTGCTGCTAAAGTACTTGGAAAATCGATCTAAAAAGTTACTCCAGCTATACACAGTAAAGGACAGCCAATCATAAATCGGAATTGTGAGAAATAGACCGATTGCTTAATTTTATAGCAAAACAGACTATAAAATGACTTACTTATTTATGTACTGCAGCTATCCCTTCTTGCTCTTTAAAGGAGATAATATAAAGGATAGTGACAAAATGTGATCCAGACAGATTGTTCACTTGGGTGAAGGATTCAACTATGTGGAGACACAATTTTAAAACTGGATGGAAAAGGTTGGTGCTCAGGCTGGGGAACCGTAAGTGTCGCAGTGTTACTGGGGAACCGTAAGTGTCGCAGTGTTACTGGGGAACCGTAAGTGTCGCAGTGTTACTGGGGAACCGTAAGTGTCGCAGCGGTTACTGGGGAACCGTAAGTGTCGCAGTGTTACAGGGGAACCGTAAGTGTCGCAGTGTTACAGGGGAACCGTAAGTGTCGCAGTGTTACTGGGGAACCGTAAGTGTCGCAGTGTTACAGGGGAACCGTAAGTGTCGCAGCGGTTACTGGGGAACCGTAAGTGTCGCAGTGTTACAGGGGAACCGTAAGTGTCGCAGTGTTACTGGGGAACCGTAAGTGTCGCAGTGTTACAGGGGAACCGTAAGTGTCGCAGCGGTTACTGGGGAACCGTAAGTGTCGCAGTGTTACAGGGGAACCGTAAGTGTCGCAGCGGTTACTGGGGAACCATAAGTGTCGCAGTGTTACTGGGGAACCGTAAGTGTCGCAGTGTTACAGGGGAACCGTAAGTGTCGCAGCGGTTACTGGGGAACCGTAAGTGTCGCAGTGTTACTGGGGAACCGTAAGTGTCACAGCGGTTCCCGAGTAAGTGAAGAAGGTGGGTGACCGGGGTGGGTGCAGTAGGAGGTCAATCGCTGGTGGTGCAAGGAATTTTGTAGCCCTGGGGTTATTGCTAGCTTTGGGAGCTAGCTTAACGGGTATGGGGAATCTCTATCTTGGTTTGGGGGGATCGATAGATTGGGCGCAGGCCTCTGCCCTGCTAAATTGGTTATTGTTGCGCTCATTTAGGCCTACAAAACAAGCTCAACAATGTTAAATTTAGATCCAGAGGCGTCCAGAAGATAAGTGAAAGTTTGATAGAATTATTCTTAAATTATTCTTAAGCAAACCATCTAATTGAGTGATATATAGCAAAATGAAAAAGATGTATGGCATAGAAGTCACATGTACAAATTTGCCAATGACACAAAGATAGGTGGCATTATAGGCTGTGCAGATAAAAGCATGAAATTGCGAAGACATATTGATAGATAAGGGGCTCAATTTTGCCCAAGCCCGTTTTCTGGCGTATTGTCAGAGTTACGCCCGTTCTTCGAGGTCAGAAAAGCGCCGGAAATAATTTGTTTCCCCGAAAGTTTCCCCGATCTCTAATGCGAATTTGGCGCCACGCAGCTTGTCCAATCGCCTCGGAGGTAGGAGCCTGCTGTCTGTGCCGAAAAACAATGCTGCAACTTCTGCGCATGCGCGGGGGGAAAAAAGTTAGGTTTTTAACCTCGTTCCAATGGACGCGCATGCTCAGTACAGCTCAGATTTGGCAAACGGCCATTTTTAAAGAGCCAGTAGTGTGTGTTACAAGTGCTGCGTGAGAGCATTGGAAAAATCGCAGCTGCAGCAGTACAAGATGCAAAGCAGTGCAAGAATTTCTTACAGGAAGCAGTGGAGGCACTAGTTACTGGGATTGAGAACAGATGGCAGGAGCTGGACACCAGCAGAGGTCACATAAAAGTTCCACCAAAAGAAATGAAGAAACACTGAAACCAAGTTGCAGAAGATTGTTATGCAGTGGTGAACACCACGAGATCTGCAGGCCAGTGTAAAAAGAAGTTGCAGGACCTTGGTCAAATAGTTAGTGTAAGTAATATTTTCATTTATTCAATGCAGTTATAAATGTGACCATCTGTATGTCCCACACAGCAGAATGACACCCTCTCTAAAAAGTTGCATTTTCATCTTTGCAGAGGAAAGTGGCACACAACAAATGGGAAAGAAATCGAACAGGAGGAGGCCCGGCAAATCTGCCCCCACTGACCCCCTTGGAAGAGAGGGTCGCTGCTTTGATGGGTCCTGCCTGGAAAAAAGCAACCACCACTGCACAAGCTGGGCCCACACTCGAGGGAGAGGGTAAGTCCTGCAAATTCATCGTGGCCCTTCAAATCAACCTGCTGCCTGGCCTGCGATGTGTGAGCCTACTCATGCCACCCTTCCTGTCCCCTCCTCTGCTGCTAACCATTTGATTGTTCTGTTATATTTTGAAGAATTGAGGCCAACTTTAGATGCAGACAAGCCAGAAGAGCAGAACATCTTCCAATCCATCCATGGCGGTGAGGGGGAGGGGATGGAGCTGGATGAAGCTCCAACTGTTGTACTGTCTTTGGAGGAGGTGCCGCTCATGGAGGTGAGAGCTCCTTCCATGATGAGTGGTTTGAGTGTTGGTGGGTCATTTCATGGTATCACACCTTCTGAGGTTGCGGTCACAGTGGTGTGGGGCAGCAAGGCACACCCAGGGCCCCAGCTTCCGAGGTTGCGGGTTCCAGTGGTGCGGTGTGAGCCACACCCATGGGGAGGAGGGGAAGGAGAGCTCGACAGCGCACTCCTGAGATGCAGGATCTAACAGAGGTGGTTCAGATGATGTCATTGAATGCGGAGAGCAGTGACCTTACGCGATCACTCCTGGACACCATCAGTGGGGCGAGTGACGAGGTGGCGGGACGTTCGGGAGAAATAACTATGCTTTCACGAGAAATGGGAACGATATCCGGACCATCAGTGAGGGAATAGTGGCCATATGGGAGGGAATGTCAGAGGTAATGCAAACCACGTCACTGGCCATGAGGGAGGGAATGTTGCAGGTCGTTGAGTCACTGTCAGGGCACATGAGGGACGGCATGTTAGAGATGGCTGCTGCAACATGCCCAGACCCTGCACCCATTGACAGTATCAACTGCCACTCCCACTCTAATCCCCACATCAGCCTCTGAAGAGCCCAAAGCCGGGCCTTCCAGCTTGCCACCTGGGCCCTCCAACTTGCCGCCTTGTGCTGACTCCACCGCCACCCCCCACTCCGCCCCACCCTTGAGGTGCGCAGTATCCGAGATGTTAGAAAGAATAAACTTGGTATCAAGCTCAGAAATACTGCACCACTGTCATCGAGCAGGGATGGTGGAATGTCCAAGTCCGAGCGCAGCGGGCAGTCTTAGATTAAAGGGATGAGAGATGGGCGCAGCCTTTCTTTGCAGCTGTTGTTGTTATTATTATTATTGTTACTTATGTAACTGTTCTCAAATAAAAAGTTTTTTGTAAGTTATGTAAATTTACAAGTTTAGAAGTGATCTTAAGTTTTTAAGTGATCTTAAAGAATGATCTTAAAGTAAATTTGATACAAGAATAATTTTATTAAAGTTAAGTTACTGTAAACTTTTGAATAAAATATATTTTACATTAAAACTGAACCATGTTCCATGAACACATCACAACATTATGGAACAGCTCCAAACAGTAAACATGTCCATGTGGAATAGTTGTCACTGACTTAAATTTAACCTTTGAAAGAAGCTCAAAACGGCAGGAAAGCAAGCAGCACAGGTTCGCAGTTGTATCTCTCCAGGTCTGTATGAATGGACCACACTCAAAGGTCTTGTGACTTCTCCTCTCTTCCCCCCTGTAATATATATAGCTCCACCAGAGTAATATATATAGCTCCACCTGTGGACTCCTGTGGCACTGCAGCCAGTGCAGTTTATAATAAAGAAGGGAACAGGTCACCTGACTGAGTTCCGGTATGATCTGCCATCTTAAGGCTGTGTCTGTTTCTGTAAGTTATTGAAAATATAACAATGGCGATGAAGATGGATTTATCGAAAAAAAAAAGCTGAAATTTTTGTTGGTGGAGGATTCAGCCAACCGACAGAGAGACTTTGAAAGCTTCTCTGTTTTGATTAACAGCTATAAATCCGAGGTAAGTTAATAACACATTTGTTTGAACTGCCAGAGTCCAGATGGCCACGCCTATGAGAATAATAGGGCATTTGGGGGAGTTTCAACGCGATCATGAAAGTTTTAGAGAGTATGTGGAGCGACTAGAAATGGTTTTCACCGCAAATAATATCATCGAATTCCCCAATGATGAAAACCATAACCGGGTGATATTGGAGCGAAAAAGGGCTATTTTCTTAACTGAAGCTGGGCCTGAGGTGTATGAAGCATTGAAAAATGTGCTTGTGTCTGCCAAGCCAAAGGACAAAACTCTTAAGCAGATTCTAGCACCACAGCCCTGAACCCCTGGAAATTGCTGCAAGATATCTTTTCGGAATACGAGATCAGTTAACCAAAGATAATATCAATGAGTATATTGAAGCATTAAAAAAGCTATCTATTCACTGTAATTTCGGAATCTTTCAGGACCAAGTATTGAGTGACTGCTTTGTTTATGGGATGAAAAATGATGTGATCAGAAGAAAGTTATTGACAACTCCTAACTTGACTTTTGATTTAGCTTGTCAGACAGCTATGTCAATGAACATGGCCGACCAATATTCCAGAGAATTTTATACTATTTTCAGTCATCAGACAACCGAGGTGAATAGACTGCAGGTTAAAAGTAAAAGGCAGTTGGGCCTCAAGGTCTCAGAAACTGGCAATGATAACAGAGCATTGAAGTCCTGCTACGTGTGCGGGAAGTGTATCCACCTCAAGCTCCTGACAGTCCGCGTTACGGAATTGGAGCTGAGCGTGGATTCACTCTGGAGCATCCACGATGCTGAGAATGACGTGAGTATCACGTGTAGTGAGTTGGTCTTACCGCAGGGAAAGGGTCCACAGCCAGATAGGGAATGGAAGACCAGCAGGAAGAGTAGTGCAAGGAAGGTAGTGCAGGGGTCCCCTGTGGTCATCCCCCTGCAAAACAGATACACCGTTTTGAGTACTGTTGAGGGGAATGACTCATCAGGGGAGGGCAGCAGCAGCCAAGTTCATGGCACCATGGCTGGCTCTGCTGCACAGGAGGGCAAGAAAAAGAGTGGGAGAGCAATAGTGATAGGGGATTCAATGGTGAGCGGAATAGATAGGCGTTTCTGCGGCTGCGACCGAGACTCCAGGATGGTATGTTGCCTCCCTGGTGCAAGGGTCAAGGATGTCTCGGAGCGGGTGCAGGACATTCTGAAATGGGAGGGAGAACAGCCAGTTGTCGTGGTGCACATTGGTACCAACGACATAGGTAAAAAAAGGGATGAGGTCCTACGAAACGAATTTAAGGAGCTAGGAGCTAAATTTAAAAAGTAGGACCTCAAAAGTAGTAATCTCGGGATTGCTACCAGTGCCACGTGATAGTCAGAGTAGGAATCGCAGGATAGCGCAGATGAATACGTGGCTTGAGCAGTGGTGCAGCAGGGAGGGATTCAAATTCCTGGGGCATTGGGACCGGTTCTGGGGGAGGTGGGACCAGTATAAACCGGACGGTCTGCACCTGGACAGGACCGGAACCAATGTCCTAGGGGGAGTGTTTGCTAGTGCTGTTAGGGAGGATTTAAACTAATATGGCAGGGGGATGGGAACCAATGCAGGGAGACAGAGGGAAACAAAAAGGAGGCAAAAGCAAAAGACAGAAAGGAGATGAGGAAAAGTGGAGGGCAGAGAAACCCAAGGCAAAGAACAAAAAGGGCCACTGTACAGCAAAATTCTAAAAGGACAAAGGGTGTTAAAAAAACAAGCCTGAAGGCTTTGTGTCTTAATGCAAGGAGTATCCGCAATAAGGTGGATGAATTAATTGTGCAAATAGATGTTAACAAATATGATGTGATTGGGATTACGGAGACGTGGCTCCAGGATGATCAGGGCTGGGAACTCAACATTCAGGGGTATTCAACATTCAGGAAGGATAGAATAAAAGGAAAAGGAGGTGGGGTAGCATTGCTGGTTAAAGAGGAGATTAATGCAATAGTTAGGAAAGACATTAGCTTGGATGATGTGGAATCTATATGGGTAGAGCTGCAGAACACCAAAGGGCAAAAAACGTTAGTAGGAGTTGTGTACAGACCTCCAAACAGTAATAGGGATGTTGGGGAGGGCATCAAACAGGAAATTAGGGGTGCATGCAATAAAGGTGTAGCAGTTATAATGGGTGACTTTAATATGCACATAGATTGGGCTAGCCAAACTGGAAGCAATACGGTGGAGGAGGATTACCTGGAGTGCATAAGGGATGGTTTTCTAGACCAATATGTTGAGGAACCAACTAGGGGGGAGGCTATCTTAGACTGGGTGTTGTGTAATGAGAGAGGATTAATTAGCAATCTCATTGTGCGAGGCCCCTTGGGGAAGAGTGACCATAATATGGTGGAATTCTGCATTAGGATGGAGAATGAAACAGTAAATTCAGAGACCATGGTCCAGAACTTAAAGAAGGGTAACTTTGAAGGTATGAGGCGTGAATTGGCTAGGATAGATTGGCGAATGATACTTAGGGGTTGACTGTGGATGGGCAATGGCAGACATTTAGAGACCGCATGGATGAATTACAACAATTGTACATTCCTGTTTGGCGTAAAAATAAAAAAGGGAAGGTGGCTCAACCGTGGCTATCTAGGGAAATCAGGGATAGTATTAAAGCCAAGGAAGTGGCATACAAATTGGCCAGAAATAGCAGCGAACCTGGGGACTGGGAGAAATTTAGAACTCAGCAGAGGAGGACAAAGGTTTGATTAGGGCAGGGAAAATGGAGTACGAGAAGAAGCTTGCAGGGAACATTAAGGCGGATTGCAAACGTTTCTATAGGTATGTAAAGAGAAAAAGGTTAGTAAAGACAAACGTAGGTCCCCTGCAGTCAGAATCAGGGGAAGTCATAACGGGGAACAAAGAAATGACAGACCAATTGAACAAGTACTTTGGTTCGGTATTCACTAAGGAGGATACAAACAACCTTCCGGATATAAAAGGGGTCAGAGGGTCTAGTAAGGAGGGGGAACTGAGGGAAATCTTTATTAGTCGGGAAATTGTGTTGGGGAAATTGATGGGATTGAAGGCCGATAAATCCCCAGGGCCTGATGGACTGCATCCCAGAGTACTTAAGGAGGTGGCCTTGGAAATAGCGGATGCATTGACAGTCATTTTCCAACATTCCATTGACTCTGGATCAGTTCCTATGGAGTGGAGGGTAGCCAATGTAACCCCACTTGTTAAAAAAGGAGGGAGAGAGAAAACAGGGAATTATAGACCGGTCAGCCTGACCTCAGTAGTGGGTAAAATGATGGAATTAATTATTAAGGATGTCATAGCAGTGCATCTGGAAAATGGTGACATGATAGGTCCAAGTCAGCATGGATATGTGAAAGGGAAATCATGCTTGACAAATCTTCTGGAATTTTTTGAGGATGTTTCCAGTAAAGTGGACAAAGGAGAACCAGTTGATGTGGTATATTTGGACTTTCAGAAGGCTTTCGACAAGGTCCCACACAAGAGATTAATGTGCAAAGTTAAAGCACATGGGATTGGGGGTAGTGTGCTGACGTGGATTGAGAACTGGTTGTCAGACAGGAAGCAAAGAGTAGGAGTAAACGGGTACTTTTCAGAATGGCAGGCAGTGACTAGTGGGGTGCCGCAAGGTTCTGTGCTGGGGCCCCAGCTGTTTACATTGTACATTAATGATTTAGACGAGGGGATTAAATGCAGTATCTCCAAATTTGCGGATGACACTAAGTTGGGTGGCAGTGTGAGCTGCGAGGAGGATGCTATTAGGCTGCAGAGTGACTTGGGTAGGTTAGGTGAGTGGGCAAATGCATGGCAGATGAAGTATAATGTGGATAAATGTGAGGTTATCCACTTTGGTGGTAAAAACAGAGAGACAGACTATTATCTGAATGGTGACAGATTAGGAAAAGGGAAGGTGCAACGAGACCTGGGTGTCATGGTACATCAGTCATTGAAGGTTAGCATGCAGGTACAGCAGGCGGTTAAGAAAGCAAATGGCATGTTGGCCTTCATAGCGAGGGGATTTGAATACAGGGACAGGGAGGTGTTGCTACAGTTGTACAGGGCCTTGGTGAGGCCACACCTGGAGTATTGTGTGCAGTTTTGGTCTCCTAACTTGAGGAAGGACATTCTTGCTATTGAGGGAGTGCAGCGAAGATTCACCAGACTGATTCCCGGGATGGCGGGACTGACCTATCAAGAAAGACTGGATCAACTGGGCTTGTATTCACTGGAGTTCAGAAGAATGAGAGGGGACCTCATGGAAACATTTAAAATTCTGACGGGATTCGACAGGTTAGATGCAGGAAGAATGTTCCCAATGTTGGGGAAGTCCAGAACCAGGGGTCACAGTCTGAGGATAAGGGGTAAGCCATTTAGGACCAAGATGAGGAGAAACTTCTTCACCCAGAGAGTGGTGAACCTGTGGAATTCTCTACCACAGAAAGTAGTTGAGGCCAATTCACTAAATATATTCAATAGGGGAGTTAGATGAAGTCCTTACTACTCGGGGGATCAAGGGTTATGGCGAGAAAGCAGGAAGGGGGTACTGAAGTTTCATGTTCAGCCATGAACTCATTGAATGGCGGTGCAGGCTAGAAGGGCTGAATGGCCTGCTCCTGCACCTATTTTCTATGTTTCTATGTTTCTATCAATGCCTGGGACGACACATTGCTCAAAGTTGTCCATATGTGAAGGCAGAGTGTTTCATCTGCAGGAAAACTGGGCATCTTGCGAAGGCATGCCAACTGAAGGGTAAACCAGCTTTCAAAGCTATGAGTCGAGATCCACAGAGACTAAATAGCATGGAAGAAAAACAACAGGACAAGGAGATGTTAGAGCTAAACATCATCAGGAGAACGAGATTAACTTACAGCGATTTGAAAAGTATCATAATCCACATAGATGTTGCAGGAACCAAGATACCCATGGAAATCGACACTGGTGCATCCGTGAGTGTAATACCAGAGTCGCTATACCTCGTCAAATTACGTGATTTCCAATTGGAGAAATCCAAGATAGAGCTGCGAGGCTACTCAGGAGAGAACATTCCTGTGGTAGGTCATATCACCATACCGGTGAAATACAAGGATCAATTTCAGAGCTTGACTCTATTAGTAGTGGCAGGAGACAAGCCTGCCTGACTAGAAAGAAACTGGTTGGGATCACTGAAGCTGGATTGGAGTGAGATTTTTTGTGTTGAAACGAGATTTGCATCAAAGGATGATGTCATCAAGAATTATCTGAAGGTGTTCTGCGAAACAGGTAGTCCGATCCAAGGCTTCAAGATGTCAGGGTACAGAAGGAAGCTAGATCGGTTCACTGCAAGCCACGTTCCGTACCATATGCACTCAAAGAGAAAGTTGAGCAAGAACTCAAAAGACTAAAGACTGAGAACATTATTTCTAAGATAGATTGATGTAATTGGGCTACACCCATTGTTGTTGTACCTAAGTCCGATGGTAAGGTAAGATTGTGTGGTGATTATAAAGTAACTGTAAACCAAGTTCTAGAGGGTAATGTCCCCAATACATTGCCAATACATTCCACCGTACCACCCTGCTTCAAATGGTGCAGCAGAGCACACTGTACAAATTGTAAAGTGCGCCCTCATCAAACAGATGTTGGATCCAAATCCAAAGAAATGACAGTTGTCATTGGACCACAAATTGGCTAATTTTCTAATTACATGCCGTAATACTCCTCACACAACTACTGGTAGAACACCAGCAAAGTTGTTTCTCAAACGACAGCCATGAACCAGATTCTCGTTGTTAAAACCAAACTTGGCACAGTCCGTAGAAGAGACACAATTAAATCAGAAAGAGAATCATGATAGAGGTAGAGTAAAAGAGAGAAGTGTGAAATTAAATCAGAAAGTGAGAGCGAAGAACCATCACCATAAATGGTTAACGTGGTTAGCAGGAAGAGTGGTGAAGATATGTGGTCCTCGCACATATTTGGTCAAGATGTTTGATCATGGACAGGCTAGGTTTGTTCACATTGATCATATTTTACCTACAGGTGTGGAAGTAGTTGAGGGTGGGAATGATTCAATTATTTCTGACTAATGAGATAGTTTTGATGCACCAGCAGCATAACCTACATCCAATGTACTGGAAACAAATCCAAGAGAAAGTCAGAATTTAAGTTGAGTCCGAGTCAGGCAGACAAACAGTTTGAAGTTAGAGAAAGTTCAAATGGAAATCAAGGGCATCCCTTGGAGGAAAACTTTCCTCAGGATCAGCCTTGAATGAGTTTAAATTCGGCACCATGTTTGGAAGGATCTGCTCGAGAGCGAAGGTATTCCCTTTGAAGCAGAAAACAAGTGGTTAAGCTTGATTTGTAAATATGGACAAATAAGTCCATATCTTTTATTATATATAACCATGCAAGTTATGTATGATGATTATTTTGTTATAATTACTTCTTCATTAAGGAGGGAGAAGTGTAATATATATAGATCCACCAGAGTAATATATATAGCTCCACCTGTGGATTCCTGTGGCACTACAGCCAGTGCTGTTTTTAATAAAGAAGGGAACAGGTCACCTGACTGAGTTCTGATATGTTCTGCCATCTTAAGGCTGTGTGTGTTTCTGTGAGTTACTGAAAATATAACACCCGCCTCCTTGAGTCTTGTGACTTCTGTCTCTCTCTCTCCCTCCCCCTCCCTGGGCTGCAAACCATCTGCTCGGCACTTCGCCCTCTCTCTCTCCCCCACCCACAGCTTGTTTTGTAGCTGAACCCCGAGCCGCTGTATCCAGGCGTGAGGCCGATTCTGCCGGCCAAACTCACGACCCTCCAGACCTTCTTCAAGATGTTCACTGATGACGTGTGAGTGAGTAAAGCATGAGAAAACTTCTGAAATCCAACAAATTTACACTTCTACATTGACAGGTAAAAAAAAGTTGAACTTTATTATTGATTTTGACAATGTTCTTGACTCCCTCCAAAATCTTCGATTACAAACAATGGCGTCTTTCAGCGCAGATTTGTGAATGTGTGCTGGTTTTCTTAGCTCACAAGAAGGTTTTTCGGGAGTGGCCAGATATGCCGACCTAAGAGAAAAAAATGTTGGCCAAACTGCGAACAATTGAAAAAACCGGCACAGACATGATGTCAAAATAAACTGTCCTAGATAAATCGCAACTAAGTCAGTTATGCCGGCGCAGATTGCAGGGAGAAGCTTTGAAAAAAATAAATATGCCAGAAAAAACGGCGTACGCCAAAAGAATGGCGCAAATGACCGGGTAAAATTGAGCCCATTAAGAGGAACAGATAGGGTAGATAGAGAGCTACTATTTCTGCTGGTTGGGGTTTTAGGACTAGGGGACATAGAGCTGGGAATTCCGCAACCCTCTGCTGGGCTTTTCGCCGGTATTTCGCTGTTTTCAGTGAAAAACGGTGTGGTGAGAAATTCCTTGAAGTGTTGCGCTGGTGGTTTTGAAATACCATTGGGGAGCGGGCCGCCGGCGTGCAAGACTGGAAAAAGTGCTTTTGCCTGATATATTGCTCAGCGGTGACCCGTAGATAGGACCAAAAAAAAACACTGAGGAAAAACCTCAGTGCAGCCCTTGGAACTCCGGTAGGTATGAAACCCTGCAAAAAAGGTAAGTTAAGTTTTTATTTTTAAATTCTTTTGCAACGATTCACTAGAAAAGGTTCTTGTGAATGTTTTGCGATTTTTTTTGTTTGTTTTTTGGAGAAAACAAATTGTGTTTTCCCCCCTCCCTAGGCCCAACTCGGAGTGGTAGCGGCCTTGGAGAAAAGTTGCAGAAAATTCACGGTTTGCACTGCGATTCCTCGTGCAACACTGATTTTTCCCGCTGGGCGCATTGTTTCCCATTTTTTCCCAAATGTTCGGCCTCGAAATCATAATGGAGTCATAGTGGTTTTTTTTGGCGGAAAAGGACCACTATGACCCAAAACCACATTTCCAGCCCGAATAGTCTAAAATATAGAACCAGATCTTTCAGAGGGTTGTAAGATTTGGCGAAAACATCGACAGCAAAAACTTAAAGTTTTGGATATTGCTTGGACACATTACTGCAGAGAGCAAACAGCACTGACGTGGGACAGGTCCAAACATGCCCCACAGGAATACACATCAGGTGGACAAGGAATCAACGGCAGGAATGGTTGATGGCCGTCTTTTGTCTTGCAATCAGTAAGACATTAAGTAAAGTGGCCGGGGTTTCAGGACATCGAAAGACAGAGGAAAGCTATTTGATCACAGACTCGTCGGAGCCACACATCAAGGTACAGCCCAGTTAACAAAGGAACAAGCCAGAGACTTGCTTTTGCTTTTGAGTTGGTCAGCCTCAGGGGATGGACAGTTGGACTTTTGGCGTGAGAAGAAGCATTTTTGCAAGTGTAAGAGAGGCAGTTTTGGCTGCCATCTCTCTCTCTCTCCCCTCTTCTGCGCCTGCTTGCTCCGTTCAATGCACAAGGACTGAGCACTCCATCTGGGACAGAGAGAAGAAACACCAGAGAACCTTGTTACTTCGACTGGGAAGCTGACCTTGAGACTGGACTTGAAGACCCAGAAGATACGCCTCATTGGGAGAAGCAGCGAGTAAGCCAGAGGGATAATTGGTGAGCATTTATCCCAGCCCACACATCTTTAAGACTACCGCATAGTGTGAAAGGGTGTCGTGTGTCCCAACCAAGCCTTAGGGGTTTTAGGGGGGAGGTTTTTGCAAGGATCATAAGCATATGCACCGTCTGTTGGACAGATTTCAGTGGTGCAATTTTGAATCCGAGCAAGGGTATTTTAGACGTGGGTACTTCGCGTTAGGGACCTGTTTAGATGGGCTAGACTGTGGGTTGTACTGTACTTGTTTGTATTACACTACCAGGGTGTGTTTTTACTGTGTGCAGGTATGTGCTTTAACGTGAATAAAAGCATTTGACAGTTGAGACCGAAAAGATCTGTCTATGAATGTATATTACTGTTCACGACTATAATTCCAGTGTTTAGAACTGTTGAAAGAGGGGTGATTCGAAACCACCAGGGCAAAACCACTTACAGAGATATTAGGAAACACTTCTACACACAAAGGGTGGTAGAAGTTTGGAACTCTCTTCCACAAACGGCAATTGATGCTAGATCAATTATTAACTTTAAATCTGAGATTGCTAGCTTTTTGTTAACTAAAGGTATTAAGGGATATGGGTCAAGGGCAGGTAAATGGAGTTAGGCTGCAGATCAGCCAGGATGTCATTGAATGGCAGAACAGGCTCGAGGGGCTCAATGGCCTACTCCTGTTCCTATGTTAATGCGTATTAAGATGAAGGAATATTTATAATAATACAACCACATATGTAAATTATCAGGACGGTTACAAGAAAAATGGCTCAGCTGGATGCAGACAAAAAATGACCAGAGCAGGCAATGAATAACTTTCTAAACTCACTTAATTTGAAATTGTGGATTTAATTGCTTATGTTACAGAGTTTTCTGCTAGCATGTGGAGGCTTTAACAAACTTGGCCTTTATTCAAGTCAAAACTAACCTGAAAGAACTGTAATTATAAACGAATGATTGCAAATGTTTTTTCAATTTAATATTAATAAGATTTGATGAATTAAGTTAATTGGGTTTTCATTTACTGCTGATCAGTAAATGCCTCAATACCACCTGTTATCATGTATTTCCATAACCATTATCATGATTTGTCATGTGCTTTACTGTTTTTTTGGAATTATATGAATATATTAAATGTGCTAATTTCTATTAATTATGTATTGAGCATAAGTGGGTGAAATCACACCATGTGATATTAGTGTAGGAGTTCTTAATGCATTCATATGAAAATCTTTTGTCTACTATTTTATTGGGATTTCTAATCCATGGTTAATAACTCTGTTAAAATAATGGACAAAAGGATTGTATACAAATGCATTAAGCATTCATATGCTTATATCATACAGTGCAACTTCTATCCTGGTGCCTAGTTACTGTAATGGCATTAATTGAAGGTTGCATTTACTTAAGCATTTAAGTTTAAGAACACTCCTGTTTGAAATACCCCAGCGTTGCAATATAATTATGAATAACTTAATTAAATAATTTTATCCTTCAACCATCCAGGATAAGCTTACTCATTTGGGTGCTGTAAAGATGCTGCTGTTGATAACAAGTATGCCTGTCACAGGAGACCTTGTTTTTTTGTGCCAGATTGACCAGGTTGCTGCTAAGAATGGCTCGGTTAATTTTCAGAGGCTGAACTTTTGGGAAAATGCAGTTAGGCCTGACCATTTTTGTGTTACAAGAAGATAACCCCACCAATCAGAAACACATCTAATTGTCTTTTGAACTAATGGTTCTCTCCAATTTAACAGCCTTTGGCTGGAAAATATTCTATTTGGTCCTATTATTATATACTGGCTTTGGAGGGGGTACAGAGACGATTCACTAGGCTGATTCCGGAGATGAGGGGGTTACCTTATGATGATAGATTGAGTAGACTGGGTCTTTACTCGTTGGAATTCAGAAGGATGAGGGGTGATCTTATAGAAACATTTAAAATCATGAAAGGGATAGACAAGATAGAGGCAGAGAGGTTGTTTCCACTGGTCGGGAGACTAGAACTAGGGGGCACAGCCTCAAAATACGGGGGGGCCAATTTAAAACCGAGTTGAGAAGGAATATCTTCTCCCAGAGGGTTGTGAATCTGTGGAATTCTCTACCCAAGGAAGCAGTTGAGGCTAGCTCATTGAATGTATTCAAGTCACAGATAGATAGATTTTTAACCAATAAGGGAATTAAGGGTCACGGGGAGCGGGCGGGTAAGTGGAGCTGAGTCCACGGCCAGATCAGCCATGATCTTGTTGAATGGTGGAGCAGGCTCGAGGGGCTAGATGGCCTACTCCTGTTCCTAATTCTTATGTTGTTATGTTCTTATTTCTTGACTCAAATCATGTGGCATTCGAACACTTTACCTTTGCAGTTTCCTGGATCAGATTCTGTCAATTCCACAGAAAGCTTTAGTACAAAAATTTGACACTTTTCCCACATTTTCCTCAGAAACCCATCTTTGATCAAATTTTCAATCAATAGAAATGTTTCTTCAAAAAAAAATCCCACTCCAGGGACTTGAGCACATAAATCAAGGCTGTTACCCAGTGCAGTGCTGAGAGAGTGCAGTGCTGAGAGAATGCTGCGCTGTCGGAGGTGCCATCTTGCAGATGAGACGTTAAACCGAGGTCCCGTCTGCTCTCTCAGGTGGACATAAAAGATCCCATGGCACTATTTTGAGGAAGAGCATGGGAGTTAACCCGGTGTCCTGGGCAATATTTATCCCTCAATCAACATAACAAACATATTATCTGGTCATTATCACATTGCTATTTGTGGGAGCTTGCTTTGGTGCCAATTGGCTGTCACGTTTCCCACATTACAACAGTGACTACACTTCACAAACAGTATTTCATTGGCTGTAAAGTGCTTTGAGATGTCCGGTGGGCATGAAAGACGCTATAGAATTGCAAGCCTTTCTTCTTTCTAATATAAATATCTTTTCATTGTGTATATCTCTCATACTTTGTTTTTCTTCCTCAAAATGCTTCATACTTATCCTCATTAAATTACATCTGAAATCTATTGTGCCATTCCACAAATCTGTTTAAATCTTTCTAAAGTCTTTTACAATCCTCTTCATTGTTTGCCAACCACCCTACTTTTGTGTTATCAGCACATATTTTTATCATATTTAAAATGGATCCAGCACCGACTCCTTGGGCACACTACCTCTAGCTCTTCTAACAGTCAGGGAGATATACCTCCTCAAGTTTAGCCATTTACTCTCACTTATGGGTGCTCCCAATTAGTTACCTGGGTAACTTAAAAGTGTTGTAACTATCTTCTCTGCATGTTCTCTCCTGTTGCAGTGATGCACAAATTGGAAAATGAGCAGCACTGATAGTTTCTCTTTACTGGGACCACTAATTTACTGTGACTGAATTAGCCAATTTCTGTTTCTATCAGATAGTATTCTTACTAGTATTTTGCAGATTGCATTGCACAATTCTGTCCATTTTACTGTGAAAACTGAAAGCCAATGGTTTTGGTCTTTATCAATGCTGATGGAAGTAATTAAAAGTAGCAAACAAGTTCTAGCAAGTTGGTAATTATCACAACAGTTTTGATCATGTGACAGGGTTAATTCATGTGTAAAGCACTGGCTTTGAATTGATTTCAGAGGCAACATCTATGAATGAATAATTCATTGGTGCTGAAGCTACAGGTATTTGTGGGATAATTACGAGATTTCACAGCGATCTATAAAATATGCTCATATATCCTTTAGATATCTCCTTCAGCCCACTCCTTACATAGAGGGCAACTTGTGTTTATGTAAGGATTAGTCTGCAGAACTGAGGAGAATATAGATATGAAATCGCGTGTTGCTTTCTCAGCAATCATTTCTATTCAAGGAAACTTGAGGATTTATCTTCTTGTCCTTTGTTGACCTGACTGCTTACTTATTTAATTATCTCTTCAGAAATGAGTCACTTTGAACTTGATGGTATTTTATCAGTTTCCCTGTAATGTTAAGACTATTAAACATAGCATAACATTTATATATCCTTTGTCTGCGATCAGTTAGCTGCTTTCAACTAAAGTGTTGGTCGGGACATTGCATTTAGTCGCAGTTCCCCTGAATTAGGGAGGGAACTATCAATCAGAGTTCCCACTTAAGATTGCTATCCAGTGACCCCTGCTGGAACATGAACACAAGTCATTGTTGGGTGAGTTCAGATTGGACAGAACTTTAATACCACAAGCTTGCCAACACTCAGGGTTCACACCTGAATTGCGGCCATTTGGATGAAGCACTGGAAAGCTAGTAGAGGCTGTGGAGCTACATTTGAGCAAAGAACCCTTCGGGTATTAAGACAAAATAGCATGAGATGGCACCCTCCAGGAGATCTCACAATGCTGTCTTCCAGAATGAAGTCATAACTTGTCTCCAAGGTCATACGGTAACTTCTTCATCTCACACAAAAGTGCCATTATTACCATGCTGTTAATGTTCCACAATTTTATTAATCCGACTATAAATCCTTAAAGTGCCTGTCAATGCTTGCATTTGATTTTTAAAAAAGAACGTAAAGGTTTCCCCTATGGTTCAGGAAGTTTACCAGTGAGTAGGTGAGCCACACAGACCAAGAACTAGCTGAGTAAGTAGCCGAGCCAAATGAACCAAAAAGACCTTGTCCCAGAGACACAGGGGGCAGGATGCGCGATACATGCACCTGTTCACGTGGGCACAGGGACCACATGGAATTGGCACTGGCAGCTCATTATAATGAGTCACAGGTGCAGCCAGCACTACCCACGCTTATTATTGGCTCCGTGCATGTTTGGGAGGAATGAGAAATCGGGCATCTTTTTAGGACGTAATTTAAAAGACAAATATTTTTCGCTTTTAAAAAATATTCCTTGATATACTTTATTGGTGCAGTTTTATTAATAAAGGTGAAAATGGGTTTAACACAGAAAATAAGCATTTTTAATCAGAGTGTCCAGTCGACCACCTGTGAGTAACCCAATTTTAAATAACTGACAATGACTTTTAAAAAACTATACCGAGCCATTTGCTCGTTATAGTGGGGTACAGTAGTCAGTTTCTTATTAAAGTCCCCCCAAAAATTCTAAAGCTTTTGAAAGGTGCCTATTAGTGTCCTGGGCCTGAAATTGCTGAAGTACTGCCACCATCTGTTTCTCGGCGGTATTCCGGCAGTACGAGGTTTTTTACCGCTGACATACCGCTAAGATCGAGGACCGCTAATTTGGTGACTTTTTTTCGAGCGGGAACAGTATGTAGCAGGCGCTGGCCGGCATTGTAGTCAAACAAAATTGACTTTTTTCTCGATCGCGAAAAGAATGTACTTCTGTGGTCATTTTTCCTGTGACTTTTTATAGCTAACAGTCTCTATTCTGAGGACTTCCAATGATTAGATTCAGCCCACTTGTGAAATTCATGCCAGTTTTCCATGTTCAACATTGGAGTGAAGAACAAGAGCCCAACAGTCAGCAAAATAACTGCAGTAACCGAGTAAAAATAACTTGAAGGGGAAATGATCAGTGTGGAATCATTTTGTAAATTCAACAGAGTGACAGGGAGAGTGGAGGGTGTGGAGGGAGTTGTTTAATTGTCGATTTGAGTGAAAGGGCCTTGAATGATAAATTTTAAACTGGATAAAGAAAGCAAAACAGAAAAAGAAATTCCAGTTTCTGAGGACGCTAGATACTAATCTTAAGTAGCCTTTCATCAAATGCTCCCGTTTCCAAAATGGCATCCATAACGTTCGCTTAAGATCGAGTAAAATCAGGTAAGACCTACTTTTTCAGGGCGGTATTTAGGTCCGGCGGTAAATGGATCTTAATGATGAAATTACCATTTTGGGCGGTATTTGGGCCTTAAACGATGGGCGAGCAGTATCGAATATCACCGGCAGTAAATGACTGATGAATTTTCCGCCCGCAATATTGTGGGCGGTATCTGGGCGATAAATTATTTTTTTGATGAAATTCGCATTTCTGGGCGGTAAATGGGCAGTAAACGGGCAGTAAATGGGTGGTAATATGATGAATTTTGGGCCCCGTGTGCCTAAAAAGAAACTTAATTTTAAAAGCCTCCTTGAAGGCCCGCAAATGGGCGCAATTAGCTGAAACTCACCATGGAGATTAATTCAATCTGGGGTGGAGGGGGTGTGGTGGAGTGGCCAGTTTATAGGTGGGGACAGATTATAACACGATGTTTTGTAACTAGCGCTAAAGATCACGGAAACTCGATTTGTGCTGGATGTAATTTGCGCTTATGACTCTGCAAACTTTTGCGCTGGTTTGGCAGATTTCAGGCAAATTGTGCAACCTGGCTGAAACACTTGCCCCAGTTCATATTTATTGTGGCTTCATCCTGAGTAAGGTATGATTCATTTATACATGCCCTTCACTGCACCAAATGTATCATCCTGTACACATTCGATCTAGTCTTACTAAAACCTCTAATCTGCAAGACTACAAGGACAATCCATTTATTGACAGCAATTCTACTAAATTTGAGGTTACAAGAAGAACATATTCTTCAGCTTGAGTGTTAAATAACTGATGAGAGAAAGGTTAAAGCTCTGCTTTGGGAATATAACTATGCAATAGCTGAACCATGTGGACAAGTGAGGTGCCAGATTCAATCCTTAGTCTGTTCTCGGTGTTGTGTATGCAATAACTGTTAGACGGAGTACTGTTTAACTCCAAGAGGTATAACTTGGCTCTGCTTTAAGTGACTAATATACAAAATAGCTGGCCTTTTATACTTAGGCTGCACACACGTGCGTGCAGTCCAATGGCCTCCAATAGTGACGCCATCTAGTGACTAGTGATCCCAAAAGTACATACATGACAATACCCCCCTCTGAGATATTAACCCAGTCTTTTACAAACTGAGATGGTCCGGTGTTTTATGCTCCCGGGTTGACCATCTCAATTCACCTCCAGCCTTGGGTGAGTGTTCAGAGTCTGTTGTGACTGGTGGCTGGGTGGCTGACCTGGTGGGAGTCGCAATGGCCATGTCAGGGATTGAAAGTCCATTTTCATTGAACATGTCAGTGATTGAAAGTTCCGATTCACTGATGACTACAGAGTCCTCTGATGACTGGGGGTAGGTTGGTTGGTCGTCGATTGTCTCTTCCTCCGACTGTTCCGGTTCGTCTGTGTGCCGCAGCTTTGTTTGATCCACATGTTTCCTGCATGTTTGCCCATTTTTGAGCTTGACCATAATTACTCTGTTGCCCTCCTTGGCCATGTCAGTACCAGCGATCCACTTGGGACCCTGACCATAATTCAGAACACATACAGGATCATTTACAGAAGTATTGCGTGACACAGCTGCGTGATCGTGATACCTTTGCTGATTTTGTCTTCTATATTCAACATGATTATTCAAGTGAAAATGTACAAGAGATCGATTGGTCTTAAGACCTCTCTTCATCATTAGTTCGGCAGGTGAGACCCCGGTAAGCTTGTCTGGTCTTGTCCTGTAACTAAGCAGTATGCATGACAGGCGGGTTACTCATTTCATACTCTGCTTTATGATTTAGACAGCACATTCTGCTTGCCCATTGGATGCAGGTTTGAACAGTGCTGACTTTACATGTTTGATACCATTGAGTTTCATGAACTCTTGAAACTCATGAATAGTGAAGCACGATCCGCTGTCGCTAACAACGATGTCAGGCAGACCATGTGTCGTGAACATGACACTGAGATTCTCAATGGTAGCTGTGGATGTGCTGGATGACATGGTTATACACTCTATCCACTTCGAATATGCATCCACCACAACTAAAAATATCTTCCCCAGGAATGGATCTGCAAAATCTATGTGGATCCTGAACCATGGTTTTGACGGCCACGACCACAGACTCAGCGGCGATTCCGCTGGTGCTTTGCTGAGCTGCATGCAAGTATTGCACTGATGCACACATGATTCCAGCTCAGAGTCAATTCCCGGCCACCATACATGTGACCTGGCTATGGTTTTCATCATTACAATGCTGGGATGTGTGCTATTTCTCTCTCCCTTTCTTGGGCATAACAATACGATTGCCCCACAGTATACAATCAGACTGAATAGACAGTCCGTCTTTGCGACGAATGTAATGTTTGGTCTCCTCGCACATTGCTTGGTTATGCAACTCTTCACCACCAATAAAATCGGGTCCTGGCTGGTCCAGGTCTTAACTTGTTGAGCCGTGACAGGGGGTTCCTTCACCCTCAAAAGCATCCATAACTAACAATAGGTCTGCCAGTTGTGGCGTTTCCACATCAAAGTATTGGCACAATTCTCGGTGCCAGGTCTATGGTGAATGACATAATCATAAGCGGATAATGTCAGCACCCACCTCTGAATGCGGAGTGAAGCATTGGTACTGATACATTTGTATTCGGAGAACTGTAAAATGAGCGGCTTGTGATCTGTCTCAAGTTCAAACCGAAGACCAAACAGGTACTAATGCATCTTTTTAACCCCATACACACAGGCTAGTGTTTCTTTCTCTACCAAGCTGTAGGCTCTTTCCGCTTTAGACAAACGTTTTGAAGCATACGTGACTGGTTGAAGTTTACCCGACTCATTAGCTTGTTGGAGCTCACAATCAATTCCATATGACAAAGCCAATACTAAACATTTAAATGGGTCATAATGTACCAGCAGCTTGTTAGAGCAAAGCAGATTAGTGGCTTTCTCAAAAGCTCTGTCTTGAAACGCACCCCACACCCAGTTGTCGCCTTTTCTTAGCAGCATTTGCAGTGGTTCTAATAGGGTGCTCAATGAGGTGTCCCTGCACCTTGCTACTGAATCCAACGAGGCGTGTACTGCATGACCTTTCTTTATTCCCAGGACCAAGAAGTGATGACCCTGTGTAGGACCTCCCTTTAAATACCTGAGTGCCCAGGTGAGGAGTGTCTCCTACACGTTCACCCCCTGTGGTCAAGGTGTGCACTTCCAGGACATATATACAGTGTACAGTGTGGTTGCATGAAGGTTACAGTTACATGAAGGTTACAGTTGTATGAAGGTTGCATACATGACATCACCTCCCCCCTCATGTCTTTTTGTGTCAAAGGTTAAGTCTTTCAGGTGGTTGACACTCTCTCGTGGAGCGCCGCAGTTGGGGCTCTGGTGGCTGAGTCTTGGCATGCATCTCTGTCACCTGAGGTGATTCCGGCCTGTCCGGGCTGGCTGCAGGGACTGTGCATGTTGGTGAATATCCTTGTTGCTCGTCCACTGGCAGTGGTGTGGGTAACATCTCATGCTCTTCCTCAAGTTCCTCGGTGTCTATACTGAACCTTTTCTTCACTTGGTCCGATTGTTTTCGGCATATCTTCCCATTGTTGAGTCTGACCATTGTGGCCTTATTCCCCTCCTTGCCAATTACGGTGCCCTCTTGGGTCCCAAAGCATGGTTAAGAACAAATACTGGGTCATCAATTTCTATACACCTCCCCCTTGCGTTTCGATAATGGCACTCGGTTTGGGACTGGCGCTTGCCCTCAACAATGTCTGAAAGGGCTGGATGAATGAGGGACAGCCACGTTTTAAGCGTGCGTTTCCTGAGTAGTTCCGCTGCCGGGACTCCCGTGAGTGAATGCGGGCAGGACCTGTAGGCCAGCAGGAGGCGCGATAGGCGGTGCTGAAGGGAGGGTCTTTGGATACGGAACATGCCCAAGTTTTATGACTTGGACCGCACGTTCTGCCTGGCCATTGGAAGCCAGCTTGAACAGTGCTGTTCGCATGTGTTCAATGCCATTACACGACATAAACTCCTGGAATTCATGGCTGGTGAAGCATGGGCCATTGTCGCTGACCAGAATATCTGGCAAGCCGTGGGTCGCGAAAACCATGCGCTGACTCTCCATTGTGATGGATGTCGTGCACGAATTTAATATGATGCACTCAATCCATTTCGAGTATGCATCGACAATGATCAGGAACATTTTTCCCATGAATGGGCCCGCGTAGTCTATGTGAATGCATGACCATGGCCTGGTGGGCCAGGGCCACAGACTGAGGGGAGCCTCCCTGGGGGCATTGCCCAGCTGGGCACACGTTGTACACCTGCGAACCCAGTGTTCCAGGTCTGAGTCAATTCCCGGCCACCATACATGTGGCCGGGCAATGACTTCCCTGATGAATGCCTCCCTTTCTTTCTGGGGCATGACTACCCGGCTGCCCCATAGTAGGCAGTCGGCTTGGATGGAGAGCTCATCCATCCGTCTGTGAAACGGTCTGACCTCCTCGGGGCACGCTCTGTGTGCAGGTGCCCAATCCCCAGTCAGAACACATTTCTTTATCATGGACAGGAGGGGGCCTCTGTTGGTCCAGATTTTGATCTGGCGGGCTATGATGGGGGAACCTGCAGTGTCAAAAGCCTTAACGGCCAAGACCATCTCAGCGCTTTGCTCCGACGCCCCCTCAGTGGTGGCCAGTGGGAGCCTGCTGCGCGCATCAGTGCAATTCTCGGTGCCTGGCCGGTGTCGGATGGTGTAGTCATACGCAGCCAGCGTGAGGGCCCATCGCTGTATGAGAGCTGACGCATTGGCATTGACAGCCTTGCTGTCAGACAACAGGGATGTTAACGGCTTGTGGTCCGTTACTAGCTCGAACCGCCTACCGAAAAGGTACTGGTGCATCTTTTACACACCGTAAACACAAGCAAGTGCTTCCTTTTCGACCATGCCGTATCCACGCTCTGCCTGGGAGAGCGACCTGGGGGCATAAACCACCGGTTGGAGTCGGCCATCATCATTACTCTGCTGCAACACGCACCCAACCCCGTAGGATGATGCATCACATGTTAAAACCAGTTTTTTACAGGGGTCGTACAAGGTCAACAGCTTGTTAGAACAAAGGAGGTTCTGTGCTCTATTGAAAGCCCATTCTTGACAGTCCTCCCAAAACCAATCACAACCTTTACGCAAGAGCACGTATAATGGCTCCAACAGTGTGCTTAAGTTCGGCAGAAAGTGCCCGAAATAGTTCAAAAGTCCCAGGAATGATCGCAACTCCGATGTGTTGCCGGGCCTGGGCGCCCGGCGGATCGCCTCCGTTTTAGCTTCAGTGGGCCGAATCCCGTCTGCGGCAACTCTCCTGCCCAAAAACTCGACCTTTGGGGCCAAAAACACACACTTGGGCTTTTTCAACCGCAAGCCTACCCAGTCCAGTCGGCGTAGCACCTCCCCCAAGTTTTGGAGTGTTCCTCGGTGTCTCGACCTGTTATTAGGATGTCGTCTTGGAATACGATCGTTCCAGGAATGGATTTAAGCAAGCTTTCCATGTTCCTCTGAAAGATAGCGGCCGCCGAATGAATGCCAAATGGACACCTGTTGTAGATAAATAGCCCCTTATGCGTCGTAATGGTGGTCAGAAGCTTGGATTCTTCAGCGAGTTCTTGAGTCATGTTGGCTGAAGTGAGGTCCAACTTGGTGAACTGCTTGCCACCTGCCAGCGTGGCAAAAAGGTCCTCTGCTCTCAGAAGCGGGTATTGGTCCTGTAGAGACACTCGGTTGATGGTGGCCTTGTAGTCGCCACAAATCCAGACTGAGCCATCCGCTTTGAGAATAGGAACGATGGGGCTTGCCCAGTCACTGAATTCAACTGCAGAGATTATGCCCTCTCTGAGCAGCCTCTCTAATTCACTTTCAATTTTCTCACGCATCACATACGGCACTACTCTTGTTTTGTGGTGCACTGGTCTGGCGTCCGGGGTAATGCGTATCACTACTTTGGTGCCCTTGAAAGTCCCGACACCTGGTTGTTACAGTGCCCCGAATTTCTGTAGGACCTGTGAGCATGAGCTTCGCTCCACAGATGAAATGGTGTGCACATCCCCTCATTTCCAGTTCATCTTGGCGAGCCAGCTCCTCCCCAAAAGTGCGGGGCTGTTTCCCGGGACAATCCAGAGTGGCAGCCGATTCTCTGACCCATTATGTGTTACCACCAAGTTTGCACTGCCCAGCACTGGTATGATCTCTTTGGTGTACGTCTGTTAGCTGCGAGTCAATGCGTTCCAGTTTTGGCCTGCTAGCTCTGTGTGGCCATAGTTTCTCAAATTGTTGGGCGCTCATAAGAGACTGGCTGGCTCCTGTGTCCAGCTCCATGCGCACTGGGATGCCATTCAATAAAACTTTCATCATCATGGGTGGCATTTTGATATATGAGCTGTGGACGTCAGCCACATGAACCCGCTGAACTTCAGCATCCATGGCTTTGCCCCAAGCATCATCCTGCATTGCAGACCCTCGTCTGGTTCCTCTGTCTCATAGATTAGCCTCGCTACAGCCTTCCTGCACATTCTGGCCAAGTGTCCACTGATGTTGCAATTCCTACAGATAAATTGCTGGAACCTGCAGTTTTTCGCAGTATGTCTGCCCCCACACCTCCAGCATGAGCTGAGGTTGTTGTTAACAAAAGGACTGTTACCAGGCATTCCTCTCTGATTGTCCTTTTGGTTGTTTCTAAGCACTCTGATAGTGGGTGTCAATGGTCCCATCACGGGACGCATTGTTCTTCAAGGTGGCGTGAATTGCCGATCCCCTTTCCATTGTCCCTGTTGCGGGCCCACCCTAGTGTTTGTTGCTGCCTGGCCGGTTTCAAAATGCCCTTGCCTGCCTGCGGGGTTCTAAGCCGCGTTCACAATGTTAACTCCCTGGTCCATCGCCACGTTGGAACCAGAGCTGCGTGCGTAAATTAGCTTGGTCTCCTCTTCCCCTGCCATGAAGGTCTGAACTATCAATGCCGCCCCTTCTAAAGTCAAGTCCTTGGTCTCTATGAGACTCCTGAAAATTCCGGCATGACTAATGCCCTCAATGAAGAAATCCCTTAACATCTCCCCCCTGCAGGCGTCTGTGAACTTACAGAGGCTGGCCAAGCACCGCGGGTCCGCAACGAAGTCCGAGATGTTTTGTCCATCCCGACGCCAGTGTGTGTAGAACCGGTGCCGGGCCATATGTACGCTACTCGCCGGTTTGAGATGCTTACTGATCAACTGGCTGAGCTCTTCGAAGGACTTGTCCGCCGGCTTCTTGGGTGTGAGCAGGTCTTTCATCAGCGCATACGTCTTTGGGTCACAGCTGGTCAGTAGATGCGCCCTCCGCTTGTCAGCCGCTGCCGCTCCCAGCCAGTCCTTCATGACGAAACTCTGCTGAAGTCTCTCAATGAAGTTGTCCCAGTTCTCACCCACACAGTAACGTTCCTTTGTGCTATCGGTAGCCATCCTCGTGGTTCGGTGATTCCCGTTTCGCATCGCCAAATGTGGTGTCCCTGCACCTTGCTACTGAATCACACGAGGCATGGACTGCAGACACGGTCACTGCTTGACCTTTCTTTATTCAAAGGACCAAGAAGTGATGACCCTGCGTGGGACCTCCCTTTAAATACCTGAGTGCCCAGGTGAGGAACGTCTCCTACAAGTTCACCCCCTGTGGTCAAGGTGTGCACTTCCAGGACATATATACAGTGTACAGTGTGGTTGCATGAAGGTTACAGTTACATGAAAGTTACAGTTGTATGAAGGTTGCATACATGTCACTCAATTTAGGTAGGAAGTTACCAAAGTAGTTGAGTAGACCCAGGAACGAATGCAGCTCCATCACATTCTGCGGCTTGGGTGCATTCTTGATGGCCTTGGTTTTCGCTGTCCGTGGGCCTGATGCCATCAGCAACAATTTTCCTCCCCAGGAATTTGACCTCTGGTGCCATGAAGACGCACTTTGAGCATTTCAGTCTGAGTCCCACTTTGTCCAGACGATGTAGAACCTCTTCCAGGTTGTTCAGATGTTCCTCGGAGTCACGACCTCTGATCAGGATGTCATCTTGGAACACGACAGTTCTGGGAACAGACTTCAAGTAGGCTCTCCATGTTCCTCTAAAATATTGCTGCAGCCCAGCGAATTCCAAAAGGACACCTATGATAGATAAACAGTCCTTTATGCCTGTTAATGCACGTAAGTCTCTTCGACATCTCGACCAGCTCCTGGGTCATGCAGGATGACATCAATTCCAGTTTGGTGAATGACTTCCGCCTGGCTAGCGTTGGAATCAAGTCATCAGCCTTCGGTAACGGGTACTGATCCTGTTTCGAAACCCTGTTGATCGTAGCCTTGTAGTCTCCACAGATTCTGACTGTGCCATCACTTTTCAGCACAGGAACAATGGGGCTGGCCCATTCATTAAATTCAACCGGTGATATGATCCCTTCATGCTGGAGTCTGTCCAGTTCGATTTCGACCTTCTCCCTCATCAAAAACAGAACTGCCCGAGCTTTATGATGGACGGGTCTTGCACCCTGTCATGCATCTTACATTATTATATATAACTGAATCCTAACATGCTATACATGACTGTAATAAGATATGACCTGTAACCACCAGCATACCTGACCACCAGAGGTGCACTTGCAAGAGACAGGTATATAAGGACAGGTCTCAGGCATGTGCAGCATTTCAGAGCTATGAAATAAAGGTGCAGGTCCAGAGTGACCTTGACTTCACTACATGCCTCGTGTGAATCTATACTGAGGGGACAGGACTTTACAGTGGCGACGAGTTACGGGATTACAGAATCCACAGAATGGCGAACAATGGATCAGATGAAAAGTACAATGCGAGAGTCAATTGGGAGGACTTTATAGAAAGGCTCCAGCAAAGCTTTGTAACCAAAGACTGGTTAGGCGATGATAAGGCAGACAAGAGAAGAGCCCATCTCTTGACCAGCTGTGGCTCGAAAACATACGCTTTAATGAAGGATCTGTTGGCACCCAAGAAACCAGCAAGCAAGTCGTTTGAAGAATTGAGCACACTGGTAAGAGACCACCTGAAGCCAGCGAGCAGCCTACACATGGCCAGACACAGGTTTTACAACTACAGACGCTGTGTGGGCCAGAGCATACCCGATTTTGTGGCGGAACTTCGGAGGTTGGCTAGTTTATGTGAGTTCTCCGATGAACTGAGGAGAGAAATGCTGAGAGACATTTTCATTGAAGGAATAGGCCACGCAGGCATATTCCGAAAGCTCATAGAGACCAAGAACCTGACCTTGGAGGCAGCAGCACTGGTTGCACAGACATTCTTGCTAAGGGAAGAAGAAACGAGGTTGATTTACAATGCAGGTACGACAACTAACGAAATATCGGAACAAGAAGTTCACAGCACTAAACAAGCTGCTACCCCCACACACAGACAAAACCAGGAGAACAGGCTCTCGACAGCAGGCAGAAGCCATCAAGGGCCACAGGAACGGCCGTTCACACATTATCAACTCACAATGCGCGCAATCAACTACAAACTGAGAGAAGCTCAAGAGAGATCAGCCAGATGCAGCTCATTCTTTGGGAACACTTTGAACAATGGAACAAGTCTCTGCTGGAGGTGTGAGGGTGGGCACTCTTCAAGGAGATGTCGATTTCAGCAGGCTGTTTGCAGAAATTGTGAATATACAGGGCATTTGGCCCGCATGCGCAAAAAAACAGCAGCTCGGCTGGTATACGAATCGGATGGGTCGGAAAGCGGACCAGAAGATGGTGGGGACAGTACCCGGGACACCGATGTACAGCGGGTCAACAAGATCAATAGCCGCTGCTCCTACAACAGGACGCCTCCTATAATGATGAGGGTCCTACTCAACAGGATACCTGTCAACATGGAGCTGGATACGGGAGCGAGTCAATCTCTCAGGGGCGCTCAACAATTTGAACAACTGTGGTCGCATAAAAGAGACAGACCAAAACTCACAAGGATCGACACCACACTAAGGACCTATACCAAAGAAATCATACCAGTCCTCGGCAGCGCCATGCTCTCTGTCATGAACTAGACAGGCTTCTGCGGGAAGGCATTATATCACCTGTGGAATTTAGCGACTGGGCAAGTCCCATCGTCCCAGTTATGAAACCTGATGGATCTGTATGAATCTGTGGGGACTACAAATCTGCCACAAACAGAGTCTCCCTACAGGACCAGTACCCGCTGCCCAGAGCGGAGGAATTATTTGCCACATTGGCTGGAGGTAAACTTTTCTCAAAATTAGATCTCACATCTGCTTATATGACGCAAGAATTGACCGAGGAATCCAAGCTACTCACCAGCATCAACACACATAGAGGCCTTTTCATGTACAATCGATGCCCATTCGGCATCAGGTCGGCAGCTGCCATATTCCAGCGCAACATGGAGAGTCTGCTCAAGTCCACCCTGGGGACGGTTGTATTTCAAGACGACATACTTATCACGGGCAGGGACACCGACTCCCATCTCCGTAGTTTGGAGGAAGTACTAAAGCGATTGGATCGGGTAGGCCTACGAGTCAAGAAATCCAAGTGCCTGTTTCTCGCAACCGAGGTTGAATTTTTGTGCAGAAGGATTGCCGCTGATGGAATCCGCCCAACAGAATCCAAAACAGAAGCAATTCGCCTGGCACCCAGGCCCCGGAATGCCTCAGAACTGCGCGCCTTTCTCGGGCTACTCAATTACTTTGGGAACTTGATGCAGAACTTAAGCACGCTGCTGGAGCCTCTCTATGTGCTACTCAGGAAGGGGTGCGATTGGTTTTGGGGGGTCGCCCAGGAACGTGCCTTCAATAAGGCACGGAACTTCTGTGTTCCAACAGTGTTTTGACTTTCTTTGATCCTGGTACAAAGCGAGTTCTCACTTGCGATGCGTCAGTGTATGGGATCGGGTGCATTTTACAACATGTCAATAGTGCGGGCAAATTACACCCCATAGCTTATGCCTCCAGGTCACTTTCGCGGGCGGAATGGTCGAGAAGGAGGCGCTCGCATACGTGTACGGTGTCAAAAAGATGCACCAATAACTTTTCGGGGCCAAGTTCGCATTAGAAACCGACCACAAGCCCCTCACATCCCTCCTATCCGAGAGCAAGGCAATAAACACCAACGCCTCGGCGCGAATTCAACGGTGGGCACTCATGCTGGCGTCCTACGACTATACCATAAGGCACAGACCAGGCACAGACAACTGTGCCGATGCACTCAGCAGGCTACCCCTGGCCACCACGGAAGAGTCTGATGAACAGGACTGTGAGATAGTCATGGCAATCAATGCCTTTGAGTCCACAGGTTCGCCCATGATGGCTCGTCAAATCAGAGCCTGGACGTCCAGCGACCCCACGTTATCCTTAGTAAAAAGATGTGTCATAACCGGTGACTGGGCACAGGCTCGTGATGCCTGCCCTGAGGAATTAAAACCCTTTCACAGGCACATGCATGAGCTATCACTACAAGCAGATTGCCTGATTTGGGGCAGCTGAGTAGTCATGCCTCTGCGAGGCAGAGAGCCATTTGTCCGGGAGCTCCACCGCGAGCACCCGGGGATCGTTCTCATGAAGGCCATATCCAGATCCCACGTCTGGTGGCCTGGTATTGACGCGGACTTGGAGCTCTGCGTCTGAAGGTGCACCATTTGTGCCCAACTCAGCAAACCCCCAGAGAGGCTCCCCTGAGCCCCTGGCCCTGACCTACCAAACCGTGGTCGCGGGTGCACGTAGATTATGCGGACCCATTCATGAACAAAATGTTCCTCGTAGTTGCAGAATGCATTTTCAAAGTGGATCGAATGCACCATTTTAAACTCGAGCACAACCTCCACCACTGTGGAGAGCCTCGCAACCATGTTTGCAACGCATGGAGTCCCTGACATATTGGTCAGTGACAATGGTCCATGCTTCACCAGCGCAGAATTCCAAGATTTTATAATTGACCACGGCATAAACAACGTCAAGACGGCACTGTTCAAGCCGGCCTCCAATGGCCAGGCGGAGAGAGCATTGCAAATCATTAAACAAGGCATGCTTAAAATCCAAGGACCCACGCTGCAGGGTCGCCTGTCGCGACTGCTGCTGGCATACAGATCTCGTCCGCACTCATTGACTGGGATCCCCCCCCGCGCAACTGTTGATGAAAAGGACTTTAAAAACAAGGCTCTCATTAATCCTCCCAGACATGCACGAAATTGTTGAGGCAAAGCGCCGTAAGCTGACTACCATGACAGAAATTCGAGGGGGAGATGGAATGAGATAGGGGACAAAGTGTTTGTACTAAACTATGGCAGCTGTGGCTCGAAAACATACGCTTTAATGAAAGATCTGCTGGCACCTGAGAAACCAGCAAGCAAGTCATTTGAAGAATTGAGCACACTGGTAAGAGACCACCTGAAGCCAACGAGCAGCCTACACATGGCCAGACACAGGTTCTACAACTACAGACGCTGTGTGGGCCAGAGCATACCCGACTTTGTGGCGGAACTTCGGAGGTTGGCTAGTTTATGTGAGTTCTCCGATGAACTGAGGAGAGAAATGCTGAGAGACATTTTCATTGAAGGAATAGGCCACACAGGCATATTCCGAAAGCTCATAGAGACCAAGAACCTGAACTTAGAGGCAGCAGCACTGGTTGCACAGACATTCTTGGTCGGGGAAGAAGAAACGAGGTTGATTTACAATGCAGGTACGACAACTGACGAAATATTGGAACAAGAAGTTCACAGCACTAAACAAGCTGCTACCCCCACACACAGACAAAACCGGGAGAACAGTCTCTCAACAGCAGGCAGTGGTGTCAGAAGCCATCAAGGGCCACAGGAACAGCCATTCATACCTCATCAACCCACAATGCGAGCAATCAACTACAAACTGAGAGAAGCTCAAGAGAGATCAGCCAGACGCAGCTCATTCTTTGCAAGCAGTCTGTGCTGGAGGTGTGGGGGTGGGCACTCATCAAGTGGATGTCGATTTCAGCAGGCTGTTTGCAGGAACTGTGAATATATAAGGCATTTGGCCCGTATGTGCAAAAAAACGGCAGCTCGGCTGGTATACGAATTGGATGGGTCGGAAAGCGGACCAAAAGATGGTGGGGACAGTACCCGGGACACCGATGTACAGCGGGTCAACAAGATCAATAGCCACTGCTCCTACAACAGGACGCCTCCTATAATGATGAGGGTCCTACTCAACAGGATACCTGTCAACATGGAGCTGGATATGGGAGCGAGTCAATCTCTCATGGGCGCTCAACAATTTGAACAACTGTGGCCGCATAAAAGAGACAGACCAAAAATCACAAGGGTCGACACCAAACTAAGGACCTATACCAAAGAAATTGTACCAGTCCTCGGCAGCGCCATGCTCTCTGCCACACACAAAGGGACAGTGAACCGACTTCCCCAGTGGATTGTCCCCGGAGACCCCCGAGCACTGCTGGGGAGAAGCTGGCTGGCAAAACTAAACTGGAAATGGGATGATGTCCATGCCATGTCATTAGAGGAACGTATATGATGCAAGAATTGACCGAGGAATCCAAGCTACTCACCACCATCAACACACATCGAGGCCTTTTCATGTACAATCAATGCCCATTCGGCATCAGGTCGGCAGCTGCCATATTCCAGCGCAACATGGAGAGTCTGCTCAAGTCCATCCTGGGGATGGTTGTATTTCAAGACGACATACTTATCACGGGCAGGAACACTGACTCCCATCTCCGTAATTTGGAGGAAGTACTAAAGCAGTTGGATCGGGTAGGCCTACGAGTCAAAAATCCAAGTGCCTGTTTCTCGCACCCGAGATTGAATTTTTGCGCAGAAGGATTGCCGCTGATGGAATCCGCCCAACAGAATCCAAAACAGAAGAAATTTGCCTGGCACCCAGGCCCTGGAATGTCTCAGAACTGCGTGCCTTTCTCGGGCGACTCAGTTACTTTGGGAACTTTATGCAGAACTTAAGCACGCTGCTGGAGCCTCTCCACGTGATACTCAGGAAGGGGTGCGATTGGTTTTTGGGGGACGCCCAGGAACGCGCCTTCAATAAGGCATGCAACCTTCTGTGTTCCAACAGTGTTTTGACTTTCTTTGATCCAGGTAAAAAGCTAGTTCTCACATGCGATGCGTCAGCGTGTGGGGTCGGGTGCGTTTTGCAAAAGTCAAGAGTGCGGGCAAATTACAACCCATAGCTTATGCCTCCAGGTCACTTTAGCGGGCGGAGCACGGGTACGGAATGGTAGAGAAGGAGATGCTCGCGTGCGTGTACGGTGTCAAAAAGATGCACCAATAACTTTTCGGGGCCAAGTTCGCGTTAGAAACTGACCACAAGCCCCTCATGTCCCTCCTATCTGAGAGCAAGCAATAAACGCCAACGCCTCGGCGCGAATTCAACGGTGGACACTCATGCTGGCGTCCTAGAACTATACCATAAGGCACAGACAACTGTGCCGACGCGCTCAGCAAGCTACCCCTGGCAACCATGGAAGGGTCTGATGAACAGGACTGTGAGATAGTCATGGCAATCAATGCCTTTGGTTCGCCCATGACGGCTTGCCAAATCATAGCCTGGACGGCCAGCGACCCCACGTTATCCTTAGTAAAAAGATGCGTCCTAACCAGTGACTGGGCAGAGGCTCGCGATGCCTGCCCCGAGGTATTAAAACTCTTTCACAGGCGCATGCATGAGCTATCACTACAAGCAGACTGCCTGATGTGGGGCAGCCGAGTAGTCATGCCTCTGCGAGGCAGAGAGGCATTTGTCCGGGAGCTCCACCGCGAGCACCCGGGGATCATTCTCATGAAGGCCATAGTCAGATCCCACATCTGGTGGCCTGGTATTGACGCAGACTTGGAGCTCTGCGTCCGAAGGTGCACCATTTGTGCCCAACTCAGCAATGCTACCAGGGAGGCTCCCCTGAGCCCCGGGCCTACCAAACCGTGGTCACGGGTGCACGTAGACTATGCGGTCCCATTCATGGGCAAAATGTTCCTCATAGTTGTAGATGCATTTTCAAAGTGGATCGAATGCAGCATTTTAAACTCGAGCACAACCTCCACCACTGTGGAGAGCCTCGCAATCATGTTTGCAACGCACGGAATCCCTGACATATTGATCAGTGACAATGGTCCATGCTTCACCAGCGCAGAATTCCAAGATTTTATAATTGACCACGGCATAAATCACGTCAAGACGGCACCGTTCAAGCCGGCCTCCAATGGCCTGGTGGAGAGAGCAGTGCAAATCTGTCGCGACTGCTGTTGGCATACAGATCTCATCCGCACTCATTGACTGGGATCCCCCCCGCGCAACTGTTGATGAAAAGGCTCTCATTAATCTTCCCAGACATGCACAAAATCATTGAGGCAAAGCGTCGTAAGCTGACTGAGTACATGACAGAAATTCGAGGGGGAGATGGAATGAGATAGGGGACAAAGTATTTGTAGGTCCCAAAAGGCTTGCAGGGACAGTAACGGCCAAGGAAGGAAACCGGCTACGGGTAGTACAAATGGACAATAGCAAAACCTGCCGGAGGCATGTAGACCAAGTCAAAACAGATTTACCAACAACACTGCGGAACCAGAGGCAGATTACAATGTGGAACTCGCACCACACCTGGTGGACAGACAGAGGGAAAAACCTGAGGAAAGGGCAATCCCAACAGACAGCCCAGGTGAGTCAACAACAATCACACCAATCGAAACAGACAGCCCAGGCGAGATACCAGCAACCACACCCAAAGAAAAACAGACACCAAGGCAAACAACTGAACCACAACTCAGACGCTCCACGCGAGAGCGTAGACCACCTGAGAGACTGAACCTATAAAGACAATAAGACCTTGGGGGAGGGTGATGTCATGTATCTTACATTATTATATATAACTGTATCCAAACATGCTTTTCATGACTGTAATAAGATATGACCTGTAACCACCAGCATACCTTACCACCAGGGGTGCACTTGCAAGAGACAGGTATATAAGAACAGGTCTCAGGCAAGTGCAGCATTCCAGAGCTGTAAAATAAAGGTGCAGGTCCAGAGTGACCTTGACTTCACTACATGCCTCATGTGAATCTGTACTGAGTGGACAGGACTTTACACATCCAAGTCCACGTGGATCTGCACCTTGGCTCCCGTGAAGTGGCTGATGCCTGGTTCAAACAGCGAGGGGAACTTGCTCAGTACTTTGGCACATGTATCTTTCACCGACGACAATGCCTTGATATCATTCCAATCACATCTTATTTTTTCAAGCCAGTTCCTGACGAACAGCGTTGAGCCATTGTCTGCGACAATCCATAGTGGTAACTCGTGAACCGCGCTGTCATATGACACTTTAATTGTGGCACTGCCAATCACCGTTATGAGTTCTTTGGTGTACGTGCGCAACTTGGCATTGACTGGACTCAGCCTGGGCCTCACAGCCTTAGTATTCCACAGCTTGTCGAATGCCCTCTGGCTCATTTTCGATTGACTCGCCCCTGTGTCCAGTTCCATCGATACCGGCACCCCATTAAATTTCACATTGATCATTATCGGTTTGCTCTTAGTTAGGAACGAGTACAGTCCATACCCTTCCTCCTCTGCTATCTAGGATTGCGTATCCGGATCCGCGCTAGTCTGACCGTCATCCTCCGCGTGGTGTGTCGTAGCACACTTGCTCATCTGCGGAGACTTGCGCTGGAGATGCCCCACTCTCAAACAGCCTTTGCAACTATATTGCTTAAATCAGCAATGCTGATGCCGGTGATTACAGATTACTGGGAAAGCGGGTTGTGGAGAGGACACAGAGAGGCTGCAAAGAGATTCAGATTGGTTTAGCGAATGGGCTAAGGTTTGGCAGATGGAATACAATGTCAGAAAGTGTGAGGTCATCCACCTTGGGGAAAAAAAACAGTAAAAGGGAATATTATTTGAATGGGGAGAAATTACAACATGCTGCGGTGCAGATGGACCTGGGGGTCCTTGTGCATGAATCCCAAAAAGTTAGTTTTCAGGTGCAGCAGGTAATCAGGAAGGCGAATGGAATGTTGGCCTTCATTGCGAGAGGAATGGAGTACAAAAGCAGGGAGGTCCTGCTGCAACTGTATAGGGTATTGGTGAGGCCTCACCTGGAGTACTGCGTGCAGTTTTGGTCACCTTACTTAAGGAAGGATATACTAGCTTTGGAGGGGGTACAGAGATGATTCACTCAGCTGATTCCAGAGATGAGGGGGTTACCTTATGATGATAGATTGAGTAGACTGGGTCTTTACTCGTTGGAGTTCAGAAGGATGAGGGGTGATCTTTTAGAAACATTTAAATTAATGAAAGGGATAGACAAGATAGAGGCAGAGAGGTTGTTTCCCCTGGTCGGGGAGACTAGAACTAGGGGGCACAGCCGCAAAATATGGGGGAGCCAATTTAAAACCGAGTTGAGAAGGAATTTCTTCTCCCAGAGGGTTGTGAATCTGTGGAATTCTCTGCCCAAGGAAGCAGTTGAGGCTAGCTCATTGAATGTATTCAAGTCAAAGATAGATAGATTTTTAACCAATATGGGAATTAAGGGTTACGGGGAGCGGGCGGGTAATTGGAGCTGAGTCCACGGCCAGATCAGCCATGATCTTGTTGAATGGCGGAGCAGGCTCGAGGGGCTAGATGGCCTACTCCTGTTCCAAATTCTTATGTTCTTATGTTCTTATGATTTCCCCAACAATACAAACACGGAGAAATCGGATGCATTCCCACTGGCGAACTTTGGGCAGCCACAGGTTTTGCGTATGCAGTCGGGTAGGCCCTGCCATGTGCCGCTCTGCCGAACGCCGAATCAATCATATTTACAGTACTTGCTGAGTTTCAATTTTTCACTGATAGCTGCTTTAGACTTCGACCCGTCGTCATGCATGACTGAGTTATCGTGATGGCCCTGTTCAAGTCCAACATCTCCACCGCCAGTAGTTTACGCAGGATCACCTCGTGGTTGATGCCGATTGCAAAGAAGTCCCGCAGCATGTCTGCCAACACAGCCCCGAACTTACACGGTCCTGCTAGACGTCTCAGGTCGGCAACGAATTCTGCCGCATTCTGGCCCTCTGAGCGAACGTGTGTATAAAATCTGTTTCTCGAGGTGATGATGCCTTCGTCTGCCTTAAGTTGGTCCTGTACCAGTTACACAATTCTTCAAATGTCTTCTCTGTTGGACTCACAGGCAGGAGTAGATTCTTTATCACACCATAAATTTTTGGACCGCAAACCGGGAGGAACACCGCCCGGCGCCGATCTGCATTGCCAACTTCCTCCATTTTGTTGGCCACGAAGAACTGATTCAAATGGCTCACAAAGTCTTCCGAGTCAACGACCAAGGTTGGGGTGATCTTGGACCTGGCCTGGAGGTGGTGTAGGTTAAACAGCATCCCACTGGTTCTGTAGTTTAGTTCCACTCCAGCGGGGAGCTTGTTGACTGCGAGGTGGAGCATGGCAGCAAGGAAGATTGAGAAGAGGGTTGGAGCGATGACGCAGCCCTGTTTGACCCCGGTCCGGACGTAGATTGGGTCTGTAATGGATCCGTTGTTAAGGATCATGGCCTGCAGGTCGTCGTGGAGCAGGCAAAGGATGTTGCCAAAATGGAGGAGGACGCTCCATAGACCCTCACGGTTGACAGTGTCAAAGGCCTTTGTAAGGTTGAAAAAGGCCATGTATAAGGGCTGGCGCTGCTCCCTGCATTTTTCCTGCAGCTGTTGCGCTGCAAAGGCCATGTCCGTTGTGCCCCGTAGGGGACAAAATCTGCACTGTGACTCCGGATGGAGCTCCTCGGCCACAAGGAGAAGATGGTTGAGCAGAACTTTAGCAACAACTTTCCCAGTGGCTAATAGCAGGGAGATTCCCCTGTAATTGCCACAGTGGGACTTGTCCCCTTTTTTAAAGATGGTCACGATCATTGCATCACTGAGATCTCCCGGCATGCCCTCCTCCCTCCATCAGTGCGTACGCCCCAACACTCGATGCAACGGATGAGACCAAAGAGGGTTTTTATCCAACCTCGAAACATCTCTGTCCCACATTCCCGCGGATGACAAATTGATCCTCCAAGGTGACTTCAACACCAGGGTCGGCAAAGACACAGCCCTCTGGGTGTCATGTATCTTACATTATTATATATAACTGTATCCTAACATGCTATACATGACTGTAATAAGATATGACCTGTAACCACCAGCACATTTTACCACCAGGGGTGCACCTGCAAGAGACAGGTATAAAAGGACAGGTCTCAGGCAAGTGCAGCATTCCAGAGCTGTGAAATAAAGGTGCACGCCCAGAGTGACCTTGACTTCACTACATGCCTCGTGTGAATCTGTACTGAGGGGACAGGACTTTACAGTGGCGACGGGTTACGGGATTACAGAATCAACAGAATGGCGAACAACGGATCAGATGAAAAGTACAATGCTGGAGACAATTGGGAGGACTTTATAGAAAGGATCCAGCAAAGCTTTGTAACCAAAGACTGGTTAGGAGATGACAAACAGGCATCTCAATGTAGCTCGCCAGATTCAAAGTGGATCGAATGCACCATTTTAAACTCGAGCACAACCTCCACCACTGTGGAGAGCCTCGCAATCATGTTTGCAACGCAAGGAATCCCTGACATATTGATCAGTGACAATGGTCCATGCTTCACCAGCGCAGAATTCCAAGATTTTATAATTGACCACGGCATAAATCACGTCAAGACGGCACCGTTCAAGCCGGCCTCCAATGGCCTGGTGGAGAGAGCAGTGCAAATCTGTCGCGACTGCTGTTGGCATACAGATCTCATCTGCACTCATTAACTGGGATCCCCCCCGCGCAACTGTTGATGAAAAGGCTCTCATTAATCTTCCCAGACATGCACAAAATCGTTGAGGCAAAGCGCCGTAAGCTGACTGAGTACATGACAGAAATTCGAGGGGGAGATGGAATGAGATAGGGGACAAAGTGTTTGTAGGTCCCAAAAGGCTTGCAGGGACAGTAACGGGCAAGGAAGGAAACCGGCTACGGGTAGTACAAATGGACAATGGCAAAACCTGCCGGAGGCATGTAGACCAAGTCAAAAGCAGATTTACCAACAACACTGCGGAACCAGAGGCAGACTACAATATGGAACTCGCACCACACCTGGTGGACAGACAGAGGGAATAACCTGAGGAAAAGGCAATCCCAACAGACAGCCCAGGTGAGTCAACAACAATCACACCAATCGAAACAGACAGCCCAGGCGAGATACCAGCAACCACACCCAAAGGAAAACAGACACCAAGGCAAACAACTGAACCACAACTCAGACGCTCCACGCGAGAGCATAGACCACCTGAGAGACTGAACCTATAAAGACAATACGACCTTGGGGGAGGGTGATGTCATGTATCTTACATTATTATATATAACTGTATCCTAACATGCTATACATGACTGTAATAAGATATGACCTGTAACCACCAGCACACCTTACCACCAGGGGTGCACTTGCAAGAGGCAGGTATATAAGAACAGGTCTCAGGCAAGTGCAGCATTCCAGAGCTGTGAAATAATGGTGCACGCCCAGAATGACCTTGACTTCACTACATGCCTCGTGTGAATCTGTACTGAGGGGACAGGACTTTACACTGGGGAGGCGCGATTGGCAGAGAGGGGTTAGGGAAAGTCATCTCCAGCAGTACCCTACTCCTGACAAAATATCTAGAGCATGAACTTCTCATCACCAACACCCTGTTCCGCCAGAGGGACAAATACAAGGCATCGTGGCAACACCCTTGCTCCAAACACTGGCACCTGTTCGACTATGTCATCGTCCGAGCCAGGGATTGCAAGAATGTGTGCATCACTCGCTCCATGACAAGAGCTGACGACTGCATCAGTTCTTGGGGCAATGGAAGAGCGAAGACCCTCTCAAGCTAAGTCTTGAGTTATTTTCGAATATTAATCTAGGCTGCTGCCACCCTGGGCCCCCACTATCCGCGATCGAGACCCCCACCCCCGCATCTTACCTTGCGGACGGCAGCCCCAGTCTGATTTCCAGTCTTCAATCTGGCGAGCTACATTGAGATGCCTGTTTGTCATCCTGAAGCTTGGCTGGCAAATATAAATGAAGCCGGAGCCGCAAAATCACTGGGCCCACTTTGTCGTTGGAATGGGCAGCCAATCAGCGCACTCAGCTAGTTGGTCAGCCAAAAGTCAAAATCTACCCTTATCTCTCTAGCTAAAAGAGGGTAAAAATCAGCCAGGATTCCTGTTCCTCTCTGTTTTCCAGCAATACCTGCTAGAGGTGCATCTGTATAGATACCCTGGTGAGAACAGGTTTGGGCTCACGGTAATGAGTTGCTGCAACTATCCTGTTGATATTCATCGTAAAGTCTCACCTATGAAGAATAATCAATTGGGGTCAAATACCAGAGGGCAATCAACACCCGTGGAGGAGTACTCCAGCAAGAGGTCAACATCTTTAGATGGGGAGAGAGAAAACAAGTGGGAATAGGAAAACAAAGAGTGCAACATTTCGAAGAAAATTAAAACGCCTCTTTCGAATATATGTAAGA
Organism: Pristiophorus japonicus; assembly: GCF_044704955.1. NCBI lineage: Eukaryota > Metazoa > Chordata > Chondrichthyes > Pristiophoridae > Pristiophorus > Pristiophorus japonicus. The sequence continues at coordinate 22,820,945 of NC_091982.1, forward strand.
TTTAGGAAAATATGTTCCTAAAAAACTTTGAACTAGACAAACATCTGCATAAATTTCTACTGAATGTACAAAGAGAAGAATGGTTCTTGTTTTACCTTAAAACAAATTGAAAATCTGTGAAACAAGGGGTTGGATTCTCCTCTGAATTAACATTTTGGAGTAGTTTTGTGGCACAAAGCAGAGTAAAGTGGGTTCTTAAAGGCCATCACCTCAAATCTTCAGTTGAAAGAATAATACTCTCAAAAAATTGCCAGTTGCCTTTAAGTTAGAAGCCCATTCTGCTGCATTCTAATGGTGTCAGAGACATGGCTAACCTCGTAAACTCACATCCCCCAACAATCTCCGCAAACCTGCTCCAAATAATTGTCTGCACTATATAATAAAGGTAGGAGCTGCAATAAGTATTCCCTGACATAGATATCATATTGAGATGGGCAATTTTTGTGCTGTTACTGAAGGTTGGTGTTATTTTGTCTGCGCAGCAATCTTTTTAGTACTTCAGAGTTTCAGTCAGAACTATTGCTGATAGTTTTACTTATCTCTGCTCAAAGTACAGCTTTGAATTGGGGACATGAATTTCCCATTGGCAATTACTCTCTTATGTTATGAAGAGGAGGAGGACAAGGACATGGAAGAGGCTAAATTAGAGGCTCTTAGAATGAGGCATCACAGTCTCTTGCCTACATGCAGAGTCTCATTCACCTAGGTGTATAGATCAAGAAGGTCTTACTTTGACTTTTCTCATCATCAATGCCTTAGAGGGCTTATCCTCCTAGAGAGTATATGGGGAGATATGTCTACTGCTGAATAAAGACCTGTAGCCCAATTCTACGAAGAGAATAGCATTGTCTGTACCATTGTCTCCGAAGAATCAGCTTCCAGCGGGAGTTGTGTACAGGCCACCAAACAGCAGTAGTGAGGTTGGGGACAGCATCAAACAAGAAATAAGGGATGTGTGCAATAAAGGTACAGCAGTTATCATGGGCGACTTTAATTTACATATAGATTGGGCTAACCAAGCTGGTAGCAATGCGGTAGAGGAGGATTTCCTGGAGTGTATTAGGGTTGATTTTCTTCACCAATATGTCGAGGAACCAACTAGAGAGCTGGCCATTCTAGACTGGGTGATGTGTAATGAGAAGGGACTAATTAGCAATCTTGTTGTGCGAGGCCTCTGGGGAAGAGTGACCATAATATGGTAGAATTCTTTATTAAGATGGAGAGTGACACAGTTAATTCAGAAACTAGGGTCCTAAACTTAAGGAAAGCTAACTTCGACGGCATGAGGCGTGAATTGGCTAGAATAGACTGGCAAATGATACTTCAAGGATTGATGGTGGATAGGCAATGGCAAACATTTATAGATCACATGGATGAATTTCAATAGTTGTACATCCCTGTCTGGAGTAAAAATAAAACAGGGAAGGTGGCTCAACCGTGGCTAACAAGGGAAATTAAGGATAGTGTTAGATCCAAAGAAGAGGCATATAAATTGGCCAGAAAAAGCAGCAAACCTGAGGACTGGGAGAAATTTAGAATTCAGCAGAGGAAGACAAAGGGTTTAATTAGGAGGGGGAAAATAGAGTACGAGAGGAAGCTTGCCAGGAACATAAAAACTGACTGCAAAAGCTTCTATAGATATGTGAAGAGAAAAAGATTAGTGAAGACAAATGTAGGTCCCTTACAGTCGGATTCAGGTGAATTAATAATGGGGAACAAAGAAATGGCAGACCAATTGAACAAATACTTTGGTGGTTCTGTCTTCATGAAGGAAGACACAAATGACCTTCTGGATGTACTCGGGGACCGAGGGTCTAGTGAGAAGGAGGAACTGAAGGACATCCTTATTAGGCGGGAAATTGTGTTGGGGAAATTGATGGGATTGAAGGCCGACAAATTCCCGGGGTCTGATAGTCTGCATCCCAGAGTACTTAAGGAGGTGGCCCTAAAAATAGTGGATGCATTGGTGATCATTTTCCAACAGTCTATCGACCCTGGATCAGTTCCTATGGACTGGTGGATAGCTAATGTAACACCACTTTTTAAGAAAGGAGGGAGAGAGAAAACTGGAAATTATAGACCAGTTAGCCTGACATCAGTAGTGGGGAAAATGTTGGAATCAATTATTAAGGATGAAATAGCAGCGCATTTGGAAAACAGTGACAGGATTGGTCCAAGTCAGCATGGATTTGTGAAAGGGAAATCATGCTTGACAAATTGTCTGGAATTTTTTGAGGATGTAACTTGTAGAGTGGACAAGGGAGAACCAGTGGATGTGATGTATTTGGACTTTCAAAAGGCCTTTGAAAGTTCCACATAAGAGATTGGTGTGCAAAGTCAAAGCACATGGTATTGGGGGTAATGTACTGGCGTGGATAGAGGATTGGTTGGCAGACAGGAAGCAGAGAGTTGGGATAAATGGGTCCTTTTCAGAATGGGAGGCACTGACTAATGGAGTGCCGCAGGGCTCAGTGCTGGGACCCCAGCTCTTTACAATATACATTAATGATTTAGATGAAAGAATTGAGTGTAATATCTCCAAGTTTGCAGATGACACTAAACTGGGTGGCGGTGTGAGCTGTGAGGAGGATGCTAAGAGGCTGCAGGGTGATTTGGACAGGTTAGGTGAGTGGGCAAATACATAGCAGATGTCGTATAATGTGGATAAATGTGAGGTTATCCACTTTGGTAGCAAAAACACAAAGGCAGAATATTATCTGAATGGTGGCAGATTAGGAAAAGGGGAGGTGCAACGAGACCTGGGTGTCATGGTTCATCAGTCATTGAAAGTTGGCATGCAGGTACAGCAGGCGGTGAAGAAGGCAAATGGCATGTTGGCCTTCATAGCTAGGGGATTTGAGTATAGGAGCAGGGAGGTCTTACTGCAGTTGTACAGGGCCACACCTGGAATATTGTGTTCAGTTTTCATCTCCTAATCTGAGGAAGGACGTTCTTGCTATTGAGGGAGTGCAGCAAAGGTTCACCAGACTGATTCCAGGGATGACTGGACTGACATATGAGGAGAAACTGGATCAACTGAGCCTTTATTCACTGGAGTTTAGAAGGATGAGAGGGGATCTCATAGAAACGTATAAGATTCTGACGGGACGGGACACGTTAGATGTAGGAAGAATGTTCCCGATGTTGGGGAAGTCCAGAACCAGGGGACATAGTCTTAGGATAAGGGGTAGGCCATTTAGGACTGAGATAGGGAGAAACTTCTTCACTCAGAGAGTTGTTAACCTGTGGAATTCCCTGCTGCAGAGAATCGTTGATGCCAGTTCATTGGATATATTCAAGAGGGAGTTAGATATGGCCCTTACGGCTGAAGGGATCAAGGGGTATGGAGAGAAAGCGGGAATGGGGTACTGAGGTGAATGATCAGCCATGATCATATTGAATGGTGGTGCAGGCTCGAAGGGCCGAATGGCCTACTCCTGCACCTATTTTCTATGTTTCTATGTTTCTATGTTTCTATATTTCTATGTTTCCATTACAGGGGCAATGAATGCTGAGCCCAAGTCTGACATTCCCTAATGTGCAGACATTGGAAGGAGCCTTAAGGAAGCAGGCCCATTACCACTCTCTGGAAAGACAGCAACACCTGCAACCACTTCTTAAACCCCATTGGTGCAGTGCGTGGGCTCAGAAAGTATTATATTCAAAGCATCTATGGCAGCAATGTTGATTGCCACTCCAGAAGCTATCAAAGTGATTAGAAACAGTTTCTAGCACTTTGATGGCACAGACATTTCCTGGGCTGTCAGCACCTCTAGGATGTTCTTGAGGTTGTGTGAAATTTCCTGCACTATGTTGTCGATGCAGGGTGATGGAGGCGGCTGCACCCCACCAACCAACCCACCTCCCCCACCCCCGTGCCCCCGCCTACATCACCCTCTTTTGAGGATTCCTGTCCTCATTGCCCAGAAGACCTCCACCGGTGCAACTGAGAATCTGCTGGTCTTCCAGCTGTTGACGTCCCTGAGGCTGCTGCAATGTCTACTGCTTTCCAGAGGCACCTGTACCCGCTTAAAGGGCTGTTGTTCTGAATTTCCTTCACTCCCAGTGATGGTAATGTGTTCCTTCTCACCCGGTGATGGAATATGAAATATATAATAGGGTATATGAAACTTTTCACTCAATGTTAAAAGAAGTTGAAAAAGTCTAGGATTGTGCATCTTGATGCCTTATGGAACATTCAGAGACTGAACTCCAAGTCATAGTCAACATCTTCACTGAGGCGTACGAAAGCATGGGCCTTACACTAAACATCCATGACAAGGACCCTCCACCAACCTGACCCCGCCACTCAGCACTGACCCCAGTCATCAAGATTCTCACATGGCCCTGGATAATGTGGACCATTTCCATACATCGGGAGCCTATTATCAGCAAGGACAGACATCGACAACACGGTTCAACACAGCCTGTGGCCGCCTGAGGAAGAGAATGTTCGAAGATCAGACCCTCAAATCTGGCACCAAGCTCATGGTCTACAGGATTATAGTGATACCCGCCCTCCTGCATGGCTCAGAGACATGGACCATAGTAGACATCTCAAATCGGTAGAGAAATACCACCAACGATGTCGCTGCAAGATCTTGCAAATCCGCTGGGAGGACAGACGCACCAACGTTGGTGTCCTCGATCAGGCCAACATCCCCAGCATCGAAACGCTGACCACACTGGACCAGCTCCGTTAGGCAGGCCACATTGTTCGCATGCCTGACACAAGACTCCCAAAGCAAGCGCTCTACTCGGAACTCCTACATGGCAAGCAAGCCGCAGGTGGGCAGAGGAAACGTTTCAAGGACACCCTCAAAGCCTCCTTGATAAAATGCAACATCCCCACCGACACCTGGGAATCCCTGGCCCAAGACCGCCCTAAGTGGACGAAGAGCATCCAGGAGGGCGCTAAGCACCTCGACTCTCATCGCCGAGAGCATGCAGAAAGCAAGTGCAGCCAGTGAAAGGTACGTGCGACAAACCAGACTTCCCACCCTTTCCTTCAACGACTGTCTGTCCCACCTGTGACAGAGACTGTAATTCCCGTATTGAACTGTTCAGTCACCTGAGAAATCACTTTTAGAGTGGAAGCAAATCTTCCTCGATTTCGAGGGACTGCCTATGATGATGATGACCTTATGGAAAATGTGACAGCCACAAATTTACTCATTTTTCCAAGTCATAGTATTGGAGAATGGGCGCATATTTAAATAGTGCTTGGCTAATCTCTATGTGCTCTTCCGCCTCAAATTCCTCAGTATTTTATTATTGTATATTAATTTCTCTTAACGAGAAATGTGAACTGAATTTGCTGATGAAGAACTTAGTTAATCTTGGGTTTTATGTGCAGGGAGGGAGTATATTTTAATTGCTGCAGCGAATCCACTATTTACTGTTGACAAGGTGTGATTAAAATGCTAAAGGGATAAATTTAACCCTGCCAGCCTGGTGGAATATGATTGGGTGGACAGTTAAAATCACTGGGAGATATGGTTGCTGACATCCCTCAGTCTTCCATTATAACTTGCTTTTCTGAGCAGGCAGGAAGAACACCCACTGGAAAATAGCAGATTCCTTCTTTAAATATTTTAACCAGTCAACCTAGCGGGAAAAAGAGTCATTGCCAGAAAAGACACAACCAGGTCTTCTGCCACGTGATATTTCACTGGCCAGCTACCACTTCCCACCAGTTTCAGGCGAGAAACTGATCGGGGTGTGGTGGGACATGCAGATGAAGCCCGAAATTTAAAATCGCCTCATGCAGCCGAGGTCACGCTGGTTTGCTGCCCGCCTCTGCCCCAGGCCACCCGAATCCTGCCCTGAGTTAACATCAGAGCTTTAAAGGAAGTAAAGTGAAGGACCTAAAAATCCTAAGAGCTGATTTTAACTTTCGGTGGTGGACAATAGCGGATTACCCGTCCGTTGTACATCCCGTCCGATCTTCCTTTTCAATGGCATCAAAGATTCTGCTGATCAGCAGTGTTTCTTGAGAATTCTCAATCTCCGTGTTGTCTTTTGCCTACCGTACCAGATGTGATTACTATATCTGAGGTAAAAACCGTTGAACTGCAAATGTCAGTTCTTCAGAGGATACAAGTACGAGGTTATACAAAATAGGCCTTCTCACCACAGCAGCCAGAGAACTGAGCTTGACCCAACTCAGTTTCATGTCTTCATTAATGACTGATGATCAAGACATGAGTGCACATTGACCTTGATATCAGCTGCACAGAATGGTTAACTATCTCTCTGCAAGACAAGAAGCAGCCAAATAACGGGCAGACGGATATAGACAGATTATCCTGGGAATGTTTCAAGAATGCTTTGGGATTGCTGAATCTTGTTTACTTGCTATGCTGATTATCCAAATACTTTCTTCAAATGTGAAACCAGAGAAAACAGATTCAAACCAATTGTGCAACATGTGCAGCAAAGCATGGAGGAAAAGATCCGGTCCAAGAAATTGGATTTACGTCAGCAACCACCGCAAAGTGGCTGGCGTGCATGAAATGTGCGCCCAAAGACGAGGGCCCAAGGCTCACTCCGAACTGGACCTTGAGCTGCATCTATATAAAACCGGTAAGCTGCAGACGCCAATCGGGCATCCCGAAGAAGCTCGCCGGTCGGGGGATACGGAATAGTTGGCCGTTCAGACGCAGAGCCGGTCCAGGAATTCCTGGGATGGGGAGGGAGGCAATCAGGAGGGAGTGGGGGAAGGGTAGGGTACATAGCAGGCTATCTGCAGTATTGTTGTGGAGCTAGGAGGAGCATACCTTGTCCTCCTGCTCTACATTTACTTAGGTCAAAAACTTTTTATCAGCGGTCTCCAGCCACCCTTTAAAGACCGCCTCAGACCCAGAAAAACTGAGCGGAACATGCTCTGCCAAATTCATGCTGGAATTTGCAGCTGGGCTCTTAAGCAAGTATCATGCCTGATTAGCATATCATGCCTGAAAATGGGTGCTCCAACTCTAAAGTTTTGCATTGGAGACCCTTTTCTTACCCCCAGCCACCATCTCCCTCCCCCCATCCCACAATCGCTACAGTTGTTTTTTTTTCATCATCGTTTTTGTAAAAGATGCACAGGTGGTTACAACATACAGGATTTTATCCTATTTACTATCGTAAAAAAGCTGTTGCTTCAGACACAAAATGGACAGTTGTTACCAATCAGTTAATTTATTCAAGCTATTAACATAATGCACATTTTATTATGTACCATTGTTCCATTTATCACATGCTTCCTTTTCTGGTTCCTTACTCCCATAATAATAATTTTACACTGATGTCCACATTTGAATTGTATCTGACCCTTATTCATCCAGTTAGCTAAAAGATTGACAGCCTTCTGAATCTGGTATGCTGTTTCTCATTATTTGTCCTGCGCCCTGCTTTAATGTCACCTGTAACTTTACAGTGCTTGTGCTTACAATACCTCTGTCCAAGTCATTAATATATATTAAAGATAGCAAAGGATCCAAGTCTGACCCCTGAAAGTACTTCACTTACAACTTCTCTACAGACATGTTTTTTAAAATTTCAACTTTTCTCTACTAAATAAATAATAAATGTGGAAGTTATTTTAAGCAACCAAGAAATTTTACCTGCAGCTGGTCTATACAGATGATTAAGAGTTTTACATCCTTTTGCCATTGATCTGCAGATTACACATATTTCAAATATCTCTCCCTCTGGGAAACACAGGGAGCTGAAACAAATGTGGAAAAATGTGCGGAAATGTTTTATTAAATTCCTGTGAGAATCAGACAGGAGCAATGTGAGTTTTTGCAGCACAGTGGTGTTTTTTCTCCCCGTCATGAAAAGCTAAAAAAAACAGATCACAAAGTGCATTGTGTACAGCATCTAATTGTCAACTCTCTATAGAATTTAACCTTTTGAACCTATAAATTACATTGTAATAATGACATTCGAACATTTAATTCATTCATATATACACAACAGTTAAAATGGTGGACAAATAATTCCGTATGAAAGCATTGGCCCTGAAATTTCGGCCTCCCTGGGTCCGTACAGAGTGTGTATGGACCCGGGAAGGCATCGGAATAGCCGATTTTTGGCGCGCAATGCACAAGCGTTGAAAACCAGCTTTTCCGATCTGTCAAGTTTCCGGCTTGACAGATTGCATGCATCTCGGGGAGAAGGACAGTCCCACAGCAGAGATTGGGTTATTTGCCCATCTCTTGCCCAGCGAATGTCCTTAAAACTCTTGCGCCTGATAAAAGCAGACCCATTACCTAGTTTTACCAGCGTAAGAGTTTAAAAACATATCAAAAACATATAAAAATAAAATTGAAAAATACATATTTATGTTAAAAACCCTGCCCACCCAGGTAATTTTATTTTAAATCATAATTAAAACTTTTTTAAAAATCGGCAAATATTTTCTTTTTCAAAAACATTTCTATCAACTTTAATTTCTATAATGTAATTATGTGAGGTGTTTTTTTTAATTGTTTTATGTAGTGTTTGGGTGTGTTTCTCTTTCATAGTAATAGGAGTTTTGGACTTACGTGATTGGATGTCCAGGCCCACGTGACTCCTACGGATGTCCCAACGTGCAGGCGCTCCGTTGCGCAAGATGAGGAGGCCTCGAATCCGGGATCTCTAGTGAGCATTCGACTAAAAGGTAAGTGCGCATCTTTTCTCCTATTTTTAGTCAAACGCCCACGGGAAGAAGAAACCGGGATTTCTGCACCATTACGTATTTACTATGCTAATATCACACATTGTCACTTTTAGGCTTCAGAATTCAATTTCATTTGGTGGTGCATTGGGCAGCAGGTTTGCATAATGGTCTTGTGTACTATTTTAACATAAGTCATTAACCCATTTATTCTACAGACAAAAAAATTCTACACAAACAAATTATGAAGTGGGATATTGGCAATGGAAATTAAATCTTTATGTGGTTAAAAAAAAACACCGAATTTGAACATATAATACTGTATCAAAATGATACAGGAGGGAATGTCAAAGTCGGATATGGTTAGAAATTAATAGATTTGTCATCATAGAAGTCAGCGAATTAATTAATCTGTGCACCATTGCCTGCCTGAGACAAGAGCTAAATTCAGCTATTGGCCCGATTTAAAATCCATGCCTTGCTGCAGCTCACCTGGAGAGATGGATGGAGATGGAGGGATGGAGTCACGCTCTCAGTGGTGGGGGAGGAGTGGCGGGGGCGGGGGCCTCAAATATGCCAGCATTGAGCTTCTCCTTCTTCTCCTGGGCCTACAAAAGTAGAAACTGTACATTTCTTGAGCTTTTATTTGAGCGACTTCCAAGGTCCCTTGACGGCCTACTGGTCAGGTCACTTAAGGCCTGGTGTGACTAGGTGGAGCAGGCATGGTGCAGGCTCCAGCCATTTGTGTCTGAATTTTGCATTTAGCATCCTACAATTGGTGTAGGACCCTTATTTGCATATTTATGGAGCCTAATACCTGTTTCATGCAGGTACCCTGGATGATTAAAAGTCACTCAAGCCAATATGGCATCCGGTGCAGTTCTGGTCCAGATCGGGCGAGACAGATCGTGACGTGAATTTTGGAGGGCTAATGCCCATTTTATACATGAAAAGTGAGTGGAAATAAGTTGAATTTCTTCTCCTTAATGTTCTTACCATCTGTGGTATATTCTCTATGACATCACAAACACATAGACTACAAGATGGCTCTTAACACAAGAACCTGTCATGTGACCTGTCACCTGATGCCTTTATTGTATTTACAGCAATATAATATAACTAATTCTGAGTGTGTATTTGCGGCACTGCTAAATTCATCAGGTTCTATTTTTAGGCAACCCTGGTAACCTCCTGAAATGAGCATATGTTTCATTTCATTTTTGAAACGATGGTCCTTGGACTGTTTCAAGAACCATTTGCTGAGGCCTTTACAACCATCGTTAGCCAGAAGTGCCGAGTGGATGATCCATATCGGCTTCCTCCTGACATTCCCACCATCACAGAAGCGAGTCTTCAGCCAATTCTATTCACTCCAAGTGATACCAAGAAGCGACTGAGCCCACTGGATACATCAAAGACTACAGGCCCCGACAACATCCCGGCTGTTGTGCTGAAGACTCGTGCCCCAGAACTAGCCGCGCCTCTAGCCAGGCTGTTCCAGTACAGCTACAACACTGGCATTTATCCGACAATGTGGAAAACTGCCCAAGTATGTTCTGTCCACAAAAAGCAGGACTTATTCAATCCAGCCAATTACCACCCCATCAATCATCAATCATCAGCAAAATGATGGAAAGAATTGTCGACAGTGCTATCAAGTGGCACTTACTCACCAATAACCTGCTCACCGATGCCCAGTCTAGGTTCCTCCAGGACCACTCAGCTCCAGACCTAATTACAGCTTGGTCCGAACATGGACAAAAGAGCTGAATTCCAGAGGTGAGGTGAGAGCGACTAACCTTGACATCAAGGCAGCATTTGACCTAGTGTAGCACTAAGGAGCCCTAGTGAAACTGACATCAATGGGAATCAGGGAGCAAACTCTCCACTGGCTGGAGTCATACCTAGCATAAAGAAAGATGGTTGTGGTGGTTGGAGGTCAATCATCACAGCCTCGGGACATCACTGCAGGAGTTCTTCAGGGCAGTGTCCTAGGCTCAATCATCTTCAGCTGCTTCATCAATGACCTTCTCTCCATCATAAGGTCAGAAGTGGGGAAATTCGCTGATGATTGCACAGTGTTCAGTGCCTTTCACAACTCCTCAGATAATGAAGCAGTCCATGCCCGCATGCAGCAAGACCTGGACGACATTCAGGTTTGGGCTGATAAGTGGCAAGTAATATTTGCGCCACACAAGTGCCGGGCAATGACTATCTCCAACAAGCCAGAGTCTAACCACCACCCCTTTACATTCAATGGCATTACCATCGCTGAATCCCACACCATCAACATGCTGGGGGGTCACCATTGAACAGAAACTTAATTGCACTAGCCACATAAACTGAAGAACAACAAGGCCTCAGGAGCTGATGGAATTCCCGCTGAAGGATTAAAGCATGGCGGAGAAGCGCAACTGGTGCAAATACATGAACTCATTTCTCTTATTTGGACCGAGAGAGCCTACTGCTGGGGGATCTTAGAGATGCTGTAATCATGACCATCTTCACGAAATGTGACAAGTTCGACTGCGGTAATTAGAGAGGAGTTTCCCTGCTGTCTGCCACAGGGAAAGTCATCACAAGAATCCACCTCAATCGTCTTCTCCCAGTGACAGAAGAGCTCCTCCTAGAGTCGCAATACGGATTTTATCAACTAAGGGGCACAATGGAAATGATCTACACCAAGTGTCAACTACAAGAGAAATGCAGGGAACAGCACCAACCTCTGTACATGGCCTTCTTTGACCTCACAAAGGCCTTTGACACTGTCAATGATGAGGGATTATGGAGTGTCCTCCTCAAATTCGGCTGCCCTCAAAAGTTCATCACCATCCTCCACCTGCCTCACGATGACATGCAAGCTGTGATCCTGACCAACGGATCCACCACAGACCCAATTCACGTACGGACTGGGGTCAAGCAAGGTTGCATCATCACACCAACGCTCTTCTCAATCTTCCTTGCTGCAATGCTCCATCTCACCCTCAGTAAACTTCCTGCTAGAGTGGAGCTAATCTACAGAACAAAAGGGAAATTGTTCAACCTCCGTCGCCTCCAGTCCAGATCCAAGCTCGTCCCATCCTCTGTCATTGAATTACAGTATGCAGACGACACTTGCGTCTGTGCTCACTCGGAAGTCGAACTCCAAACCATTGTCAACACCTTCACCGAAGCGTACGAGAGCATGGGCCTTACACTAAACATCCGTAAGACAAAGGTCCTCTACCAACCTGCCCCCGCCACACAGTACTTCACCCCCGATTATCAAAATCCACGACGAGGCCTTGGACAATGTGGACCATTTTCCATACCTCGGGAGCCTACTGTCAACAAAGGCAGACATCAACGACGCTGTCCCACACTGCCTTCAGTGTGCCAGTGCAGCCTTCAGTTGCCTGAGGAAGAGAGTGTTTGAAGACCAAGACTTCAAACCGGCATCAAGCTCATGTTCTACAGAGCAGTAGTGATACCCGCCCTCCTATATGCTTCAGAGACATGGACCATGTACAACAGGCACCTCAAAGCACTGGACAAGTACCACCAACGCTACCTCTGCAAGATCCTTCAAATCCATTGGCAGGATAGGCACACCAACTTCAGTGATCTCACTCAGGCCAACATCCCCAGCATCGAAGCATTGACCACGCTCGATCAGCTCCGATGGACAGGCCACATCGTCTGCATGCCCGATACTAGACTCCCAAAACATGCGCTCGACTCAGAGCTCCGACACGGCAAGCGAGTCCCAGGTGGGTGAAGGACACTCTGAAAGCTTCCTTGACAAAGTGCAACATCTCCACCGACACCTGGGAATCTCTGGCCCAAGACCGCTCAAAATGGAGGAGAAGCATCGATCCAGGAAGGCGTCAAACACCCCACGTCTCTTCGCCGGGAGCAAGCGGAAGCCAAGCGCAAACAGCGGAAGGAGCACACGACAACCCAAGCACCCCACCCACTCGTCCCTTCAAAAAGTGCAATGGGGGCTAAAATCATTATTGATGTCTCTGGTTGGAGTCTGGAATGATCCAGGTGCATAAATCTTTAACCCCACCGTTACCTTACCCACCACAGGAAGTGCTGTCCTCGACCTAAGACTGGGCTCCGTGCTGGAGCAAGTGGAAGAGCTCAGTAACTGTTTCCCTGCTTGTGCGTAGCAGCCGTACTCACTGCTCCTTGGTCAGGTTCAATTACGAGATTCTGTTTTTGGACGACCCACTGCCCATAATGCCTGCTGCGCTATCCTGCCCTTTGCCCTCTCCAAGCGGAGTCACCAGCTCTTATCTGCTGTTGCTGTCCCTCCTCGTGTGACAACCTCAAGAGGAACCCAAGCAGAATACCCTTGTTGCTGGATAATGCTGAAGCCAATGGTAGTAGAAAGCGCAGCATCTGCTGAAATCACTCTCCAAAATTAATGGACAGCCAAAAGACAGCCTTGATAACCAAAAAAAATGGCACAACAGTCCCCCCAGCAGCTTATAAAGCCTAGTCAGAGACTTACATTAAGGGAGATGAAGATCCCTTTGAATATCGCTGCTGCAGCCTCCCTCCTGTCTTTTGGCACCGTGTAAACTGGGAGAGGGTAGGAACTGCAGAATTTAGCGCGCCCAGACACCAATTTCACAAACGTGCCCTGATTCAGTCGCAGGACCTTTATTGACATATTTTAATGAGGCGAGCATTTGTTAGCAATTTCTGCCCCTTAGTACCTAATCCCCTGTGATACAGAGATTGCACGAGGGCCTATCTGTAATAAATATTAAACCTAGCTATTCATCCAGAACTTTACAATGAAAAAAAAGATGGTTTCAAAGTCAGATTTCCTAGTGTTATCCCAAGCCTGGGTGATGGTGATGACCTTGCTGAGGTACGGCTTCTCTGCAGCCAGCAGCTTACTTAAAATCGCCTTGTGGTTGACCCCGATCACGAAAATGTCACGCAGCATGTCTTCCAATGCAGGCCCAGATTTGCAAGGCCCTGCAAGACGTCTCAGGTTGGCAATAAATGCCGCTACGTCCTGGCCTTCTGGACGAACGTGCGTATAGAAGCAATGATTGGATATGAAGATTCCTTCCGTGGGCTTAAGGTATTCCCAAACTAGAGCACACAATTCTTTGTAATCCTTTTCTGTAAGAAGAGTGGGTGTGAGCAGATTCTTGCTGAGTGCATGGATCGTGGGGCCACAGACGGTGAGAAGAACTGCCCTGCGCTTCTCTGCATCCTCGTCTTTGTTTAGGTCGTTTGCCATGAAATACTGGTCAAGACGATCCGTGAAATCTCCCCAATCCTCTCCATCATTGAATCTCTCGAGAATTCCAACTGTACTCGATTGTGCTGTGCTCACCATACTTTTGCGTGGGTTCATGTTTTATTCGTCGCCAGTTGTGGTGTATGAAATGATACTGTGAGCTAGTGACCAGGTGTGACCTGGTCAGTCTTTAATGGCTTCCAGAAGTGAAGGTACAAAGGTGAAGTTCAGGTTATACACTGGGCCCAGCACGAGTGTACCTATGACCCTAGGACCTCCAACCATAGTTCCCCCTAGTGGTGGGCAGACCTTATGTATATACATTAAAGTTTTGGGCGCAAATTGAATTTCTCACCCAATATTTTTAGACATTAGGGAAAAATTCGGGTCGTTTGCGCCTCCTGCTAGCGTCTCCACATCTCCTCCAATTGTTCATTGTTCATCTTTATCGATTAAAAAGGTTACAGTAAATTAACTTTATCATCTGGAATTTTTGACAGGAACCACAAGACACCTCACTGCAAATAATGAAGATTAATAATTTTTACATCTGTGGCACCTTAACATTTAGAGGAATTATTAAACCAAGATTCTTTTTCTGTCTTTGAAGAAGAAAGTGAATTAGGATCTTTCAACAGAGTTTAAATTAGAAGACGATGCTCTGTCTTATGCTCTCATATTTCAAATGTTCATGTTTATTCAACTGCAACATCTAGTCAGAATCAGTGCAGAAACAAATTAAGGACCAGCAGTGAATTTGGCCCTTTACTGATCATTTCAATATTTAAAATGTAAAGGATTATGTCTTCAATTGGTTTTAACAGTGTCCATTGGTACCTATAAAGTCTTCTCTGCCGAATGGCTGCAAGAATTCAAAGTGAGTTGAGTAATGAATTTTTAATCCAGTTTCCAATCGGTGCAAAATCACAAAATAAACCTAGGTCCTTTTCAGAGATTGAGGTTAAAGCAAATTGCTGGGTCGGTGAAAAGAGAGCATTACCACTGAAGTGCTTGGGTGCTTGATGCTAATGAGAAAAAAATGTGGAAAAATGCTTTTAATTTCCCAGTGCTGACACTCCTTACAAAACTCAGATTACCTCTCTAGTGTGTGAAGCCATGCTACAAAGAAGCACAATTATTTCCACACATCAGGAGTCATGCAAATAGATGGCAACACATTTAACATTACTCTCTCGCCACACAATCTCATTACATATAGCATTTTTATCAAAACCTTCAGCAATCAGAATGTCAAACCTCCCACAAGATCAACTAGAGATGAGCAGAGGCATCCAGTCCTTCCAGCCTCTCTATAATTCTATGATCTATGTACCTGAATTTCCTGGTGGCAACTATTTGCAGACAGAGGCAGATCTCATGCGCTCATAGAGGTACACAATTAGAGCAGGTCACCCAGGAAACAGGAGGCTCAGGTGCACCTTAGGCCTGTGTGCCGAGAACAAGAGGAATTGTGAACAAGGGCGGGGGTGGGAGTGGGAGGGTGGGGAGGGGTGGTCACCATTGACCAGAGACTCAACTGGACCAGCCACAGATATGGTTACTAGAGCAGGTCAGAGGCAGGACATTCTGCACAGTGCCTCATCTCCTAACTCCCCAAAGCCTTTCCACCACTTACAAGGCACAATTTGGGCTGGAAAATTCGGTATCGCCCATTTTGAGGCGTTAATCCTGTTGGGGCGGTAACTGTAGCACCCTTTGAAAGTTTGCGCCTCCTTCCACCAAATTAGGTTTTTGCGCCCCAAGAGGGAAAGGGGAGCGACTTTAATTTTCATATTGATTGGTCAAATAAAATTGGCCAAGGAAGCCTTCAACCAGAGTTCCTTGAACAGTACATTGCGGAACCAAACAGGGAGCAGGCTATCCTGGATCCGGTACTGTGTAATGAGGCAGGAATAACAAATGATCTCATGGTAAAGGATCTTCTAGGAAAGAGTGATTATAGCATGGTTGAATTTCAAATTCAGTTGGAGGGTGAGAACGTTGGATCTTAAACCAGTGTCCTGACCTTAAATAAAGACAATTAAAAAAGGTATGAAGGCAGAGTTGGCTAAAGTGGACTGGGAAAATAGATTAAAGTATAAGATAGTTGATAAGCAGGGGCAGACTGTAAGGGATAAATTGTAGCAGACAGAAAGGTGATGAACAAATCAGTATTAGGTTTGAGAAATTGCCTATGTATGTAACACTTGCTTATGTAGGTACAGCACAAATGTATAATGCATTAAACTATATCCTTAACCTTAGTAAAACTTAAACAGCCGAAGTCAGCAGTTTTTGATTAGAAGACTCTGAGGACGAGATAAGGAAGCAAGTATTTTGGTACAGTTACCTAGGCGACGTGCAGACTGGGGTAGAAGGCAAATATTGGAACAACACAATGATGGGAGATGGACAGTTGCATACACCACTCAGAGCCAGTCTGATAAGAATCGACAAATCAATGTAACTCCACTGATAGCAATAGATCTATTGATGATTTTGTATGAGGGTCGCTCCTCTACAAAGGCTGTATAACTTGTACTCAAAATCTCATGTATTTCGAAGGTTCCACGACCTTACCTTGCATTGCTCGAAATAAAGTCGGTTATACTGAGGTTTTGTTTATTTACTTCCATGGTCGTTATACAGTGGGAGCTGGGCGAGGTGTTGATTATCTATATCAGTTAATCCACCCTGAGGAAGAGAAGCCTTCCTTTTACCCCAACAGACGGGCGAGGTGTCAATTACCTATATCAGGTAGTCCGCCCCGAGGGAAAGAAGCCTCCTTTTTACCCCTTCACAGACATTTAAGGAGATATTTCATAAATTTCAACAAAAATATATCCCAATGAGAAGCAAAGACTTTAAAAGAAGGGAATATCATCCATGGCTAACTAAAGAAGTAAAGGATGGTATCAAACTGAAAATAATAGCATACAAAGTGGCCAAGGTTAGTGGGAGACCAGAGGATTGGGAAATTTTTAAAAACCAGCAAAGGATGACTAAAAAAACAATAAAGAGGGAAGATAGATTATGAGAGTAATCTAGCAAAAAATATAAAAGCAGATAGTAAGAGCTTCTACAGGTAAATAAAAATGAAGAGAGTGGCTAAAATAATTGTTGGTCCCTTAGAGGATGAGACTGGGGAATTAATAATGGGGAACAGGGAAACGGCAGAGATTTTGAATACATATTTTGTATCGGTCTTCAAGGTAAAAGACATAAAAAACATCCCAATAATGGATAATCAAGGGGCTATAGGGAGGGAGGAACTTAAAACAATTACTATCACTAAAGAAAAAGTACTCGGTAAAATAATGGGACAAAATGAGGACAAATCCCCTGGACCCTTGCATCCAAGAGTCTTAAAAGAAGTGGCTGCAGAGATTGTGGATGCATTGGTTGTAATCTACCAAAATTCCCTGGTTTCTGGAAATGTCCCAGCAGATTGGAAAACTGCAAATGTAACGCCCCTATTTAAAAAAGGAGAATGCAGGCAACTATAGACCAGTTAGCCTAACATCTGTTGGGAAAATGCTGGCGTTCATTATTAAGGAAGCAGTAGCAGGACATTTAGAAAAGCATAATACAATCAAGCAGAGTCAGCATGGTTTTATGAAAGGGAAATCATGGTTAACAAATTTGCTGGAGTTTTTTGAGAATATAACGAGCAGGGTGGAAAAAGGGAAACCAATGGATGTGGTGTATCTGGATTTCCACAAGGCATTCGATAAGGTGCCACATAAAAGGTTACTGCACCAGATAAAAGCTCACGCGGTTGGGGGTAATATATTAGTATGGATAGAGGATTGGCTAACTTACAAAAAACAGAGAGTCGGGATAAATGGGTCATTTTCCAGTTGGCAAACGGTAACTAGTGGGGGCCACAGGGATCGGTGCTGGGGCTTGAACTATTTACAATTTATATTAATGACTTGGATGAAGGAACCGAGTCTAATGTAGCCAAGTTTGCTGATGATACAAAGATGGATGGGAAAGCAAGTTGTGAGGAGGACAGAAAGCATCTGCAAAGGGATATAGACAAGCTAAGTGAGTGGACAAACATTTGGCAGATGGAGTATAATGTGGGAAAGTATGAGGTTATCCACTTTGGCAGGAAAAATAAAAAAGCTAATTATTTTTTAAACGGAGAGAAATTACAAAATGCTGCAATACAGAGGGACACAAAAGGTTAATATGCAGGTACAGCAAGTAATCTGGAAGGCAAATGGAATGTTGGCCTTTATTGCAAGGGGGATGGAGTATAAAAGCAGAGAAATACTGCTGCAACTGTACAGGATAATGGTGAGACCACACGTGGAGTACTGTGTGCAGTTTTGGACTCCTTATTTTTGGAGGGATATACTTGAAGTGGAGATAGTACAGAGAAGGTTCACTCAGTTGGTTCCTGAGATGAGGGTGTTGACTTATGAAGAAAGCTTGGACAAATACTCATTGGAGTTTAGAAGAATGAGAGGGGATCTTATTGAAACATATAAGATACTGAGAGGGCTTGACAAGGTAGATGCAGAGAGGATTTTCTCGTGGGAGAATCTAAAGCTGGGGGACATAATTTAAGAAAGGGGGTCACTCATTTAGAACTGAGATGAGGAGGAATTTCTTCTCTCAGAAGGTCAAAAATCTGTGGATTTCTCTGCCACAGAGAGCTGTGGAGGCTGGGTCATTGAACATATTTAAGGTGGTGATAGACAGATTTTTGAATGACAAGGATTATGGGGAGCAGGCAGGGAAGTGGAGCTGAGCCCAAGATCAGATCAACCATGATCTTATAGAATGGCGGAGCAGGCTCGAGGGGCCAAATGTCCTACTCCTGCTCCTATTTCCTATGTTCCTATGAGGTGGCTACACCTAATTTTGTGAGCAGGCACTAGTGGGTCATTGCACGCTTACTGACATCATGATCTGATTTTGCACCACCGGAAAACCTGAACCAAATTTCCCGGCGGGGTGCTACAATCTGCACGGCCGGGCGTTAAGACAATTGAGATGCATTAACGCCCCTCCGGACTGCAAAATGAGGTATTACACAACAAAATTACTCGCCCAAGGAGTTCGATGGAATACTCTCCCCTTGCCTGGATCGGTGCAGCTGCAGCTGCATTCAAGAAGCTGACATCCAGGACAAAGCAATATCTTTGATCAGTAATTCTCCTGCTCGTTTAAACATCC
Organism: Pristiophorus japonicus; assembly: GCF_044704955.1. Taxonomy (NCBI): domain Eukaryota; kingdom Metazoa; phylum Chordata; class Chondrichthyes; family Pristiophoridae; genus Pristiophorus; species Pristiophorus japonicus. The sequence continues at coordinate 22,840,030 of NC_091982.1, forward strand.
ACCGCTTCCACCACCACTGTATTTTTTTTAAATTCATTCATGGGATGTGGGCGTCGCTGGCAAGGCCAGCATTTATTACCTTTGAGAAGGTGGTGGTGAGCCACCTTCTTGGATTGCTGCAGTCTGTGATACTTCTTTGTCGCAGTTTGGTACAATTGGGTGGCTTGTGAGGCCATTTCAGAGGGAGGTTAAGAGTCAACCACATTGCTGTGGGTCTGGAATCACATATAGGTAAGGTAAAGACCAGGTAAGGACAGCATATTTCCTTCCCTATGTGTACTATCCAAAGGATGCACTTCAGCAACTCATTAAGGCTTCTTCAGCAGAACCTCCCAAACCCACAACCTTTAGCATCCAAAAGCACAAAGGGCAGCAGGTGCATAACCTCGATGTTCCTCTTCATGTCACACACCATGCTGACTTGGACATATATCACCATACCTTCATCGTTGCTGGGTCAAAATCCTGGAACTCCCTCCCTAACAGCACTGTGAGAAAACCTTCACCACATAGACTGTAGTGATTCAAGATGAAGGCCCACCATCATCTTCTCAAGACAACTAGGAATGGGCAATACATTCTGGCATTATCAGTGATGCCCACATCCCAATATAGAATTTTTTAAAAGTATTTTGGGAGAACTGTAGGCATCTTTGAAATAGAAACTTTTAAATCATTCCAGCAACTGAAGGGTAGGTTTCTATATTGACAATAAGTCCTTTTAGAAATATCTGCAATACATCACTTTATTCCTCAAGTAAATTCCTTCAAGACACCTTTCACCTTGCTAAATCAATCTCCATATAAAAGACACAAACCTCAAGGATAAATTGATTTTAAGCATTTATTCTTAATGTTTGCAGATAACAGATCTTTATTCAGAATGTTTTGAGAAAGAGTGCTGGAATATTCCACTGAGATGAATCATGGACCACAATATGGTCTACAATCTACACAAAATATCTAGTTGTAACCATCTGTTATTTTTTAGATAACACACAGCTTCTTTAATACTGTTCTATTTAGTCATATGTAATAGATGCAATAGGAAACTGAGGAAATGTGCCAAGGTATAGCTGGGCCTAATTTCGCTAACTCTTATTAAGTATATAACCATAGTATGTATGTCATTAATACTGCACTAATGCAGCATCAATGACGGATCTTGGAAAACATAATGGGCCTGAACTTGCGGCGAATGCCTCTGAACCGCAATAAAACTATGCACCTACCCGATGGTCCTGGATCCATGTTGGCTTGCCCTCCTGGGCTCTACACATGGGCATGTGCAGAGACCCACGTATTCCAAGGGCACAGGCGGTTAGCAAGTGTCCCTGAGATCATGTGGGCCAGCCCAACCAATTAGAAACGAGATTCCCATGGTGCTTCTGGAGATTCCATTTATGTACAAAATCCACTTAAGCTTAATAGAAATCATCCAAAAAATACATTTTAACAACACTGAATTAAAAAATTATCATTACATGTTTAAAATGAATTAAAATACAATTAATTAAACATTTAAAACAAAAATGTAATTTCTGGAAAGATAAATGTAAACATTTTTCAAGGGGCCAAAAATAACACAAACTTACTTTACAAGTTTTTGAAGCTCAAAATGATTAAAATACTTTTATTTTAATAATAATTTTCACCCTTACGCTGGTAAAAGAAGGTCTTACATCTGTTTTTACCAGGCATAAAAGTTTCTTGGGCATTCGCTGGACAAATAGCCCAACTTGCCGCCAGCGAATGTACATTTCCCGGGGATGCGGAGGATCTATCTTGACAGATCACATGTTCTGGGTTTTCACGCATACGCAACGATGCATAAACCCAGAACTTGCGAGGCACTTACGGCCGCGTGTGCACCGCATATATGGTCATAGGTCCGGAAGATCTGGGCTGATGTAACCTTTCACACCAGTACTTTCATGTATGACATACTGTTGAGTAAACATTGCGGTTGGCACTCAAAAATGCTTCTCATGCACACATACCTGGCACTTGAAACGTCTTGCCTGTTGTTTGTCCATGCATTCACTCAAGCTGGGATGCAGGCTGAGCAATGGGGTCACTTTCTGTTCTTCCAAATGCTAAATGCTGTATATTTTTTAGAGTTTTAAAGGGGAAAGTTGCCCACAGTCATAGGGAAACAAGACGAACTGGCAAACTAGGGGAAACTCAATCAACATGAGGAGGCAGCCGTGCAAATAATTGTAGTGGAGTCAATTGAAGCTGTGAGCCGAGGAGAGCTTGGGAACTATGTACCAGCCCAGTATATTGTATACGGTTTTATTCATCTTCTTGCATGCCATTCAACCCCACTTTTTAAAAAAGGAGGGAGAGAGAAAACAGGGAATTATAGACCGGTCAGCCTGACATCGGTAGTGGGTAAAATGATGGAATCAATTATTAAGGATGTCATAGCAGTGCATTTGGAAAAAGGTGACATGATAGGTCCAAGTCAGCATGGATTTGTGAAAGGGAAATCATGCTTGACAAATCTTCTGGAATTTTTTGAGGATGTTTCCAGTAGAGTGGATAAGGGAGAACCAGTTGATGTGGTATATTTGGACTTTCAGAAGGCGTTCGACAAGGTCCCACACAAGAGATTGATGTGCAAAGTTAGAGCACATGGGATTGGGGGTAGTGTACTGACATGGATTGAGAACTGGTTGTCAGACAGGAAGCAAAGAGTAGGAGTAAATGGGTACTTTTCAGAATGGCAGGCAGTGACTAGTGGGGTACCGCAAGGTTCTGTGCTGGGGCCCCAGCTGTTTACACTGTACATTAATGATTTAGATGAGGGGATTAAATGTAGTATCTCCAAATTTGCAGATGACACTAAGTTGGGTGGCAGTGTGAGCTGCGAGGAGGATGCTGTGAGGCTGCAGAGCGACTTGGATAGGTTAGGTGAGTGGGCAAATGCATGGCAGATGAAGTATAATGTGGATAAATGTGAGGTTATCCACTTTGGTGGTAAAAACAGAGAGACAGACTATTATCTGAATGGTGACAGATTAGGAAAAGGGGAGGTGCAAAGAGACCTGGGTGTCATTGAAGGTTGGCATGCAGGTGCAGCAGGCGGTTAAGAAAGCAAATGGCATGTTGGCCTTCATAGCAAGGGGATTTGAGTACAGGGGCAGGGAGGTGTTGCTACAGTTGTACAGGGCATTGGTGAGGCCACACCTGGAATATTGTGTACAGTTTTGGTCTCCTAACCTGAGGAAGGACATTCTTGCTATTGAGGGAGTGCAGCGAAGGTTCACCAGACTGATTCCCGGGATGGCGGGATTGACCTATCAAGAAAGACTGGATCAACTGGGCTTGTATTCACTGGAGTTCAGAAGAATGAGAGGGGACCGCATAGAAACATTTAAAATTCTGACGGGTTTAGACAGGTTAGATGCAGGAAGAATGTTCCCAATGTTGGGGAAGTCCAGAACCAGAGGTCACAGTCTAAGGATAAGGGGTAAGCCATTTAGGACCGAGATGCGGAGGAACTTCTTCACCCAGAGAGTGGTGAACCTGTGGAATTCTCTACCACAGAAAGTTGTTGAGGCCAATTCACTAAATATATTCAAAAAGGAGTTAGATGAGGTCCTTACTACTAGGGGGATCAAGGGGTATGGCGAGAAAGCAGGAATGGGGTACTGAAGTTGAATGTTCAGCCATGAACTCATTGAATGGTGGTGCAGGCTAGAAGGACCGAATGGCCTACTCCTGCACCTATTTTCTATGTTTCTATGTTTCTATTCATGAGTCACAGGCAAATTCTGCACAATAGCAAATGGTATGTAATGTATTTGCATTGGAACTCTATCCATGGCCATTTCACATGGACATCAGGTAAACACTTGTTCCTTTTCTCTTTACATATATGTACCCCAGGATGATTTAGCTGGCACTATGAATAAGCAGAAAACCCTCTCATGAGCATCCACCACACATTCCTGATCTTTCAGGCAGCAGCTCAAATATAGCCGCCCGAAGGGTTCAGATAATCTGGGTCAGAAGGGAGCACATGGCGAAATACTCAGCATGTGAGTAATAATAGCAGGGGAGCTCAGCTTACTGAATCAGATGTTCCTCAGCTGCAGGAACCGTGGATTCTCACCTTATTACAACTGCATGCAGAATAGAGCTCATTAATGTACAAAAATGTTTTAGGCCGTCCTTTGAGAACATTGAGAGCACCTGCCATGCAATGTTTCCTGTAAGCTGCGGGCGTGCGCAGCCACACAGCAATCAGGAAGGTACCCCGGAGATTGCTCACAAGCTGTTCCCACTCAGATACCGCTCATGCGCGTCCACGGCACATTTAAAGGTACCTTGTGAAAAAAGTACCCAGTGACAGCATTGAAACCCTGGTATGTCAGAGAATCAGTAGCAATGCAGTTTCAACATTAGTGTAGCAATGTGTGAAAATTTCAGAAGCGTGTTGGCTACCATGCATCAAGTGGCAGCTCCATGGGATCTGCAATGGAGCCTTGAAGCTAATGATCTAACTTATTAATGTTGAATCTCACCAAACCAGCACAAAAGATCAGAATTATGAACGTAAGTTACGTCAAGCATAAATCAAGGTTCCGCAATCTTTTACCCCCAAAGCCAATCCCGCTGAGAAAACTGGTCATGTCCCATGATTGAAATAATGGGAATGGAGAATTTCCACCAATTGCAGCCGCTTGCGGCCGTTCGAGGGAGCTCTTCCCATTTTCTTAGGCACACAGGCACTAGAAGGCACATTTGAAAAGATTTTACATATTAAAAAGTATTTAATTTACTAAAAAAACAGACTAATGTACACCAATGCAAGTAGTAAATGGTTCAGTAAAGACTTTTTCATTCATTTTCAGTAATTTCAAAGCAGGTTACTCACATATTGTGGACTAGACACACTTATTAAAAATGCTTATTTTTTTGTGATAAACCCAATTTCAGCTGTATTAATAAAAATGCACCAGGTCACCACTCTTAAATATATCAACAAATATTTTTCTAATTCAAAAAATAATGGTGTGTTGGATTTAGCAGCAGTTTTGTCGGCAATTTTTTCTCTGACTTTTTAAAGCATTGCGAGTAGCCTTGCTGACAGCGCGCTTGATTGACAGTGCTCCAGGCTCTTCCAACTCCACAACAGGAAGCCGTGATTGAGGAGACTGGGCTTTGGGAGGAGATCGATATGGAGGCAGTGCTGGCAGGCCAATGCCCCCTGCACATTGTGCGTGCCAGGGAGGCACGTAGGAGATGGTGGTGCCGGGTCCAATGGCTGGAGAGTCAGTGGGCAAGGGTTGCAGCAATCACGGCTGACCAGCATGCAGAAGACCAGGGAGATGGCGAGAGAGGTCAGCAAAGAGAGCTGCAACAGGAAGGGCCTCAGCAAGGGTGTGCGTGAGGAGGAGGATGAGGTAAGCAGAGCCCCTGCACCAGACACAGGGCCAACAGGCAAGGAGGCAGCCTGCAGAGGAGGCAGATGCTGGCCAACAGCAGCCTGCAGAGGCTGAGGACCAATCAGACCAGGAGGGAGAGGGCAATGACGCAGCTGAGAGGGGAAGACGCCGACACAGACATGGTGCCAGAAGGCACTATTGGCAAAGGGTCTACCTGCATCAGTTCTCATACAGGGACCTAATTGATGACCAGTGTCTCAGCAGACTGCGATTCCGCAAGGACGTCGTCATGGAGCTCTGCAATCTCCTGCAGCCGACCTGCAGCCGCAAACAAGGTTGAGGACAACCCTGAGCGTCGCATCCAAGGTGACCATCGCCCTCAACGTTTATGCCACTGGATCCTTCCAAGCTGCAACAGCAGACATCTCCAATGTCTCGCAATTTTCCATGTACACATCCATACGTGAGGTCACAGATGCTCTCTATAAGAGGAGGAGCGACTACATCTTCCCTATGAACGTGGAGAAGCAGTTGGAATGGCAGACTGGATTCCTGCTCATTGCGGGTTTCCCCAGGGTTCAGGGGGCGATTGACTGCACCCACGTCACACTGAGGGCACCCCAAAACACTTCTGAGATGTTCTGAAACTGCAAGGGATACCCTCAATGTGCAGCTGGTGTGCGACCACAGCCACAAAATCATGGCAGTTGATGCCCGGTATCCTGGCAGCAGCCACAATTGTTTTATACTGCGGCAGACCAGTGCGCCAGGTGTCTTTACTGGGCCTAATCAAGATTGTGGTTGGCTCTTTGGAGACAAGGGCCAGCACAAAGCCGTCTTGGAGACAAGGGCTACCCACTGTGCACTTGGCTGATGACTCTCCTTCGCAACCCCAGGGCTGCTGTGCAGCACACGTACAATGACAGTCATTCAGTCACCAGGGCCATCATCGAGCACACCATCGGAATCCTGAAACAGAGGTTCTGTTACCTCGACCGCTCGGGAGAAGTGCTGCAGTACTCACCTCAGCGGGTCTCCATATTCGTGGTCATGTGGTGCATGCTTCACAACCTGGCAACCATGAGGGCACAACCATTGGAGGACAAGGCAGTAGTGCCACCTGAGGAGGAGGAGGAGGCACAGGAGGAGGAGCAGGATGCGGGTGCCAGCCACGCAGGAGGCAGCATCGACATGTTGACGCTGCAAGGGAAGCACAAAGCCATCTCATTGCTGCGCATTTCCGATAAGCTAATGTGCACTTGAGCCTTCATCTCTGCATGTCCATGGGCAAACCTATGAGCCCACTCACACAGCATTCTCCACAGTTAAATGAGAGACCAATACAGAGATTGCAAACCAAAATAAAGATCTATTATACTTTAAATAACGGATCCACAAAACATACAAATTATCAATTCTCACCCTTATGCATCTCCTTATAACCCCTCTTACGCATACCTATTCTTACACTACACCGCAGTGTCTCCCCTGTGCCTGCATCGTGGCTCTGGGAAGGCTGCTCTGTGTCAGGAGAGAAAGCTTCTTCTAGGATGCATTCGACCAGCTAAGGCCCTGAAAAGGCCGACTGCAGACTGGGAAGCAACCTCCTTGGCGCGTTCAGTCGGCCTTGGCTCAAGCGAGTCCAAGCTTGTCGGCAATGGCGGAGTGACAGATCTGGGCTCATCCTGAGAGACCACATCGGGATCCTGGTCTGAGGAGCCAGCGCCACTCCCCTGGGGTAGCACCGCACCATCCCCACCAATCTGCTGGAGCACAGGCTGGTGGGGTGACGCGAAACCGGAAGGTCCCCCATGGACCGTGTTGAACCCAGCCGCGATGACACCAGTCAGAGCTCGTGGCATCCAGCTGAGACTGCATCAGAGCAGACAGAGTCTCGATGCCACCAGAGACTGCAGCACGAAGGCATTCCATGGCCTTTTGCCCAGAGTGCATGAGAGCATTCTGAGCTTCCAGGGCAGCGGCCATCCTCTCCACTACAGCACTGAGACGTTGGCTCCCTTGCGCCTGTGCTGCAATGGCAGCTGCCACCTCGCCCATGACACATGACATCGCAGCTGGATCTACGCGGTCACTCTGGGAGTCCACCATTGTCTGCACACTGGCAATGCTGGGCTCCATGGTGTGCGCAGAGCTGTCCACAATGCGGGAGACAGACTCCGCTCCTCAGCACTTGCACCCTTTCCATTGCCTCCAAGAGCATGGATTTCATGGCCTCCACCCTTTTTTCATAAGTCCCAACATCAAAGGGCTCTTCTGAGTCCTCTGTAGCAGAACTCGCGTGTGAAAGTGCCCCCCCCCGGAGAGATGGCACCCAAGGTTCCCTTGACCATGCTGCAACTCGCTAGACACCGGTGCATCACCCAATGCAGACCCCTCTGATAAATCTAATTGACCTGACGGCGTACTCACAGTACCTGAGCTGGTGTGTGTGAGTGTAGGAATCAGTGATGCAGTGCTGCCACGACTGTCCCCCTCTTTCTCAGTCACATCGGATATTCCGGCAATATCTGCCAAGGCCTGAAGGGTGTTCTCTAGCAACTTGCACTCAAGCATAAGCTACTGCCAGGTAGGTGATTGAACTTTCGGTGAGAGATGGAATTGGACAAAGGCCTTCACTTACCCACGCTGCCACCTTACCCTGACTGCACCCCTTGTCCCATTTATTATTGCAGATGAGACCCCTAGTGTAAGCCACAGTGAGACGGACACCCTTGAAGTGACCGGCAGCCACAGGGAAGCCAACATGTGGCTGCCACTAGCCGCTGCACCCTCTCCTCTAGATCAGTCAGCTCTTGTGTTTCAGCCTCACCCCCACCAGTCTTCGCTTGCTGGGAACGGTTGTGCGTGACCTTGGCCTGCAAAGCAAAGAAGGGTTGCTAAGTAGCTGTATCCTTAGGCCTCGGCAATTAGTGCAAGTGTGGGTCCATTACATGCCGCTGTCAATTTCACATGAAAGGGGAGTCTCCATTGTGAGTAGGCAGATACAGGCCTCAGCAATCAAATGGTGCTCCAGTGACGATAGAGTGTTGATGAGAAAGAAGAGAAGGTGAAGGAGAGTCTCACAGATGGAAGGTGATTGGGGGAACATATACTCACTTTCATCACTTGAATGAGGTCGTTGAGCATTTTCCGGCATTGAGTGGGGGTGCGTTGATGAATGGAGGCGCCCAATACCTCCTCAGCAATTTCTCTCCAGGCATTGGTAAATATGCGCCGAGTGAGTCGGCCTGTATCAGGGTAGAGAATGGGCCTCCTTCCCTCCACAGCTTCCATCTGGGTTTCAAGCTCCACATCACTGAAGAGGCTGGTCCTCCTCAAAAGTCTCGCATCGGCCATCTCCTCTCAAGCAACAGAGACCAAACTCAGTGCTCAGGATCTAGCTGCAAAACCGGTTCTTTAAGAAGACCAGGGAGCAGCTGCCTTGTTGTGAGCAATTGGTCAGCAAGTGACTTTCGTGGTCCTAAGGCCACTCCACACCCACATCGCTACAAACAGCCCATTTCCACCTGCAATACCGCTCCACTCCATTTTACCACAAAAAACGCTGAATTTCGCTCTAATCACCGCCGCATCCATTGCGACGGTAATGAATGCAAAAAAGCAGTAGGTGCGCCCCGTTTTGGGTGGAGGGCTATATCGGCCCCGAGATATACTGCTCTCCAGATGGGTGAAAATGGACCCCAACCAATGGAGGAGCGTGTAGGCCAGGTATTAGCTTTTTATTAGATTGGCTTCCCTGCATGGGGGCTATGAAGGGGATCTATATATCCCCAATTGCAGGCAGATTTTTAAGATCCATGGGACCAGCGGGTGACTAAGATGTGCCTGCAGTGTTACAGGTGTCCATTGGCCCCATGTAAATGAGATGCCCCCGAAAACCCAAGGGAGTCAATGTTGGAGGGCACCAACCACCGCCAAACTGGTGTAACCGTCAGTATTGCAGCCCACACATTTTCAGGGCCGATGTGCTGACGTTTTGGAGTGGGATGTGAACTCACAACTTTCTAGCTCAAACATCAGGTCAGGACACACACTGTACCATCACCAACAGGAAACATTGGGAAGATAAACCATAATAGCAGAAACACAGAACACTAACAGAGACATAAAATCATTGCACTTTATTTCAGCATAGTCCTAAGTCTTCTTTTGATATGTACATATTCAGAGAGCAGACAATGGGTTCATGGGTATGATTGGTAGCTAAAAAACAATTGATTGCAATGGAGGCAAAATTCACAAAACTATTATATTGGCCTAGCAATTGGTTTGCCCCTGAAAACGGGCACGAGGATTGCGGTACCCGATTAACCCATGCCCATTTGGAGGACTGCAGGCAGCATGCACACTTGGTGCTGCCTTGCCTGCTCATTTCCATGATTGTGGTGTTCAGCAGGGGCCAAAGTTTTTGTGAGGCAAGCACCAATTAAAGCTAGCCTGCACTACTTAAAGACAATCTGCACCTCTAAAAGGGGAGGAACATTCTGCCTGCAGCAGATCATCGAGCTGGCTAGGGAAGACAGTGGAAAAGAACAATTAATGATGGTGCAACAGGGGAGAGAGCATGCACCAAAGGTTCGCTGAAGCAGCACTGGAAGCCTTGGTGCAGGAGGTCAATAGAAAGAGAGAGGTCCTCTTTCCACAGGAGGCCAGGATGCCTTCCCGACAACAGAGCAAAGTGCAGTGGGAGCAGATATCCGCTGTGATGAATGCCAGCAGTGTAGCCCCAAGGATGTGGACGCAATGCAGGAAGAAGTTTAATGACCTCACACGTGTGGTCAAGATCGGTGAATTCAACTTCCAATGTTATATCCCACCATCTGTACCATTAGCCTCACACACTGCTTAATGTACCACAACCCATCACTCACTTACCAACAATCTCTACCAAATGTGCCCCAAACCTCACTTTCAAAGCTTAACCTCACCCTCACACACTTACCACTGCTGTAAGCCTCACACTCACATCTCACAGCTTGCACACACTGTCAGCTATTCAACCATGACAGACACATCACATTGCACCACACTCACTGACACACTTCCCTTTCGCTTTAGGAATAGGTGGCGCATAACCGACACCATCAGATCCTAACAAGCAGGGACAGGCTTGCCTGCATCACATCACCCCCTTGGAGGAAATGGTGCTGCCCAAACAACAGGCTCTACACAATCACATTTTTAGCCTATAGTGTTTAATAGGATATGATGTTCATAAAAAGACTAGAATATAGACTTATTCACAGGTCCTGCCAATCAATGATTGATGGATGAATCTTCCTAGCTGCTGGTGACCTTCAACCATTCTCCTTCTTCCTTCTGCTCTACCAAGGTTTGAGCTGTACCTCCTAATCCTCCTGCTTCAATGCAGAATTCTACAAAATGCAGTAGATAGCTATGATTTTAGAAACCTTCTCGGCTATAGAGCAGTACTTCTTCAAGTCCCACTGCAAGCTGACACTCCAGTGCAGTGCTGCGGAAGCGCTGCATTGTCGGAGATGGCGTCTTTCGGATGAGACGTTAAACCGAGGCCCTGTCTGCTCTCTCAGGTGGACGGAAAAGATCCCATGGCATTATTTTGAAGATGAGCAGGGGAGCCCTGGCCAATATTTATCCCTCAATCAACATAACAAAAACAAATTATCTGGTCATTATCACATTGCTGTTTGTGGGAGCTTGCTGTTCGCAAATTGGCTGCCGCATTTCCTACATTACAACAGTGACTACACTCCAAAAGTACTTCATTGGCTGTAAAGCACTTTGAGACGTCTGGTGGTCATGGCAGGTGCTATATAAAATGCAAGTCTTTCTTTCTTTTTTTTCCCTTGATCTGTTCAATTAATGGAATATGTGCATGAGCATACCATTCCACCAAAGTTCATAGAAACATAGAAACATAGAAAATAGGTGCAGGAGTAGGCCATTCGGCCCTTCGAGCCTGCACCGCCATTCAATGAGTTCATGGCTGAACATGCAACTTCAGTACCCCATTCCTGCTTTCTCGCCATATCCCTTGATTCCCCTAGTAGTAAGGACTACATTTAACTCCTTTTTGAATATATTTAGTGAATTGGCCTCAACAACTTTCTGTGGTAGAGAATTCCACAGGTTCACCACTCTCTGGGTGAAGAAGTTTCTCCTCATCTCGGTCCTAAATGGCTTATCCCTTATCCTTAGACTGTGACCCCTGGTTCTGGACTTCCCCAACATTGGGAACATTCTTCCTGCATCTAACCTGCCTAAACCCGTCAGAATTTTAAACGTTTCTATGAGATCCCCTCTCATTCTTCTGAACTCCAGTGAATACAAGCCCAGTTGATCCAGCCTTTCTTGATATGTCAATCCCGCCATCCCGGGAATCAGTCTGCTGAACCTTCGCTGCAGGTGAAGGCATGAACTCATTGTATTTGTGTTAAATGTCTGTTCTTGGGTTCCTCAGCAGGGTATTCTTGGTCTATTAGCTGCCACTTATTCAGTCTGCATGTTCCTTTAAATAATGGTGACAAGGTATACTCCTGCAAAATGAAGGTATCATGCTGTTTCTGGGGTATCTTGCATAATTCGGTTAATGTAGTTTATGATTACTTGTACATTAATGGAATGGAAGCCATTTATATAAACCATGGGATTGATGTTAGGTGTCTAGATTGTCAGATGTGTGTCAAAAATGATGTTCCCTACTTATAGGGAACTGGTTACATGGTAAAAGCATTGTGCTTTCTTTAATTACTGCCACTTTTTCATGGGGAAAGTAATGAAAATGTTCCTCTGGCAAACAAGCATTCTGTCACTTATCTAATGTAGCAATGTTCAAAAGATGACTCATTTGGAAAATGCCCCTTATAGTTGCTTGGAAGGATCTGGAAACACAGAAATGTAATGTTGAGTCACTTTCATAGCCACAGGCACTGTTCTTCCTGTGGTGGAAGTTATCTAGAGGTTGGGTCTGAGTTACTGCATAACTTGATGACTGTCACCCTGTGAAGCATAAACATAAGAAAGGTAGGCCTATTTAGGGCTGAACATGCGGGTCCTGATCCGAGGGTATGTGAGTTACAGATTTACGTTACCATATCTGATTTCCCAACACAAGGAAGCAAGCACCAACTGACTTCCATAATTTCTGGAGAAGTAAATTGCAGTTCGTACATATTCCACAGAATCCAGTCCTATTTTGAAGTTCCAAACTCTGCTTGGTGAGCACGAGCTTAGACTGTGATGTCCACAACATCATCATTTATGTTTGGAAATTTCCCAGGATCTTGTCATGACATTCATTCTGGAGCTGGTCTTCCCCAATAACTCAAGCAAGTGGCCTAATTCTCTTCTCACTTGCGCTGGGAATTTGTACTTCAGAGAGGCAGCCTAGCTTGGACCGAAAGACAGACAGACTGAGGAACTGATTAAAGCACCGGTACTTTCTTTTGTTTATATTCAGAATTCAAAAATAATGATTGCTTATAGAAAAGGCCATTTTTATTTTTCCTCAGTGTAATTTTCAAACTACACCTCCTCATGTTCTAACAGAATTTCTGGGTTTCTTTGATTTTCTAAATGATTTGAAAATGAGCTGGAAGTTGAATTTTTCCAAATGATTTGTGAATAAGCTAGAAGATGAATTTGAGAAGCTTTTTCGAGCAAAAGATTTCCATCAAAATATTAGCATTTGTTTTACTTCAGAGGGAGTGTTGTTCAGAGATATACAGACAGAGACAGAAAGAGACAAAGAATTATTGATTACAGCACCTGTTCTTTCTTTTATTTATATGTTTCTGAACATATTGGGTCATAAATTGTGGCCTCTTTGGGTGCGTACGATGTACGAAGAGGCCCCTCAAGTTCCGGGTTTAGGCGTGCACTGTGCATGCGCCTAAACCCAACACTTACGATCTGGCAAAATTAATTTTGTCAGATTGTACGAATGCAAAAGTAAAGTGCCTTCGCGGGCTATTTGCCCAATTCCTGCCCAGTGAATGTCCTTAAAACTCTTACTCTGCTTTTACCAGCGTAAGAGTCTTAAAAGGTAGGTAAAAAATAAATGTTATGACTAATTCTTATATTAAAAACCCTGTCCATTAAGGTAAGTTTATTCTAAAATATAATTTCTATTAATTTTAAATAAGTGAGGTGTTTTTTTCTTTATTTATGTAAAGTGTATTCTTTGTTTTTGGGAGTATTCCCATTCATAGTGATGGCAGCTCTGTACAATAAAACTGCGGAGTTAAAAAAAGGCATGGTCTATTCAAATTAACTTTTTTGACAGGTCTTGTGGGTTGTACTATTCTCCGAGTGAAGCCACAGGCTTCGCATGCAGCGTTCCTGGGCGGCATGATGTCATGTTTTGCCCGGGACTCTGCCGGTTCAAAACGTAATTCTCCGTGTGCGCAGTGGGTGCCCAGTGGATTCGGTGGTCGGAGGCTTGCGGCCACGGGAAGCTTCCAACCGCAATTTTTGGCCCATTTAATTATAAGCCGTGAGTATTGATGTCCCGAGTATACTGTCACCAAGCCACAGCATTTATACATTTCTGAGTAGTGTGTTTTCTGGGATCAGCATTTTTCCCTTCTCACATGACTGCTGTTATGCCAGGGTTATATATTTATTTGGTGTATATTTCTTAAATCAGCCGTGTCCCCATTTATTCTTCCAGAAAGAGACAGACAGACAGAGAAAATATAGCTGTTGTGCCTAAGAACAGCACTATTTATTTTCCAAGCAAGATTTAAAAAAATACTTCTCGAGGCAAAGGAGAAATCTTTAAAACTTCTAAATTCTTTCACTGATGATGCTCACCCCCTTTTCTATTTTCACACTCCCTCCCCTTCCCCTGGGCACAGTATAACCTCTGATTCATCATGACCAACTATGGGGCAATCAGAGTAATATTATTTGAATGGTTTGATTGAACATAGTCCTATCCCTCTGGTGTCATGTCCTGGCATCATATTCTATTGCTCCACTTTTTAATTGACTTAAATGTCACATCCCTAAAATAGGAATATTTCAGAACTCAGCAATTATAAAAAACTGATGGAGATCTAGCATTGAAAAAAAGAAATTGAAGCAAAATGCTGAAAACGCTTCTTTTTCAAAAACCTTTCATTTGCCATTATTATTTTCCCACAAACATAAATATCCAGGGATCAAAATAAGGCTTCTAACATAATAAAACATAAATATTACATATTTCACAGGAGTAGGATCTAACATACCTATAAATTTGTCTTCTGCATCTCTGAGTGCCTTTACTAACTTTTTCGCTTCAATGCCTCATTCTCTCTCAAAGCCTGAGTTTGCAGCACATATTTTCCCCAGAGCTATTGATATGTCACTGAAGTGAGATATCAATTGCACTTGTTCCTGCATTTCCCTGGATACCACAAACTGAGGATTTGCAGTACAGTGCATTTGCCAGGATGTATTACCATGGCTTACATGTTTATCCAGTTACAGGGTTTCTGAGTTTCTCTGAATGTTTTGGAAATAGATTGCAGAATGGTTTTATGAAAATGCTTTTCTCAGATTTATCACATTTTATATTGAGATTTTCAAACAATGATTGTTTATAGGAGATTTTTCACAATCAGTTCACTTGCAGAAATTCACATTGTTCACACTGAAACTCTGCTCTGGTCTCCACCAAATGAAATGGCAGCACAAGGCAAGGTTGTAGAGTTTGGGTTGATTGCCGAGAGTAGAAAGGAAGAAGAAAAAAATGGGATTGCAGAGAGATTGGTGGAGGCAGGTGGGTGGTACAGTGAGAATTTTAGGCTGAGTGATGGGGAGTGGTTAAAGATCCTTCTCTTCTTCTTAGGCAGTCCCTCGGATTCGAGGGTGACTAGCTTTCACACTAAAAATGAGTTCTTAGATGACCGATGAGTCCGATGCGGGACCTACAGTTTCTGTCACAGATGGGGCAGACGGTGGTTGAAGGGATGTTGGGTGAGGGGATGGGTAGGCAGGGTGCTTGGGTTGTCGTGCGCTCTTTCTGCTGTTTGCGCTTGGCCTCTGCTTGCTCCCGTCGAAGGGACTCGAGGTGTTCAACGCCTTCCTGGATGCTTCTCCTCCAATTTGAGTGGTCTTGTGCCAGAGGTTCCCAGGTGTCGGTGGGGATGTTGCATTTTTTCAAGGAGGCTTAGAGGGTGTCCTTGAAGCATTTCCTCTGCCCACCTGGGGCTCGCTTGCCATGTCGAAGCTCCGAGTAGGGCGCTTGTCTTGGGAGTCTCGTCTCAGGCATGCGGACGATGTGGCGCATCCATCGGAGCTGATCGAGCGTGGTCAATGCTTCGATACTGGGGATGTTGGCCTGAGCTAGAACACTGACATTAGTGTACCTATCCTGCCAATGGATTTGCAGGATCTTGCAGAGGCAGCGTTGGTGGTACTTCTCCAGTGCTTTGAGGTGCCTGCTGTACATAGTCCATGTCTATGAAACTTATAGAAGGGCGAGTATCACTACTGCTCTGTAGACCATGAGCTTGGTGTCGGGTTTGAGATCCTGGCCTTCAAACACTCTCTTCCTCAGGTGTCGAAGGTTGCACTGGCACACTGAAGGCAGTGTTGGACTTCGTCATCGACATCTGTCCTTGTTGAAGTAGGCTGTCGAGGTATGGAGAATGGTCCACAGATTAGGGAAGAGGTGAGTGTGTACGAGATTGGTGAGATGAGGTGCAAATGGGATAGAGAGAGTTAAGGCCTGAAGGAGACAATAGTGAGGGAAAAGGTGTGAAGGAAAGTGAAAAACATATATGGGGTGAAATTCAATATCACCCTGTTTGGGACGTTTACTTTTCACATTTTGAAAATTTAGCGCTAGGCGCAAAGGATCCTGCAGTTCTTCTAAATTGGGCTTTAGCACGCCAGGAAGGAAAGGGATGGTAAATTAAGCATTAATGACCTCAGTGGGATGTTACAGGGGTGCTACCACCAGAGTGCTACCGAATTTCAGGTGACTTGTATTCAACAACCATGATTTAGACGAGGGGATTAAATGTAGTATCTCCAAATTTGCAGATGACACTAAGTTGGGTGGCAGTGTGAGCTGCGAGGAGAATGTTATTAGGCTGCAGAGTGACTTGGATAGGTTAGGTGAGTGGGCAAATGCATGGCAGATGAAGTATAATGTGGATAAATGTAAGGTTATCCACTTTGGTGGTAAAAACAGAGAGACAGACTATTATCTGAATGGTGACAGATTAGGAAAAGGGGAAGTGCAACGAGACCTGGGTGTCATGGTACATCAGTCATTGAAGGTTGGCATGCAGGTACAGCAGGCGGTTAAGAAAGCAAATGGCATGTTGGCCTTCATAGCGAGGGGATTTGAGTACAGGGGCAGGGAGGTGTTGCTACAGTTGTACAGGGCCTTGGTGAGGCCACACCTGGAGTATTGTGTACAGTTTTGGTCTCCTAACTTGAGGAAGGACATTCTTGCTATTGAGGGAGTGCACCAGACTGATTCCCGGAATGGCGGGACTGACATATCAAGAAAGACTGGATCAACTGGGCTTGTATTCACTGGAGTTCAGAAGAATGAGAGGGGACCTCATAGAAACGTTTAAAATTCTGACGGGTTTAGACAGGTTAGATGCAGGAAGAATGTTCCCAATGTTGGGGAAGTCCAGAACCAGGGGTCACAGTCTAAGGATAAGGGGTAAGCCATTTAGGACCGAGATGAAGAGAAACTTCTTCACCCAGAGAGTGGTGAACCTGTGGAATTCTCTACCACAGGAAGTTGTTGAGGCCAATTCACTAAATATATTCAAAAAGGAGTTAGATGAGGTCCTTACTACTCGGGGGATCAAGGGGTATGGCGAGAAAGCAGGAATGGGATACTGAAGTTGCATGTTCAGCCATGAACTCATTGAATGGCGGTGCAGGCTCAATGGGCCGAATGGCCTACTGCTGCACCTATTTTCTATGTTTCTATGTTTTCAAACATTCACATTGGCTCATTCCAGCTCTTAAAGGGGAAATTCTATCAATCTGCAGCTGCTCATTTTCCCCATTCCTGCAACTGAAGTCGACCTGAGACCAACTGAAAGATCTTATGGCTGCGGCTGCTCCCAATCCAAATCCAAGGGAGAGAGCTCGTCAGTTCAATGACACCACATTGGTGGCGGTGTGGAACAAAGGAGGGAAGCACTGTTCCCGGCAAGTGGAAGGAGGCCATTGCCCCAGGTCTACAGGGCAATGTGGAGGGAAGTAACACAGGAGGTCTCGGCCAGTAGTGTTGTGGAACGCAGCCTGACACAGTGCTACAATGACCTCAGTCGGTGGTCAAGGTGAGTACAGGCTTCAACAGGTCCTACATACCAGCATCTGGACCTCTGTCTGTGCACACTGCCCCTCCACTCACCCACCAACCAGCTGCAACTACTCAAACTCACATCCTCATCTCAAGCCTTGTCTACATTCACAGCTATTCAACGATGGCAGGCATATCTCACAGACACATAGCTGGAATATCACTCACACACATTCCTTTCTTTTGTAGGCCAAGATGGCACACAGTAGGAGGGAGCATTAGAGGGCAGGCAGGGGTGAACCTCAGCTCCAGCCACTCTCAGACCTGCAATAACGAGTGCTGCGGCTCATTGGGCAGCAGGTGGTGGGCACCATGGGGGTCAGAGATGTTGACCACGCAGGGAGCAGTAACGTTATCTTCATCCCCTCTCCTATTCTCATCTCACTTCCTCTCTCACCAGAAGGTTTTATCACTTTCCAGTTCCTGGTACTGTCTGCATTCCATGCTCCATTCCTGCCCCCCTGCTCTCACCTTAACATGAGTCCTGTGCCTTTATGCTTTCAGATAATCAGCCAGCAGATGACCAGCCTGCCCCTGAGCCCTCCAATGAGAATGACGAAGGAGAAGAGGAGGAGGACCCAAACACCGCATCTCTCACCCACAGGCACCACCTCAGTGATTGGCATTACACATTCATTAGAGGCAAGCTTAGTAGAGGACTCTACACTGCATGATGCATGGGGAACAAGCGGGCTGCAGCAAGGCCATGGGGAAAGGGTAGTTCTGGGGCTAGCTCCCCAGAAGGAGAGTTTCCACATGAGTTCTGCTGGACAGTACTCAGATGAGGACCTCGATGGGGAGGCAATCACAACAAGGGTGATGGCCATGCATTCCCAGATGTTAGTACTATAGAAAGAGTGCCCAAGAGCCTCTCAGCAATGGTAAAGAGCGTGGAGGAGCCCGCCTCCAACATTGCACAGAGCTCTGCGCACACCATCGAGCCCATCATTTCTACTCTGCAGACGATGTTGGACTCCTGGAGGCTGTGGGGACCCAGACCTTATGATGACATGGACGATGTGGCAGCTTCCATTGCAGCACAGGCAGAAGCAATGCAACATCTTAGTGCTGTAATGCAGAGAATGGTTGCTGGTATCGAAGCTCGGAATGCTCCCATGCAGTTTCAGCCGGATGCCACACGAGCTCTGACTGCTGCCATCATTTGCTGGGTCCACCACAATCGACCGGGGATCTCAGTCCACCAATCTGTGCTCCAACATATTGGTGGGGATGCTGAGGTGCTACCCCGGGGAAGTGGCAGTGGGTCAGTGGAGCAGGAACCTGCTGTTCTCTCTTAGGATGACAGCATCCCTGATCCCACCACTGCCACCTCGCCATTGCACTTCTCATTGCCTGTCATCCAGCCAGCCCAGACTCCTGCCACCCAGTCTGAGGTGGTGCAGTCTACAGCCAGGTCTTGAGGGCTTTCTGCAAGGCCATCTGTAGTACTTTGTCCTGACACTCAGCAGCCTTCCACCAGCCATGCTGCAGCCACTGGGGGCATACGACATGTGCTGCTGCAGGAGGGTGACAGCTGACTGCAGTGCGGGCAGGTACAGCAGGAGTAGCGAGGTCGGGACGAAAGAGTGCCAAGAGTTTGTAGAGGATTGTGATCGGAGCCCAGGAGAGGCGTGAGTTTGGGGCCCAGAAGAGGCGAGGGCCCAGGGGCAGCTCAGACCAGCCCACACTGTGATATGTGTGCGCACTAGGTCCGTATAGTCGAGCTGGTCTTGATTAATCCTTGCCACTGGACCAAGCCCGTGTGGTGGCTGGGGTGCAACGGCCACCACACGTTAAAAAAATTCACGCACAGACATCTTCCACCCTTCAGGATGTAGTTCGGGATTCTGAATATCATTGAAACACCTGTGAACTCATCCGTTTTCGACGTGGAAGCAAGTCATCCTCGTTTCGCGGGACTGCCTATGATGACTACGTAGGAGCAATAGAATAGGTAAAGGCAGTGTTAAGAGGGGATATAAAGTTTTGCACAAGGATGAATAGTAAATTTAATTGTTGTATATATATATATATAGGTGGTTCATGTTTTCTGATAAAAATTTAATTGGAATATTGCATATTTGGTGCTGTCTCTCAGCTCAGTTTTGGGGCTCTGGTATGGAAAGAGAAATTGACCGTGCAGACCAACCGGCAATTGGCGTGGAATTCATTGGAACCGCGGTCTGATGAGGTGCTTATGGACCGCCCTTGCAGAAAGCCAATTGAGTGGCTGCCTCCTATGTCACTGCTGCTCATGTTCCTCCTCCTCCTGATCCTCCTTGTCCTTATTATCCTCCCCCATCTCCTCCTTCTCATCCTCGTCGTCCTCCTCCTGAGGTGGAGGAGCTATACCTGGTGGCAATGGCTGTGCCCTCATCATAGCCAAGTTGTGCAGCATGCAGCAGAAGATGATGAAAAAGTACACCCGGTCAGCCGAGTACTGGAGAATTCCTTCCGAACGGTCAAGGCAACGGAACCATTGCATGAGCACTCCGATGGTCTGCTCAATGATGTTCCTGGTCGCAACATGGCCCTCATTATATGAGTGCTGGGCACGAGTGTTGGGGTTGCGGAGTCAGGTGGAGAGCGGTTCGCCCTTGTCTTGGATGGAGAAAAGGAATAACAAGGGGCAGAAAATACTGGTGGGAGTAGTATATATACCTTCTAACAGTAGCTTCTACAACAGTGGTGGGCAAAATACGGCCCGCGGGCCATATGCAGCCTGACAAGTCATTCTATCCGGCCTGCTGGATGGGACAGAAATAGAACATGAGCCGGAGCTCAAGCTGCACATTCATCTGTCCACCTTCACTTCAGAGACTGAACCGAACTGCAGCCAATGAAAAACATAGTAATACTTCATTCAAATTAATAATTCGCAAAAGTGATTCTCCCCGGCCAGATCTTAAAAAGATCCATTCGTGATTCTGGACCCCAATGTCGGACGTCAATACCCAGAATGCACTGTGCACTGACTATGCCCTATCCAGTTTAGAGTGGAGTCTTGACAGCTCATCTCCACAACTCTTTTACCAGAGAAAGTGCCTGCCGTTGCATCTTTCCTCTTCCAGTACCGAGAGAAGTTCTCGTCTGGCAACAATTGGGACAGCTAGAAATCTTTGAAGAGGGATATAAAGATGACTGAGGTGGGAAATTGATGCTGACATAGACTCTAAAAAGGGTACAGTTCTATTTCACAGCATTGATTTACAGAGACCTCAAGATATCACAATATTTTCAACTTTTATCTTTGATTCATTTCTAAGCAATATCGAATTCATGTTGTGTATGTAAGATAGCATCTGACTACTATCTGAATTTATGTTTATGCAATGCTTATGTTTATGAAATGTTCCCTCCAATTGTTTTTCACGGGCGGACCCTTTAAATGTGCTGCATGGCTGGCCAGTATGCAGTCTCACGGAACCGCGCGATTGGTGTAACATTGGTGGGTGGCCCTCATCAGCTCACAAAACTTGGTAAGTGGCCCTCCAGCCCAAATAATTGCCGACCCCTGTTCTACAATTATGTAAAAAGAAAGAGAGTAGCAAAAGTAAACATTGGTCCTTTAGAGGCTGAGACAGGAGAAATTGTTATGGGGAATAAGGAAATGGCAGAAACTGTAAAGTCCTATCCCCTCAGTACAGATTCACACGAGGCATGTAGTGAAGTCAAGGTCACTCTGGGCCTGCACCATTATTTCACAGCTCTGGAATGCTGTACTTGCCTGAGACCTGTCCTTATATACCTGTCTCTTGCAAGTGCATCCCTGGTGGTAAGGTATGCTGGTGGTTACAGGTCATATCTTATTACAGTCATGCATGTTAGGATACAGTTATATATAATAATGTAAGATACCTGACATCACCCTCCCCCAAGGTCTTATTGTCTTTATAGGTTCAGTCTCTCAGGTGGTCTACGCTCTTGTGTGGAGTGTCTGAGTTGTGGTTCAGTTGTTTGCCTTGGTGTCTGTTTTTCTTTGGGTGTGGTTGCTGGTATCTCGCCTGGGCTGTCTGTTTCAATTGGTGTGATTGTTGTTGACTCGCCTGGGCTGTCTGTTGGGATTGCCCTTTCCTCAGGTTGTTCCCTCTGTCTGTCCACCAGGTGTGGTGCGAATTCCACATTGTAGTCTGCCTCTGGTTCCGCAGTATTGTTGGTAAATCTGCTTTTGACTTGGTCTACATGCCTCCGGCAGGTTTCGCCATTGTCCATTTGTACTACCAGTAGCCTGTTCCCTTCCTTGCCCGTTACTGTCCCTGCAAGCCATTTGGGACACCTGCCATAGTTTAGTACAAACACTTTGTCCCCTATCTCATTCCATCTCCCCCTCGAATTTCTGTCATGGTACTCAGTCAGCTTACGGCGCTTTGCGTCAATGATTTTGTGCATGTCTGGGAGGATTAATGAGAGCCTTGTTTTTAATGTCCATTTCATCAACAGTTGCGCGGGGCGGATCCCAGTCAATGAGTGTGGACGAGATCTGTATGCCAGCAACAGTCGCGACAGGGACCTTGGATTTTAAGCATGCCTTGTTTAATGATTTGCACTGCTGTCTGCGCCTGGCCGTTGGAGGCCGGCTTGAACGATGCCGTCTTGACATGATTTATGCCATGGTCAATTATAAAATCTTGGAATTCTGCGCTGGTGAAGCACGGACCATTGTCACTGACCAATATGTCAGGGATTCCGTGCGTTGCAAACATGGTTGCAAGGCTCTCCACATTGGTGGAGGTTGTGCTTGAGTTTAAAATGGTGCATTCGATCCACTTTGAAAATGCATCTACAACCACGAGGAACATTTTGCCCATGAATGGGCCCGCATAGTCTACGTGCACCCGTGACCACGGTTTGGTAGGCCAGGGCCAGGGGCTCAGGGGAGCCTCCTGGGGGCATTGCTGAGTTGGGCACAAATGGTGCACCTTCGGACGCAGAGCTCCAACTCCACGTCAATACCAGGCCACCAGATGTGGGATCTGGCTAAGGCCTTCATGAGAACGATCCCCGGGTGCTCGCGGTGGAGCTCCCGGACAAATGCCTCTCTGCCTCGCAGAGGCATGACTACTCGGCTGCCCCACATCAGGCAGTCTGCTTGTAGTGATAGCTCATGCATGTGCCTGTGAAAGGGTTTTAATTCCTCGGGGCAGGCATCGAGAGCCTCTGCCCAGTCACCGGTTAGGACACATCTTTTTACTAAGGATAATGTGGGGTCGCTGGCCGTCCAGGCTCTGACTTGGCAAGCCGTCATGGGCGAACCTGTGGACTCAAAGGCATTGATTGCCATGACTATCTCACAGTCCTGTTCGTCAGACCCTTCCGTGGTCACCAGGGGTAGCCTGCTGAGTGCGTCGGCACTGTTGTCTGTGCCTGGTCTGTGTCTTATGGTATAGTCGTAGGATGCCAGCATGAGTGCCCACCGTTGAATTCGCGCCGAGGTGTTGCCGTTTATTGCCTTGCTCTCGGATAGGAGGGACATGAGGGGCTTGTGGTCGTTTTCTAACGTGAACTTGGCCCCGAAAAGGTATTGGTGCATCTTTTTGATACCGTACACGCACGCGAGCGCCTCCTTCTCTACCATTCTGGACCCGCAATCCACCCGCGAAAGTGACCTGGAGGCATAAGCTATGGGTTGTAACTTGCCCGCACTATTGACATGTTGCAAATCGCACCCGACCCCATATGCTGAGGCATCACTTCTGAGAACTAGCTTTTTACCTGGATCAAAGAAAGTCAAAACACTGTTGGAACACAGAAGGTTGCATGCCTTATTGAAGGTGCGTTCCTGGGCATCCTCCAAAAACCAATCGCACCCCTTCCTGAGTAGCACGTGGAGAGGCTCCAGCAGCGTGCTTAAGTTCTGCATAAAGTTCCCAAAGTAATTGAGTAACCCGAAAAAGGCGCGCAGTTCTGAGACATTCCGGGGCCTGGGTGCCAGGCGAATTGCTTCTGTTTTGGACTCTGTTGGGCGGATTCCATCAGCGGCAATCCTTCTGCACAAAAATTCAACCTCGAGTGCGAGAAACAGGCACTTGAATTTCTTGACTCGTAGGCCTACCCGATCCAACCGCTTTAGTACTTCCTCCAAACTACGGAGATGGGAGTCGGTGTCCCTGCCCGTGATAAGTATGTCGTCTTGAAATACAACCGTTCCAGGATGGACTTGAGCAGACTCTCCATGTTGCGCTGGAATATGGCAGTTGCCGACCTGATGCCGAATGGGCATTGATTGTACATGAAAAGGCCTCGATGTGTGTTGATGGTGGTGAGCAGCTTGGATTCTTCGGTCAATTCTTGCATCATAGACGCAGATGTGAGTTCTAGTTTTGAGAAAAGTTTACCTCCAGCCAATGTGGCAAATAAGTCCTCCACTCTGGGCAGCGGGTACTGGTCCTGTAGGGAGACTCTGTTTATTGTAGATTTGTAGTCCCCACAGATTCGTACAGATCCATCAGGCTTCATGACTGGGACGATGGGACTTGCCCAGTCGCTAAATTCCACAGGTGATATAATGCCTTCCCGCAGAAGCCTGTCTAGTTTGTGTTCAATCTTTTCCCTCATCACATAGGGTGCAGCTCTGGCCTTGTGATGGACCGGTCTAGCATCCTGTGTGATGTAGATTTTGACTTTGGCCCCTTTGAAAGTGGCCACACCTGGCTGAAAGAGATGTTCAAATCGCTTTATAACTGTTGAGCAGGAAGTCCGTTCCTCTAATAACATGGCATGGACATCATCCCATTTCCCGTTTAGTTTTGCCAGCCAGCTTCTCCCCAGCAGTTCTGGGGGGTCTCCGGGGATAATCCACAGGGGAAGTCGGTTTACTGTCCCTTTGTGTGTGACAGAGAGCATGGCGCTGCCGAGAACTGGTATGATTTCTTTGGTATAGGTCCTTAGTTTGGTATCGACCCTTGTGAGTTTTGGTCTGTCTCTTTTGTGCGGCCACAGTTGTTCAAATTGTTGAGCGCCCATGAGAGATTGACTCGCTCCCGTATCCAGCTCCATGTTGACAGGTATCCCGTTGAGTCGGACCCTCATCATTATAGGAGGCGTCCTGTTGTAGCAGCAGCGGTCATTGATCGTGTTGACCCGCTGTACATCGGTGTCCCGGGTACTGTCCCCACCGTCTTCTGGTCCGCTTTCCGACCCATCCGATTCGTATACCAGCCGAGCTGCCGTTTTTTTGCACATGCGGGCCAAATGCCCTGTATATTCAAAGTTCCTACAAACGGCCTGCTGTAATCGACATCCCCTTGACGAGTGCCCACCCCCACACCTCCAGCACAGACTGCTTTCATTGTTCCCAAAGAATGAGCTGCGTCTGGCTGATCTCTCTTGAGCTTCTTTCAGTTTGTAGTTGATTGCTCACATTATGGGTTGATGAGGTGTGAACGGCCGTTCCTGATGGCTTCTGGCACCACTGCCTGCTGTTGAGAGCCTGTTCTCCCAGTTTTGTCTGTGTGTGGGTGTAGCAGCTTGTTTAATGCTGTGAACTTCTTGTTCCATTATTTTATAAGTTGTCGTACCTGCATTGTAAATCAACCTCGTTTCTTCTTCCCCGAACAAGAATGCCTGTGCAACCAGTGCTGCTGCCTCTAAGGTCAGGTTCTTGGTCTCTATGAGCTTTCAGAATATGCCTGCGTGGCCTATTCCTTCAATGAAAAAGTCTCTCAGCATTTCTCTCCTCAGTTCATCGGAGAACTCACATAAACTAGCCAACCTCCGAAGTTCCGCCACTAAGTCGGGTATGCTCTGGCCCACACAGCGTCTGTAGTTGTAGAACCTATGTCTGGCCATGTGCAGGCTGCTCGCTGGCTTCAGGTGGTCGCTTACCAGTGTGCTCAATTCTTCAAACGACTTGCTTGCTGGTTTCTTGGGTGCCAGCAGATCCTTCATTAAAGCATATGTTTTTGAGCCTCAGTTGGTCAAGAGATGGGCTCTTTTCTTGTCTGCTTTGTCATCTCCGAACCAGTCTTTGGTTACAAAGCTTTGCTGGAGCCTTTCTATAAAGTCCTCCCAATTGTCTCCAGCATTGTACTTTTCATCTGATCTGTTGTTCTCCATTCTGTAGATTCTGTAATCCCGTAACTCGTCGCCACTGTAAAGTCCTGTCCCCTCAGTACAGATTCACACGAGGCATGTAGTGAAGTCAAGGTCACTCTGGACCTGCACCTTTATTTCACAGCTCTGGAATGCTGCACTTGCCTGAGACCTGTCCTTATATACCTGTCTCTTGCAAGTGCACCCCTGGTGGTAAGGTATGCTGGTGGTTACAGGTCATATCTTATTACAGTCATGTATAGCATGTTAGGATACAGTTATATATAATAATGTAAGATACCTGACAGAAACATTAAACAAATATTTTATGGAAGACACAAAAAGCATCCCTAAAATGGTGGGGAGCCAAGGGTCCAATGAGGATGAGGAACATTAATTTAATTAATATAAGCAGAGAAAAAGTACTAACGAAGCTAATGGGACCAAAAGCTGACAAATCCCCTGGACCTGACAGCCTACATCCTAGGATTCTGAAAGAGGCAGCTGCAGAGATAGCGGATGCGTTGATTTTGATCTTCCAAAATTCCCGAGATTCTAGAATGGTCCCAGCGGAGTGGAAGGTAGGAAATGTAACACCGCTATTCAAGAAGAGAGGGAGGGATAAAACAGAGGCCAGTTAGCCAGATATCAGTCATCGGCGAAATACTGGAATCCATTGTTCAGGAAGTCGTATCAGGGCACTTAGAAAATCATAACATGATTAGGCAGAGTCAACATGGTTTTATGAAAGAAAAATCGTGTTTGACAAATTTATTAGAGTTTTTGGAGGATGTAACTAGCAGGGTAGATAAAGGAGAACCAGTGGATGCAGTATATTTGGATTTCCAAAAGGCAGTTGATAAACTGCCACGTAAAATGTTATTACACACGATAAGGGCTCATGGGATTGGAGGTAATGTATGAGCATGGATAGAGGATTGGTTATCAGAAAATAAACAGAGAGTAGGGATAAACGGGTCTCAGGTTTGGCAGGCTGTAATTAGAGGGGCCTCAGCTATTTATAATCTATATTAATGACCAAGATGAAGGGTCCAAGTATAATGTATCCAAGTTTGCTGACGATACAAAGCTAGGTGGGACAGTAAACTGTGAGGAGAACACAAAGTGTCTGCAAAGGGATATAGATAGCCGAAGTGAGTGGGCAATAAGGTGACAGATTAAAGTATAATGTAGGAAAATGTAAGGTTATACACTTTGGTCGGAAGAATAGAAAAACAGGATATTTTTTAAATGGTGAGAAACTTTTAAATGTTGGTGTTCAGAGAGATTTGGGTGTCCTCGTGCAAGAAACACAGAAAGCTAACATGCAGGTACAGCACGCAATAAGAACATAAGAACATAAGAACATAAGAATTAGGAACAGGAGTAGGCCATCTAGCCCCTTGAGCCTGCTCCGCCATTCAACAAGATCATGGTTGATCTGGCCGTGGACTCAGCTCCACTTACCCGCCCGCTCCCCTTAACCCTTAATTCCCTTATTGGTTAAAAATCTATCTATCTGTGATTTGAATACATTCAATGAGCTAGCCTCAACTGCTTCCTTGGGCAGAGAATTCCACAGATTGACAACCTTCTGAGAGAAGAAATTCCGTCTCAACTCGGTTTTAAATTGGCTCCCCCGTATTTTGAGGCTGTGCCCCCTAGTTCTAGTCTCCCCGACCAGTGGAAACAACCTCTCTGCCTCTATCTTGTCTATCCCTT
This sequence comes from Pristiophorus japonicus, assembly GCF_044704955.1. Taxonomy (NCBI): domain Eukaryota; kingdom Metazoa; phylum Chordata; class Chondrichthyes; family Pristiophoridae; genus Pristiophorus; species Pristiophorus japonicus. Next base: position 22,867,504 of record NC_091982.1, read on the forward strand.
TCATTATTTTAAATGTTTCTATAAGATCACTCCTCATCCTTCTGAACTCCAACGAGTAAAGACCCAGTCTACTCAATCTATCATCATAAGGTAACCCCCTCATCTCCGGAATCAGCCGAGTGAATCGTCTCTGTACCCCCTCCAAAGCTAGTATATCCTTCCTTAAGTAAGGTGACCAAAATGGCACACAGTACTCCAGGTGTGGCCTCACCAATGCCCTGTACAGTTGCAGAAGGACCTCCCTGCTTTTGTACTCCATTCCTCTCGCAATGAAGGCCAACATTCCATTCGCCTTCCTGATTACATGCTGCACCTGCAAACTAACTTTTTGGGATTCATGCACAAGGACCCCCAGGTCCCTCTGCACCGCAGCATGTTGTAATTTCTCCCCATTGAAATAGTATTCCCTTTTACTGTTTTTTTTCCCCAAGGTGGATGACCTCACATTTTGCGACATTGTATTCCATCTGCCAAACCTTAGCCCATTGCTTAACCTATCTAAATCTCTTTGCAGCCTCTCTGTGTCCTCTACACAACTCACTTTCCCACCAATCTTTGTGTCATCTGCAAATTTTGTTACACTACACTCTGTCCCCTCTTCCAGGTAATCTATTTATATTGTAAACAGTTGTGGTCCCAGCACCGATCCCTGTGGCACACCACTAACCACCGATTTCCAACCTGAAAATGACCCATTTATCCTGACTCTCTGCTTTTTGTTAGCCAGCCAATTCTCAATCCATGCTAATACATTTTCTCTGACTCCGCGTACCTTTATCTTCTGCAGTAACCTTTTGTGTGACACCTTATCGAATGCCTTTTGGAAATCTAAATACACCACATCCATCGGTACACCTCTATCCACTCTGCTCGTTATATCTTCAAAGAATTCCAGTAAATTAGTTAAACATGATTTCCCCTTCATGAATCCATGTTGCGTCTGCTTGATTGCACTATTCCTATCTAGATGTCCCGCTATTATTTCCTTAATGGTAGCTTCAAGCATTTTCCCCACTACAGATGTTAAACTAACCGGCCTATAGTTACCTGCCTTTTGTCTGCCTCCTTTTTTAAACAGAGGCGTTACATTAGCTGCTTTCCAATCTGATGGTACCTCCCCAGAGTCCAGAGAATTTTGGTAGATTATAACCAATGCATCTGCTATAACTTCCGCCATCTCTTTTAATACCCTGGGATGCATTTCATCAGGACCAGGGGACTTGTCTACCTTGAGTCCCATTAGCCTGTCCAGCACTACCCCCCTAGTGATAGTGATTGTCTCAAGGTCCTCCCTTCCCACATTCCCGTGACCATCAATTTCTGGCATGGTTTTTGTGTCTTCCACTGTGAAGACCGAAGCAAAATAATTGTTTAAGGTCTCAGCCATTTCCACATTTCCCATTATTAAATCCCCTTCTCATCTTCTAAGGGACCAACATTTACTTTAGTCACTCTTTTCCGTTTTATATATCGGTAAAAGCTTTTACTATCTGTTTTTATGTTTTGCGCAAGTTTACTTTCATAATCTATCTTTCCTTTCTTTATTGCTTTCTTAGTCATTCTTTGCTGTCGTTTAAAATTTTCCCAATCTTCTAGTTTCCCACTAACCTTGGCCACCTTATACGCATTAGTTTTTAATTTGATACTCTGCTTTATTTCCTTGGTTATCCACGGCTGGTTATCCCTTCTCTTACCGCCCTTCTTTTCCACTGGAATATATTTTTGTTGAGCACTATGAAAGAGCTCCTTAAAAGTCCTCCACTGTTCCTCAATTGTGCCACCATTTAGTCTGTGTTCCCAGTCTACTTTAGCCAACTCTGCCCTCATCCCACTGTAGTCCCCTTTGTTTAAGCATAGTATGCTCATTTGAGACACTACTTCCTCACCCTCAATCTGTATTACAAATTCAACCATACTGTGATCACTCATTCCGAGAGGATCTTTTACTCGGAGATTGTTTATTATTCCTGTCTCATTACACAGGATTAGATCTAAGATAGCTTGCTCCCTTGTAGGTTCTGTAACATACTGTTCTCAGAAACAATCCCCTATTCATTCTATGAATTCCTCCTCAATGCTACCTCATGCAATTTGATTTGACCAATCGATATGTAGGTTAAAATCCCCCATGATTACTGCCGTTCCTTTTTCACATGCCTCCATTATTCCCTTGATTATTGTCCGCCCCACCGTGAAGTTATTATTTGGGGGCCTATAAACTACGCCCACCAGTGACTTTTTCCCCTTACTATCTCTAATCTCCACCCACAATGATTCAGCATTTTATTCATTTGAGCCAACATCATCTCTCACAACTGCCCTGATATCATCCTTTATTAACAGAGCTACCCCACCTCCTTTCTCTTCTTGTCTATCTTTCCGAATTGTCAGATACTCCTGTATGTTTAATTCCCAATCTTGGCCACCCTGCAACCACGTTTCTGTAATGGCCACCAAATCATACCCATTTGTAATGATTTGTGCCGTCAACTCATTTACTTTATTTCGAAGGCTGCATGCATTTAGGTAGAGTGTTTTAATACTAGTTTTTAAACCATGATTTTTAGTTTTGACCCCTCCTGCAGCCCCTTTATATTCATACATATTGTCCCTTCCTATCACCTTGTGGTTTACACTTACCCCAGTGCTACTCTGCTCTGTTGCCTCCTGCCTTTTGCATTATTTCTTGGGGTCCTGTTCATCTGAGCTCTCACCCACTCTAACTAGCTCAGAGCCCTCTCCTGGGTTCCGAATACTTCTCGCATTGAGGCACCGAGCTTTCAGGCTTGCCTTTTTAATTACACGTTGACCCTTTAGAATTTTGCTGTACAGTGGCCCTTTTTGTTTTTTGCCTTGGGTTTCCATGCCCTCCACTTTTACTCATCTCCTTTCTGTCTTTTGCTTCTGTCTCCATTTTGTTTCCCTCTGTCTCCCTGCATTGGTTCCCATTCCCCTGCCATATTAGTTTAACTCCTCCCCAACAGCACTAGCAAACACTCCCCCTAGGACATTGGTCCCACCTCCCCGAGAACTGGTTCCAATTCCCCAGGAATTTGAATCCCTTCCTGCTGCACCACTGTTCAAGCTACGTATTCATCTGAGCTATCCTGCGATTCCTACTCTGACTAGCACGTGGCACTGGTAGCAATCCCGAGATTACTTCTTTTGAGGTCCTACTTTTTAATTTAGCTCCTAGCTCCTCAAATTCGTCTCGTAGGACCTCATCCCTTTTTTTACCTATGTCGTTGGTACCAATGTGCACCACGACAACTGGCTGTTCACCCTCCCTTTTCAGAATGTCCTGCTTCAGCTCTGAGACATCCTTGACCCTTGCACCAGGGAGGCAACATACCATCCTGGAGTCTCGAATAAGGAAGGCAAATGTTATGTTGTCCTTTATTGCAAGGGGGTTGTAGTATAAAAGTAAAGAAGTCTTTCTACAATTGTACAGGGCCTTGGTGATACCATACCTTGAGTACTGTGAACAGTTTTGGTCTCCTTATCTAAGGAAGGATATACTTCCCTTGGAGGCAGTGCAATGAAGGATGTATAGAATGGGTCTATACTCTCTAGAGTTTAGAATAATGAGAGGTGATCTCATTGAAACATACAAGATTCTGAAGCGGATTGACAGGGTAGATGCTGAGAAGTTGCTTCCCCTGGCTGGTGAGATTAGAACGAAGGTGGGGGGGGCGGGGGGGCGGGGAGAGTCTCATGATAAGGGACAGAGATGAGGAGGAATTTCTTCACTCAGAGGGTTGTGAATTTTTGGAATTCTCTACCCCAGAGGGCCGTGGATACTGTGGGGTCAATTTTCCACAATGCCATTTTTTGGCGTACTGCAAGAGTTCCAGCAGTTCTTTATGGCCTCGACTACTCCAAAAAAATAACCAGCAAGTTTCCCCAATCTATTTTTTGAATTTGGCGCTGCACAGCCTGTTCTTTAGCTTCGAGGGGTGGAGCCTAATGTCCGCGCCGAAAAAAGGATGCACGCCTCCCCGCCACCCCCCACCTTCTGCGCATACGTGGGGAAAAAAAGGACGTTTTTGACGTGATTGCCATGGGCACGCATGCCCAGTACAGTTCCCGGTTTTCATTCAGCCATTTTTAAAGAGCCAGTTTGTGTGAGAACTTTAATTCTCAGTGGAAAAATCGGAGCTGCAATACAAGATGCAACGTGGCTCAAGGACCAAGGATTTCTTACAGGATGAAGTGGAGGCACTAGTTACTGTAATTGAGGCCAGATGGCACGAGCTGGACACCAGCAGAGGTCACATAAAAGTTTCACCAAAAGAAATGAAGAAATGCTGGTATCAACTTGCAGAAGATTACTGCGCAATGGTGATCACCCCGAGGTCTGGAGGCCAGTGCAAAAAGAAGTGGCAGGACCTTGGTCAAGTAGTTAGTGTACGTAATATTTTCATTTATTCAATGGAATTGCAATTGTAAATATGACCACCTGTATATGTCCCACCCAGCAGAAAGACACCCTCTCTAAAAAGTTATATTTTCATCTTTGCAGAGGAAGGTGGCACACAACAAAACGGAAAAAACTCGAACAGGAGGCGGCCCATCAAATCTGCACTCACTGACACCCTTTGCTTTGATGGGTCCTGCCTGGAGAAAAGCAACCACCGCTACACAAGTTGGGCCCACACATGAGGGAGAGGGTAAGTCCTGCAAATTCCACAGTCTGGTTTTCCTAACATGTTAAGCACTGCATGGGCTAGCCATGCTTCGGTTCATGGGGATGTCTCCGTCAGCTACGCAGTCAACAGAGCCGGGATCAATATCCTTGCAGGCGGGGGGGCGGGGGTTTGCTAGTGCTGTTGGGGAGGGTTTAAAAAGCTTGGCGGGGGGATGGGAACCTGAGAATAGATTCAGTCGGGAGGGGAGTAAAGCTGGAATTCGAAAACAAAAATGTAGAAAGTGAGTTTAAAGGACAGAGGAAACAAGCAGGAAAAAAGGATATAAAAAACAAATTTAAAAGCTCTTTGTCTAAATGCACGTAGCATTCGTAACAAAATAGATGAGTTGACAGCACAAATAGATACAAATGGGTATTACAAAGATGTGGTTGCAAGGTGACCAGGACTGGGAACTAAATATTCAGGGGTATTTGACAATTCGGAAGGACAGACAGAAAGGAAAAGGAGGTGGGGTAGCACTGTTAATAAAGGATGGGATCAATGCATTAGTGAGAAATGATATTGGCTCAGAGGATCAAGATGAATCAGTTTGGGTAGAGATAAGGAATAATAAGGGGAAAAAGTCATTGGTGGGCGTAGTCTATAGGCCCCCTAACAGTAGCTACAATGTTGGACGGCGTATAAATCAAGAAATGATGAAGGCTTGTAATAAAGGAATGGCAATAATCATGGGTGATTTTAACCTTCATATTGATTGGACAAAGCAAATTGGCCAGGGTAGCCTTGAGGAAGAGTTCAGAGAATTTATCCGGGATAATTCTGTTCAACAGTACGTTGCGGAACCAACCAGGGAGCAGGCTATCTTAGATCTAATACTGTGTAATGAGGCAGGATTAATAAATGATCTCGTACTAAAAGATCTTCTAGGAATGAGTGATCATAATATGGTTGAATTTCAAATTCAGTTGGAGGGTGAGAAAGTAGATTCTCAAACCAGGGTCCTAAGCTTAAATAAGGGAAACTACAAAGATATGAGGGCAGAGTTGGCTAAAGTGGACTGGGAAAATAGACTAAAGAATGGGACAATTAATGAGCAGTGGCAGACATTTAGGGAGATATTTCATAACTCGCAACAAAAATATATCCCAATGAGAAGGAAAGACTGTAAGAGAAGAGATAATCATCCATGGCTAACTAAGGAAATAAGGGAGGGTATCAAATTGGAAACAAAGGCATATAATGTGGCCAAGATTAGTGGGAGACCAGAGGATTGGGACATTTTTAAAAGCCAGCAGAGAACGACTAAAAAAAATGATTGAGAGAGGTAAGATAGATTATGAAAGTAAACTAGCACAAAATATAAAAACAGATAGTAAGAGTTTCTACAAGTGCATAAAAGGGAAAAGAGTGGCTAACGTAAATGTTGGTCTCCTGGAGGATGAGACTGGGGAATTAATAATGGGGAACAGGGAAATGGCAGAGACATTGAACAAATATTTTGTACCGGTCTTCTCGGTAGAAGACACTAAAAACATCGTAATAGTGGATAATCAGGGGGCTATAAGTAGGGAGGAAATTAATTTAATCACTATCACTAATGAAGTAGTGCTCGGTAGAATAATGGGACTAAAGGCGGACAAGTCCCCTGGACCTTGCATCCTAAGGTCTTAAAAGAAGTGATTGCAGAGATACTGGATGCATTGGTTGTAATCTACCAAAATTCCCTGGATTCTGAGGTGGTCCTAGCAGATTGGAAAACCGCAAATGTAACGTCCCTATTTAAAAAAGGAGGCAGACAGAAAGCAGGAAACTATAGACCAGTTAGTCTAACATCTGTCGTTGGGAAAATGTTGGAGTCCATCATTAGGGAAGCAGTAGCGGGACATTTGGAAAAGCATGATTCAATCAAACAGAGTCAGCATAGTTTTATGAAAGGGAAATCATATTTGACAAATTTGCTAGAGTTCTTTGAGGATGTAACGAGCAGGGTGGATAAGGGGGAATCAGTGGATATGGTGTATTTGGATTTCCAGAAAGCATTCGATAAGGTGCCACATAAGAGCTCACGGGTTTGGGGTAATATATTAGCATGGATAGACGATTGGCTAACTCACAGAAAATAGAGAGTTGGGATAGATGGGTCATTTTCCGGTTGGCAAACAGTGACTAGTGGGGTGCCGCAGGGATCGGTGCTGGGTCCTCAACTATTTACAATCTATATTAATGACTTGGATGAAGGGACAGAGTGTAATGTAGCCAAGTTTTCTGATGATACAAAGATGGGAAGAAGGGCAATGTATGAGGAGGACATAACGAGTCTGCAGGAGGACATAGACAGGCTAAGTGAGTGGGCAAGAATTTGGCAGATGGAGCATAATTTTGGAAAGTGTGAGGTCATGCATTTTGGCAAAGAATAATCAAAGAGCAAGTTATTATTTAAATGGAGAAAGATTTCAAAGTGCTGCAGTACAGCGGGACCTGGGGGTACTTGTGCATGAAACACAAAAGGATAATATGCAGGTACAGCAAGTGATCAGAAAGGCCAATGGAATCTTGGCCTTTATTGCAAAGCGGATGGAGTATAAAAGCAGAGAAGTCTTGTTACACCTGTACAGGGTATTGGTGAGGCCACACTTGGAATACTGTGTGCAGTTTTGGTTTCCATATTTACAGAAGGATATACTTGCTGGCAGTTCAGAGAAGGTTCACTCGGTTGATCCCGGGGATGAGGGTGTTGGCTTATGAGGAAAGGTTGAGTAGGTTGGGCCTCTACTCATTGGAATTCAGAAGAATGAGAGGTGATCTTATAGAAACGTATAAGATTATGAGGGGGCTTGACAAGGTGGATGCAGAGAGGATGTTTCCACTGGTGGGGGAGACTAGAACTAGAGGGCATGATCTTAGAATAAGGGGCTGCCCATTTAGAACTGTGATGAAGAGAAATGTCTTATCTGAGAGGGATGTGAATCTGTGGAATTTGCTGCCTCAGAGAGCTGTGGAAGCTGGGACATTGAATAAATTTAAGACAGAAATAGACAGTTTCTTAAACGATAAGGGGATAAGGGGTTATGGGGAGCAGGCGGGGAAGTGGAGCTGAGTCCATGATCAGATCATCCATGATCTTATTGAATGGCGGAGGAGCCTTAGGGCCTACTCCTGCTCCTATTTCTTATGTTCTTATGTTCTTATGTAATGTAGCCAAGTTTGCTGATGATACAAAGATAGGTGGGAAAGCAAATTGTGAGGAGGACACAAAAAATTTGCAAAGGGATATAAACAAGCTAAGTGAGTCGGCAAAAATTTGGCAGATGGAGTATAATGTGGGAAAATGTGAGGTTATCCACTTCAGCAGAATTAATATAAAAGCAAATTATAATTTAAATGGAGAAAAATTGCAAAGTGCTGCAGTACAGAGAGACCTGGGGGTCCTTGTGCATGAAACACAAAAAGTTAGTATGCAGGTACAGCAAGTAATCAGGAAAACAAATGGCATGTTGGCCTTTATTGCAAGGGGGATAGAGTATAAAAGCAGAGAATTCCTGCTACAACTGAACAGGGCATTGGTGAGGCCACACCTGGAGTATTTCGTTCAGTTTTGGTCTCCGTATTTAAGGAAGGAAAGATTTGCATTGGAGCCTATTCAGAGAAGGTTCACCAGGTTGATTCCGGAGATGAGGGGGTAGACTTATGAGGATAGGTTGAGTAGGTTGGGCCTATACACATGTAGTTCAGAAGAATGAGAGGTTCCATGGCTTCTCAGAGACCGAGGTTGGGGATTCCAGTGGGGTGCAGCGAGGCACACCCAGGGCCCCACCATCCGAGGCTGCGAGTCCCAGTGGGATGTAGCGAGCCATACCCAGGTGGGGAAGGGGAGGAGAATTCGACAGCACTCTCCTGAAGTGCAGCATCTAACAGATGTGGTTCAGATGATGGCAATGAGTGCAGAGAGCAGTGACCGTAAATGATTACTCTAGGACACCATCAGTGGGGTGGGTGATGAGGCATCAGGACTGTCGGAAGAAGTAACAACACTCTCACGAGAAATGGGAACATTGTCTGGGCACAAGAGGGAGGGAATGCTGCAGCTGGTTGACACACCACTGTCAGGGCACATGAGCGAGGGAATGTCGGAGTTAGCTGCTGCAATAAGGGAACATGCTCAGACCTCCCCGCCCATTGACAGAATCAACTGCCACTCCCACTCCAATCCCCAGACCAGCCTCTGAAGAGGCCCAAGCCGGGCTCTCGACATTACCGCCTGCGCCCCCCCACCCCATCAAAAAGTGCACGTTACCTGAGATGTTCGAAGGAATAAGCTTGGTACCAACCTGAGAAATGCTGCGCCATCACCAGCGGGCAGGGTTGGAATCACCAAGAACAAGCGCAGCGGGCGGTGTTAAAATAAGGTGGAGGAGAGATGGGTGCAGTTTTTCTTTGCTGCTGTTGTTATTGTTCTTCTTATTATTGTTATTACTGTTGTAACTCTTCTCAACTTAAAGTTTTTTGCAAGTGATGTAAATTTACAAGTTTAACATAGAAACATAGAAAATAGATGCAGGAATAGGCCATTCGGCTCTTCAAGCCTGCACCACCATTCAATATGATCATGGCTGATCATGCAACTTCAGTACCCCATTCCTGCTTTCTCTCCATACCCCTTGATCCCTTCAGCCGTAAGGGCCACATCTAACTCCCTTTTGAATATATCTAACGAACTGGCCTCAACAACTTTCTGTGGTAGAGAATTCCACAGGTTCACAACTCTCTGGGTGAAGAAGTTTCTCCTCATCTTGGTCCTAAACGACTTACCCCTTACCCTTAGACTGTGACACCTGGTTCTGGACTTCCCCAACAGCGGAAACATTCTTTCTGCATCTAACCTGTCCAATCCCATCAGAATTTTATATGTTTCTATGAGATCCCCTCTCATTCTTCTAAATTCCAGTGAATATAAGCCAAGTCGATCCAGTCTTTCTTCATATGTCAGTTCTGCCATCCCGGGAATCAGTCTGGTGAACCTTCGCTGCACTCCCTCAATAGCAAGAATGTCCTTCCTCAGATTAGGAGACCAAAACTGTACATAATATTCAAGGTGTGGCCTCACCAAGGCCCTGTACAACTGCAGTAAGACCTCCCTGTTCCTATACTCAAATCCCCTCGCTATGAAGGCCAATATGCCATTTGCCTTCTTCACTGCCTGCTGCACCTGCATGCCAACTTTCAATGACTGATGTACCTTGACTCCCAGGTCTCGTTGCACCTCTCCTTTTTCTAATCTGTCACCATTCAGATAATATTCTGCCTTCCTGATTTTGCCACCAAATAGATAACCTACATTTACCTATATTATACTGCATCTGCCATGCATTTGCCCACTCGCCTAACCTGTCCAAGTCACCCTGCAGCCTCTTAGCATCCTCACAGCTCACTCTGCCACCCAGATTAGTGTCATCTGCAAACTTGGAGATATTACATTCAATTCCTTCGTCTAAATCATTAATGTATATTGTAAATAGCTGGGGTCCCAGCACTGAACCCTGCAGCACCCCACTCGTCACTGCCTGCCATTCTGAAAAGGACCCGTTTTTTCCTATTCTTTGCTTCCTGTCTGACAACCAGTTCTCTATCCACATCAATACATTACCCCCAATACCATGTGCTTTAATGTTGCACACTAATCTCTTGTGTGGGACCTTGTCAAAAGCCTTTTGAAAGTCCAAATACACCACATCCATTGATTCTCCCTTGTCCACTCTACTAGTTACATCCTCAAAAAATTATGGAAGATTTGTCAAGCATGATTTCCCTTTCATAAATCCATGCTGACTTGGACCGATCCTGTCACTGCTTTCCAAATGCGCTGCTATTACATCTTTAATTACATCTTTAGTTACATCTTTAATTGCATCTTTGAAAGTTTGTAAGTGAGCTTAAAGTATTTAAGTGATTTAAGAGTTTATAAGTGATCTTAAAGTTTGTAAGCGATCGTAATTGGAAACTTTAAAGTTTGATACAAGAATATTTTTATTAAAGTTAAGTTAAGTACAAAATTTGTTACATTTTTGTATAAAATATATTTTAAATTATAACAATCATTTCCATTATTTGTTCCATTATTCACACAACGTTTTGAAATAGAGAAGAATAATTTCCATTATTTGTTCCATTAACAGAACACAACATTGCAGAACAAGTCCAAACAGTAAACATAGTCCATTTGGAATCGTTGCCGCTGAGCCTTCAGGCAGCAAAGCGTTCATGGATAAGCTGCTGGCGCAAGGCTCGAGCAATTGTTAAAGGGGCACGATGGTCCGTCCTCCCCCACCGTCGTGCTCCGAGTTCAGGTAGTTGCATGGCTTCCTCATCCTCCACCTCCTCGTGATCTGCATGTTCCTCCTCATCATCAGCCACTCTCACCTCAGGTGGGACTACTGCTAACTGCCGCTTCTGCCTCATGGTGGCTAAGTTATGCAGCACGCAGCACACAACAGTGAACTGACCGACAATCTCAAGGGAGTAATGCAAGTAGCCTCCAGAATGATCCAGGCATCGGAAATGTTGTTTCAAGATGCCAATAGTCCTCTCTATTATGCTGCTCATCGCAATGTGCGATTTGTTGTAATCCCGGTCAGCTTCTGTCCGGGTTATGCGCAGGGGCATCATGAGCCAGGTGGCGAGGCTTTATCCTTTGTACCCAGCAGCCGGCTCTGCCCTTCTGGCTGCTGCTGAAACATGGTAGATATAGAGCTCTCGCATAGGATGAACGCATCATGGGTGCTCCCGGGGTATCTCGCATCAACTGACATGATGCGACGCATGTTGTCATACATGAGCTTCACATTAATGGAGTGGAAGCCTTTTCTGTCCCTGTACATCTCAGAATCCTCCAAAGGTATTCGCAAGATGATGTGGGTACAATCAATGCAGACCTGTACCTTTGGGAAGCCAGCAATCTTGGAGAAGCCCACAGCCCTTTCACACATTGCCTGGGCAGTCATGGGGAACTTTATGTAATCATTCCTCCGGGCATATATTGCAGCAATCACCTGCCAAATGCAGATATGTGTTGCTTGTTGAGAAATGGTGAACAAATCCCCAGTTGTGGCCTGGGACGATCTGGATGCATAGAATGAAAGTGCAGCTGTAACCTTCACTTCAACTGACAAAGCAGTCCACCTGACGATTCTAGGTTACAGGTCGGCTTTTACCAACTCACAGATCTCAGTTACAAGTTCTTTGCTAAAACGTAGCCTTCTGACACAGTCTGCTTCACTCAGCTGCAGGTATGAATGCCTGCCTCCAGATAGCCGATGTTGATAAGGCCTCCTGCCCATCTTCCTACATGCTCTGAGGTTCCTCATGCAATGACGTCGAATCAATCGTCTCCTCCGCAGCACCACCATGCAGAAGGCTTACACGAAGTATGGCATTGTCAGTATTGGCCCCATGATTAAAATGTACCTTGCAAGAAGCTCAAAACAGCAGGCAGGATAAGGTTCTTTGTTCTCTCTCCCCAAGGTCGACGCCCTAGTATGGACCACACCCAGCTCTGAGCATGTGCAATAGGCTTGCTTAGAACAAGAAGCTAGACATTCAAATGAGGATATTTGGGGCAATCAAGTCGAATGCAATTCTTTAATTTCAAAGTCCCATCCCACCACCGACCGAACATCTCCTCATCCTCATCAGGCTCGAGGATCGACTGGCAGAGTCATTTCCTCGCCCGAACATCACCCCCCCCCCCCCCCCCACCCCTGGCCAGCCCGCTGGGGCTTCTTTTGATGCTGCTGAATAGTATAAGGGTTCTCATCCCTTCAGTTCGGCTTCCACACCCGCCTCCCCTGGGCTTCTTTTGATGCTGCTGCATAGTGTCAGGATTTTTTGTCCCTTCAGTTCGGCTTCCACACACCCCCACCATCCCCCCACCCCCGGACTTCTTTTGAAGCTGAGCCCCGAGCCACTGTGTCTGGGCGAGGGACAAATTCTGCCAGCCAATGCTCCGACCCTCGAGCCCGGCTTGGAGACATTCAGTGGTGGCTTGGCACTTTGAAAAAAATACAAAATTAAAGAATTGCAATAAACTTCCATTTTCTGCATTTTAAGTTTGAAATAATTAAGCTTCATGATGCATATTTAATGTGTTCTTGGTTCCCTCCAAAACTGCGCCTAAAAATAATGGCGTCTTTCTGCGCCGATTTTTTAATGTCGCTGTTTTTCTTAAGTGCCCAGAAAGTCTTTTGGGAGTGGTCACACACGCTGTCCTAGGAAAAATATAAGTTGGCCAAACTTGCATAAATGTGAAAAACTGGCGCAGACATCAGGTTATGCCTCCTATGATGCAAAAAGAAAACTAACCTAAAAAAATCGTAACTAACTGAGTCTCGCTGACGCACAATCTTTGGGGAAACTTGGATATTTTAATTTAAGCCTAAAATAGCAGCGCGCGCCAAAAAAACGGCGCAGATTACTGGGGAAAATTGAACCTTGAATCTTTGTGTACATAGACAGATTTTTAGAGTGTAAGGGAATTAAGTGATATGGAGATTGTGTTGGAAAGTGGATTTGAGCTCGATGATCAGCCATTGAATGGCTTGACGGGCCATATGGCCTACTCCTGCTCCTATTTCTTATGTTCTTATGTCTCCAAGCAGCCAGCCTCGAGCTAGATGTGGTGGCTGGAAGAGAGCTGGCACAGGGTGAATGCATCGTTGCTGCTGCCAGGATAGCGAGCATTGATGGTGAGGATTTGGAGTATGTGGTCACACACCAACTGCATATTAAATGAGTGGTAGCATTTGCGGTTATGGAATACCTCAAGATTGTTATGTGGTGCCCGCAAAGCGACCTGGGTACAGTCAATAGCGCCTTGCACCATGGGGAAGCCTGCTATCCTGGCAATGCACGTTCGTGCTGCTTCTGTCTGGTAATGGGGAAGGAAATGTAGACCCTCCTCCTTCTGTAGAGAGCATCTGTGACCTCGCGGATTCAGCAATGGATGGCAAACTGGGAGATGTGGGAAATATCTCCTGTTAAACACTGGAAAGATCCACTGGAAATTGAGCGCGATGGTAACCTTGAATGCCACTGAGAGAGTTGTCCTCACCCTGGTCTGAGGCTCGAGGTCTGGTTGCAGGAGGTGGCAGAGCTCTGTGACCATGTCTTTGTTGAAGCGCAGATTTCGAACACACTGTTCCTCAGTGAAATTGATGTCGGAGAACTGCTGCCAGAATACCCTGAGAGGGTAAGGTCTCCTGTTGAGAGCACTGTTGGGCCTCCTCCCTCTGACTACATTTTGCTGCCTTTCTCTGTGCCTCAGTTGCCTCTGACGGTGATGCTGGAGCCCGAGGTCCAGTGCCAGCACATCCCCTGTGAAACAATATAAATGTTGGAGTTCGAAATCTGCCCTCAATGAAAGTCAGGAATCTTTAAGAGCCACAGCACTCCTTCAACTGTGTAAATCACTCAAATAATTCGAAACTCCTGGCTGCCTACGTGAAACTAAGAATGAAATATTATTGGCCGAATAAAACTTCACCGGATACTGGCACCTTTAAATAGCGCTCCTCCAGCTGACATCCGACTGAAATTCAACTGCTGAAGCTGCCATTGTCAGCGTCAGGTGCTAAACCAGGGGGCGAGGGCCAATTTTTGTTCCGGGGCACTATCAGGGCACTGTGCACGGTAATTACGTCAGCATCGCTGGCCGCAACAGAGCAGGGCGCTACGTGTTACCGCTGCCGCAAAACCCCTGCCAAATTTAACGGGAAGCGCTGTTGTCACCACGCCTGGTCGCAAATTCATTTGTGCCCTGTTAGGGTGCTAACGGGAGGTGCAAAGTAGCCCAATTTCTCGCCCATATAATCACCACTACTTATACCACCTGCAATTGTTATGGGCAACCATCTACACAGGACAATTAACTCTCGCCATTTGCCATTCCAGTAGAGACCTAGCTCTGTCAAGCCCGTGTGGTGGTTGGTGTGCAACGGCCACCCCATGTTAAAATAATCCATGCACAGGTAACCTTCCAACCTTCGGTATGTAGTTCGGGACCTAGAATGTCAGGTCCCTCATTGAAGCATCTGTGAACTCATCACTTTTTGGTGTGGAAGCGGATCATCCTCGATATGAGGGACTGCCTAATACTATACTAATATTATAATAATACTATAGATGTCAATAACAAAGAAACCACTTTTACCCTATTGAGTGCTCCAGCTAAAGTGAAAAGTAGTTCCGTTCACCAAACAATTCAGTTTCATTGTAAAATTGCTTGAGAGGCATGGTAACTCACTGATTAGGTCTGCAGTATGTATTTAAGGTTTATATGAATTTGTCCCAAAGTAATCCTATAGGATTTTCCAAGATCTTTAAGATATCTTCTTGGGCATTTGGGTCAATGATACACCTTTAAACTGAATAAGCTTGTCCATTTTTTGATGAATTTGTGTTATTTCTTAATCACCAAATCCATTCAATCAGTATTTTCTAAGTCTAAGGAAAGCTGATAAATTGAATGAACTCTGATATTCACTGGACCTCTTCTCTTACTCTAAAAATCTTCAGGGAAAATAAATCTTTACTTTAAATTCCCAGTTCAGGGCTTAGCAGAGGAGGGGACCAATTCATCGACTGGAAAATCTTTTTATTTTACACAATAGAATCAGAAATTGCGCATTCTAACCAGTGAAACAAATGCCGTGGCCTGAGTCTAACTTGCCTGCTCCTTTAACGCACTCTCACTGACTCAATGTTCACATCTGCAAATTTACAGGACAAACTGTTTGCCAGATTTACAGCTCCAAGGGCAAGCTTTCCTCTCCAGTTAGTTTGTGCTGCAGATTCTTGGCAAGTTAGTTGTAATTTCCGGTGCAGAGACTGATGAATTTGTCCATAATGCATTGAAGATTATCACTTCTGTGCAGGCACTGAAACATCACACATGAGCAGAAGTGACAACTGTGCATGCAACATGAGGCACTTAGAATGTGCAGTGAATCAGCACGCATTTTAGGCATGCTGCAAGTGGCATTAGCACTGCCTAAAGCGCCAACAGTCTGTGTAAAATGCAGACAGTTGCTAGCTATCCCTGCAACAGAATCCTCTCTGTGACTAAACGTCTGCCTCTTTTCTGCAGAGTCACAGACAGTACAGTATTGTAAGTGTACCTGTGTGGGCTGCTCCTTCTTTTGCTATTAGTCCTTTCATCTGTTGGAGTCTCAGAAGTCTTCTTTCATTGTTCAGAGTCCAAAGATGTTTTGCAGATAAGTTGAGCAGATAAAGTATGGGAGGCAATAAAATGCCCTTATTGTTTGGTTCTGGAGTTCTTAACCTGTGTCTGACTCGCAATGCCCCAGGGTGGATGGCTGTGAACCAGAATTGGACAGCTGTAGGCTTTGCACAGTCTGAGGCAAGTTCTTCTTTAGGCAGAGGATTTGCAATTGATGCAGTCTGGCTGGTGCTCCAGCAGTGATAGCATTGATGTGCCATTTCTAAGATATATTGTTCTGTCAAGTTATGCTTTTAGCTGGTCTTAATTGGCGTGCCTACTCTGACAGCAGTTGTGTGCTCTGCCAAGAAATTTGACATCTATCGAATCATCTCGCTGGGAATGTTGAACTGGGAGATGGTGTAATGCAACTCATTGTGTCAAACTTTGTCTAAAGCGTATTCCAATTTCAGAAACCAAGCTAACGTAAACTTTATTTTGTTAAAGGCTCGGGGCATGAGCTATGACAGTCACAACAATTATTGCTATTAGTGCGACTGCCTCTTCTGAACCTTGCTTACCCTGAGTTGAAGAAGTCAATGCCCTAAAGGTGATGTTGGAGGCAGTATGTGATGACTGTTTCAAGCACCTTTTCAAGGTAGCTCAGCAGACTAATTGGTCAGTAATTACTGGGGTCCGGTCATGAACATCTTTACTTGGCTTTTGGACCATTGTAATCTTTACAGAGAGATTTTACTGGGTTGATTTACTGTGCAGAACTATTGTTATGTATGGAGAAAGAGTCAGACTGAATACTGTGAGCTCAAAATAAAGTGTGATCTTAGTCTTTTATTGCAGGTCTCCAGAGTGCCTCTCCAACCTGTGAGGCCTCCTTAATTACCTGTGCTCTCAAGGGATTATGGGATCCCTTGGGACTCCAGGGGATGAGCCCTCTGGTGGCTGTACAGAGTAAATACAAGTTTACATATATAACACTCCCCCCCCCCCCCAAAGTCAACAGTATAACTATTTACAACATGAGTCGATCTGAGGCCCTTCTTGCCCTGGTTGATTGTCTCGGTATGAAAGCTGGTATTGCTGAATCAACTCTTGGGCCCTCGCTGGGCTGTTGTGCAGCTGGTCTTGATGGGCTATCTGGTGTGGTGGATCCTGCTGGGCTGCTGTGGATGATGGGTTCTGCTTCGTGGCCAACCGTAGGGCCGGTTGACACTGGTGTGTATGTTGGGGGGTCAAAGAAGGTAGGGTCCAAAGTGGGTTGCTCAGGATAGTCCGTGAATCTGAGGTTGATTTGGTCCAAGTGTTTCCGGTGAATGAATCCATTTGAAAGTTTGACCCGAAACACCCTGCTTCCCTTTTTGGCCAAGACAGTGCTGGGAAGCCACTTGGGACTTTGCCCATAATTCAATACAAATACAGGATCATTGATTTCAATCTCACGTGACACATTTGCGCTATCATGGTATGTACTTTGTTGAAGCCACCTGCTCTCTACCTGTTCATGTCGATAAGAGTGAACTAACAAGAGCCTTGTCTTAAGTGCTCTTTTCATGAGCAGTTCTGCAGGTGGTATCCCAGTGAGCGAGTGGGGTCTCGTGCGGTAGATAAGCAGGACTTGGGATAGGCGAGTCTGCAGTGAGCCTTTCGTTACCCTCTTCAAGACCTGGTTGATGGTTGCACTTCTCTCTCTGCCTGACCATTGGACGCTGATTTAAATGGGCCAGATGTGACAGGTTTGATCCCGTTGTGGGTCATGAATTCTTTGAACTCAGCACTGGTAAAACATGGTCCGTTGTTGCTCACCAGGACATCGGGTAGGCCGTGTGTGGCAAACGTGACCCGCAGGATTTCAGTAGTGGCAGCGGACATGCTAGCCGATATTATAGCACATTCAATCCATTTGGAGTACGCATCTACAACCACAAGGAACATTTTACCGAAGAATGGGCCTGCATAGTCGACATGTACCCTAGATCACGGTTTGGAGGGCCAAGACCATAAACTTAGCGACGCCTTCCTGGGTGCATTGCTTAACTGCGAGCATGTATTACAACTGTGCATGCAGGACTCTGTCCGCATCGATACTGGGCCACCACATGTAGGATCTGGCTATCACTTTCATCATTACGCTGCCTGGGTGGGTACTGTGGAGATCACTGATGAAGGTGTCTCTGCCCTTTTTGGGGACCACTACTCGATTGTCCCACAGAAGGCAGTCTGCCTGTATAGACATTTCATCTTTGTGCCACTGAAACGGCTTTATCTCTTCCTGCATTTCCACTGGGACACTGGACCAGCTCCCGTGAAGCACACAGTTTTTGACTAGGGACAATAAGGGGTCCTGGCTCGTCCAAGTTTTGATCTGCTGGGCAGTGACGGGTGATTGCTCACTCTCAAATGCTTCCATAACCATGGCTAGATCTATGGGCTGCACCATTTCTACCCCCGCGGTGGGCAATGGCAGCTGACTGAGAGCATCGGCGCAATTTTCTGTGCCTGGCCTGTGGCGGATGGCGTAGTTGTATGCGGACAACGTGAGCGCCCATCTCTGGATGCGGGCCGATGCATTGGTATTTATCCCTTTACTCTTGGAGAACAGGGATATTAATGGCTTATGTTCAGTTTCCAATTCGAATTTTAGCCCAAACAGGTATTGATGCATTTTCTTTACCCTATAGACACAAACTAATGCTTCTTTTTCAATCATGCTGTAGGCTCTCTCAGCCTTAGACAGACTCCTGGATGCATAAGCAACCGGTTGCAATTTCCCCAAATCATTAGCTTGTTGCAATACACACCCGACGCCATATGACGATGCATCACATGCTAGTACCAAACACTTACATGGATCATACAACACAAGCAATTGGTTTGGGCATAACAATTTTCTAGCTTTTACAAAGGCATTTTCTTGGCTTTTGCCCCATGCCCATTTGTCCCCTTTATGCAGTAAGACGTGCAGTGGTTCTAACAGTGTGCTGAGACCCGGTAAGAAGTTACCAAAGTAGTTCAGGATTCCTAGAAACGACCGCAGCTCCGTCATGTTCTGTGGCCTCGGTGCGTTCTCGATTGCCACCATCTTCAAATCAGTGGGCCTGATGCCGTCCCCCGCGATGCTCCTCCCGAGGAACTCCACTTCAGGCGCCAGGAAAACGCACTTCGAGCATTTTAACCTGAGCCCCATGCGGTTGATTCGACTAAGAACCTCCTCCAGGTTCTGCAGATGTTTGACTATGTCCCGACCTGTAACCAAGATGTCGTCCTGGAAGACCATAGTACATGGGACCGACTTCAGTAAGCATTCCATGTTTCTCTGGAATATCGCCGCCGCTGATCGAATTCCAAACGGGCATCTGTTATAAATGAAAAAACCTTCGTGCGTGTTGATACAGGTGAGGCCCTTCAATGATTCCTCCAGTTCCTGCGTCATTTATGCTGAAGTCAAATCCAGCTTCATGAACGTCTTTCCTCCTGTCAGCATTGCAAAGAGATCTTTGGCCTTTGGTAATGGGTATTGGTCCTGCAGAGAGAAATGATTGATAATTACTTTGTAATCGCCACAGATTCTGATGGTGCCGTCTCCCTTGAGCACTGGGATAATAGGGCTGGTCCAGTTGTTGAACTCGATCAGTGAGATGATGCCCTCTCTTTGCAGCCAGTCTAGCTCGATCTCTATCCTTTCTCTCATCATGTACGGTACAGCTCTCGCCTTGTGATGGATGGGTCGTGCCCCCGGAATTAGATGGATCTGCACTTTTGCTCCTTGGAGTTTCCGATGTCTGGTTCGAACAGCAAAAGGGAACTTGTTTAAGACCTGGGCACACGAAGTGTCATCAACGGACGATAGCGTTCGGTGTTCATCCCAGTTCCAGCGTATCTTTCCCAGCCAGCTCCTGCCGAGCAGTGTGGGACCATCGCCCGGTACCACCCAGAGTGGTAGCTTGTGCACCGCTCCATCGTAGGAGACCTTTACTGTAGCACTGCTGATTACGGGAATCGGTTGCTTCGTGTAAGTTCTTAGTTTCATGCGAATTGGAGTTAAGGCTGGCCTTGAGACCTTGCTGCACCACAGTTTCTCCAAAGTCTTTTTGCCCATAATGGACTGGCTCGCGCCCGTGTCCAGCTTCATTGACACCGGGAGTCCATTTAGTTCAACATTCAGCATTATCGGAGGACAATTCGTGGTGAATGTGTGCACCCCATGTACCTCTGCCTCCTTGGTCTGAGGCTCTGGTTTGTCGTGATCCTCCGTGGATCTGCCCTCCTCTGCAACATGGTGGTTTGCAGGTTTAAAAGGATTTGCAGCTCGCCTGCACACTCGTTGTAGGTGTCCCATTGTTCCACAGCCCTTGCAAACGTACCCTTTGAATCGGCATGAATGGAAATGATGATCACCCCCGCAGCGTCAACAAGGTGTTAATAGCCTTGCATTCATCACCCTTGATGGTGGACTCTGAGACATCTGCGGACGTGTAGCTGCAGGTATGTATGACCTGCCCTGTACGTTGCGATTTGAAAACAATATCACTTTTGTTCACAGTACTTGTAACAGCACTTGTGTGCTGAGAGATTTACTTCGCATTGTCACTGGTGGCAATGAACGCCTGGGCTATTGCTATGGCCTGACTCAAGGTTGGGGTCTCTACAGTCAAAAGTTTGCGAAGTATGGTTTTGTGGCCAGTGCCAAGTACGAAAAAGTCTCTGAGCATGTGCTCCAAATCTCCTTCAAATTCGCAATGTCCTGCAAGGCGTCTTAGCTCGGTGATATAACTTGCCACTTCCTGGCCTTCAGACCTTTTGTAGGTGTAGAACCGGTACCACGCCATCGGAACGCTTTCCTTCGGTCCAAATGCTCCCGGACCAGTGTGCACAAATCATCGTATGATTTCTCCATGGGTTTCGCTGGAGTAAGCAGATTCTTCATGAGGCCACACATTGGTGCCCCACAGAAGGTGAGGAGGATCGTCCTTTGTTTGGCATTTAGCTCGTTGGCTATGAAGTATTGGTCGAGTCGCTCCACAAAAGTTTCCCAATCATCTACCCCCGAGAATTTCTCCAGGATGCCCACTGTTCTCTGCATCTTTGGGTTCACTATCTGTATCTCATCACCAGTTGTTATGTATGGCGAAAGAGTCAGACTGAACACTGTGAGCTCAAAGTAAAGTGTGACCATAGTCTTTTATGCAGGTCTCCAGAGTGCCTCTCCAACCTGTGAGGCCTCCTTAAATACCTGTGCTCCCAAGGGATTATGGGATCCTTTGAGACTCCAGGGGATGAGCCCTCTGGTGGCTGCACAGAGTAAATACAAATTTACAGATATAACAACTATGGCATGGGACAAAGACTAAAACTACAGCTCAGAGTCCAGCAAAAGAGAATTTGCTGGGTGCGCAAATGGAAGCAAGTCAGTTTAAAGGCAAACTAAAGGATCGATCAGGCAAAGCCATGGTTAAAAGCAGAACGATAATGGAACAAATCCAGCAATCACAATCTCCAACACCAGTGATGTACCAGCAGAGTCTATAATCCTTTCAAATGAATGCAGTAAAAAGGAGTGACCCGGACTATTTGGGGTCTGAGTGTGTGTCTGTGAGTGTGGGTGTGTGTGTGTGAGTGTGAGTGTGAGTGTGAGTGTGAGTGTGAGTGTGAGTGTGTGTGTGGGTATGTGAATGTGGGTGTATGAGTGTGGGTGTGTGTGGGTGTGTGAGTGTGTGTGTGTGTGTGAATGTGTGTGTGCTGAGTGAGGGCAAGGTGGGACGTTGTTGTGATGCTCAACACAAAGCTTGGCAAAACTCACCATTACAATTTGTAGTTGAATAATGGGTATTTGGTTGAAGTGCAGGACAGCAGTCTGCACTTGTGGAACTGCAAAAGTCAGTCACTTTAGGAGGGGAGGGAGAACATTTTGGAACATACAAACTTCTGAACAATGATGGGCAGGTAAAGACCCTCTGGTCCATCAAACCTGCCCCACATAAATGTGATCGCAATACATAATTCCACCCCACCCGAAGCCATGTACACGCCTGGGAAAGGCAAAAAACAGGTTTGAGTGCTGTCATTTCTCCTGCTGTTTTGAGCTTATTGCAAAGCTATAATTAAATGATGGGGGCAATATTGACAATGCCATACCTCATGCAAGGCATCTGCATGATTGTGCTGTGGTGGAGAAAATTGATTCAGCAGCATTGCCTGAGGAACCTCATAGCACGTAGGATGATGGGCAGGAGATCTTACCCACATCGGGTATATGGAGACAGGCGTTCAAACCTGCACCTGAGTGATGTAGACTGTGTGAGAAGGCTGCATTTCCACAACGAAGTTGTAACCGAGATCTGTGAGTTAATCAAAGCAGACCTGCACTCTAGAAGTGTCAAGTGGACTGCTTTGTCAATTGAAGTAAAGGATACAGCTGCACTTTCATTGTATGCATCTGGATCATTCCAGGCCACAACTGGGGATGTGTGTGCCATTTCTCAACCTGCAACACATATCTGCATTCAGCAGGTGACTGCTGCACTATATGCTCAGAGGCATGACTACATAAAGTTCCCCATGACCACCCAGGCAATGTGTGACTGGGCTGTGGGCTTCTTCAGGATTACTGGCTTCCCTAATGTACAGGGCTGCATTGATTGTACCCACATCGTCTTGCGAGCACCTTTGGAGGATTCCGAGATGTACAGGAACAGAAAAGGCTTCCACTCCGTGAATGTGCAGCTCGTCTGTGATGACATGCATCGCAGCATAGCAGTTGATGTGAGATATCCTGGGAGCATCCATGATGCGTTCATCCTACGCGAGAGCACTATATCTGCCATGTTTCAGCAGCTGCCAGAAAGGCAGAGCTGGCTGCTGGGGGACAAAGGGTACGGCCTTGCCAACAGCCTCATAATGCCCCTAAGCATAACCCAGATGGAAGCTGACTGGGAATACAACATGTCGCACATTGCGACACGCAGCATAACAGAGACGACCATTGGCATCTTGAAGCAGTGTTTCCGATGCCTGGACCATTCTGGAGGCTGCTTGCAATACTCCCCTGAGATTAACGGTCAGTTCACTATTGTGTGCTGCATGATGTATAAAATAGCCATCATGAGGCAGCAGCAGCTGGTAGTAGAAGACCCACCTGAGGTGAGAGTGGCTGATGATGATGAGGAACATGCAGATGACGAGGAGGAGGAGGAGGAGGAGGAAGCCATGCAACTATCTGAACCTGGAGCATGACGGTGGAGGATGGCGGGCCATCGTGCCCCTTTAACGATTGCTCAAGCCTTGCGCCAGCAGCTCATCCGTGAACGCTTTGCTGCCTGAAGGCTCAGCGGCAACTATTCCAAATGGACCATGTTTACTGTTTGGACCTGTTCCATAATGTTGTGTTGTGTTAATGGAACAAGTAATGGACAAGATTCTTCTTTAGTTTAAAAAGTTGTGTTAATAATGGAACAAATAATAGAAATGATTGAGTTATAATTGAAAACATATTTTATTCACAAGTTTAACACTTGTTTATACTTAACTTAACTTTAATAAAAACATTCTTGTATCAAACTTTAAAGTTTTCAGTTAAGATCACTTACAAACTTTAAGATCACTTACAAACTTTAAGATCACTTAAAAACTTTAAGATCATTTACAAACTTTTAAACTTAAAAATTTCCATCACTTACAAAAAACTTTTAATTTGAGAACAGTTACAACAGTAACAACAATAATAAGAAGAATAACAACTGCAGCAAAGAAAGGCTGCACCCATCTCTCATCCACCTTATCCTAAGACCGCCCACTGTGCTTGGTCTTGGTGACTCCACCCCTGCCCGTAGGCGGTGATGCAGCGTTTCTTGGGTTGGTACCAAGCTTATTCTTTCGAGCATCTCGGACAATGCTCACTTCTTGATGGGGGGGCGTAGGCAAGCGATAATGTGGAAGGCCTGGCTTGGGCCACTTCAGAGGCTGGTTTGGGGGTTGGATTGGGAGTGGCAGTTGATTCCATAAATGGCCGCGGGATCTGGACATGTTCCTTTATTGCAGCAGCTAACTACGACATTCCCTCCTTCACGTGTCCTGACAGTATCTCAACTATCTGCAACATTCCCTCCCTCACGTTCACCAACAGTATATCAGCTATCTATGACATTCTCTCCCTCATGTTAAATGACAGTGTCTCAACTACCTGAAACATTCCCTCCCTCATGTTCACCGACAGTGTATCAGCTGCCTGCAACTTTCACTCCCTTATATGCCTGGACAGTGTTCCCATTTCTCGTGAGAGTGTTGTTACTTCTCCCGACAGTTCCGATACCTCATCACCCACCCCACTGATGGTTTCCAGGAGTGATCACGTAAGGTCAATGCTCTCCACACTCATTTCCATCATTTGAACCACATCTGTTACATCCTGCACCTCATGAGAGTGCTATCGAGCTCTCCTTCCCCTCCTCACTGCACCCCACTGGGACCCGCAGCCTCAGGCTGTGTGAAGCCATGGAATGTTCCAACACTCGTACCATTCAGTAAAAGGGCTGGCACCTCAATGGGCGGTACCTGCACCTCCTCCAGAGTGTGTGCAACAGTGGGGGCTACATCCCTCCCCTCCCCCTCCCGCTCCCCCTTCCCCTCACCCCCTTGCTCTTGGTCTGGAAGGTGGCATTGGAAGATGTTCTTCTCTTCAGGCTCGTCCGCATCTGAATCTTCTTCTGCGTCATCTTCTGCCTCGACAGGGTTGGCCTTAATTTCTGCAAAATATAACAGAACAGACAAATGGTTAGAAGCAGAGGAGGGGGCAGGGTGGCATAAGTAGGCACACACAGTGCAGGCAGCTGTTTCATTTGAAGGACCACGATTGGGCTTGTATTCACTGGAGTTCAGAAGAATGAGAGGGGACCTCATAGAAACGTTTAAAATTCTGACGGGTTTAGACAGGTTAGATGCAGAAAGAATGTTCCCAATGTTGGGGAAGTCCAGAACCAGGGGTCACAGTCTGAGGATAAGGGGTAAGCCATTTAGGACCGAGATGAGGAGAAACTTCTTCACCCAGAGAGTGGTGAACCTGTGGAATTCTCTACCACAGAAAGTTGTTGAGGCCAATTCACTAAATATATTCAAAAGGGAGTTAGATGAAGTCCTTACTACTCGGGGGATCAAGGGTTATGGCGAGAAAGCAGGAAGGGGGTACTGAAGTTTCATGTTCAGCCATGAACTCATTGAATGGCGGTGCAGGCTAGAAGGGCTGAATGGCCTGCTCCTGCACCTATTTTCTATGTTTCTATGTTTCTATGTTTCTATGAATGATAGCACATTGCATCAACTGAAGCGTAGCTAACGGAGACATCCCCATGAAGCGAAGCATGGCTAACCCGTGCAGTACTTAATCTTTAGCAAAGCCAGAATTTGGAATTTGCAGGACTTACCTGCTCCCTTGAGTGTGGGCCCAGCTTGTGGAATGGTGATTGCTTTTCCCGTGGCAGGACCCATCAAAGCAGCGATCCTGCCTTCCAAGTGTGTCAGTGGGTGCAGATTTGCCGGGCCTGTTTGAGTTCTCTCTCTTTTGTTGTATGCCACCTTCCTTTGCAAAGCTGAAAATATAATATTTTAGAGAGGGTGTCTTTCTGCTGGTGGGATGGTCACGTTTATAATTGCAATTCCAGTGAATAAATGAAAATATTACTTACACTAACTACTTGACCAAGGTCCTGCCATTTCTTTTTGCACTGGCCTCCAGACCTTGGGGTGATCACTATTACACATTAATCTTCTGCAAGTTGATTCCAGCGTTTCTTCATTTTTTTTGGTGAAACTTTTATGTGACCTCTGCTGGTGTCCAGCACATGCCATGTAGCCTCAATTACAGTAACTAGTGCCTCCACTTCCTCTTGTGAGAAATTGTTGGTCTTTGATGCATATTGCAGCTCTGATTTTGCCAATGAAAATGAAAGTTCTCATACAGCACTTAAAGTTCTCACATACAACTGGCTCTTTAAAAATGGCTGAATGCAGACTGGGAGGTGTACTGAGCTAGCACGCCCATCGCAGTCACGTAAAAAACTTCATTTTTTTTTTGCGCATGCGCAGTAGGGGGGGGCATCCTTTTTTCACTGCAGACATTAGGCGCCACCCCACAAAGCTGAAGGACAGGCTGCACGCCGCCAATTTTAAAAATTAGAATGGGGAAACTTGCAAGTTTTTTTTTGGAGTAGTCGGGGCCAAAAAAAACGGGCGTAACTCTTGAAATTCGTCAAAAAACGGCATTGGGGAAAATTGAGCATGAATTGTACAAAACAGATTTTCTGTTAAAAACATAATTTAATTGTGACTCCAGGTCTTACCTTCAAGGTTATGTTCACCATTGCCTCTCATTAACTGTAAGAAGCTCTGAATTAATTCAGATTTTGGATTTGGGTCACCCACTACTCCAATAAAGCTGAATCTGAAGTTTCTTTATTCCCCAACAACCAAAAACAACAACAGATGTGAAATCTGATAAGCAGACCTTGGCTGAATTGCAAAATAAACGACCTTATTTTCTCCTTCAGATTAGAAATTAGAAAGAAAATAAATGTGTTTTTTTTCTGCCCAAGGGCCCCTGATGCAATCCCTTTCAGCCACACCCTATCAAGTCCCAAAAATTAGAAAGGGATAAAAGGACTTGCATTCATATTGCAACTTTTCATGTTTCTCAAAGTTTCACTTCCAATGAATTATTAATTAGCAGTTATCAAACGGGAGAGCAAGTTGTCATAATTAGCAACGCGGTGAACAGTCAGTTAATCTTTTAGGTGAAATTGCAGAGAACACCATTAAACCTCGCTGATTTTCATCAAACAGTAACATAAGGGCCTGGAATTTCACCTTCGTAACTGACCATAACTTCAGGATTTAGCACATGTGCAGCCGAATGCAGCAATCCTGAAGTTGCAGTCTGTCATTCACTGCTCCTCCACAGGCTACGCTGTGCCCGCCCCCCTCCACGACAGAGTCGTCAATCAGTGAATTTCTCAAATTATGGAAACTGACAAAAACTTTGGCTCTTTCACAGTAATTACGCTGTTAACTACCCCATTAAAAGTTAGACCCTTTTGGATTAGGTGTAATTGGAATTTTATCAGTGTATTGACAGCTCAACAAAGGTTATATGCCCTGAAAAACTAATTTTTATTTTATGGAGTGTCAAATTTATCCACTTTCATAAAAATTCTGCATTTTGATTGGCTGCTTCGACAGCTTGTTGACATCACAGCAGCACTTAGTTGGGAATCTCCATTAACTACCGTTGATTTCAATTACGCTGCGAAAGCCTGAAATTCTCGACACAGAGAACGCGAGATCTTAGTGTGAAGCTTACTTCGGGGTCAACGGGGAATGCCTGTGCTTCGCCACTGACCTCAAATTATGGGCCCGAGCTTTAACATCCACTTAAACCATCAGAATGGGGAGACGAGGCTTTGGTTTGACATCTCATCCAAATGGCAACACTTTGGACAATACAGCACCCTGTCAGTACTACACTGAAGTTCCAGCCTAGATTATAGTGCCCATTTGAGGACTGAACCTACGACCTCCTGACTCATAGGTGAGAATACTGCCAATTGAACCCAAATTGAGCATGTGCAGAAGTGATACAAATCAGCAAACTGTTTCTTTGGCATATCTGTGGCAATACTTGCTGAAATAGGGTGATCACATTTTGCCAAACGCAAAATCAGGTAGGGATGAGGTGCGGTGGGTTTACGAATGGAGTTCAAAGGGAATTAAGTGGTGCAATGGATTAAACATTGGACTTTCTCTGGGTTCTAGACTTCAATCCAGCCCAGACGAATGCGATGAAATTTTCCTTTGGCTATAAGGGAACATGCAAGATTTGTAATTTCTATGTGAAAGCAGTCTTGGGCCAAAAACAATATACTGCCTTTAATTCGGCAATCTCACTCAGAAACCACAGATTGGCTGGGAAGTAGAAAGATTGCTCAGAAAGGGGATCTTCTTCTGAAGTTTGAGCTGAAACGTGTTGTTGGGGTAGAGCAGAGTGCTGTTTCTAATTAACAATTACTTAGGGAGGGGGTGGAATTTTAATCCCTACCATCCAGCAGAAACCAGGCATGGCACAATTAAAATGGAACAGGGTTTTACCAACTGGCTTTCTGCTCCGATCTGGCTGACTGTAATTTTGAATTGTAGACGGCAATAACACCCACCCGAAACTGGCAGGGTCCTTCTCATAATATGCAGATCGGGCTTCGAGGATGTCATCGGGGCCTGATCGCAATATTAACCTGAAGCTTGAGCAGCGGAGCAGTAGTGGTTCTTTCAGCAGTTGAAATTTGTAGTATCTGTTGCAAAATATCTCACCACCTCAATTCATTTGCCCTGTTCGTGAGCACCCTTCAGATCACTAAGTCACTCTGTGTTACTCAGTTAGCGTCAATATTTACAAAGTGTCAAAGTTCAGAATTATTTACTGATGGTTAGAGAGACAAAATCGTTGCTACACTTCCTAAGTTACTGTGTATTTAAAAAAAAAATGATTATTAAGTTAATACAACAATAAGTTACCCAAAGAATATTAGCTCTGCAATGTCCTGAGAGTTGATGTGATTAAGTAGCAGCTGTCAGATTAGCTTAAATTTAGACAGCTGGTCTTTGATTTTACTGGAGGGTTTTTCTCAGGATGCCATCTCCATAACCATATTGAGTCGCAGTCTGACATTTGAGGATCTGGACATTTCCAGTATATCAAAACTGTTTGTCTTGCTGAGAAATGATTAATTGGTATGTGTGTAAGGAGAAGTTGGTGTATCAGGGCTATTACCCATAATAAATATCAAGGGGCAGTTTGAGATAGCAATTGATATTAGCTTGCTTAAAATGCTCATGATTCACCGGCAGTTATTGCAGTATCTGGGTCATTACTGTAGAGACAGTATTAGGCTGGCCTGAACATTCACGTTTGTGACACGATGGAGACAGCTCCCCTGCAATAAGTTTAAAGACAAGAACAACATAATTGAAGTAAGCAGATGACTGCATCAAAGCTAAAATCAGAATATTATTTTCTTAAGATAATTGAAAAGGTTTTAAGGCCCGTGTATTGAATTATAATTGATGGATTTTATGTAAATCTAATCATGCTGGGTTTTGTTTCATTTGTAGCACGAGGATATTTTAACAACCATATATAGATAGTGATATTTTTCCTTTCAGAGGCAGGGAGGGCTGGTGTTTAGATGCAGGATCATAGATTATAATAAAGTTGTTGATTTTACAGTAGTGGTACAACATGACATTCTCCATGGGCTAACTGTACTTTTTTTTTTGCTTCTCTCCAATTTTCCCCTCTCTTTTCCTGGAGGCACTGACATGCTGAGACATGGTTCCATGCATACTAGTCACCTTCCAGTACCTCATCTAAGAGGCCATTCTTCATGTGTGAGCCAAAGCAATCATTACATGAGTGTTGGCAAGCTAATGGTCATGGCATAGCAATTGGTTACTAATTTTCCCTCCTTCATCTGGGGCACTGAAGTCAATTATAGCATCCTTACTGCCAAACTGCCAGGAGTCAGCCAATACCAGCACAGACTAAGAATTGTTAGTCATGGACTTTCTAAGCAAGCTTTTTTTCCAACCAACTTTTCCCCCTGCTACACCAGACCAATTGCATCTCTTCAGATTTTAATTGGGTGATTGAGCTACACTTCGCATGATACTGAGGAATGAATGGTAAAACTGCATGGGTGGTTGTCTGGGAATTTTGCAATTGTAATTTTTACTCATATTCAAATTACTCATCCTCATTCATATCATGGTTTGGCTCCACTCTATCTGAGAAATCTCCTCCAGCTGTATATCCAAATTCACATCCTCTGCTCTCTGATAACTCATTGCCCCTCTTACTGCCTGCTCCACCACTGGTAGCAAATCATTCAGTCACTAAAGCTGTGATTTTAACTCAGGGCAGGAATCGGGAATCTTTAAAAAGTAACAAAAGAGATCTTACCTGGGCCTCCTGTGGTCAGGACCCTGCCTACCTCCAGCTTTTGCTGGCAGTTTCGAGCCTGTACAACATTTAGTCGGGCTTGCGGTTAAAATGGTGTGTGTGCCGATCGCAGCATTGGAACATGACTTTTTCATTTAAATTAGGCCGCTGCAACCCTGGGGCAGGCGGCCTTCCTGTGCCTGAATTCAGGCAAATTAAAATGGGAATGCGGCACAAACCCACCGGCCATCTTACTGATGGAGGTGGGGGTAAAAATCAGGCCTGTGGCCCCTGGCCTTTGGGACACTCCCAGAATCACTATACCTTGCTGCTATTCTCTCTTCCTTAAACTTATCTCTTCGACGGTGCTTTTCGTCCAACCATTAACTCTGTCCACTCATCATCCTCTGCTTCCTGTAAATAATTATACATGAGCAGCACAATAAAAATGTAAATCATTTTGTTGTTAAAGACTGTCTTTAATTCTGTTGACTCTTGATACCCTCATTTTGAAAGCACTGTTAGCATGTTTTAATGAGTATTATCACTGCCTTAATGCAAAGTCACTCATGCTTACATGCATCTGAGTTTTCTGGAAGTCAGCTAAATAACAAATCAAATGAGCTCGTAGAAATTACAAATCCCCCTAGCTTCAAGTGATAAGTCTCATTTTAGGTCACAGTGCAAGATCAGCTAATGAACAAATCTGGAAGTGAGTCGGTACAAAGTAGTGGTGCATGGTGCTCTGTTTCACAGAACATAACATAGGTTGGTCATTTGTATGGGATTGATTACTCGGGTAACATTCCATGGCTAATCAGAATGAAAGCAAAGTTTCCTCTGCTGAGGCATTAGAGGGTATCCCGTTGCCTTTTGTCAGGAGTTTACAAGTCAGCTCGCAACAGGTTCATCCAAGTGGACAGAGAACATTCATTAATTGAATTAAAAAACTTAGGAATAGGAATATGTAAAAAGGGATATGATCTTTTCACAACAATGTATTATAATTTTACATTGCTGTACTATAGATGCAGATAGAGGGCTCTATTTTCACCACCATTGGGCGCCGTTTTTTTAGCGTCCGCTGATTTTTTTTGGAGCAATCATGATTTTGCAATTTTGCTCAAAGTTTGTACGCCGGCAGCGACTGTCAGTGCCGGTTTTTTGTACATAAGATTTTTTGCTGCAGGTCTGGTTGAGAATTGATTTCTGCACCGTTTTTGGCCCTTTAACCGATTTTCGGCAACACAGATTTTTTTCAGGGAGGCGCACATTGGCCTTAAGTACCGATCAGAAAAACCCTACGTTAACTTAAGAAAATCGGCACTTAAGAAAAGAAGACAATTTAAAACACAAATTCATGATGATTTTTGCAGAGGGAACTCGGAAAATAACTCGGAAAGTTCATTTTTCCCACAGAATGTTTTTGAGAATGGGCAAATTGCGATTTCACCCCACCACACCATAGAATCTCTGCTGACGGGGCTCTAGGCACGGGTTGGAGGAGAGCTGGCCGGCCAGCCAACTGATCGCTCCCTTGGTCGGACACAAGCACAGGAGCTTGGTGTTTCGATTCTCCCCTCGCCCCCCCCCTCCCTCCACACCCCCAGGGCTCAGCTTTGCAAGAAGCCTGTGGAATACAAGTGCCGAGCTCCGGCCGAGGGAGCGATCCTGCCGGCATGCACTCTGAACTGTGCAGCGGAGATGGCACGACACAACAGAAAACATAGGCATTTCGGCACAAACTATAATTAAAGTGCCATAAATCTCTGTGCATCATATCTCCATAGAGACAGAGCTTAATATTGCGCATGCGCGCAGACCAGGGTGTGGTCCGTTCTGCTAGGGCGTCACCCAGCAAAGGTGTGTGTGTGTGTGTGCTGCGCTACGTTTCAGTAAGTCTCAAAATAACAAGAATAACAAAGTTAAGAATAAGAATTGTGGGTGCAAATCTTACTATATCGCATGTAGTAAGGTTGGTTTACATGCATGGCATATGGAGGCGACGGATAGTATGCCGTCATCGCACAAATCAGATCGCTCGGGCCTTAATGGGGACGAGGCCATACCCTGATCGGATCTACAGGGACAGGCGCTCATACCGACACCTGAGTGAGGCAGACTGCATTCGCGATTTAGAAAGGTGGTCATCACTGAGATCTGCCAGCTAATCAAGTCAGACATACAGCCAAGAAGTGGCAGGAGGACTGCTTTACCTGTGGAAGCGAACGTCACTGCAGCACTTGCCTTCTATGCTTCTGGCTCATTTCAAGCAGCAACTGGGGCCATGTGTTGCATCTCACAACACGTCACACATTGCTGCATTCGACAGGTGATTGCTGCACTCTATGCCAAAAGGGATCGTTTCATCAATTTCCCTATGACCAAGCAAGCAATGCGAGACAGGGCTGTGGAGTTCTCCAGAATTGCTGGCTTCCCAAAGGTACAGGGTGTGATTGACTGTATCCACATTGCCGTGAGAGCACCTTTGGATGACTCCGAAGTTTACTGGAACAGGAAAGGGTTCCATTCCCTAAATGTGCAGCTCGTCTGCGATGATCTGCATCGGATCATGGCAGTGGATGTAAAATACCCAGGTAGCATCCATGATGCTTTCATCCTACGCAAGAGATTATATCATTATATCTACCATGTCTCAGGAGCTGCCAGAAGGGCACAGCTGGTTGCTCGGGGACAAAGGGTACGGGCTCACCACATGGCTTACGACCCCCCCCCCCCCCCACGCAATCCTCGCACTGAGCTAGAGCATCGGTACAACATGTCACACATAACGACACGGAGCATCATAGAGCGGACAATTGTCATATTGAAGCAGCGTTTCTGATGCCTGAACCACTCTGGAGCCTACCTGCAATATGCCCCTCACGACGTCGGTCGGTTCACTGTCGTGTGCTCTGCATGCTGCATAACTTGGCCATCATGCGGGGCCAGGCCCTGGACATTGAAGATCCTCCTGCGGGTAGAAGGTGGGGGGGGGCGGGGGGAGGAGGAGGAAGAGGAAAACGAGGAGGCTGACAACGAGGTCAAGGAGGACGAGGAGTTGGAGGAGCTGCAGCAGCAGGATGACGAGGAGGGCCAGCAGTAGGAGGAGAAGGACGATGACGAACACATGCCACCACCTCAACCCGCAGGACGACGGAGGAGGAGGCCTCTTGCACCTATGGCCATAGCTAGAGACTTGTGTCAGCGGCTAATCTGTGATCGTTTTGGTGCCTAAAGGCTAAACAGCTTGACAGTGTTGACTCTTTGCACCTGTTAGTGTGACAAAATAACGTGCACCATATGTATGCAATGTTGTGTTGGGTTATATTGC
Source organism: Pristiophorus japonicus (assembly GCF_044704955.1). Taxonomy (NCBI): domain Eukaryota; kingdom Metazoa; phylum Chordata; class Chondrichthyes; family Pristiophoridae; genus Pristiophorus; species Pristiophorus japonicus. Next base: position 22,900,689 of record NC_091982.1, read on the forward strand.
TTTAATTCAAAAAATAATGTGCAGGATTCTGCTTAAATTTATAAAATAATTAGGTTTATTAAACATTTGTACAGTTTTACTTAACTTTAATGAAAACATTTATATCAAATTATAAACTTTTCAATTAAGAAAACAATAAGTAGCAAAAACAAACAAACAAACAAACAAACTCAAGACAGAGACAGAGAGGTTGTTTCCACTGGTCGGGGAGACTAGAACTAGGGGGCACAACCTCAAAATATGGGGGGAGCCAATTTAAAACCGAGTTGAGAAGGAATTTCTTCTCCCAGAGGGTTGTGAATCTGTGGAATTCTCTGCCCAAGGAAGCAGTTGAGGCTAGCTCATTGAATGTATTCAAGTCACAGATCGATAGATTATTAACCAATAAGGGAATTAAGGGTTACGGGGAGCGGGCGGGTAAGTGGCGCTGAGTCCACGGCCAGATCAGCCATGATCTTGTTGAATGGCGGAGCAGGCTCGAGGGGCTAGATGGCCTACTCCTGTTCCTAATTCTTATGTTCTTATGTTCTCTAGCTGCAGCCATCTCTCCTCCCCCTTATTCAAAAACCTTAGCGCTGTGCGCCCCTCTTGCCGCCTCTATCCCTACCCATGACCGTTGTCTCAGACTTCTGCTTCCTCACCATGACCCCAAGGTTTTTTTCGGCTTCCTGCGCGAAGGCGCATTTGTTGTTGGTGGGTTTGGACAGGGACAGACCTAACAGACAGCATTGTGGAAGGCCCGGGTTCATCGTTGGACTCTTCTTCAGCCTGTGGATGAACCCCCGGCACACTACCTTACTTTGGTCTGGGGATTGGAAAGTGAGTGTCAGCAGTTGATGCTGTCAATTGCTGTTGGGCAGTGACAGCCTGGGTGTGCCCATTTATTGCAGCATCTATCTCCAACATATCCTCCCTAATCTGTACCGACATTACACCAGCTGCGTCCGACATTCCCTCTTTAATCTCCAACGTTCCCTCCCTCATCTCCGACATCCCCTCCCACATCTCTGACATTCCCTCCCTAATCTGTACCGACATTGCACCAGCTGTCTCCGACATTCCCTCCCAAATCTCCGACATCCCCTCCCTCATCTGTCCCGACACTGCTCCCATTCCTACAGACAGTGTTGCTACTTCTACTGACAGTCCCGCTAATTCTATCCTCACCCCACCCATGGTGGCCAGGAGCGATCTGGCGAGCTCAGTGCTCTCCCTACTCATTCCCATGATCTGTCCTGTGACCTCTGCATCCTGCATTTCAGGTTGAGCTCTCCTCAGGCTCTACCCCATGAAATGTATCGGTTGTATTGCGCAGAAAAGGGCTTGGCGTCCTCAGGGGGGTTCACCCGCTCCAGTTGCAATCTGACCATATCATTATTGGGGTCTTTATGCGGCCCTTCATTTTTCAGCTCATCCCTGCCCTGAAATGGATGAATAATATCTGGTCTGACGGCTTCCTGATCTTCTGCTTCAGCTTCTGTCTCTTCCTGATGCTCAACATCTGCAAAACTTAACGGAGTAGATGTTTGGTCAGCAGCAGCAGAGGGGGCAGAGGGGGCAGGGTGACATGAGTACGCGGCAGGACTTACCCTCTCTCGGTAACCTGGGCCCAGCGTCCACATTGGTGGTTGATCTTCTCTTGCGTGATTGAATCATATCAGCGATCCTCTGTTTCACGGCTGTTAGTTGCAGCTTACTTGCCTCCTCCAGTTTTTGACCTTTCTCGGTTCATTTGTGACACCTTCTTCTGCAAAGATGAAAATAGAATTTTTTAAGAGAGGGTCCTTCTGCTGTGGTGGCCACACACATACACACACACACACATAAACACACACACACACATACACACATACACACACACACACACACATACACACACATACATACACACATACACACATATACACACACACACACATACATACACACACACACACATATACACACACACATACATACACACACATACACACACACACACACACACGCACATACACACACATACATACACACATACACATACACACACACACACACACGCACACATTAGTCACATTTACAAATGTAATTGCAGTGCATAAATACTTACAGTAACTGCTTGGCTAAGGTCCTGCCACTTCTTTATGACCTGCATGCCGCTTCTCGGGGTCACTGCATTGAACTCTTCTGCAACTTGGTCCCAAAGTTTTGCTCGTAGAGGGTTTCTGTTTCTTTTGTCTCATTCTTCCTTTGTTCTCAAGCACATCCCATCACCTCTCGATGTCTACCAGGGGCTCAATTTCTTCTGCTTGAAATCTCTTCGCCCTTCCCCTTCCCCTTCTCTTTCTCCTTCCCTTTCTCTTAGATCCATCTTTTGCAGCTAAAATTTAAAAGTCCAGATCCAGCTCCGATCCCAATGTGTTCTCACAAGCTGCTGATCCAGACCAGGATGTTCACTGTGGATGGGCGGACACACCCGTCACGTGGAAAAAGTTTTTTTTTCGTCGCGTGCTCACTGACTTTTCGGCGCACACTTGAAGCTCCACCCCCAGATTTAATTTGGGTACCGCATCGGCAAAATTACATTTTACTTTGGCGAAAATTGTATTTTTTTTCCAGCGCAAACGGGCACAAAACAATCAGCCGTACATCCTCCTGGGCGCCAAAAATCGGCAAAGAGGAAAATAGAGCCCATAAACAGCAATCTAATTAAACACAACACTTCTTTAGCAAAGCATTGCTTGCTTGTAGTCTACTTTAAAATTAGTTCATTATGCGTGACTGCAGTGTATGTTTGTGTGTGTGTGGGGCAGGCCTGAGTGTGTGCAAATTTACTCAATGAATTTCCTCAGTGGACTCAGTACATTAGCCTAAATGGGACTCAACTTTCGTTTTAGGCAGCAAAATCGAGCAGAAGTCATTTCCACCTGATGTCCACCATTAGAACCTCAGGTTCTCTCGCACTTTGCACGATCCACGTGCTGAGTCCTGACTGACCTCGTTTACACATGTCAAAGTGAGGGCCAGCGGCCCTGCAGCTTCCAGTTTCATGGTTTGACACTGCTAATGCACTCTGGGTCCCCTCGACTGAGCGAGGATCTGCTCACCAAGGCAGAAGTGTAGAGTCCCTGATACGGTAGAGTGGAGAATTTGAATGCAGATTTCCGCAACTGGGAAATACTTTTTAAAACAGTGGATTTTCGGGCTTCTTCCGCCCCTGTTAGCACCCCGGAGGGGCTGCAATGATGGCGGTAAGCACTTCCGGGCGGGCAGCCAGCTTCCAGCCCCGATGGGACTTTCGGTGCCGGTTTCAGCTGGGCACGGTGCATTACCGCCCGGAAGAGGCGAGCCGGTGTGCAACGCCCCTGGTTGCGACACCAGCCTGATTTTTGGATGCTGCCTGACCCTTAGCGCTCTGTAGAGTGCCCTGCTGGAACCGCCTGTGAAAGTGGGCGGTCTGAGCTGTAGCGGCTGCAGTGAGGTAAGTAACGTCCACCTCAGGTAAGTGTGATTTGTTTTATATTTTAGCTTTTTTGCAATTTATCTTGTGATGGCGTGAGTTATTTATTTGGAATGTTTGACGGTTTTTTTCAGGTTTTTTACAGCGCTCCGAGGCCGGCTGTTTCGCTCGGGATTTTCACAGGCTCAACCGGCCGAGCAGCCTAAGAGGGGTGTGCAGTGCCTCCCTTGGTGCTCTGCCCCACACTCAGGACCCGGCTGATGAATTTTGCTGACTGAGGTGCAAACTGTTCCCGGGCACAAACTTTACCGCCCCGAAATGAGCAAAACCGAAAATCCAGCCACCAACGTTTTTTTTTGCTGTTCTGTCTACAGACAGCTGCACCTGCTTCTGACTGCTTCTCACTGGGTCAGACCGACGGCAAGTTTCCAGTACCCAAACTCCTCCAGTGAGGCATTCTCAGGAGCAGGCGTTCCCTCTGTACATACCTTTGTATTAGAATATTTAAGAAATGATTTAAATGGTCAAGTTATCGCAGCATTTCTTTCTTTTGGTTTTTTTAGTGTTAGAGCAAATGTGGGAGAAAGATAATTCTTAATCTTGTCTCTAAATATGAACAACTGATAGTTTGGAAACGCAATGGCAGAGAATGGAAACACACAGGTCAAGAAAAAGGCTCATACCTTCATAAGGGACTAGCTGCCAAAACTAGTAGGAGATGAAAATTTGGGCCTACGCACTTCCTGTATAACAAAAAAAGCGCGTTGAACAAAGTCAAAGGCTGAAAAGATTAGAAGCTGGGTAAACACCTAAATGCTGCCTCAGTTAAACGTGCAATCTACATAATACGTGGGCATAGAGCAAGGTTGTATTATAGTATAAGAATAGAACCTGTTTCCCCTTTAAGGCACAGCATTCTCGAGGTCCAGAGCCATGCAACCACGTGGAGGGGCTGAAGGGAGGGAGCTGGTTACTCCAGGACTTGTGTTGTTCTCTTGGGTCAGAGTGTGCTCCCGAGGTAGTCAGTGCCTGGGAGCCAGGTTGTATTATTTGCATGCCATTTAATATAAATGGAAGACCAAATCAGTCAGTGTAATAAAGTTTGCTATTATAAAAACCACTCGTGTGTGAATCTTAAGCAGAGTTACTGTTGTCGGATGAACAACCCTTTGTTGCGACAGTATCTGCTAAGAAATCTGCGAACACCTTGATTCCATTATCATAAAGGAAGAAGAGCACAGGATGGAGCAAAGGAGAGATAAGCAGCAATTAAAGAGGATGTACTGCACCAGGTATAACCCTCCCTTTCCAATAGAATGTACACGCAGTACAGGCCATATGAGGACTTTACTGAGGAGCTGTATATAAGAAGAGTACACTTCAGTAAATAAGCTGTCACCTATTACATGAGAACCTGCAGCCATTCTCTCCCCAAAAGTATGTGGATGCTGCAAGGCTGATTGAAAGCACTCACTTTTTGTTAGGGTTTCAAGGGATATGAGGAAAAAGCAGATAAATGGAGTTGATGTACAGATCAGTTATGATCTGATTGAATGATGGTATAGGCTCAAGGGGCTGAATGGCCTACTCCTGTTTCTATGTAGCTGTGTTCCTATGTTTCCTCATGTAACTATTGGTCCAGACCATTAGTAGGCAAAAATGTTTTTTTATTGGTAAAACAGCATTGCAACTAACCATGGAGGGAAAGAGAATATGAGGTACAAAAGCTCTTAACAACAGGGCTAAAGAACTATAAAGCATTATATTGATTATATTCCATCACCAAACATCAGACTATGGGCTAGATTTTACATTTTTGTGCCGATCATCCAAAAATGTGGCATTAAAAATGGCTTTTCAGATCATCGGCTTGTCGCCCATTTTCAAAGCCTCTAGTCTACATTTTCAAAATTGGGAGTTACCGCGAACGATCTGAAATGGGCGTTAGCGTTAAATCTCTCTGACCTTCTGCCATAAAGTGTTGCCATCCTTAGCAACGGCATGGCAACGCTCGATTCCCGCGATTCAGGAGGTCAAGGGTCATCATTACATGCGCATAAGAGGAGACAGAGAGAGAGAGGGGGAGCTGAGCGGGAGTGAAGGCGTGTGTGGGTGTGGTATGGCTGCTTTGGGAGGAAGAAAAGAGAGTTTAGAGTTTTAGAGCAAATTGGGAAAAGAAACTTAGCTGTTGCCAGCCAGATATTTTCCCGAATTTTGTGCCTATAATGGAGGGAGAGGAGGAGGTGACACAGCACACTGTGGAGACTGACGCTGGCGAGAGCAGTGAGCTGGGAGAGGAACACATTGGAGGACGCAAAAGAGCCAGAAGGTTCTCGGACGAGGCAAATGCCTCCCTCCTGCAGGAGATCGAGTTACGCTGGGGTGATTTGTCACAGGGAGGGCGTGGGAAGCCCACCCCAAAGGCCTACCAGAAGATATGGGCCGAGATAGCAGACGTGGTCTCGATGACCAACAAGGTGCATGAGGGCAACCAATGCCGCAAGCGATGGAACGACCTTGTGGGATCCACAAGAGTAAGTATTACGTTTATTTACATGTACTTATGTATTTATATAATTTTATTTGTAAGATTCCTGAGTGACTATCAGATGTAAGGTCTTTTACCGGGAATGTTGTACTCAAAGCCTGCGTTCATGGTGTATGTCTTTAGGTAAAGAATGATAATTCTCATAAAAATCATGAGTACATCTGTCGGTTATGTGTTGTATCAGTCTCTGTGACAGTACCTAGCAATGATATCATGCAAGATTTCATGCCATGTCATCCTGTTACCTTTTACAGAAGAAGCTCTCGACAAATAGGTCCGAGCTGGGGCCACCAGTCCAGGGGCCACCAGTCCACCCCTAGGTTCCGCACCCCCAGTGCCAATGACACCTGAGAGGCAGGAGCAAGATCATGCTTCTGGATCCGAGAATGTTCCCACCTCAGTATCCCCCCTCTCCAGTATCCATGCAACCACCGGCTCTGCCTTCATTCCCCCTCAATGAGGCACCACCTGAGGAGTTCCTCGGCTAGGCAGTGTGGAGCGAGGAGGGGAAGGGATAGAGGTGGGGAGAAGAAGGGGAGGGGTGAAGGAACATGTGAAGTGCATGTCCGCAGGTGATGGCTGTGTTATATCTCCATTTTGATGTATGCAATTTGTTGTAATGTATGGGGGGAGGGAGCCAACCTGTTGGTTTGCATTTGTATTCTGCATTGCTGGACATGTTGAACATTTGATTGATGTCAATGTTCAAAAAAGTGGGGTGGGGGTGGGGTGTTTTTGACCGTGATACTTATGATTTCAGACCAATGGTCATATTAAATGTTTTTTATTCAACATAACCTTGTTGCGCATTGTCTCAAATAGCTGGACCGTTACACACTGGTGATTCCTTAACATGAAAGGATTTAATTACACTTTACTTGAATCAAATTAAACTTTAACTGGCACCAAGGTGATGCCCACCATTGTCTGAGCTGCATACACACAGCAGTGTGTCAGCTTTGTCAATAACAGCAACGTTCTTTCAGGCAAATTGCTCATTTATGAGCTGCTGACGTAAGAGTCTTGCAGCTATGTAGCCACCACAGGCCTTTTACTTGCAGTCTGGATGGGGGAGTGGTCATGGTTGCATAGTCAGCCTGATTTTCTGGCCCTAGGTCTGCATCCAGCCCCTTGTCCTCCTCTTCCTTTCTCTCCTGAGGTGGACCATGTCCCTTCTGGCAATTCTTGTCCCCTCCTGATAGCCAGGTTGTGAAGCATGGAGCACATGACCACGAATTGAGCTACTTGCTCAGAGTTGTATTGTAGCTCCCCTCTTGAGTGCTTCAGGCATCTAAAGCTCTGCTTAAGCACACTAATTGTTTTCTAGACCACGTTGCGTGTGGCTCTGTTGTTCTCGTATTGCTTCTCGGCCTCGGTGTGGGTGCCACGCAGGGGGTCATCAGCCAAATGGCGAGGCCATATTGTTTGTCCTTGTGGCTGACTGGTAAACATGTCAGAGACAGCGCTCTCACATAGGATGTGAGCCTCATCGAAGCTGCCCGGACATTTGGCATTCACTGCCAGAATTATCTGGTTGTGATCGACAACTAGTTGGACCTTCATGGAGTGAAATCCTTTTCTGTTGCAAAAAACCTCTGGGTCCTAAGAAGGTGCCCGCATGGCGATGTGAGTACACTGTATTGCTCCCTGCACCTTGGAGAACTTAGCAATGCAGTAGAATGCTCCAGCCCTGTCAGTCTGAGCCTCTGTGGTCATGGAGAAGCTGATAAAGTCCATCCTACACGAGTATAGGGCATCTGTGACCTGTCTAATGCAGCAATGTGTGGCATGCTGAGACAGAGGGGAAATGTCGACCGCGGAGGCCTGAAAGGAACCGGATGCATAGAACGTCAGTGCCGTGGTGACCTTGACCTCGACCGACAGTGATGTCCTGAAGGTGCTGGCAGACTGCAGATCTGCCCTGGTGAGCTGGCATATTTCACCGATAAACACTTTGTGGAAACACAGTCTCTGAAAGCTGGTGTTCTCATATAAGTCGAGGTAAGACTGCTTCTCCCTGTAAGTGCAGGGTGTGTATGGTCTGGACCCCCTACTCAGTCTGGCACGTCTTAGATTGGGCACATAATGCTGTGCATTAGACGTTGTGCCATTTGCACTCTGCAGCATCTGTGTAGTAATTGATGTAGGCTGAGAAATGGCTGGCCCCATTCCAATAAAAGTTTAATGCCGATTGTTCACAAGCAATACATTTCCACACTAAAAGACACCTATAGTAAAATTCAAACGTCCACAGTCTGAAAAGATGTCTGTTCAGATGGTCACTTCACTTGAGAAGAACTCCAGAGTCAATGCCAACTCCCCTGAAGTTGAAGCAGCCTTTTCAATGAAGTGACCTGTGATTTGAAAAATGGTGTCCACACCGCTGTGGTGAGTTCAGAACAGTTCAAGTTTTTCAGAGCGGTGTTTTGGGCGAGCGACATTGTGGGCGAGATGTGTGCGAGGTGCTGAAAGTGACGCTGGGCGAGAAACTGGGTGTTAGTTTTGGCAAATATGATCTTTACAACAAAAAAAAGTGGGCGATCGGTATTATTGAATCTTGGCGTTAATTAACAATGGGCGATATTATGGGCATTTGTTTTGCTCATTCTGATGATACCGCCCAAAAAAAGTGGGCGGGCGGTATTATTTTTTCCCGGCATTACATACATGGCAAAAGTAACGCTCGGCAATAAGTGTCAGAAAAATGGGCGGCAGTTTCCATTTTGTGACTAAATGGGCAATATCTGGGCGTTACACCTCATTTCAGCGTTAAAATTGACGTTAAGTGGGAGTAATGCATGCAAAAATAATGGAAAATCTAGCCCATGATCACTTATCTATAATACATTAAACGTCTTTGGTATGGCATGCATTTCCCATATTCCACAACCTTCCTATTAAACGTTTCTTTCATGTTTTCTTCCATCATGCCTGTCCGTCATATTGAGCAATTCCATTTTCAGTCGTTTTCCTTTTACTAGCTTTTGATCGGCTCATTCTTCCCACATAACTCACTCCAGGTCTGATCCTCTGAGCTCCTAACTTGCATCTTTAGTGTGGTTCTTAACAGTTCCACCAGGCTGAGGCCTGTGAAGATCAGGCCTCTTTCCCACACAAGTTCTTTCAGTGTGTTTTCAATGCTTTTAAAATATCAACATAAACAAAGTGCTGATAGGGCATTGAAGACATTGGCAACCACTGGGAATGCAGTTTTTGAGGGTGTAGATGGAGGTTGTGGTGCAGGGGTGGGGGTGCAGCCAGGGTAGGGATAGAAATGTTTATGAAGAACGATTCAGCAATACCTATTTTAAATAACAAGAGTTTTCCCAGGTCACTGCTGGGGAAATCCTTTTAAGGACTGTTCAAGGTCTAGTTGTCTCAGCCTTTTTCAAGAACCTGGGTTTGAAGTACACATTTTTCCAAGATGTAACACTTGGTAAACTGAGGGGTGATGTCTCAGCCTGAGTGTTTATGCATCAATAGGATTATTTCATTGCAGATTGAATGCTCTGTCTACTCATCATGTAATAAGATGTTCTTGTTTTTTGAAATTATTTCAAGCCAGGCTGATGAATGGATGTAAAAGATCCCAGGGCACTTTTCAAAGAAGAACCAGGAGTTCTCTGGGTAATATTACTTCAATCAACACCATCAAAGACAAATTAACTGGTCAATCATCTCATGAGCACTGCCATGGAATCAACGAGTATATAAATCTAATAATACCAGAGTGGTGAATACAAACAATGGAAATAAAACAACCCGATATCTAGTGCTAAAAAAAACCCATCAGCAAACAAATCTGGCACGTTAAGGATCTCCCAACATCTGTAAAAGACACACCCAAGCAAGTAAACTAGCAAATAATTGCCCAGGAACAAAATGTATTTCTTTTGATTGCTAAATGAAATGATATGAATTTAAAATAAGCTGACATCAAACTTAGTTAAATCATTTGTTTTTAGCAGCTTTTAATATTTTCCTAACTCTTTCATTTTTACGCAAAACTGCTTGGTTATTTTCATCCCTTATCTTTTTGCTGATTTGCTGATGCAATCTTTCAGCATTGTGCACTTCTTGTCAGATGTGCAGTGCACTGTGATATTATATTGAGCATTTACATATTCTTGGAGAACATAATCAGACCAAGATGTTGTCATCCTGTTATCCTCAAAGTGCTGTTAGTTACATTAAGTTTCACACTTCGACACATGGTGTATGTTTGACACTTACTCAAAGTTCCAAATATGAGCAGAAAACTACCAATTAAAACAGAATGAAAGAAGCCAACAGGCACTTGGAATGAAATTTATGATATTGCATCCCACACAGAATCTGATTTGTGCTGCCACAGCAGCATTTTCACCAATATCTAAAAGAAGTGTATGTGAATTAGACTGAACCACTTGAGCACAGTGTAACATTCACTGCAGGTCCAACAACTTTGGACAAATTTGGTACATGGATGCTTATAAGAGTGATGTGAGTTGACATAGAAACATAGAACATAGGTGCAGGAGCAGGCCATTCGGCCCTTCGAGCCGACACCACCAATCAATAAGATCATGGCTGATCATTCACCTCAGTACCCCTTTCCTGCTTTCTCTCCATACTGCTTGATCCCTTTAACCGTAAGGGCCATATCTAACTCCCTCTTGAATATATCCAATGATCTGGCATCATCAACTCTCTGTGGTACAGAATTCCACAGGTGAACAACTCTCTGAGTGAAGAAGTTTCTCCTCATCTCAATCCGAAATAGCTTACCCCTTATCCTTAGACTGTGTCCCCTGGTTCTGGACTTCAACAGCATCGGGAACATTCTTCCTGCATCTAATCTGTTCAGTCCCGTCAGAATTTTATATGTTTCTATCAGATCCCCTCTCATCCTTCTAAACTCCAGTGAATAAAGGCCCAGTCGATGCAGTCGCTCCTCATATGTCAGTCCTGCCACCCCCGGAATCAGTCTGGTGAACCTTCGCTGCACACTCTCAATAGCAAGAATGTCCTTCCTCAGATTAGGTGATCAAAACTGAACACAATATTCCAGGTGAGGCCTCACCCAGGCCCTGTACAACTGCAGTAAGACCTCCCTGCTCCTATACTCAAATCCCCTAGCTATGAAGGCCAACATACCATTGCCTTCTTCACCGCCTGCTGTACCTGCATGCCAACTTTAAATGACTGATGTACCTTGACACCCAGGTCATGTTCCACCTCCCCTTTTCCTAATCTGCCGCCATTCAGATAATATTCTGCCTTTGTGTTTTTGCCACCAAAATGGATAACCTCACATTTATCCACTTTATACTGCACCTGCCATGCATTTACCCACTCACCTACCTGTCCAAGTCACCCTGTAGCCTCTTAGCGTCCTCCTCACAGCTCACACCATCACCCAGCTTAGTGTCATCTACAAACTTGGAGATATTACACTCAATTCCTTCATCTAAATTATGAATGTATATTGTAAATAGCTGGGGTCCCAGCACTGAGCCCTGCAGCACACAACTAGTCACTGCCTGCCATTCTCAAAAGGACCCGTTTATCCTGACTCTCTGCTTCCTGTCTGCCAACCAGTTCTCTATCCACGTCAGTACATTACCCCCAATACCATGTGCTTTGATCTTGCACACCAATCTCTTGTGTGGGACATTGTCAAAAGCCTTTTGAAAGTCGAAATCCACCACATCCACTGGTTCTCCCTTGTCCACTCTACTAGTTACATCCTCAAAAAATTCTAGAAGATTTGTCAAGCATGATTTCTCTTTCATAAATCCATGCTGACTTGGACCGATCCTGTCACTGCTTTCCAAATGCGCTGCTCTTTCATCTTTAATAATTGATTCCAACATTTTCCCTGATGTCAGGCAAACCAGTCTATAATTACCCATTTTCTCTCTCCCTCCTTTTTTAAAAAGTGGTGTTACATTAGCTACCCTCCAGTCCATAGGAACTGATCCAGAGTCGATAGACTGTTGGAAAATGATCACTAATGCATCCTCTATTTCTAGGACCACTTCCTTAAGTACTCTGGGATGCAGACTCCGGGGATTTATCGGCCTTCAATCCCATCAATTTTCCGAACACAATTTCCCGCCTAATAAGGATTTCCTTCAGTTCCTCCTTCTCACCCTCGGCCCCCTAGTATTTCCGGAACGTTATTTGTGTCTTCCTTCGTGAAGACAGAACCAAAGTATTTGTTCAATTGTTCTGCCATTTCTTTGTTCCGCATTATAAATTCACCTGATTCTGACTGCAAGGGACTGACTTTTGTCTTCACTAATCTTGTTTTTCAAATATCTATAGAAGCTTTTACAGTCAGTTTTTATGTTCCCAGCAAGCTTCCTCTCATACTCTATTTTCCCCTTCCGAATTAAACCCTTTGTCCTCCTCTGCAGAATTCAACATTTTTTCCAGTCTTCAGGTTTGCTGCTTTTTCTGGCCAATTTATATGCCTCTTCCTTGGATTTAACACTATCCTTGATTTCCCTTGTGAGCCACGGTTGAGCCACCTTCTCCATTTTACTTTTACTCCAGACAGGGATGTACAATTGTTGAAGTTCATCCATGTGATCTTTAAATGTTTGCCATTGCCTATCCATCATCAAACCTTTAAGTATCATTCGCCATCCATTCTAGCCAATTTACGTCTCATACCATTGAAATAAGCTTTCCATAAGTTCAGAACCCTAGTCTCTGAATTAACTGTGTCGCTCTCCATTTTAATAAAGAATTCTACCATATTATGGTCACTCTTCCCCAAGGGGCGTCGCACAACAAGATTGTTAATTAGTCCTTTCTCATTACACACCACCCAGTCTAGGATGGCCAGCCCTCTAGTTGGTTCCTCGACATATTGCTCCAGAAAACCATCCCTAATACACTCCAGGAAATCCTTCTCCAGCGTATTGCTACCAATTTGGTTAGCCCAATCTATATGTAGATTAAAGTCGCCTATGATAGCTGCTGTACCTTGATTGTACACATCCCTAATTTCTTGTTTGATGCTGTCCCCAATGTCACGACTACTATTTGGTGGTCTGTACACAACTCCCACTAGCATTTTCTGCCCTTTGGTATTCCGCAGCTCCATCCATACAGATTCCTCGGAGTGTAGCAGCAGGTCAGAGTGCAAAGGTAAGAGTTTGGTAAGTGGGAGAGTTCGGGCAAGTGGGAGCGGGAGGTGTTGCTTTGTCTTGTTTTCCCCACCAGTGCTGACTCCCCAACCTGGGAGGAAAAGAAAACGAAGTGTGACGTCACAGCAAGAGGTTCGGGGACATCAGAGCGGCCTATAAAGGCCAGCTGGTTCAGCTGCAGCAGGGAGAGAAGGCAAGAAAGAAGTAGAAATAAATCGAAAGGTGACGTCACAGCCAAGGGGGTAAGTGATTGGCTGGTGATTGGTGAGTAGTTTTTTCTTTTTCTTTTCTTTATCAGTAAGTAACCTTTAGAATTATATTTGCCAAATTAAGTTAATCTAGGGCTTTAGTCATGGCAGGAGAGCTCAGACATGTGTTATGCTCCTCCTGTAATATGTGGGAAGTCAGGGACACTTCCAGTGTCCGTGATGACTATATATGCGGAAAGTGTATCCGGCTGCAGCTCCTGACAGAACACATTGCGGCACAAGTCCACGGAACCGTGGGTGACTCTGCTGCACAGGAGGGCAGGAAAAAGAGTGGGAGAGCTATAGTGATAGGGGATTCTATTGTAAGGGGAATAGATAGACATTTCTGCGGCCGCAACCAAGACTCCAGGATGGTATGTTGCCTCCCTGGTGCAAGGGTCAAGGATGTCTCTGAGCGGGTGCAGGACATTTTGAAGGGGGAGGGTAAACAGCCAGTTGTCGTGGTGCATCTAGGTACCAACGATCCAGGTAAAAAATGAGATGAGGTCCTACAAGACGAATTTGGGAGCTAGGAGCTAAATTAAAAAGTAGGGCCTCAAAAGTAGCAATCTCAGGATTGCTACCAGTGCTACATGCTAGTCAGAGTAAGAAGTGCAGGATAGCTCAGATGAATACGTGGCTTGATGAGTGGTGCAGAAGGGAGGGATTCAAATTCCTGGGACATTGGAACCGGTTCTGGGGGAGGTGGGATCAGTACAAACCGCACGGTCTGCACCTGGGCAGGACCGGAACCAAAGTCCTCGGATGGGTGTTTGCTAGTGCTGTTGGGGAGGAGTTAAATTAATATGGCAGGGGGATGGGAACCTATGCACGGACACAGAGGGAAGTATAACGGGGGCAGAAGCAAAAGATAGAAAGAAGAAAAGTAAAAGTGGAGGGCAGAGAAACCCAAGAGAAAAAAGCAAAAAGGGCCACATTACAGCAAAATCCTAAAGGGGCAAAGGGTGTTAAAAAGACAAGCCTGAAGGCTCTGTGCCTCAATGCGAGGAGTATTCAGAATAAGGTGGATGAATTAACTGCGCAGATAGCAGTTAAAGGATATGATGTAATTGGCATCACAGAGACATGGATCCAGGGTGACCAAGGCTGGGAACTCAACATCCAGGGGTATTCAACATTTAGGAAGGAAAGACAGAAAGGAAAGGAGGTGGGGTGGCGTTGCTGGTTAAAGAGGAAATTAATGCAATATTAAGGAAGGACATTAGCTTGGATGATGTGGAATCTGTATGGGTGGAGCTACGGAATACCAAAGGGCAGAAACCGTGAGTGGGAGTTGTGTACAGACCACCAAACAGTAGTAGTGAGGATGGGGACAGCATCAATCATGAAATTAGGGATGCGTGCAATAAAGGTACAGCAGCTATCATGAGCGACTTTATTCCACATATTGATTGGGCTAACCAAACTGGTAGCAATGCGGTGGAGGAGGATTTCCTGGAGTGTATTTGGAATGGTTTTCGAGACCAATATTTCGAGGAACCAACCAGTGGGCTGGCCATCCTAGACTGGGTGATGTGTAATGAGAAAGGACTAATTAACAATCTTGTTGTGCGAGTCCCCTTGGGGAAGAGTGACCATAATATGGTAGAATTCTTTATTAAGATGGAGAGTGACACAGTTAATTCAGAGACTAAGGACCTGTACTTGATGACAGGTAACTTCGATGGTATGAGACGTAAATTGGCTAGAACAGACTGGTGAGTGATACTTAAAGAGTTGACAGTGGATAGGCAATGGCAATCATTTAAAGATCATATGGATGAACTTCAGCAAAATTGTACATCCCTGTCTGGAGTAAAAATAAAATGGAGAAGGTGGCTCAACCGTGGCTAACAAGGGAAATTAAGGATAGTGTTAAATCCAAGGAAGAGGCATATAAATTGGCCAGAAAAAGCAGCAAACCTGAGGACTGGGAGAATTTTGTAATGCAGCAGAGGAGGACAAAGGGTTTAATTAGGAGGGGGAAAATAGAGCTTGAGAGGAAACTTGCTGAGAACATAAAAACTGACTGCAAAAGCTTCTATAGATATGTGAAGAGAAAAAGATTAGTGAAAACAAACGTAAGCCCCTTGCAGTCAGATATAGGTGAATTTATAATGGTGATCAAAGAAAAGCCGGACCAGTTAAACAAATACTTTGGTTCTGTTTTTACGAAGGAAGACACAAATAAGCTTCCGGAAATACTAGGGGACTGAGGGTCTAGTGAGAAGGAGGAACTGAAGGATATCTTATAAAGTGGGAAATTGTGTAAGGGGGATTGATGGGATAAATCCCTGGGGCCGGATAGTCTGCATCCCGCAGTACTTAAGGAAGTGGCCCGAGAAATAGTGGATGCATTGATGATCATTTTCCAACAGTCTATCAACTTTGGATCAGTTCCTATGGACTGGAGGGTAGCTAATGTAACACCACTGTTTAAAAAAGGAGGGAGAGAGAAAACGGGTAATTGTAGACCGGTTAGCCTGACATCAGTTGTGGGGAAAATGTTGGAATCAATCATTAAAGATGAAATAGCAGCGCATTTGGAAAGCAGTGACAGGATCGGTCCAAGTCAGCATGGATTTATGAAAAGGAAATCATGCTTGACAAATCTTCTAGAATTTTTTGAGGATGTAACTAGTAGAGTGGACAAGGGAGAACCAGTGGATGTGGTGTATTTCAACTTTCAAAAGGCTTTTGTCAAGGTCCCACACAAGAGATTGGTGTGCAAAATCAAAGCACATGGTATTGGGGGTAATATACTGACGTGGATCGAGAACGGATTGGCAGACAGGAAGCAGAGAGTCGGGATAAACGGGTCCTTTTCAGAATGGCAGGCAGTGACTCGTGGAGTATCGCAGGGCTCAGTGTTGGGACCCGAGCTATTTACAATATGCATTAATGATTTAGATGAAGGAATTGAGTGTAATATCTCTAAGTTTGCAGATGACACTAAACTGGGTAGCGGTGTGAGCTGTGAGGAGGACGCTAAAAGGTTGCAGGGTGACTTGGACAGGTTAGGTGAGTGGGCAAATGCATGACAGATGCAGTATAATGTGGATAAATATGAGGTTATCCACTTTGGTGGCAAAAACATGAAGGCAGAATATTATCTGAATGGCGGCAAATTAGGAAAGGGGGAGGTGCAATGAGACCTGGGTGTCATGTTTCATCAGTGATTGAAAGTTGGCATGCAGGTACGGCAGGCGGTGAAGAAGGCAAATGGTATGTTGGCCTTCATAGCTATGTGATTTGAGTATAGGAGCAGGGAGGTCTTACTGCAGTTGTACTGCGCCTTAGTGAGGCCTCACCTGGAATATTGTGTTCAGTTTTGGTCTCCTAATCTGAGGAAGGACGTTCTTGCTATTGAGGGAGTGCAGCGAAGGTTCACCAGACTGATTCCCATGATGGCGGGACTGACATATGAGGCGAGACTGGATCAACTGGGCCTTTATACTCTGGAGTTTAGAAGGATGAGAGGGGATCTCATAGAAACTTACAAGATTCTGACGGAACTGGACAGGTTAGATGCAGAAAGAATGTTCCCGATAATGGGGAAGTCCAGAACCAGGGGTCACAGTCTAAGGATAAGGGGTAGGCCATTTAGGACTGAGATGAGGAGAAACTGCTTCACTTAGAGAGTTTTTAACCTGTGGAATTTCCTGCCGCAGAGAGTTGTTGATGCCAGTTCATTGGATATATTCAAGAGGGAGTTAGATATGGCCCTTACGGCTAAAGGGATCAAGGGGTCTGGCGAGAAAGCAGGAAAGGGGTACTGAGGGAACGATCAGCCATGATCTTATTGAATGGTGGCGCATGCTCGAAGGGCCGAATGGCCTACTGCTGCACCTATTTTTTATGTTTCTATGTTTCCACATCACCCAAGCTAATGTCCTTCCTTACTATTGCGTTAATTTCCTCTTTAAGCAGCAACATTACCCCACCTCCTTTTCCTTTCTATCCTTCCTGAATGTTTGATACCCCTGGATGTTGAGTTCCCAGCCTTGGTTACCCTGGAGCCATGTCTCCATGATGCCAATTATATCATATTCATTAATTGACGCCTGTGCAGTTAATTCGTCCACCTTATTCCGAATACTCTTCGCTTTGCGTCACAGAGCCTTCAGGCTTTTCTTTTTAACACAGCTTGCCCTTTAGAATTTTGCTGTAATATGGTTCTTTTTGATTTTTGCCTTGGGTTTCTCTTTTACTTTTCTTTTCTTCTTTCTATCTTTTGCTTCTACCCCCATTCTACTTCCCTTTGTCCCCCTGCATAGGTTCCCAGCCCCCTGCCATTTTAGTTTAACCCCTCCCCAACAGCACTAGCAAACACTCCCCCTAGGACATTGGTTCCGGTCCTGCCCAGGTGCAGACCGTGTGGTTTGTACTGGTCCTACCTCCCCAAGAACTGGTTCCAATGCCTCAGAAATTTGAATGCCTCCCTTCTGCACCACTCCTCAAGCCACGTATTCATCTGAGCTATCCTGCTATTTCTACTCTGACTATCACATGGCACTGGTAGCAATCCTGAAATTACTACCTTTGAGGTCCTACTATTTTAATTTAACTCCGAGCTCCCTAAATTCAGCTTGGAGGACCTCATCCCATTTTTTACCTATATCGTTGGTACCTATATGCACCACGACAACTGGCTGTTCACCTTTCCCCTCCAAAATGTCCTGCAGCCGCTCCGAAACATCCTTAACCCTTGCACCAGGGAGGCAACATACCATCCTGGAGTCTCAATTGCGGTCACAGAAACGTCTATCTATTCCCCTTACAATAGAATCCCCCACCACTATGGCTCTCCCACTCTTCTTCCTTCCCTCCTGTGCAGCAGAGCCACTCACGGTGCCATGAACTTGGCTGCTGCTGCCCTCCCCGATGAGTCTTCCCCTCCAACAGTACCCAAAGCGGTGTCTCTGTTTTGGAGGGGGATGACCGCAGGGGACCGCTGCATTATTTTCCTTCCACTGCTCTTCTTGTTGGTCTCCCATTCCGTATCTGTCTGTGTAACCCTTACCTGTGGTAAGACCAACTCACTAAACGTGCTATTCATGGCATCCTCAGCATTGCGGATGCTCCAGAGTGAATCCACCTGCAGCTCCAGTGCCGCAATGCAGTCTGTCAGGTGCCAGGCACCTAATATTTCAATGACGAACTTTGAAGTTGACTTGAATAGATATACATTGTCCATCTTTCAAACTCAGTGTGTAGAAATGTGGGGGAGGCGGGATGTTGGAGAGAAATTAGTTGGCTCCCAATAACAGGCAAGCAGGTAATGATCCCTCACCTGAATGGATAGATCTGAAGCACACCTGACATTGGACCTCAGGTCTCATTATCATCGAACTGTCAAGCTGCGACATCTAATGGGCATCACCAGGCAGCTCACTGCCAAAGAGGCCACAAAGATCAGTCCACTGCGTCAATGTTAGCTGTAATATTTATATATATAGCTCCCTCTGTGGACTACTGTGGCACTGCAGCCAGTGCTGTGTACAAATAAAGAGGGAACAGGTTACCTGACTGGAGTTCTGGAATGTTCTGCCATCTTAAGGTTGTGTGTATATTTGTGAGTTGTACTAAAGATATAACAATGGCAATGAAGATGGGATAATCGGTTAAAAAAAAACTGCAATTTTTGTTGGTGGATGATTCAGCCAACTGACAGAGAGACGTTGAGAGCTTCTCTGTTTTGATTAACAGCTACAAATCCAAGGTAAATTACAAGCACACTTGTCTGAACTGCCAGAGTTCAGATGGTCACACCTATGGGAATAATACGATGCTTGGGGGAGTTTCAACGCAACTGTGAAAGTTTCAGAGTGTATTTGAAGCGGCTAGAAATGTTTTTCACTGCAAATAATATCATTGATATCGCCAATGATGAAAACCATAACCGGGTGGTGTTGGAAAGACAACGGGTGATTTTCTTAACTGAAGCAGGTCCCAAGGTGTATGAAACCCTGAAAAATGTGCTTGTGCCTGTCAAGTCAAAGGACACATCTCTTAAGCAGATTCTAGCTAAGTTAGAACAGCACTACAGTCCTGAGCCCCTGGAAATTGCTGAAAGTTATCGTTTCGGAATACGAGATCAGTTAACTGAAGAAAATATCAGTGAGTATATTGTAGCATTAAAAAAGCTATCTATTCACGGTAATTTCGGAGACATTCCGAGCCGAGCATTGGGTGACCGCTTTGTTTGTGGGATGAAAAATGATGCGATCAGAAGAAAGTTATTGACAACGCCTAACTTGAATTTTGATTCAGCTTAGTCAGACAGCTATGTTAATGAACATGGCACACCAATATTCCCGAGAATTTCGTACTATTTCCAGTCATCAGACAACCGAGGTGAATAGCATGCAGGTTAAAAGTAAAAGGCAGTTGGGCCCCAAGGTCTAAGAAACTGGTAATGAAAACAGAGCATTGAAGTCTTGTTATCAGTGCCTGGGACAACACATTGCTCAAAGTTGTCCATATGTGAAGGCAGAGTGTTTCTTCTGCAGGAAAATTCGGCATCTTACAAAGGCATGCCGACTGAAGGGTAAACCAGCTTTCAAAGCTATGAATAGAAATCCCCAGAGACTACATAGCATGGAAGAAAAACAACAGGACGAGGAGGTTTTGGAGCTACACATCTTCAGGAGCACGAGGTTAACTAACAGTGATTCAAAAAGTATCATAATCCACAAAGATGTTTCAGGAACCAAGATACCCATGGAAATCAACACTGGTGCATCCGTCAGTGTAGTACCGGAGTCGCTATACCTTGACCCATTGGAGAAATCCAAGATAGAGCTGCGACGCTACACGGGAGAGAACATTCCTGTGGTTGGTCATATCACCGTACTGGTGAAATACAAGGATCAATTTCAGAGCTTTGCCTCTATTAGTAGTGGCAGGACACAAGACTGCCTTACTAGGAAGAGATTGGTTGCGATTACTGAAGCTGGATTGGAGTAAGATTTTTCGTGTTGAAACGAGATTTGCATCAACGGATGATGTCATCAAGAATTATCCAAAGGTGTTCTGTGGAACAGACAATCCGATCCAAAGCTTCAAGGCGAGTGTCAGAGTACAGAAGGATGCTAGATCGGTTTACTGCAAGTCACATCCCATACCATATGCACTCAAGGAGAAAGTTGAACAAGAACTCAAAAGACTAGAGACTGAAAACATTATTTCTAAGATAGATCGATGTAATTGGGCTACATCCATTGTAACTGTACCTAAGTCAGATGGTAAGGTAAGATTGTGTGGTGATTGTAAAGTAACCGTAAACCAGGTTCTAGAGGGTAATCTCCCCAATACATTGCCAAATGTAGAAGATTTGTTCACAACACTGACAGGTGGTCAGATCTTCTCAAAGTTGGATCTTACGAATGTCTACTTACAGCTTGAACGAGATGAGGAGTCCAAGTCATGCTTGACTATAAATGCTCATCTAGGCCTATATCAATTTAATAGGCTACCATTTGGAGTGTCTTCCATTCCTGCCATATTCCAAGGTGTGATGAACCAGATTTTGCAAGGTATTGAAGGGGTAGTATGTTATTTAGATGACATACTAATTTCAGCACCAAATAGGCAAATTCATAATAACATAGTGAATGAAGTCCTCAAACGGCTAGGGAAGCAGACAGTACGAGTGTCTGCTTGCAAGTGTGAGTTACTTCAAAACTCAGTGGAGTACTTAGGGTACAGAGTAGACAAAGATGGTTTACATCCAACCAAGGGAAAGCTGGATGCAATCAGAAATGCACATAATCCCAAGAATGTCACTGAACTTCGATCATTTTTGGGTCTTTTGAACTATTATGGGAAGTACCTACCAAATTTGGCTACCGTATTACATCCACTGAATGAACTATTGAAAAAACAGGTCCATTGGAAGTGGACAGAAGAATGCGAAACAGCATTCAAGGATTGTAAAAGCAAATTGGTAGAGAGCACCATGTTAGTTCACTAAGACATATCTAAGGAGATCAAGCTAGCATGTGATGTGGAGTTGGGGCAGTGATCCCTCATGTACTACATAGTGGGGAGGAGAGACCAATTGCTTTTGCTTCTCGCACTCAGTGCCAGTGAGCATAACTATGCGCAAAATCGAAAGGGAAGCTTTGGCATTAATTTTTGAGGTCAAGAAGTTCCACAAATACTTGTAAGTTTACCATCATTACAGACCATAAGCCCCTGACAGCAATCCTCCATCCAAAGTCCCCAGTTCCAATATTAGCTGCAGCCCGAATGCAGAGATGGACTTTGATTTTGTCAACATATACATATATTGAATACAGATGATCAGCTGATCACATTAATGCTGATGCTATGTCTAGATTGCTTTCCCCATCACAAGTTACATCCGATAGGGAAGAAGCGTTCTATTTTTCATACATTGATGAACTGCCATTCACAGCTGAAGAGATTGGGAGAATGTTTTCCTGGATGAATCACTCGACACTCTGGATCGGTTCCAACATCAAAATGACCTTTATTACGCCGGCGAGGAGAGAGCCTCTGGTCCAACTCCAGGCACTCCACTCCACCGAACAAAGAAATTCATCGATATTTATATGTTTTACAATAGTTCATTACAATTACTCAGCCCATGTCGGCTGGACACTATCCAATCATAACGATTACAAATCGATTCCAATGGGCCAATGGAATTGGCCCCAGGCACCAGGGGACTGTGTGATCATCTCATGTTTTAGCTGGGGCTTATTCATGGCCTCGTGATATTCTCCAGACGCCCTTATCTCTACTGTCCTTGGGTTCTGCTTGCGCCTAACCTCCTTATCCTTACACAGTCACAGGAATTTCTTTGTTCAGTATTCTGCTAGGACATTTTGTCTGTGGTTTGTTGGTTAAGGACGTTCTGCTGAGCTCGCCCTTTCCCGTGTTCCTGTACATGGAACTGCAGTGTCATCAGCTACCCAAAAATGTAGTCAAGCTAACTGTTAGCTGAATTCCCCAAGTGCTTTGCGGAATCCCTGGCAGCCATTTTATATCTGGTTACCATTTTACACATACATACATGCATACATATATTCAGCAGGTGCCTTTGCTTTTGAAAGTGCCCAACAACAATCCCCCCTTTTGGCAAGGGACGAATCCTAGTCCCCTTTAACGGACAACATAATTTGTTACTCTATTTATATTTTTATGTACCACCCGGTACTTCCTGCCCCAACGTGCTGGCCAGTCACGTGGTTTCAGAAGTCCTGGTTGCTTAGATCAAATTGATATAGTTCAGATTCCCCTGTCCCTCTGCTGGACAAGTCTCTTTATTCACTTGAGCCCTTGTTCTGATACTCCTTTGTCGCGCATAATGCCTGCAGGATCGACAGGCCATGACTCTCCATGTTAGTGCTAAGACCAGCTGTATCCCTACCAGTATGTGTGATATTATTCGAATCCAGGGGTGGATGTTTACATTCATCCCCCAGTCCCAGACCCTCCTCCACCAACTCTGGTTTTGTAACTCTTGGTCAGTATCCTTCTACAGTATTTCAATCTTTGTCTGTAGTTGGTGGTAGAGTCTGACAGACAGGCCTACTCTGAGTCTTAGTTCGCTTAATACTATAACTAAATGTGGGATAGGGGCCTGCTCTGGCTCGTCATAATCCTGCAGGTGATCGTGGAGCTGATCGATGGCGTTAATGATTTTGGTGCCTCGGTGTCTAATCTGGATAATGCAGGCTTGTCCTATTGTGATGGGTCGTAGAGGTGTGAAGCAAAAGTTTGGTTGCAAGATCTGGCATTGTAAGCCATTGTACCGATATGAATGTGCCATGGTAGAGACACAGTATTTCCCTTTGCCCCCGTAACCTGTTCTGGCAAAATGTGTGGTGGCAGGTACTATTTCCAATACACATTCATCGGTTGGATTAAATCCACACTTGTCTAGTTCTCCCTGTCCCACCGGGTGAGGGCACACCGTAATGTCACCCGTCTGCTTGCATCCCACCAGCGAGATCCCATAGAGTGTGTTGTCTCTGCGGATAGCAGAGGCTGTGGTCAGATAGTAACGGAGGGAGGTGTTTTCCCATATGATCCCGATATTCTCCAGTTGATAAAGGGGAAACGTCCTGAGTCTTGTGTGACTATAGGTATCATCAGGGCTATCCCCACTCCGGCAGCTTTGCACATTAGGCAGTTTGGGATCACTGGGTATACTCTGGTTCGTCCCTTCAGAATGCAATTATCCAGTGTCCCCATCAGTTTGGCCAACTGAGCCAGATATGGGCTGTCTATCCAGTCTGGAAACTCCCCCCTTTGGATCTGATCGAGGTTGTGCCGTATCTGTCCCACCATCCAGAGGCCATAAGCGTGACAGAGTTGCCCCTGTCTAAGTTTTCCGGTATCTTCTCTCTCTCTGTCGATAAGGTGATTGATTGTTTTTGCGTGAGCTTCCAGGATTGAGCTGCCATCCAATTGGATTTCGGCACCCTCTCTTTCTAGTTTGGCTTGATCTTCCTGATTCCGCTCTGCCCATTCTAATAAGCCCTTCATCACCCCTTTCAGCTGCTCCACACTTTCATTTAGTTCTTGTATGTCCAGTGAGTTTACTATGGAGGTTCCGGCATTAAAACCGGTAGCAACATCATTAACTATTTCCCTCTAATCCCATGAACTGGCTCCTGTCCTCGGAATCTACTGGCACCCATGGCATCGGCAGCCTGCTGCATTACAACTTTCCTTAATACATTATACATTTTTCTTGACTGCTCTGTACAATATTCCGGCATCTGTATACCTGAGATATTGATCAGGACAGGCACAATTTCATGCTTACCATTATCATATAATAGTTCACTCTCGTTGGACAGCACAATCCCATTTTCCGGTCCCCTTGTAATTGTTGGGCATGTCAATTCCTCAGGCTGTGTGGTGGTTCTTATGGGGCGCGGAGTCGGCGGGGGTGAGAAGCATACATACAACGATATTGCGGCAGCCTCTACCTCCTCATAGTATCCACACAGCCCCACCCCCTTTTTCTGGGTGACTAACGGTTGTAGCTGGGCAGGAGGCGTGCAAATTATTCCAAAGATACATTCATCGGGCCCCCCGGCCTCCCTTCGTCTAATGCAACTGCTCCTTGTACCCGTGGAGTATTGCACACATACTCTATTCTTATCCGGATTCACTTGCAGCCATGCGTTAAAATAAGCTCTGTCCTTGCTCCAGTCCTAGGCTGCTGGAATGAGTATTTCATCAGTCAAAGTAAACAAAACCCCATAGTTCATGTAGTTGTGTCTTTCCTGCGTGTGCTTTATCTCTCGTAGTCCATCTGTATTATCCAGTGCTTGCGTGGGCCTTAAGGTTCCCAGTATCATGAGTCCCCAGAGTCGAAGTCGCCGCTGCGGTCCCATCTTGGTGAGTGTTTTATCTGCAATTTTAAACAGATAGCCTGGTCGTCACCAGGTTCTGGTCTACTTGTGTCGCGGTCACTCTGTGAAATCGGAGGTAAGGATTAGGTTATCCATATTCTTTATAGTCGTACCATCTCTATCACTTCATGTCCCTGTCTGGGCTCCCGTCGATTTTGCATTTGAGCCTGCTGTGCTCGAGCCTGCACGATGACCCATCTAAATATTATCCAAACTCCAATCAACACCCAATGCCACCACTATTCCTCCAAACATCCCAGTCTGCTTTACTGTTAGGTTGGGTTTGTGGACTACACGTACCCACCGTGGGATACATTGGCTCTATTGCCATAGATGATGGTGCTATGACTGCGCACTGCACTATCTGCCTGGTCCCGTTTAAAAAAAAAAATCTCTTCCAGCCTGTTTATCTTAGCTTTTAACTCTTGACCAGTTAGTTCTGTTTTATTTTTTATTCTGACTACCCCACCATTTCCTCTGTCTGTCAGGTGAGTCTTCTTTATTTTATTAAGAAATTCAAATTCGTAAGGTCCAGTGTAAAACAGCTGTCAATGGAAAGGGTTAATTCCTTTACAGGTTTGTAAGAAGGCCTGATGTCATTACGTGACCACGCAATCATCCAAATCTTTGTGCCTTCAAAACTTGCTTAGAAATTTGGAATCTGTTAAAACAGCAGAAATCATTAGTAAAGTGGTCATAATGGGCCCAAGTTTCGGGCCGCGCCTAAAACAGCGCAGCCCGGAACTGGACGGCCATTTTTCGCGCCAGAAAGTGCGCCTAAAAAAAAAATTCCCTATTCTCCAGCTCCCTGCAGGTCTTCTGCAGCTGGGCACGGCGCAGCACGAGCTGTAGGGGGTGGAGCCAGGTCCCTGCGCTGAAAACAGTGCCGGGACCTCTGCACATGCGCTACAGTGGGCGCGCATGTGCAGTAGCTCCAGGAGCCCAAAACTGTGGGAGGGGCCCGAAGCACGCAGTCCCTAGCCCTGGCCGAATGGCCTCACTGGGGCTGCGTGGATAAGGCTCCTCCCACCCGACCCGACCCCGCTCCCCCCCCCCCCCCCGGCGACCCGATCTCCGCCCCCCCCCCCCGGACCTCCACGACTCTCTCTCCCCCCCCGGACCTCCGCGACTGTCTCTTCCCCCCCCCCCGACCTTCGCATCTCTTCCCCCCCCATCCCCGACCTCCACGACTCTCTTCCCCCCCGGACCTCTGCGACACCCCCTGAGACCCGACGCCACCTACCTGTAAATCCAGGCTGAGGTCTTGGGCCCAGCCATTCAGCCTCCTTCTCTCCCTTCCCCCCCTCTCTCCTTCTCTCCCTTCCCCCCCTCTCTCCTTCTCTCCCTTCCTCCCTCCCCTCTCCTTCCCTCCCCTCTCCTTCCCTCCCTCCTCTCTCCTTCCATCTCTCCCTCTCTCCCTCCTCTCTCCTTCCCTCCCCTCTCCTTTTCTCCTTCCCTCCCCTCTCCTTCCCTCGCTCCCTCCTCTCTCCTTCCTTCCCTCCCTCCTCTCTCCTTCACTCCCTCCCTCCTCTCTCCTTCCCTCCCCTCTCTTTCTCTCCTTCCCTCCTTCCCTCCTCTCCTTCCCTCCCTCCCTCCCTCCTCTTTCCTTCCCTCCTCTCTCCTTCCCTCCCCCCTTCACCCCCTCCCCCCTTCTCCCCCCACCCCCTTCTCCCCCCTCTCCCCCCCACCCCCCTTCTCCCCCTCGCCCCACCCCCCTTCTCGCCCCAACTCCCTTCTCCCTCTCTCCCCCCCACCCCCCTTCTCCTTCCCTCCTTCCCTCCTCTCCTTCCCTCCCTCCCTCCCTCCTCTTTCCTTCCCTCCTCTCTCCTTCCCTCCCCCCTTCACCCCCTCCCCCCTTCTCCCCCCACCCCCTTCTCCCCCCTCTCCCCCCCACCCCCCTTCTCCCCCTCGCCCCACCCCCCTTCTCGCCCCAACTCCCTTCTCCCTCTCTCCCCCCCACCCCCCTTCTCCCCCTCCCCCCTCTCCCCCCCACCCCCCTTCTCCCCCTCACCCACCCCCCTTCTCCCCCTCCCCCTCTCCCCACCACCCCCCTTCTCCCACCCCACCTTCTCCCCACCACCCCCCTTCTCCCACCCCACCTTCTCCCCACCACCCCCCTTCTCCCACCCCCCCTTCTCCCACCCCCCCCTTCTCCCCCTCTCCCCCCCACCCCCCTTCTCCCCCACCCCCCTCTCCCCCTCCCCTTCTCCCCCACCCCCTCCCCCCTCTCCCCCATCCCCCTTCTCCCCCATCCCCCTTCTCCCCCTCCCCCCCTCTCTCCCCCACCACCCTTCTCCCCCCCACCACCCCTTCTCCTCCTTCCCCCTTCTCCCCCTCCCCCGTTCTGCCCCTCCCCCCACCCCCTTCTGCCCCTCCTCCCCTCTTCTGCCCCTCCCCCCCTTTCTGCCCCTCCCCCCCACCCTCCTTCTCCCCCTCCCCTCGCTGACAGACACACAGACACTGACAGACAGAGAGTGAGAGACACACACACACAGACAGACAGATAGAGACACTGACAGAGTCACACTGAGGGGGCCGTCGCAGCACGCTGTTGGAGCACTCCCGGTGCTGCAGTCGGTAAGTAGAAAATGTTTTATTTATTGATTTTTTAAATTTTTTTATTTTTTATTAATTTTTTTTGATTGATTTATTGGTTGATTTATTGATGTATTTATCATTTATTATTGATGATGGCTCTTTATTTGTAAAACTGAAGTGTTTAATGTTTGTAAACGTCCCTTTAAACTGCCCCCCCCCTCATTCCCTACGCCTAATTTGTAACCTACGCCTGATTTTCTAAAGTGTAGACAAGGTTTTTTCGAACGTCTTCACTTACTCCATTCTAAGTTAGTTTGGAGTAAGTTTTCACTGCCTAAACTTTGAAAACAGGCGTAAGTGGCCGGACACGCCCCCTTTTGAAAAAAAAATTCTGTTCCAAAGTGAAACTGTTCTAACTGACTCGAACTGGAGCAAACTAAATGCCGAGAATTCAAATTTCTAAGATACTCCATTCTAAACCAGTTGCTCCAAACAAACAGGAGCAACTCAGGCTGAAACTTGGCCCCAATAAAACTCTTCTCATCAGGAAAGACAGCATTTTAGATTAAACTCCAATTTTTTCTTAACTTCTAATTCAAGTACTTGCCAAAGATTTTTTTTTAAAACGGAGGCACACATTTTTAATAGCTATTTTGTTTACTGAAATCCAATTTTCACACAAGCGGTATACATTCCAACATTTCGGTTTTTTTTACTGTCCCGTTCACTGGGCAAATCTTGTGTTTTATTTCTCTCTCTGCTGAGTTCGCATAGCTTAGATCTTTTCTCCTCGTTATTTTAAAAACCCTCCTGCTTGTTTAGACTGTTCGGGACTTTTCTTGATCAACAACGTCTATTCTGGAAATCTTTTCTAACTGCAGTGAAACTTTCTCGCAATTTAAAATCATTATCAATGGAGAGTGTCTTTTACCTCTTCCAAAAAAATTTTTTTTCAATTAGACCAATATCTTTTTCACAGCTAATATCAACTAGTATTTAGTAAGTTATACTAGTTCTGCTATTACACAAACTTATACAATTCTTAAAACGCATTTAAGCAATTCCCGCAGTGCCCTACGCCTCCTTAACGACTACCTACCGGTGTTTTGTCTGTTGGTCCGACCCTGTTCACAGGTTTGGTTTCCATTGGTCGCTGTGCACCGCCTGGTCCCCGGGGTATATTTTCAAATCATACTACTGGGTCCGGGAAGTGTCGCTCGGTATCACGATCCCACTTTTTCTATCGCAAACACTTTTTTTTCAGCGCTTATTTAGTACGTTACGTCTTTTTTTCAAACCTTTTAGTTTTATTTTTTTTTTAAAGAGATCAGATTTAACCTTTTGTTTTAAATGTATCACATTTTATTTTGCCTTTTCTTAGCCAGTAGTACTTGAAACCTTCACATCAAAATTAACTCTTCACTGTTCCCATCCTAATTTCTGCTCCCTTTTGTAGAATTTGTATTTATTGTTGATTTACAAAATGTCAAATATGGTTTTTTGTGTGCCTAACTTCTGTTTTAGAAGCTGATCAAAAACTCTAATCTTTTGCTCTGTAACTTCAATTTTGTGGTACTATAGCTCATAAATTACATCTTTTTTTAAGCTCCAGCTTCTGACACAGTATGTGTACTTTTATTAAAAAGGCTTCCAAACCCAAGATTTTCCAGTACAACCAAAATGTTTATCAATGAGAATCACCTGAAAGATCTCAAAATCCCAATTCAAATATCGTACTGCCAATCTGTTATTTAAAAATCTCTTCGCTGAGTTAGAAGCTTTCGTGTCAAGGTTTTACACAAAGGAAAAATGGGAGCGTACTTACCCAGCCTGCAACCTCGAGACACCCACATAGGCTTCTTTTTTTAAAAGGCATTACAGCTTCCCTTCTCCATTCTTTATCTCATTCCTAGACAGACTTTCACAAAAGTCTCCTTTCATTCAACAAAGTTTATTGTTTAGCTGGCTCTATTCTGGATCCATAATTCACTTAAGATAATCACGATCAGGTTTTTTTTAAATTTCTTACATATTGATTAACTTCCTCTGTTAATTTTATGTGGGCTCGAAGAATCAAGACCATGGCTTTCTCATCTTTATCTTTCTTTTCCTTCTCCCACCATTCCCGCTGATTTGCTGGCGGGTCCTGGGGGTCCCATCCTAACTTAATCATCTTCTCAATTAGTTTCTTTTGTTTTTCCGCCAGGTGGCGGGTAAGGGACCCTTCTGGTCCCCACTCGAGGTTACTTGCTTTATTGGCCACTGGGTCGGACTGGAACCATTAGGAATCGACTCTCCGAGGTCTGCTTTCTACCTAGCGTAACTTGTAGTAGACCGTCTCCTGGCTACTGTCAGGTCACAAGTTCTGCTATTACACAAATTTATACAATTCTTAAAACGCATTTAAGCAATTCCCGCAGTGCCCTACGCCTCCTTAACGACTACCTACCAGCGTTTTGTCTGTTGGTCCGACCCTGTTCACAGGTTTGGTTTCCATTGGTCGCTGTGCACCGCCTGGTCCCCGGGGTATATTTTCAAATCATACTACTGGGTCCGGGAAGTGTCGCTCGGTATCACGATCCCACGGTCTAAGTGTGTTCCCTATGCCTACTTAGTTCCTGGCCGTCACGTGGGACAAAAGTTCTCTTAATTCAGGCTCAGACTAGGCGTTTGAGATATTAGACCATCTCCTTGTGTCGATCAACCGGCTTCCACCTTCCGCACCCTTTATAATTACAATTTTTTTATACTCACCCGGGTTTTTCCAAGGGCATCCAGTGATTCCAGGAAATCCTGCCGACTATGCCACTGTTAGCGCGAATGTTTTCCTGGATGAATCGCTCGACACTCAACATCAAAACGACCTTCATTACGCCGGCAAGGAGAGAGCCTCTGGTCCAACTCCAGGCACTCCACTCCACCGAACAAAGAAATTCATCGATATTTATATGTTTTACAATAGTTCATTACAATTACTCAGCCCATGTCGACTGGACACAATCCAATCATAATGATTACAAATCGATTCCACTGGGCCAATGGAATTGGCCCCCAGGCACCAGGGGACTGCATGATCATCTCATGTTTTAGCTGGGGCTTATTCATGGCCTCGTGATATTCTCCAGACCCCCTTATCTTTACTGTCCTTGGGTTCTGCTTGCGCCTAACCGCCTTATCCTTACACAGTCACAGGAATTTCTTTGTTCAGTATTCTGCTAGGACATCTTGTCTGTGGTTTGTTGGTTAAGGATGATCTGCTGAGCTCGCCCTTTTCAATGTTCCTGTACACGGAACTGCAGTGTCATCAGCTACCCAAAAATGTAGTCAAGCTAACTGTTAGCTGAATTCCCCTACTGCTTTGCGGCATCCCTGGCAGCCATTTTATATCTGGCTACCATTTTACACATACATACATGCATACATATATTCAGCAGATGCTTTTGCCTTTGAAGGCAAAAGACAACAGTAGAGCAACCAAACGTGACCCAGTTATGTCAAAGGTGTATGATTATATTGAAAATGGCTGTCCAAACCACGTAACAGACAAAGATATTAATCCGTTCTTCATTCATAGGAATGAATTATCAGTAGATAAAGATTGTATCATGTGGGGTGCAAGAGTAGATATACCAAATAAATTCAAGTCCAAATTATTAGGAGACTTCCATGACCAGCACCTGGGAATGTGCTTGACCAAGAGTTTTGCATGCAGTTACTTATTGTTGGCCAGATCCAGACAAAGATATAGGTCTAGATTTTCCACTTTCTTTGCATGCTTAACACCCACTTCATGTCCATTTTAAATCTGAAATGCTTAACGCCCAGACATCGCCCATTTAACCACAAAATGGAAACTGACACGCATTTTTCGGACACATATCGCCGAGCATTACTTTCCCCATGTGCATAACGCCTGGAAAGAATAATACCGCCCGCCCACTTTTTTGGGGCGTAATCATCAGAATGAGCAAAATCAATGCCCATAAAATCGTCCAGCATTAGTTTCCATACGTAATTAACGCCAAGATTCAATAATACCGACCGCCCACTTTATTTTGTCATAAAGATCACATTTGCTGAAAATAACGCCCAGGAGATCGCCAAGCATCACTTTCACCACCTCGCACACATCTCGCCTGTAATATCGCTCGCCCAAATAAACGCCCAGAAAAAGTGGATTTAACCGGAACTACTCACAGCATTATGGATGCCATGTCTAAATCACATGTTGCATCATTTAAAAGGCTGTTCTGCTTCAACCTCGGAGGGGTTTGGATGAACTCCGGTCTTTTGAGGTGATATGAACATCTGAACAAATATCTTTATCATACTGTTAATTATTGGAATTTAATAGATTTCTTCATCGGGACATTCATTCTTTGTGACCAATCAATGGAAAACAGATATCTATTGCAATGGGGCCTATCTTTTCTCACCCTCTCTTGATGACCAATTATATGCTGTAAACTCGAGATGGCCGAAGGTATGCTCCACAGCATTATGTGCCCAATGTAAAACGTGCCAGACTGATGAGGAGGACCAGACGTTACACCCCCCGCAAGTACAGGGACAAGCGATCTTACCTCAACTTGCCCGACAGCACCTGCCTTCAGAGACTGCGCTTTCATAAAGAGGTTATCACTGAGATATGCCAGCTCATAAGGGGAGATCTGCAGCCTGCCAGCACCATCAGTACTGCACTGTCCATCGAGGTCAAAGTCACCATGGCACTGTCGTTCCACGCGTTGGGTTCTTTTCAGGCCTCAGCTGGCGACATTTGCGGACTGTCTCAGCATGCCATACATTGCTGCATAAGACAGGTCACTGATGCCCTGTACACATGCAGGATGGACTTTATCAGCTTCTCTATGATCAGGGAGGCTCAGGCTGAGAGGGCTTTAGGATTCTACTGAATTGCTAACTTCCCCAAGGTTCAGGGAGCAATAGAGTGTACGCACATCATGATGCAGGCACCTTTTCAGGATGCAGAGGTTTCCAGGAACCGCAAGGGATTCCACTCCCTGAATGTCCAACTCGTTGTCGACCACCAGCAAATTATAATGGCAGTGAATGCTAAATTTCCGGGCAGCATCCATGATGCTCATATCCTGCATGAGAGCACTGTATCTGACTTGTTTAACAATCAGCCACAAGGTCAATGCTGGATGCTTGGTGACAAAGGGTATGGTCTCACCACCTGGCTGATGGCCCCCCTGCGTGACACCCACACTGAAGCCAAGAAGTAATATAGCGAGAGCCACTCGCAATATCGTGGAGAAAACCATTGGAGTGCTTAAGCAGCACTTTAGATGCCTGGACCACTCAGGAGACGAGCTCCAATACCACCCTGAGCAGGTAACTCAATTCATGGTGGTGTGCTCCATGCTGCTATCAGGAGGGGACAAGAATTGCCTGAAGAATCTGTCAGTCCACCTCACCAGAGAGAGGAAGAGGAGGAAGAGGAGGTGGGTGCTGACATTGCCATGACAATCAGGCTGACACTAAAGCCATGCTCCTACCCCCGTCTAGACCACATGAAAGGGCCTGTGGTAGCATGATAGCTGCAAGACTCTTACATCAATGATCGCTTTGCCTGAAAGAACGTTGGTGGTATTTACAAAGCTGATACACTGCTGGGTGTCTAGGTCATACATCAATGGTGGGCATCACCTTGGTGACAGTTAAAGTTTAAGTTAATTGAAGTTAAGTATAATTATATCCTTTGAGGCGAAGGAATCACCAGCGTGTAACGGTGCTGCTATCTGAGCTAATGCGCAACAAGGTTTTGTTAAATAAAAAACATTTAAACCGAACATTTGTCTGAAATCATAAGTATTTCTGTAAAAACCTACTCTCCCCCTCCCGCTTCTCCTCCCCACCTCTACCCCTTCCCCTTCCCCTCCTGACTCCAAGCCGCCTGGCTGAGGAGCTCCTCAGGCATTGCTTTGTTGGGGGGAGGTAGATGACGGCCAAACCGCTGCTTGGACGGATACAGGAGAGGACAGACCCGAGGTGTGAACGTGCTCCCAGCCAGAAGCAAGATGTTGCTGCTGGCTCTCATGTGTGGTTGGCAATGGGGGTGCGGCACCTTGGGGTGCAGTGCCGCACTCCGGGACCACTTGGAGCCCTCTGCCACCAGTGTTTCTGGCTACCAGCTGCAGGGCCTCCTCCATCCCTTCCATTTTATATATTACTTGTTGGACAAAAACTTGTTGCCAACTATGTTCTTGGTGCTTAGTAGGCTTTTTGCTGCTGGTAAATCTTCTTCATGCATCCCACAACAGCCAAACAAGCACACACCATAGCCATACACACTTTCAGTCCCTCTCAGCTCCCTCTCTCTCTGTCTCCTCTTCTGTGCATATCATGGTGACCCTTGAATTGTGGGAATCGAGCATTGCCATGCTGTTGCTAAGGATGGTGACATTTTACGGCAGAAGGTCAGAGAGATTTAACATTAACGCCCATTTCATATCACTCGCGGTAACACCCAATTTCAAAAATGGAGACTAGGGACTTTGAGAATAGACGACAACCGGCGATCTGAAAACCCATTTTTAGCGCCTATACCGGAAATAGCGCCCATTTTTGGGCGATCTGCACAAAAGTGTAAAATCTAGTCCATATGGTATATCGTCAGTCAGTGTACGACATGTCAATCAGTAAGCAAGAATCCACCATCAGTATCATTACAGCCATGGAAATGGCCTCCCAGGGTGTGGCAAAGGCTACATATAGATTTTGCTGAGCTAGAAGGACAATAATTGTTCATTGTGATTGATAGCCATTCGAAGTGGGTTAAGGTGTTTCCAATGTGGAAAATAACAACAAGTAAAACATTAGACATTTTCCAAAGATTATTTTCTTCATTTGGCCTCCCAGAAGAAATTGTTTCTGATAATGGACCACAATTTTGTTCAGAAGGATTTGCACAGTTCATGAGCAAAAATGGTGTGAAATATACCATGGTTCCACCATACCTCCCAGCTTCGAATGGTGCAGCAGAGCGTACTGTACAAATTGTAAAACGTGCCCTCATCAAACAGATGTTTGATCCAAATCCAAAGAAACGACAGTTGTCATTGGACCACAGATTGGCTAATTTTCTAATTATGTATCGTAATACTCCTCATACAACTATTGATGGAACACCAGCAGAATTGTTTCTCAAACGACAGCTGCAAACCAGATTATCATTGTTAAAACCAAACTTGGCACAGTCCGTAGAAGAGATACAATTAAGACAGGAAGAGGATCATGGTAGAGGTAGAGTAAAAGAGAGAAGTGTGAAATTAAATTATATGAGTGAAGAACCATCACCATAAAAGGTTAAAGTGGTTACCAGGAAGAGTGGTGAAGATATGTGGTCCTTGCACATATTTGGTCAAGATGTTTGATCATGGACAATTTAGGTTTGTTCACATTGATCATATTTTATCGACAGACATGAAAGTAGTTGAAGGTGGGAATGATTCAATTATTTCTGACTCATCAGATAGTTTTGATACACCAGTAGCTTATCCTACATCCAATGTACAGGAAACAAATCAAAGAGAAAGTCAGAATTTAAGTCTGAGTCCGAGTCAGGCAGACAAACAGTTTGAAGTTAGAGAAAGTTCAAATGGAAATCAAGAGCGTCCCTTGGAGGAAAACTTTCCCCAGGATCAGCTGCGAATGAGTTTAAATTCGACACCATGTTTGGAAGATTCTGTTCGAGAGTGAAGGTATCCTCTTCGAAACAGCAAACAAGTGATTTGTTTGATTTGTAAATATGCAAAATATGTCCATATCTTTTGTTATTTATAACCATGCAAGTTATGTATGATGATTTTGTTATGATTTATGCTTCATTAAGGAGAGAGAAGTGTAAAATTGTGTATATATAAATATATATATATAGCTCCATCTGTGGACTACTGTGGTACTGAAGCCAGTGCTGTGTACAAATAAAGAGGGAACATGTCACCTGACTAGAGTTCCGGAGTGTTCTGCCATCTTAAGGTAGTGTGTGTGTTTGTGAGTTGTACTAAAGATATAACATTAACGACGCTCAGGCAAAGTCCTTCAAAGGGACCAGGAGAAGGGGGCGATCGGGAGAGGTGGACGACGGAGCGATTGGGAGAGAGGGTAGCGGTCATTTCTTTATTTTATTTTTTGCCACAGGCTGGCAGGAATCAAGGCTCAGGAAATGCGTTTAGGGATTCTGCTGGAATTTAGCCAGTTAAAACCAAGCATTATCAAGCTTTCTGTTGCTTCATCCAACCAGGACCACTGTACCCTTTAGGCCACTGGCTTGCAGGGTCATCTCCAAGTGACTGAGGAGAATCCTAACCCCTAGTGACAGGGCTTCCTCTCCAGATCCCATCAATGCGTCAGGTTTTCTGGTCAATCATCAATAGCTGTGGAGTAGTTTAGACTTTCCTGGCGCAGGTATTAGATTATAGTCTGACACAGAGGATCAACTCAATTTCAATTCCCCATCAGCAGCCATTCTTTATGTGTGAACCCAGACAATGGATGTCAGCAAACCGTTTGACCACTGAATGAATCATGGCTTTGATCAGTCATGTTCTTGCATTATAATCCACATTTTCGAGCAGGTATCACCTAATGAAATGTTAGTGACTGAAGCTAGCCTGGAATTGATATTGGTCCAGAATTTGCGATTGTATTGATGGCAAAACTGTCAGCATTCGTCGTCATTACAAGTGCGAAACTGACAGCCACCTTTGCAGTCCACAAAGTCGCAGTTAAATGCTGAAATCCAGGAGTTGCTGACAGACATGAAGACCCCACAGCCGGTAATAAATTGAAATGACTGAACTGACGAGAACTTCAGCTTTTACGCACTAATGTCGCTGTTAAAACCCATCCCCCAAAATTAAGCCTAGGTTTTAAACGGTGTACTGAGTCATAACTCGCAAATGACCACTGAGCCTCCATCTCCCCTTCACAGGAGAGGTACCCAAGCTGCATGCTTCCTGTGCTCCTGCAGCAAAAGTCAAAAGCTGCTGTTAAAAACCCTCTTAAGTGTCTCTTAACAAGAAGTTAATGATTTGAACGAGGTCACGCGCTTCTGCTGATCAGGTGTGTGTCGCTCATTCAAAGCTGCCTGAGTTAAATGCATGAGGTGGCAGGATGACGATTGGGTTCCTGACTCGCTGGCAATTTCCAGGAGGTTTACTGCCGATCCATCTCCAAGCCTGCACACTCAGCAACAAGAAAATTCCGGCCAAAATCTCCAACATTCTATCTCATTACTTGCCTCATGCAAAGACTCTTGCTGATTTCACTTTGGCGACAGATTTAGGTGTTAGCAGTTTACAGATGATATCTGCAACCTCAGAAGCCACTCTCACCACATTGCTACTCACTGTCATAACATTGAGGGATTGGCCCTCTGATCACCACTTTATCTGAAATCTACTACATCAGCATGGGGACTGCTTATACTGTC
Organism: Pristiophorus japonicus; assembly: GCF_044704955.1. Taxonomy (NCBI): domain Eukaryota; kingdom Metazoa; phylum Chordata; class Chondrichthyes; family Pristiophoridae; genus Pristiophorus; species Pristiophorus japonicus. Next base: position 22,937,457 of record NC_091982.1, read on the forward strand.
TCACCTTGGTCCTCAGAATCGGTCACCAGCAGCGGCAAACACAATAGCAGCCTTCTCCTCAATGACCTCCATAGGAGAGCGTGGGGAACCACAGGGCTATAGCACACGGCAGACTACAGACATGATACCCCCAACACAGGGTATACAGGCCAAGAATGAGCATCCTTAACATGACTGAGCAGCAGTACCAAAGGAGGCTCAGGCTATCGCGCCAGGGCATCGCAGACATTTGTAGCTTTACGGAACAAGGAGTGCCCACAGGTCCCGGTGGGCACTCCTTACCAGTGGTTGTCAAAGCCACCACCGCCCTCAACTTCTTTGCCTCAGTCTCCTTCCAGGGATCTGCAGCAGACATTTGCGGGATCTCATAGTCAACCGCCCACAGATGCATCACGCAGGTGACCGATGCCATGCTTCACAATTCAGTCAATTATATCAACTTTGCCACTGATGAAGCCAGTGTTACTGAGCGAACGCTCAGCTTTGCAGCTCTGGTTGACTTCCCATATGTGCAGGGCATCATCGACTGCACACATGTGGCAATCAGGTCACCCTCACATCATCCAGGAGTGTTGGTGAACCGCAAGGATTTTCACTCCCTCAATGTGCAGCTCGTCTGCAACCATGAAAAGATGATCTTACATGTGCGCCAGATTCCCTGGTAGCTGTCATGACTCGTTCATGCTGTGCCAGTCTACCCTCGCTCAGTTCTTCAAATCTCTAAACAGACTTACAGGCTGTCTACTTGGAGACAAGAACTATCCACTGAAGATGTGGTTCATGACATCCTTGAGGACGCCAAGTACTTAGACCCAGGAGAGATATAATGAAAGCCACATGTCCACCAGATGTGTCATAGAGCAAACAATAGGCATGGTGAAGATGTGCTTCAGATGCCTTGACAGATCTGGAGGAGCCCATCAGTACATACCAGCCAAGGTCTCCAGAATCATTGTAATTTGCTGCGTGCTGCACAACATAGCGCAGCAGCAAGGATTGAAGATGCAAGAGGAGCAAGACGCAGAGTGCACAGCCTCTTCAGAGGAGGATGAGGAGGAGGAGCAAGTGGAAGATAATGAGGAAGAGGAGGAGGAACCTGAGGTGGAGATGACACCAGCAGAGGTGCACATTGCTGCCTGGGAGGCCCAGGATGGCTTCATCATGGCCAGATTTAATTAACTTGCTCCAATGCAGCCATATGACTGCCACAAATACTGAAGTAAGTTCCCCCCCAACAACACCATAAAGCATCCCACAATGAACAAGCTACTCTTCTCATCCAAATGCATAGGGCTCAAGCTTAAGTATTGTCTCACCATTCACTCCAAGTGACAAAGCTACTTTCAAGGTAGCAGGCAAAAATGGACATGACCGGAAAGTTGGGCAAAGAAATACATTTATCTGTATCAGCAAAAGAACTGAAACGTAACAGTAAGATTTTTTTCATACACCCATGTGCATATACTTGTGCATCTACTTTTGTGTCTTTTTCCTTTTCCGAGTGCTTCTACGAGGTGCAACCCCTGTGGCTTCCGTGGAGGTAGAGGCAGGCTGCTCACTTCCCTGCTGCGACTGGTTAGACACTTTTGGCAAACGTCCTCTGGATTTTGGAGCCTGTGAGGGCCCCGCCAAAGATTGCTCCTCCTGCAACTGAGCAGGGGCAGACTCAGCCATCGGGATCTGAGGCAGCATGTGGGGCTCTGACTGAGGGGGAGGCAACAGGAGAAGAAGTGGGAACACTTTGAGAAAAGCTCCCACTTCCATGTCATCTCTCAGCATCATCCCTCTGATGAGCCACCCGCACGTCTCTGCTAGCAAGGAGCTGGAGAGAAACTTGCTGATAATCAATGGGGTGATGCATGCCCAAGTCTATGGGCTAGAACCTCCACTTTTTTTGCCTGCTTAACGCCCATTAATGCCCATTTTACCGCTGAAATGACATAAAACGCCCATATATTGCCCATTTTAGAACAAAATGGAAGCTGGCGGGCATTTTTCAGAAACTTATCACCAAGCGTTACTTTCCCCATGTGCTTAACGCTGAAAAAAAATATTACTGCCCGCCCACTTTTTTGGGGCGGAATCAGCAGGATGGGCGACTTCAACGCCCATAATATCGCCCAGCGTTACTTTCCGCACGGAATTAACGCCGAGATTCAATATTAGCACCCAGCAACTATTTTTTGTCATAAAGAGCATATTTACTCAAATTAGCAGCCATGGAGATCGTCCATCATCAATTTCACCACCTCGCACACATTTCACCCACAATATCGCTCGCTCAAAATACCGCCGACAAAAAGTGAACTAACCGGGACGAATCACAGCGTTATGGACACCATGTTGTAGATCACATGCAGGTCCTTTAAAAGGCTGCTGTGCTTCAACATCGGCGGAGTTCGGATGTACTCTGCAGGTCGTTGGAGTTGATGCAAACATCTCTAAAAACATCTTGACCACACTTTGACCAATTGGACTTGAAGAGGTGTGTTCATCGGGACATTCCTTGTTTGAGTGCAATCGGTGGAAAACAGAGAGCTACTGCAATGGGGCCTGTCTTTTCTCACCCTCTCTTGGTGACCAAATACATGCTGCAGACTCGACATCGCCGAAGGAACTCTGCACTGCATTATGTGCCCAATGAACGAAGTGACAGACAGATGATGAGGACCAGACGTTACACACCCTGCAAGTACAAGAAGAAGCATTCTTACCTCGACTTGCCCGACACTACCTGCCTTTGGAGACTGCATTTCCACAAAGAGGTTATCACTGAGGTATCCAGCTGATAAGGGCAGATCTGCAGCTTGCCAACACCATCAGAGCTGCACTGTCTGTCGAGGTCAAAGTCACCACGGCACTGTCGTTCTACGCCTCGGGTTCTTTTCAGGCCACAGCTAGCGACATTTGCGGACTTTCTCAGCATGCCACATATTGCTGCATTAGACAGGTCACTGAAGCCCTGTACGCACGCAGGAGGGGCTTGTTCAGCTTCCCTATGACCAGGGAGGCACAGAGTGAGAGGTTTCTCCAGAATTTCAAATTTCCCCAAGGTGCAGGGAGCAATAGACTGTACGCACATCGTGATGCGGGCACCTTTACAGGATGCTGAGGTTTTCAGGAACTGCAAGGGATTCCACTCCCTGAATGTCCAGCTGGTTCCTGACCACCAGCACATTATAATGGCAGTGAAAGCTCAATTTCCAGGCAACATCCATGATGGGCACATCCTGCGTGAGAGCACTGTATCTGACTGGTTTAACAATGAGCCACAAGGTCAATGCTGGATGCTTGGTGACAAAGGATATGGCCTCACCACCTGGCTAATGACCCCCCTGCGTGACACCCACACCGAGGCCGAGAGGTGATACAACGAGAGCAACAGAGCAACTTGCAATATCGTTGAGAAAATCATTGGAGTGCTGAAGCAGCTCTTCAGATGCCTTGTCAACTCAGGAGGCGAGCACCAATACCACCCTGAGCAGGTAACTCAATTCATGGTGGTCTGCTCCATGCTACACAACTTGGCTATCAGGAGGGGACAAGAATTACCTGATGAGCCTAATAGTCCACCTCACCAGAGAGAGGAAGAGGAGGATGAGGAGGCGGACGCTGACATCAGGCCAGATAATCAGGCTGAAGCTGAAGTATTGCACCCGCCCCCCCCGTAGATCGCATGAAAGGGCCCATGGTGGCATGATAGCTGTAAGATCCTTACATCAGGAGCTCATCAATGATCGCTTTGCCTGAAAGAACGTTGGTGTTATTTACAAGGCTGACGCACTGCTGGATGTGTAGGTCATACATCAATGGTGGGCATCACCTTGGTGACAGTTAAAATTTAAGTTGATTGAAATTAAGTGTAATTATACCCTTTGATGTTAAGAAATCACCAGTGTGTAATGGTGCAGCTATCTGAGCCAATGTGCTGCAAGGATTTGTTAAATAAAAAACATTTAAACTGAACATTCGTCTGAAATCCTCAGTATTTCTATACAAACCAACCCCCACCACCCTCCCCCTCCCCCGCTTCTCCTCCCCACCTCTACCCCTTCACTTCTCTTCCTGACTCTAAGCGGGACTGACCGAGGAGCTCCTCAGGTGATGCTTCATTGTGGCGAGGAGGGGGGATGTGATGGCCAAAGCGCTGCTTGGACGGATACGGGAGAGGACGGTCCTGAGGTGGGAACGTGCTCCAAGCCAGAAGCAAGATGTTGCTGCTGGCTCTCATGTGTGGTTGGCAATGGGGGTGCATCACCTTGGGATGCAGTGTGGCACTCCGGGACCACTGGGAACCCTCTGCCACCAGTATTCCTGGCTACCAGCTCAAGGGCCTCCTCCATCTCTTCCATTTTATATGTTATTTGTTGGACAAAAACTCGGTGCCAACTATGTTCTTGGTGCTTAGTGGGCTTTTTGCTACTGGTGAATCTCCGTCAGTCCTCCCACAACAGCCAAACAAGCACACACCACAGCCACACACGCTTTCATTGCCTCTGAGCTCCCTCTCTCTCTGTCTCCTCTTCTGCACATGTCATGATGACCCATGACCTACAGAATTGTGGGAATGGAGCGTTGTCATGCCGTTGCTCAGGATGGCCAAACTTTACGGCAGAAGGTCAGAAAAATTTAACGCTACCACCCATTTGATATCGCTCATGGTAACACCCATTTTCAAAAATGTAAACTAGGTGTTTTGAGAATGGGCGAGAAGCCGGCGATCTGAAAACCCTTTATTAACGTCCACGCTGGAAATAGCGCCCATTTTTGGGTACTCTCAAAAGTGGAGGTTCTAGCCCTATATTTATATCCCTCCTAGAGATGAGGTCTATGAGCATTTGCCATCTGTTGTCCACAGCTAGCATGTGATCATGTGAATGGTGCATTTGCTGCTCCATGCAGGTGACCAACCTTTCTATGGAAGAGCACATTGTCACCATCACCTACTACATGCTGGTGCTCATGTTGGAGATGGACTCCTCCATTCTCTGCACATTTTCAGACATCACGGCTGCAAATGCTACCAGAGCCTCGTGCAATTTTTGTTGCCCCTCTAAGATCACCCTCTTTCTCGATGGCCTTCGCGGATCAGCGTCTGCATGCAGCTCAGCAGATCTTGGAGCATCGTGTGCACTCTGGCATTGCACTCATCTTTCCTGATCTCATGAGATCATTGAATCATTCCTGCACTGGATCCAGATCCTACTGACCACATCCCTGCTGCTGACCTCCTCTGCCATATCGATCACGTCCTTTTTGTGTCTTTAGGAGGCCTCCTGCACCTATCTGCAGGGAACAGTCCCTCCCTCCGTGCTCTCAGGCCCTCCCTGCGTGCTCTCACTGCCTCCACCAGAGTATGCAGTGTTGCATCAGAAAATCGGGGTGCTGTCTTTGAGTATTTAAAGTTTGGAACAGTATTCAGACATTTCTACTTCACCTTGCACACTCCTCTAGCAAACTTTAAATGAGTTGTGTGCAAGGCTGTTTTAAATATAGGCGCTGGAAAGGAATCATCGATGACGTCATCAGACCCGCTCCATTTAATTGGGCCGGGAAGCGCGCATGACTGTTTTAAGTGGGGCCATTAAATTAATGTCGCCCTGAAGAAAGCGCTGAGCAGGACATTGTGTTCCTGACCCGCTGTGCGGCCCGCACGCACCCCACCCGACTCCACAGTAAAATATCCGGCCACTGTGTACAAACAGAAAAGGTCAAGGTTGGGAACGGAAGCAGAGATTGCTCCCGAGTAAGTGATATTATCTTAATGTTACTTGGCTATGATGGAGCTATGAGATGTCTCCAAACAGTCATCGTGGAAAGACGCAATTTTGTATTATACAACTAGATGAACAGCATCATGACTGCGTCTAATTAGGATGATCCAAACATATTGGGAGGAGAGTTGTGTAGGAAGCAGCTTGATTGAGCTTTTCGTCAGTTCCTTACAGTATAAAGTAATTTTGAATGTAACTTAATTTGAAAAAATACATAATGTTCTGTTGGAAGGACACCTTTCTGCACAGTTGATGCTTACAATAATAATACTGGAATTCTGTGGAGCGTAATGTTTTCAAGCAGTCAAGGTCTTTGATAGTGCTGGGGCTTTGTACTTCTGAATAGAATATTCATCAAAGCAGGCAAATCACATTGGATTGAATTGGACACCTGAGTGTTCTGGACCAAACTGGAGTGAATTTAGCTTTGAGTTCTAGAGGATGGATTAGTAAAATGATATGGTTTACTGTGCGATATCTGTCACATCACTGTCTTAATTATTACCAATCAAAGAGTTATGCAGATACTACCTACTAACTACAGGGGAGCACATTATTCACAGCGGGATATATCTTTACAATCAAGGTGCCGTGATTATTGACATGTAACATTTAATTTGTCATTAAACCCTTGAAGGATTTCACCCGAATGTTTGTACTATTTTAAAAACTATTGCAAGAAATTACATTTCACTTCAATAAGCAAATTACTTTTAGTACTGAGTTCTTTAATTTTCTTGTAATTTTCAACAGCTTTATGGAATCATACTCTTGCAGATGCAGCCCTGCAGGCTTTTCCTGACAAGGTTTCACTAATGGGAGTGTAGTGATTATAATTGTCAGTGAAATAGAAAGAAACATGTCAGGAACCCAAAGAATCAAAGCACTGAGAGTATTGGAAAGTGCAAAAGTTGATAACATGAGGTGGGTTTTAATGCAAGCTAAATAAAAGTGCAAACTTATTTAAAATAATTGATGGAGTCGTTGTTATGGAGCTGAAGCGCGATGTGAAAGAATAGTTTAAAGGTTTATACTTAGTGGCTGAATGGAATGTTAATGTATAAATGTATAAAATTTTACATGGTGCTCAATTGGATCTTTAAAAAATTCTACTGCAAATTGTGGCAACTGTGTAGCATCAAAAAAGAGAGACTTGTCTATATATAATGCCTTTCACCCCCACCGGACATCCCAAAGCGCTTTACAGCCAATCACATACTGTTGAAGTGTAGTCACTGTTGTAATGTGGGAAACGTGGCAGCCAATTTGCGTACAGCAAGCTCCCACAAGCAACAATGTAACAATGACCAGAAAATCTGGCCAGGATACCGGGGATAACTCCCCTCATCTTCTCCGAAATAGTGCCAATGGATATTTTACGTCAACCTGAGAGACTCAGTACTTTACTGGCGTGTCAGCCTAGATTTTTGTACTCAAGTCTCTGGAGTGGGACTTGAACCCACAACCTTCTGACTTACAGGGTTACGGACAAAAAGTGGATGTGTGAGACCAAGCACGACTGCCCTTTCAAAGAGCCAGCACAGGCACGGTGGGCCGAATAGCTGCAAGTGTCTACGATTTTATAAAAACCTGCCACAATATCAGATCTCCCCTCATTTACATGCAGTCAGCAAACACTTAGCAGGAAGCACACTTCCTAAAGGGAGCTTGTCGATTCGGAGGTGGGAACTCAGGTGCTGCTGCAAGCTCTTCAGGACCAACAGCAGTTTAAAAGGGTTGTGTGTATAGAGCAGGGAAGCGACACTGTGGAGCTGCAGGAAGATATCTGGGGCAAGAGTTCCAGCATGGGCCTCAAGGTTTTTAGACCATCGACGGAGATGCTGGTAGAGAAAGTTCCTGAAAGGACGAAGGTCCTCTTCTCCTCTGATGGCTGGCGAGTGGCAACGCAAATTGGTAAACAGACATGATGAGAGGTGATACAATGTACGAAGGAAAGCATAATTTCCTCCCAGACATGGGCTGCAGTGCAACAATAAGTTTATTTGATCTCAGTAGGACTGCCAAGGTGAGACTCCCCTTCAAATCTCTCACTCTTTGAGTACTGTTGAGGGGGATGACTCATTAGGGGAGGGAAGCAGCAGCCAAGTTCATGGCACTGTGGCTGGCTCTGTTGCACTGGAGGGCAGGAAAAAGAGTGGGAGAGCAATAGTGATAGGGGATTCAATTGTAAGGGGAATAGATAGGCGTTTCTGCGGCCGCAACCAAGACTCCAGGATGGTATGTTGCCTCCCTGGTGCAAGGGTCAAGGATGTCTCGGAGCGGGTGCAGGACATTCTAAAAATGGAGGGAGAACAGCTAGTTGTCGTGGTGCACATTGGTACCAACGACATAGGTAAAAAAAGGGATGAGGTCCTACGAAACGGATTTAAGGAGCTAGGAGCTAAATTAAAAACTAGGACCTCAAAAGTAGTAATCTTGGGATTGCGACCAATGCCACGTGCTAGTCAGAGTAGGAATCGCAGGATAGTGCAGATGAATATGTGGCTTGAGCAGTGGTGCAGCAGGGAGGGATTCAAATTCCTGGGGCATTGGGGAGGTGGGACCAGTACAAACCGGACGGTCTGCACCTGGGCAGGACTGGAACCAATGTCCGAGGGGGAGTGTTTGCTAGTGCTGTTGGGGAGGAGTTAAACTAATATGGCAGGGGGATGGGAACCAATGCAGGGAGACAGAGGGAAACAAAAAGGAGACAAAAGCAAAAGACAGAAAGGAGATGAGGAAAAGTGGAGGGCAGAGAAACCCAAGGCAAAGAACAAAAAGGGCCACTGTACAGAAAAATTCTAAAAGGACAAAGGGTGTTAAAAAAACAAGCCTGAAGGCTTTGTGTCTTAATGCAAGGAGTATCCGTAATAAAGTGGATGAATTAATTGTGCAAATAGATGTTAACAAATATGATGTGATTGGGATTACGGAGACGTGGCTCCATGATGATCAGGGCTGGGAACTCAACATCCAGGGGTATTCAACATTCAGGAAGGATAGAATAAAAGGAAAAGGAGGTGGGGTAGCATTGCTTGTTAAAGAGGAGATTAATGCAATAGTTAGGAAGGACATTAGCTTGGAGCTGCAGAACACCAAAGGGCAAAAAACGTTAGTGGGAGTTGTGTACAGACCTCCAAACAGTAGTAGTGATGTTGGGGAGGGCATCAAACAGGAAATTAGGGGTGCATGCAATAAAGGTGCAGCAGTTATAATGGGTGACTTTAATATGCACATAGATTGGGCTAACCAAACTGGAAGAAATACGGTGGAGGAGGATTTCCTGGAGTGCATAAGGGATGGTTTTCTAGACCAATATGTCGAGGAACCAACTAGGGAGGAGGCCATCTTAGACTGGGTGTTGTGTAATGAGGATTAATTAGCAATCTCATTGTGCGAGGCCCCTTGGGGAAGAGTGACCATAATATGGTGGAATTCTGCATTAGGATGGAGAATGAAACAGTTAATTCAGAGACCATGGTCCAGAACTTAAAGAAGGGTAACTTTGAAGGTATGAGGCATGAATTGGCTAGGATAGATTGGCGAATGATACTTAAGGGGTTGACTGTGGGTGGGCAATGGCAGACATTTAGAGACCGCATGGATGAACTACAACAATTGTACATTCCTGTCTGGCGTAAAAATAAAAAAGGGAAGGTGGCTCAACCGTGGCTATCAAGGGAAATCAGGGATAGTATTAAAGCCAAGGAAGTGGCATACAAATTGGCCAGAAATAGCAGCGAACCCGGGGACTTGGAGAAATTTAGAACTCAGCAGAGGAGGACAAAGGGTTTGATTAGGGCAGGGAAAATGGAGTACGAGAAGAAGCTTGCAGGGAACATTAAGATGGATTGCAAAAGTTTCTATAGATATGTAAAGAGAAAAAGGTTAGTAAAGACAAACGTAGGTCCCCTGCAGTCAAAATCAGGGGAAGTCATAATGGGGAACAAAGAAATGGCAGACCAATTGAACAAGTATTTTAGTTCGGTATTCACTAAGAAGGACACAAACAACCTTCCGGATATAAAAGGGGTCAGAGGGTCGAGTAAGGAGGAGGAACTGAGGGAAATCCTTATTAGTCGGGAAATTGTGTTGGGGAAATTGATGGAATTGAAGGCCGATAAATCCCTAGGGCCTGATGGACTGCATCCCAGAGTACTTAAGGAGGTGGCCTTGGAAATAGCGGATGCATTGACAGTCATTTTCCAACATTCCATTGACCCTGGATCAGTTCCTATCGAGTGGAGGGTAGCCAATGCAACCCCACTTTTTAAAAAAGGAGGGAGAGAGAAAACAGGGAATTATAGACCGGTCAGCCTGACATGGTAGTGGGTAAAATGATGGAATCAATTATTAAGGATGTCATAGCAGCGCATTTGGAAAGAGGTGACATGATAGGTCCAAGTCATCATGGATTTGTGAAAGGGAAATCATGCTTGACAAATCTTCTGGAATTTTTTGAGGATGTTTCCAGTAGAGTGGACAAAGTTGATGTGGTATATTTGGACTTTCAGAAGGCTTTCGACAAGGTCCCACACAAGAGATTAATGTGCAAAGTTAAAGCACATGGGATTGGGGGTAGTGTACTGACATGGATTGAGAACTGGTTGTCAGACAGGAAGCAAAGAGTAGGAGTAAATGGGTATTTTTTAGAATAGCAGGCAGTGACTAGTCGGGTACCGCAAGGTTCTGTGCTGGGGCCCCAGCTGTTTACACTGTACATTAATGATTTAGACGAGGGGATTAAATGTAGTATCTCCAAATTTGCGGATGACACTAAGTTGGGTGGCAGTGTGAGCTGCGAGGAGGATGCTATGAGGCTGCAGAGTGACTTGGATAGGTTAGGTAAGTGGGCAAATGCATGGCAGATGAAGTATAATGTGGATAAATGTGAGGTTATCCACTTTGGTGGTAAAAACAGAGAGACAGACTATTATCTGAATGGTGACAGATTAGGAAAAGGGGAGGTGCAACAAGACCTGGGTGTCATGGTACATCAGTCATTGAAGGTTGGCATGCAGGTACAGCAGGCGGTTAAGAAAGCAAATCGCATGTTGGCCTTCATAGCGAGGAGATTTGAGTACAGGGGCAGGGAGGTGTTGTTACAGTTGTACAGGGCATTGGTGAGGCCACACCTGGAGTATTGTGTACAGTTTTGGTCTCCTAACTTGAGGAAGGATATTCTTGCTATTGAGGGAGTGTAGCGAAGGTTCACCAGACTGATTCCCGGGATGGCGGGACTGATCTATCAAGAAAGACTGGATCAACTGGGCTTGTATTCACTGGAGTTCAGAAGAATGAGAGGGGACCTCATCGAAACATTTAAAATTCTGATGGGTTTGGACAGGCAGGAAGAATGTTCCCAATGTTGGGGAAGTCCAGAACCAGGGGTCACAGTCTAAGGATAAGGGGTAAGCCATTTAGGACCGAGATGAGGAGAAACTTCTTCACCCAGAGAGTGGTGAACCTGTGGAATTCTCTACCACAGAAAGTTGTTGAGGCCAATTCACTAAATATATTCAAAAAGGAGTTAGATGAAGTCCTTACTACTCGGGGGATCAAGGGGTATGGTGAGAAAGCAGGAATGGGGTACTGAAGTTGCATGTTTAGCCATGAACTCATTGAATGGCAGTGCAGTCTAGAAGGGCCGAATGACCTACTCCTGCACTTATTTTCTATGTTTCTATGTTTCTTGCAGGACTCTCCCTTTGCCTTTGCACAATCAGTTCATCCCTTCCTGGTTTGCTACAGTTGTTCATAAGTCAGTAAGGAAGACTTAATTGCACATTCTTTTATGCTTCCACTCACCTTCAAATGGTACTATTACCTTCACAACTATTTCTCACTTTGGTCTCACTTACTGCTGCTTCTTGTCATCATGCACTATGGTAAGTTGATTCATGCATGGTGACAGTTGAAAGGCGGCCCTTTCCCAGTGCATATATTTACTCGCTTCCACCTTCTTTACAGGAGAAGCTTGCACACAACAGGAGGAAGAAAACCATCAAAGGAGGATGTCCCAACACACTACAAACATGTACCCCTCGGGATGAGGCAGCTGTCAACCTCATAGAAAGACACACAGCAGTCAGCATTGGAAAATAAGAAGTTGAAGGCCTGTTGCAGGAGAGTTTATTGGCATTTTCCTATCTCTCTCTCCACTTAACTCTTTCGGTAATACACTCACTAACCTCTCGAACACAACAACCTGGTGTGGCATCGTATGTATCATTGAAACTACATGCTGACCTTTGTCTCCCTCCTCTTTATCTAGGTCAATCAGAAAAACTTGTGCCACAGGATGACAAGGATAGCCTTGATGACAATCCACTGTTGCTCACTCTTACCCTGTCAAACACCAGCAAAGAAATGATGTAGATAGTGAGTTTCAAGGGATTGCAATGGGGTGTCACCAAACACAAGTGAGTATGAGCAGCTGGATGCAGCAAGGAAGGCCAAGGGAAGAGTCAGCCCAGGTCCTGGTCTGCTGAAGAGGACAGGGAGCAGATTTTAGAGGCCCAGCCATTAAAAGAAGAATATCTGTACACAAGCAATTGCTGAATATATTGGACTACTTGCCAGAGAGTTTCCAAAATATGCCAAGCATGGTGGAGCCCACGACCAACTAACAACTTGTGTGGGGTTCTTGTGCGTGACCTTGGCATTCTGCAATCAACTGTGGATTGGTGGTCACCAGTAGTAGCATCTTGCAAGATTTGGATCACAGTTCACACACAGATTACCCCGGAGATGTAAGGCATTTTATTAAAGAGTGGCAGTTATAAGCATAATCAGATACAACACGTAATTTAGATAGATACAGTAGACATACAACCTGTGACAGATGAGAACGATCTACGGCCCCGGAACTGAACGGACGGATGTTGAGGCAGAACGGTGGTTTCTGAACAGATCCTGAGCTGGTGGAGGTGTTAGGCCGAAGCCCATATGGGATCCACCTTAAGGAAACTCTCCCCTCAGTCTGCATGTTTCTCTATCTCGGCTGACCCTTTTTATACCTTATTTCGGTGGGCCGGTGGATACCTTGCACCAATCATTTTTTTACCCATTCATTTGTCCAATCACAGGGGAGAGGGTACCGATGAGGTCATGTTCTTTCTTATCTGTCTGAATGTCTTGTTGCTCTTTCAAGAGACAGCTCGTTTATCTTTAAGGCTCCTTGCTAAACCCCTTATCGGCATAGCTATGCCATGAAGGTCTGCTATTCTGTCTTGATCTTAACTCTCTGTGTCTGCTGAGCGAGCACAAGTATTTATTTTATAAAATCATTATTTCTTTTATAATTCACAATTTCTTCGGATTCCTGATTTTTTTACAATCTTTCAAAGATTCTCATACTTGAGTCATGTACGCACTGAACACAACCATCTGCTCTGCCTTGGATAGGCTGTGAGAGCAAACGTTTGGGGCATTGTGAAATGATGATAACATTTTCAGAGGGAGGTTTAACCGATTGTAAAGTCACTAAGTGAGATGGGGGAAATCCAGTTAAATTGGGCCTTGATGTAAATTGTGATCACTTGAAGGGTCGGTGCACATGACACCTATTTGTCCAGTACAGAGTTGGTACCAATGGAACAATCTTGTTAACAAACAAAGCAATAGAACGGCAACAAGGCTTCTGCTCCTACCATAGGCAGAACAGGAGATATAGACATACAGGTGCAGAATTCACAGAAGAAGGTCACATCCAAAGCAGAGGATTTACAAGACCAGAATATCATACTGGGATGTGGAAGAAGGTTGAGGTTCCTCAGGAATGCCGTTAATAAGCTGTATCGAACAATAGACTAAGAAAGTACAATTAAAAAATTAGAATCATAGAAACGTACAGCACAGAAGGAGACCATTTGGCCCTCATGCCTGTGCTGGCTCTTTAAAAGAACAGTCGTGCTGAGTCCCACATCCCGCATTTTGTCCGCAACCCTCTAAGTTCCTCATCCGCAAGTAGCTGTCCAACTCCTTTAAATTATTTATGGAATCAGCTTCCATTACCTTTTCAGGTAGAGCATTCCAATCCCAACAACTCTCCGAGTGAAACAAATTCTCCTCATCTCCCCTCTAAATCTTTTACCAATGATTTTGAATCTTTGACCTCTAGTTATTGACCCACTCGCCAGAGGGAATACTTTTTCCCTAGTTTCTCTATCAAAACCTCTCATCATCTTGAAAACCTCTATTAAGTCACCGCTTAACCTTTTCTGTTCCAAGGAGAACAGTCCTAACTTTTCCAACTTCTCATAACTGAAGTCCCTCATCCCTGGTAACATCCTGGTAAACCTCCTCTCATATCTTTACATCTTTCCTGAAGTGTAGTGCCCAGACTTGTCCACAATACTCCAGCTGAGGCCCAACCAGAAAATTTAAAGTTCTAACATGATCTCTCTGCTTTTATATTCTATTCCTAGATTTACAAACCCAAGTAATCCATCTGCTTTTTTAACCACCTCATCAACTTGTCCTGCCACTTTTAAGGATTTGTGTATATGGACACCATCGTCTCTCTGTTCATCTGCACTTTTCAAAACCGTACCAACTATAGTATACTGTCTTTCTATATTAATCCTCCCAAAGTGTTTCACTTCAGACTTCTCTGCATTGAACTCACGCTACCATGCTTCTGCCCATTCCATCATCCTGTCTATGTCATCCTGATGCTTATAACTATCATCATGATCTAATACTTTGCCAAGTTTTGTATCGTCTGTAAACTTTGTAATGCTATTCCCCACATCCGAGTCTAGGTCGTTTATAAAAACTGCAACGAGTAATGGACCCGAAATAACCCTTGGGGAAGACCACTGCAAACCACCTCCCTCTCTGAAAAACATCTATCAACCACCACCCTTTGCTTCCTGTCACTGAGCCAATTTTGTAACCTTACCACCCTTAATTCCACAGGGTGCTTCCATCTTCTTAATAAGCCTTCTGTATGGCACTTTGTCGAATGCCTTCTGAAAGTCCATGTCTGCAACATCTATTGCACCACTATGATCAACCTTCTCTGTTACCTCATCAAAGAATTCTATCAATTTAGTCAGAAACGATTTACCTTTAACAAATCCTTGCTGGCTCCCTCCAGAGCCAGCATGGATTTGTCAAAGAGAAATCTTGTCTGACTAACTTAACTATTAAAATTACCATTAAAAGTAATTCTATTTTGGTTTGATTTATTTCAGAGGCACATTATTTGAATGAGGACCCTTCACCTATACATCTTTAAGTAAACATATTGCGGTAAATTTCCGGGGTTTCTCTTGACCGTCTGCTGTAACTTCAGCAGAAGAGCCATGGAAACCTTGGAGAATGATGTATTTTACTGGGGTTTCCGTCATTCATCCGCTGAAATTAAGGAAGATGATCAGGAAAACCTCTAATGAAATCCACCCCCAAAAATTATGAATGGATGTCGAATGAGGACAGGATTGGGCTCATCCATGATGACCAACTCTCCCCACAGTCCAATGGCTAGCCAATAATCACTCATTGTTTAGGCTCACGCATGAGGAATAATCATTTGGATGTCCTTGACATTGCTAAAAGTTGGCTGTTGTGGAGGTACACACCAAGTTTGATTGAACAACAATCGTAGATCTAATACTATATGTACTGCTTTACTAAATTATTCTGAAATATAATCCTCAGTTATGTTCAAGTGCTTCCTTACCCTGTGTGGAAGGTTTTAAGTAAACTTAGTTGTCAAAAATAAGCTCAAGGTTTGACAAAATCAACAATTCATGACCCAACTTATCTTCATTTTTGTAAGACAATGAACAAGCATCTGTTATTTGTTCAGTGCATAGAAGCCTGGGGTAGACTGGTCTTTACTTGTTGGAGTTCAGAAGGATGAGGGGTGATCTTATAGAAACATTTAAAATAATGAAAGGGATAGACAAGATAGAGACAGAGAGGTTGTTTCCACTGGTCGGGGAGACTAGAACTAGGGGGCACAACCTCAAAATACGGGGGAAGCCAATTTAAAACCGAGTTGAGAAGGAATTTCTTCTCCCAGAGGGTTGTGAACCTGTGGAATTCTCTGCCCAAGGAATCAGTTGAGGCTAGCTCATTGAATGTATTCAAGTCACAGATACTTAGATTTTTAACCAATAAGGGAATTAAGGGTTATGGGGAGCGGGCGGGTAAGTGGAGCTGAGTCCACGGCCAGATCAGCCATGATCTTGTTGAATGGCGGAGCAGTCTCAAGGGGCTAGATGGCCTACTCCTGTTCCTAATTCTTATGTTTTTATGTAACATGAGCTATGTCAGTAAAGCAATCACCAGGAGACATTTTTCACACACGACATAAATCCTGAGTTCTTCAGGTTGGAACTGTCTATGTCTGTTAAAGAGAACCGATGGGAAAGAACAGTTATTTTGACAGCTACTAACAGCAATGAATTATTCTAGCAGCAGAAAACAGACTCAAAAAAATTCATGGCACATGGATATAAATATACAAAATGTTAATGGTTCTTGTCATGTATTCAACCAGCATTGTAACCCATGTATAAACTGACCTAAGTTGTACACCGTGAGAACACTGACCACTCGGTGGGAGACACTCCTAACCTGGACCTTCAGGTATAAAAGGGGAAGCTCCACCCACCTTCATCACTTGAGTGCTAAGGAATAAAGGACAGGTCACAGACTGACCTTCTCTCAAGCATGGGCCTCGTGTGCATTTATACTGTGTAGTAAGGACCTATCAATGGCGACAAGAAACTGGGATTTAAACCACGGGTGCATGGCCACTAGCAGAACAGACGAGAGGTACTGTGTTAAGGAATGGTTGGGACAGAGATTCAACATTGTTAAAGCAGCACACAGTTCTCCAGGCAGACAAGGGCAGTCAGGCATGCCCCAACATGTAGTCGAACCCAGAGGGGGAGTTCGACAGAGACAATGGCAAGCTGAACAGCGATTCACGCCATTGCAAGGGACAATGCGGCCAGTAATGGGGCCATCAATACCTGTTAATGGTGCACTCAAGGACAATAACAGAGGCAGTCAGGGACGATCGACTGGCAAGGGACCTTTTGTTTCAAACCGCAACTCATGCTGGAGGCGTGGAGGCATACATTCAGCCGGAGTTTGCAGAGATGAGCAAAATACCTGCAGAAATTGCAAAAATGGACACTGGGGGAAATCGCTGGAAGCTGAAGTTCAGCAAGTTCATGTGGAGCACGTATACAGTTCATACACCAGGACGCCACCGATAATGATGAAAGTGCTCCTCAATGGCATCCCAGTATCAATGGAGTTAGACACGGGTGCCAGCCAGTCCCTGATGGGTATCAAACAGTTCGAAAAGTTGTGGGCATCCAAGGCCAGGAGGCCAAAATTATCGCCGATTGACGCACAGCTACGGACGTACACAAAGCAGATCATTCCGGTGCAAGGCAGCGCCACGGTAGTCATGACCCACAAAGATTCGGAGAACAGGTTGCCACTCTGGATTGTCCCAGGGGATGGTCCCGCACTACTGGGGAGGAGTTGGCTTGCTGTCATGAACTGGAAATGGGGCGATGTCAATGCAATTTCCTCTGTGGAGCGAGTATCATGCTCACAGGTCCTGGACAAATTTGACTCATTATTTCAACCCGGAATTAGCACTTTCATGGGGGCCAAGGTAGTGATTCACATAAACCCGGACGCCAGACCAGTACACCACAAGGCCAGAGCGGTGCCGTACGTCATGCGGGAAAAGATAGAAGGCGAATTGGACCGCCTGCTGAGGGAAGGCATCATCTCGCCAGTCGAATTCAGTGACTGGGCGAGCCCGATTGTGCCGGTGCTCAAGGCGGATGGGTCGGTCAGGATATGTGGCGATTACAAGGCCACCATCAATCGGGTGTCACTCCAAGACCAGTGCCCGCTACCGAGAGCGGAGGACCTCTTTGCGACGCTATCCGGTGGCAAACTTTTTTCAAAATTGGACCTGACCTCAGCTTACATGACCCAGGAGCTGGCGAGTGAGTCGAAGAAGCTGACCACCATCACGACACACAAGGGGTTGTTAGAATACAACAGATGTCCGTTCGGGATTCGCTCGGTCGCCGCGATCTTCCAACGAAATATGGAAGGCCTCCTCAAGTCGATTCCAGGGACGGTGGTTTTTCAGGACGACATCCTCATTACGGGTTACGATACTGAAGAACACCTCCACAACCTGGAGGAGGTGCTACGCAGACTGGACCGGGTAGGTCTGCGACTGAAAAAGGCGAAGTGCATCTTCCTAGCTCCAGAGGTAGAATTCCTGGGGATGAGGGTAGCAGCAGACGGGATCAGTCCTACTGCATCCAAGACGGAAGCGCTCCAGAGAGCAGCCAGACCCCGTAACACGACGGAGCTGCGTTCGTTCCTGGGGCTCCTGAACTATTTTGGTAACTTTCTTCCCAAATTGAGCACGCTGCTAGAGCCGCTACACGTGCTCCTACGCAAAGGTCGCGAATGGGTCTGGGGGGGGACAGCCAGGAAAAGGCTTTTAATAGAGCACGCAATTTGTGATGTTCCAACAATCTGTTAACGCTATATGACCCATGTAAGAAACTTGTGTTAACATGCGATGCGTCGTCCTATGGTGTCGGGTGTGTGTTGCAGCATGTCAATGCCAAGGGTCAGTTACAGCCGGTAGCTTATGCCTCCAGGAGTCTGTCCCAGGCAGAAAGGGGCTACGGGATGGTAGAAAAGGAGGCGCTCGCATGTGTATGTGCGGTAAAGAAAATGCACCAGTACCTGTTTGGCAGGAAATTTGAGCTGGAGACAGATCACAAACCCCTAATGTCCCTTTTGGCCGACAACAAGGCCATAAATGCAAACGCATCAGCCTGCATACAGAGGTTGGCACTCACGTTAGCTGTCTATGACTACACAATTCGGCACAGACCGGGCACCGAAAACTGCGCCGATGCACTCAGCAGGCTTCCACTAGCCACCACTGAGGGGGCTACCGAGCATGGTGCTGAGATGGTCATGGCTGTTGAAGCTTTCGGAAGCGAAGGCTCACCCGTGACAGCCCGTCAGATTAAAGTCTGGACAAATAGAGACCCGCTATTGTCTCTAGTCAAGAAATGTGTCCTGAATGGGGACTGGGCAGCCACGTACAGGGCATGCCCTGAGAAATTTAAACCATTTCACAGGCGCAAGGATGAACTCTCGATTCAGGCCAATTGCCTACTGTGGGGAAACCACGTAGTCATGCCCCAGATGGGCAGAGAGGTGTCCATCAGAGAACTCCACAATGGGCACCCGGGCATTGTCACGATGAAGGCAATTGCCAGGTCACATGTTTGGTGGCCAGGGATAGACGCAGATCTGGAACTTTGTGTTCGCGGTGCAACACGTGTGCGCAGCTGGGCCATGCGTCCAGGGAAGCCCCTCTTAGCCCCTGGCCATGGCCCGCCAAGCCTTGGTCACGCATCCATGTGGACTACGCAGGTCCTTTCACGGGGAAAATGTTTTTGGTTGTAGTAGACGCCTACTCCAAATGGATCGAGTGTGACATTTTAAATTCAAGCACATCCTCTGCCACGTTAGAAAGTCTACGGGCAATGTTCGTCGCCCACGATCTACCGGACATCTTGGTCAGCGACAATGGCCCGTGCTTCACAAGCACTGAATTCCAGGACTTCATGGCAGGCAATGGAATTAACCATGTTAGAACGGCACCGTTCAAGCCGGCCTAAAACAGCCAGGCAGAACGAGCAGTGCAGATAATCAAACAGGCGATGCTCAGATTCCAAGGGGGTTCCCTACAAACCCGCTTATCACGCCTCCTGTTGGCCTATAGAACCCGACCACACTCGCTCACAGGGGTTCCACCCGCAGAGTTACTAATGAAAAGGACGCGCACAACCCGATTATCCCTTATACACCCCACCATGAACGAAATTGTCGAGAGCAGGCGCCAGTCACAATATCACTACCATGACAGGAATGCGAGAGCACGATGTATTGATGTAAATGATCCTGTTTTTGTCCTCAACTATGCTGCAGGGCCCAAATGGCTCGCAGGCACTGTGGTTGCCAAAGAGGGAAATAGGATTCTGGTAGTAAAACTTACCAATGGACAAATCTGCCGCAAACATGTGGATCAAACAAAAAGGAGGTTCAGCAACCCCATAGAAGAAGCAGAGGAAGAACACAATATAGAGTTCACTCCACCACAGGTGACCGAACACCGGAACCAAAGGGAGGAGAGCCCAGTCACTGTGGGCAGTCCGGACAGGCCTGAGGCACTGCAAACAGCAGACACTCAGGCCAGCGCCCAACAACCGGAGCCCCAACTCAGGCGCTCTACAAGGGAGCGTAAACCACCAGAGAGACTCAACCTGTGATCCCAATAAGACTTTGGGGGGGGAGGTGATGTCATGTATTCAACCAGCATTGTAACCCATGTATAAACTGACCTAAGTTATCCACCTTGAGAACACTGACCACTAGGTGGGAGACACTCCTCACCTGGACCTTCAGGTATAAAAGGGGAAGCTCCACCCACCTTCATCACTTGAGTGCTAAGGAATAAAGGACAGGTCACAGACTGACCTTCTCTCAAGCATGGGCCTCGTGTGCATTTATACTGTATAGTAAGGACCTATCAGTTCTTTTTAGTAGTTTTGTCTTTTCTCTCTGAAAGGGCTATTATACACTTACAGACTGATGCAGTATCTCTTTTTAGGTCGAGAACCATAAAAACAATTGTAAACTGGATTGAGGAAGCAAGAAACCACGGACAATCTGGTTCTCCTGCTTGGTCAGTGGATAAATGCTTCTCGTGATGTTGTTCTCAATCTTTGGAGTCAGTGTCCTGGATCTTGAAAGGGAAGATCACCATCCAGTGACCACGACTGAAACATATATGGGTGTTGGGCTCGGCCATGATATAATAGCATCTTAAAACTCACTGTCTGGACCTGACCATGACACGTGGTCACTTGCATACAGTACTAAAAAGTTGTTGGCAACTAAAGCACCATAGTTCAGCACAAGTCACTGACTTCATCACAAATGTCAATAATGCAGTACCATGATGATGATGATTGCATTGGAAGTAAAGGCAATGTTATATGAGTCAGCTGTGCAGAACCACACTGTGAACAAAGTTATTTATCAAAGCCACAGAAACCGTAAATATTAGAACCTCTTGTAAACCTAAATCATAGGAATGTAGGAATTGCTAGGCAATCCTAGATCACCTTCTACCATCTTGGTAGTTGGATGATACAGAATAATAGATTTGATAACTAATCATGGCAATCAATCTCTTTCAATTAGTGTACAACAGACCCCGACATGAGGTGAGGAGAACCCCCAATGATTAAAAGATTTGGGGACCATAGGTCCAAAGTCACCTATTCCTCCCAACTTAACATATGTTGGCCTGGAGTTTCCTTCATGGGTGCAACCCAGAACTTGCACCCAAAATTGTGCCTGGAGCTATGCCCATTTTTCCAATGTCAAAAGGTGCCAAATTAACCTCCAATCTCATTAGCATACACCAAAACTAAAAATGCTTGTAAATTGGCATAAATTAGCAGAAATTAAAGGAAACAATCGAGGCCCAAGGAAACACCGAATCCATACCTTTATGTTTCATCTTTGAATTTTAAAATTAAAAGTTTCAACTCATTTAACAATCATTTATGCACATCACAGTAAGCTTCAGAACCTGCAATCGGAGTAGCTTTTCCATCTTAATTATACATTGCCATAAAATCCATTAAAAATAGAAATTACTGAACTATTTTTAATAAGGATCATTGGGTAGATTTTCCATTATTTTTGCATGCATAACGCCGACTTAACATCCATTTTAATGCTGAAATGATGTGTAATGCCCAGATATCGCCCACTTAGCCAAAAATGGAAACTGACATGCATTTCTCGGACACTTATTGCCATTACTTTCGCCATATACGTAACGCTGGGAAAAAATAATACTGCCCGCCCAATTTTTTTTGGGTGGAATCATCAGAATGGGTGAACCCAATACCCATAATATCGCCCAGCATTACTTTTGGCATGTAATTAACGCCGAGATCCAATAATACCGACCGGCCACTTTTTTTTGTCGTAAAGATCACATTTGTCGAAACTAACGTCCAGTATATCGCCCAGAATCAATTTCAGTGCCTCACACACATCTCGCGCACAATATCGCTCGCCAAAAACCCCGCTCTGAAAAAGTTGAACTGTTCTGAACTAATCACAGCGGTGTGGATGCTATTTTGTAAATCACAGGTCGCTTCATTGAAAATGCTGCTTCAACTTCGGGGGAGTTTGGATTTACTCTGGAGTTCTTCTCAGGTGATGTAACCATCTGAACAGACATCTTTTCATACTGTGGATGATTGGGTTTTACTGTAGGTGTCTTAGTGTGGAAATTTATTGCTTGTGAACAATTAGCATTATATTTTTCTTGGAATGGGGCCAGCCATTTCTCAGCCTACATCGCTTACAATGCCAATGCTGCAGAGTGCAAATGGCACAACGTCTAATCCACAGCATTATGTGCCCAATCTAAGATGTGCCAGACAGAGGAGGAGGTCCAGACCATACACACCCCGCACTTACAGGGAGAAGCAGTCTTACCTCGACTTATCTGAGAACACCAGCCTTCAGAGACTGCGCTTCCACAAAGTGGTTATCAGTGAAATATGCCAGCTCATCAGGTCAGATCTGCAGCCTGCCAGCACCTTCAGGACATCACTGTCCATCGAGGTCAAGGTCACCACGGCACTGTTGTTCTACGCGTCCGGTTCCTTTCGGACCTCCGTGGTTGACATTTACGGTATGTCTCAGCATGCCACACATTGCTGCATTAGACAGGTCACGGAGGCCCTATAAGCAGGTAGGATTGACTTTATCAGTTTCCTTATGACCACGGAGGCTCAGACTGACAGGGCTGGAACATTCTACCGAATTGCTAAGTTCCTCAAGGTGCAGGGAGCAATACACTGTACGCACATCGCCATGCGGCCACCTTCTCAGGACCCAAAGGTTTTTCGCAATAGAAAAGGATTTCACTCCCTGAAGGTCCAACTAGTTGTCGACCACAACCAGATAATTATGGCAGTGAATGCCAAATATCCGGGCAGCTTCGATGAGGCTCACATCCTGCATGAGAGCGCTGTCTCTGACACGTTTACCAGTCAGTCACAAGGTCAATGCTGGATGCTTGGTGACAAACGATATGGCCTCGACACCTGGCTGATGACCCCCTGCATGACACCCACAGCGAGGCCAAGAAGCGTTACAACGAGAGCCACAGAGCCATACGCAATGTGGTGTGGTCCAGAAAACAATTAGTGTGTTTAAGTAGCGCTTTAGATGCCTGGAGCACTTAGGAGGGTAGCTACAATACAACCCTGATCAGATAGTTCAATTTGTGGTCATGTGCTTCATGCTGCACAACCTGGCTTTCTATCAGGAGGGGACAAGAATTGCCAGAAGGGACTGATGGTCCACCTCAGGAGAGCGAGGAAGAGGAGGATTGTCATGTATCTTACATTATTATATATAACTGTATCCTAACATGCTATACATGACTGTAATAAGATATGACCTGTAACCACCAGCATACCTTACCATCAGGGGTGCACTTGCAAGAGACAGGCCTATAAGCACAGGTCTCAGGCAAGTGCAGCATTCCAGAGCTGTGAAATAAAGGCGCAGGTCCAGAGTGACCTTGAGTTCACTACATGCCTCGTGCGAATCTGAACCGAGGGGACAGAACTTTACAAGGATGAGGGGCTGGACGCTGACCTCGGGCTAGACAATTAGGCTGACTTTGCAACCATGCCCATGACCCCCATCCAGACTGCAGGAAAGGGGCCTGTGATGGCTACATAGCTGCAAGACTCTTAGGTCAGCAGCTCATAAATGAGCGATTTGCCTGAAAGAACGTGCTGTTATTGACAAAGCTGACACACTGCTGTATGTGCAGCTCAGACATCAATGGTAGGCATCACCTTTGTGCCAGTTAAAGTTTAATTTGATTCATGTTAAGTGTAATTATACCCTTTCATGTTAAGGAATCACCAGTGTGTAATGGTCCAGCTATCTGAGACAATGTGCAACACGGTTATGTTGAATAAAAAACATTTAATACGACCATTGGTCTGAAATCATAAGTATCACAGGCAAAAACACCCCACCCTCACCCCACTTTTTTGGACATTGACATCAATCAAATGGTCAACATGTCCAGCAACACAGAACACAAATGCAAACCAACAAGGTGGCCCCCTCCCCCGACAACAAATTGCATACACTGAGATAGAGATATAACAAAGCCATCACCTGCGGATGTGCACTTCACTTTCCTTCCCCTCTCCCCTTCTTCTTCCCAACTCTACCCCTTCCTCTCCTCGCTCCACGCCGCCTGGCCGAGGCAGTGCCTCATTGGCGGGGGATGAAGGCAGAGCCGGAGCGAGGGGTACCGAGGTGGCAACATTATCGGATGCAGAAGCATGATCTTGCTCCTGCTTCTCATGTGTCGTTGGCACTGGGGGTGCGGGGCCTAGGGGTGGAGTGCTGCACTCCGGGACCACTGGGAGGCCTGTGCCACGAGTGTTCATGGCTAGCGTCTCCGGGACCTCCGCCATCCACGGAGGAGTATTCTATCACGGTGCCAGAGATCCTGGCAAGCTGTCGGGATATGCCCCCCCAATGCATTTAGGATCTGGTCACGGATGTCTACAGTCCTCCTGGACAACTGAACCATCTCTCCGCTCTCATCTGGCGCTCGTGGAGCAGACCTGCCGCGTCTACGAAACATCCGAGGGGTTGGCGCCGTCCTGGGGACACCTGGGGTGCCCTGTGGCAATGTGCTTGGACCCGGTACCTCCAGAATGGAGCTGGGAATGGCCGGAGGAGCACTAGATGGCCTTGGGATGGAATACCTTCTGAAGCTGGCGATGCAGACTCCTCAAAGTTGATCCATGGAAAACAGACCCAGCTGATTGATGGGCGAGAATCGGACCTCCTCAGCACCAGATGTAGGATCGTCCGGCGAGTCCGGCCCCGTGCCCCCAACTTCTGGCCCCTGTGGTCTTGCATTGGGACGCCCTGCAGGCTGAGCTGCAAAACACAAATGAGGTTATTAGAGGAGAAGGGGGTGCTAGGGTCACGAGGTGAGTCCAGCGCTACACACAGCATATGCACGACAAAAGCACCAGCGCTATCAACATCATCACAGACATCACATTTCATGACCATCAACACATTCTGCATTGTAATAATTCTCATGAGGCCAGCATTATTTGTAGGATACTTTTAGAAATCATCTATCATATATTATTGTTCGAATGTGAGTGGGTGTGGCATCAATTGACTTTCGATCCGCAATGGTGTATACTTTACTCACGTGGCATGGCCGTCCGGGGGTGCTTCCCCATGATTGCGAGCACCCGTTCCTCCATGTCAGTGATGTCACCAGTGACTGGTGGCCCCCCACCCGTTCGCCTCTGCTTGGACCTATTCGTCAATAGCTTCTTCTGTAAAAGGTAACAGGACGACATGGCATGAGATCATTGCGTGATATCATTGCTAGGTACTGTTACAGAGACTGATACAACACATAACCAACAGATGTAATCATGATTATTTTGAGAATTATCATTCTTTATCTAAAAACGTGCACCATGACCGCAGGCTTTGAGTACAACATTCCCGGTAAAAGTGAAAGACCTCACATCTGCTGATAGCCACTCATGACTGTTACAAATCAAATTATATAAATACATAAGTATATGTAAATAAATGTAATACTTACTCTTGCGGATCCGACAAGGTCATTCCATCGCTTGTGGCATTGGTTGCCCTCACTCACCTCGTTGGTCGCCGAAGAGACCACGTCTGCTATCTTGGCCCATATCCTCTGGTAGGCCTTTGGGGTGGGCTTCCCACGCCCTCCCTGTGTCAAGCCACTCCAGCGTGACTCGACCTCCTGCATGAGGGAGGCATTAGCCTCGCCCAAGGCCTCCTCGCACCTTTGCGTCCTCCAATATGCTCCTCTCCCACCTCACTGCTCTCGCCAGCATCAGTCTCCACAGTGTGCTGTGTCATCTCCTCCACTCCCTCCATTATAGGCACCAAATTCGGGAAAATATCTGTCTGGTAACAGCTATGATTTTTGGCACAATTTGCTATTAAGCTCAAAACTCTCCCTTCTTCCTCCCAAAGCAGCCACACAACACCCACACATGCCTTCACTCCCTCTCAGCTCCCTCACTCCCTGTGTCCTCTTATGCACATGTAATGATGACCCTTGCCCTCCTGAATCATGAGAATCGAGTGTTGCCATGCCATTGCTAAGGACGGCGACACTTTACGGCAGATGGTCAGAGAGATTTAACGCTAACAACCATTTCAGATCGCTTGTGGTAACGCCCATTTTATAAAATGGAAACTAGGGGGTTTGAAAGTGGGCGACAAGCCGGCGATCTGAAACCCCATATTTCCAGCTGGAAATAACGACCGTTTTTGGGCGATCGGCACAAAAGTGTAAAATCTAGCCCATATTTTTTAAAGCTCAATAAATTATAATTAGAAGACCAGAAAAATTACTTTAATTCAAGCTGCGCCTGAAAATCGGATTGCAATGTTGAGAGCCCAGCCCGCCCGCACCAGCGCTGGGTACTAAGTACGCCAGGTTAACCTGGTGTGCAAGTGGGCTGACAGTGCCGATGTCTGGACCTCTTAAAGAAACACACACACATCATTAAGTAAGTTTGAATTTAAGGTTTTGGACTTTTTAAAATATTTTTTTGACATGTTGGCTTGCTACAATAGATGTGAAAGGGTTTTCTTTATGTGTGTCGGGAATGCTGCTGGACACTTGCAAGAGCTTGGATGGTAAATAAACGCCTTTGAGGAGACAGAACATGCTGCGAACACTCAGGAGGTCAGGCGACATCTGTGGAGAGAAAAACAGAGTTCACGTCTCAGGTCGTGATGCTGCCTGACCAGCTGAGTATTTCCAGCATTTTATATTGTCATTTCATATTTACAGCATCCACGTGCAGAAGGAAGAGGAAGATGCAGAAGAGGAGGAAACAGAAGAGGAAAAATCAGAAGGGAGGATGCATCCTAGACAGCACCTTTGTAGTCGAGATATCTTGGATAGAATCATCCGCCTCTGGTCCCAGTGACCACAACCCCAATTCCCCTTTCGACATTAGTCCCACAACTTATCTTCCATCTGTTATTGACCATCATAATGTCCTCTTGGCCATGATGCTGAAATAAAAGCCACCACAAAGCAAACATTCCAATCCACCCATCTATGTTTATTCATCCAATGTGACATCAAGAAATCAACTCATCGTCATTATGCATTCCCTTGTGACTGTCTTGTGTGAGCCTTTGCCTATCTGGCTGATGTCACTCCATGCTACCCCAGTGGCTGCAGCATGGCTGGTGGAAGGCTGCTGACTTTCAATGGGGGACACTGCAAATGTCTTTGTTGATTGACCTTGAGGAGCTGGTGCCTGGGAGTGTCAAATCAATCTTCTTCGTCTTCTTGTTCACTCTCCACTCCCTCTTCTTTATCACCCCCTGGCTGGGCAGGCTACATTTCTTGGGTGTGTGAAATGAGGAAGGCACAAGGGTGGAGTTATGGTGATGGGAGGGCGGAAAAGTATGAGTGCGAGAAGGAGGATAACATATGAACATACCAGCATCTTTTATCCTTTCAGCCCCACCGCTGGTCGAGAGCTCAGCCATGCCCCTGCCAAGAATGACCTGCACTGTCCAAGGGGGAGAGGTGAGGCTAGGAATGGGAGATGTGCCTCGTGCATATTGTTGGTAGGTGACTGATTGGGGGTGGGAGTCGTGCATTGAGCAGTGTGTGAGGCCAGTGGTGCAGTTGATGGCGACAGCTTTTGAAGATGCATTCACTGACCTTGACCAGTGGTCTGAGGTCATGAAGCTTCTTTTGGGCATTGGAGCCAGGTGGTGGGAGCGACACTGCTGACAGTGACGGCCTCAGTAATGTATCCCCACATCCTCCTGGCCCCTGTGGGTAGAGGTCCTGTCTTGCAGCGTTGACCCCTTGCACAAAGTTGGAGTGCTGCGTGCGAGACCCTGAGTGCCCCTTCCCTGACTTGCTGAGCCATTTGTGTTAGTACTGAGGAAATTTTCACATTTGTTGAGGTTAGGAAGGTAATTCAGCTTTAAGAGCTGAATATTCACATTTGGGACTTCTTTTTAATGTTGAATATTTGTTAAAAGGCAGAAAGGGCTGTAAACTGCATGGTTTCATTTTAGTTTGTATTGCTTCAGCATGCATAGCCATTTAATTCTCAGACCACTTCTTTACCCATAATTCCTTGGAGTACCACAACCTTGCTTCCAGAGGCTGTGCGAAGCTGAAACGTCGCACCTGGACGCAAACGTAGCCTCAGATCCTTCGAGCAACGCCACCAGGAAGGTAAGCGCTGCACCAACAATCTCCATGCCCACCAGGCCAATTTTGCTCTGTTAGCATTGCAGCCATTTCCAGCAGCCGTTAACTCCAGTTGCTGGTGACACCAACAAATTTGCTGGGGAACACACATTTTTCCCCCTTATTTTCTTGTCCCTCCAATTGGTTTTAATGCCTGAGAATTTTCTTGGATTTATGATTTTTAGCAAGTTATTTTTGTCAGTGTTTACTTAATTGCAGAATTAATCACGTAGAAATTTCAATCTAGTTATTTCTTGATAATTGAGTAGCTTGTTTATCACATAGTTTTAATCATTTATCAGAATTAATAGGTGCACACTTAGTGTGCTATTTACATAAAGCAGATTGAAGTGTAATGCATTTGAGAATTGATTATAATGTGATAGAAAATGGTTGTTTTACTTCTAGACAAGATCTTGATTTTTTTTTAAATCTTTGTTCCTAGGATGTGGGCATCACTGGTAAGGCCAGCATTTATTGCCCTTTCCTAATTGCACTTGAGAAGGTGGTGGTGAGCCGCCTTCTTGAACTGCTGCAGCCCATGTGGTAAACTGCTGTTCGGGAGCGAGTTCCAAGATTTTGACCCAGCGACGATTAAGGAACTGCAATCTGCACACAAGAACACAAGAAATAGGAGCAGGAGTAGGTCATTTGACCCCTCGAGCCTGCTCCACCATTTAATAAGATCATGGCTGATCTGATCAGTTCCACTTCCCTGCCCGCTCCCCATAACCCTTTATTCCCTTATCGCTCAAAAATCTGTCTATCTCCGCCTTAAATATATTCAATGACATAGCCTCCACAGCTCTCTGGGGCAGAGAATTCCACAGATTTACAACGCTCAGAGAAGCGATTCCTCCTCATCTCAGTTTTAATTGGGCGGACCCTTATTCTGAGACTATGCTGCTAGTTTTAGTTTCCACTATGAGTGGAAATATCCTCTCTACATCCAACTTGTCGAGCCCCTCATTATCTTATATGTTTCGATAAGATCACCTCTCATTCTTCTGAACTCCAATGATATAGTCCCAACCTACTCAACCTATCTTTATAAGTCAACCCCCTCATCTCCGGAATCAACCTAGTGAACTTTCTGTGAGCAGCCTCCACTTTTTGCGGGCGGAATTGTCAGAATGGGCGAAATCAATGGCCATAATATCGCCCAGCATTAGTGTCCGCATGGAATTAACGCCGAGATTCAATAATACCGACCGCCCACTTTTTTTGGTCGTAACGATCACATTTGCCGAAACTAGAGGCCATGAGATTGCCCAGTGTCACTTTCACCATCTCGCACACATATCGCCCACAATATCGCTCGGCAAAAAAAACGCCTGGAAAAAATGAAACTAACCGGAACTAATCACAGCGTTATGGACACCATGTTCTACATCACATGTTGCATCCTTTAAAAGGCTGCCCTGCTTCAACCTCAGGGGAGTTCAGATGTACTCTGGAGGTCTTTGGAGGTGATGTGAACATCTGTACAAACATCTTTACCATACTGTGAACGATTGTAATTTAATAGGTGTCTTCATCAGGACATGGAAAACAGAGAGCTATTGCAATGGGGCCTGTCCTTTCTCACCCTCTCGATGACCAATTACAGGCTGCAGACTTGAGATGGCCGAAGGTATGCTCCACAGCATTACATGCTCAATGTAAGACGTGCCAGACTGATGAAGAGGACCAGGCGTTACACCCCTCGCAAGTACAGGGACAAGCAGTCTTACCTCGACTTGCCCTAAACCACCTGCCTTTGGAGACTGCGCTTTCACAAAGAGGTTATCACTAAGATATGCCAGCTCATAAGGGGAGATCTGCAGCCTGCCAGCACCATCAGTACTGCACTCTCCGTCGAGGTCAAAGTCACCATGGCACTGTCGTTCTATGCGTCGGGTTCTTTTAAGGCCTCAGTTGGTGACATTTGCGGTCTGTCTCAACATGCCACACATTGCTGCATTAGACAAGTCACTGAAGCCCTGTATGCATGCAGGAGAGACTTGATCAGCTTTCCTATGACCAGGGAGGCACAGACTGAGAGGGCACTAGGATTCTCCAGAATTGCAAACTTCCCCAAGGTGCAGGGAGCAATAGACTGTACGCACATCGCGATGTGGGCATCTTTTTAGGATGTAGAGGTTTTCAGGAACCGCAAGAGATTCCACTCCCTGAATGTGCAACTCATTGTTCACCACCAGCAAATTATAATGGCAGTGAATGCTCAATTTCCGGGCAGCATCCACGATGCTCACATCCTGCGTGAGAGCACTGTATCTGTCTTGTTTAACAATCAGCCACAAGGTCAATGCTGGCTGCTTGGTGACAAAGGATATGGCCTCACCACCTGTCTGATGACCCCCCTGCATGAAACCCACACCGAAGCTGAGAGGTGATACAACGAGAGTCACAGAGCCACTCGCAATATCGTGGAGAAAACCATTGGAGTGTTTAAGCAGCGTTTTAGGATGCCTGGACCAGTAAGGAGGCGAGCTCCAATACCACCCTGAGCAGGTAGCTCAATTCATGGTGGTGTACTCCATTCTGCACAAATTGGCTATCAGGAGGGGACAAGAATTGCCTGAAGAGTCTGACAGTCCGCCTCACCACAGAGAGGAAGAGGAGGATGAGGAGGCGGATGCTGGCATCGGCCCAGACAATCAGGCTGACGCTGAAGCCATGCCCCTGCCCCTCTGTAGAACGCATGAAAAGGCCTGTGGTGGCATGATAGCTGCAAGAGCCTTATGTCAGGAGCTCATCAATGAGCGCTTTGCCGAAACGAACGTGGGTGTTATTACAAAGCTGACACACTGCTGGGTGTGCAGGTCATACATCAATGGTGGGCATCACCTTGCTGACAGTTAAAGTTTAATTTGATTGAAGTTAAGTGTAATTATACCCTTTGATATTAAGGAATCACCAGCGTGTAACGGTGCAGCTATCTGAGCAAATGTGCAACAAGGTTTTGTTAAATAAAAAACATTTAAACCGAACATTTGTCTGAAATCATCAGTATTTCTATAACAAACAACCCTTCCCCTACCGCCCCACCACCCCACCCCCCCCGCCCCCCGGCTTCTGCTCCCCACCTCTATCCTTTTCCCTTCCCCTCCTGACTCCAAGCCACCTGGCTGAGGAGCTCCTCAGGTGATGCTTCATTGGGGGGGGGGGGCGGGATGATGGCTGAACCACTGCTTGGACGGATGCGGGAGAGGACGGTCCTGAGGTGGGAACGTGCTCCGAGCCAGAAGCAAGATGTTGCTGCTGGCTCTCATGTGTGGTTGGCAATGGGGGTGCGGCACCTTGAGTTGCAGTGCCGCACTCCGGGACCACTGGGAGCCCTCTGCCACCAGTGTTCCTGGCTACCAGCTCCAGGGCCCCCACCATCCCTTTCATGTTATATCTTATTTCTTGGACAAAAACTCGGTGCCAACTATGTTCTTGGTGCTTAGTAGGCTTTTTGCTGCTGGTGAATCTCCCTCATGCCTCCCACAACCGTCAAACAAACACACACCACACCCACACACGCCTTCATTCCCTCTCAACTCCCTCTCTCTCTGCCTCCTCTTCTGCACATGTCATGATGACCCTTGACCTCCTGAATCGCTAGAATCGCACGTTGCCATGCCATTGCTCAGGACAGTGACACTTTATGGCAGGAGGTCAGAGAGATTTAACGATACCAGCCATTTCATATCGCTCGCGGTAACGCCCAATTTAAAAAATGGAGGCTAGGTGCTTTGAGAATGGGCGAGAAGCCGGTGATTTGAAAACCCATTTTTACCGCCCACGCAGGAAATAACGCCCACCTTTGGGCGATCTGCACAAAAGTGTAAAATCTAGCCCTTTATTCCTTCATCCAATTCATTAAATATGGTGAAAAGTTAAGACCCCAGCACAGATGCGTGGAAACACTGCTTGTCACATCTGGCCAGAGGGTGCATTGGACTTTGCGTAGGTTGGAGCACAGAAGGCTCAGGAGAAGAAGTCACACTTTGAGATGACAATGCTGTGGACAAGTACTTCATCAGTGAGATCGGTGCACAGACAGGCAATGTTGCAGAGGTGAACAGATGCAATCTTAGTGAAGTTTAGCTCAGGTTTGAATAGGCACCTGTCCTCGTGTCTGTGGATAACTTATCTGAGGGGCAGCAAGTAAACAAGGAAAAGGAGGGAAAACAAAAGCAGAAACTTTGATTGCTTCCTGTGTAGGAAGCGAGTAAGTCTGCTGCTCCATTTTAACTGTCACATGCCTGGTTTCTGCTGGGCACTGGGGTTAAAATTCTCTTCCCTAAATTAATAATCTCTCCTTCCTGACTGAGCATATTTTATAAGAACATAAGAAATAGGAGCAGGAATAGGCCATACGGCCCCTCGAGCTTTTCCACCATTTAATAAGATCATGGCTGATCTGATCTGGACTCAGCTCCACTTCCCTGCCCGCTCCCCATAACCCTTTATTCCCTTATCGCTCAAAAATCTGTCTATCTCCAACTGAAATATATTCAATGATGCAGCCTCCTCAGCTCTCTGGGGCAGAAGCTCCACTTCTCTGCCCGTTCCCCATAACTCTTTATTTCCTTATCGCTCAAACATCTGCCTAACTCCACCTTAACTATATTCATATTGTATTTGTGAAGTGCCTTGAAACATTTGTCATGTTAAAGGTAACATAGAAATATAAATCTGAGAGCCAAACACAGATACAGCTCAGGTGGGGAACCATTGGGACAATAATGACTCAGAGCAGATCCCAATATTTTTTAATGTATTCTAAGTAGAGCACATTGGATGTTGGGGTGCATTCATAGGATAATTGATGATAAAACAAGGCATAAAATTTTGTCCTTCTACAAGACCACTTGGAATACTGTGTCCATTTTTGATCTCCTCGCATGCTGGGTGATATTTAGGCTTTGGAAAGGGTGCAGAGGAAGGCCACGAGACTAATTCCCAGTATAAAGCATCTTAGATATCAAGATCTCCTAAAAGTGTTGGGACTCTACACTTTAGAGAAGCCGAGACAATGGGTGATCTCATTGAGCTTTATAAGACGAGGAAGGGAGTAGATTGTGTTCTAGTTGACAGCTTGTTCTAATTAAATTAATTAGAGAGGACCAGGGGTCACAACTTTAGTTGTATAGGCGAGATCTAGATTAGATGTCATCGACAAAAGTGGACCTTTGGAACAGACTGCCAGTTTGTGCAGTGGATGCTGATTTGCTGAATTCCTTCAAGCGAGCGCTGGACCTGATTCTGGCTCAGACGGAGATAACCTTTCACAAAAGGTAGGTACTACAGGGAATTCAGGGCCACAGTGACCTTCTCCACTAGTTTCAATCGTGAAGAGGGATGTCCAAGATTTTTTCCACAGATTGGCCTGGATATTTATCTGGTTTTTCGCCTTTCCCAGGAGATTACATGGTTTTGGGTGGGGTGGAAAGTGTATATGTTGTGATGCATAAAGTATCACGATTGCATGGGACCGGTTGGATGAACCAGAGGGTCTTTACCTGTCCGTCGTTGTTCATATGTTCACAAAAGGCTACACCAGCTTTCTTTTATCTATGTTTATTTATCTCAAAATTCAAAAGCAACCATTGTTAATAAATGAATGACATGTTATAAAAGGCTTGTACCTTTATTCAATTTGGAAGGAGATTCTACACAAGAGTGCTGATTTAGTATATATGCATAAGTGAAAGATTTTGGTAACTCCTAAACACTGTTACAAAGATAATATCATAGAACATTCCAGTACAGAAAAAGATCATGTCTCTACTGGTATTTTTCTCCATAAGCCATCCAGTCTGACCCCACTGTCCTGCTCACTTTCCACACCCTTTCATATTCCTCTTTTTCAAACAACTGTCTAATTGTCCTTTAATAGATGTGATGGGCTCTGTTTATGCAATGGTTTGCGGTAGAGAATTCTGAGCTTACTGAAGAAAGGAACATGACAGCTGAAAAAATTGTCAAAAATATCTTGACCAATCCATGACGACCTTCAGGGAGGCATCTGAAAACCTGTCACCCGTTCTGCAACATAATCCTCTTGCAGCAATCTAAATCAGGCAGAAGGGAATGCAGCCTCGCTCTCATATTGCATTCCCGCTTTGAATCGACCTTGGATATGATGGGTCAGCTGCCTGTTTCCCGACACGATGGTCAGCCCATCAGTTGTATGAAAATGAGACCCGGGAGTTAAAATCACCTGGGCCTCATGCTGGCAATGTCAGAGGTTTTTGCAGCTCACCCCACCCCCCCAACCTTCCTGGCTCACTCGATTCCCACGTTTAAATCGGGGCTACCATATTGTCCTAATTACCACAGTACCATAGTGGACCGCTTCAGTAATCACCAAAATCCTATCGTCTCAGGCTCTCCTGAAGGCTCACTGAATTTATCCAGCAAGTAACTGGATAGAGAGCAGGAAGCTCCCAGTTTTGATTCTCCAGACTGTGTGAGATTAGTTGATCTCAACCAGGGTAGCTGTAGAAATGTTATAAACTGTCCTAAATTGGAGAGGGGAAATTGGCCAGAGATTTTCACTTCTAATCACTCTCCAGTGAGCCATGTTGGAAGTGCACGCAATAAAATGCTTTCGCAATTCAGGACTGAATATATTTATCTGGTAGCTATATGTACAGATACAAGGCTGAAGTGTAGGACCTATGGGGGAGAAGTTTGGGAGCGGCCCGTTTGGGACGTTAACTTTTAAAAGTTGAAAATGTTAGCAGCAGGTGCTAATGTTTTTCAGCTTTCAAAAAATTCGGTGTTTGTCTCCAAGAAGGCAGTGGTGCGCGAAGTCAAGCACTCCACTTCTTTCC
Source organism: Pristiophorus japonicus (assembly GCF_044704955.1). Taxonomy (NCBI): domain Eukaryota; kingdom Metazoa; phylum Chordata; class Chondrichthyes; family Pristiophoridae; genus Pristiophorus; species Pristiophorus japonicus. Next base: position 22,972,529 of record NC_091982.1, read on the forward strand.
TGGAGCACTACAGGATGCAGGCGGGGCAGTAGTTATGCAACGCTGCACAATGGGCTGTGCACGCTGCCGCATTCCGAAGCTCCTTCCCTCCTTCAAGGGAAGGGCCTTCGCGGCAGGCTCCGCATCGGGACCAGTGAGCTAGACCAGCCGAAGAGAAAAATTGAAAAGCACCATTTTTGAATATTGTACTTACCTCGGCCACCTCCCCTTTATAACCTTTGCCCCGAAGTGCCCGGCCTCCCACTCAACGTCTCCTGCAGCTGCCGGGGGCGGAATCGAAGTTTGGTCCGGGGCACTACCGGGCCGATGCGCATGGCAATGACGCCACGATCTCGGGGCGAAAGAGATCAGGGCGCAACGTCATACCGCCGCCGCAAACCTCCCGCCGAAGTTCACGGGAGTCTTTCAGCTCGCCGTGCCGGTCGGTAAGTAATTAGCGCCCCGTTATCCCGGAGGCGATAACAGGAGGTGCTACGGAGGCCAATTTCTAGGTCTATCATTATTTGCGGTATGTATTTGAATGGAGAAAATAATGTATCAATAAAAAGTGCCTTTCTAATATTGGTAAATTCAATAATTTAAAACGAAACTCAGCTGTGCTGCAACAGCAACCTTGCCACGACCTTTAAGCTGAACAATGTACCTTATGCAGAACCAGGTATTTATTGATTAGAGGTGACTGAGTGCCAGCCCTTCTTTAAGACAGGGATATACTTAGCTGACTGAATCATGAGGATGATTAAAAGAGACAACTCCTTTTGTAGGCTTTAACAGTCTGGTTATTAAAGATTCAAAAATGAAATGGATGAGTTGAACCGTGAATCCCCTGCAGCATACATGCTAGTACCGAGGTGGCATCAATGTGAGAGGTGCTGATAAACATTTTTCTTCCGCGAGGCACGCACGCAGTATTTTTGAAGACAGCAGGACAGCAGACAGATCTTTATGACTACATTTGAACTAAAGTTGCCTGACTATTCTCCAGTGTCTAATTTTCAACACAAGGCAAGGGCCTGAAATTCTGAGGGAGTTCCACTTGACTCCTGAAAACCAGCAGAACCCTGAAGGAAATGCAGGGGCCCGGTTATGACAGGCCTGCACAGTTTCCTCAGTGCCTTCTAAGGTCAAGAACCTCTGTCCACCCTTTAGAACACAGATGATGGACTAGGAGATGAGTCTTGGAGCAGGGACTCCCTCAGACAGGAGTTTACAATCCTGCTCCACATTAGGGACCTGTGTTGCACTGGCAGCTGGTGTGCCGAGTGAGATGAGTGAGTGAGGATGTAACGACCTTCACAGAGACACGTGAGCCTCATGCGAGCCCAATCGGTTGGGTCCAGGCCAGGCAAATGCCATAGTCCTGAATCCACATCTTTCTCCAGTTACTCTCCTATCTCCCTTCATGCCCTCGCCAAGATCATCTTCAAAGAAGAGTGAATCTTGCTTGTGGAAAAAAGGAAGTTAATCAGAGTACATGGTTTGCATGTCTGTGTCCATATTCTGTAGATAAGAGCATGCCAGTTTACTTTCAGTAAATAGGAGCTATCATTGGCTTCAAGCATTCATTGATCTATTTGAACTAACCATTTGATGGGTGTTGCAGCCACGGGATCTGTTGTGTAGGCATGCCAGTTCACTGTGTGATGTCTGTAACACTGTTATGCCACATTGAATATACCCTTGTACTGTACACACCTTACCGGTACACCAGAGGTTACTGTTGCTGGAGACCCAGGGGTTGCCTGCACACGGCAGGCGACCCAGTATAAAAAAGAACTCACAGCTTGTTGTTGGCACTCAGGAGCTGCTAATAAAGGACTGCAGGTCTGCACAGTTTAAGTACCATACCCTGCCTCATGGAGTCATTACTAAAGGTGCCTACATACACTACAACTGGCGACGGGAATGCGAGATCACGAACTACATGCTCAACATGTCTAACCTCAGCAACTTTCAGCAATTTACAGAGGGGGAAGATTGGGATGCTTTTGTGGAAAGATTGGAACACTTCTTTATAGCCAACGACCTGGACGGGGACACACCGGCCACACTACCGAACAAACGCAGGGCCATCCCACACCATCTAGGGTCTCGTCAGGGACTTACTAGCTCCGGAGAAGACAACCACCAAGAGCTATGAGGAACTTGTAACAATCATTCAGGAACAACTAAAACCGAAAGAAAACATCCTCACAGCCAATCACCGGTTCTACACTGACCGGCAACCTGAGGGCCAAGAAATTACCAAGTGTGCTGCACACTTAAGAAGACTAGCTGCACTGTGTGAGTTTGGCGACCACCTTAATGAAGCACTAAGGGACATATTTGTCATCGGAATTGGCCACGAAGACCTCCTACATAACAATACTCGCCCCCGGTCTGTGGAGGAAACCAAAGGGCCCACCAGTGCCGCTACAAAGACTATGCATGCAAGGGCTGCAAAGAAAAAGGGCATCTTCAGAGAATATGCGGAAAAGGCTGTACTCACTGTGTCTCTGATGAGTTGGCTAATCACCGGGGCTCCGACACAGATGAAGATGAAGCTGCTCTAACCCTGGGAGAGGAGTATGGAATCTTTACCTGCTCCACCGGAAATTCTCCGTGGATGATGGAAGTGGGCATTAATGGGGTCCCAGTCTCCATGGAGATCGACACAGGGGTGAGCCAGTCTGTGATGAGCCAAAAGACCTTTGAAAAAATTTGGAGGAATCCTGCCACTCGACCAAAACTGTCTCCTGTCCAGGCAAAGCTGCTCACCTATACCAAAGGTAAAATCCAAATCGTTGGCAGTGTAGACGTCCAGGTCTCCCAGGGCAGCGTGTTGCACAAACTCCCCCTGTGGATTGTAGCTGGTGACAGTCCCACATTGCTGGGCAGGAATTGGATGAACCAGGTCTACATCAGGCAAAGTAACGCTGTGGAAGAAAAGAGCACCACAGCCTACCTGCAGCAAGACCACAAAATGGCTGCAGCACCACAAGCAAAAAGAGCACCACAGCCTACCTGCAGCAAGACCACAAAATGGCTGCAGCACCACAAGCATGTGGAAGAAAAGAGCACCACAGCCTACCTGCAGCAAGACCACAAAATGGCTGCAGCACCACAAGCAGCAGACCTGTAATCAAAATGGCCTCCTCCATGCCACGAGTCAACATGGAGGAGCATCATGTTACATCAAGCAGCCAATCGGATTTGAAGGCTCCCTTAAAGGAGACCGGTAACCAAAAAAATTTAAAGGGGAAGTTCCAACTATTTGAGTACACAGGCTTTAAAGCTAAAGATGCAATAAAAGGGTGCAAGTACAAAAATGTATACAATGTAACCATGAATTGTGATGCTGGTTTAACTAATATGACTAATGAGATGAATGCAGGTGTCAGTAAGGTTAAGAACAAATTTATTATGCTTAACAATAATGATAAAGAATGTGAAATGCCTAATGTAACCATGTCTTTTGAAACCAGGACACCCAAAAATGATGCAAATGCTCGAATGTATAATGCAGGCTTGACTAAGCGTGATCAGAGCCAAGGTGTCATGTATACTGGTAGGACACTGCCAAAAGACATTGGGTCCTACCGGGACCATGCTGATGCCAATGGAATCCCCCTGTGGGAGACCCCCAGGTCCAGCAGGCTACCTGACCATGTAGCCTAGACCTTTGGAACGAATGTGATGGCCCTTGCAGGACACACAGACAGGCAGTGGGAGCAGACCCACTACAGGGACAGTGGTCAATGGGCAGCCCAGCCACCACCAATGGCAACCTGCACCAGACCAGCCCTACAACCCCTGGCCATCAGGGCCAACGCCAGGAGCATGAGGCCAATACCCTCCAGCTTCCCTGGCAAAGCCTGGGATGACCTGACCCTCATCCCCATTGGTTGTCAAGGAGCCCACCCAGTCTTGTGGCCCTGCCCACCACCCCACAACTACCCACATCACATAGTATACACACCGCCCACTGCTGCCGTGGCTATCTCCACGAGGGATCCCACAACAGTAACACCCACTTGGTTTGTGTGTGAGGGAGGGGAAACATACGAGGCCAGCCTCAAGCACAGGGGTCACACCTGGCAACCACCCAACCCTCACCACAACCTCCCATAGCCCACCACTGATCACCTCCCCTGGTCATGACAACAATATGAAAAATGCTCAGGGGGGAGTATTGTTTTGTAGGCATGCCTGTTCACTGTGTGATGTCTGTAACACTGTTATGCCACATTGAATATACCCTTGCACTGTACACATCTTACCAGTACACTAGAGGGTGCTGTTACTAGAGACCCAGGGGTTGCCTGCACACGGCAGATAACCCAGTATAAAAGGGAACTCACAGCTTGTTGTTGGCACTTAGGAGCTGCTAATAAAGGACTGCAGGTCTGCACAGTTTAAGTACCATACCTTGCCTCGTGGAGTCATTACTAAAGGTGCCTACATACACTACAGGATCTTTTAAGTCCACCTGAGAGACAGAACCTCTGACAGTGTACATGTTGCGTCTCCATTCGGTTGTTCGGAGGATCTTGACAGGGAGTACTCACACGTTGCTCCTTCCTCTCCCCGGCCTGCTCCAATGGTGGTCACAGGCCGGGGGCCACGCAGACTGCTGAGCCAGGCCACCACGCTGCTCCTTCCGCTCCCCAACCTGCTCCGATGAGAGATTGTAGAGGGACGTGATCAGGGCCCAGGAGAGGTGTAGGTTCGGGGCCCAGAAGAGGCGAGGGCCCAGGGGTAGCACAGGCCAGCCCACACTGCAATATGTGCGTGCACTAGGCCCATGCAGCAGAGCTGGTCTCCAGTCGTCTTGGGTAATCCTTGCCGCTGGAGCAAGAACTAGCTCTGTCGAGCCCGTGTGGTGGCTGGTGTGCAACGGTCACCCCACGTTAAAAAAATTCACGCACAGACATCTTCCACCCATCAGGATTTAGTTCGGGACCTGGAATATTAGGTCCTTCATTGAAACACCTGTAAATATTTTGGCGTGGAAGCAAGTCATCCTTGATTCGAGGGACTGCCTACGAAGATGATGATGAAGATCATTTTGTTCATGAGAGCCACATCCTGTTCTCTTGACTCTTTTCCCACTAAGTTGTTAACCACCCAACCTCCCTGCTTGACCCCATTCCAGCTGATATTGTTCATAGTTCCCTTTACTTAGATACTGTTTCCCGCTCTTTCAAATTTGCCATCATCACCTCCAACTCAAAAAAAAACGCCTTTAACCTCTCTGTCCTTGCAAACTATCACCCCATTTCATTTCTTATCCAATGTCCTGCCAAATCAAAGCTCCATCTTTTCCACAACTCCATGTTTAAATCTCTCCAATCAGGTTTCTGCCCTTGCCAAAGCACTGAAACAGCCCGAATCAAAGTTAGAAATGACATCTTATATGACTGGGATCATGGTACACTATTCCTCCTCTTATCCATCCCATTCACTGGCGATATCATTAGTCAACAGATGTATAAAGTATGATGGACACCTTGTTTCCTTGAGCAAGAAATTGCATCTCCGTTTCCAGTGACAATGAACAGCATGACATTGGCAGAGCAATTCTTCTGAATGGCATATTTTTTGAAATGCTATAGCATTATAGATTGCACCAATATAGCCCATATGTGCTCCATTGCACAATGTCACAACTTATATGAATATATCCAGTCTCCTGCAACCAGAGTAGAAGAACTGAGAAATTGCTGTGATGATTAAAATGATACCCATGTGTCACCAGCAGCCCACAGTGGGTGATGACATGTACATGCAACATGCAGCCTGATTAGATTGGATGACTATTTAACCCTGAATGCACGTAAGAGCATGGGCAACACTTCCAGTGAAATATTGGTGATGCTAACCATTGCCAGTAATGGGGTATTCTTGGCAAGCATTGACTTTCAGAGTTGAAGAGGACGAGTTAGATGCTTAGGAGGCAAAATTCTGGTATTTTGTGCCTCCCACTAGCACGCTCGGGGCGTTAATGAGTTTTCGTCCTGGTGTGGTGAGAACAGCGCCTCCCGCTAAATTGGGCAGGGGCTTTGTGGCGGCGCTAACAGGTACCTCCCCGCTCGGCTGCGCCCAGTAATGATGATGTCATTGCTGTGCGCAGCGCCCCGTTACCACCCTGGAAGCTAAGTTCGTTCGCACCCCGTGTTCCCGCCTAGCGCTGACAATGAGAGCTTCTGCTGTTGAGTTTCAGTTAGCAGTCGGCTGCAGTAACGCTATTTAAAGGCACCATCTTTGAGAAAATTTTAGTTGGACATTACTGTTTGCAGCTTACTTCCACATAGGCAGACAGGCTTTTAGACAGATTTCAGTGATTTTTAGTTGAAGGAGTGCTCTGGCTGTAAACATGACTTTCATTGAGGGCAGATTTGAAACAACAACATTTATATTGTTTCATGGGGGCTGTGTTGGCACTCGACTTCCGACGTCACTGGCTGAGGTAACTTAGGGAGAGAGAAAGGCGGGGAGAAATACAGTCAAATATGGGGAGAGAGAGGACAGCAGGGCTTCAGAAGGAGACCTTATTCCTCCAGGGTATTCCAGCAGCAGTTCTCCTACATCAATTCCACTGAGGAACAGTGCGTTCGAAGAATGCGCTCCAGCAAGGACGTGGTCACAGAGCTCTGCCATCTCCTACAACCAGACCTGGAGCCTCAGACCAGGGTGAGGACAGCTCTCTCAGTGGCAGTCAACATCACCATCGCGCACAATTTCTTCACTGGAAGCAGATCCTTCCTTGGTGTGACAGGAGACATCTCCAACATCTACCAGTTTGCTGCCCATTGCTGCATCCGCGAGATCACAGATGCTCTGTACAGAAGGAGAAGGGACTACATTTCCTTCCCCATGACGAGAGAAGCAGCTGGAGCGTGCATGTGGCTTTTCCAGGATAGCGGGCTTCCCCATGGTGCAGGGTGCCACTGACTGCACCCACATCACTTTGCGAGCACCGCATAACAATCCTGAGGTATTCCACTCATTGAATGTGCAGTTGGTCTGTGATCATACACTTCGAATCCTCACTGTCGATGCCCGCTACCCTGGCAGCAGTCACGATGCATTCATCCTGCGCCAGACCGGTGTGCCAGCTATCATCCAGCCGCCACATGAAGCTTGCAGCTGGCTGCTTCGAGACGAGGGCTATCTGCTGTCCACGTGGCTCATGACTCGGCTCCGCAACCCCAACACTCGTGCCCATCACCATCATATAATGAGAGCCATGCTGCCACCAGGAACATCATTGAGCAGACCATCAGAATGCTCAAGCAGTGGTTCCGCTGCCTAGACCGGTCGACAGGAGCACTTCAGTACTCACCAGAGCAGGTGTCCCTTTTCACCATCGTCTGCTGCATGCTGCACAACTTGGCCATCATGAGGGCACATCCATTGCCACCAGGCATAGCTCCACCACCTCAGGAGGAGGAGGAGGAGAAGGAGGATGAGGAGGAGCAGGAGCAGCAACAGCAGCAACGGAGCAGGCAGCTACTCAATCATCAGACTTCGGTTCTATTGTGTTGCTAACATAGATGAGACTGCACACAGGGAGGTTAAAGTAACAGTGACCTCAGTCTTTATTAAGACACTCCAGAGTGAGGAACAGGCCTTAGGGGCCGGCTTATATACAGTGCTCCCAAGGGATGCTGGGATCCCTTGGGATTTCAGGGGATGCGCTCCCTGGTAGCGGAACATGGGAGTGCATGCTTTACAGATACACAACATCACTCCCCCCCAAAATGAAAGTGAAAACTATTTACAAGGTGAGGCGGTCGGGAGCCTTTCTTTCCGTGGTGGACCGCCTCAGTACAAATGTTTGTTCTGGTATGTTGGCTGTGCCCTCGCTGGGCCGGCGTGTTGTTGGCCCTGCAGGGCTGCTGCGTGAGCCTGGCCTTGCTGGGCTGTTGGGCATGATGGGTTCAATTTCCTGGTCCGGGTGCTGTTGTTGATACTTTGGGTGTGTGTTGTTGGCTCAGAAAAGGTGGTGTCTGCTGTGGGTTGTTCAGGGCAGTCTGTGAACCGCAGCCTCGTTTGGTCCAGGTGCTTGCTGCAAATTTGTCCATTGTCTAGTTTGACTACAAACACCCTACTCCCTTCTTTAGCTATCACCATGCCCGCGATCCACTTGGGACCATGTCCATAGTTTAGCACATACACAGGGTCATTCAGATCAATTTCCCGTGACACAGTGGCGCGACCATCGTTTACATTTTGTTGCTGCCGCCTGCTCTCTACCTGATCATACAGGTTGGGGTGAACCAGGGTGAGTCTGGTTTTAAGTGTCCTTTTCATGAGTAGCTCAGCCGGGGGCACCCCTGTGAGCGAGTGGGGTCTCGTGCGGTAGCTGAGCAGTACTCGGGACAGGCAGGTTTGGAGTGAGCCTTCTGTGACTCGTTTGAGGCTCTGTTTGATGGTTTGTACTGCCCGATCTACCTGCCCATTGGAGGCTGGTTTAAACGGGGCCGAGGTGAATCCCATTGCAGGTCATGAATTCTTTAAATTCGGCACTGGTGAAACATGACCCGTTGTCACTAACCAGTATGTCAGGCAGGCTGTGGGTGGCAAACATGGCCCGCATGCTTTCAATGGTGACGGTGGCGGTGCTTCCTGACATTATTTCACATTCAATCCATTTTGAAAAAGCATCCAGCACCACCAGAAACATTTTACCGAGAAACGGGCCCGCATAGTCGACATGGATCCTCGACCATGGTCTGGAGGACCAGGACCACAATCTTAGTGGTGCCTCTCTGGGCACATTGCTCAACTGAGCAAACACGCTGCATTGCCGTACACAGGACTCTAAATCAGAGTCGATGCCGGGCCACCACACGTGGGATCTGGCTATCGCTTTCATCATTACTATACCAGAGTGTGTGCTGTGGAGATCCGAGATGAACATCTCCCTGCCCTTTTTGGGTAACACTACGCGATTACCCCACAACACCAGTCTGCCTGAACGGACAGCTCGTCATTTCACCGCTGGAACGGCTTGATTAGCTCTTGCATTTCAACGGGGATTCTGGCCCAGCTCCCAGGCAGTACACAGTTTTTTTACTAGGGACAGCAGATGATCTTGGCTGGTCTAAGTCCGAATCTTGCGGTCCGTGACAGGTGATTTATCATTTTCAAACGCTTCCATGACCATCAACAAGTTTGCGGGCTGTGCCGTTTCTACCCGAGTGGTGGGCAATGGTAGCCGACTGAGAGCAACCACACAGATCTTGGTGCCTGGCCTGTGGCGGATGGTATAGTTATACGCTGATAGCGCGAGTGCCCACCTTTGTATGCGGGCTGAGTATTTATCCCCTTGTTTTCAGCGAACAGGGATATGAAGGGCTTGTGATTGGTTTCCAGCTCAAATTTGAGGCCAAACAGGTACTAATGTATTTTCTTTACCCTGAACACACATGCTAATGCCTCTTTCTCAATCATGCTGTAGGCCCTCTCGGCCTTAGACAAGCTCCTGGAGGCATAGGCGACAGGTTGCAACTTCCTCGCAACGTTAGCTTGTTGTAATACACACCTGACTCCGTATGACGACACATCACATGCTACCACAAGTCTTTTACTTGGGTTATACAATACAAGCAGCTTGTTGGAGCATAAAATATTTCTGGCATTTTCAAAAGCAATTACTGTTTTTTTTCCCCATACCCAGTTCTCATCTTTACGCAATAACACATGTAGCAGCTCTAAGAGGGTGCTTAACCCCGGTAGGATGTTACAAAAATAGTTGAGGGGTCCCAGGAACGACCGCAGCTCCGTGACGTTCTGTGGCTTGAGCGCTTTCCTGATATCCTCTGTCTTGGCGTCTGTGGGCCGAATGCCGTTCGCCGCGATCTTTCTCCCCAAAAACTCCACTTCTGTTGCCAGGAAGACACATTTCGACCTCTTCAGCCGTAGCCCAACGCGACCTAGTCGCTGGAGGACCTCCTCCAGGTTTTGTAGGTGCTCCACAGTATCCCGGCCAGTGACCAATATGTTGTCCTGAAAAACCACCGTGCGTGGAACCAACTTGAGTAGGCTCTCCATGTTTCCCTGGAAGATCGCTGCAGCCGACGGAATTCCAAACGGGCATGTGTTGTAGATGAACAGTCCCTTGTACATGCTGATGCAGGTGAGGCCCTTCAAAGACTCCTCCAGCTCCTGCGTCATATAGGCCGAAGTCAGGTCGAGCTTGGTGAATGTCTTGCCTCCTACCTGCGTCGCAAATAGGTCATCTGCCTTAGGTAGCAGGTATTGGTCCTGTAGCGAGAAATGATTAATAGTTACTTTATAATCACCGCAAATCCTGACCGTGCCATCACATTTGAGTACTGGAACAATCGGGCTGGTCCAGTCACTGAATTCCACTGGGGAGATGATGCCCTCACGTTGCAGCCTGTCCAGCTCGATTTCCACTCTCTCCCCCATCATGTGAGGTAACGCTCACGCCTTGTGGTGAATGGGTCATGCCTCTGGGACCAAGTGGATCCGCACCTTCGCCCTGCAAAAGGTTCCAATGCCTGGCTCAAAAAGGGAAGGAAATTTGTTCAGAACCTGGGTACATGAGGCTTCATCGACATGTGATAGCGCTCGGATGTCATCCCAGTTCCAGCGGATTTTGCCCAGCCAGCTCCTTCCAAGCAGTGTGGGGCCATCGCTCGGGACAATTCAGAGTGGCAGTTCGTGCATCGTGGTAGGTGACCTTGACCATGGCGCTGCCCAGGACAGTGATGAGCTCTTTGGTGTACATTCTCAGTTTCGTGTGGATGGGGCTCAGGGCTGGTCTGAGTGCCTTGTTGCACCACAATCTCTCAAACATCATTTTACTCATGATGGATTGGCCAGCGCCAGTGTCCAGTTCCATGGCTACGGGTAAGCCATTCAATTTTACATTTAGCATTATAGGTGGACATTTCGTCAAAAATGTGTGCACCCTGTTTACTTCAGCATCTGCCTCCTCTCTCTGAGGCTCAAAATTGCTTTGATCCACCATGGACCGATCTTCCTCTGCCACGTGATAGTTAGCAGGTTTTGCAGAGCTTGCTGCTCGTCTGCAAGCTCGTTGGAGGTGCCCCATTGTTCCACAGCTCTTGCAAACATGCCCTTTGAAGCGGCATGAATAGGCTGAATGGATGCCTCCACAACGCCAACAAGGTGTGAATTGCCTTGCATTCATTCTTTGTTGCGGACCCTGAGTCACCTGGGTCACCTGAAGCCTGCTGGCGGTTGCAGACTCGTGGTTTCTGTCCTGTACATTTCTGTTCGCAAACACAGTTCCATTTAATTTATGAACATTGCTAGCACTTGTGGGCTGAGAGATTTGTTTGGTGTTATCACTGGTGGACGTAAACGCCTGTGCTATTGCAATGGCCTTATTGAGGGTCGGTGTCTCTACAGTCAAAAGTTTTTGTAGGATGGTCTCGTGGCCAATGCCCAGTCCAAAAAAGTCTCTGAGCATCTGCTCCAGGTAGGCCTCAAACTCACATTGTCCTGCAAGTCGCCTTAGCTCAGCGACGTAGCTCGCCACTTCCTGACCTTCAGATCGCTGGCACGTGTAGAACCGATACCTCGCCATCAGCACGCTCTCCCTTGGGTTAAGATGTTCCCGAACCAGTGCACACAGCTCCTCATATGACTTATCTGTGGGTTTCACCGAAGCCAGAAGATTCTTCATGAGGCTGTAGGTCGGTGCCCCGCAGACCGTGAGGAGGACCGCTCTCATTTTTGCAGCGCTTCCTTCTCGTCCAGCTCGTTGACTACAAAGTACTGGTCTAGCCATTCGACATAGGCTTCCCTGTCCTCATCCTCCGAGAACTTCTCCAGGATGCCCACAGTTTGCTGCATATTTGCGTTGGATTTGTAGACTCGTCGCCAGTTATTGTGTTCTTAACACAGATGAGACTGCACACAGGGAGGTTAAAGTAACAGTGACCTCAGTCTTTATTAAGACACTCTAGAGTGAGGAACAGGCCTTAGAGGCCGGCTTATATACAGTGCTCCCAAGGAATGCTGGGATCCCTTTGGACTTCAGGGGATGTGCTCGCTGGTGGCGGAACATGGGAGTGCATGCTTTACAGATACACAACAGGTTCCAGTGAATTCCATCGCACTACATGATTGCTCTGTACGTCCCCACCAGCACATCCATTTTCCCTTCCTTACCACAGCCTCAAAACCAAAATGAGAGACACCACTAAAAGTCCAACATTCCAATTAAAATTTAGCTAATAACATTTAGCAGTATCCTAAACAACAACTATATTTACAAATCAGCCTTGTGCAATACCTTGTATCGCCTCTTAACACACGGTTTATCTATTCTAGAGCTTCTCCGCAGTGTGTCCCCTGTGGCTGCAGCACGGCTGGTGGAAGGTTGCTGAGTGTCAGAGCCAGAGACTACAGATTACCTTGCAGGGCACCCTCGACCAACTCTGGGCCTCGAAGGCCCCACTGTAGACTGCACCATCTCAGGCTGGGGGGTGGCAGTCTGGGCTGGCTGGATGACAAGTAGCAACAAGTGCAATGGCGGAGTGGCAGTGGTGAAATCAGGAATGCTGTTATCCTGAGAAAGGATGCATCCTGCTCCACTGACCCATTGCCACTCCCTTGGGGCAGCACCTCAGCATCCCTACCAATTTGCAGGAACACAGATTGCTGGGCTGCTGCAACACCGCGAGACCCCCGGTGGGCTGTGGTGGACCCAGTGATGATGGCAGCAGTCAGAGCTTGCTCTGGGAGTCCACCGTCTGCAGACTGGAAGTGATGAGCACCATGGTGCACGCAGAGCTCTGTGCAATGTTGGAGGTGGACTTCTTACCATTGCAGAGAGGCTCTCGGGCACCCTTGCCATTGCACCCATCATGTCGGAGTGCATGGCAATCACTCTTCTTTTGAACGCCTTCTCATCGAGGTCCTCATCTGAGTCCTGTGCTGCGGAACTCGTGCCTGAACTCTCCCTCCGGGAAGCTGGCTCCTAAGCTACCCTTTCCCCTTGACTTTGCTGCAGCCCGCTAGGCCCCAGTGGATCACCCAGTGCAGACCCCTCTGCTAAGCTCACCTCTATGGACTGTGTAGTGTCAGTCTCTGAGCTGGTTCTTGCGGATGAGAGATGTAAGGGCACGGTACTTGGGTCCTTCTCCTCTTCTCCCTCATCAGTGTCATGGCGTGGCTCAGGTACAGGCTGGACATCTGCTTGCTGGTTATCTTCATCATCATAGGCAGTCCCTCGAAATTGAGGAAGACTTGCTTCCAGTCCAAAAGTGAGTTCTCAGGTGACTGAACAATCCAATAAGGGAATTACAGTCTCTGCACAGGTGGGACAGACAGTCATTGAAGGAAAGGGTGGGTGGAGAGTCTGGTTTGCCGCACACTCATTCCGCTGCCTGCGCTTGGTTTCTGCATGTTCTCGTCGACAAGACTCGAGGTGCTCAGCGCACTCCTGGATGCTCTTCCTCCACTTAGGTCAGTCTTGGGACAGGCATTCCCAGGTGTCAGTGGGGATGTTGCACTTTATCAAGGTAGCTTTGAGGGTGTCCTTGAAACATTTCCTCTGCCCACCTGGGGCTCGCTTTACATGTAGGAGTTCCGAGTAGAGCGCTTGCTTTGGGAGTCTTGTGTCAGGCATGCGACCAATGTGGCCTGCCCAACGGAGCAGTGCTTCGATGCTGGGAATGTTGGCCTGATCGAGAACACTAACGTTGGTGCGTCTGACCTCCCAGGGGATTTGCAGGATCTTGCGGAGACATTGTTGGTGGTATTTCTCCAGCGATTTGAGGTATCTGCTGTGTAAGCTCCACGTCTCTGAGCCATACAGGAGGGCGGGTATCACTACAGCCCTGCAGACCATGGCTTGGTGCCAGCTTTGAGGGCCTGATCTTCAAACACTCTCTTCCTCATTATCTTAAAGCATAAATGGCACAAGACTGGCATTAAGATGAGGACAGTGGGGCAGAATGGAGCAAGACAGGCAGACAATATCAGGAGCTGGAAAGTGATAAAGCCTTCTGGTGTGAAGGGAAAGTGGGATGAGAAAATGAGAGGGGATAAGATACAGTTGTTGCCCCCAGCGGGGTCGAGTTCTCTGCCGGCCACGGCACCCAGTACCTGCGAACCAATGAGCCGCAGCACTTGCTCCCCCAGGTCAGTCAGCTCCTGCAGCTGAGGTTCACCCCCGCCTGTCCTCTGTTAACTGCCAACCACTTATATAAAGGATGAAAACCCTTAGGCTATACCGCAGTTTCATAAGAAGCCCCGGGGGGAGTGCTGGTGGAAGCCGAGCCCCCATATCTGGGCGAGGGAGCGATTCTGCCAGCCAACGCGCCGAGCCTCGAGCCCGGTGAGGAAACATTCGGAAGTGGCGTGGTATTTTGGAAACCATCAAAAATTAAGCAATTGCATTAGACTTTGTTTCTTCATTGAATGCCTAGTTCCCATTCTAAGCAAGCCTATCGCGCATGGGTAGACCAGGGTGTGGTCCCTACAAAGGGCGTCCACCTAGGGGAGTGAGAGAGGAAAGAAGGTGTGAGTGCTTTGACTTGCTGTTTTGAGCTTTTTGCAAAGCTACAATGAAATTATGGGGGCAATATTGACAGTGCCATACCTCGTGCAAGCTTTCTGTATGATGCTGCTGTGGAGGGGAAGATTGATTAGGCATCATCACCTGAGGAACCTCAGAGCACGTAGGATGATAGGCAGGGGACCTTACCCACACCAGGTATATCGAGAATGGCATTGGTACTTGCACCGGAGTGATGTAGACTGTGTGAGAAGGCTACGTTTTTGCAAAGAAGTTCTAACCGAGATCTAAGAGTTAATAAAAGCAGACCTGCACCCTAGAAGCATCAGGAAGACTGCTTTGTCAGTTGAAGTGAAGGTTACAGCTGCACTTTCATTCTATGCATCTGGATCATTCCAGGCCACAACTGGGGATGTGTGCATCATTTCTCAACATGCAACACATAACTGCATTCGGCAGGTGTCCTCTGTTGCTACCTCCAATTATGTGCCACCTTGGCCTGCAAAAGAAAGGAATTTGTGTGAGTAAGAATCCAGCTATGTATGTGAGAGATATGCCTGCCGTCATTGAATAGCAAGGCGGAGATGAGAAGGTGAGTTTGAGTAGGTGCACATGTTTGGTGGGTGAGTGTTGGGGGAGTGGTAGTTTGAGCAGTGTGCACAGACAAAGGTTCAGAGGCTGGTATGTAGGAGGTGTGGAAGCATGTACTTACCTTGACCACCCGACTGAGGTCATTGAACTTCTTCCGGCACTGTGTCAGGGTTCAATCGAGTACAGTGCTGGCCGACACCTCCTTGGCCACATCTCTCCACATCGCCAGAAAAACGGCGCAGATAATTGGGGAAAATTGAGCCCAAAGTATCTAGTGTAATACAGAGAGAGAGCAGAATAATATTCATTGTCACGAGCTTGTGAGTATTATTATATTGGTCCGGATTTTGTGTTAAGAATAACGGTGAGGCTATCAGCGCTCACTGTTATCATGGAATAAATTGGATAACAGGTCCGAGAGTTCGGTGAGGTCGGGAGGCCAGAGAGGTCGGTGAGTTCTGGAGGCCAGGAGTCCGAGAATTGGTAAGTATCTCTCTTTTTCTTTTTAATTATATTTTAAACTAGATAAGTCTAACTAGAGGGATGACAAGTAGCTTATTCCCATGGAGTGCACATCCTGTGGCATGTGGGAAGTCCTGGACGCTTTGCGCGGCCTAGATAACCATGTGTGCAGGAGGTGTCTCCAGCTTCAACTACTCGAGCTCCATGTTTCGGAGCGGCGGCTGGAGTCAATACGGTGCATCTACAAGGCTGAGAGCTACGGGATAGCACATTTCAGGAGGTGGTCACCCCACAGCTTAAAAACATGCAGGTAGAGGGAAAGTGGGTGACCACCAGAAGAAGTAAGAATGCAAATCAGGTCGTCCAGGAGTCCCCCCCCTGAGTCCATCTCGCTTTCAAACCGATATTCACTTCTGAGTATCGGTGAGGGTGATGGTGCCTCTGGGGAGTGCAGCCAGAGCCAATTCCAAGGCACCACAGGTGCCTCAGCTGCACAGAGGGGAGGGACGAAGAATAAAAGAGCTCTAGTGATAGGGGATTCTATAGTTAGGGGAATAGAGAGGCGTTTCTGCGGCCGTAGACATGACTCCAGAATGGTATGGTGTCTCCCTGGTGCCAGGGTCAAGGATGTCACAGAGCAGATGCAGGGCATTCTGCAGGGAGAGGGTAAACAGCTCGAGGTCGTGGTCCATATCGGGACCAACGACATAGGTAAAATGAGGGATGAGGTCCTACAGGCAAAGTTCAGGCAGCTAGGAAGATATCAATCTACTGGCCAGGTGGGCAGAACAGTGGCAACTGGAATTTAATTTGGAAAAGTATGAGATAATGCACTTTGGGAGGGTTAATAAGGAAAGAGTATACACATTAAGCGGTAGGCCACTTAATAGTGTAGATGAACAAAGGGACCTTGGAGTGCTTGTCCACAAATCCCTGAAAGTAGCAGGCCAGGTGGATAAGGTGGTTAAGAAGGCAAACAGAATGTTTGTCTTTATTGGCCGAGGCATAGAATATAAGAGCAGGGAGATAATGCTTAAATTGTATAATACTCTGGTTAGGCCACAGCTGGGGTACTGTGTGCAGTTCTGGTCACTATATTATAGGAAGGAAGTGATTGCAATAGAGAGAGTGCAGAGGAGATTTACTAGGATGCTGCCTGGAATGAAGAATCTTAGTTATGAGGACAGATTGGATAGGCTGGGTTTGTTGTGGAGTATTGTGTACAGTTTTGGTCTCCTAACTTGAGGAAGGACATTCTTGCTATTGAGGGAGTGCAGCGAAGGTTCACCAGACTGATTCCCGGGATGGCGGGACTGACCTATCAAGAAAGATTGGATCAATTGGGCTTGTATTCACTGGAGTTCAGAAGAATGAGAGGGGACCTCATAGAAACGTTTAAAATTCTGACGGGTTTAGACAGGTTAGATGCAGAAAGAATGTTCCCAATGTTGGGGAAGTCCAGAACCAGGGGTCACAGTCTGAGGATAAGGGGTAAGCCATTTAGGACCGAGATGAGGAGAAACTTCTTCACCCAGAGAGTGGTGAACCTGTGGAATTCTCTACCACAGAAAGTAGTTGAGGCCAATTCACTAAATATATTCAAAAGGGAGTTAGATGAAGTCCTTACTACTCGGGGGATCAAGGGTTATGGCGAGAAAGCAGGAAGGGGGTACTGAAGTTTCATGTTCAGCCATGAACTCATTGAATGGCGGTGCAGGCTAGAAGGGCTGAATGGCCTGCTCCTGCACCTATTTTCTATGTTTCTATGTTCTCATTGGAACAGAGGAGGTTGAGAGGGGACCTCATTGTGGTATACAAAATATTGAGGGCCTTGGATACAGTGGATTGTAAGTGCCTATTTCCATCGGTGCAGGGGTCTATTACGAGGGGGCATAGTTTTAAGGTGGTTGGTGGAAGGTTTAGGGATGATTTAAGGGGAAGCTTCTTCACGCAGAGGGTTGTGGGAGTCCACAACTCATTGCCTGGAAGAATGGTGGATGCAGAAACCCTCACCACATTTAAAAGATGGTTGGATGGGCACTTAAAGTGCCATAACCTGCATGGCTACGCACCGAGAGATGGTAATTGGGATTAGACTGGATAACCTCTTGTTGGCAGGTGCAGATATGATGATAAGAACTGCAGGGAATTAAATATGGACAGAGTGATCTCCTGGACTAGTTTTGATCGCCTGGATGGGTCGGAGAGGAATTTTCCCAGATTTTTTTCCTCCAAATTGGCCTGGGTTTTTATCTGGTTTTTGCCTCTCCCAGGAGATCACATGGCACCAGTTGGGGTGGAGTGTAGAATGTTTCAGTGTTAGGGGTGTCGCAATTGTGTGGGGCGGACTGGTTGGGCTGGGTGCTCTTTACCTTTCCGCCATTGTTCATTGTTCATTGGTTTATATATGGCCTTCAGGACTGCTGACCGAGGGCCACGCAGCTCTTTCTCGGCCGGCGCGGACATGATGGGCCGAAATGGCCTCCTTCTGCACTGTAAATTTCTATGTTTCTATGTTTCTATGTTTCCAGAGTCCACACATGCACATTTAATCATGGAAATCTGGAAGTTGCCCTGCTCCCTCACAAGCTTCGCTACACCACTACCTCGCCAATACACTTGCAATTGAAACACATGGGGCAGACCTAGAGCTGGTAATTGGGATTAGACTGGATAACCTCTTGGCCGGTGCAGATATGATGGTAAGTACTAGAGGGAATTAAATACGGACAGAATGATCTCCTGGACTAGTTTCGATTGCCTGGATGGGTCGGAGAGAAACATAGAAACAAAGAAAATAGGTGCAGGAATAGGCCATTTGGCCCTTTGAGCCTGCACCACCATTCAATATGATCATGACTGATCATTCCTTCAGTACCCTTTTCCTGCTTTTTCTCCATACCCCTTGATCACCTTAGCCGTAAGTGCCATATCTAACTCCCTCTTAAATATATCCAATGAACTGGCATCAATAACTCTCTGCGGCAGGGAATTCCACAGGTTAACAACTCTCTGAGTGAAGAAGTTTCTCCTCATCTCAGTCCTAAATGGCCTACCCCTTATCCCAAGACTATGTCCCCTGGTTCTGGACTTCCCCAACATCGAGAACATTCTTCCCGCATCTAACCTGTCCAGTCCCGTCAGAATCTTATACGTTTCTATGAGATCCACTCTCATCCTTCTATACTTCAGTGAATAAAGGCTCAGTTGATCCAGTCTCTCCTCATATGACATTCCAGCCATCCCTGGAATCAGTCTGGTGAACCTTCGCTGCACTCCCTCAATAGCAAGAACGTCCTTCCTCAGATTCGGAGACCAAAACTGAACAGAATATTCCAGGTGAGGCCTCACTAAGGCCCTGCACAACTGCAGTAAGACCTCCCTGCTGCTATACTCAAATCCCCTAGCTATGAAGGCCAACATACCATTTGCCTTCTTCACCACCTGCTGTACCTGCATGCCCACTTTCAGTGACTGATGAACCATGACACCCAGGTCTCGTTGCACCTCCCCTTTTCCTAATCTGCCGCCATCCAGATAATACTCTGCCTTCGTGTTTTTGTCCCCAAAATGGATAACCTCACATTTATCCACATTATACTGCATCTGCCATGCATTTGCCCGCTCACCTAATCTATCCAAATCACCCTGCAGCCTCTTAGCGTCCTCCTCACAGCTCACACCGCCACCCAGTTTAGTGTCATCCACAAACTTGGAGAGCTTGTAGTTGCTGTACTTACCCATTAGTTACCCACCAAACATGGCAGAAAAAGTTAGGGCTGGTGCATTCAGGTGTAAGTAATTTTTTTAATTGTGTGATAAGTCTTAATTACTGCTAAACAACCTCTCTGGCAGTGAAATTTTAATTTTACTAGTGTGGAGTCTCATTCCTTCAGAATGTAATTACTGT
Source organism: Pristiophorus japonicus (assembly GCF_044704955.1). Taxonomy (NCBI): domain Eukaryota; kingdom Metazoa; phylum Chordata; class Chondrichthyes; family Pristiophoridae; genus Pristiophorus; species Pristiophorus japonicus. Next base: position 22,991,998 of record NC_091982.1, read on the forward strand.
TGGAGATTTAAAAAACATAAAAATTAAAGTAAGTCTTTTAAATTTTTCTTCCTGTCTCTTTTATCTCTTTCTCTTAATCTTATCTTTATTTCCCTCTTTTTATTTTACTTTTGGTACATATTTTACATTCAATTAAATACTCAAATTTATACTTCTTGATTTAGACTCTGCGTGTCTCAATGAAGATTTTACAATCTGATTGGTTGAAGAGACACACTGTTGCTTGACCTGCTCACACATGACACAGATATCCTGTTGTGGGCACTGTGCTGGAAAGGATCTCAAAGTACTGTGGGGCCAAAATTGCCCCTTTCGATAAGGCTTGTGGCCGCCGCTTTCTCGCTGCTGCCATCGGTCGGTGCCCCTGACAGCTTTTTCTGTCGGTACCCTTTTTGCTTTAAAGGGGAGGTGGCACTGCCGGCGACTCCATTTTATTGTTTATTGTTGACTGACAATTATGACCGCTGGTTCGGCCGGGCCACTAACAGGCAGCCGGGTATCCCCTCTTGGGTGCCAGGCCCCTGGCCCGGCCGAAACCCTTCCTAGTGGCTCAGTGTTTGCTACTAAAATTGCTGCACAGTTTGCAGCGGCCCTCCCCTTTAGCTGATGAGGAGGGATGTTGTGATCCGTCAGCATGGCGCTGATGACTTGGATCATCGGCCTCTCCAACCCGCCTCCATTTCCGGCCCGCTAGTGGCGGCTACTCTGATCCGACCACACTTCCGCCCCGATGATGACACCACTGTCGCCTCGGTCCAAAAAAATACCACAAAGACCTGAATTTATCTGTATTGGGGCAGACGGAACCCCTCGAAATTGGTAGGCGCACCCCTTTTCGGGTGCAGGACAATTTCAGTCCCTGTAAGTTGCCACTCAAAAACGCACAGAAAGTCTATGGCAGCTGTAAGCATAGTGAACAGCGAGTGCTGTTCCTTCACCGCTGTCTGCAAAATCCGGGCCATAGACTATAATTCTGTGTTTTGTAATAAGCAAGTCGCCCCATTTAATTACCTATTTAAAATGATGTAAAAAAATCAAAGGATAATTGTTAAATGTGAGATAAATAAAAAGAGTTTGAGAACCAATGAAGTTTAGTGATGAACAGGTCGGGATTTCTTGGGCCCCAGCAGAAAGTACCTGCTTCCTTTAAGGGAAAGAGATTCTTACCAACTGACTAAGGAGGGCAAATGCGAATACGATTATATCTAAAAATAATTTGCTGCACAGTCCAGTGTTCATTCCTGTCGGAGTGAATATTACTTGTTTATAAAAAGGCAAGCTGAACCTGAAGGTTAGCTCATGGCTTAAATCTCCATCCTATCTATTAATTTTAAAATATACTCCATTTTGATTGTTGGATATTCAGACTGTACTCTGTTGATAACTTATTCATAGCCAAAGTTCACTCCCCATGAGCTGTGAAGAAAGCAAGTGCAGATTTATTGACTGAGTTACTCATGCTTAGCGTGCTACAAAGTGATTTACTCTGGAGGAAGATTGGCCCAGAAATTGCTCTCCACGTCTTCCTGCGGACAAACCACTGTAGAAAGGACAGAAAATGCACACTTACCTTAAGCTGCTGCACCCGCTTGAGATCCCGGTCCAGATGTCTCTCGTGACTGCGCGTTGCAGTGCGTTCACGTTGGGACGTCTGCAGGAGTCACATGGGCCTGGACACCCAATTACAGGTAAGTATTTTCTCATTCATCGTAATTGGAGATTCATAAATTACGAATCTCTTATTACTATGAAAGAAAAAACCCAAAATGCACAAACACTACATAAAACATTTTAAAAATACCTCATATAAATACACTAATAGAAATTAAAGTTGTTATAAATGTTTTTCAAAGAAAAAAAGTTCGCCGATTTAAAAAAAAAAATTAGGGTTAGGGTTTATAATAACATTACCCGAGTCGGCAGGATTTTAACATAAATATGTTTTTTTAAATTTTATTTAATCATGTTTTTGATATGTTTTAAACTCTTATGCCTGTAAGAGTAGGTTATGCACCTGCTTCTATCAGGCGCAAGAGGTTTGAAGACATTTGCCTGCCAAGATATGCGTAAATCCTGCAATCTTGCCCATGCAAATATCCTCGATCTGCGGATGAACTGTCAAGCTCCAGCTTGACAGATCAGAAAAGCCGTTTTTTAGTGCATGCGCATTGCCCGCTGAAAACTGGCTTTTTCGATGTTTTCCCCGTCTGTAGAAACTTCGTATGGGCCCGGGATATCGGAATTTCCATGCCACTATATTTTTAGGGGCTGACTATTTGTACTATATTTTTTCTGTCCTTCTGCGCATGCATCTGTCGAGACTCTGCCCCCGATGCCTCCCGCCCGAATCAGAAGTGCCGGACCGGAAGTGCGGCCCTGAACCTGAATCATTCCGACCACGTCACCCGCTGAGGCCCTGACCCGATCGACCCCGACCCCCGAGCGACCCGACCCCCGAACCCCGATCCCAAGCATCTCCAACCCCCGACCCCGAGCATCCCCGACCCCCGAGTATCCCCGATCCCGAGCATCCCCGACCCGAGTGGCCCTGACCCCCGAACATCCCCGATCCTGAGCATCCCCGACCCCCGACGAGCCCCGACCCCCGAGCATCTCTGACCCCCGAGCAGCCCCGACCCCCCGACCCCCCACCCCGAGTATCCCCGACCCCTGAGGAGCCCCGACTCCAGAGCATCTCCGACCCCCGAGCATCTCCGACCACGAGCATCTCCGACCCCCGAGGAGCCCCGACCCCCGAGGAGCCCCGACCCCCGAGCATCTCCGACCCGCGACCCCCCACCCCGAGTATCCCCGACCCCCGAGGAGCCCCGACCCCCGAGTATCCCCGACCCCCGAGGAGCCCCGACCCCCGAGGAGCCCCGACCCCCGAGCATCTCCGACCCCCGAGCAGTCCCGACCCCCGACCCCCCACCCCGAGTATCCCCGACCCCCGAGCATCCCCGACCCCTCAGCATCCCCGACCCCCCCGGACCCTGACCCCGAGCATCTCCGACCCCCGACTCCCGACCCCAAGCATCCCTGACCCCTGAGCAGCCCCGACCCCAGACCCCTGAACATCCCCGACCCCCAAGCATCCCTGACCCCCGAGCATCCCCGAACCCCGAGCGACCCCGAACCCCGAGCCACCCCAACCCCCGAGCATCTTTGACCCCCGTCCCCCCACCCTGAGTATCCCCGATCCCGAGCATCCCTGACTCCCGAGCGGCCCCGACCCCTGAGCATCCCCAACCCCCGAACCCCGAGCATTCCTGACCCCCGAGCATCCCCGACCCCCGAGCATTCCCGAACCCCGAGCGACCCCGACCCCCGACCCCGAGCATCACCGACCCCCGACCCCCGACCCCAAGCATCCCTGATCCCCGAGCGGCCCCGACCCCGAGCATCCTCGACCCCCAAGCAGCCCCGTCCCCCGACCCCTGAGCATCCCCGACCCTCGAGCGACCCCGACCCCCGAGCACCCTGACCCCCGAGTGACCCTGACCCCCGAGCATCCTCGGCCCCCGAGTGGCCTTGACCCGCCGAGAGTGAGGGGATGGGGAAGAGAGAAGGAGCCTGGGGGTTGGGGGGTGCTGTGGGGAGGGGAGAGACAGAATCTGGGGGGGGGGGGGGGCGAGGGAGAGCGCCTGAGATGGGAGGGAGGGAGGGAGAGTCTGGAGGAGGAAGAGAAAGAGCCTAGGGATGGGGGGTGGTGGGTGAAGAGAGAACTTGGGGTGGGAGAGAGGGAGAGTGAGTCTGGGGGATGGATGCACTTGCGCTGGGGTACGGGCCTTCTGCTAGGGGACAGCTGCACTGCCATTTGGGTACGGGACTTCAGCTGGGGGAGGGATACACTTGCGCTGGGGTACGGGAGTTTGGTTGGGAGAGGCAGCACTTGCGCTGGTAGGCAAGGGACTTTGGCTGGCATAAGGGACGCACATGCACTGGCGTAAGAGACTTCAGCTGGCACTTGGTGGCTTCTGGGGAAATCTATCCTCTGTGGCTTCTGGAAGTGGATCGAGTTACAATTTGCAAGGTCATTGAGAACTTGGGATGGGTGGTTCCAGTTTTACACATTCCAGAGAAACGTCAGAGTGTGAATTATCCTTCAAGGGGACCAATCAAAGACAAAAGGTGGCCATTTTTACAGTAGAAATAAACGCATCCATATTTTTATTAGTATATCTCTCAAGTACGACTATTAGTACACATTGCCATTACAGTTACCACTCGACTTTGGGCTATGATTTTTGAGCGCAAAACCAGGTAGCAAAGAGACTCAGGAAAGGGGTTAGGCTGAAGATGATTGACAGCACAAATTGCAGAAAAAAAGCCTACCAAGGGAGATTTTCCACTGGAGTTAAGCTGTTTTCTAAGCATATCTCTGGTGGGTAGGGATGGAAGGAAGAGAGAGGAGTTATTCATCAAGATACCGATGGCTCTCTGCCATTTCCAGGATTTTCTGTTGTAAGTGGCAGAGGATGTTGAGTATACCTACCTTAATATGTCCTGATGATTTCAAATGAAACGCTAATGATGTGAAAATGTCATATGATGCATTTCCTATTATTAATGCCTCAGCAACTCTGGATGCTAGGAACACACGTGTGTTCCTGGAGCAGATTGTTGCTATGCTGGAGGGGGATTTAAAAGTTAAATCCCATGATCGATTGCACAATCGCTGCCAAAGAAATTAATTTTTTTTTTTTAAATTGCCAAGGCAGTGGGTATAAGACTGATTACTGAGGCAGAGAAACATATTCCTTATTGTTTATAGTCTTTTGAGAAAACGACTTCAATGTTGAGTTTATGAGCACATTATTAGCCACCTAAAATATTGTTTTTTTTTTACAAACTTGTACAAACACACTTTGCTTTAAAACCTCAAAATGTAATCCAACATTCCAAGTCCTTTCTGGTGATGTATGGTCAAAAATATCTATACGTGACAAGCAGGTATCAGCTTCAAGTGATTCATGATGAACAGTGTCTATGCCCAAGACGGAATAGCTCTCTGCTCGAAGAAACTTCATCAAATCCACCCTCTCTCCAAAAACTGCCAAAAATTAATTCAACTGCTGCAAATGAGTTTGAATGGCAGGCATTTTGGAATGCATATTATATAAATTAATTTCAACACCTAAATTAGTTGTGATTTTTCTGAAAAATGCAAAATTATGAACTACTCAAACAACACAATAATGAACACTTTTAATTGCTACTAAAATGCTTATTTCTTGAGCACGCTTGATTTAATTTAATTAAGCACCATTAAATAGTAGTTGGTTTCTTTCAAGCATGATATGAGCCCCAAGTTATGGCCAGAATTTTGTTTGAGGTGGTGGGTTGGGGATGGGGGACTCCGAGGTGGGCGGGAAGCCCGGGAGGCCGGTTTTCTCGCAAGCCCTGCCAATTTTACCGGCAGTGCCGAATTTGAATGTGAGGACTCAGATTCCCGCTTGCAGCCAGCTTGAGAGGCTGCCTGACTGTGGGTGGGTAGGCCTCAGTTGTGAGGGGTTGGTCCGGGGGAGGAATCACGGGAGGGGGTTTGGGATCGGCGGGGGTGGGGGGGGGGGGGGCGTTGGGATCGGCGAGAGCAGAGTCGGGATTGGTGGGAGGGGGGAGTCGTTGATCGGGAGGGGGCCGGGACTGAGAGGGGGGGGGTCAGCGATTGGTGGGGGTGGGGGGGGGGGAGGAGAGGGAGAGATGATTGTGAGGGGGGAGAGAGGATCGGGAGGGTGCAGGGTCGGCAGGGGATCGACAGGCAATGGGGGGTGGTCGGGGATCGGGGAAGTGGGGGATCAGCAGGCAAGCGGGTAATGCGGGGCGAATCGGGATCTAGGGGGGATCGGAGATTGTGAGAGGGGTATTGGGAATCATGGGGGGGGGGGATAGGGGACAATGGGGTGGGGAGTGCAGCCAGGGATCGGGGGCGGAGGATCGCCAGGTTGGTGCGAGGATCGGGGCCCTCCATCAGAGGACTGTGGCCGGCCTTATCATTATGTTTGCAGTGGATGCCTAGGGTTCAGGGGGGAGGCCTTGGAATGTGATCAGAGGCCTCGTGGATAGGGTCTCCAATCGCGGGGGTTGGGTTAGGTAGGGACCCTCGATCCAGCAGTCCCCACCTCTCTTTAACTGAATTGAGTGAAACCCATCCATAAATTCAACATGGAGGGAGAAAATAGAGGCTTCCAACCTCATTAAAATATTTAACTTTTGGTAACGCCCCCTGGGAAAGGTTCGGCTGCCCACTCCCCCATCCCACCCCCGGGAAAACCGGAAGTGGCCGGATTGGAAGTGGGATGAGGTTGGGATTCACAGTTTTAACAATTTAACTGCCCCCATGCTCCAAAGCTACCCTTTTTTGAATGGGACCATTCCAGCCCATGATTTCAAGTTGTAATCTAGGCTGGCATTTCAGTGCACTACTGAGGGCATGCTGCATTGTCCGAGGTGCTGTGTTTCAGATTAAATGTTGAACTGTAATCCGATGAGTTTATTCCATTCCTATCAGGTTAAGATTGACTTTAAAGATCTTATGGCACTTTACAAAGGAGACCATGGAAGTTTTCTGTTGTCCCTCAATCAATATACCCCCCCCAAAAAAATATTAAGCAATTCTTACTATTTGTGGTGCATTGCTGGCACAGAATGAATGCTGTGCTTCTCTGCATAAGAGGTTTGAGGGAAAAGGAAAAAGGTGGAAACTGGGACCACCGCCACTGTGATCCCCACCGTAGAGGCAGAGAGGTTGTTTCCACTGGTCGGGGAGACTAGAACTAGGGGGCACAGCCTCAAAATAAGAGGGAGCCAATTTAAAACCGAGTTGAGAAGGAATTTCTTCTCCCAGAGGGTTGTGAATCTGTGGAATTCTCTGCCCAAGGAAGCAGTTGAGGCTAAGAACATAAGAATTAGGAACAGGAGTCAGCCATCTAGCCCCTCGAGCCTGCTCCGCCATTCAACAAGATCATGGCTGATCTGGCCGTGGACTCAGCTCCACTTACCCGCCCGCTCCCCATAACCCTTAATTTCCTTATTGGTTAAAAGTCTATCTATCTGTGACTTGAATACATTCAATGAGCTAGCCTCAACTGCTTCTTTGGGCAGAGAATTCCACAGATTCACAACCCTCGAGGAGAAGAAATTTCTTCTCAGCTTTGTTTTAAATTGGCTCCCCCGTATTTTGAGGCTGTGCCCCCTAGTTCTAGTCTCCCCGACCAGTGGAAACAACCTCTCTGCCTCTATCTTGTCTATCCCTTTCATTATTTTAATTGTTTCTATAAGATCTCCCCTCATCCTTCTGAACTCCAACGAGTAAAGACCCAGTCTACTCAATCTATCATCATAAGGTAACCCCCTCATCTCCGGAGTCAGCCTAGTGAATCGTCTCTGTACCCCCTCCAAAGCTAGTATATCCTTCCTTAAGTAAGGTGACCAAAACTGCATGCAGTACTCCAGGTGCGGCCTCACCAATACCCTGTACAGTTGCAGCAGGATCTCCCTGCTTTTGTACTCCATCCCTCTCGCAATGAAGGCCAACATTCCATTTGCCTTCCTGATTACCTGCTGCACCTGCAAACTAACTTTTTGGGATTCATGCACAAGGACCCCCAGGTCCCTCTGCATCGCAGCATGTTGTAATTTCTCCCCATTCAAATAATATTCCCTTTTACTGTTTTTTTTCCAAGGTGGATGACCTCACATTTTCCGACATTGTATTCCATCTGCCAAACCTTAGCCCATTCGCTTAACCTATCTAAATCTCTTTGCAGCCTCTCTGTGTCCTCTACACAACCTGCTTTCCCACTAATTATTGAATGTATTCAAATCACAGATAGATAGATTTTTAACCAATAAGGGAATTAAGGGTTATGGGGAGCGGGCGGGTAAGTGGAGCTGAGTCCACGGCCAGATCAGCCATGATCTTTTTGAATGGCGGAGCAAGCTCGAGGGGCTAGATGGCCTACTCCTGTTTCTAATTCTTATGTTCTTATGTTCTTATGTAACTGCTGGGTCAGTGATTATCTGGTCTCCAAGATGAGCTTATGGCAGGATCCCTGTTACCAAGAGGGAGTCTGCCACTGCAGAATATGAGACTCTTGGTGGTGCTGCAGCTCCAGAAGAGACGACCACACATTTACAGCAGGTGGAAAAGCCCTGTTAAGTTAAGCAACAACTCTTACAGGCCTCGGCCAAGATATGCCTAAAAAGGTGGTGTGTGGGGCCATTATGGAGAGGAGGCCACAACTATGCCTTCTCATTCCACCAATCGACATTGGCGACTTACCATAGCTGCCCCAGAACGTTTCTCCTGACAGTCCCGGGAGTTGTTGAGGAAAATCGGGCTCCAGTGACTGTTTATGCAAAACTTTTCCTCAAGACATTAGATGGACTCGAATCCACAACAGAGTACATTGTATGTGGACGCAGGAGATTTGATGGGGCGGAATGGCCTTTTCTCATTTGTTACTTTGTGTCCTATAATTAACAATCGAATTTTTTAAATCAGTCCCATCATTACTGCTGAACTAATGAACAAGAATTTAGTAGTTGTACCAAGTGAACTCGTCATTATAGGCTGTCCCTCGTATCGAGGATGACTTGCTACCATGCCAAAAAGGATTGTGTTCACAGGTGTTTCAATGCAGGACCTAATATTCCAGGTCCCGAACTACATGTTGAAGGGTGGAAGATGCCTATGCGTCGATTTTTTAACATGTGGTGGCCGTTGCACATCAGCCACCACACGGGCTTGACAGAGCTAGGTCTTGGCCCAGAGACAAGGATTAACCAAGACGACTGGAGACCAGCTGTGCTGCACGGACCAAGTGTGCACACATATCACCGTGTGGGCTGGCCCATGCTGCCCCTGGGCCCTCGCCTCTTCTGGACCCCAAACTCACACCTCTCCTGTGCCCCAATCACGTTGCTCCACGATCACTCACCGCTCCTGCGCCCCAACCAGGCCGCTCCTGCTGTACCTGCCCATGCTCTAATCAGCGACTTGCACCTTGGTGACGTCCAATCCAGTCACCCTCCTCACAGCTGTCGCTCTCCAGCACGCGCTGTACCTTGAAGTGGTATGCTCCTTTGAAGCCTCCGACCTGCCGATGTTCCTTGCAGCACCAAATGCCGGGTCGGACCGCACGCTGCTCCTTTGAAGGCCCCAACCTGCTCACTCCTTCCCCCTGTCCCTCCCCACTCACTCTCTCCCCACTCACTCTCTCCTCTTCCCTCTCCCCAAGTGAACTAACAAGCCCACGGCCAACACCAAGATTACATAACATGCAGCTGCTGAAGATTGCACATTTACAGCCAATTAAATTCTTCCTTCTCTTTCATCTTCCTATCTCACATTTCAATGGTCTTGCTTTTAAGCTCAGCTAAAAGCCCATCACGGCACCTCCCCCATGACCTTCATTCTTGGTTTTACATTAGGTGTTATCAGCTGACCATAGCAAGAGTCAAAAAGGCTTTACAGCACAATTTCTGAACATAACATATACTACCGTATCTATTTATTGTACAGAAAAGAACATATAGATGTATCCATGAGATTAGAACAATCCAAGACTATTTTATATGATGGCAGTTACAACCTTACCGATTTGTTCATGTTCTACAGACATTGTGTTTCAGTTATATTTGCAGGATTTTGAATTCCAAGATTTTAACTGCAGAACTAAAAATGAAAGCAATATGTGTGATTCTTTCACATAAAATGGATTTCTTAAATATTTCTTAATCTTAGGATTAGAAATTTGTTATCGGCCCAGTTGACTTTGGAGAAGTTGGGGGGTCGAGATTCGGTATTGTCGATTTTGAGACGGTATCACCAGCTAAGAGGATTTTTTACCGCCAGGCGTTAGGTGCGGCCCCGAAACACGAAATTCAGTTTCACGCCTGAAAGGTGGGCTGCAGCGTAAAATCGTGGTGTTACACATTTACCCGGAGGTGATAAGCGGCCGTTAAGCATGGGCACATCCGGGACTTAGGCAGCATTTGGAATTGCGCCACAGACACAGTGGCCGCTCCTGGATTCCACTGTGGTGCTGATTGGGGCCTCAACGCCTCGTGGGTATATTCGCTTCCTACACACCCACTCAGACTGTGAGCATGGCAGACCCAGCAGCAGCAGGTCGGGGTGCGCACTGGTTCTCGGACACCGCCGTGGTTGGGAGGAGACCACAACCACAGGCGTACAGACGGCTATGGAGGGAAATCGCGGAACGAGTGTCTGCGAGTGACACGGTGGCCAGGACAGTCACTCAATGCTGAAAAAAGTGGAACGACATGACACGGCTGGTGAGGGTGAGTATTTTAAATCGTAAACGTCAACATGCTATGCTCTGAGCTCAATGTGCACTCTCTGTTCAATATAGTGTTTCGGAATCCATGTTCTGTGTGGGTCAGGCAGATGCAAGGTTCCCATTTGCAAACTCAACCACTGCAAGGACTTGCATGCGCTGCAAATGCCCTTACTCGGTTCTGCAGACCCACCCCTGATGTTGTTGATTCCTCAGTCTTGTATGCATCTGGAAGATGTTAGCCTCCCTGTTAATGTTAGGTCCTGGACCCCTAATCCAAGCAGTGCCACAGCAAGTCCACATAGCGAATGGAAGTTACCTCGAGCTGTGAAGGCGCTCATACAGTAACATGTACTGAACTATGTAAGGCACTTGGGACACACTGATGGAAGGGTTGTAACTCAGACGTCCTCTTTAATCTTACAGGTGAAGCTTACCCACAACCACAGAGAGCAAATGAGGACTGGAGGAGGGGACTCTGGACTCCAGTATCTGAATCCTTTAGAGCAATGCAGCTTGGCCCTGATGGCCATTCAAGTTGGTGCCTTGGTGGCGGGTGAGGCCGAGCCCCCTCAGGACAGTGTTGGTATGTTGAGTTCCTTTGCAGCATCCGATGGCCACTTAGGCCTGATTTCACAATCCTTCAGCTTCCCATGAGACTGGCATTCTCGAATGCCTTCACCGCTCCTGGCCCCTCTCCCCTGCAGGTAACCAGTCTTCTATGTGTTTGTGCTTTCAGATGATCAACCAGATGCACCGGGCCTTCACGTCAGCCTTTCACTGATGCTGCCAAGGAGGAGGAAGATGAGGATCAGGACACCTCGTTCGATGTCACGCAGGAGCCAACAGCCTCTGAGAGTGGTGCCAGCACCTTTGTTGATGAAAGGATGGTTGGGGAGGTGGAGGTGGGTGATGCTCTGGGACCCAGTGGCCTGCTGCACGCCACGGGGAAGAGGAAGCCTGAGGACCAGCTACCCGGAGGAGTGCACGCCTGAGTGGTGCTCAGCAGAACTCTGATGATGAGTCAGAACAGAGTCTTGATGCACCAGCTGCGAGCATGAAGGAGTCTGCCTCAACTATTGCTCATGCCTCTCAGGAGCCCACCGAGCTCATCCTTAGTAGACAGCAGATATTGGATGCAAACAGTGACCATGGGGTTCCAGACATGGTGGCACGGGTTATGGCTGATGTTACAGTGTCTATTGAGCACCAGACCAATGCCATTGTAGGCCAGCAGACTGTAATGTTGTCAATGCGTGGTGGCATCAATCAGCTCTGCACTGTGTTGCAGATGCAGTCAGTCTTATTGCAGAGGTAACTTGATTCCATGGACGCACTGACAGCTGCCATCCTGTCTGGGGCCCCATCGATTCGACGGGGATGCAACCTTGCCCAACAAAGGCAGCAATCTGTGCTCACCCAGATTGCCACAGATGATGAGGCTCTGCCCCGGGGGTATAGCACCTTGTCGGGCCTATTGGAACATGATGTAGTTTCTCAGGACGACATAATTCCACCTTTGCATCTGCCACTCTCTGCAACCCATCCACAACAGAATACTGCCGCCCATGCTGAGATGAGGAAGTCCACAGCCGGGCCTTCCAGAGCCCGAGCTGGTCGGGGACTTCCTGCTAGGCCATCATGTGTGGCTGTGGCTTCACATCAGCAACCGACTACCAAACTTACCGCAGACTCTGAGACCCTACTGAGGAAGAGCAGTAGGCTGTGGGTGGTGGTGGGGGGGAGGGGGGGCGGGAGAAGGGAAGGGAAGGTAAAGCACTGCACAAAAGCAAATAAGGAGCTGTTGGAAGGTGGCCACATATCCTCACCTTGTTAAGATATGAACTCATATAACTGGTTGCACTTGTATGACCTAGCAAACAATTGCTTGATAGTCAACAGAGATGGCTACCTTGTTGGAAAATGAACTGATGTCAATAATTGCACTTGGAAGTGGTTGAGAACGTTTGAAGGGGTCTTGTGGGTATGATCATTTTGGGGGGATGAAGGCATTGTCTTGTGCTTGTTTTCAGTACACGATGGCTTATGTGTTAAATCGACAAAGTTTACATTCATCACCTTATTGTCCTGTGATTGATATACATGGAGGGTTGCAGGGTGGGCTGCGATATGTTTAGTAGATGCCGAGGTGTATTGGCTGGCAAACCGGTATATCTTGATTTATTCACGGGAATCGATGGGTGATGTTCTCTGACGAACAGCCCTTCCAGCCGCAGCAATGTCAGGCTGTCTCCTCCTTGGCTGAAGCTCCTTGTCTTCCTCCTCCTCATGGTTGTCATCCTGAGGTGGTTCATCCATCCCTGGCGGGAAAGGCTGGCCCCTCATAATGGCCAGCTTTCTGCAGCATGCAGCAGACAATGGTGAAATTGGAGAATCTATCAGGAATGTACTGGATTGCCCCCAGAATGGTCAAGACAGAGGAAACGCTGCTTCAGGACCTTGACTGTTTGCTCTATAATGGTCCTGGTTGTGATATGGCTGCTGTTATGGGGTGGGGGGATTGTGGAGGGGTGTCATCAGCCAGGTAGCAAAACCATATCCTTTGTCGCCGAGGAGCCAGCCACGGCCTTCATGCGGTGACTGGAAGAGTCATGGCACAGTGCTCTCCCGCAGGATGAAGGCATCGTGACAGCTGCCAGGATAGCGGGCATTGACGGTGAGGATCGTTTGCCTGTGATCGTAGACCAACTGAACATTGAGGGAGTGGTATCCCTCGTGACTCTGAAACAGCTCTCCATTTTGGGGCGGCACCCTCAATGTCACATCCCCGAACCCTAGGAAATCCACTATCCTGGCAAAGCCACGGAAGCGCTCATCCAGGTCTTCCTTGGACATGCTGAACTTGATGTAGACCATTCGTTTGGTGTAGAGAGCATCAGTCACCTGCCGAAAGCAGCAATGTACTGCAAAACTGCGAGATGTTGCATATATTGCCTGCAGAAGACTGTAAAGGAGCCGGTAGCATAGAAGTTGAAGGCTGCTGTCACTTTCACTGCCACTAACAACGAGGTTCTGGTGCCGATGTCATCTGCCAGGTATGTCTGCAGGAGGTGGCAGCGCACCTCCTTTGGAACCTCAGCCTTCCTAGGCACTGCTCCTCGGACATATCAAGGTAAGAGTAATGCACACGGTAAACCCTGCGACACTACGGCCTCCTGCCCTGCCGCCTGAGGTGTCTCCTCTGACAAGCATCGACATGTGCCCTAAGCTATCTCTGCAGCTGGCGCTTTTCAGGTCTTCACCGCAGGACGACATGGTGTGCCATCACTGCCCCATAACTTTGCAGAGGTAACAGCGTTATGCTAGTTCTAAATTTATCCGGTATTGAAGTCATCAATGTGTCTGAAATGCTGGTACAAGTTGAGCGTCTGAAATCCGGAGTTCCGAAATTCGTAATTTTCCTAAATCCAGACCAGCCGCCGCCCCCCCACTGCTCCGCCGCCAGACTCCTCCCCCGCTTGGCCGCCGCCCGGACCCCCTCCCCCCACCCTTACCTCAGCCCAGGCGTTTCTGGATTCAGGATATCGGAAAGACATTCCGAAATCCGAAAATACCCGAAATCCAGAACGGGCTCGGCCCAGGGGTTTCCGGATTTCGAACGCTCTGCCTGTACTGTAGGTGCTGGACGCCAGCACCTTCGAATAGTGTGAGCATCCAACGCAGCATGGACCGCGAGCCTTCTGTGCTGGCTGCAACTCCCTTCAAATAACGGTCCGGATTCGTTTCTCTGCCTTATGCACGCCAACTTTTCCAGGCGTCACCATTGCCAGCCAGTCTGTGTCGTGTCAAAAGTGAATTTGCCGAGACCAGCGCCAAGGAGACGTTGTACGGGTACTGACGTCATGATTTCCATGACAATAGTCGGCTGGGTTGGAAATCTTTACGCCCTTAAAAAAGGACAACTGAAGTTCCCATCAGGTGGCACCCACGCATAAAGCCGGCGCCCTGCCATTCACGCCCCGTTGCCGCCTTACTCAGGCGGTATCAGCTGCCGGTAGCAACCGAATTTCAACCCCTGGAAGGTTAACACCTGGCGCTAATCAGTCTCGCGGTCCGCTAAATTCAGTCTCAGCACTCAAAGAATGTGTGGGAGCGCTAAATCAGGCGCTAATGGCATAGGTGAGTGGCGTTAGGCTCAAAGTGATAATGAATATGGGGTGTTGTGTAATCGGGAGTGAGCATGGGAAGAGGCTCCAACCAGCCATTAAAGGGGAGGGCCACTGGAGTCTGCACACCAGCCCCCAATGCTTCAGGGAGTGCAGAATGTCGATATGCTGTGGGATGAAATACAATGTCCTTTGATAGGCCACAACACTCCGAGGACTAAGCAGCCTTTACTTGGCTGCAGATACACCCAGCGCTCTCTGCTATTCATAACTGACCTTTGGAACAGCTGTTCCTTTAAGTAGCACCCCGCCAGGCACCAGCTGGCTGGTTCATGCCTCTGCTCCCTGGCACTTTCGGCGTGAGGCGTGGGGGGGAGGGGGGGGGCGAGGGGGGGTCACTACCAATAATGTTGCAAATCGGGCACCCAGCGAGAATTGCACACTCGCTGACATCATGATTTGCATTGCAAAATGCGACGAGGCGCTAACTGTTATCGCCGAATATGCTGTGCAGCGTGGGATTTGCCCTGCCGCAGCGCTACTGCCTGAGCGTCCTGTTAGCGCCCCCACCAGGCGCTAACTCGGTTCGCTAACATGCCAAATTTCTCCCCCTTAATCTCTAACATCACTTTGGCTAAGATCTGTTAGCTCAGCCATTATTATTTTTTATTATTCGTTCATGAAATGTGGACATTGCTGGCAGGGCCAGCATTTATTGCCCATCCCTAATTGCCCTTGTGAAGGTGGTGGTGAGCTGCCTTCTTGAACTGTTACAGTCTTTGTGGTGAAGGTACTCCTAGTTGTTAGGGAGCATGTTCCAGAATTTTGACCCAGTGATGATGAAGGAACGGCGATATATTTCCAAGTCAGGATGGGGTGTAACTGGGAGAGAAACTTCGAGATGATGGTATTCCCATGTGCTTACTGCCCTTGTCCTTCTGGGTGGTAGAGGTCGCGGGTTTGGGAGGTGCTGCTGAAAAAGCCTTGGTGAGTTGCTGCAGTACATCTTGTAGATGGTACACACTGCAGCCACGGTTGTCGGTGATGGAGGGAGTGAATGTTTGATGTGGTGGATGGGGGGCCAATCAAGCAGGCTGCTTTGCCCTGGATGGTGTCGAGTTTCTTGAGTTGTTGGAGCTGCACTCATCCAGGTAAGTGGAGAGTATTCCATCACACTCCTGATTTGTGACTTGTTGATGGCGGAAAGGCTTTGGGGAGTCAGGAGGTGAGACACTTGCTGCAGAATACCCAGCCTCTGGCCTGCTCTTGTCGCCACAATATTTGTGTGGCTGGTCCAGTTAACTTTCTGGTCAATGGTGACTCCCAGAATGTTGAGGTGGGGGATTCGGTGATGGTAGCGCCGTTGAATGTCAAGGGACGGTGGTTAAACTCTCGTTTGTTGGAGATAGTGATTGCCTAGCATTTGTGTGGTCGAATGTTACTTGCCAATTATCAGCCCAAGCCCGAATGTCGTCCAGGTCTTGCTGCATGCGGGTATGGACTGCTCCATTATCTGAGGAGTTGCGAATGGCACTGAGCACTGTGCAGCCATCAGGGAACATCCCCACTTCTGACCTTATGATGGAATGAATGTCATTGATGAAGCAGTTGAAGATGGTTGGGCCTTAGACATTGCCGGGAGGAATGCCTGCAGTGATGTCCTGGGGCTGTGATGATTAACCCCCAACAACCACAACCATCTTCCTTTGTATTAGGTATGACTCCAACTAGTGGAGAGTTTTCCCCCAATTCTCATTGACTTCAGTTTTACTAAGGCTCCTTGATGCCACACTCG
The DNA here is from genome assembly GCF_044704955.1 of Pristiophorus japonicus. Lineage (NCBI taxonomy): Eukaryota > Metazoa > Chordata > Chondrichthyes > Pristiophoridae > Pristiophorus > Pristiophorus japonicus. Next base: position 23,008,224 of record NC_091982.1, read on the forward strand.
TTAAATGCTGCTTTGATGTCAAGGGCAGTCACGCTCACCTTACCTCTGGAATTCAGCTCTTTTGTCCATGGTTGGACCAAGGCTATAATGAGGTCTGGAGCCGAGTCCTGAAAGAATCCAAACTGGACATCAGTGAGCAAGTTATTGGTGAGCAAGTGTTGCTTGATAGCACTGTTGACGACACCTTCCATTAATTTGCTGGTGATTGAGAGTAGACTGATGGGGCGATAATTGGCCGGCTTGGATTTGTCCTGCTTTTTGTCGACAAGACATACCTCGCAATTTTCCACATTTTCGGATAGATGCCAGTGTTGTAGCTGTACTGGAACAGCTTGGCGAGAGGCACGGCTAGTTTTGGAGCACAAGCCTTCAGCACAGCAGCCGGGATGTTGTCGGGGCTCATGCACTTTGCTGTATCCAATGTGCTGAGCCATTTCTTAATATCACATGAAGTGAATCGAATTGGCTGAAGACTGGCTTCTGTGATGGTGGAAACCTCAGGAGGAGGCCGATATGAATCATTCACTTGGCACGTCTGGCTGAAAATGTTTGCAAACGCTTCTGCCTTGTCTTTTTCACTCATGTGCTGGGCTCTGCCATCATTGAGGATGGTGATATTTATGGAGCCTCCTCCTCCCGTTAGTTGTTTAATGGTCCACCTCCATTCATGACTGGATGTGGCAGGACTACAGAGCTTTAATCTGAACCACTGGTTGTGGGATCGCTTAGCCCTGTCTATAGCATGCTGCTTCCACTTTTTAGCATGCATGTGGTCCTGTGTTGCAGCTTGTCCAGGATGGCACCTCATTTTTATGTACACCTGGTGCTGCTCCTCTGCACTCTTCATTGAACCAGGGCTGGTCCCCTGGCCTGATGGTAATGTAGAATGAGGGATATGCCGGGCCATGAGGTTACAGATTGTGGTGGAATACAATTCTGCTGTTGCTGATGTCCAACAGAGCCTCATGGATGCCCAGTTTTGAGCTGCTAGATCTGTTCTGAATCTATCCCATTTAGCATGGTGGTAGTGCCACACAACACGATGGATGGTGTCCTCAGTATGAAGACAGGACATCGTCTCGACAATGACTGACCAGTGGTCGCTGCTATCAATGCTGTCATGGACAGATACATCTGTGACAGGTAGATTGGCGAGGACGAGGTCAAGTAGGTTTTTCCCTTATGTTGGTTCTCTTACCACCTGCTGCAGACCCAGTCTGGCAGTTATGTCCATCAGGACTCGGCCAGTTCGGTCAGTAGTGTTGCTACCGAGCCACTCTTGATGATTGACATTGAAGTCCCCCACCGAGAGTACATTCTGTGCCCTTGCTACTCTCAGTGCTTCTTTCAAGTGGCATTTACGACGGAGAAGTACTGATTAATCAGCTGGGGGGGGGAGGGGGGATTGCATGGGTGGTAGGTGGTAATCAGCAAGCGGTCTCCTTGTCCAGGCTTGACCTGAAACCATGAGACTTCATGGGGTCTGTAATAATTGTGTAATATATATAGTTCCATCTGGTGGACTACTGTGGCACTGCAGCCAGTGCTGTTTACAAATAAAGAGAGAAGAGGTCACCTGATGAGAGTTCCAGAGTGTTCTGCCATCTTCAGACTTGTGTGTGTGTTTGTGAGTTGTACTGAAGATATAACAATGTCAATGAGGATGGGGTAATCAGGGCAAAAAAGCTGCAATTTTTGTTGGTGGAGGATTCAGCCAAACTGACAGAGATATTTTGATAGCTTCTCTGTTTTGAGTAACAGCTAAAATTCCAAGGTAAATTACAAGCACACTTGTTTGAACTGCCAGAGTCCAGATGGCTGCTCCTATAGGAATAATAGGGTGTTTGGGGGAGTTTCAACGTGACCGTGAAAGTTTCGGAGCGTATGTGGAGCGGCTAGAAATGTTTTTCACTGCAAAAAATATCAAAGTCCTCAATGATGAACGACAATATCAGTGAGTACATTGTAGCATTAAATAAGCTATCTATTCAGAAACTTTCAGCACTGAGCATTGCGTGACCGCTTTGTTTGTGGGATGAAAAATGATGCGATCAGAAGAAAGTTATTGACAACGCCTAACTTGACTTTTGATTTAGCTTGTCAGTGATGTCAATGAACATGGCCGACCAATATTCCCGAGAATTTCATACTATTACCAGTTATCAGACAACTGAGGTGAATCGCCTGCAGGTTAAAAGCAAAAGGCAGTTGGAGCCCAAGGTCTCAGAAAGTGGCAATAATAACAGAGCATTGAAGTCCTGCTATTGGTTCCTGGGTCAACACATTGCCTTCACATATGGACAAGTTTAGGCAGAGTGTTTCATCTGCAGGAAAACTGGGCATCTTGAAAAGGCAGGCCCACTGAAGGGTAAACCAACTTTCAAAGCTATAAGTAGAAATCCTCAAAGACGACATAGCATGGAAGAAAAACAACAGGATGAGGAGGTTTTAGAGCTACACATCATCAGGAGCACGAGGTTAACGGACAGCGATTCGAAAAGTATCATAATCCACATAGGTGTTGCAGGAACCAAGATACCCATGGAAATCAACACTGGTGCATCCGTGAGTGTAGTACCAGAGTCGCTATACCTCGACAAATTGCGTGATTTCCTATTGGAGAAATCCAAGATAGAGTTGCGAGGCTACTTGGGAGAGAACATTCTTGTAGTAGGTTGTTTCACCATACCGGTGAAATACAAGGATCAATTTCGGAGCTTGGCTCCATTAGTAGTGACAGGAGACAAGCCTGTCTTACCAGGAAGAAATTAGTTGGGATCACTGAAGTTGGATTGGAGTGAGATTTTTCATGTTGAAACGAGATTTGCATCAAAGGATGATGTCATCAAGAATTATCCAAAGGTGTTCAGCGAAACTAGCAGTCCGATCCAAGGCTTCAAGGCAAGTGTCAGGGTACAGAAGGATGCTAGATTAGTTTACGGCAAGCCACATCCCAAACCATATGCACTCAAGGAGACAGTTGAGCAAGAACTCAAAAGACTTGAGACTGACAATATTATTTCTAAGATAGATCTATGTAATTGGGCTACATCCATTGTTGTTGTACCTGTTATGTATGCAACCCTAAGTAACCTGTATCATACTGCCACCAGAGGGCATACCTGTTGGAGTCCCAAGGGATACCAGCATCCCTTGGGAGCACTGTGTATAAGCAGGCCTCCCATGCTTTACCAACACTCTGGAGTTTGAATAAAAGAGCTAAGGTCGCACTTAATCATGTCTACAGTACTCAGTTACATTACTTTATTATGAGCTTAACAACTGGCGATGAGATAACGAACAATCACGCGGAAATGCAGAGAACTGTTGGTATCCTGGAGAAATTCTCAGAAGGGGACGATTGGAAGGCTTTCGTGGAGCGACTCGACCAATACTTTATGGGCAACAAGCTGGAAGGGGATGAGAACGCTGCCAAACGAAGGGCGATCCTCCTCACCGTCTGTGGAGCAACAACCGATGGCCTCATGAAGAATCTTCTAGCTCCAGTGAAACCAACAATTAAATCGTATGAAGAACTGTGCACGCTGGTCCAGTAGCACCTAAATTTGAAGGAAAGCGTTCATGAAGGCAAGGTATCGATTTTACATGTGTCAACGGTCTGAAGGCTAGGAAGTGGCGAGCTACATTGCCGAATTAAGGCGCCTTGCAGGACATTGCAAATTCGATGGATTCCTTGAGCAAATGATTAAGTATTGTGTTCCGAACACAGATGAGACTGCACACAGGGAGGTTAAAGTAACAGTGACCTCGGTCTTTATTAAGACACTCCAGAGTGAGGAACAGGCCTTAGGGGCCGGCTTATATACAGTGCTCCTAAGGGATGCTGGGATCCCTTGGGACTTCAGGGGATGCGCTCCCTGGTGGCGGAACATGGGAGTGCATGCTTTACAGATACACAACATCACTCCCCCCCAAAGTCAAAGTGAAAACTATTTACAAGGTGAGGCGGTCTGGTGACCGCCTCGGTACAAATGTCTGTTCTGGTGTGTTGGCAGTGCCCTCGCTGGGCTGGCGTGTTGTTGGCCCTGCAGGGCTGCTGGGTGAGCCTGGCCTTGCTGGGCTGTTGGGCGTGATGGGTTTGATTTCCTGGTCCGGGGTGGTGTTGTTGATCCTTTGGGTGCGTGTTGTGGGCTTGAAAAAGGTGGTGTCTGCTTTGGGTTGTTCAGGGCAGTCTGTGAACCGCAGCCCCGTTTGTTCCAGGTGCTTTCTGCAAATTTGTCCATTGTCTAGTTTGACTATAAACACCCTACTCCCTTCTTTAGCTATCACCGTACCTGTGATCCACTTGGGACCATGTCCATAGTTTAGCACATACACAGGGTCATTCAGATCAATTCCCCGTGACACAGTGGCGCGACCATCGTCTACATTTTGTTGCTGCCGCCTGCTCTCTACCTGATCATACAGGTTGGGGTGAACCAGGGTGAGTCTGGTTTTAAGTGTCCTTTTCATGAGTAGCTCAGCCGGGGGCACCCCTGTGAGCGAGTGGGGTCTCGTGCGGTAGCTGAGCAGTACTCGGGACAGGCAGGTTTGGAGTGAGCCTTCTGTGACTTGTTTAAGGCTCAGTTTGATTGTTTGTACTGCCCGCTCTGCCTGCCCATTGGAGGTTGGGTTTAAACGGGGCCGAGGTGACATGTTTGATCCCATTGCGGGTCATGAATTCTTTAAATTCGACACTGGTGAAACATGGCCCGTTGTCACTGACCAGTATGTCAGGCAGGCCGTGGGTGGCAAACATGGCCCTCAGGTTTTCAATGGTGGCGGTGGCGGTGCTTCCCGACATTATTTCACATTCAATCCATTTTGAAAAAGCATTCACCACCACCAGGAACATTTTACTGAGAAACAGGCCCACATAGTCGACATGGATCCTCGACCATGTTCTGGAGGGCCAGGACCACAAACTTAATGGTGCCTCTCTGGGCATGTTGCTCAACTGAGCACACACACTGCATTGCCGTACACAGGACTCTAAGTCAGAGTCGATACTGGGCCACCACACGTGGGATCTGGCTATCGCTTTCATCATTACAATATCCGGCTGTGTGCTGTGGAGATCCGAGATGAACATCTCGCTGCCCTTTTTGGGTAGCACTACGCGGTTACCCCACAACAGACAGTCTGCCTGAATGAACAGCTTGTCCTTTCGCCGCGGGAATGGCTTGATTAACTCTTGCATTTCAACGGGGATGCTGGCCTAGCTCCCATGCAGTACACAGTTTTTTACTAGGGACAGCAGAGGATCTTGGCTGGTCCAAGTCCTAATCTGGCGGTCCGTGACAGGTGATTTATCATTTTCAAACGCTTCCATGACCATCAACAAGTCTGCGGGCTGCGCCACCACCAACAAGTTTGCAGGCTGCGCCATTTCCACCCCCGTGGTGGGTAATGGTAGCTGACTGAGAGCATCCGCACAGTTCTCGGTGCCTGGCCTGTGGCAGATGGTATAGTTGTAAGCTGATAGCGCGAGTGCCCACCTTTGTATGCGGGCTGAGGCATTAGTATTTATCTCCTTGTTTTCAGCGAACAGGGATATGAGGGGCTTGTGATCGGTTTCCAGCTCAAATTTGAGGCCAAACAGGTACTGATGCATTTTCTTTACCCCGAATGCCTCTAATGCCTCTTTCTCTATCATGCCTCTCGGCCTTAGGCAAGCTCCTGGAGGCATAGGCGACAGGTTGCAACTTCCCTGCAACGTTAGCTTGTTGTAATACACAACCGACTCCGTACGACGATGCAACACATGCTAGCACAAGTCTTTTACAGGGGTTATACAATACAAGCAGCTTATTGGAGCATAAAATGTGTCTGGCTTTCTCAAAAGCAATTAGTTGTTTTTTTTCCCCATACCCAGTTCTCACCTTTACGCAATAACACATGTAGGGGCTCTAAGAAGGTGCTTAACCCCGGTAGGAAGTTACCAAAATAGTTGAGGAGTCCCAGGAACTCCCGACCCGTGACCAATATGTCATCCTGAAAGACCACCGTGTGTGGTACCGACTTGAGTAAGCTCTCCATGTTTCTCTGGAAGATCGTTGCAGCCAACCGAATTCCAAACGGGCATCTGTTGTAGATGAACAGTCCCTTGTGCATGTTGATGCAGGTGAGGCCCTACAAAGACTCCTGCAGCTCCTGCGTCATGTAGGCTGAAGTCAGGTTGAGCTTGGTGAACAACTTGACTCCTGCCAGCGTCGCAAATAGGTCGTCGGCCTTAGGTAGCGGGTATTGGTCCTGTCGAGAGAAACGATTAATAGTTCGTTTATAATCGCCGCAAATCCTGACCGTGCCATCACTTTTGAGTACTGGAACAATTGGGCTGGCCCACTCACTGAATTCTACTGGGGAGATGATGCCCTCACGTTGCAGCCTGTCCAGCTCGATTTCCACTCTCTCCCTCGTCATGTGAGGTACCGCTCGCACCTTGTGGTGAATGGATCGTGCCTCTGGGACCAAGTGGATCCGCACCTTTGTCCTGGAAAAGTTTCCAATGCCTGGCTCAAAAAGGGAAGGAAATTTGTTGAGAACCTGGGTACATGAAGCCTCATCGACATGTGATAGCGCTCGGATGTCATCCCAGTTCCAGCGGATTTTGCCCAGGCAGCTCCTTCCAAGCAGTGTGGGGCCATCGCCCGGGACAATCCAGAGTGGCAGTTTGTGCACCGTGCCCTCGTAGGTGATCTTGACCATGGCGCTGCCCAGAACAGTGATGGATCTTTGGTGTATGTTCTCAGTTTCGTGTGGTTGGGGCTCAGGGCTGGTCTGAGTACCTTGTTGCACCACAGTCTCTCAAACATCTTTTTACTCATGATGGATTGGTTAGCGCCAGTGTCCAGTTCCATGGCTACGGGTAAGCCATTCCATTTTACATTTAGCATTATAGGTGGACATTTCATTGAAAATGTGTGCACCCCATGTACTTCAGCATCTGCCTCCTCTCTCTGAGGTTCAAAATTGGTTTGATCCACCATGGACCGATCTTCCTCTGCCATGTGGTGGTTAGCAGGTTTTGCAGAGCTTGCAGCTCATCTGCAAGCTCGTTGGAGGTGCCCCATTGTTCCACAGCTCTTGCAAACATACCCTTTGAAGTGGCATGAATAGGCTGAAAGGAAGCCTCCACAACACCAACAAGGTGTGAATTGCCTTGCATTCATCCTTTGTTGCGGACTCTGAGTCATCTGGGTCACCTGAGGCCTGCTGGCAGTTGAGACTCGTGGTTTCTGCCCTGCACATTTCTGCTCGCAAACACAGTTCCAGTTAATTTATGAACATTGCTAGCACTTGTGTGCTGAGACATTTGTTTGGTGTTATCACTGGTGGACATAAACGCCTGTGCTATCGCAATTACCTTACTGAGGGTCGGTGTCTCTACAGTCAAAAGTTTTCGTAGGATGGTCTCATGGCCAATGCCCAGTACAAAAAAGTCTCTGAGCATTTGTTCCAGGTAGTCATCAAACTCACATTGTCCTGCAGGTCGTCTTCGCTCGGCGATGTAGCTCGCCACTTCCTGACCTTCAGATCGCTGGCACGTGTAGAACCGATACCTTGCCATCAGCATGCTCTCCCTCGGGTTAAGATGCTCCCGAACCAGTGTACACAGCTTCTCATATGACTTATCTGTGGGTTTCACCGGAGCCAGAAGATTCTTCATGAGACTGTAGGTTGGTGCCCCGCAGACCGTGAGGGGGACCGCTCCTCTTTTTGCAGCGCTTCCTTCTCCGTCCAGCTCGTTGGCTACAAAGTGCTGGTCTAGACGTTCGACATAGGCTTCCCAGTCCTCACCCTCCGAGAACTTCTCCAGGGTGCCCACAGTTTGCTTCATCTTTGCATTGGATTCGTATACTCATCGCTAGTTATTGTGTTCCTAACACAAATGAGACTGCACACAGGGAGGTTAAAGTAACAGTGACCTCAGTCTTTATTAAGACACTCCAGAATGAGGAACAGGCCTTAGGGGCCGGCATATACACAGTGCTCCCAAGGGATGCTGGGATCCCTTGGGACTTCAGGGGATGCGCTCCCTGGTGGCGGAACATGGGAGTGCATGCTTTGCAGATACCACAACACTTAGAGACTTCTTTGTCCTTGGCATTGGCCATGAGATTATCCTTCGCAAACTATTGACTGTTGAAACACCGAACCTGAGCAGAGCCATAACGATAGCCCAGGCATTTATGTCCACCAGCGATAACACCAAACAAATTTCGCACCACAAAGTGGTTTCGGCAAGTACTGTACACAAAGTAACGTCGTTTTCAGGCAGGAATGCACATGGCAGAACGTACACGCCTGCAGCTGCATGACCTTAGATGATCCAGAGTCCGACATCAAAGGTTAATGCGAGGCAGTTAACACCTTGTTGGCGCTGTGGAGGTGATCATCGAGCCCATCAATGCCGCTTCAAACATTATGTGTGCAAAGACTGTGGAGCAATGGGACACCTCCAGCGAATATGCAGACGAGCTGCAAACCCTGCAAACCACCATGTTGCAGAGGAGGATCGATCCATGGCGGATCAGGTTGAACTAGAGACTCGAACCGAGGAGACAGAAGTGTACGGAGTGCACAACTTCACCACGAAACGTCCACCGATCATGCTAAAAGTCGAACTGGACGGAATTCCAGTATCCATGGAACTGGACACGGGTGCAAATCAGTCTATCATGAGCAGAAAGGCCTTTGACAGGCTGTGGTGCAACAAGGCACACAGGCCCAAGCTTAGCCCCATTCATATCAAGCTAAGAACTTATACTAAAGAGCTGATCCCTGTTATTGGCAGCGCAGCAGTAAAAGTCTCCTTTGCAGGAGCAGTGCATGAATTTCCACTATGGATTGTACCAGAAGATGGCCCTACACTGTTCGGCAGAAGCTGGCTGGGAAAAATCTGCTGGAACTGGGACGACATCCGAGCACTTTCGTCCGTCGACTTTGCCTCATGTGCACAGGTTCTGAGCAAGCTCCCGTTGTTGTTTGAGCCAGGCATCGGAAGTTTCTCGGGGGTGAAAGTGCAGATCCACTTGGTTCCCGGTACACGACCCATCCACCACAAGGCACGGGCGGTGCCATATATGATGCGAGAGAAAAGGGAAATTGAGCTGGACAGGCTGCAACAAGAAGGCATCATCGCGCCGGTGGAGTTCAACGAGTGGGCCAGTCCGATTGTTCCGGTTCGCAAAGGGGATGGCACGGTCAGAATTTGTGTGGACTATAAAGTAACGATTAACCTTTTTTCGCTACAGGACCAGTACCCACAACCCAAGGCAGACGACCTATTTGCGACCCTGGCTGGAGGAAAGACATTCACCAAGTTGGACCTGACCTCAGCCTGCATGACGCAGGAGTTGGCGGAATCTTCGAAAGGCCTCACCTGCATCAACACGCACAAAGGTCTGTTCATCCACAATAGATGCCCGTTTGGGATTCGATTGGCCGCGGCAATTTTCCAAAGGAACATGGAGAGCCTGCTAAAGTCGGTTCTGCACACCGTGGTTTTCCAGGACGACATATTGGTCACAGGCCGGGACACCATCGAACACTTGAAGAACCTGGAAGAGGTTCTAAGTCGGCTAGATCGCATGGGACTCAGGTTGAAATGCTTGAAGTTTGTTTTCCTGGTGCCAGAGTTCGAGTTCTTAGGGAGAAGAATCGCGGCAGACAGCATCAGACCCACCAATGCCAAGACGGAGTCCATCAAGAACGCGCCGAGACCACAGAACGTGATGGAGCTGCGGTCGTTCCTGGGACTCCTCAGCTATTTTGGTAATTTCCTACCCGGGCTAAGCACCTGACTAGAACCCTTACGCAAGGGAGATGACTGGGTATGGGGGAAATCACAAGAGGCCGCGTTTGAGAAAGCCAGAAATCTGTTATGTTCCAACAAACTGCTTGTTCTGTCTAACCCATGTAAATGTTTCGTGCTAGCTTGTGATGCATTTTCGTATGGGGTCGGGTGTGTGTAACAACAAGCAAACGAATCAGGAACATTGCAACCGGTTGCCTATGCGTCCAGGAGTTTGTCCAAGGCCAAAAGGGCCGAAAGCATGATTCAAAAATAAGATCTGGCATGCGTTTATGGGGTGAAAAAAATGCACCAGTATCTGTTTGGTCTCAAGTTTGAATGAGAAACTGACCATAAGCTGCTGATATCACTATTCTCAGAGAGCAAAGGGATTAATACCAATGCCTCTGCCCACATCCAAAGATGGGCACTCATGCTGTCAGCATATAACTATGGAATCCGCCACAGACCAGGCACAGAGAACTGCGCTGATGATCTCAGTCAGCTACCATTGCCCACCACTGGGGTGGAAATGGCACAGCCTACAGACTTGCTCTTGGTGATGCATGCATTTGAAAAAGAAAAGTCCCCCGTTTCGGCCAGGCAGATCAGGACCTGGACCACCAGGATCCTTTACTGTCCCTTGTAAAAAAATGTGTGCTCCATGGGAGCTGGTCCAACGTCCCAGCAGAGATGCATGAAGAGATCAAGCCATTCCAGCGGCGCAGAGACAAAATGTCCATAAAAGTGGACTGTCTTTTGTGGGGCAATCGTGTGGTTTTGCCTAAGAAAGGCAGGGAAACGTTCATACGCGACCTACACTGTATCCACCCAGGCATTGTAATGATGAAAGCTATAGACAGATCCCATATGTGGTGGCCTGGCATCGACTCAGATTTGGAGTCATGCGTGCGCCAATGCAACACTTGCTCTTAACTGAGCAATGACCCCAAAGAGGCACTGCAAAGTTTGTGGTCATGGCCCACCAAACAGTGGTCTCGGATCCACGTTGACTTTGCGGGCCTGTCTCTTGGCAAAATGTTTTTGGTTGTTGTGGATGCTTATTCAAAATGGATTGAGTGTGTAATAATGTCTGTAAGCACGTCCACTGCCACCATCGAATGCCTACGAGCTATATTCAGCACGCACGGCCTGCCTGATGTCCTTGTCAGCGACAATGGGCCGTGCTTCACCAGCGCTGAATTCAAGGAATTCATGACCCGCAATGGGATCAAGCACGTCACATCTGCCCCGTTCAAGCCCGCGTCCAATGGCCAGGCAGAACGGGCAGTCCAAACCATCAAGCAAAGCTTGAAACGTGTGTCGGAAGGCTCCCTGCAGACCCGTCTGTCCCGAGTCCTGCTCAGCTACCGCACCAGATCCCACTCGCTCACCGGAGTTCTCCCAGCCAAGCTGCTCATGAAAGGGGCACTCAAAACAAGGCTCTCTCTTGTCCACCCTGATCTCCATGATCACGTCGAGGGCAGGCGGCATCAACAAAGCATGTACCATGATCATGCAAACTTGTCACGCGATATTGAAGTCAATGACCCTGTATTTGTACTCAACTATGGACATGGTCCCAAATGGCTTGCTGGCATTGTCATAGCCAAAGAAGGGAGTAGGGTATTTCAGGTCAAACTGGGAGCACTGTAAATAAGCCGGCCTCCCATGCTGTACCAACAATCTGGAGTTTGAATAAAGGAGCTAAAGTGACACTCATGTCTACAGTACTCAGTTACATTGCTTTATTATGAGATTAACAGTACCTAAGTCCGATGGTAAGGTAAGATTATGTGGTGATTATAAAATAACTGTAAACCAGGTTCTAGAGGGTAATGTCCCAAATACATTGCCAAATGTAGAAGATTTGTTCACAACACTGACAGATGGTCAGGTCTTCTCAAAGTTGGATCTTACGAATGCCTATTTACAGCTTGAATTAGATGAGGAGTCCAAGTCATGCTTGACTATAAATATTCATCTAGGCCTATATCAATTTAATAGGCTGCCATTTGGAGTGTCTTCCGCCCCTGCCATATTCCAAGGGCTGATGAACCAGATTTTACAAGGTATTGAAGGAGTAGTATGTTATTTAGATGACATACTAATTTCAGCACCAAATAGGCAAATTCATAATAACATATTGAATGAAGTCCTCAAATGGCTAGAGAAGCACAGAATACGAGTGTCTGCTCGCAAGTGTGAGTTACTTCAAAACTCAGTGGAGTACTTAGGGTACAGAGTGGACAAAGATGGTTTACATCCAACCAAGGGAAAGCTGGATGCAATCAGAAATGTAACCACTCCCAAGAATGCCACTGAACTTCAATCATTTTTGCGTCTTTTGAACTATTATGGGAAGTTCCTACCAAATTTGGTTACAGTATTACATCCACTGAATGAACTATTGAAAAAACAGGTCCAGTGGAAGTGGTCAGAAGAATGCGATACAGCATTCAAGGAGAGCAAAAGCAAATTGGTAGAGAGCACAATGTTAGTTCACCATGACATATCCAAGGAGATCAAGCTAGCATGTGATGCCTCTCCATACGGAGTTGGGGCAGTGATCTCCCATGCATCACATAGTAGGGAGGAGAGACCAATTGCTTTTGCTTCACACACTCTCAGTGCTAGTGAGTGTAATTATGCGCAAATCGAAAAGGAAGCTTTGGCATTAATTTTTGAGGTCAAGAAGTTCCACAAATACTTGTATGGTCGTAAGTTTAGCATCGCTGTGGACCATAAGCACCGAACAGCAATCCTCCATCCAAAGTCCCCAGTTCCAACATTAGCTGCAGCCCGAGTGCAGAGATGGGCTTTGATTTTGTCAGCATAAACATATGATATTGAATACAGATAATCAGCTGATCACAGTAATGCTGATGCTATGTCTACATTGCCTTTCCCATCACAAGTTACAACCAATAGGGAAGAAACATTCTATTTTTCATACATTGATGAACTGCCAATCACAGCTGAAGAGATTGGTAGAGCAACCAAACGTGACCCAGTTATGTCAAAGGTGTATGATTATATTGCAAATGGCTGGCCAAACCAGGTAACAGACAAAGATATTCATCCATTATTCATTCATAGGAATGAATTATCAGTCAATAAAGATTGTATCATGTGGGATGCAAGAGTGGTTATACCAAATAAATTCAGGTCCAAATTATTAGAAGACCTCCATGACCAGCACCTGGGAATGTGCTTGACCAAGAGTTTTACACGCAGTTACTTATGGTGGCCATGTCTTTATAAAGATATAGAGTACATCGTCAGTTAGTGTGCGGCATGTCAATCGGTAAGCAAGGAACCACCATCAGTACCATTACAGCCATGGAAATGGCCTTCCAGGGTGTGGCAAAGGCTTCATATAGATTTTGCTGAGCTAGAAGGGCAACAATTGTTCATTGTGTTTGATAGCCATTCGAAGTGGGTCGAGGTGTTTCCAATGTGGAAAATAACACCAAGTAAAACATTAGACATTTTCCAAAGATTATTTCTTCATTTGGCCTCCCAGAAGAAATTGTTTCTGATAATGGACCACAATTTTGTTCAGAAGAATTTGCACAGTTCACGAGCAAAAATGATGTGACACATACCATGGTTCCACCATACCTCCCTGCTTCGAATGGTGCAGCAGAGCGTACTGTACAAATTGTAAAATGTGCCCTCATCAAACAGATGTTGGATCCAAATTCAAAGAAACAACAGTTGTCATTGGACCATAAATTGGCTAATTTTCTAATTACGTATCGTAATATGCTTCACACAACTACTGGTAGAACACCAGCAGAGTTGTTTCTCAAATGACAGCCACGAACCAGATTCTCGTTGTTAAAACCAAACTTGGCACAGTCAGTAGAAGCGACACAATTAAGGCAGAAAAAGAATCATGTTAGAGGTAGAGTAAAAGAGAGAAGTGTGAAATTAAATCAGAAGGTGACAGTGAAGAACCATCACCATAAATGGTTAAAGTGGTTACAAGGAAGAGTGATAAAGATATGCGGTCCTCGTACATATTTGGTCAAGATGTTTGAACATGGGCAGGTTAGGTTTGTTCACATTGATCATATTCCTGGAGTGCATAAGGGATGGTTTTCTAGACCAATATGTCGAGGAACCAACTAGGAGGGAGGCCATCTTGGACTGGGTGTTGTGTAATGAGAGAGGATTAATTAGCAATCTCGTTGTGCGAGGCCCCTTATGGAAGAGTGACCATAATATGATGGAATTCTGCATTAGGATGGAGAATGAAACAGTTAATTCAGAGACCATGGTCCAGAACTTAAAGAAGGGTAACTTTGAAGGTATGAGGCGTGAATTGGCTAGGATAGATTGGCGAATGATACTTAAGGGGTTGACTGTGGATGGGCAATGGCAGACATTTAGAGACCGCATGGATGAACTACAACAATTGTACATTCCTGTCTGGCGTAAAAATAAAAAAGGGAAGGTGGCTCAACCGTGGCTATCAAGGGAAATCAGGGATAGTATTAAAGCCAAGGAAGTGGCATACAAATTGGCCAGAAATAGCAGCGAACCCGGGGACTGGGAGAAATTTAGAACTCAGCAGAGGAGGACAAAGGGTTTGATTAGGGCAGGAAAAATGGAGTACGAGAAGAAGCTTGCAGGGAACATTAAGACGGATTGCAAAAGTTTCTATAGATATGTAAAGAGAAAAAAGTTAGTAAAGACAAACGTAGGTCCCCTGCAGTCAGAATCAGGGGAAGTCATAACGGGGAACAAAGAAATGGCAGACCAATTGAACAAGTACTTTGGTTCGGTATTCACTAAGGAGGACATAAACAACCTTCCGGATATAAAAGGGGTCAGAGGGTCTAGTAAGGAGGAGAAACTGAGGGAAATCTTATTAGTCGGGAAATTGTGTTGGGGAAATTGATGGGATTGAAGGCCGATAAATCCCCAGGGCCTGATGGACTGCATCCCAGAGTACTTAAGGAGGTGGCCTTGGAAATAGCGGATGCATTGACAGTCATTTTCCAACATTCCATTGATTCTGGATCAGTTCCTATCAAGTGGAGGATAGCCAATGTAACCCCACTTTTTAAAAAAGGAGCGAGAGAGAAAACAGGGAATTATAGACCGGTCAGCCTGACCTCAGTAGTGGGTAAAATGATGGAATCAATTATTAAGGATGTCATAGCAGCGCATTTGGAAAGAGGTGACATGATAGGTCCAAGTCAGCATGGATTGGTGAAAGGGAAATCATGCTTGACAAATCTTCTGGAATTTTTTGAGGATGTTTCCAGTAAAGTGGACAAGGGAGAACCAGTTGATGTGGTATATTTGGACTTTCAGAAGGCTTTCGACAAGGTCCCACAAAAGAGATTAATGTGCAAAGTTAAAGCACATGGGATCGGGGGTAGTGTGCTGACATGGATTGAGAACTGGTTGTCAGACAGGAAGCAAAGAGTAGGAGTAAATGGGTACTTTTCAGAATGGCAGGCAGTGACTAGTAGGGTACCGCAAGGTTCTGTGTTGGGGTCCCAGCTGTTTACACTGTACATTAATGATTTAGACGAGGGGATTAAATGTAGTATCTCCAAATTTGCGGATGACACTAAGTTGGGTGGCAGTGTGAGCTGCGAGGAGGATGCTATGAGGCTGCAGAGTGACTTGGATAGGGTAGGTGAGTGGGCAAATGCATGGCAGATGAAGTATAATGTGGATAAATGTGAGGTTATCCACTTTGGTGGTAAAAACAGAGAGACAGACTATTATCTGAATGGTGACAGATTAGGAAAAGGGGAGGTGCAACGAGACCTGGGTGTCATGGTACATCAGTCATTGAAGGTTGGCATGCAGGTACATCAGGCGGTTAAGAAAGCAAATGGCATGTTGGCCTTCATAGCGAGGGGATTTGAGTACAGAGGCAGGGAGGTGTTGCTACAGTTGTACAGAGCCTTGGTGAGGCCACACCTGGAGTATTGTGTACAGTTTTGGTCTCCTAACTTGAGGAAGGACATTCTTGCTATTGAGGGAGTGCAGCGAAGGTGTACCAGACTGATTCCCGGGATGGCGGGACTGACCTATCAAGAAAGACTGGATCAACTGGGCTTGAATTCACTGGAGTTCAGAAGAATGAGAGGGGACCTCATAGAAATGTTTAAAATTCTGATGGGTTCAGACAGGTTAGATGCAGGAAGAATGTTCCCAATGTTGAGGAAGTCCAGAACCAGGGGTCACAGTCTAAGGATAAGGGGTAAGCCATTTAGGACCGAGATGAGGAGAAACTTCTTCACCCAGAGAGTGGTGAACCTGTGGAATTCTCTACCACAGAAAATTGTTGAGGCCAATTCACTAAATATATTCAAAAAGGAGTTAGATGAAGTCCTTACTACTATGGGGATCAAGGGGTATGGCGAGAAAGCAGGAATGGGGTACTGAAGTTGCATGTTCAGCCATGAACTCATTGAATGGTGGTGCAGGCTAGAAGGGCCGAATGGCCTACTCCTGCACCTATTTTCTATGTTTCTATGTTTCTATGTTTACCTATAGACAGGGAAGTTGTTGTAGGTGGGAATGATTCAATTATTTCTGACTCATCAGATAGTTTTGATACAGCAGTTGTATAGCCTATATCCAATGTACTGGAAACAAATCCAAGAGAAAGTCAGAATTTGAGTCTGAGTCCGAATCAGGCAGACAAACAATCTGAAGTTAGAAAGAGTTCAAATGGAAATCAAGAGCATCCCTTGGAGGAAAACTTTTCTCAGGATCAGCCTCGAATGAGTTTAAATTCGACACCATGTTTGCAAGATTCCGTTCGAGAGTGAAAGTATCCTCTTCGAAATAGAAAACAAGCGGTGAAGCTTGATTTGTAAATATGGCAAAATAAGTCCATTACTTTTGTTATGTATAATCATGTAATTTATGTATGATGATTGTTTGTTATAATAACTTCTTCATGAAGGAGGGAGAAGTGTAATGTCTGTAGCTCCACACTGTGGACTCCTGTGCTACTGCAGCCAGTGCTTTTACTAATAAACAAACAAGGTCACCTGACAGGTGACTTCTGGATCCTTCTACCATCTTAGGCTGTGTGTGTGCTGTGTGCTCTCTGGAAATATCACAAAGTCCCTCGGAGAAGTCCAATCCCTCGGAGAAGTGAACTCCCTCAAAGAGAAGTCCATTCCCTTGGAGGGAAGTCCAGTACCTCGGAGAGAAGTGAAGTCCCTCAGAGAAGTGTAGTCCCTTGTAGAAGTCCAGTCCCTTGGAGAAGTGAAGTCCATTGGAGAGAAGTCCAGTCCCTCGGAGAGAAGTGAAGTCCCTTGGAGAAGTCCAGTTTCTCACAGAAGTCCAGTCCCTCGGAGAGAAGTCCAGTCCCTCAGAGAGAAGTCCAGTCCCTCAGAGAGAAGTCCAGTGTCTCAGAGGTAATCCAGTCCCTCGGAGAGAAGTCCAGTCCCTCGGAGAGAGGTCCAGTCCCTCGGGGGGCCGAGTTAGGAAGGTAGGACTTAAGTTTAATTTTTATTTATTATTGATAATTTTTATGCTTCTTGAATGTTGTTGTGAAGGTGTTGGTGCATTGCAAGGACCTCTCCGCTTCCCTTGACCCCCCCACATCTCTGGCTACCTGCGCTGATTTCCTAACTCTCACAAGGGTTTTCTGTGCAACCACAAGTGACCATCTCCGATGGCCTAAGTTAGTTTGGAGCAACTATTAGCTGTCCAAACTGGCTTAAATGGCCAAAATGGCTGGTAACGTCCCCTTTTGAAAAAAAAACTAAAAAAAATCCTAACTCATTTACACTGGTGCAAATTAAATGTGCAGAATGGGAATTTTTAAGATACTCCAGAAAAATCAAGTTGCTCCAAAACAAACGGAGCAACTCTTGGACAAATTTGGGCCCACAATGAGCAGGTTAAACTGTTGCATGCAGCTAACTCAGAAAACAAATCACTGACTGATTAAATCCAAATTACTGTTCTTAAGAGACTTCATATTTAATAGCTTGTTGTCAAAGCGGTGAAAGAGCTTAGCGTTAATGTGCACATGACTCTGTAAAAACAGCAAAATATCCTATCACCCCTGTCAGTTACTCAGTCTTGAGCATTGTACAAGGCATGGCATATTCATGAGCACTCTGCATACATAAAGGTCACAGGAAACAATAAAAAGTAATAGGTGATGAAAGATCAGTTAATTGAGTTCCAGAGCACAAAGGGGGACAAAAAGGAAACAGTTTGTCTTACACTTGGGCTTGGTTTTACACAGCACAATTTGTGACAACGTTTACAAGTGATTTTTATCATCCGTGGCAGTGGCTGGAGGATGTGAATCAATATTAATTGAGAAAGTGCACAGTAATTAGCGTAGGTCTTTCATTGTCCCGGAGGACACCTCACCATAGAAACCACCTTTACAGAATGGTAGCTGAATCTCACTGATGGGAAAGCATGCATTTAGACAAATAAATGAGGCTATTTTTCACAGAATGTATGCTTTTTACCTCTGTGAACTTTCAAACGATGTACAAAGACATAAATCTCAAATGTGTGACTTGTATTGAGTTTGAAGCAGGAGTTGGCTGAGATCCCTGAAGTGCAGTACAATGGTGTCATGGTTGACAGGCGAGAGTGTGAATAGCGCAGGAATGAAAAGCATTTACTTTGAATAAATTCAGCACAGTTTCCATGATGACAGACCAAAAATGAAATTAATTTAAAATTTGATTTTTTTCATGTTTTGCAGTAGCTACCCATTTGAGCATGAACTATTGATTTCAACAAAGTAACTAAATTAGAATTGGCTTTGTTCTTGCAGTTTAAACTTTCAGTTTATCAACATTGTACTTTCCCGTGTTAGATCTATTTTTGCTCTTTGAACGCACAACTTTTATTTTCTCTTGCAGTTCCTCCCTTCCCCTCTGAAGGCATTAATTTTTGCTGGCTTTGGGTGCCGGGAGCCCTTCGCCTACCTCGTCCAAGTAGTCGTTCTTTTACTGTGAGCCGAGACAGTGAGTGCTACATCCTCAGCAGGGCAGGCAAAGTAACACATTGGGCATCGCTGGCTTTTCCATGCTCATCCTGGGCACAAGCACACTCTTCACCCTCTTAAAGCAACACTTGCACAACAAACTCCTCATAATGCTCCCTTTTTAAGAGGAGTTAAATTCTAACTCAGCATATTGTACTATGGCTGCCCAGATCCCGTCACAGCAATTAGTTCCATGCATAACCTTAAAACCCTTTCCTCCATTTTAACTGCGTCATACCCTCATTTACCTTACTTTGCTCTCCTATGCAATTTGGCACACACTCCTCAACTGCTAACTTTATCCTCATTCATTCCATCCTTTTGCAGGACAAATTGTCATACAATGTCCATCCCCATCACAGACAGGACATTGGAGGGGGTTTTTCCAACCATAAATACCTCATCCCCTTTGAAAGGAAGCCGATGAAGCTTGTGGGAAGCTTCATTCCTATCGTTCCAGCCGTAACCATAGACATACCTGCAATGTCTTCTCTTTCTGTGAATCCATGGCTACCTCCTGTTTATTATCTACATACTACCCCTCGGTGACATCATCTGGCAACACAACATAGGTTTTCACATGTACCCTGATGATACCTAGCTCTACCTCTCCTCCAGCTCTCTCGAACCCTCCATCGTCTCCATACTATCAGACTGCTTGTCCGACATCCAGCATTGGATGAGGAGAAATTTCCTCGAATTAAATACCGGGAAGATCGAAGCCATTGTCTTCAATACACGCCACAAACTCCATTTCCTTTCCACCGATTTGGTCTCTCTCCCCGGCAACTGTCTACAGCTGACCAAGTCTGTTCGCAACCTTAGTGTCAGATTTGATCACGAGTTAAGCTTCCTACCTCATATCCATTCTATCACTTAGCTTGCTATTTTCACCTTTGTAATATCGCCCGTCTCTGCCATTACCTCAACTTATCTGCTGCTGAACCCCTCCTCATGCCTTTATCACCTCTAGACTTGACTATTCCAATGTACTCCTAGCCGGCCTCCCGAGTGTCAGCCTCCATAAACATGAGGTCATCCAAAACTCTGCGGCCCATGTGCTAATTTGCACCAAGTCCCGTTCACTCATCTCCCCTTGTACTTGCTCCCAGTTAAGCAACGCCTCGATATTACATTACTCGTCCTTGTTTTCAAATCCCTCCATGGCCTGGCCCCTCCTTATCTCTGCAATCTCCTCAAGCCCTATAAGCCCCCAGACCTCTGTGCTCCATCTATTCTGGCCTTTTGAACAGCCCCGATTTTAAATGCTCCACCATTGGCAATCATGCCTTCAGCTGCATGGGTCCTAAGCTCTGGAATTCCCTCCCTAAATCTCTCCACCTACCCACTTCTCTTTCCTCCTTTAAGACACTCCTTAAAACCTAACTCTTCGACCAAGCTTTTGATCATCTGCCCTAACATCTCCTTATATGGCTCGTTATCAACATTTTTTTTGATAGCACTCCTGTGAAGTACCTTGGAATGTTTTAATTATATTAAAGGCGCTATATAAATATAAGTTGTTGTTGTTGTTGAAGGCACCCAGCTCTTGCCATGAGAGATGGTGAGGTTAATGGCATATTGACAGCCTCATATCACAGCAGCAGTCATGAATTAGATGGTGATGGCAGAGAGGTAAAGCTGGACATCATCTGGATGCTTATGAAAGCTCATCCCATATTCACTGATAATGCTGCTAAGGAGTAGCAGGTATGTACGGATTAAGTAGTGGCCAGGAAAGGTACCTTCATGTGGATGTAACCATGAGTGTAGTGTGTGATGGATGGGCAGAAAACTGTTGTATGAAGTGCTTTGGCTATATTAGAACAGGTAGAATGGAATCATAAAAGGGGGAAACTGCTGAGTTGGACTAGAAAGGAAACGCAATGGAAGAAAATGAAGTAGTATCAACTGTATGGAAGGTCGAGGAAAGATGGAGGAAGATGAGGAAAGCATTGTGGTCGGAATCACATGGGATATTGTTGTTGACTTTGATCAGGACAGTTTTGGTGCTGGGGGCTGAATGAAAACCAAACTAAAGGAATTTAAACATTAGATGGTGGGCTTGGGGTTAGATGATGATCATGCATTCAAAGACCTTAGAGAGCAAGGGGAAGTTAGACATGATATGACAATAAACAGGATACAAGGGGGGAGTAAACACTTTTGAAGGAAGGATAATGAATGCTGTTTTAAACGAGGGGGAATAGTGTTTGAGTATAAGGAACAGTTAAGTGCGTGAGCATTGAACCAAAGAGATATAGCTCAGTGGCAAGAAACTGGGTCAGGAACGAATTGAGAGAACATATAGTGGTTTTCATGGGGGAGCTACGCCTTATGATTGCTCAAGGATAGATAGTGGAAACCGTACACAGTACTCTAAAGTTGGACCTTGATATGGAGACAGCTCGGTAGCTGGGGATGCAGTACAGCACAAGGAGACAAAGCCAAATGAATGGTCTCCATTTTGCAAAGTACTTTAAAATGTAGTCAACATCATAGAGAAATTCAGCAGGCATATTGTGCACAGCAAGATCCCACAATTGGCAATGAGATAAACGATTATTTCAGTGCAGTGGTTATCATCCTCAATTTCTGCCATATCTTTTTCTACTTTTCTAGGGATGTGGGTGACACTGCAAGGCCAGTTTTATTGTCCATCCTTAGTTGCTCTGAGAAGGCAGTGGTGGGCTTCCTCTGTAAACTGCTGCAGACCGAGTAGAGATGGTTCTCGTACGGAGTTAGGTGAGGAGTATTTTAATATTAAAATAAATCGGTCAACAACTGTATTAAGATAGCATCGGCAGAAGCAGTCCAGTAAAGATAGCTTGCAGAGGAAAGTAAATCCCTGTGTAATGTGCAATTTTAGAACAATTGCTTAATAATATCTGTCTTCCATGGATCCTTGTTTCCTCACCTACTGTTCAAAATGCGACATTCAGTATAATAAAATGAATATGGTAATCTTGGTCTTGTGACTGAGGCTTCACCTGCCTAATTTCAAGCAAGCTGATCTAATGCATCATGGCATCTGAGAGAAATGATAGATGGCTGGCATGGATTAAGCTGGGGCTGTGGAATGGTGGTTAAAGATTGAACCTTTTTTGGTTTGTCATATGTTGAGGTATCAGTGCTCCCAGCTATAGCTAATTATGACAAAGGTGATGAATTTGTTGCAAGTCTCCATTAATATCTACTTTGTATTATGCAGGAATGCAAGTATTAGTCAGAAAATACATCCTGATGTGTTTGTTTGATCTGAGAAAAATATAATGGCCTCATTTTAACCCGACCGATCCAGTGGGAACATGATGGCTGAGAGGTTCAAATCAGAGAATCCATTTCCATCATGAATTGGCCAATTATTATTTTTAAGGAGCAACTGACCATGTTTGCAAATGCACCTGCTCGAAACCAGTGGGTGCCTTATGAATATATTTAAATCTGAGTCCCATGATGTAATTGGGACCCTGCTACTATTTTAACAGCAGCCAACCCACTCAATTGGCTCAATTTTCCCCAGTTTTTGCGCCGTTTTTTTTTTGGAGCAGGCTGCTTTTTCTGGCCCAACTTAAAAATCCCCAGTTTTCCCAATCAATTTGCACCAGCGTAACCCAGTGAATTATGAATTTTTTAAGTCAGTTTTTTTTTCAGCCAAAGGGGGCATAACCAGCCACCTGCACCACTTCTGGCCATTTAGCGAAGTTTGGCCAACTGAGAGTTACTCCAGTTCTGATTAGGCCAGCGCATGTGGCCTGTCCTGAACAACCTTCCCTAGAGTTAAGGAAATCGGCGCAGGCAAGGGAAGCGGCACAGCAGATTTTCCGTCCCCACACACAGGAAGGCTATCCGGTTCCATTCTGAGGTCCCCGGTTCACACACAGTCCGGTTCCATTCTGAGGTCCCCGGTTCACACACAGTCCGGTCCCATTCTGAGGTCCCCGGTTCACAGAGAGAGAGAGTGAGAGAGCGAGAGACCCGAACTGGCAACCAAGAATGCGACCGGACTGGACAGCCTTCGGGCGGGGTTGGAGGTAAGGTGGTGCTATGTGTTTTTCAATTCTTTTAATGTGTTGGGAGGTGGCTGTATGCTTCACTTTGCAGCCTCAGCTCGCATTGTGTCCCTGGTTACCATGGCAGCCCGATCCTTTTGGCGTCGATCAAGGCTCCACCCCCCTTGGTTTAGGCCACGCCAAAATGAAGAGATCCAACAAGGAAACTTACAGCACTTTTTTTGGCGTACTTGGCCTACAAAAAATTGGGCGTAACTCTTCAAGTACGCCAAAAAATGCTTTGAGGAAAATTGAGCACAATAATACTAGTGGAATCGACTTCAGAAATTGACTGACATGACTGGAGCAAAATTTCATGGTACACTCACCTCCATTCTTTTGGATTAATATAATTGATGTGCTTTTCTGATTACAGCATTTCCAAAGCAACTCAGAACTTGAACATTGCTTCTTTTTGACCTGTCTACTTCCACCTCCGTAACATCTTCCATCTCCGCCCCTGCCTCAGCTCATCCGCTGCTGAAGTCTTCATCATTGCCATTGTTACCTCTTGACTCAACTATTTCAATGCCCTCCTGGCAAGCCTCCCACCTTGCACCCTCCGTAAACTTGAGGTTATCCAAAACTCTGCTGCCGCATCCTAACTAAGTCCCGTTCATCCATCATCCTTCTGCTCACTGACCTACATTGGATCCCGGTCTGGCAACGCCTCGATTTAAAAATGATCATCCTTGTTTTCAAATCCCTCCATGGCCTCACCTCTCCCGATCTATGTAACCTCCTCCAGCCCTACAACCCTCCGAGATCTCGGCACTCCTCCAATTCTGGCCTCTTCCGTATCTCGATTTTCATCGCTCTACCATTGATGGATGTGCCTTCTGCTGCCAAGGACCTAAGCTCTAGAATTCCCTCCCTAAACCTCTCAATCTCTCTTTCCTCTTTCAAGAGGTTCCTTAAAACCTACCTCTGTGATCTCACCTGTCCTAATATTTTCTTATGTGGCCCAGGGTCAAATTTTGTTTGATAACACTTCTATGAAGCACCTTGGAATTTTTTTCCTATGTTAAAGGTGCTGTATAAATGTACGTTGCTGAGTTATTTGCCTTACTCATCCTGACTAAGCATTTTCAGCCGACTTTGGGTGCCATTTTTGCTTCTTTATTCTGATGGCTGAATAGTAAATTAAATGCATGTCGCTCTTCAAAAAAAACATATTTTAAACCACAGCTAACAATTAATTTGAAAAATGAAAGATTTAGAGTTTATTCAAATAAACCAATATTATTTGATCTGCTAGTTAAAATGGTATGAATATTCATAATATTTGCTCATCATATTTCTTGTATAATTATAAAAGGAAACACATTATTATGCATATTTGCAAGCATGGTTCTGCCTGGCAACTTTCCAGTGTATCGGTTCTTGAAAAGAAATGCACATTTGAGTTCATAACTGTATAATTTCAAAGCAAAACAAAGGTAGTCATTGTATAATTCAAATTCAGTGTTTAGCAAAAATGATCTTCTCCATTTATCATGCCAGACTTTTAATACTAGAGGCACGTGGGTCAAAATTGCTCTAGGCCTCTGCATGCCAGTTTGTCACTTGCCCAGTACCCGCCTCTCCCCACCCCCCTGCCACACACCAATCCCAAAAGACCTATCTTTTATTCTCCCCCTCTGATTCAATCACATTTCTTAGCCTTAGTGGTGAGTACCTGCAGGAACGGTTGCCAGCAGCAATGGTGACTGGGGATGTGGGGTGGGTAAGTCCACTGGTGCTTGCGATCGGTTGTGGGAGGGGTGCCTGAGGCAAAGGAGGCCCAAGGTTTCCTTGTAGGACCCATAGAAGCATGCCTGCTCCTCCTGGACCACAAGGAAACTTTAACTAAAAGATAAACTTACCTTACTGGGCATCCTTTGGCCCTCGATCCAGCAGTTTTGACCTGATGGGGAAACCACCACTGCTCCCCTGCTCAGGCCTCATGTTGAAATCACAGATCAGGCCCTGATGACAAAATCAGAGCCCAACCTGCATATTTAAAGAGGACCTTGCCGCCTTGGGATGCGTGTCAATGGTGCCTGCAATTCAAAATTGCACACAATCAGATTGGGGCGGGAAAGTAGTAGGTAAGTCACCTGCTCCATTTGAATTACCTCCAGGGGGAGTTAAAAACACAGCCATAGTTCTAAAGGAGCAGCCTACCAACCACCCCTGGACACGAGCATGTCCTGGTGGGACTTAGTAGTGTACATGACAGATTCTAGTGCTACCATTTAGATTGATTTTAACTTTTTAATTCAATGATTTGACTAAAAAGAAATAAAATACATTTAATTAGGGTTTAATTAGGAGGGGGAAATAGAGTATGAGAGTAAGCTTGTAGGGAACATAAAAACTGACTGCAAAAGCTTCTGTAGATATGTGAAGAGAAAAAGATTAGTGAAGACAAATGTAGGTCCCTTGCAGTCAGAATCAGGTGAATTTATAATGGGGAACAAAGAAATGGCAGACCAGTTGAACAAATCTCTGGTTCTGTCTTCACTATGGAAGACACAAATAACCTTCCGGAAATACTAGGGGACCAAGGGTCTAGCGAGAAGGAGGAACTGACGGAAATCCTTAAGGGAAATTGATGGGATTGAAGGCCGATAAATCCCCAGGGCCTGATAGTCTGCATCCCAGAGTACTTAAGGAAGTGGCCCTAGAAATAGTGGATGCATTTGGTGGTCATTTTCCAACATTCTGTAGACTCTGGATCAGCTCCTAAGGATTGGAGGGTAGCAAATGTAACCCCACTTTTAAAAAAGGAGGGAGAGAGAAAACAGGGAATTATAGACCGGTTAGTCTGTCATTGGTAGTGGGGAAAATGTTGGAATCAATTATTAAGGGTGTAATAGCAGCGCATTTGGAAAGCAATGACAGGATCGGTCCAAGTCAGCATGGATTTATGAAAGGTAAATCATGCTTGACAAATCTTCTAGAATTTTTTGAAGATGTAACCAGTAGAGTCGACAAGGGAGAACCAGTGGATATGGTGCATTTGGACTTTCAAAAGGCTTTTGACTAGGTCCCACACAAGAGATTAGTGTGCAAAATTAAAGCACATGGTATTGGGAGTAATGTATTGACATGGATAGAGAACTGGTTGGCAGACAGGAAGCAAAGAGTAAGAATAAACGGGTCCTTTTCAGAATGGCAGGCAGTGACTAGTGGGGTACCGCAGGGTTCAGTGCTGGGACCCCAGCTATTTACAATATACATCAATGGTTTAGACAAAGGAATTGAGTGTAATATCTCCAAGTTTGCAGCTGACACTAAGCTGGATGGCAGTGTGAGCTGTGAGGAGGATGCTAAGAGGCTGCAGGCTGACTTGGATAGTTAGGTGAGTGGGCAAATGCATGGCAGATGCAGTATAATGTAGATAAATGTGAGGTTATCCACTTTGGTGGCAAAACCAAGAAGGCAGAATATTATCTGAATGGTGACAGATTAGGAAAAGGGGAAGTGCAACGAGACCTGGGTGTCATGGTACATCAGTCATTGAAAGTGGGCATGCAGGTACAGCAGGCAGTGAAGAAGGCAAATGGCATGTTGGCATTCATAGCAAGAGGATTTGAGTATCGGAGCAGGGAGGTATTACTGCAGTTGTACAGGGCCTTGGTGAGGCCACACCTGGAATATTGTGTACAGTTTTGGTCTCCTAATCTGAGGAAGGACATACTTGCTATTGAGGGAGTGCAGCGAAGGTTCACCAGACTGATTCCCGGGATGGCAGGACTGACATATGAAGAAAGACTGGATCGACTAGGCTTATATTCACTGGAATTTAGAAGAATGAGAGGGGATCTCATAGAAACATATAACATTCTGACGGGATTGGACATGTAAGATGCAGGAAGAATGTTCTCGATGTTGGGGAAGTCCAGAACCAGGGGTCACAGTCTAAGGATAAGGGGTAAGCCATTTAGAACTGAGATGAGGAGAAACTTCTTCACTTCGAGAATTGAACCTGTGGAATTCTCTACCACAGAAAGTTGTTGATGCCAGTTCATTAGATATATTCAAAAGGGAGTTAGATGTGGCCCTTATGGCTAAAGGGATCAAGGGGTATGGAGAGAAAGCAGGAATGGGGTACTGAAGTTGCATGATCAGCCATGATCATATTGAATGGTGATGCAGGATTGAAGGGCTGAATGGCCTATTCCTGCACCTATTTTCTATGTTTCTATGTTTCTCTCATTGATGAAGCTGCTAAAACAGTGCAGAATTTTTCATTTTATCTCTGTCCTCTTGATAATGTTGCCTAAAACAACTGAGGGGAGGGAGACATTCCTTTCCCTTGGGTTCTTCAAATACAGGAAATGATCTGAGGCACCCCCTTCCATTTGTTGCAATTTATTGTCATTTTTGCATTAATGCATCAATGGGAAAGTGAAGCATAACTCAAGTTATGGTGAGGTCTCAATCTTACTCTGCCCCATTGGTCCATTAATATAAGCCCAATCTGACTCTTCCATGCGCTAAAGCCAAATGGCGTGAGACATCCTCACACCATTTGAGTTTGGGAAGTGCAACTCCAGTGCGGTATATAGTGGGGTTTAAAATGCACCCACATGGCCCAGAGGATCTCCTGGGCATTTTGCATGCCTACTGCAAGGTCTTTTAATACCACGAGAAAATAGACACTTCCACCCAAATTAAGTAGAGTTTTGTATTTGCATGTAAGCATATGTGACCTCTCCTGATGGGCAGTAAGTTGCAGCCAATAATGCATCGTGTGTGTGTTATTGCCTGTGCTTTTATGCTCTACAGTTACCTGCCTCTGATTGGCAATGCAGTGCAGTATAATTGAGGCCTATGATTAAAGATTCAATCACAGAATCACACCACAAGGTGTTCCACTATCCAACTGCTCACTTATGTTAAGTTTTGTCGCATGCATGGTTAAGTAACTTCAACCTATGTTATTACAGGTAATTTAGCTCATCAGACAAAGAATATTGAATAATTGTTCAGCATTATTCAATGAGAAAAAAACATCATTATTGCACTAATTTTACTGGTTTTCTACAAATGTGTATAATTTTAAGGTGAGTAATAATCTGGTCTAGTCCTGGCTGTGTAAGTGATGATTAATATTATTCCATGCACAGCTGCATCGTGTGCTAATTATGTGCCTGCAGAAAATGCTTTCTGTGAAGCTGTCCAAATTCGTTTGGGGCACTTTGTTGTCCTCGAACCAGTTGAAGCCTGGGAAGGAGAACTGGTGTGCTGATTTGCGGTTATAATTGAAGCAAATTGCTTGAGAGGATTCTGACAGCACAAAAAAATAGGCCAATTAGTCACCCAACCCACCAGTCTCTGTGATCGATGATTGCCATCATTTAATGTTGCTGTCAGTGCTGTAAGGAGACAAGCACATTTCAGGCATCAAAGTTGTATGCCATCTCCAAAGAGATTCTCGTACTATAGTTTCTTGTTTCTAATTGGTGGATAAAAACTCCAGTGAGGGTTCAGTGGAAAAAAAGGCAGATGTCATGCAGCTGCTTTTGGGGGAATGAGGTGAGGATATGTGCTTTGGAAAAGATAGCTGATGTTTAAAACAGATTGTTATGCACTTTAGAGACAACTATCTATGAGAATCAAGGGACATCACAGTCATTCTGTCACTTTTTCCCTGTAATCACTCCACATTGCTCATTCTAATATCTAGCTCCTTTATAACCTTCTATGCAATGCTGCACCATTATTTGACTCGAAAGCATCATTTTGGTTTCTTTTATATTGCTTCGAAGGGATGATATTGAAGTAATGATGCTTTTCTATTGCCACTGTGGGTTTGATACTACAGTGTGAGTCAGAGGTACTGACTTGCGGACAGAAGCAAAATAGTGTGCCTGTGTATTTAACCACGTGCACAACATAGCTAACTGCTATCCATGCCTGTGAAACTTTGTAAAGACTGATTTTAAACCCCGCCATCCAGAGGGAACGGGGTGAGTCGGGGTTTAGATGGCATGGGGTTCATGCTGCATTCCTGTCCCACACCACTTTAAATTGCCTGAAATCAGGCATGGGATGCCCACCTGCCCTAGAGGAGCAGGGCCCTAATTTAAATAGCAAAGTCACGTCTCAATGGCATCATCAGGATGCGCATTCCATTTTAATCATGGACCCGACTAAGGTCCGGGCACTCTCCAAATCATCAGTGAAAGCTGGCGGCAGCAAGGATCCTGACCACAGGAGACCCAGGCAAGTGATTTAACTTATTTTTGTACAGGCTTCTTCTGGGTCAGGAGAAGCAAGAGTGCTCCTCCTGGCTCCACATGGGTACTTTAGGCTTCCCTTGGCCGGGGCTCCCACCCTTCACTCAAGCATGGACTTGTCGAACCCCTGCCAAACCCCCCGCCCCCCGCAAAACTTTACGTATCTTACCGGAGACTGCTTCCATGGGTACCCAGCGGCGGCCTGAAAACCCCTCCACAGATTTTGTCTCCTGCCTGGTGTTAATTATGTAATTCCCACTGGCTTCAGCCAGAAGTCAGTGTCAGGGCGTGTAAGTGAGGTCCAGCAGTTAAAATCTCCCAGATTTCATGCTCCGAGAGTCAGACAGTTGGCCAATCACTTTGGCCCCTGCCCTCACGAGTTAAAACCAAACTCTTAGAGCTGGATTTTCCAGTCCTTTGCACTCCGGGTTTTGTCCCAGAGTGGCATGAAAGGCGGCGGTGAGGTCTCCAGCGCCCCACTGCAATCCTCCGGTTGGGTTTTACGGCAGTGTGGGAAGAGCTGTGCCGGGTGTGCAACGTTCCTGGTTGCCACACCGGCGCGAGTTTGAACTCCTGCCCAACTCGTCCACCCAGAAGTGCATCCGCAATGACCACCTGGGAACTCCGAGCGGCCCAGCCATGTCGGCGTCAACGAGGAAGGTAACATACTACGTAAGTAAGTGCGAGTGTTTTTTGTTTTAATTTTTTGTGCGATTTGTATTGTGGTGGCGTGGGCAATGTTTTAGGAATGTTTTTGTGTTTTTTTTTAGATCCCCACCACTCCACCGCCCCTGGCCCCTCTCGGAGCGTTCACAGCCCGACTCTTGAGCCCAGGAGTTTCCCATCCTTGTGCCACAAGAGGTGAACAACACCTCCTTTATTGCTGCGTCCCCTGACACAGGGCCCAGATGCCCAAACTTCCTTACTAAAGCGCAAACTATTCCCAGCCGTTAATGTTCCCGCCCCACCGCCATGATCGCACCGAAAACAGAACAGCCGAAAACCCAGCTCTTAATGTTAGAACACTAGCGAGATTACCCATGGATGTCAGTCTCTAGTGCTGAACTGCATATTTGAATGTTGCATTACATCCCATCAATGTTGCAAACAGCCAATAGATACTGCAATAACATGGTGGACACTGCTCACTCTCTGCAGTTTGTTGTTTTCTCCTTGAGCTTTAATAATAACGCTCATTTTATTTATCTCAGAAGGAAGAAAGCTCGAGTCAATCTTGCTGGGACTTGAACGTAAAGCTTTCTGGTATTCCTCCAACTGAGGAATCAGATCTTGCTGCTGTCCTATTTGCTAGTTACTAACCCAGCAGATCACCTGGAATGTTTAAAGCTTTAAAATTAAAGTATGCTTCACCCTGACTGGTTGGGAGCTGATATGAAGTCAAATTATATAAGACTATCAAATGAAAATGGTCTTGCATGTGAAAGCCAAGCCTCAAGTGAGACTGGTTTGGCTTCAGTAATGCTGTATGTTTTATATTGTAGAGGGCAGGAAGTAGCTGGCCCCATATGATAATGGCTTCTGTTATATATACAGACTATAGATATACTCTCTGTGTAGTCACTATATAGTTGCATAATATGGAGACTTGTTTACCTGTTGTACTATCAATAAGGTTTACACTGTGTATATACTATGCTGGCACCACTAGAGGGTGCAACTGGTGGAGATCAGGCTTTCCTGCCCTGGTGGCAGGAGCTGTATAAAATGGTAGCCACCATGCAGCTGCCTCACCCTGGAGTTACATATAAAGGACCAAGGTCACTACAGTTTGAGTACAACACATTGCCTTGTGGAGTCATTCATAAGTACATTACAGACATAACAACTGACGACGAGAATACGGACTTTCACATGATTATGGCTACCTTTGGCACAATAAAAGACTTTGCAGAGAGTGATGATTGTGAAGCCTTCACGGAAAGGCTCAAGCTATATTTTGTGGCAAACTACCTGGCAGAAGAGATGGATGCATTGGCAGAGAAGCGCAAGGCTAAACTGCTGAACAGTTGTGGGCCCGAGGTCTACCGCCTCGTCAGGGACATGTTGACACCCACGAAGGCCAAGGATAAGATATACGATGAGCTCACTGAACTAATTCGCGACCAAATAAACCAAAAGAGAGCATCCTCACAGCCAGGCACAGATTCTACACTCACCGCAGACCTGAGGGCCAGGAGATTGCAAAATATGCTGCCGACCTCTCGAGACTTGCGGCACCATGTGTTTTTGGCATGCACCTCAACAAAGCATTGCGAGACATCTTCGTTATAGTAAATTGGCCATGAGGGCCTCCTTCACAAGCTATTATCTTCCGACACCACAGTCAACCTGCAGAAGACCATCAGCATCAGTCAGGCATTCATGACCTCAACCTGCAGCACCAAGCAAATTATTCATCCTGTAGTCTCAAATCCGGCAAGTACTGTACACAGAATGGTGCCTTTCACAGGCAAGACTGTAGAACGTGGCTTTGCCCAGGGCAGAGAGCTCAGACCTCCAGGTTCCAGAACTCAGAGTCCGTCAAGGGGTGCTAATCGAGTAGCACCATGCTGGCGTTGCAGAGGAAACCATAGGGCTCACCAATGTCAGTTTGCTGAGTATGTATGCAAATCCTGTAACACAAAGGGCCACCTCCAGCATATGTGTAAAAGAAATACGACTCACCGTCTAGCAGAGGAGTCCGTAGATGACTTTGAATCCAGCGGGGAGTATGATGATTTGGCCAGAGAGGCAGCTCAGTCCCAAGAAGAAGTGTATGGAGTGTATACCTGCACCACCGATTTTCCTCCAGTGAAGATGGAAGTTGAGATAAACAGCGTTCCAGTCTTCATGGTAGTGGACACGGGAGCGAGCCAGTCAGTGGTGAGCCAGGATGCGTTTGAGAGGCTATGGAACGAAAAACGACCCGAGCTGGTTCCAGTACAGGAAAAGTTGTGCACCTACACCAAGGGCCTGATCCCAGTGCTTGCTAGTGCGGATGTAAGTGTAATCCATAATGGCGTGGTGCACAAGTTTCCTCTATGGATTGTTGCAGGTGATGGTCCAACGCTACTCAGAAGAAAGTGGATGGAGAAGATCCAGTGAAAATGGGAAGACCTCTTCACTCCAACAATCGATGTCCCTCATGCTCAGAGGTAGAGCAAAACCTCACCTTTGCTTGGGCCAGGCACCAGAGAAGAGACCAGCACAGCACCTGAGGCACCGACCGTCCATCACGACTGCGTGGCAATGATCTACCCGGAACGACCTAAAAGTACCTTCCCGGCTCCAGTGGTAGGACTCCTGGGGAGGAAGATCGAATTCACAGTCACTCTTCCAGCTTTTGTGGCAGAATCGTGGGAGAGAAGGATCAAGGCAGTCGACCTCGAGGACAGAGGCAAGATGGCATCCCTGCTGCAGCGAGGTGCAGCGTGGCTGAAAAAAAAGATGGCCGCGGCAATACCACGAGGTGAAACGCTGAGGGACCAACACGTGGTGTCTAACAAAGGATTTGATTAGGGTAATGCTAGAAGGGTTCTCTTAAAGGAGACCTGCAACAAACTGAACTTAAAGAGACATTGTATGCATGGCAATCAATGTAACTAACCGATTAAGATTGTGAACAAAATGTTGTTGCGAGATGTTGGGAATAGAGTATCCCCAAAAGTAGCAAGCGAGCGAATTCGGGATGGTAAAGGCTCTGATCCTGATACTGTGTCCCAGGTCTATCCCACGTTGCAGGCACCCGATGGCACTATTCGCCATGGACCTAGAAATGAAAACAGCACCAATACGCACAGTCGGCCACCGTTGCCCACCACCTGGGTGGAGACGGCGCAGCTCCCAGACCCAGTCGCTATCTCGGCCATGTCCGGGAGCAAAAGGTCAGAACCAACGAGTTCCCCAAATGGGACTTGGAACAGCCAGGTTCCCAACACCGTTAGAGAGCAGGCAGAAGATTCTGCAGCCTTCAAAGAGGACAGGGAGGCCACACACATCTGTGGCTCTGCCCACCAATAGTCAATGGCAAAGGCCTTGAGTTCTGGCAAGATGAGTGAACCAAACCCACCCCACTAGCAGGGGGCACAGCGCCGCCATCAGACGCCTTGGACCCCATCTGGTTGCTCTGGAACTAGCATCCTCGAATACCTGTACTGCTACCTCAGTACTGACCATGACTGAACCATGAATGCAATCTACCCAATCCTGGTGCACGGTCATAAAACGTAACAAATGCAAGCCACTGAACCAAGGTGTCACGATACAAACTGTAAAACAAACTTTCTTTGTGCTTGCACTATGCCTGATCCTGTATGTTAATGTAATGGGCCAGCTGCATGATCTTGCTGTGTGGGGGGGAGGAATGGATGCATGTAGCCATGGACACACACATGGATCACACCCAGAACCCACTGGAACCTCCATCTCATCATCGAACCATCCAAACTGGTAACCACTACCCAACGTTGTGGCTAAAGGACTTGGGGGTTAACTGGGAGAGAGCCAAGGTGCAAGGGCTATTGGCACTTAAATCTGGGGAGAGCCAAGCCAGAGCACATTATGCAAAGGTAATTGGTACAAAGGACTTGGGGGAGAATGATGTTATATGTGCAGACTATCGATATACTCTCTGTGTAGTCACTGTATAGCTGCATAAGATGGAGACTTGTTTACCTGATGTACTTTCAATAAGGTTTACACTGTGTATATACTATGCTGGCACCACTAGAGAGTGTAACTGGTGGAGACTGGGATTTCCTGCCCTGGTGACAGGGGCTGTATAAAAGGGTAGCCACCATACGGTTGCCTCACTCTGGAGTTACGAATAAAGGACCAAGGTCATAACACACTGCCTCGTGGAGTCATTCATAAGTACATTAGATATAATCGCTTCAGGCAAGAGAGTCTGTACTTCTAAAATGTCTGGCTACTCTTGGGAAACAACAAGCTCAGTTTTCCTCAAGTTAGATTATTTATTTGAGAGATAATGGGACAGCAAGTGAGTGAGTTTATGCTGTATCTAATTGCATCTGCTCAACCAGTGGACCAAAATGCATTGTTCTCCAAGGTTGAGATGTATCCAATAAGCTGCATGGCAGTGCTGGGGATCTCACTGCAGAGTCGGCCTTCAGTGCCCTACTCAGTTACTGCTCTTGCAGTTTGTAACATATAACAATTGTTGATCTTGAAAATCAAAAGAAGAAAACAATAACAATGTTTTTTTTAATTAGAAATCAAATTCTAATTCATATTCAGCATTGTAATTTACAACTCTCCTTTGCTTGGAGCAATCATTATGGTTGCTTCAGATAAGAGGCACATGAAATGTTAACTAACAAACCCAGGGACAGGGCAGTGAAATTGGGCTTGGCCAGCAGTGCAAAACAGACAATAGTGAATCAGACAATAGTGAATCAGCATTTATATTGTGAAATGGGTTGCCAATTTGTTATATGTTTTACTTTACTGCCCCCAGAATAAGTTCACTTCCGTCCAATTTCTTTTGCTGAGTGGAAATGAATTGAACTGCCAGTAGGAGTCATCCAAATAATAAGATAGTTGTGGTAAGTTTTGTGGATGGATTTTTGGATTCTTGCATTTGTCTGGCATAAATTTTGTCTTTTGTCTTTTGTCTTGGAAAACCACCTGTATTATATGAGTGAAATTTTACATCAAGTTGTTGTGCTTAATATGGTAGAATTCTTTATTAAGCTGGAGAGTGACACAGTTAATTCGGAAACTAGGGTCCTGAACTTAAGGAAAGGTAACTTCGATGGTATGAGGCGTGGATTGGCTAGAATAGACTGGCAAATGATACTTAAAGGGTTGACGGTGGATAAGCAATGGCACAAACATTTAAATATCACATGGATGAACTTCAGCAATTGCACAACCCTGTCTGGAGTAAAAATAAAATGGGGAAGGTGGCTCAACCATGGCTAACAAGGGAAATTAAGGATAGTGTTAAAGCCAAGGAAGAGGCATATAATTTGGTGAGAAAAGGCAACAAACCTGAGGACTGGGAGAAATTTAGAATTCAACAGAGAAAGACTAAGGGTTTAATTAAGAGGGGGAAAATAGAGCACGAGAGGAAGCTTGCAGGGAACATAAAAACTGACTGCAAAAGCTTCTATAAATATATGAAGAGAAAAAGATTAGTGAAGACAAACGTAAGCCCCTTGCAGTCGGATTCAGGTGAATTTATAATGGGGAACAAAGAAATGGCAGACAAATTGAACAAATACTTCGGTTCTGTCTTCACGAAGGAAGACACAAATAACCTTCTGATTGTACTAGGGGACAGTGGTCCAGTGAAAAAGAGAAACTGAAGGATATCTTTATTAGGTGGGAAATTGTGTTAGGGAAGTTGATGGGATTGAAGGCCGATAAATCCCTGGGGCCTGATAGTCTGCATCCCAGAGTACTTAAGGAAGTGGCCCTAGAAATAGTGGATGCATTGGTGATCATTTTCCAACAGTCTGTTGACTCTGGATCAGTCCCTATGGACTGGAGGGTAGCTAATGTAACACCACTTTTTAAAAAAAGGAGGGAGAGAGAAAACAGGCAATTATAGACCGGTTAGCCTGATATCAGTAGTGGGGAAAATGTTAGAATCAATCATTAAGGATGAAATAGCAGCGCATTTGGAAAGCAGTGACAGGATCGGACCAAGTCAGCATGGATTTATGAAAGGGAAATCATGCTTGACGAATCTTCTGGAATTTTTTGAGGATGTAACTAGCAGAATGGACAAGGGAGAACCAGTGGATGTGGTGTATTTGAACTTTCAAAAGGCTTTTGACAAAGTCCCGCACAAGAGATTGGTGTGCAAAATCAAAGCACATGGTATTGGGGGTAATGTACTGACGTGGATAGAGAACTGGTTGGCAGACAGGAAGCAGGAAGTCGGGATTAACGGGTCCTTTTCAGAATGGCAGGCAGTGACTAGTGGAGTGCCGCAGGGCTCAGTGCTCGGACCCCAGCTCTTTACAATTTACATTAACGATTTAGATGAAGTAATTGAGTGTAATATCTCCAAGTTTGTGGATGACACTAAACTGGGTGGCGGTGTGAGCTGTGAGGAGGATGCTAAGAGGCTGCAGGGTGATTTGGACAGGTTAGGTGAGTGGGCAAATGCATGGCAGATGCAGTATAATGTGGATAAATGTGAGGTTATCCATTTTGGGGGCAAAAACACGAAGGCAAAATATTATCTGGATGGCGGCAGATTAGGAAAAGGGGAGCTGCAATGAGACCTGGGTGTCATGGTTCACCAGTCACTGAAAGTGGGCATGCAGGTACAGCAGGCGGTGAAGAAGGAAAATGGTATGTTGGCCTTCATAGCTAGGGGATTTGAGTATAGGAGCAGGGAGGTCTTACGGCAGTTGTACAGGGCATTAGTGAGGCCTCACCTGGAATATTGTGTAAGTTTTGGTCTCCTAATCTGAGGAAGGACGTTCTTGCTATTGAGCGAGTGCAGCAAAGGTTCACCAGATTGATTCCAGGGATGGCTGGATTGACATATGAAGAGAGACTATATCAACTGGACCTTTATTCACTGGAGTTTAGAAGAATGAGAGGGGATCGCCTAGAAACGTATAAAATTCTGATGGGACTGGACAGATTAGATGCAGGAAGAGTGTTCCGGATGGTGGGGAAGTCCAGAACCAGAGGACATAGTCTTAGGATAAGAGGTAGGCCATTTAGGACTGAGATGAGGAGAAACTTCTTCACTCAGAGACTTGATAACCTATGGAATTCCCTGCTGCAGAGAGTTGTTGATGCCAGTTGATTAGATATATTCAAGAGGGAGTTAGATATGGCCCTCACGGCTAAGGGGATCAAGGGGTATGGAGAGAAAGCAGGAAAGGGGTACTGAGGGAATGATCAGCCATGATCTTATTGAATGGCGGTGCAGGCTCGAAGGGCCGAATCGCCTACTTCTGCACTTATTTTCTATGTTTCTATGTTTCTATGTTAATGAAATTCACTGATTTTTGGGAGCCCATAGAATGCAATGGAAAGCAAACAAAAATATAACCACCTCAGAAATTCACAGGAGTTTCCAGGGTGATGGTACTGATGTGTAATGGATTGTCAGCACCTCACTGCCATACTATTCAATAGCTTATTGATTATAGAGTTCCTTGTGTAATTATTTGTGTCTCGACTGTAATTACTGTGCACAGTACGCCAGTGCAGCCTTTGGCCACCTGAGGAAAAGAGTGTTCGAAGACCAGGCCCTCAAACCTACCACCAAGCTCAAGGTCTACAGGGCTGCAGTAATACCCACCTTCAGAGGCATGGACGATGTACAGAAGACACCTCAAGTCGCTGGAGATATATCGCAAATGATGTCTCCAAGATCCTGCAAATCCCCTGGGAGGACAGGTGCACCAATATTAGTGTCCTCGCCCAGGCTAACATCCCCAGCATTGAAGCATGACCACACTCTATCAACTTCGCTGGGCAGGCCACATAGTTCGCATGCCAGATACGAGACTCCCTAAGCAATTGCTCTATGCGGAGCTCTTTCATGGCAAACGAGCCAAAGGTGGGCAGCGGAAACATTACAAGGACAGCCTCAAAGCCTCCCTGGTAAAGTGCGACATCATCACTGACACCTGGGAGTCTTTGGCCAAAGACCGCCCTGGGTGGACAAAGTGCATCCTGGAGGGCATTGAGCTCTTCGAATCTTAACGCCGCGAGCGTGAAGAGGTCTGGCGCAGGCAGCGGAAAGAGCATCCAACAAATCAGTCCCACCCTCCCTTACCCTCAACGACTGTCTGTCCCACCTGTGACAGGGTCTGTGGCTCCCATATCGAACTGTCCAGCCACCAAAGGACTCACTTTAGGACTTCCTCAATTCCGAGGGACTGCCTATGATGATGACTGAGCACATGGCAATCTGTTTGATTAGCTGGCTAATTTTGGTTGTGCAGTTTTCTCATGAAGAGGGAAACAAACCTAAGAAATATTTGCCTTTAATATAACCCGTTAAATACATCGGCAGAGCATCTCAAACCCTTTACCCAGTGAATTGCCATTGGAGCGCAGTGACTGTCATATAAGTAAATGACATTCTGCACCAACAATGTCCCATAAAGAGCAATGCAATGAATGAACTGGATAATCTTTTTTTAAGAAAAGAACTTCCTGATCTTCAAATATTTCCATGGACTTTTCAGTTTCAATCTGAACAGGTAGGTGGAATGTTGCATTCTCAGGACAATTTCTCCAACACAGCAGCACTCTTTCAGTATTGCACAGGATTGTCAGCCTAGATTATGTTCAACTGATGTATAATTTGATCCTACAATCTTGTCACCCAAAGGCAAAAGTGATACCAGCAGGGACAAATTGACACCACTTGAATGAGCTAGTGGCACGGGGATACCCCTCAGCTAATTCCACTGCTATTTAAAAG
This sequence comes from Pristiophorus japonicus, assembly GCF_044704955.1. NCBI lineage: Eukaryota > Metazoa > Chordata > Chondrichthyes > Pristiophoridae > Pristiophorus > Pristiophorus japonicus. The sequence continues at coordinate 23,046,736 of NC_091982.1, forward strand.
CATTTTGGTGATGAGGCTATTCTGGAAGATTGGTAGTGATCAGTCATCATCATAGGCAGTCCCTCGGAATCGAGGAACACTTGCTTCCACTCTAAAACTGAGTTCTTAGGTGACTGAACAGTCAAATACGGGAATTACAGTCTCTGTCACAGGTGAGACAGATATTCGTTGAAGAAAAGGGTGGGTGGGGCTGGTTTGCCGTACGCTCCTTCTGCTGTCTGCGCTTGATTTCTGCATGCTCTCGCCGATGAGACTCGAGGTGCTCAGCGCTCTCTCGGATGCACTTCTTCCACTTAGGGCGGTCTTTGACCAGGGACTCCCAGGTGTCGGTCGGGATGTTGCATTTTATCAAGGAGGCTTTGAGGGTGTCCTTGAAAGGTTTCCTCTGCCCACCTGGGGCTTGTTTGCCGTGAAGGAGTTCCAAGTAGAGCGCTTGCTTTGGGAATCTTGTGTCAGGCATGCGAACAATGTGGCCTGCCCATCGGAGCTGGTCGAGTGTGGTCAGTACTTCGATGCTGGGGATGTTGGCCTGGTCGAGGACACTAACGTTGGTGCTTCTGTCTTCCCAGGGGATTTGCAGGATCTTGCGGAGACATCGTTGGTGGTATTTCTCTAGCGACTTGAGGGGTCTACTGTACATGGTTCACGTCTCCGAGCCATACAGGAGGGTGGGTATCACTACAGCCCTGCAGACCATGAGCTTGGTGGCAAATTTGAGGGCCAGATCTTCAAACACTCTTTTCCTCAGGAGGCCGAAGGCTGCATGGCGCACTGGAGGCAGTGTTGAATCTCGTCATCAATGTCTGTCCTTGTTGATAAGAGACTGCCAAGGAATGGGAAGTGGTCCACGTTGTCCAGAGTTACACCGTTGATCTTGATGACTGGGGGGCAGTGCTGTGCGGATGTTTAGTGTAAGGCCAATGCTTTCGTACGCCACAGTGAAAATGTTGACTATGACTTGGAGTTCAGCCTCTGAATGTGCGCAGATGCAAGCATCATCTGCCTACTGCAGCTCAACGACAGAGGTTGGGATGGTCTTTGATCTGGCCTGGAGATGACGAAGGTTGAACAGGTTCCCACTGGTTCTGTAGTTTAGTTCCACTCCAACAGGGAGCTTGTTGAGTGTGAGGTGGAGCATGGCAGCGAGGAAGATTGAGAAGAGGGTTGGCGTGATGACTTAGCCCTGCTTGATTCCAGACATGGACTGGGTCTCTAATGGATCTGTTGGTAAGGATCATGGCTTGCATGTCATCATGCAGCAGGGGGGAGGATGGTGACAAACTTTTGGGGGCAGCCGAAACAGAGGAGGATGTTCCATAGACCTTCGCGGTTGACAGTGTCAAAGACCTTTGTAAGATCAAAGAAAGCCATGTACAAGAGTTGGTGCTGTTCCCTGCATTTTTCTTGCAGCTGTCGCGCCATAAAAATCATGTCATGGGGATGAAATCTGCACTCTGACTCGAGGAGGAGCTCCTCAGTCACAGGGAGAAGACGGTTGAGGAGGATTCTACCTACCTGCAGGTAGCAATGACTTTCCCAGTGTCTGATAACAGGGAGATTCCTCTGTAGTTGCCCAGTCGGACTTGTCCCCTTTTTTGAAGATGGTCATGATTACTGCATCTGAGATCTCCCGGCATGCTCTCCTCCTTCCAGATGAGAGAGATGAGGTCATGCATTTGTGCCAATAGTGCCTCTCCGCCATACTTTAGTGATTCAGCAGGGATTCCATCCGCTCCCATAGCCTTGTTGTTCTTAAGCTGACGGATGGCTTTTTCTACCTCATGCAAGGCTGGGATTTTGCTGAGGTGATGGTGAGTAGCTAGCTGCGAGATGGAGTCAAGGACACTCGAATAAAAGGCAGGGTCTCGGTTGAGGTGATCATCGAAGTAGTCCTTCCAGCGGGTCTTGACTGCCTCGGTGTCCTTGATGAATGTCCCCCGTTCTTGGCCAGCAGTAGGGTGAGGCCTTGGGTGTTTGGGCCGTAAGAGGCCTTGACTGTGATGAAGAATCCTCGCACATCATGGCTGTCGGCCAGCTGCTGTATCTCCTGTGCTTTCTCCATCCACCGCCTGTTCTTTAGGTCACAGGCTTTTTGTTGGACCTCGGCCTTAGGCCATCGGTAATGCTGCCTTGCTGCTCCTGAGTTGCGTTGTTGATTTAGGCTCAGAAATGCCCTGCGCTTGCGATCTATTAGCTCTTGGATCTCCTGATCATTCTCATCAAACCAGTCCTGGTGTTTCCTGGTTGAGTAACCAAGCGTCTCTTCGCAGGCACTGGTTATGGAGGCCTGGAGGGCAGACCAAGCGCTGTGGGCATCAAGGCACGTCAGGTTAGCAGTGAGGTGCTGATTGTATAGGGCTCTCTTAGCTGGGTCTTTTAATGCCCCGGCATTGACTTTTTTGCGGCACTACTTCTGCTGCCATCGCTGCTTTGGGGCTATGTTGATGATGGAACGGATTAGGCGGTGATCTGTCCAGCAGTCGTCAGCTCCTGTCACGGTGCGGGTGATGCGCACATCCTTGCAATCCCTGGCTCGGACAATGACATAGTCAAGCAGGTGCCAGTGTTTGGAGCGAGGGTGATGCCACGATGCCTTGAACTTGTCCCTCTGGCAGAACAAGGTGTTGGTGATGACAAGGTCTTGTTCTCGACATTTTGTCAGGAGCAGGGTGCTAATGATGGCACAGACATGATAAGCCAAATAAACTTCTATGGTTCTGAATCCTAACACTCGGTCTCAAAAAGCCATGATGTTAGCATAAGCAGTGATATCAGGGTTGGTAGATTGGCATCTGGTGCAAGCTGACAGCAACACTCCCAGTGGTAACATGACAGAGTGTCAGCTACATGATGTTCACTAGGGATGCATGTTGCTTTGAATGTAATGCTATTTTGCAAGCATGTCATTACTAGCATTTTGACTTTCAGTTTTTAGGTGTGACTAATTGCCTACTGACAATTTCTGCAATGGCATCACTTTTCTGTTGGTTATCCTGGGAGGAATGCTAGATTTAGAGAGGGAAAACAGGGACAGATTCAATGTTTTGGAAGAACTGCATTCACAGTTTCATTAGACAAGTGAATTCTGCTATGACCACAACAGATGAACTTGTTTAAACACAACTCCTCTGAAAGCAAACTGCTTTTGTCCCACATGAAAAGTTATTTCTCTCTACAAACTTTCCTCTCCTGATCCTTCTAAGTTCCAAATATACATTCCTGCTTGCTCTTCCTCTTTCCTACATCTCTCTCTGTTGAAGTAGAGACTCATCAATCTTTTACTCTTAGTGATTCTTTCCCAGAACCTCCCTCAGGCTTCCCTACTTCCAACAAACTTCAAACCTTTGAAACCAAACTGAGCAACTTATTTTTGAAGTTATTTTATGGTCTGTTATAATTCAAGATTGAATGTTTAAATAAAAAAATGTTTGATTTAAAGTTTAAAACAGCTTCCTATGTTATTGCTCAACTTCAGCTTGCAAAGTCCATCTTTCAAACTCCTGACCAGGAGAGTCTAAATTAAACTGGTTCCCTAATTGTCAGATTTGATGAATGGATTGTGTTTAAATTAAGTGTCAAACTGATGTGAAACACTAACACTTAAGTCCCGACTTTGACTGCCCGGCAGTTTTAGGCAGCGATATGAGTGAGAGGAGATAATGCGCCATAGTTACAGGTACATGGAATGTCATTGGTGACATTGGCCAGAGTAGTCTCAGTGCTGTAGATGGATGAAAACAGAATGAAGTAATCCAGCAGGCAGTGAGTGGTGAGAGAGATGGTCAGAGTTGGGTGACAATGATGTGTTCAAGAACTTGAGAGGAAAGGAAGATGGAGATGGGGCAGTAGTGAGGTCAGATGTAATTTATCTAGATTTTCAAAAGGTCTTCGATAAGGTACCACATAATAGACGAATGAATAAGGTCAGAGAATATAGCTCTTGCTCTTAGGCAGTCCCTCGGGATCAAGGAAGACTTGTGAATTCTTTGGTGGCTGAACAGTCCAATACGAGAGCCACAGACTCTGTCACAGGTGGGACAGATAGTCGTTGAGGAGAGGGGTGGGTGGAACTGGTTTGCCGCACGCTCTTTCTGCTGCCTGCACTTAATTTCTGCATGCTCTCGGCGTTGCGACTCTAGGTGCTTAGCGCCCTCTCGGATGCACTTCCTCCACTTAGGGTGGTCTTGGGCCAGGGACTCCCAGATGTCAGCCACACTTTATCAGGGAGGCTTTGAGAGTGTTCGTGTAACGTTTCCGCTGCCCACCTTTGGCTCGTTTGCCATGAAGGAGCTCCGAGTAGAGCACTTGCTTTGGAGTCTCATGTCTGGCATGCAGACTATGTGGCCTGCCCAGCGGAGCTGATCGAGTGTGGTCAGTGCTTCCATGGTGGGGATGTTAGCCTGAATGAGGACGCTGATGTTGGTACACCTGTCCTCCCAGGGGATTTGTAGGATCTTGCGGAGACATCGTTGGTGGTATTTCTCCAGCAACTTGAGGTGTCTACTGTACATGGTCCATATCTCTGAGCCACACAGGAGGGCAGCTATTACTACAGCCCTGTAGACCATGAGCTTGGTGGCAGTTTTGAGGGCCCGGTCTTCAAACACTCTTTTCCTCAGGCAGCCAAAGGCTGCACTGGTGCACTGGAGGCAGTGTTGGATATCATCGTCAATGCCTGCTCTTGTTGATAGGAGGCTCCCAAGATATGGGAAGTGGTCCACGATGCCCAGGGCCGCACCGTGGATCTTGATGACTGGGGGGCAGTGCTGGTGGAGGACATTTGTCTTGCGGATGTTTAGCGTAAGGCCCATGATTTTGTGCGCCTCAGTAAATACGTTGACTATGTCCTGGAGTTCAGCCTCCATATGTGCGCAGATGCAGGCATCGTCTGTGTACTGTAGCTCGACGACAGAGGTTGGGGTGGTCTTGGATCTGACCTGGAGATGGTGCAGGTTGAACAGGTACCCACTGGTTCTGTACTTCAGTTCGACTCCAGCGGGGAGCTTGTTGACTGTGAGGTGGAGCATGGCGGTGAGAAAGATTAAGAGGGTTGGGGCGATGACGCAGCCCTGTTTGACCCCAGTCCGGACATGGATTGGGTCTGTGGTGGATCCATTGGTAAGGATCACGGCCTGCATGACGTCATGGAGCAGGCGGAGGATGGTGACGAACTTTTGGGTGCATCCAAAACAGAGGAGGACGCTCCATAGACCCTCGCGGTTGACGGTGTCAAAGGCCTCCGTAAGGTCGAAGAAGGCCATGTATAAGGGCTGGCGCTGTTCTCTGCATTTTTCCTGTAGCTACAAAAATCATGTCCATTGTGCCCCCTGGGGGACGAAATCCGTACTGCGACTCAGGGGACAAGTAGCCGAATGGATAGCTAGCTGGCTTCAAGACAGAAAGCAGAGAATAGCGGTAAAGGGTAGCTATTCAGAGTGGCAGTAACTGGGAAGGCTCAATGCTGAGACCACTGTTGTTCACAATTTATATTAAAGGTTTAAACTTTGGAATCAAAAATACAATTTCTAAATTTGCGGATGACACCAAATTGGGGAGGGGGAGATATTCAATGCTCAGGAGGACTGCAACCAATTACAAGAAGACATTAATAAGCTGGCAGAATGGGCATATAATTGGCAAATGAATTTCAACATAGATAAATGTGATGTATTAAATTTTGGTAAGAAAAATAGGGAGGTCACATATTACTTGGAAAATAAGAATCTAAATGGAGTCGAAGGAAAAAAGGGGTCTGAGTACAAATATACTAAGGGCTAGAATTTCCTATGGCTTACTGCCTGGTTTCTGGGCGGTATTGACCATTGTGGGCGGTAATCAGCTGAGCAAAAATGTCCTTACCTGAATTACGCCAGTGGTTTCGAGGTACCACTGGGGAGCAGACCGCTGGCATGCATCGTCCTGAGATCGCCCTAGCGCGATATTTGACTGAGTGGTGACCCATGGTTTAAAAAAAATGCACACGAGGATCAGCGGAGCTGGGCGGTAGGTGAGTAGCTCTTCAAGAAAAATGTTAGTAATTAGTTTTTTACTAATTATTTTAAAAATGTGTTGTGATTTAGTTTTAAAGTGTCTTCAGAATTTTTTTTGATTTTTTTTAGTTGATGTTTATTGAAAAAATATTTTTATTGTTTTTTTCTGGTGTTAGGCCCAACCCACAGCCCCAGGGTAAATTTTATTGATTTTTAAAAAAATTTCGACCATTTTGTTTACGAACTGCCCAATCGACCCTAAATTGCACTTTTTCACCCAGAATGGGGGTGCAAGGCCCATGTTTTTCACTTGGCGGATTTAAAACATTTTTTGGGGGGTGTTTTCCCTGGCGATAATCTTCCCAGTCATAGCGGTCTTTTGGGCGATGATCGGGCGCTGGCGGGCTGAGAGGAAATTCTAACCCTAAAGTCACAAAGTAGCAACGCAGGCCAAAAAAGCAAACCAAGCACTAAGGTATATATCTCGAGGGATAGAATTGAAAAATAGAAAAATTATGCTAAACTTGTATCAAACCTTGGCTAGACTGCACGTGGAGTACTGTGTACAATTTTGGTCGCCATATTATGAAAAGGATATAGAGGCACTGGAGAGGGCACAAAAAGGATTTACAAGGATGATCCCAGAGGGCATACATATCAGGAAAGGCTGAACAGGCTGGGTCTCTGTGAATAGTATTGATGCATTTAAGGGGAGGCTAGATAACCATATGATGGAGATGGTTATCTAGCTGATAGATGAGGAAAGATGGGAGGAGGCCTGAGTAAGCATAAATGCTAGCATGGGCTGGCTGGGATGAATGGTCTGTTTCTGTGCCTTATATTGTATGTAATATGTAATGGTGAGGTTGGGGGACAGCTGTGGTTATGGGTGGGAGAGTTGATGTGCAGGATGGGACTTAAAGAAGATAAGAGGAGGGGCCAGGGAGAAATTATATATACATTGAAAGTGCTGACTATGAGGAAATCGAGTTACTTCATAACTTAATGATACCACAGAGTATGCTAGCAGAGCAATATGTTATTAGATGAATAATCCAGAGGCCTGGATTAATAATGCAGAAATGTGAGTTCAAATTCCCACCATTCCAATTTGACGATTTGAGTTGAGTTTTTAAAAATAGCTTGAAATTAAAAAAAACTGGTATCAGTAAAAATGACCATGAAGCTGTTGGATTGTCCGGAAAAACCCAACTGGTTCACTAATTTCCTTTAAGGATGGAAATCTGCCAGCTTACCCGGTCTGGCCTATATGTGACTCCCACAATAACGTGGTTAACTCTTAATTGCCCTTTGAGGAGGCCTAGCAAGCTACTTAGCTGTATCAAAATGCTACTGTTCAAGAAGGCAGCCCACCATCAATTTCTCAGGGCAGCTAGGGTTGGATAATAAATGCCAGCCTTGTCAAAGATGTCCACATTCTGAAAATGAAAACAATGCTCAAATTCAGTTTGAATAACATGGCGATATAAGCTATGGAGTCGAAATTGGTTATGGCCGTTTTTGAGGCGGTATCACCGCCTGAATGCTGATTTTAGCGGCAGGCGTTAGGTTTATTTCATGACAGAAGACTGCCGGCATGCGAGCAGAAAAAACGGGGAGAAAAGAAAATGAAAACTTCTCCGAACCCCACACACACTTCCCCAGGTACAATAAATAAATAAATTCTGAAATAAATAAAGAAAAATACTTACCTTGCTCTCTGGGCGATTCCATCGGAGATCCCTGATGTTCAGACTACTTTTTGCAGGCTGTACGAACGCGGCCGATAAAGCCACCGTAGAAAGCAAATAGCGCGAGAGTGGCACCAAAGGGGGGGGTTGCACACTCGATGATGTCACCACGTGGGTGCCTCCACGAACGACCAACTCAATTTCCACGGAGGCGTGGACGCCACTTACTGCCGACAATAGACCTTTGCCGCCTGTAGCCGCCCATTGCCGATGTTAAAGGGCGGCGCTATCAAGGGAGTTTCAGCACCTTAAATTTTAAAAGGAATCTTAAGACTGTGAGAGTGAAATTTCCCCTTTATATAGCCCCTTTAATGCCTCTGGGGGGGGCACTACCTCCTCACAGGAAATTGCCCAGAAGTTTGCGGAAGTGCTCTCATGGCAGCGGCAAACCTCACGACGAGCACCCTGGGCCGCCGCGCAACTGGTGATGATATTATCGCCATGCACGGCGACCCCTTACTGCCCCGTGCCGACCTCTTAATGCTCCGTGGGGGAAATTGCCGCGCGGGCCGCGATGCAGGCATAAGCAGATGTTAATGGCAGCTTCGCAGGTCGCGAAGTTGGTCGACATTCACTCTCAGGGCGGTGCTCAAAGGGGAGGGCGCTGCACCCTGGGCCACCAACTTTTTTTGTGGGCCGACTCTCGGGTTGGCTCAAAGATGGCACTCCTTGCGTGGTCCGGGCTGCCATTATGCAGCCCTGCACGCCGTCTTGGGTGCCAGACTGGTGGCCCGGTCGCACGCTGCCCTGGTGGCCCAGTTGCGGCCATCAGGGGTCGTGCAGAGTACACAGCGGCCCACCCCTTTAAGTGGAGGAGGGGCATTGAATCATCAGCATAGTTTTTGACTCCGCGCCCCAGTAGCACTCCGGTTATCGCCCCCAAATGAAATGGAGTGGGGGAGATTGCATTCCGCTTCCTTTCAGGGGCGGTAAGGGCAATTCCGCGGCGGGGGTGGGACTTCTGCGTTGGGCGCTAAAAGTTCCGGCCCGGAAGGTTACCGCCCCCCAATCGGAGTGCAGGACAATTTCGCCCCCTGTCTTCTTGTCTTTTAAGCTTTCTTTTCTTGTTCTTCCTAAACTATTCTCCTCCTGCATCCTCAATGTGTTGAAACTGTGAATACTGACAGACTCCTACTCGAACTCATTCACCTTTCCCAGTATTTTAAAACTATGGAGCCCCTTCCCTCCAATGGTCTATCCTTCCTACGGCAGGCTTCTTAAAATCCAATCTTGGTGACATCTATTCACTTTTGAACTTAACTTGTATTTCTCTGGCACTTTCCTACCTTGTTGGTGCCCTGCACACTTAATTTTAATATCATTTTTGTTTTAAGAGAAGTGATTTTGGACAGCCTCCGATCAGGTGATTTAAAGTTCTCTTGCCCTTTACCTCGATTGCCATCTTGAAAAGGAACTGTACTTAAAAGGGGCAGAATAGTCAGAAAATATAAGTTGCTGACAAATGACTTTCATAGTTTTGCTATTCAATGTCAGTAAGACAAATGGACTTTGCTAGCAAGTGTTATTCGACAAGGCATCGGTTTTCTGGGTGTTTTAAAATTACATGGTGAGGATTCCATCCATCTATTAGTTCAGTGCATTGCATTGGTTAGCTGAAAACCCCGGGGCACTATTAACCATGACAGAAAATAGACCAGAGCTGACAAATTAATGTCCATGCAAATTATATAGGCAGCCCTTTTGAAATGTATTAATTAAGAAAGGTTAGATGTACACTTCCTTTCATGAAAATGTCATTATATTTTGGACATGTCATTTGTCTTTGTGTCAGTTTAGTGACTGGGTATAGCATTGTATGGATGCCATCTTCCTTCATATTGGTTTCATTCTGTTCCAGTGCTCCAGAATATATTTCCAAATAAAAAGAGCCAGTAATACAAAGTCATCATCAACATCTGAAAGAGAAAAGATGGTTTAAGAATTTCGGTAAAGACCTTTCATCAGTAGAGCCTCCAATGAAACATGATTTATTTCTTTCACATGCTGATGGAGTTGTTGTGTATTTTCAGTATTTTCTGATTTTGTTTTTAATTGATTTCCAGTATTTGCAATTAAAAAAAAATTGTCACACAGTCAAAACTGTTCTACTCTACAGGAAAAGATTATGATTTCTGTCCAGTAGCTATGCTTGTATCCATAACTTAAGAATAATCATGACATTTGGAGTACGTGAGTTTCATTTTGGGCTGAATGGAAGTAGTTCATGTGGTTGATCTTTATTTCTCCCTCTTGTTTTCTTCTCTTCTTAAGCTTTTGACTCTTGCTGTGGTGTGGTTGCAGGGCTGCTGGAAGCCCCTAGTACCTTGCCCAAGTGATCATTCTTCCTTTGTGAGCCGAGGCAGTGAGCGTTAACAAATCTTTTAATGGGGAGGAGATTGTGAGCAACTTCACGGCCACGACCAATTTTATCTAAAAGGAATTATCGGATAGGGATAATGAGCAAGAACGCTGGCTGAAATTTTTACCTTCTTCCATTCCTCCTCACCCAGAAGTAGTGAGGTCAATTGTAGCTCTTCGATCACTATCCCAGCTGAGAGCAGGCAGTTCAGTAGGATCAAACCTGGGTACACACTAGGTACCAACCTGACCATCATGAGACATCCTCACTCATAAGCAGTAAAGCCTACACTATGGCTGGAATTTTCTTTACCTGGGCGGGTCCGATGCAGGCAGCCGCCATGGTTGGTCTCGAGCCCATTGCTGGATCCGTCCCGCTCCACAGAGCAACTTTAAGTTAATGGGGCCTATTAAGCCGCAACTGCATGTTACCTAGCCGAATTAAAAGGTGCAGGTCTGGTGATGTCATCGATGATGTTTCAGCTGGTATAGTTAAAGAAGTCATGGCTACATTGCAGTTTAAGGTTCATCTAGGAGTGTGCAGTCTGTGCACGTCACAAGTCCACTGCTGCACACTCCACCAGAGATGACAGCAGAGAGACAGAGGGCTGCACCTGGGTTCTTCGATGACTCCCTCCATATGCCTCTTCCCTGCTGATGGGAGGAATAGACCTCCCAAGCAGAGCAAAGGAGTCTGGCTCCAAATAGAACAGGAGGTGAATAGCAAAGATGTCGTTAAGAGGACCTGGATGCAGTGCCAAAAACACTTCAACAATCTTGTTAGATCAGGAAATGTGAGTATAAAGCCACAGACACCTTCATCTTTCTGCGCCTCTCATCACATCTCCATCACTCTGCCTTCCCTACCCTTTTCCTGCACATCCTTATTCACATCAACATACCTTGCACCTCCACCCATCCCTCTCTCTCTCTATCTACATTATCACATGCCCATCTCACTAGCCACCCCTCGCACTCAGCCTCATCCTAGTGCAATCATAACAACTAACAACACACAAGGAGGCCACTTGGAATTGCCAGCTCACTCCATCATAGTCACCCTCTACAGATGTAACCCATCCATTCCTTACACTCATTTCATTACTCTCACTCTACCATCTCTACTTTCTCTTGCAGGAAAAGAGAGCTCACAATAAGAAGGAGAAGGAGAGAACTGGTAATGGATTGGCATCAATGGCCACCCTGACCTCAGCAGAGGAGGCTGTGTTTGAGCTGGTGAGAGTGGCCGAGCAGCTGGAGGTGGGAGATGGAAAGAAGGGGACAACTCAGCAACCTGGTGACAGAATTAAATATCATACAGCTACATGGCATACATCAGTCATTCGTATGGGGGCTGATGTCAACAGCCATTTAATGATTATTAGGTGCATAATGGTTTCTGTACCCAATCTGCATATAACATATCTAACATCTCTCTACTCTCCCACAGATCCATCAAGACCCCTCCACCCCCGACCCCCATCACTGTCCAGGAACAAAAAGAAGACAACTCCTCAAAAAAGCCTCCAGCCTCTGAGGGCGCACCATCACTAGACAGAAGCGCACCCAACACCAGGCAGAGATGCACGCCTTGGGGATCCCTCATGAGTTAGAGTAGTGTTGTCACCTGGTATACCACAAATCACAATCGAGCAAGAGCAGATGGTGGAGACAGGGACAACAGTGGAGACTCCTCGCCAGAGGGCACAGGATGCTCCCTGCTCTGCTCAACTGCATGCACATGCTGATCCTCGGGGGGGGCCATCCAGAAAGAGGGCAATCCTGGAGCTGCAGGAACAAGTGCAGGAGGCTCTGACAGGTTTTACGGCCGCGATGACTGTCAGTGTTCAGAAACTGGAGGAATGCATCTCGAACATGAGCACCACCATGTCACAGGTGATGGTAACAGTAGGCTCTTCCATGGATAGGATGGTCACCTGCACAGAGCAGCTAATGCACCACTCAGAGAAGCACATGCTATCTATGGAGGATAGATGAGTACCTGTGGAGAATATATGGCAGAGGCTCATAGACGTCCTTTCTCGGAGAGATTTTAGTGTAGTCGTGGGTCCTCATGGCCCCAATGATGTGCAGCAAGGTGCTCTCCAGCTCTTTGCTAACAGGGAAATGCGGGTGGCCCATGAGAGAGATGATGGTGAGAGGGCAAGTGGGGGCTCCTCTTAAAATGTTCACATTCCTCCTGCATTGTCTCCCCCTCAGTCAGAGCCCCAGTTGCTTCCCCAGACAGCGATGTCCGAGTCTGCCCCTGCACAGTTACAGCAGGAGCAGACTTTGGCGGGGCCAACACAGACTCCAAAACCCAGAGGACATCCACCAAAAGTGTCTAAGCAATCGCAACAGGGAAGTGAGGAGGCTGCTTCGACCTCTGCTGAAGCCACAGGGATAGCACCAGGTAGAAGCACGTGGGAGTTGAAAATGCTACACAAGTAGATTCACAAGGGTAGCCACTTGGGTGTTTTATTGAATGTTGATGTAAAGTTTCAGTTTATTTAAAGTGAACCATAAATGTATTTCTTTTCAAAACTTTCTGGTCTTGGACAAATGTGTGTGCACTATTGAAAGTGATTTAGTTGGTCGGAGTGAAGGGTCAGACATAACTTTACCCCCAGCAATGGTGGTGACTGTGAAAGGAATGGATTGGTCATTGCAGGGAGGCTTTAGGGTGTGGCTGTGGGGTGTTGCCATATGGAAGCCATGTGGGTGAACTGCGTAAAGTTAAGTAAATCTGGCCATAATGAGGCCATCCCTGGCTTCCCGGGCAGCGAAGTGCTTGAGCGCTGGTGCCATCTGCATTACAGGTTCCTCCAGCTCCTGCTCCTCCTTGTCTTCCACCTGATGCTCTTCCTCCTCCTCCTCCTTTCCTGAAGAGCCTTGCTCTTCATACAGCGCAAATCCTCGGTGCACTATGTAGTGTAGGGCGCAGCAGATCATGACAATTCTGAAGACCCTGGCTGGTGCGGACTGAAGGATTCCTGCAGATCTGTAAAGGTATCTGATATGCATTTTCAGTATGCCTATTGTCTGCTCTGACACCTCTGGTGGAGATGTGGCTTTCATGATATCTCTCCTCTGCCTCAGTACTTGGCCTCCTCATGGGTGCCATCAGCTACGTCATCAGTGGATAGCCCTCATCTCCAAGCAGCCAGCTGGAAAGTATGTATGGAGGTGCGAAGAGCTCAGTCTGGAAGGTGGACTGGCACAGGTGAAAATAGTCATGACCACTACCAGCTAAATTGGCACACACATACATGATATTCCTAGGTATGCAGACCAGCTGTACATTGAGGGTGTGGAAGCCCTTGCAGTTGACAGACTCCTGGGTGACGATGGGGTGCCCTGATAACCACGTGTGCGGTCGATGACACCCTACACCCGTGAGAAGCCAGCCAGAGCAGCAAAGCCAAGCTGCCGCTCAGTAACACTGGCTTCATCAGTGACAAGGTTGATATAATTGGCTGACTTGTCAAAGAAGGCATCGGTGACCTGTGTGATGCATCTGTGGGCAGCCGACTGCGAGATGCCACAAATGTCTGCTGCAGAGCCCTGCAAGGAGCCTGAGATGAAGAAGTTGAGGGCGCTGCTGACATTGACAGCTACTGGTAAGGCATGTCCACCTGCTCCTCTGAGCAGCAGGTCTTCTCCAGCAATGTGCACATATCTGTGATGACCTGGCATGAGAGGCTGAGCCTCCTTTGGCACTGTTGCTCAATCATGTTGAGGAAGCTCATCCTCTGCTTGTATACCCTGTGTTAGGGGTATGCGCCTCCGGCGTGGTACAGTCCTGTGCTGATGCTCTCTCTCCTGTGGAACCTCAGGGCGTTGAGGAGAAGGTTGGTGGTGGTGTTGGTGCTGCTGGTGTGCCTGGTGCTATTGATGTTGGGGCTCATCGCGGTCCAATTTCAAGGACCAAGGTGAGACAGTATAGATGGCACCCATGCTGATGGAAGAGATGGCAGATCAAGTAGTGTTAACAGAAGCAATCTGTCAATGGTGATAGAGTTTCTTTCAATAATGACCGTACATCTATGCTCCCAAAGGCGGCCCAGAATGCAAGAGCACCATCATTCAAAAGTCCCTATCCCAGCACCACCCCCTTTCATGACCTGAATCCCAGTGATTGGGCACTGAATTGTGTTCTAAGTTTTAATTTTTTGACAGATTCAAAAGTAGTCATTGCCACAGCAAGATGGTGGTGAGATGTGTGCAGATTTTGCCTAAAATGTTTACCAACCAGCCTTTCTGGTTTTCACTGTCCTGGTCTAGCAAAACCTCACTGCTTAATGCAACACTTTTTGTTTTTATTTATTAAGTGCTTCATATTTTGTGTACACTTAGGGACAAAAATTGCCCCTTTCCATCAGGCCCAAAGCCGCCTGAAAGCAGCAGCCACCGGTCAGTGAGAACTGGTCGCGGTGGAGGTACCACCATTTTGGATATTTCTCTTCTTTAGTTTTGGAGTGGTATGGGGACTGCCCCGTCCGTTTTCCCATTGCATCGTGCATGCGCCAACCCCTTACCGACCGCCGTTGACCCCCTTTCCCGCGGAAAATTTCCCCTCTCCGGAATTGCCCCGCGGGAGTGAAGCCACCACCGGTGGGTGCCACTGACAGCTTCTTCTGTCGGTACCATTTTTGTGGCTGGGTGGCATGGCCGCCCTTAAAGGGAAGGTACAGTACTAGCGACTCCATTTTATTTTTTATTGTCAGCCGACTGCCAGGTCGGGGCCGACAATTATGCCCGCATGTTTGGTCCGGCCGCAAACCAGCAGGCTGGCACCCCATCTTGGGTTTCCACCCCGATGATGAGACCACTTCCGCCCCGTTGCAAAAAACCCCACATAGACCTGAATTCATCCAATTGTCTGCCCCATGCTTTGGGGCAGATGGAACCCTTTGAAATTGATAGGTGCGTCCCGTTTCGGGCGGAGGGCAATTTCGGCCCCTTAGACTCTCAATTTCTGTCAAAACGTATATTCATATTGAGCTACAAAATTTCAAAATTACAAATTGTTTTTCAAAATATTTAGGGGCTGTAAGTACGTGGCTATTCCGACTAATATTACTCGTGTGGCCTTGTACACACTGAAACAGTCGGAAACTAGAATCATAGAATCATAGAATGGTTACAGCACAGAGGGAGGACATTCGAACCGTCGAGCCCATGCCGGTTCTCTGGAAGAGCACTTCAACTAATCCCCCACTCCCGCCCTTTTTCTGTAACCCTGCAAATTTTTTTCCTTCATGTACTTATCCAACTTCCTTTCGAAAGCCACAATTGAATCTGCTCCCACCATCCTTTTAGGCAGTGCATTCTAGATCCTAACCACTCCCTGTGTAAGAACGTTTTTCCTCGTATTGCCTTTGGTTCTTCTGCCAATCATCTTAAATCTGTGTCCTCTGGTTCTTGACCCTTACGACAATGGGAACAGTTTCTCTCTATCTACTATATCTAGACCCTTCATGATTTTGAACACCTCCTGTCAAATCTCCTCTCAACTTTCTCTGCTCTGAGGAGAACAACCCCAGCTTCTCTAGTCTATCCACGTAACTAAATTCCCTCATTCCTGGATTCATTCTCGGAAATCTTTTCTGCACCCTCTTAAAAGGTCTTCACATCCTTCCTCAAGTGCGGGGCCCAGAATTAGACACAATACTCCAGTTGAGGCTGATACATGTTTTCTAAAGGTCCATCATAACTTCCTTGCTTTTGTACTCTATGCTTCTATTTATGAAGCCCAGGATTCCGTATACTTTTTTAACTGGTTTCTCAACCTGCCCTGCCACCTTCAACGATTTGTGCTCATATACCCCCAGGTCTCTCTGTTCCTGCACCTCCTTTAGGATTGTACCCTTTAGTTTGTATTGCCTCTCCTCATTCTTCCTATCAAATATATCACTTCACACGTTTCTGCATTAAATTTCATCTGCCACGTGTCCGCTCATTTCACCAGCCTGTCTATGTCTTCTTGAAATCTATATCTATCCTCTTCTCTGTTCACTGTACTTGCAAGTTTTGTCATCTGCAATTTTTTTAATTGTGCCCTGTACACCCAAGTCCAAGTCATTAATACATATCAAAAAATATACCCAAGAAAAAAGCACAACAAGGGAGGCTTCACTAATGGATCTAGTAATGGGGAATGAACCAGAGCAGATAAGAGAAGTATAAGTAAAGGAATACCTAGGTAATAGTGACCATAATATAATGCATTTTAAGATGATAATTGAGAAGGCCATAAGTATAACAAAAACCAGGGTAATAGATTGGAGAAAAGCTGATTTTGAGGGGCTGAGAATAGAACTTGGGAAAATAAAATTGGCAACAATATTGACAAAAAATTATCTAGAACAGCAATGGGAAACATTTAAAACGATGTTCAACAGGTTCTGGGAAAATTATATTCTGCTAAAAGGAAAGAACACACCAAACACTAATGAGACTCCATGGATGAATAAAGCCTTACGGGAACAATTGAGGGTGGGGAAAGAAGCATACAGTAATTATATAGCCAGCAGGGGAGTGCATGATCAGGGAGAATATAAAAAGATTAGGAGAGATGTCAAAAAAACAATTAGGAAGGCAAGAAGGGACTATGAAATTAAATTATCAAGGAACATAAAGCAAAATAGTAAAATATTTTACAGACACATCAATAAAAAGGTTCGAATGGGAATAGGGCCATTAAAGGATAGACAGGATAATATAAACAGTAATGTTAGACAGATGGCAGAAATATTAACTAATTATTTTGCTTCAGTATTTACCAGGGAGTTAGAACAGGTGGACATGAAATTGGATGATGAGATAAGTGCATTTAAAATAAAAAAAGAGGTGATATATTAAATAAACGATTCAAACTCAGGGGATAAAACCCCATGTCCGGATAGAAACATAGAAACATAGAAAATAGGTGCAGGAGTAGGCCATTCGGCCCTTCGAACCTGCACCACCATTCAATAAGATCATGGCTGATCATTCACCTCAGTACCCCTTTCCTGCTTTCCCTCCATACCCCTCGATCCCTTTAGCCGTAAGGGCCACATCTAACTCCCTCTTGAATACATCCAATGAACTCCGACACTCCCTCAGTACCGCCCCTCCAACAGTGCGGCACTCCCTTCAGTACTGCCCCTCCGACAGTGCGGCACTCCCTCAGCACTACCCCTCCGACAGATGGATTGCATTTGAAAAGAATCTAGGGAAGAGATAGCAGGGGCATTACTACACATATTTAATAATTCATAGAAAAAGGTGTAGTGTCAGTGGACTGGTGGATAGCTAATGTAATACCTATATTTAAAAAGGGGGATTGAACATGTCCAGGGAATTATATAGACCAGTCAGCTTAACATCGGTGATAGGAAAAATAATGGAATCCCAACTAAAGGAAAAAATAGAAGAACATCGAAAACCAAAAATATAATAATGAATTGTCAGCAAGGATTACAAAAGGGAAAGTCTTGCTTGACCAACCTCATTGAATTTTTTGAAGAGGTAACAGAGGGAGTAGACAATGGTAATGCAATAGATGTCATTTATCTAGATTTTCAAAAGACATTTGATAAGTTATCCCATAATAGACTGATGAACAAATTCAGAGAATGCGGAGTTGGGACAAGTAGCAGAATAGATAGTTAGCTGGCTTCAAGACAGAAAGCAGAGAGTAGGGGTAAAAGGTAATTATTCACAGTGACAGAAGGTGAGCATGGACTGGTTGGGCTGAATGGCATGTTTCTGTGTCGTATATCCTATATAAAAGCAGTGGTCCGAGTACCGACCACTGGGGAGCACCACTGCATAGGATAGGACCTGGATATTCTGGGTGTCAACCTTGTGCTGAAGAAGCCAGGATGGTTTTGTAGCAGTGGAGTCTCTGCCCACACCTTATAAGGCTACTGTTGAAAGGGGATGGTGCTGGGGACTGGACTCTGAATGTTGGAGTTCCTGCATCCTAGGCCCTCTTTAGGAACTGGGACATGGTCAGCACAGGTATACCTGGCGACATAAGGAGTACTAGCTTTTTGTAGCCAAACGTTTGTAGCCCTGATCTCCAACTTGCCATCGCTATGTATGCAGCTCCACACTGGGAATTCAGGATAGCAGTAACATGATTTGCTTACCAGCTGGGATCACTGAATAATGATCAAGAACTTGAACAATGGCTCTTTTTTCACCTCATATTGGCCTATACTACTGAGGGCAAATATCGTATCTTAATTGCTGCTCTCTCCAGATTATGCATACTAATCACAAGCCTGTGATTTCCTAGTTTATATGGTTTCATACTGTTGTGCAGTGTCTAGCTAGGAGAACAGCATTTTTGAATGTTTGTACAAAATATGCTTTATTCCACTTACATTTCGGGCCTCCAATAAATGCATAAACGCTGTGAAAAATAGTTAACACTTAAATGGGAATGTAAACTTCACTCCACTGGTTTGCAGCCTGTAATTTTGGGGGGGGGGGGAAGTCCTCAGCAGAGCACTTGCACAAATATAGCTATCTCTTGGTATTGCTAATAACTTTTCAACCGCTAATGAGCTCTCTCCTCCCTTCACAGCATTTCAGATATATTCTGATTGTTCCGCATGTGCATCACTCTTTGTTTAAGTTTCAGAAGATGAAATGTATCACCTCACTGTTAGGGTTTGAGACTCGATCATCATGTTTAGTTCAATCCTATTGTATCAATTGGATATTTTCATTCAGCAATGTTGTTTATGCAATAACTCAATAGACTGAATATTGTAAACTCCGAATAGGTACAAAACTGGCTCTACTTTATTAGGCCCAAAGTGATTACATTAGAAGATGGCTGGTCTTTTGTACCTGGGCTGTACACGCGTGCGCACAGCCCAATGACCTCTGACAGTGGCGCCATCTGGTGGCTAGTAAACCCAAACATACATACATGACAATATCCCCCTTTAAGATATTAGTAACGGTCTTTATACAAATTGAGACAGTCCAGGGCTTTCCGCTCCCGAGTTGAACATCTCAGTTCAACTCCAGCCTTGGGCGAGCGTTCTGAGTCTGTTATGACTGGCGGCTGGGTAGCCGATCTGATGGGAGTGGCAATGACCACGTCAGGAATTGAAAGTCCAGATTCATTGACCATGTCAGTGATTGAAAGTCCAGATTCATTGATGACAGCGGAGTCCTCTGATGTCTGAGGGTAGGTTGGTTGGTCACTGATTGTCTTCCTCAGACTGTTGCGGTTCATCTGTGTGCCGCAGTTTTATCTGATCGACATGTTTCCTGCATATCTGCCCATTCTTGAGTTTAACGATAAACACTCTGTTATCCTCCTTGGCCGTAACAGTACCGGCAATCCATTTGGGACCGTGACCATAATTCAGTACATACACAGGATCATTGATAGAAATGTCGCGTGACACGGCAGCGTGAACATAATACCCTTGCTGATTTTGATGTCTGTATTCGACACTATTATTCAAGTCAGGGTGGACAAGAGAGAGCCTGGTCTTGAGACCTCTCCATCAATAGTTCAGCAGGGGAGACCCCGGTAAGCATATGGGGGTCTTGTCCTGTAACTAAGCAATATGCGTGACAAGCGAGTTTTCAGTGAACCTTGAGTTACACGTTTCATACTCTGCTTGATGGTTTGGACCGCACGCTTTGCTTGTCCATTGGATGTGGGTTTGAATGGTGCTGATCTCACATGTTTGATACCACTGAGTTTCATGAATTCTTGAAACTTCATACTGGTGAAGCAAGATCCGTTGTCGCTTACAACGATGCCAGGCAGACCATGCGTAGCAAACGTGACACAAAGGCTCTCAATGGTAGCTGTGGATGTGCTGGATGACATGATTCTACACTCTATCCACTTGGAATAAGCATCCACCATAACTAAGAACATCTTTGCCAGGAAGGGACCTGCAAAGTCGACGTGGATCCTGGACCATGGTTTAGATGGTCAAGACCACAGAGTCAGCGGCGCTTCCGCTGGTGCTTTACTAAGCTGTATGCAAGTATTGCACTGATGCACACACGATTCCAGATCAGAGTCAATTCCAGGCCACCATATTGAGACTTGGCAATGGCTTTCGTCATGACAATACCGGGATGCGTGCAATGTAGATCATGCACAAATTTATCTCTGTCTTTCTTGGGCGTAACATGATTACCCCACAGTATACAATCTGATTGAATGGATAGTTTGTCTTTGTGATGGATGTAAGGTTTGGTCTCCTCACACATTTGCTTGGGTATGGCAGACCAATCACCACTAAGGATGCAACATTTCACAACTGATAATATCGGGTCCTGGCTGATCCAGGTCTTAACTTGTTGGGCCGTGACAGGGGTTCCTTCACTTTCAAAAGCATCCATGACTAACCATAGGTCTGCCGGTTGTGTCTTTTCCACCTCCGTTGTGGGCAATGGCAGATGGCTCAATGCATCAGCACAATTCTCAGTGCCAGGTCTATGGCGAATGAAATAATCATAGGCAGATAATGTCAGCGCCCATCTCTGGATGCGGGACGATGCATTGGTATTGATACCTTTGTTTTCCGAAAACAAACAGGTACTGATGCGTCTTTTTAACCCCATACACACAGGCTAGTGCTTCTTTCTCTACCATGCTGTAGGCTCTTTCCGCCTTTGACAAATTTTTTGAAGCATATGCAACAGGTTGTAATTTGCCCGACTCATTAGCTTGTTGGAGCACGCAACCAACTCCATATGACGAAGCATCACAGGCCAATACTAGATGCTTACACGGATCATAATGTACCAGCAGCTTGTTAGAGCAAAGCAGATTATTAGCTTTCTCAAAAGCTCTGTCTTGAGACGCATCCCAAAACCAGTTGTTGCCTTTTCTTAGCAGCATGTGCAGTGGTTCTAATAAGGTGCTCAATCTAGGTAAGAGATTACCGAAGTAGTTGATTAGACCAAGGAACGAACACAGCTCTGTCACATTCTGAGGCTTGGATGCATTTTTGATGGCCTTGGTTTTCGAGTCCGAAGGCCTGATACCGTCAGCAACAATTTTTCTCCCAGGAATTCGACTTCGAGCATTTCAGTCTTAGTCCCACTTTGTCCAGACGATGTAGAACCTTTTCCAGGTTGTTCAAATGTTTGGCGGAGTCACAACCTGTAACCAGTATGTCATCTTGGAACACGATGGTTCTGGGGATGGACTATGGCTGCAGCCAAGCAAATTTCAAAAGGGCACCTGTTGTAGATAATCAGTCCTTTATGAGTGTTGATGCATGTAAGTTTCTTCGATGTGTCGACCAGCTCCTCTGTCATGTAGGCTGATGTCAGATCCATTTTTGTGAACAACTCCCCCCCCCCCCCTCCCCAGGTAGTGTTGCAAACAGGTCATCAGCCTTCGGTAACCGGTATTGATCCTGTGTCGAAACTCAGTTGATCATAACCTTGTAGTCACCATAAATCCTGACAGGGCCATCACTTTTCAACACGAGAACAATGGGGCTGGCCCATTCGTTAAATTCAACTGGTGATATGGTCCCTTCCTGCTGGAGTCTGTCCAGTTCGATTTCGACCTTCTCCCTCATCATGTACGGAACTGCCCGAGCTTTATGATGGACGGGTCTTGCATCTGAGTCCACGTGGATCTGCACCTTGGCTCCCGTGAAATTGCCGATGCCTGGTTCAAACAGCGAGGGGAACTTGCTCAGCATTTGAGCTCATGGAGTATCCTTTGACAACGACAATGCTTTGATCTCTTTCCAGTTCCATTTGATTTTTTCTAACCAGTTCCGGCCGAACAGCGTTGGACCATTGCCTGGAACAATCCATAACGATAAATCGTAAACCACACCATCATACGACACCTTGATTACTGCACTGCCAATCACCGCTATAATTCTTTAGTGTACGTACGTAACTTGGCATTGACTGGACTCAGCTTAGGCCTCAAAGCCTTAGTATCCCACAGCCTGTCGAATGTCCTCTGGCTCATTATTGATTGACTCGCACCAGTGTCCAATTTCATCAATATCGGCACACGATTAAGTTTTACATTAATCATTATCGGTTGGCTCTTTGTTAGGAATGAATACAGTCCATACACTTCCTCCTCTGGTATCTCGGAATACATATCCGGATCCGCGCTAGACTGGTCATCATCCTCCACGTGGTGTGTCGCAGCACGCTTGCTCAGTTGCGGAATGCGCTGGAGATGCCCCACTCTCAAACAGCTATTACAAATATCCTGTTTAAACCGACACGGATGATACCAAAGATTCCCCCACAACGCCAGCATGGTGATATTGGATTCATTCCCATTGGCGGGTTGAGCAGCCATAAGTTTCGTGTACGCAGTCGGGTAGGCCCTGCCTCATGCAGCTCTGCCAAACGACGATACTATCTTGTTTACAGTACTTGCCGAGTTCCAATTTTTCAATTATATCTGCTTTAAGCTTTTGTCTGTCGTCATGCATGATTGGGCAATTGTGATGGCCTTACTCAAATCCAGCATCGCCGCCGCCAGTAGCTTACACAGGATCACCTCATGGTTGATGCCGTGGGACTTGTTTGTAATCGGCATGTCTGCCAACGCTGTCTCAAACTTACACGGTCCAGCTAGACGTCTTAGGTCGGCAACGAGTTCCAATACATCCTGGCCCTCAGAATGAACGTGCGTGTAGAATCGACATCTTGAGATGATGATGCCTTCAACTGGTTTGAGATAGTCACGTACCAGAGCACACACTGTTTCATAGTCCTTGTCCGTTAAGGGCAAGAGGAGATTCTTTGAGTCCATAGATTTTCGGGTCGCAAATCATGAGGAGGACCGCCTGGCGTCGAACTGCGTTTGCCTCTTTCTCCATTTTGTTGGCCACGAAGTACTGGTTCAAGTGGGCTACAATGTCTTCCCAATCTACTCTCTCCATGAATCTCTCTAGAATTCCAATTGTGCTAATTTTTGCATGCAAAGATTCTTGTTACCTCGTCGCCATGTGTTGTGTATACAATAACTCAATAGACTGAATACTGTAAACTCCGAACAGGTACAAACCTGGCTCTACTTTATTAGGGCCCAAAGTGATTGCATTACAAAATGACTGGCCTTTTATACCTGGGCTGCACACGCGTGCGCACAGCCCAATGACCTCCAACAGTGGCGCCACCTGATGGCTAGTAAATCCAAGCATACATACATGACAAATATGTTAGTAGCTTCAGCCATATGAACCACTGGGGGAAAATTGTTTCAGTATTAAACATTCAAATATTTGTGATTGTGTCACCCCAATATTAGCAATATCAGGACAATTTCCAATCGGTGTAAATGATCACCAATCTGTAGCTTTGGTACTTGCATTGTCGTCCTGTTATATAAACAGAAATAATTAATTCATGTCACAAGAAGGTTAAAGAGTTCTTATTGTACACAAAAGGGAGGAACTTTCATGGCTAACTATCTCCCTAACTGGCCACTTTTCTTTTTTCTTTCTGCCAGTTTTCTACTGCTAGAAAGCTCCTTTCAGAAACTCTATCTGCGACAGGATGGGTTAATACCTGTCAGAAGGGTATAGCTTTCATTTCACATTTCCTGCTGCTCTTTTCTGCTTTGTCTGTAGAAGTCATTTGTCAGTGATTCTAATCAATATTCCTTCACATATACATCCATCACTCAAAATAACAAATCTGTAATATGGAGTGCAACTTTCAGGACACTGCAGACAGCTATAATTTATTCTGTCCTCTCACATCTTGTCCATAGAAGCAATTTGTCTACATTTGTGATCAATACCACTGTTTAAATGTTTCTAGGATTTTCAAACTTTAATTAAGAAGTACTGCTACTCAATTTAAAAGGCCTACAAGTCTGTTGCCCGACAAACTGCTCCACTCTATTTGCAAGCAATCAGAATGATCTGCTTTATGGCACTGATACTGCACTGTGTGGTTGGTAGACAGATGAGAAAATAAATCCACATCTACACCAAAGCTATCACTTTCTTCGAAAGATTTATTAACAATCAGTTCAGCAGACAAAAAAGCCATGATCAACCCAGAAATGTATTGCCAGCACAGCAATCATTCCAAACTCACCTTGGGGAAGATTTCCACTGTGTGCTAAATTGTGAGGTTGTATTTTACAGCACAGTTCATAATTTTGATAATCATAGAGAGGGAATTCTTTTCCGTGAGCCTACTCGAGAATGTTGGGAAATTTGGGTGAGGAGGTGAAGCCTTCCTCTGCCTGGTTTGCTCTAATTAATTCCCTTTTTCACCCCTCATTTAGCAATTGAATTTTTGGGTCTGTGACCTCTTAATTGGTCCTGATTGAAATGGTCCTGATTGAAATATCCACAACAGCTAAAATAGACTGTGGAGTGTGTCACACGGAAATTGCAGGTCTCCATTTAAGCTCCATTCCCGCAGGGATCTTTCCAGACAATGTAAAAGAGCCATTGGACTTCAATGTCAGTTCAATGCAAACTGACCAGAAACAAATCCCCTGCTTTTTACCACAAGCGGAAAAGGTCACAGCTAGACAAAGATCTTGCAAATGATCTTTTTCTTTATAATGTGTCAATCTATAGCTCCCAAGATGGCCTAGTGGGTAAAAGCAATGCCTGATATAACAGTAATCAATTCAAGCCTGAGGTTCCAGCTGTGATATCTGGCCTGCTTTTAATTAGCTAATCTCAAACAAGGGCAGCAGGAGGGGAATTCAATTGGTCTCTGTGGCTGGGTCACTGTCCTAGGTTAGGATCACCACCCCCCGCACTCACCCCCCCCCCCCCACTACTCCGAGAGCAAGTACAGCGTAAAGCAATGCATTCCACTTGCTCTGTGGGGCGTGAGCAGGGCGGAAGGAATCAGTGAAGGGCACAGTGCTACGCGGTGGGATGCGTAGTGCTGCCACATAGAAAAGGCCTTCCCTTCATTAATGTGGTGGGCCAAGCTGCCTACTATGCAGCTCCTTATCTGGTCCACCGGGGGCAGCGGGGTGCCGTGCCACCAGCGGAGTACCAGGCTGCAAGACCGTGGCACAGACCCCACGATCCAACATGCAACGCACCACGACTTGTAAGTCGGACGATTTTTTTTTCAAAGTGCCACCTCCCCTTTAAATGTTGCCCCGCGAGTGGCCTACAGCCCGGTTTGCGCCCCCTGAAGCTGTTGCTGGCATTGCCTGGCGCAGGTTCAGGGGGCGCTACCGAATTTTCACTCTGGGGCAAAAACGAGTCGCTGAGCACAGTGATGACTTTGTCATCGGCGGTGCAGCGGAGCGGGACACTATCTGTTACCGTCACCAGTTACCACCCTAGTGAAAAGTCGTTTGCACCCCGTTAGAGCCCTCTGGGTGCAAACAACCTAAATCTCTCCCCTAATGTCTAGTCTCACACAGGAATGGCCACTTTGGAGAGGTACTGGAATGCGACCAGTCCCTGTAGGTTTATACTCCAGTAAGAGTCCGTGCCTTCAACAGGGGGGATAAAAAAGTTGCATGTTATTTTTACAATAATGATATTGTGGTCGATTTTTGTCTAGCTACAGCCTTGGTTACACCTAAAAATGGGCGGTAGTGGGGCCAAAACTGACCCGCCAACTTACCACTGATTGTCCGCCCAATCTGATTTTTGGATGGAACTCTATTTAGGTGGCCTGAGCTCCTGTCCAAAATAGGCGGACGCCTCATTAATAGACGAGGGTCAAATCATGCAGTTACGACCCCAATGCTCTGAGGAACTCCTGCAGCGATGTCCTGGGGCTGTGATGATTGACCTCCAACCACCACAACCATCTTCCTTTGTGCTAGGTATGACTCCAGCCAGTAGAGAATTTTTCCCCTGATTCCTATTGACTTTAATTTTATTAGGGCTCCTTTGTACCGCACTCTGTCAAATACTGCCTTGATGTCAAGGGCAGTCACTCTCTCCTCACCTCTGGAATTCAGCTCTTTTGTCCATGTTTGGGCCAAGGATGTAATGAGGTTTGGAACTGAGTGGTCCAGGCAGAACCCAAATGGGGCATCTGTGAGCAGGTTATTGGTGAGTAAGTGCCACTTGATAGCACTGTTGACGACACCTTCCATCACTTTGCTGATGATTGGGAGTAGACTGATGGGGTGGTAATTGCCCGGATTGGATTTGTCTTGCTTTTTGTGGACGGGACATACCTGGGAAGTTTTCCACATTGTCTGATAGATACCAGTGTTGTAGCTGTACTGGAACAGCTTGGCTCGAGGCACAGCTAGTTCTGGAGCACAAATCTTCAGCACAACAGCCGGGCTGTTGTCGGGGCCCATAGCCTTTGCTTTATCCAGTGTGCTCAGCCTTTTCCAGATATCACATGGAGTGAATCGAAGACTGACTTCTGTGATGGTGGGAACCCCATTTCCAACCTGCTCTTAATCTAAAATATTCAACTCATGAATTTGGGCTCAATTTTGCCCAAGCCCGTTTTCTGGCATATTGCCGGAGCCCATTTTGCCCATGCCCATTTTTCTAGGTCAAATATGCGCGAGAAATATTTTGACAAAGCTTCCCCAATGTATAATTCGAATTTGCTGCCGCGCAGTGTGTCCAGTCGCCTCGGGGGGGGGTGGAGTTTGCTGTCTGCGCCAAAAAACAATGCCGCACATTCTGTGCATTCACGGGGAAAAAAAAGTTACGTTTTTGACGTCGTTCCAATAGGGCGGTGAGTCTCTCAGGTAGTAAGGGTATGGGGTATCCAAAATAGGCAACATAGTTCTGCAGATCACTCGCGTTATACTGTACCGTGAGGTGGACCACGGAGGGTTCTGGGATTGGGATGATTCCTTCCTGGGCCACTTGAACTTCTGCCCTAGGTTTAAAACAAAAACTGCTGTCCGGAACATCACACCACTTACTCGGGCCGTGTCTGTACCGGTGGGCAGTCGTGGCGGCACAATACGTCCCACCACCTACATCTGCTATCTGTGGAGGTACATGGCCAGGTGCCATCAGCTCCATCGTGCAATTAATAGGTTCTGCCCCAGCAGTGCGAAACCCGCACTGTGGCCTCCCGAAGGTGTTCAAGTGCTGGGGACACAGGATGACCTGTGCTCCCCGGCTACGGCAGCCAGATAGGTCTGTACACCTCATTGCGCACTCCCACATAATGACATAGGGTGGGACCGTTGTGAAACGGACGTGTACCCCCCCCCCCCGTGAATGACTCCAATGTTCTCTACACGGTACAGGGGTGCTGGCTTGGCGGATGGCCCCATCACTGGCATTCGCACAACTACACCCATAATAGTGTGGTTGAATTTCCCACAGTCAACAGGGACAGGATAGGTTTCCGACGCCACGCGGAGTTGGCAGGGACTGAGGTTGCTGCTGTATGGGTGTAGTGCCTCCAGGTGCTGGTTGCTGATCCAGGAGGGGATCCGACCTTGCCTAAGGTCTTCCAAATTGCTCTGTCCCTCTCCCAGCAACCAGGCCCCCTAGAGTGTACACACCTCGTTCTGTGCAGCCTGATCCGAGGCCAGCCGGTCCTCCTTGATCAAGGTGTCTATTGTCTGGGCGTGAGCCTCTAACTGGGCAATAATTTCTTTCAGATGCACAGTCATAGCCACCCCCTCGTGAAGCGTGGAACCCAACATATTAGTCTCTTGCCCTAGGATGCTGTGCAGCTGTGACTTTAACCCATTGATCTGTAGGGCCAGCTGCACATCATCCAGGCTGTTCATGACGGATGCCTCAGTGTTAAATCCGGTGAAAACATCATTCATGACACCCCTGCGTTGTCTGCCCCGCTCGGTTGTATCTTTTTGTATATACAGGTCCGCCACATTGACGTCCCCAAAGTCCAGCTCGTAGAAGCTCCTGAACATTTCCTTCAGTAGAGCTTGGTACAACAACTCCGTTTCTCTGGGGTAGAAGGCAGGTAGGCGTACTTCTGTCAGGTTTAGAATTACTGAAGCAACCACATAATGTACTCCCTGGTATACTAACTTATCTGTCGGTACTAACACTAACCCATTCCCAGGTCCCCTAGTGGTGGGCAGACATCCATAACTGTCAATGGGCTTGGGCGTGGGCAGGGGTATCTTCACCTGAGCCAGCAGCTCGGTGGTATTGACCGGTACCCAGAAGCAAGGGAGCATACAGTCTTCCCTGCTGCGATCCCATTCCATCCCCTTCCCCGAGTCCTTCCACCATCTGGCAAAGGCAATGGACAAACCCACTGAGCACACCTGGGCCGACCCCCATAGGCATGTATAGATCCCCTGATCATAGGTCCACTATTTCTCCCAACACACCGTGATCCCCCTGGTGATCCCGTAATCGTCCGGTAGGTGTCATTGCTCAGACGTTCCCAGTCTGAGCTACTGTCCTTGACGTCCGCGCTCAGTTTCCTGAGCCACCACCAGCGTCCCAAAGGTATGTCCCCAATACACGTTAAACACACTCTCTTTCCCTCTGTCACCCTAACCCGAGATGTGGCCATCTCGATTTCGGGGCAAGGGATGGAGGCCTCCCTATAGGTAAAACTCTCGTGGCTCGAATACCGGGTGGAATTCGAACCCAACCACCCAGGCCATCTCCCCTTGTGGAAGTAGGTGGCCTGGCCTTCTGCCTCCATGATCCCTTCTCCCGTGGTCACGATTGGCGCCCTGCCCCCGGAGCACCCGTATGTCAAAGACATCTCGATGTCGAGTTTCTGTCCGGTGCAAGTCCCCACGAACATCGCGGCAGTCCGGAGCATCTTCTGGAACACAAGATTGAACACAGTGTTGCCTGAGACTTCTTCAGGCTCGACTGGAGTAACATCACAAAATAAAAAACACCATCCCCTCACTTTAAAATCTCCCTAAACTACATACAGAACATCGGGCTATATACAATGCCACCCGTCTCCGGATGGCCAGGTCAGTCTCTGATACTGACATGACTTGGTTGGCCATCTTGCTGACCTTGCCCCAGGAGCCGGACTGCCCCCTTTTGTAGGGCTTGCAGGAGGACTTCTTTTAAATGTCCTGCTTCCATTTCTGTGAGCCCTTCAGTGTCTGGGATCTTTCCCGGGTCTTTTGGTGGTGTCTCTTTTACCGCACAGAGTCTGCCACTCTTGTGCTTCTTTTCTCATTTGACTCTGGGACGGGCGGGAAGGTATACGGGGGACCAAGGCATCCTAGGCTGTCCCACTCTGGAACTACGCCTAACCAGGGGAGCGGAGTCCCATGTTACGGGCTGCACCCCTTGGTCCTCCCACTGGTCTATCCCTTCCTCTATCTGCCCTGTTGTTATACTGCACAGGACTCCCTTCTCCTGTGCTAAGTCCCTTTCCTGCCTATCAGGCTGTGCCACTTCACTCTGCTGTGTGATGGTCCTACTGTGGCAGTGGTCTATTCCGGGTTGTGGGGCTTCGGGGCCGGGGTTGACCTCTGTTACAGCCTCCACATCCACCGGAATGTCCTCTGCCTCCCGTGAGGTTTCTTTACCTGTGGGAGCCTTCCTTTTTCCTGCCCTAAAGTCGGTGTCCCAAACCCCTTCTACTGAGCATCTGTGTGGCTCCCCTGCATATATGAGGTTAGCTGCGAGCCTGGGCTCACAGAGGCCCCTGACCCTGATGGCCATTTGGGAGAGGAGGAGGGTCCAGCGAGTGATCCTGGCACTGTTGACTGTTCCATCCTTTGTTCTCCCATCGAACAACATCTGGGTCGGGGTGTGATAGGGGATACTCCTGTGAAAACCTGTGCTCTTTTCACAGCCCAGTGAATGGCTAACAGATGCCTTTCACAGTTGGAGTACCCCTTCACCACCTCTGCAAGGACTCTAGAGGAGTACACCACCGGTCTCAGCTGTCCGTGCCTTTCCTGTAAAAGCACTGCACTCAGACTGTCCCCGCTGGCTGCTACTTCTAAATAGAAATCCTTTCCCCCATCAATAGCCCCCAGTGCAGGTGCCTTCTGCAGGTTCTGTTTCAACTGAAGAAATGCAGCTTGGTAGCCTTGATCCTACTCCCACTCGATCCCTTTGCGTAGGGGCCTGAGTGGAGGGGCTGCGGTTGCTGCATAATCTTCTGTGAAATCTCTACAGTAGCCTGTGATCCCTAAAAAAGATCTGACTCCGGATACGCTGGTCGGTACCGGGAGTTCCTGCACGGCTTGCCTTCGGGCCTCATCTATACCTCATTCCCCTGCTCTGAGTGTTAGACCCAGGAATTTTACTTCCTTTAACCCTATCTGGGCCTTCTTGGGGTTGACCTTAAAACCCCCCTCCTTGAGCACAGCCAACAGTTCTTTGCCAGAGGGGACCATGCTCTTTACTGTTGTCAGTGAAAAGGAGCAGGTCGTCCACATACTGCACCAACTGTTGCGGCTGGCTGAAGCTCTTCAAACAGTTCGCCATGCACTGGTGGAAGATGCTGGGACTGTTGTGAAATCCCTGAGGGAGGCAGCTCCAAGTATATTGCTGTTCCTTAAAGGTGAAAGCAAACTTGTACTGGTCCTCTCTCCTCACAGGGATCGACCAGAAGCCATTTGAAATGTCGAGGACCGTGAAGGTGATTGCAGACGCAGGGATTTCCCTGATCAGGTCTGCCACTGCTGCCACTGTAGGAGCACAAGCCGGGATGTTTCTGTTGAGCTCCCGGTAGTCCACGGTGGCCCTCCCACGAGTTGTCCGGTTTTCTGACCGGCCACAGGGGAGAGTTCACGTGCATGGCTATGGGTCTCAACACACCCTGCTCCACCAGTGAGCTCAGTGCCACTTCCAAGTCGGCTTCTGCCTCTCTCGGGAAGTTATACTGCCTCTGAGGTCGGGACATGGGATCCCCATCTATCCTGACCTCTATTCCGGTGACTCTCCCACAGTCGTGTTTGTGGGTGGCAAATGCTTTGAAACTGGCTCGCACATAGGCCCCGTACTCTGCCGGGGTGTCCCTGACCAGAAGCTCTAAGTCATAACCCCATTTTGGCTTCACAGTACACAGAGTCCCTGTGTCTTGTATCCTTTCTATAAGCATGACCTAGTTGTTTGTACCTGGGTCCACTGTTTCCCATAAACAGTGATTTCGCAGATCCACCAGGATCTTGTGGGCTATAATGAAGTCGGCCCCCAATATACCTTTGTTAGCCTGCTCCCGCCTTATCAGGACGCACTTCCATTTGGTGGTGAGTGCTCTCAACTTAAGGGTCAGTGGGATCGAAAAATACCCTGTTCTTTCGTTCCCCGTGAAGCCGACTAGCTCGTCGGGCACACCGCTGGACAGGGGCGAGGAGGCCGGGTCCTCTGTGTGGACAAGGGTGCTTGAAGCCCCCGTGTCCAACAAGTAAGTTCCCTGGTTCCCCTCCACCTCCATTTTTACCCACAGTCTTCTCCACGAGTCATAGTCCAGCGGACACAGGTAGGCAGGCTTGGTGGGTGCTAGTCATGTTCCTGCCGTATGGGAGCTGTGGCGATCTCTCTACCCACCGCTACATTGATACGGCCGGGACCTGTCAGCAGCTGCCTGAGGGTTTCTCCAGCGGTTTCAAACACTGTTGTGGCACCCGCTTTCTCATTACCCGGTTTCACCTCCGTGGGTGTTTTTTACTTCTTTCACGCGGTAGGGGTTGGCCCTGCAGTTGTTGCGGTAGTGGCCAGGCTTACCGCACCCATAACACACTCTCCTTCTACCGGGAGGATGTCCACCCTCCTGATGCCACTCTCTCTTGGGGGTTTGGTTGGGTTGCACTGCGTGCACCCGGCCTTTTACTGTTTTCTCTGGCTTCCCCTCTTCCTCCCCATCCCGCCGCCGTGTGGCAGCCAGTCGGTGATGAATTCGGTGAGATTGGGGTCTCCCGGGATGAACCAGAGATCTGGCCTTTCCCTAACACTGGGCAGGCTGTTCGCAATTATGGTGCGAAACCATGCTTCCCTTTGTTCCGCTGTAAGGTTGTTACTGACGAGCAGGCCACCACATGCTGTGCTGTAGACCAGCCATAACCTTTCCACGTATCTCTGTGGGGCCCCTCCTGTTAACTGGCGTGTTTTCGCTATCCTTTCAAAGGGACTCATTTCGTTCCAACCCATGGCCTCTAGGATAGCCCTGTGTAGTGCTGCGAGGGTGCTTTGTCCCCCGCGACAATCTGGGGGAAGAGCCTGGTATATCTTCCCGTCAATGGAAAAAAGGAGCACTTTAACTACTTCCGCGTTATCGCATGTGTTCATGTCCACTGCCTGCGCTATCTCCAGGAAGTGAGCATACGGATCTCCCAGTCTAGTGAGCTTTGGGATATGTGACACCATGGCCTTTAATGCAGCGACTGAATGCGGAATGATAAACTCGCTGTCCAGCGGTCCTTGGGGTTGTGCACCTTGTGGGGGACTGTACTTCCTCTGCACAGCCGGGCACATCGGTCCCGCGGCAGACCCCACCACTGGCTCCCCCCTTTCCTCAGCCTCAACTGCCTCTGAATTTAAATCTGCAGACTCGACCCTTTCTGCGGGTGTCCCATACCCCTTTGGCTGGACCGGCTCTACCTGGCCGATCCCATGCCCTGTGGGTTTCTTGGGCTGCACCCTCTGATCCTCCATAAGACCTGCTGGACACACTACCGGTGTCTCAGGAGGCGGTCGACTGTCCTCTGCCGCCGGATCCTCTTTCACTCCCCAATACCCTGACTCGTTGGTTGCCTCCCTGGGCCCCAACAGACAGACTGCCCCCTTTACCTGGGTCAGAGCCTGGAGAAGGGATTGGATCCGCTTATGGCAGGGCACATGATCTGCCTTCTCATGGCTTATTTCGGTGTTAACTTTATCAGCTGTGCGCAAATCCCTTAATTGGACCTGAAACTCTTGGACCTGCTGGACATAAGCTGTGCTCTGCTCCCTGTACTTCTGTTCCGTAGCCCGTGACACCGTAACCTGACTCTGCAGGTACTCCTGATGGCTGCGGAACGTTTCCTCTCACCGTGCCCTTCTATTCCTTTCCTCTATTAACTCTTCTGTGACCTTAGTACCCACGGCCCCCCTGGCCGCTGAGGTGATAACGGCATCCTTTAATTTCTCCTGTAATTTTCCTACCTGGAGGTCTAACTCCCGAACCTGCCTAGTTAAAAATATTAGCCAAATTACCCTTTTCTACCCTTTTGTTATGTGTAGGCCCTTCTGTCCACTGGGCTGCCGCGTCCGCTAGATGTGGCGCCCTGGTCAGGTTCTGAACCCATGTTTTGCCAAAATTGACCTTGGAGAAAACATATTCCGTGATTCTCTCCTCCATTTTAGCTTTTTCCAGGACCACCCTCTCTGAGGTAGTAAGCTCATTCTCCCACTGAGCTCTTACCTGGCTCGCCATGAGTGTAGGGGTTTTTTGCTCTGCCCAATTACGGGGGTCTTTGGTGTATTGGGCCTCTCTGTCCCTTCTAGGGGACAGTCCAGCAGCTTATGGCTCGCTGAGCACTAAACTGGCAGTTTCGAAGCGCCCTACCACCCCTATCTGGTTCTAACCTCAGAATTTTGGTGAATTATGAGCTTCCACAAGGGAAAACAAAACACTCCAAGACAAGTGGGCCTTGGAACGAAAAAAAAACCGGGTAAGTCCAATTTATTAACCACAGTAAGTTTCCAACAAGGTCAAACTTCATCAAAACACATATCTGACACACACTTATAAACTATGAAAATCTATGGGAAGAAACGGACACAACGAAAACCTTACACAATTTTACCTTTTACAAGACATTTCCAACACCACCCCACCCCCCCCCCCTTTTAACCTGACTGACCTAGGCTGACAATTGGGAAAATAAACCCCAGGATAATACTTACGATCCCTTTTGACAGTTATTGTTTTTTAGCCTTAGGATGGTTGGTTTACGGGGTAGCTGGAGTGAATGTTGCCTCTCCCAGTTACTTCGGTCTCCGGTTCTTCAGCTGGTTGGCCTCGGAGCGTTGTTCGGTGTGCGGCTCGGCTCCTTGCAATGATGTTGGGCCTCCCGGTAGTTGGGTTGTATATTCTGCACACCAGTCGAGTCCAGGGCCCACTCGATGGTAGGTTTCCCAACCGGTAACAGTCCGTCTTCGTTCTCTCTCAGTTTCTGTCTGTCTGTGACTGCTACTGCTCCTCGACTCCTTCTCCGACTACTCCAGCTGCTTCTCTCCTCTGTGGTTCTGTATCCAATTTAGTTCTGGCCTTTTCGTGCCCAAACTCAGTTGGTGGTCCAGTGTGTAAGTTTGGGCGGGGAGATAGCTTTGAATATTTAATCAGAAGATGTCACAGGTACAGGTAGGTGTGAGGACAGGGGTATTGTTTCAGTGCACATTGGTGCCTCAAAGTCTGCTGGTCCATTGTAACAGTCCTGGGAGTCAATCGGTTTGGGCCTCCCCTTTGATGGGCCATCACCACAGTGATCTCAGGACTATTGTCCACTGTCCATATTAATCAGGTAGATGATGGTCCACATTCATAATTTGATTATGGGTGAGTCATATTTTCGAACTGGGCCGGGCAGTCCCCATTGGTTGAGGATTTCCCCGCTTCAAGCCCGACTCGACCCCTGATTGGCCTGCCAGAATGCACTTTTCCCCCGTTGGCCAGTGCCTCTGTCTCACTTGTGAGCCAGACTCCACAATGTCTGTATCTGCCCACACGTTTCCCAGCCTGCCTGGTCTGAGGATTTTACTTGGCCAAAAATGTTCATTTAAAATGTATCGGACAATCCCATATTAGTTTTCTTGTCCTTAGGGTGTTCCAAAAGAAAATGCGGCCGTGGATTTTTGAACCTCACAAATGCAATTGTAAATGTGACCAGCTGTATATGTCCCACCCAGCAGAAAGACACCCTCTCTTTAAAAAGTTGCATTTTCATCTTTGCAGAGAAAAGTGGCACACAACAAAAGGGAAAGAAATCGAACAGGAGGAGGCCCGGCAAATCTGCCCTCACTGATACCCTTGGAAGATAGGGTTGCTGCTTTGATGGGTCCTGCCTGGAGAAAAGCAATCAATACTGCACAAGCTGGGCCCACACTCGAGGGAGAGAGAAAGTCCTGCAAATTCTTCATGGCCCTTCAAATTAACCTGCTGCCTGGCCTGCGATGTGTGAGCCTACTCATGCCACCCATCCTTCCCCCTCCTCTGCTGCTAACCATTTCTGTTATATTTTGCAGAACTTGAGGCCAACCCTGACGAAGCAGAAGATGATTCATACGTGGACGAGCCTGAAGAGGAGAATACCTTCCAATCCATTCATGGTGGTGACGGGGAGGGGATGGAGCTGGATGAAGCTCCCACTATTCTACTGACTTTGGAGGAGGTGCCGCTCATGGAGGTGACAGCCCCTTCCATGACTAGTGATTTGAGTGTTGGTGGGACATTCTATGGTTTCACACCTTCTGAAGTTGCGGGTCCCAGTGGTGTGGTGTGAGCCACACCCATGGGGAGGAGGGGAAGGAGAGCTCGACCACGCTCTCCTGAGATGCAGGATCTAACAGTAGTGGTTCAGATGATGTCATTGAGTGCAGAGAGCATTTGACCTTGCGCGATCACTCCTGGCCACCATCAGTGGGGTGAGCGATGAGATAGCAGGACTGTCGGGAGAAGTAACAACACACTCATGTGAAATGGGAACGATATCCGGGACCATCAGTGAGGGAATAGTGGCCATGAGGGAGGGAATGTCAGAGGTAGTGTAAACCACATCACTGGCCATGAAGGAGGGAATGTTGCAGGTCATTGAGACACTGTCAGGGCGCATGAGGGACGGCATGTTGGAGTTAGCTGCTGCAATAAGGGAACATGCCCAGACCCCGTGACAAGACCTAGCTCTGCCAAGCCCATCTGGTGACTGGTGTGCAACGGTCACCACACGTTAAAATAATCCATGCACAGGCATCTTCCACCCTTCAAGATTTAATTCGGGGCCTGGAATTTTAGGTCCTTCATTGAAACACCTGTGAACTTTTTGACGTGGAAGCAAGTCATCCTCGATTTGAGGGACCGCCTATGATGATGATGACAAAATCAACTGCCACTCCCACTCCAATCACCACACCAGTCTCTGAAGAGCCCAAATCCGGGCCCTCCAACTTGCTGCCTGACGTTGACGTCCCCCCCCCCCCTCCACACTCTGGGTGTGCAGTACCCAAGATGTTAGATAGAATAAGCTTGGTATCAAGCCCAGAAACACTGCGCCACCATCTGTGGGCAGGAGTGGTCGTGTCCAAGACCAAGCGCAGCGGGCAGTCTTAGAATAAGGGGGTGAGAGATGGGTGCAGCCTTTCTTTGCAGCTGTTGTTGTTGCTACTGTTATTATTATTGTTGCTGTTGTAACTGTTCTCAAATTAAAAGTTTTTTGTAAGTTATGTAAATTTACAAGTTTTATAAGTGATCTTAAAGAGTGATCTTAAAGTAAAGTTTGATACAACAATAATTTTATTAAAGTTAAGTTATTGCAAACTTTTGAATAAAATATATTTTGCATTGAAACTGAACCATGTTCCATTAACACAACACAACGTTACGGAACATCTCCAAACAGTAAACATGTCCATGTGGAATTGTCATCATGGAATAAATTTAACCTTTGAAAGAAGCTCAAAACGACAAGAAAACAGGCAGCACAGATTTGCAGTTGTATCTTTCCAGGTCTGTATGGATGGACCACACCCAAAGGTCTTA
This sequence comes from Pristiophorus japonicus, assembly GCF_044704955.1. Taxonomy (NCBI): domain Eukaryota; kingdom Metazoa; phylum Chordata; class Chondrichthyes; family Pristiophoridae; genus Pristiophorus; species Pristiophorus japonicus. The sequence continues at coordinate 23,083,439 of NC_091982.1, forward strand.
TGACTTCCCCTCTCTTTTACCAACCGCCCCCCCCACCCCCCCACCCCTTGGTCTTGTGACTTCTCTCTCTCCTTCCCCCTACCCGGGCTCCAAGCCTTCCGATCGTGATCTCCTCTCTCCTCTTCCCCACCCCAGCCTTTATTAATTGTTCGTGACTTCTCTCTCTCCCTCCCCCTAACCGGGCTCCAAGCCTTCCGATCGGCAACACTCTCTCTCTCTCTCTCTCTCTCTCTCTCTCTCTCTCTCTCTCTCTCTCTCTCTCTCTCTCTCCCGCCCGCCACCCCCCGGCTTGTTTTGTAGCTGAACCCCGAGCCGCTGCGTCTGGGCACGAGGCTGATTCTGCCGGCCAAACCTACGACCCTCCAGGCCTTCTTCAAGACGTTCGCTGGTGGTGTGTGAGTGAGTAAAAGAAATGAGAGAACTTCTGAAATCCAACAAATTTACGCTTCTGCGTTGACCGGTTTAAAAAAAAGTTGAACTTTACTATTGATTTTGACACTGTTCTTTACTCCCTCCAAAATCTTCGATTACAAACAATGGCATCTTTCAGCGCAGATTTGTGAATGTGTGCTGGTTTTCTTAACTCACCAGAAGGTTTTATGGGAGTGTCCAGATAGGCCGACCTAAGAGAAAAAAATGTTGGCCAAACTACGAACAATTGAAAAAACCGGCGCAGACATGACATTAAAAAAAAACTGGCCTGGACAAATCGTAACTAAGTCAGTTACGCTGGCGTAGATCGCAGGGGAAACTTTGAAAAAATAAATACGCCAGAAAAAATAGCGCGCGGCAAAAAAACGGCACAAATGACCCGGGAAAATTGAACCCTTTAACCTGTCTTCCCCTCATCCCCTCAGTTCTATCCAGAAACCAAAATCTTATTTGCAGGGCTAGACTTTTGAAAGTTCAAAGGATTTAAGTTTAGTTACTACGGGGGCAAGTTTCGGGCCCCGTCTAGAACAGCGCAACTCCAAGAGCCACGCCTGTTTTCTCCGCTAAAAAGTGTGCCTATTAGGTTACTGCGTGATTCTTGGCTCCAAATCGGGCCCGTTCCAGGTCAGCGCAACATGGAAACATCTGCGGAGGGCAGGGCCAAAGCGTGGTGCCAGTTCCCTGCCTGCAGGGGGGTGGGGCTAGATCACTAAAGCCGACGTCGTGCCGACAGCCCTGCGCATGCACGCTGGAGCGTGTGCGCATGCGCAGTGTGATATAAACATTGGCACTCTGCCATTTTTAAAGGTACATCAGGAAAAGTGTTGTTTTGTTTTGTGGAGCTGTGGAAAGGCTTGGGAGTGAATTTTGCTGATTTTTTGTGCCTGAAGGAGTGCTTTTAGCAGCACTGTTGAAGAAATCAGCTGCTGAAATCAGTGAATGCTGCTTTTTGCTGCTAAACTTCCAGACAAGTGCTGCATAGGTGCATGCAAAATAAGGACTGTGTGTTTTGAAAAATCAGAGTGTCAATTGAAAAAAGCAATGTAACAACGTCCACCAAGAACAAAGAATTTCTTGCATGAGGAAGTGGAGACATTAGTCAACGTCATTGAGCAGAGATGGCAAGAGCTGGATACCAGCAACAGAGGTCGCATAAAAGTGCCACCCAAAGAAATGAAACTCTGGAACCAAGTTACAGAAGATTACTGTGCAGTGGTGCATACCAGGAGATCTGGAAGCCAGTGTAAAAAGAAATGGCATGACCTTGGTCAAGTAGTTAGTGTAAGCAATATTTTCATTTTTCAATGTAATTGTCAATGTGACGATCTGTATATGTCCCACCCTGCAGTAAGACGCACTCTGTAAAAAAAATTAGATTTTGATCTTTGCAGAAGAAATTGGCCCACAACAAAAGGGAAACAACTCCAACAGGAGGAGGCCTGCCAAACCTGCATCCACTGACACCCTTGGAACCCTTGCTATGGTGATTGCTTTTCTCCATGGACGAATCAGTACAGCACAAGCTGGGCCCACACGCGAGGGAGAGGGTAAGTCCTGAAAATGCATCGTGGCCCTTCAAATCAACCTGTTGCCTGGCCTGCTGTGTGTGAGAGTACTCATGCCACCCATCCTGCCCCTCCTCTGCTGCTAAACATTTGACTTGTTCTGATATATTTTGCAGAAGATGATGATGATGATGCCAATCCTGAAGATCCAGAACAAGAACCAGAAGAACCAGATGCGGACGATCCAGACCAAGGTTGGCTGCAGGCAGCGATGACTGAAATGTGTTCAGGGGAGACCTTCCAACGTTACGGGTCCCAGTGCTGCAGGTGTGATCCAGCAGTTTACAACCACTGCCCCACCATCGCAGCCTACGCCTCCCACTTGATTGGTACTGGATGCAAGACCCAGGGCCGCACCATCCCAGCCTGCAGCTCCCACTCTAGTGGTGCCGTTTGGAACACCGAGGGTCACACCGTCCTAGCCCGCGGCTCCCAGTGGAGTGGTGCCGCGAGGCAGAGCCAGGCAGAGGAGAAGGAGATTGGAAACACGCTCTCCTGAGTTGCAGCGTGCAACAGATGCGGCTCAGGTTGTGGCATTGGGTGTGGAGGCCAATGAGCTTACCCGATCACTCGTGGGCAGCGACAGTGCAATGGGTGAAGAGGTAACGGTACTGACGGGAGAAATAGCAGTAATGACACGGGAAATGAGGGAGGAAATGTCCGAGGGAGTGCAAGCGACGGTACAGGCCGTCAGGGAGGGCATGCAAATGACGGTACAGGCCCTCATGGAGGTAGCTGCTGCAATAAGGGCACACAGCCCGGCCAATCAAATGACACCCCCATGAAGAAGTGAACATTCACCGAAATGTGGATGAGAGATGGTTGCAGCCTTTCTTTGCTGCTGCTGTTCTTGATCTTGATGTAACTGTAGTAACATTTTTTACATTGAAATTGTTTTGTAACTTTTGTAACATTACATGTTTATAAGTGATCTTAAAGTTTTTAAGTGATCTTAAAGAGTCATGCAACAAATATTTTATAACACTAACGTGAACTTTTCAATAAAATATTTTTTCATTAAAACTGTTTCATGTTCCATTAACCCAACACAACGTAGGAACAACTCCAAAAAATAAACATGTCCATGTGCAACAGTGGTCGCAGAGCCCTCGGGCATCAGTAGTTGAAGCGTTCATGGATGAGCTGCTGGCGCAGGACTCAAGCAATCGTTAAAGGAGCACGATGGACCGCCCTCCTCTGACCTCATGCTCCGGCATCAGGCACTTGCATGCTTTCCTGATTGTCGCCATCATCCTCATCCTGCTCTTCCAAATTACTATCATCAGGCACTGGAACCTCACGTGGGTCTTCTGGTTCCACTACCAGCTCCTGCTGCCTCATGATAGCTAAGTTATGCAGCATGCAGCACACAACAATGAACTGGCCGACAATCTGAGGAGAGTATTGCAAGTGGCCTCCGGAATGGTCCAGGCATCGGAAACACTGTTTCAAGATGCCAATGGTCCTCTCTATGACGCTGCGTGTCGCAATGTGCGCCATGTTGTATTGATGGTCAGCTTCCGTCCGTGTTACATGTCGGGGCGTCATGAGCCAGGTGGCCAAGCTGTACCCTTTGTCTCCCAGTAGCCAGCTCTGCCCTTCTGGCTGCAAACATGTCAGATATAACGCTGTCGCGTAGGATGAAAGCATCATGGGTGCTGCCAGGGTGTCTCGCATCGACTGACATGATGCACTGCTTGTTGTCACACACGAGCTGCACATTAATGGAGTGGTAACCTTTTCTATTCCTGTACAGCTCGGAATCCTCCACAGGTGCTCGCAAGGCTATGTGGGTACAATCAATGCAGCCCTGTACCTTTGGGAAGCCAGCAATCCTGGAGAAGCCCACAGCCCTGTCATGCATTGCTTGTGCGGTCATTGGGAACTTGATGAAGTCATTCCTCTGCGCATACACTGCAGCCGTGACCTGGTAAGCGCAGGTATGTATTGCATGTTGAGGGATGGCACACACATCTCCAGTTGTAGCTTGAAACGATCCCGAGTCATAGAAGGCAAGTGCAGCTGTTATCTTCACTTCAACAGACAACGCAGTTTGCGTTCTGCTTCTGGACTGCAAATCAGCTCTCAGCATATCTCAAATTTCAACGACAACTTCCCTGCGGAAACGCAGCCTTTTAACACAATCAGCCTCACTCATGTCCAGGTACGAACGCCTGGCTCGATATTGCCAACATGGGTAAGGTCTCCTGCTGCCCATCAGCCTACGGGCTATGAAGTGCCTGGTGTGGTGAGCTCTAATCAATTCTCTCCCATGCAGTGAAATGATGGAGAACCATTGCATAATCCGTGGTGTTGATAATGCAGCACCCATACTTGAAGTACAAATTAAACTTTTAAACTGGCTGGCTGGCTGGCTCGTTGGCTCCCCCTCTAGGTGCTTTGTACGCCTCCCCTGTCCCCTGGCCGAACGGCCTGCCTGCAAGACTATTCGCAGCTCGGAAGGCTGCTGCCGCGTTTGTGTGTGTGTGGCCTGTCTGACGCCTCCCGCCCCTGTTCCGTGGCCGAACGGCCTGCCTGCAAGACTTTTCGCAGCTCAGAACGCAGCTGCTGCTGCTGCTTCAGACAGGTAGGAAAATTCAATGTATTTTTTTATTTGCTTTATTTATCATTTATTATTCAGGATGGCTCTTTATTTGTAGAAGTGAAACTGTTAACTGATTGTAAAATTCAATTACTTCCCTTACCCGCCCGATCTCTCGTTCCCTACGCCTGATTTGTAACCTACACCTGATTTGTAAGTGTAGGCAAGGTTTTTCTGAGCTTACAAAAATCTACACTTACTCCATTCTAAATTAGTTTGGAGTAAGTTTTTGCTGCCTAAACTTGCAAAACAGGTGTAAGTGGCTGGACACACCCCTTTTTGAAAAACAAATCTGTTCTACAATGAAACTATTCTAACTCACTAGAACTGGAGCAAACTAAATGCTGAGAATTGTAATTTCTAAGATGCTCCATTCTAAACTAGTTGCTCCAAAAAAATAGGAGCAACTCAGGCCGAAACTTGCCCCCTACAACTGTATCTTGTGTCGTGGGCAGATTATTTTTTCTGTAATAGTATCTGGGGTTATTAAACTACAAAACTTTTCCTCCTGATCCTATTTTCGCTTTAGTCTCTGGCTGTTTTTTTTTTATGTGATTAGACCCTGCTTTTTCATTCTCTGCTGCTTTTTCCAACATTGATCTGTCTCCTTGGTCTCCTTCAGCCTGGCTGTCTTCTCCATCTTAAAGAATATAATTGTAAAAATGGAATAGTGTTGTATCAAGAGTTCAAGGAGATTTCATTTAGAAATTGAGAGTTTGCACTTCATCTCCGATTGTTGGGTTCACAATAAAAAGTAGTTTCATCCACTTTGCTTCTGAGCCACTCAAGCACCCTTCCAAGATAATTTTAGACTTCAACAATAATAGATCCTCTACGGAACCCAATTTGAAAAGCACTGAGTAAAATTTGTCTTTCAATGAAAAACTGGACATGTTAATCTTTAATGAAATTGCAGTCAGTTTGAAAGGTACAATTGCTGAGAATGTGATTTCATTAACGGGTGAATTAATTATGGAAGAAAACAGATACAGGCCTATTTTATATATTTTTAAAATAATTTAACCTTAAAGTTTAACCTAATTTGTCAGTTTTTCTACTCCATCATTAGATTCAAGAAACATACAAAAATTGACCCAGAATTATCTGGAGCAGTGAGTTGGATTTGCTTCCTCACCCTTTGGCTCCAATTATTTCTGCACTGCAGATTGCTGGAAGTGTGACAGGGCATCTGGAACCTTGGTGAATGACGGGACCAAGAGTCTATGGACCTGGTTTTCATGACCTGCAAGGCCCTCCCATTTGCTGCCCAAAGGAACACCGTTGGCTGCCGAGAGACCGGTTGGTACTTTGCCTGAAAGATTCCTCTAAAAGAGGTGGCAGTACCGCCCAGCGGCAAAATAACGACTTACATCATCAATTTGGCCGGCAGCGGGCAGGAGCTCTCAATCTCGGTAGCAAAGGAACTTACCGCCCAAGTGCTGCCAAGGATGGAGTCGGGCCCAGGGAGGGCTGAAGAACTGAAAAGTAAAAACATCACCAAAAAAATCACCGGAACACCTTCAGGGGACCTCATCCAGGTAAGTCGCTGTAAAAATAAAAACATTTAAAAGGTGCTTACAAACCACCTTTTGCAGGTCTTCATACCTACTGTCGGGGTAAGAACAGTTTCCATGCAACGGTCCTTCCCCCTGCCGGCACCGACTCCCACCCGCATCAATCTGGCATCTCGGTGGGCAGGAGACCACTTATGTGACTTGGCCGCCAGAGGACGTCAGCGGGCGATTCCCGGTGGTGCTCTCCTCCCGCCCGCTCTAGCCCAAGAGGAAAATGTCGGAGAGAAAAACGTCAGGAAAATTTGGCAACAGTGGGCGGTAAGCGGGACCTGGGGGTACTTGTGCATGAAATACAAAAAGATAGTATGCAGGTACAGCAAGTGGTCAGGAAGGCCAATGGAATCTTGGCCTTTATTGCAAAGGGGATGGAGTATAAAAGCAGGGAAGTCTTGCTACAGTTATACAGGGTATTGGTGAGGCCCCACCTGGAATACTGCGTGCAGTTTTGGTTTCCATATTTACGAAAGAACATACTTGCTTTGGAGGCAGTTCAGAGAAGGTTCACTAGGTTGATTCCGGAGATGAAGGGGTTGACTTATGAGGAAAGGTTGAGTAGGTTGGGCCTCTACTCATTGGAATTCAGAAGAATGAGAGGTGATCTTATCGAAATGTATAAGATTATGAGGGGGCTTGACAAGGTGGATGAAGAGAGGGTGTTTCCACTGATGGGGGAGTGTGGAACGAAAGGGCATGATAGAATAAGGGGCCGCCCATTTAAAACAGAGATGAGGAGGAATTTCTTCTCTGAGGGTTGTAAATCTATGGAATTTTCTGCCTCAGAAAGCTATTGAAGCTGAGACATTGAATAAATTTAAGTCAGAAACAGAGAGTTTCTTGAGCGATAAGGGGTTATGGGGAGCGGGCGGGGAAGTGGAGCTGAGTCCATGATCAAATCAGTTACTGAATGGCGGAGCAGGCTGGAGGGGACGTATGGCCTACTCTTGTTCCTATTTCTTATGTTCTTATGTAAGGCCACCAATATCGTGGCTTATATCATTCATCAAGGAGATTTAAGGATAAAGAAATAAACAGAGTGAACGACGGAGAAGGAAATAGGATGAAATAAAGCGAAGGAAAGATAGAATGGATTAAGAGAAAAAAAAGAGACAAATGAAAAGTAGGAATTAAAAAAAAAAAATTAATAATTTTGATTTTGTAAAACCTCTAGGAACAATTTACTACCTGCAACAGTGAGACTCCACAGTTTAAATTGTTCCCGTTCTGGGCCGCCAAGGTTGAGCAGCATATCAGGACCATAAATCATCCCATTAACAGAATCCTTACGTCATGAAGTAGCAGCCTTAACTTTCTGCAGTGAGTTTAATTCATATTTACGGCGCAAATGCAACAATTTCTTGACACTCAGGAGGTTGATGGTAATGCAAGGCTAACATGCAGAGCAGAGCAGAGCAAATCATCCAGCAATATGTGGCGATTTGCAACTCATGCCGAATTTCTTCCTCATCACAAGTTACTGTTTTTATTACAAACTAATAATACGTGTGGCGTGAACTCACTGTTATTTTGCCACCAAATTATGGGCCAATATCACTGAAGAAAATGACTAAATTTGCATTTATGCTGTCAACTGGATTTTTTTGAATGTTGGTAAATGCTTGAATATTACTGCATTGCCGATTTCTTGATTTTTTTGTTGTTGTGCATTCTGTATTAAGATAAAATAAGCATTTTTATGCCAGAATTCTGTCATTAACCAGATCATTCACCATTGAATAAAATCTCTGCTTGTTCACAAATCTCATCCAATTTGAAATCAAGTTATTTCTTTCAAAATTCATCTTTTTAAGGGCAAAGTGCTTAAAATTCCAACATCTTTCTACCCTTCACCCAAAGGATGTTATGAAACTAGTTCCTCAGGAAGGCTACTGAAGCAGAGAATATAAATGGTTTAAGAGCCAATTGGATACATCTTGCGGAGAAAGAAGAGTTTACAGAATATGAGGAGAAGGTCGGCAGGTAAGATTGATCTGCGAAATCAATGGATGGAAAATAGCACACAATATGCCTGTTACTTTCCAAGTTTGCTTCACTTGCCTACAGAATTCATTCTGTGCTTTCACATTCAGTTTATTTCGCTTAATTTTTGACTGGCACTCCCTCGCCTCGTCCCTGGCCCACACTCCCCAGCCCCTCTCCCCTACCCCACACTTCCAGCCCCACCTGATAAATATCTAACCTTTATTTTAAAACGTCATAAAGGCTATAACAATATTTGTTCCCATATGTAGCTGCATACATTTAAATGTGCGCATCCTTTTAAATTAAAAATGGCCAGGTTTTGTACAGTATCCCCCCACCATTCCCAATTAAGCTAAAGCTGAACAACACCAAATCGGTACAGGCAGTTGTAAATAATTATCACATGAACTGACCCTACAAAATTGCCAACACTGTGTTGTTGGTTAGCTTTGCACCAGCAGCTATTCAGAAACCTCTAAGCTGAGCTTGGACTACAGAATCAAGCCTGATGTGACCTCTGAGGTTCCATGGTACATCTAACTTGTCCACAAAGACACTTCTGCTACACTCTATGCTACAGGGGTAGACATCAGCCAGATTTTAAGAAAACATTTCAAGGAAAAACATGTTTATGATATTATGCATATCAAGCCTTGGTTTACTTGCAAACTTTATATGGAATTCAATTGAGTATTCATTGCTTTTATTCCAATACAACCATTTGTTTCTATTCTCTGGCCCGTCCCCAAAACTTTAACCCTGTAGAGCTTGTTATGTGCCTCAGCATTTCATTTCTCCTAAAATCTATAGGCTTGGAAAATGCAGTCTTAGCATTACCTATACACAACTTCCTAACCTATCTATTCTTCTAACCTCTTTTATCTTTGATAGTCTGCCTCAAGTGGCCTTGAAATTCATATTGGACTTCATGCTGTAGTGGACAAGTGTGCCAAATGCTCTTTTCTAGGATTCTTAGGGGGGAAATTCCGTAGCGCCCCATTTGGGGGCGGTAACAGCCGCGAGGAGTGATTTTGTGAGTCAGGCGCAGAAGTCCCACCCTGCGACAGCACAAAGTATCACGCTCCACTTGCTCTGTGGGGCGCGAGCGGGCGGACGGGATCAGTGAGGGGCGCAGCGGTGGGATGCGTAGCACTGCCGTGTAGACAAAGCCCTCCACTTCATTAAAGGGGGGGGCCAAGCCGCCGACTCTGGGGGAGAAACAGGTCCCTCCCTGGACCACCCAGGAGCGGGGTACCGTAGCATCAACCTGGCACCCATCAGCCTGGAGTGCCAGACTGGAAGATCGCAGCATTGGATCCTGTGATTCAACATCCAGCAGGCCGCCAATTTCTTTTTCAAATTGCCACCTCCCCTTTAAATATCGCCCCGCGGGCGACCTACAGCTTGGTATGCACCCCCTGAAGCTGTCGCTAGCATTGCTCCGTGCAGCTTCAGGGGTCGCTAACTAATTTTCACCCTGGGGCAAAAGTGGTTTGCGCCGCATTAGCGCCCCGCTAACAGGAGGTACAAACGCACCACATTTCTCCCCCTTATACTTTTATTACATAATACAAAAGCATTTGTGGGTGCAATGTTGGTATTGAACTCCACTGCCACCTCTTGGCCAATGCTGCCTGGTCACCTGTTAGGAAACAACAGACCCCCACTGGATATCAAGACCTTGAAGAGGGTGCAGAAGAGATTTACTAGAATGGTACCAGGAATGAGGGAATTCAGTTATGTGGAGAAGCTAGGGTTGTTCTCCTTAGAGCAGTGAAGGTTAAGGGGAGATTTGATAGAGGTGTTCAAAATTATGAACGGTTTTGATAGAGTAAGTAAGGAGAATTATTTCCATGGCAGAAGGATCGGTATTCAGAGGACACAGATTGATAAAGGAACCAGAGGCGATACGAGGAAACATTTTTTACACATTAATGATATAGACGAGGGGATTAAATGTAGTATCTCCAAATTTGCGGATGACACTAAGTTGGGTGGCAGTGTGAGCTGCGAGGAGGATGCTATGAGGCTGCAGAGTGACTTGGATAGGTTAGGTGAGTGGACAAATGCATGGCAGATGAAGTATAATGTGGATAAATGTGAGGTTATCCACTTTGGTGGTAAAAACAGAGAGACAGACTATTATCTCAATGGTGACAGATTAGGAAAAGGGGAGGTGCAACAAGACCTGGGTGTCATGGTACATGAGTCATTGAAGGTTGGCATGCAGGTACAGCAGGCGGTTAAGAAAACAAATGGCATGTTGGCTTTCATAGCGAGGGGTTTGAGTACAGGGGCAGGGAGGTGTTATTACAGTTGTACAGGACCTTGGTGAGGCCACACCTCTGGAGTATTGTGTACAGTTTTGGTCTCCTAACTTGAGGAAGGACATTCTTGCTATTGAGGGAGTGCAGCGAAGGTTCACCAGACTGATTCCCGGGATGGCGGGACTAACATATCAAGAAAGACTGGGTCAACTGGGCTTGTATTCACTGGAGTTCAGAAGAATGAGAGGGGATCTCATAGAAATGTTTAAAATTCTGACGGGTTTAGACAGGTTAGATGCAGGAAGAATGTTCCCGATGTTGGGGAAATCCAGAACCAGGGGTCACAGTTTAAGGATAAAGGGTAAGCCATTTAGGACCGAGATGAGGAGAAACTTCTTCACCCAGAGAGTGGTGAACCTGTGGAATTCTCTACCACAGAAAGTTGTTGAGGCCAATTCACTAAATATATTGAAAAAGGGAGTTAGATGTAGTCCTTACTACTATGGGGATCAAGGGGTATGGCGAGAAAGCAGGAATGGGGTACTGAAGTTGCATGTTCAGCCATGAACTCATTGAATGGCGGTGCAGACTCGAAGGGCCGAATGGCCTACTCCTGCACCTATTTTCTATATTCCTATGTTTCTATGAGTTGTTGTGATCTGGAATGAACTGCCTGGTGGAAGTAGATTCAATAATAACTTTTAAAAGGGAATGGGATAAAAACTTGAAGGGATAAATGTTGCAGGGCTGTAGGTTAAGAGTGGGGGAGTGGAACTGGTTGGATAGCTCTACCAAAGAGCCGACACAGGTACAATGGACCAAATAGTCTAGTTCTGTGCTGCATCATTGTGATTCTATAAACATCTCGCCCCTCATGTGCACTGCCTTCACCAGGACTACCAGTGCAGCATCTGAAAATCTCGGAACCAGGTAGCTACTTCTGGAATCTCTGAAGCCTCCACGGCAGATTATAGTATTTCCCTTTAAGAAGTGGAGACTGCCTTTAAATAGCATCAGGAATGCATTGTATTATATTCAGGCCCTTTATTAGGTGAGCTGCCAACGGACAGCGTGAGCAGCCCAACTATTCAATGTTAACCACGGGAACTACTTTCGTGCTTATCAGTGCTCAAGTGTTAAGGCACAAGCTGTGTGCACAGCACAAATTCAGTGCCTGAAAGCTTTCATGGCCCAATTTCTCCCCTTTAGAATCGCTGCCACTACAGTGGCCATTGCACTTCAATCACCACGTAACCTCCAACTATTGCCCTTTGTGGGGGCATAGGATCCAGTTGTGGAAATTGGGGGTTTGGTTTATTCGGGACTAAGTTGAACCTCAGATGAATGAGCTGTCCCTAATCAAGATCAATGGAATCATTTCTCAGCCTAATTTTGCAGTAAACCTTCACAGACAGGAGATCTGAATGAATGTAGAAGGGTTTTATTGAAGAAGCAAATAGCACATCTAAGCAACCAGCATCACTAAATGCAGCACTCAGCTAGAGTTCTGGGCTGTTTCACATTGTCAAGGACATCACGGAGACAGGCAAATTGTTTCCTCACCTTGATTTCAGTTTTCATTTAAAGAAGGTTAAAGCTATAGGTAAGTATTATGCACAGTGACATTCCCACCTTTATTTTAAAAGATAGTTTGCATTTAAATGGATCTTCTCTCTGCTGCTTATTATTACTGTTTATAGAATTGGTCTGTGTAGACACTGATCTTTTTAATTTGCAGTACAAGAAAATAAACTTTCATGGGTTGCAAAAAATCTGCAACAACCTTTATTTATTTAACTCCTTTAATGTACAAAAACATCTTGAGGCACTTCACAGAGGCATAAGTAAAAAAATAAAGGATACTGTGCCAAAGTAGAAGTTGTTAGGAGAGCTGACTGAATGCTTGCACCTGATGTGGGTTTTAAGCAGAGTCTTAAAAGGAGGAGAGTGAGACAAAAAGGCTGAAGGGTTTAGGGAGAGAATTCCAGAGCATGAGGCTTGGGCGGCTATAAAGGCAAGGCCACCAATGGTGAGCCAAAGGGGAGAGTTGCACAAACATTTGAAATTGGAGGAATGTAGGTTCAGGTGGCCATCATGCTGAAGGATGTAACAGAGATAGGGAGGGGTCAGGCCATAGAGGGATTTAAACACAGAGATGAGAATTTTAAATTTGAGGTGTTGGAGGATCAGGATATAATGTGGGCCAGTGAGGACAGGGATGGTAGATGGGGAGACTTTGTGAGTGGATGTGATATGGAGAGCAGAGTTTTAGATGAACTGAGGTTTACAGGAGTTGCAAGATGGGAGGCTGGTCAGGAAACAATCAAATAGTTGAGTCTGGAGGCGACAAAGACAGAGATGAGGGTGTCAGCGGCACATGGGCTGAAGGAATGAGTGAAGATGGGCAATGCTATGGTAGTGGAAGTAGGTCGTCTTTGTGATTTAGAGATATTGGCCGCGATTTTCGCCAAGTAGGCAGATTGTGGCGGGGGTCTCCGAGGCGGGTGGGGGAAGCTCGAAGGCCGGGTTTCCCACAGGCCCTGACGATTTTACCAGCAGGGCTTAATTTGAATCTCCGGCCTTGGATTCCCGCCTCTCAAGCTGGCTGGCTGCGGAAGGGTAGGCCCCAGTCGGCATCGTTTGTCCGGGGTCCAGAATCGCTGGAGGGTGTTTGGGATCGCCAGTACAGGAGTCAGCCTCACTAGAGGGAGGGTCAGAAATCAGAGGGGGGGGGGCGGCGTGGGTCAGTGATTGTGGGGGAAGGGGTTCAGCAATCGGGGAGGGCCAGCCAGGGATAGAGGTGGGTGCGGAGGATAGGGTTTGGCCACCCCAGGGTCGTGGCCGGCCTCATCAGTGGTGGATGGGTTTGCCTGAGGGTGGTTGGGGAGGTGGTTGGAGGTCTCGTGGGGAGGTCTATGATCGCGGGGGATGGATTGGGTCATGTCCCTGGATCGTGTAGGTAGGTATAACTTACCTCCTGGATGCAGCAATTCCCACCGTGGTTTAACTGCCGTGTTTTATAAACCCGTCCCCAGGCAGTTAAATTTAAAATGGAGGGAAAAGTGGAGACCGCCAGCCTCACTACAATATTTAAACTGCCCCCCAGCAGCGGGTTGGCTGCACGTCCTCCGTCCTGCCTCCGGGAAAACCGAAAGTGGGCACACTGGAGGTGGGATCAGGTCGGGAATCCCACTTTTAACAATTTAACTGTCCCCACGTTCCAAATCCACCTGTTGTTTTTTTTTTGAGGGGGGGGGGCGGAAACTCCGGCCATTGAGTTTGAAGCTCAGCCCAGGATTAAATCGGACATCAAATTTGCAGAACAGTCTGGTTCAGCTTGAGACATTGACCAAAGTGGGGGCTGGAATTGGTAGCAAGTATATGCCGTTTTTTGCATGACACAATGGCCTCCTTCTGTGCTGTAGTTTCAATGGCCCCTATTTTCACCACGATTGTGCGGGTTTTTTTGGCATACTCACTTTCCAACTTTCCCCAGCGTTTGGACGCCAGCGCCGACCATGTGCGGCAGTTTAAACATTTTTGGCACAGACCCGAGTCAAAACGGGATCGGGCGCCGTTTTTGTGGACTTCATCGATTTTGGCCGTGCATGATTTTTTTTTTTAGCACGGCGCACACTGTCCAAAAGCCCCACAAAAAAAACATATGTTAACTTAAGGAATCGGCACGGTGCACAAGAGGACAGGAGTGAGGCAATAAGAATACAGAATAAAATACCTTTTTTCTTCACAAAGAACTCTCTTTTTGGAGCTAGGGAAGAAGATTTCTGGGCCAAAAGGATTGCACCCCCGCCCCCCCCCCACCCCCCCCGCTGCAATCCCGGGCTGAAAGGACTGCTCCTCACCAGCTGGACCCACTGCAATCCATGGCCGAAATTCCCCCGACCCCCTGCTCTCCCTGCGAGTTGACGTTCGGGAGCAGGTGAGCCATTCGGTCCGCGATTGCAGTGGGTCCAGGCGGGGAGGGGGGGCGGGGAGCAGTGGCCCCAGGTTCAGCCAGGGAGGGGAGCGGTGGCAGCAGATCCAGCCGAGGGGGGTGGGGAGAAGTCCCTTGTGGCCCTTTCGGCAACGGTGAGGTAGCAGTCCCGATTTTTTTTTCTCGCATAAACATACACGCTAAAATCAGATGTTAACATGCGCGTGTGCCAAAAATCCAGCAAGTGGGAAATAGGAAGCTATGACTCTTGAGTTAACATGGACAACTTTTGAGTGCACTTGTCAATAAGCACTAAACTCCAGCACTGAACTGTGACCTTTTGTAGCAATGAACAAGTTGTTCTTTAAAGCTTCATGCATGTTTATGTCAATGGAAAACATCAAAACATATTTCTTCTCACAGTCAGACTGATAAGTTATCCAGATTCGTACTCAACCTTGACTGTTGGGAATTCTGAATAAAGACCATTGGTCTCATAGTGGCAGATACATAGCTGCCTGTTGAGGACCATAAATCAAACCGTCCCGATTGGAACACCAAGGATTACAATCAAATACATTTTAGAAAGATGTCGGTTAGGAAATGAAGTAAGATTTGTTTTTAAATTATAAATCCCTGCAGTTTTTAGTGAGGCAAAAGTGGAACAACAATTGAGTACTGATTTGAATACTAAGGACAGATGTCTCAAAGTCACCTGGTGATTACTGAGGAGTGATATAGGGATGCCAGAGGCATGTAATAGCCAAATACATATTGCAACAGCACTGATCCAGAAAGTAATAGCTAATGCTGCATCTTTAACTTCTGCATGTAAGGAACAAACCTTCAGATGTTAACACTGTTTGGTTCTGCAGGTAAGATAAATAAAACCTTGCTGCTGACATACCATGCACTTATTGGATTGATAAAGAATGTTCAGATACAGTTGATGTACTTTTATTTGTTCTTTGCACAAACATTTTGAAAAGGAACTGTATAATTATCTGGTTGGTAATAGGACTGGTGGTTATAAGGATAGTTTTACACTGAGATGATCAAGATTATGTCAGAGGTCAGATATCCAATAGGGAATTCAGAAGAAATTTCTTTACCCAAAGAGTGGTGAGAATGTGTCACTCACTATCACAGGGAGTGGTTGAAGTGAATAGTATAGATGCATTTAAGAGGAGGCTAGACAAGCATATGAGGGAGAAGGGAATAGAGGGTTAAGCTGATAGATTTAGATGAGGAGGCTTAAGTGGAGCATAAACGCCGACATACACTGATTGGGCTGAATGGCCTGTTTCTGTGTCATATATCCTATGTAACCCTATGTAAACAACATGGTATACAATGGTTTTTGTGCTGCCTGCACAAAGGCAGACATTGATGCGGAGATTCAACATCGCCTCCAGTGCGCCAGTGCAGCCTTCGGCCATCTGAGGAAAAGAATGTTTGAAGACCAGGCCCTCAAAACTACCACTAAGCTCATGGTCTACAGGGCTAAAGTAATACCTGGTCTCCTGTATGGATCTGAGGCATGGACGATGTATAGAAGGCACCTCAAGTTGCTGGAGATATATCACAATGAATAAATGTTGGAGGACAGCAGACCAAGGTTAAGTAGTGGAGATGCGAGGCTGGATGAATATTGTGCTTAATTATTTTTGATGATCAAGGAGTATTTAGGAATTGTTTTTTCCCTCATGTTGGGATGGAATCAATGATAGTGTAGATTATATTTGGTCCATGGAATGAGCAGCTTGTTCATACATTGTTTCTTAAGTTCCAATGGAGCTTCACCTTAAATAATAAAGTTTGTTGTAGGCAGTGCTGCATAAACATGTGGTGGACTTAGACCTGGGTCATATGCTTGTGACATTTTAGAGCTAGATTCTAGGATTTAGTAGGCCTTCATCCAGCATGACTTTGAATTGTTCTGTGTTCAAGAGCAAGGGCAAGGGTTCTGCAGCCTGCCAAGCAGAGTTGTAATATTCCATCAATGAGTTGATACACACTTGGTAGAACCCTACAGTAATCAGTAAAGACAAGCCTTCTTGAGAATCTCTAATTGTTTGTAGCCTTTGTGAACAAATAGCTCTCAGAAGACAAATTCAGGATTTCGACTTCCTGGCCGAGCACAAGTTTTTTTTTATTAATCCCATCTCTGATCATTTAATGCAGCTTTAACAATTACATCATTGCTTCTTTCAGGAAATATTTATTATACTAAACTCAAAATTTAAATAATTTCAATGGTATATAGGAATGATTATCATACAGGTGAATGATCAATCTATTCTGTCGGGAGGTGGCTATGGATTCTGGTTAGGTATTTCCAATCCAGTTGAATCTTCCTAACCCCAGGTTTAGTTTGTTCCGGTGTTTTAGTTTCTTCCATCAGCTCTTCTTGCACTGGTTCCAATCTCTCAGATGTTTGATGAGATCTTTTCTGTTGTTTGTTGTTCTGTTATTGTTCTGTTCCGTGCCAATGATCTTTCAAAACCACCAATGATGGTATTCGTCAGATCAGATCAGTCTTTTTCTGCACTGATGCATCAACCAAGCACTGGAAGCTTTGTTTGCTATGGGAAGCACTTCGTTACTTTTCACATGAAAAGGAAACAGCAACACAAAACACAGAAAGAATAGAAAGACTTGGATTTATATAGCGCCTTTCACGACCACCAGACATCACAAAGCGCTTTACAACCAATGAAGTACTTTTGGAGTGTAGCCACTGTTGTAATATAGGAAACGCAGCAGCCAATTTGCACACAAGCAAAGTCCCATAAACAGCATCATCATCATCATAGGCAGTCCCTCGGAATCGAGGAAGACTTGCTTCCACTCTTAGCATGGGTTCTTAGGTGGCTGTACAGTCCAATACGAGAACTGCAGTCTCTGTCACAGGTGGGACGGATAGCCATTGAGGGTCTGGGTGGGTGGGACTGGTTTGCTGCACGCTCTTTCTGCTGCCTGCACTTGATTTCTGCATGCTCTCGGCGCCGAGACTCGAGGTGCTCAGCGCCCTCCCGGATGCACTTCCTCCACTTAGGGCGGTCTTTGGCCAGGGACTCCAAGGTGTCAGTGGGGATGTTGCACTTTATCAGGAAGGCTTTGAGGGTGTCCTTGTAACGTTTCCACTGCCCACCTTTGCTCGTTTGTCGTGAAGGAGTTCTGAGTAGAGCGCTTGCTTTGGGAGGCTCATGTCTGGCATGCGAACTACGCGGCCTGCCCAGCGGAGCTGATCAAGTGTGGTTAGTGCTTCAATGCTGGGGATGTTGGCCTGGTCGAGGACGTTAACATTGGTGGGTCTGTCCTCCCAGGGGATTTGTAGGATCTTGCGGAGACATCGTTGGTGGTACTTCTCCAGCGACTTGAGGTGTCTACTGCATATGGTTCATGTTTTTGAGCCATATAGGAGGATGGGTATAACTACAGCCCTGAAGACCATGAGCTTGGTGGCAGTTTTGTGGGTCTGGTCTTCAAACACTCTTTTCCTCAGGCAATGTGATAATGACCAGATAATCTGTTTTTTTGTTATGTTGATTGAGGGATAAATATTGATCAGGACACCAGGGGTCACGTCCCTGCTCTTCTTCAAAACAGTGCCATGGGATCTTTTACATCCACTTGAGAGAGCAGACGGGACCTGGGTTTAACATTTCATCGAAAGACGGCACCTTCGATAGTGCAACACTCTCTCAGCAATGCACTGGAGTGTCAGCCTAGATTTTTTTTTGTGCTCAAGTCCCTGGAGTGGGACTTGAATCTACAATCTTCTGACTCAGAGGTGAGCATACTACCCACTGAGCCACAGCTGACACTTAACCAGGTTCTGAAAAGCATAGAGTCCTTAAATTATATCATTCTTACACTTCACATGAATAGTGAAGGATTCCGTTTCATTAATGTGCCCAGTAGTTTGGACAGAGGAACTGAATTGTGCAAGTGAATGGTTTATATCGTGGCAATACCTATGATGTCTTCATTTTCTGCCAATCCACCATCCCACCATAGTTTGAATGAGGAGTGTGACTGGAGGGATGGCTTCTCAGGGACCAAATTACCCTGGAGGATAACCATGTAGAAAAAAATACAAACCACTAGAACCCAGTTGGATAAATAGTTAGAGAAGCACATGAACAGCCATTGAATAGAGAGGTAATCAGGCTCCACTACAATTCTGGGGCAACACGCTATCCTGCTGTTTGGACATGTATGAGGCTCCTGCAGTGTAGCTCCACAAAGGTCTCTATAATTAGAGCTATCTGCAGCATCTTGCACGAATTCTGCAATCCACAAAGGAGTTACCGTACAACAGAATGATGAGGAAAGCCAGCCTTAACTTTTGGCAGCGAAGGCTGCTATGGAAGTGGAAGAAGAAATTGAGGAGACTTGCAGCCAGAAAGACTCATGTGCCAATAACTGCTTGATAGAATATTCACCTAAGCTCTGCATGAACAGTCCTATCACACTGTGCAAAATAAAATGCCTAATCAACACCATGCCCTCCAATATAATCAACAGTACCTCATCTCCCATGTATGCACATCATCTGATCAAAGAACTCTCAGGAATATGTTGAAATGAAGTGCAACCACGTTATTTAACACTACGGTTCTGTGCATTACTGTTTTCCCCTGGTGTTTCCCCTTGATAACAGTATATGGTGTTTGTCTTCTATTGCTAAGTCCAGTGCTCCTTGCCTCGTTGAAGGAGTCAATGCGGTGGCAAGCTGCCAACTATCAATTATCACCTCATGGGATGGACGTGGCCTTCTACCTTGCTGTGTTCAGTCATGAGATGTCCATTAACTGCTCCCAGCAGTTCTGATATTGCACGAGCTGGCTGTTCCTGCTACTGGTGCATTCTGAGTCTATGAGAGGGATGTCGATATTGGCCAAATGTGGCGTAGTCCTGAGGGGCAGCTATCTAATCTATTCAAGATATAGGGAATGAATTAAGCTATATTGCAGAATTTACATAACAGTTTTTAACAATTTAGGGATAATCAGTTTATCTGAGAGGCGGCGAACAGTCTATGGAAATCCAACACACTCTCCAGCAATAAAGGGACAAGTTTAAGTGCTATCATTTCCTCAAAATGAATTATTTTAAAGGCCATATTCTATCCTTTAATGGAAGGTTATGGAGTCAACGAGGAAAGCAAGTCCAGGAAAGATGAATGTTTTTGAAAGTAGGCCAAACTTGGCAGCTAGTTATAGTAACAATTCATCCACTGTAACATATTCTGTCATGCTCGCTGAATCCACTGCCTCACCTGCTTGGTGCTGGCCAAAATTGCTACTTTGAAACATAGAAACATAGAAAATAGGTGCAGGAGTAGGACATCCGGCCCTTCAAGCCTGCACCACCATTCAATAAGATCATGGCTGATCATTCCTTCAGTACCACGTTCCTGCTTTCTCTCCATACCCCTTGATCCCTTTAGCCGTAAGGGCCACATCTAACTCCCTCTTGAATATATCCAAAGAACTGGCATCAACAACTCTCTGCAGTAGGGAATTGCATAGGTTAACAACACTCTGAGTGAAGAAGTTTCTCCTCATCTCAGTCCTAAATGGCCTACCCCTTATCCTAAGACTATGTCCCCTGGTTCTGGACTTCCCGAACATCGGGAACATTCTTCCAGCATCTAACCTGTCCAGTCCCGTCAGAATTTTATATGTTTCTATGAGATCCCCTCTCATCCTTCTAAACTCCAGTGAATACAGGCCCAGTCGATCCAGTCTCTCCTCATATGTCAATCCTGCCATCCCAGGAATCAGTCTGGTGAACCTCCACTACACTCCCTCAATAGCAAGAATGTCCTTCCTCAGATTAGGAGATCAAAACTGAACACAATATTCCAGGTGAGGCCTCACCAAGGCCCTGTACAACTGCAGTAAGATTTCCCTGCTCCTATACTCAAAACCCCTTGCTATGAAGACCAACATACCATTTACCTTCTTTACCGCCTGCTATACCTACATGTCAAGCTTCAATGACTGATGAATCATGGCACCCAAGTCTCGCTGGACCTCCCCTTTTCCTAATCTGCCGCCATCCAGATAATATTCTGCCTTCGTGTTTTTGCCCCCAAAGTGGATAACCTCACATTTATCCACATTATACTGCATCTGCCATGTATTTGCCCACTCATCTAACCTGTCCAAATCACCCTGCAGCCTCTTAGCATCCGCCTCACAGCTCACACCGCCACTCAGGATAGTGTCATCTGCAAACTTAGAGATATTACACTCAATTCCATCATCCAAATCATTAATATATATTGTAAAGAGCTGGGGTCCCAGCACTGAGCCCTGCGGCACTCCACTAGTCACTGCCTGCCATTCTGAAAAGGACTCGTTAATCCCAATTCTCTGCTTCCTATCTGCCAACCAGTTCTCTATCCACATCAGTACATTACCCCCAACACCATGTGCTTTGATTTTGTACACCAATCTCTTGCGTGGGACCTTGTCAAAAGCTTTTTGAAAGTCCAAATACACCACATCCACTGGTTCTTCCCTGTCCACTCTACTAGTTACATCCTCAAAAATTCCAGAAGATTTGTCAAACATGATTTCCCTTTCATAAATCCATGCTGGATTTGGACCAATCCTATCACTGCTTTCCAAATGTGCTGCTATTTCATCCTTAATGATTGATTCCAACATTTTCCCCACTACTGATGTCAGGCTAACTGATCTATAATTACCAGTTTTCTCTCTCCCTCCTTTTTTAAAAAGTGGTGTTAGATTAGCAACCCTCCAGTCCATAGGAACTGATCCAGAGTCGATAGACTGTTGGAAGATGATCACCAATGCATCCACTATTTCTAGGGCCACTTCCTTAAGTACTCTGGGATGTTGACTATCAGGCCCTGGGGATTTATCGGCCTTCAATTCCATCAATTTCCCTAACACTGGCTTCTCTCTGAAACTCCTGCTGTTATCCAGGCAGATACAACCAATACAGCAAGAAGCAGCCAGCATCATAGGACAGTAAGCAAATTAGCATGTTTAATTTGCAAAATTGCAACAAGTTCTGTGCTGTGGGTACAGTTTGAGTTAAGGTCCTATCATATAGGATCTTTAAAATTAAAAGAGGAGGCTTTCTTCCCATCAACCATGGTTAAATCTAAGCCCATGTCCCAGAGATAAAAAGGACCATGTGCTAACCCCTTGCACCGCCCATTCCCTCTATTAAATTCATTATAGTTTAGATGTGGGGCAATGAAGTGACAAGGTGAGTCAGAAAGTCATCATCATCATAGGCCGTCCCTCGGAATCGAGGAAGACTTGCTTCTACTCCTAAAGTGAGTTCTTTGGTGGCTGAACAGTCCAACACGAGAGCCACAGACTCTGTCACAGGTGGGACAGATAGTCGTCGGGGGAAGGCCGGGGGGAGGCGGAGGGGGGGAGGTGGGACTGATTTGATGCACGCTCCTTCTGCTGCCTGCGCCTGACCTCTTCACGCTGGCAGCGTTGGGATCCGAAGAGCTCAACGCCCTCCCGGATGCACTTTCTCCACCTAGGGCGGGCTTCGGCCAGGGTCTCCCAGGTGTCAGTGGTGATGTCGCACTTCACCAGGGAGGCTTTGAGGGTGTCCTTGTAACGTTTCCGCTGTCCACCTTTGGCTCATTTGCCATGAAAGAGCTCCGCGTAGAGCAATTGCTTAGGGAGTCTCGTGTCTGGCATGCAGACTAAGTGGCCTGCCCAGCGAAGCTGATTGAGTGTGGTTAGTGCTTCAATGCTGGGGATGTTACCCTGAGTGAGGACACTGATTTTGGTGCGTTTGTCCTCCTAGGGGATTTGCAGGATCTTGCGGAGACATTGTTGCTGATATATCTCCAGCGACTTGATGTGTCTTCTATACATAATCCATGCCTCTGATCCATACAGAAGGGCGGGTATTACTATAGCCCTGTAGACCATGACTTGGTGGTAGGTTTGAAGGCCTGGTCTTTGACCACTCTTTTCCTCAGGCGACCGAAGGCTGCACTGGCGCACTGGAGGCGATGTTGAATCTCCGCATCAATGTCTGCCTTTGTTGACAAGAGGCTCCCGAGGTATGGGAAGTGGTCCACGTTGTCGAGGGCCGCGCCGTGAATCTTGATGACTGGGGAGCAGTGCTGTGCGGCGAGGGCAGGCTGATGGAGAACCTTTGTCTTACGGATGTTAAGCTTTCACATGCCTCAGTGAATACATCGACTATATCCTGGAGTACAGCCTCAGGGTGTGCGCAGACGCAGGCGTCGTCTGCATACTGCAGTTCAAATAACAGTAATTTAGAGCACGGTTCATTCAGTTCTTGGTTTGCACTTAAACATGGGAGAAGTTTATAATTGACAGCCAAAGCACCTCAGTGAGATCAAGTCAGTCTCAACTTAATGTCCAGTGGAAATGAATCTGCAATAAAGAAATGTTCATAACTTGATTCTATTTGGACTCACTTACTTAGAAAGACCTATGAACAATTGAATGGTTAGAATGTTGCAGTTGGAGGTGATCAGCTGGAGTTGGAACTTTTCCTTCTAATGAACCTACTAATCTTCTTATCTGATACTGACGCTGAGACCGCAAAGTGAAAAATTCTTTAATCTCTAACAGAATGAGCATCCATCCCTTGAATTAGCATAGACGTGACTGAAATACAAATAAATAAATCCAAACATGTATATGGAGAAAGCAGAGGACCTGGGCGAGATCTGAGCGGGAGCCGAGCGAGAGCGGCAGCGGCAATAAAAGGAGTGTGCAGGCCCGAAACGGGATGAGGCAGCGGAGTGCAGGCTGAGCTGGGAGCAACTCAACAGAGGCAGAATTTGAAAGTGACATCAGAGTAAAAGAAATGACGTCGGCACAAGGGAAGGAGCTGGTGAGTGTTTTTTTAAGTTTTAAGTTTATTTCATAGACAAATAGTTCATAGTTCATAGTTTAGTTCTTACTCCATTAAATAGAGGCAGGGCAGGGCAGCTCAGTACTGTTGCGTGCACTTCCTGTGCTATGTGGGAAGTCCTGGATGCTTCTCGTGGCCTGGATGACCACACGTGCAGCAAGTGTCACCAGCTATGGCTGTCCGAGGGCCGTGTTTCGGAGCTTGAGCTGCAGCTGGAGTCACTGCGGTGCGTCCGCAAGGCTGAGAACTTCGTGGATAGCACGTTTCTAGAGGGGGCCACCCTGTAGCTTAAGAGTGTGCAGGCAGAGAGGGAATGGGTAAGCCCCAGACAGAAGAGGAGGACCAGGCAGGTAGTACAGGAGTCCCTGGAGTGCATCTCGCTCTCTAACCAGTATTCTGTTCTGAGTACTGGTAGGGGCAATGGTTCCTCTGGGGAGTGCAACCAAACCCAAGTCTACAGCACCACAGGTGGCTCAGCTGCACGGGTTGGGGGGTTGGGGGGGTGGGAAAGGAGAAAGAAGAGTGGAAGAGCAATAGTGGTGTAGGGGATTCAATAGTTGGGGGAACAGACAGGCATTTCTACGGCCGCAGACGTGACTCCAGGATGGTATGTTGTGTCCCTGGTGCCAGGGGCAAGGATAGAAACATAGAAACATAGAAAATAGGTGCAGGGGTAGGCCATTCGGCCCTTCTAGCCTGCACCGCCATTCAATGAGTTCATGGCTGAACATGCAACTTCAGCCCCCATTCCTGTTTTCTCGCCATACCCCTTGATCCCCCTAGTAGTAAGGACTACATCTAACTCCTTTTTGAATATATTTAGTGAATTGGCCTCAACAACTTTCTGTGGTAGAGAATTTCACAGGTTCACCACTCTCTTGGTGAAGAAGTTTCTCCTCATCTCGGTCCTAAATGGCTTACCCCTTATCCTTAGACTGTGACCCCTGGTTCTGGACTTCCCCAACATTGGGAACATTCTTCCTGCATCTAACCTGTCTAAACCCATCAGAATTTTAAACGTTTCTATGAGGTCCCCTCTCATTCTTCTGAACTCCAGTGAATACAAGCCCAGTTGATCCAGTCTTTCTTGATAGGTCAGTCCCGCCATCCCGGGAATCAGTCTGGTGAACCTTCGCTGCACTCCCTCAATAGCAAGAATGTCCTTCCTCAGGTTAGGAGACCAAAACTGTACACAATACTCCAGGTGTGGCCTCACCAAGGCCCTGTACAACTGTAGCAACACCTCCCTGCCCCTGTACTCAAATCCCCTCGCTATGAAGGCCAACATGCCATTTGCTTTCTTAACCGCCTGCTGTACCTGCATGCCAACCTTCAATGACTGATGTACCATGACACCCAGGTCTTGTTGCACCTCCCCTTTTCCTAATCTGTCACCATTCAGATAATAGTCTGTCTCTCTGTTTTTACCACCAAAGTGAATAACCTCACATTTATCCACATTATACTTCATCTGCCATGCATTTGCCCACTCACCTAACCTATCCAAGTCGCTCTGCAGCCTCATAGCATCCTCCTCACAGCTCACACTGCCACCCAACTTAGTGTCATCCGCAAATTTGGAGATACTACATTTAATCTCCTCGTCCAAACATTAAGGATGTCACTGAGCAGCTGCAAGGTAATCTGGCGTGAGAGGGTATGGTCCATAACGGTACCAATGACATAGGTAGAAAGAGGGATCAGGTTCTGCGGGCAGAGTTTAGAGAGCTAAGAGAGAGATTAAAAAGCAGGACCCCAAAGGTAGTAATCTCCGGATTACTCCCGGTGCCTCGCACGAGTGAGTACAGAAATAGAAGGATAGAGTAGATGAATGCATGGCTGGAGAGTTGGTGCAGGTGGGAGGGCTTTAGATTCCTGAGGCATTGGGACCATTTCTAGGGGAGGTGGGACCTGCACAAATTGGATGGGTTGCACCTCAACAGAGCCAGGACCAATATCTTCACGGGGAGGTTTGCTAGTGCAGTTGGGGAGGGTTTAAATTTGCTTGGCAGGGGGATGGGAACCTGAGAATAGATTCAGAAGGGAATGAAGCAAAGCTGAAATTGGAAAGCAAAAAAGTAGAAAGTGAATTTGGAAGACAGAGGGCTAGAAAATAGAAAAGCAGGGAATTTTGCAGTGTAAAATTGTATTTCCTTCAATGCAAGGAGTATAGGGAATAAGGCAGGTGAGCTGAGAGCACAGATAGACACTTGGGAGTACGATATTATAGCTATTATTGAGAAATGGCTGAAAGAAGGGCAGGTATAGCAGCTCAACATTCCTGGTTACAGGGTTTTAAGACGGGATAGAGAGGGATGTAAATAAGGAGGGGGGTGGGGTGTTGCAGTATTGATTAAAGAAACAATTACAGCTGTGAGGAAGGATGATCTGTTAAAAAGATCATCAAATGAGGCTATATAGCTAGAATTGAAGAACAAAAAAGGGCGATCACACTGCTGGGAGTGTACTAAAAAAAAAAAAAACAGTCAGAGGGAGATAGAAGAGCAAATATGTAGGCAACTTTATGAGAAATGCAAAAACAATAAGGCAGTAATAGTTGGGGATTTCAACTACCCTTATATTAACTGGGATAAAATTAGTGTGAATGGTATACAGGGTGAGGAATTCCTAAAATGCATTCAGGAGAATTTTGTTAGCCAGTATGTAACAAGCCCAACAAGGGAAGGGGTGTTTCTGGACATAATTTTAGGGAATGAAGCTGGGCAGGTGGAAGGTGTATCAGTAGGAGAGCATTTTGATGCTCGTGATCAAAGAAGAAATATAGAAGTTTACAGCATGGAAGGAGGCCATTTCGGCCCATCGTGTCCGTGCCAGCCAACAAGAGGCTATCCAGCCATATCCCACTTTCCAGCACTAAGTCCTTAACCCTGCAGGTTATGGCACTTCAAGTACACATGCAAGTACTTTTAAAATGTGGTGAGGGTTTCTGCCTTGACTACCCTTTCAAGGGGGTTCCAGAACCCCCACAACCTGCTGCATGAAGAAATTTCCCTTCAAATTCCCTCTAAACCTTCTACGAATTACTTTAAATTTATTCCCTTTGGTTGTTGACCCCTCCACTCTTTCTAGGCCCCTTATAATTTTATACACCTCAATGAGATCTTCCCTCGGCCTCCTCTGTTTCAAGGAAAACAAATTCAGCCTATCCAATCTTTCCTCATAGCTAAAATTCTCCACTCCCGGCAACATCCTTGTAAATTTCCTCTGTAACCTCTCCAGTGCAATCACGTCCTTCCTATAATATGGCGACCAAAGCTGCATGCAGTACTCCAGCTGTGGCCTAACCAGTATTTTACATAGTTCAAGCATAATCCCCCTGCCTTTGCATTCTATGCCTCAGCTAAAAAAGGTAAGTATTCCTTATGCCTTCTTAACTACCTTACCTACCTGGCCTGCTACTTTCAGGAATCTGTGCACTGTAAGGTCCTTTTGTTCCTCTACACTTCTCAGTGTCCTACCATTTAATGTGTATTCCCTTTCCTTATTAGCCCTCTGCAAATGCATTAACTCACACTTCTCTGGATTAAATTCCATTTGCCACTATTTTGCCCACCTGATTAGTTGATTGATATCTTCCTGCAGTCTACAGCTTCTTCTCCATTATCAACCACACAGCCGATTTTAATATCATCTGCAAACTTCTTAATCATGCCCCCTATATTTAAGTATAGATCATTGATGTATACCACAAAAAGCAAGGGACCTAGTACTGAGCCCACTGGAAACATCCTTCCAGCCACAAAAAAAACATCAACCATTACTCTTTGCTTACTGCCCTTGAGCCAATTTTGGATCCAACTTGTCACTTTGCCCTGGATCCCAAAGGCTTTTACTTTCGTGACCAGTCTGCCATGTGGGACCTTATCAAATGTTTTGCTAAAATCCATATACACTACATCATATGCTTTGTCCTCATCGACCCTCCTGGTTAACTCCTCGAAAAATTCAATCAAGTTAGTCAGGCATGACCTTCCCTTAACAAATCCATGCTGACTGTCCTTGATTGATCTGTGTCTTTCTGAATGAAGATTTATCCTGTCCTTCAGGACTTTTTCCAATAATTTTCCCACCACTGAGGTTAGGCTGACTGGCCTGTAATTACTTGGTCTATCCCTTTCTCCCTTCTTAAACAAAGGTACCACATTAGCAGTCCTCCAGTCCTCTGGCACCTCAGCTGAAGCCAGAGAGGATTGGAAAATGATGGTCTAAGCCTTTGCTATTTCCTCTTTTGCTTCGCTTAACAGCCTGGGATACATTTCATCTGGGCCTGGAGACTTATCCACTTTCAAAGCTGCTAAACCCTGTAATACCTCCTCTCTCACTATATTTATTTAATCTAATATTTCAAACCTCCTCCTCGATAGCAGTATCTGCATTGTTTTTCCCTTTTGTGAAAACAGACGCAAAGTATTCATTAAGAACCATACCCACATCTTCCGCCTCCACACACAGATTGCCCTCATGGTCTCTAATAGGCCCTACACTTTCTTTAGTTATCCTCTTGCACTTAATATATTTATAAAACATCTTTCAGTTACAATTAGGGTAGTTATGGAAAAGGACAAAGATAGACCAGGAATAAAGGTTCCCAATTGGGGAAAAGCCAATTTTGTTAAGCTGAGATGGGATTTAGCCAAAGTGGACTGGAAATGGTTACTAGAAGGTAAATCAGTGTCGGAGCAGTGGGCAGCATTCAAGAGGAGATCCTAAGGGTTTAGAGAAAGTATGTTTCCTTAATGAAAAATGGTGGTTCTAAAACACCTAGAGCCCCCTGGTACATTGGTCCCTTAGAGGATGAGACTGGGGAATTAATAATGGGAAACAGGGAAATGGCAGAGACTTTGAACAAATATTATGTATTGGTCTTCACAGTAGAAGACACTAAAAGCATCCTAATAATTGATAATCAAGGGGCTATTGGGAGGGGGGGGGACCTGAAAACAATCACTATCATTCAAGAAAAAGTACTAGGCAAATTAATGGGACTATAAAGGTGGCCAAGTCCCCTGGACCTGATGGCCTGCATTCTAAGGTCTTAAAAGAAGCGGCTGCAGAGATAGTGATGCATTGGCCAAGATCAGGTCAGCCATGACCTTATTGAATGGTGGAGCAGGCTCGAGGGGCCAAATGGCCTAATCCTGCTCCTAATTCTTATGTCAAGGAACATCGGAAAGCAAAGAGATAGCATGAAAATATTTTGACAAGTTAAAATCAAAGAAAACACAAAGATGTTTTATAAATAACTTAAGAGCAATAATATAACTAAAGAAAAGAGTAGGGCCTATTAGAGACCATAAAGGTAATCTGTGTGTGGAGGCGAAAGATGTGGGTATGGTTCTGAATAAATACTTTGCGTCCATTTTCACAAAAGATCGCAATCAGGGAGGAGGAGTGCAAAATATTCGATGAAATAAACATAGTGAGAGAGGAAGTATTAAGGGGCTTAGCAGCTTTGAAAGTGGATAAATCCCCAGGCCCGGATGAAATAGACAGATTTTTGAGCGATAAGGGAATAAAGGGTTATGGGGAGCAGGTAGGAAAGTGCAGCTGAGTCCATGATTAGATCAGCCATGATCTTATTGAATGTTTAAAAAGGGAGAAAGAGATCGACCAAGTAATTACAGGCCTGTCAGCCTAAACTCGGTGGTGGGAAAATTATTAGAAAAAATTCTAAGGGACAGGATAAATCTTCATTTAGAAA
This sequence comes from Pristiophorus japonicus, assembly GCF_044704955.1. Classification (NCBI taxonomy): domain Eukaryota; kingdom Metazoa; phylum Chordata; class Chondrichthyes; family Pristiophoridae; genus Pristiophorus; species Pristiophorus japonicus. The sequence goes on from NC_091982.1 coordinate 23,112,422, forward strand.
GACATAGATTAAACAAGGACAGACAGCACAGATTTGTTAAGGGAAAGTTGTGTCAGACTAACTTAATTGATTTTTTTGAGGAGGTAACAAGGAGGGTCGATGAATGTAGTGCATTTGATGTAGTGTATATGGAATAAAAACAGGAAATGCTGGAAATCTCAGCAGGTCAGGCAGCATCTGTGGAGGGAAAGGAGCATTAATGTATCGGGTAGATGTCCCTTCGTCAGATTTCCAGCATTTTCTGTTTTTATTCCAGATTCCAGCATCTGTAGTATTTTGCTTTTATACTTCGAAGACAGCCGATGTCAACGCCTGCGGGACACTAGAGATCGACGACATCAGGTAGCAGTACTGTCAGCATCAGGCACACTAAACTTCCCTTGTCCGGTGTGCAAGAGACTATGTGCATCCAGAATTGGCCTATACAGCCACTTGAAGACACATGCCATTGATGATTAGCACACCAACGTCTTTGTTGGATACGACAGACTACCAAGAGAGAGTGTATATAGATTTTAGCAAGGCTTTTGATAAGATCCCACATGGCAGGCTGGTCAAAAAAGTAAAAGCCCATGGGATCCAGGACAAAGTGGCAAGTTGGATCCAAAATTGGCTCAGAGGCAGGAAGCAAAGGATAATGGATGATGGGCCTTTTTGTGACTGGAAGGCTGTTTCCAGTGGGGTTCCGCAGGGCTCAGTACTAGGTCCCATGCTCTTTGTAGTATATATTAATGATTTAGACTTGAATGTAGGAGGTTTGCGGATGATACTAAAATTGGCTATGGTTGATAATGAAGAAGAAAGCTGTAGACTGCAGGAAGATATCGATGACTGGTCAGATGGGCAGAATAGTGGCAAATGGAATTCAATCCGGAGAAGTGTGAGGTAATGCATTTTGGCGGGGGGAGGGCTAAAAAGGCAAGGGAATAAACATTAAATGGTAGGACACTGAGAAGAGTAGAGGAACAAAGGAACCTTGGAGTGCATGTCCACAGATCCCTGAAGGTAGCAGGCTAGGTAGATAAGGTGGTTAAAAAGGCATGCAGAATACTTGCCTTTATTAGCCGAGGTATAGAATACAAGAGCAACGAGGTTATGCTTGATATTAAAGCTATATGAAAAAAAAAGATTCAATTTGATTATTTTTGCTTGTTGATATAATCCTGGCATCTACTTTACTGAGATTGTATTCATTCAGCTGAAATTCCTGTTTGATAAATTTATTGAGAAGTAGAAGTTCATTTAAAAAAAAAAGAGTATGGACCCTGGCGTTAAAGCACTAATTGACTATTTGCCATTTTAGTGCCTCTCTGTTCCAAAAATTTGTTAATAAACCTCAATGAGTAGGTTAGAAAAAGATTGTTTTCTGTTTGTTAAAGCTTTATTAAAGACCAGTTAAGGGAAACTCATCCTCAGAAACTCTTTGAAAAGTGAGTATTCAACTCTTTATTAACTCTGATACACTCTGTTAGCTAAAAATAGCAGTAAAGTTTTTTTAAAATAAATGTCAATTAGCTGGTCTATTCCATTTTAAAGCTACATGCCCGCCAGTGGTGTAGGGGGAGGGGCCAGCACCAAAAGTCCTGGGGAGGGGACATCTTTTGAATTTATTCATTTTCTAACATACATTGAGGGTGGGGTAATTATACTTTTCTTTCTTAGACTCTATGAGCCAATGTCTCCCAACTCCCCAGCAACTCCAACAAGCGGATCTGCATTGTTATAAACAACTGTCCAATGATGTATTAATGTCCCATGCATTATTCACTCTATTGATTGCATTTGTTTTCAGTCCTTGCTTCAATTTGTTCCTAAAAATAGAATGTAAATTACAAATTGTGAATCTGAGGTCTTGTACGTTAAAATCAATACTTGGCTCTGTTTTATATACTTTCTATATGCACAATAAAATTTTTGTGCCATCATACCCTAAAGGTAGCATCACTGAACATATAAAATGCACAAGGAGCTTTCTGAAGTATGCAACTTAAAATAGTAAAATGCAAAAAACATTAGTATATCAAAACACGCTATTATGTAGAGAGGATTACCAGTGCCAAAAATTCAACATGTTTATCCATGTTAAAAGCATTCTGGAAAAGCATCTCAGGACTGCCATTGGGGCTGGAGCACTTGCAGTGCCTTGTAGATAGGTCAGATTTTTCTCGAATGCCTTTCCTGCTATAATTATGCACTTCATATTGTATTGACAAACTCGTAAGCATTTATCCTGAAAAACATAAAAGGATCATTATTACGGTGAATATGATTCTCTGGTGTTTATTTATCACCACTTTTATTAATGGTTCAGGAACATATATATATCTATATTATATATAAGGTCAGTACAAGCTGCTTCAATTGGGGGCAAATAATAAAAGCACCAGAATTGTAATTTCATATCTTCAAACTGTGAGATCATTAATTGCTCATTATACAGATCATTACTAATTACAAAGATCTTCTAGTTGCAGTCCAGTGATGTAGAAACAAATCTGCTGGTTCTCAGCTTGAGTTAATCAGATGAAGTTTGACCAATATAGCTAAATCTGCCTCAGTCATTTTCTGCTTGCTTGTCAGGTGATGTGGGTTGTTGTGATGCAGTTTGGCCATTATAGTTGGTACGGTAGCATAGTGGTTATGTTATTGGACTAGTATTCCAGAGACCCGGAGTAATGATCCTGAGTTCAAATCCCACCATGGCTGCTGGGGAACTTAAATCAGTTAATTAAATAAAATCTAGAATAAAGTGAATATTAGGGATGTTTGACTTGACCTGGTGACCTCTGTTTAACTTTCTGTCCTAAAGGTAGGCACCCAAGATGCATCCCTTGTGATGAGGGTATTCACCATTGGCATGATTGTTGAAGGCCTCTGCTGACCCCACAACGTGCAGTGGGGTCAGTGTCAGAGGTCCAAGGCAGGTGCATCCCAGTATTCCATAACCTTAGGTGGGATGCATACCCCTGTGGATTTTTCCAGCCAAGACTTCTAACTATATAGCAATATATAAAATAATTGGGCATGTTACATTGAGTTAATATTTATCTGTATAATACTAGAAAAGGGTTATTATTATGTCTACAACTGTGATGGTACCTTGCTATTTTGAGTAGCATAATGGTCACACCTTATAATATGTAACACTAGACATATAAGTGAACAAAACTGCTTAGTACTACAAAGTGGCTAAATGGGACTGGTTGAAAATTCCCTGCATCTTTGATTCTTAGTGTTTATTTACTGTATAATATATTGCAATTTTAATAGTAATTTTAATTGAATAGGGTTATAACTGTCAGAAAAAAATGATTAAGAGACTGGTTCTATGTGTAATTGAATAGCTAACCCACATACACTGAAAGCAGACAAATTGATATTTTCTTCAGATCTATTTCAAAAAATATTCAAGTGATATCTTTTCCAGCCTACTCAAACCATTTTAAAATTATTTAAGATAAATTGAACATAACATTCTTATCAACATGGCCCAGTCTCTGCAAAATTCCATGTCAGTTTATTAAAATTTCAATTTACTCTCAAGTTTATTTCTTCCAAGACTATAAATAACAGAGAGGGCAGTCGTTCTAACACTGTGTGAGCTGAGATAGAGACAGCACAGTGCATCATTGCAACAGCAATAGGATCATTTCAAAAGGATATGGAAGTTTTTGTTGGTCTGAGTAAGTTGTTACCCAGTGACTTCAAAAGGCCAAGTTACATAAAATGCCTTTCAAATATTTTCCATTGCAAAGGGAATAGATGTCATAGTGAGCTGGCATATGTTGTTTTAAGCCTATCTTTCACCATCCGGTTTAAGTAAGCCCAGGGAAAGTAGATGAACATCACCTGTCATTTAAAGTGAAGCAAGTTCTTCCAGTCCCACTGTGATCTCTGGTTGATGTGCCAAGGCTGTCCTGGACTTCAAAATCAAGTCAGACCAGAAGGAAATGAAAGAAAGGAAGATAAAGAAAATACAGAACTTGCATTTATTTACACCGATCACATCCTACGGACATTCCAAAATTCTTCACAGCCAATGAATTATCTTGAATTGTAGTCATTATTTTTAAGTAGGCAAACACAGTGGGCCCCATAAGTAACAATTAAATGAATGACCAGTTAAACAGTTTTGATGGTGTTGGTTGAGGGGTAAAATGTTGGCCAGAATATTGTAAAAACTCCTCTGCTTCTCTTAAACTATGCAGATCTCCCTGAGGCATGGAGGAAAAGAATTCCGGAGTGTGGAGCCTAGGTGGCTGAATGCACGGCTGCCAATAGTGGGCAGGCCAGAGTCAGAGAGATTGTGTGATAAATATTGATTGCAACATGGTGATGAGGCAAGGAGAATGTTAGCCAAATGATATGCACTGTGTCTCTCTAAATAGAATTTGTGTTCAGGCCTATTGAATCAGGCATAACTACACATGTATATTTAAAAAAAAATCAATTTAACATTTACTTATGAAAGACTTCAAATACCAGCAAAGCAACAATATAACCATAGCAGTAAAAGGATACTGTGCTACATTTGTGCTATGGGACAACGGAACACAGTGATCATTTCTGTTCCAAGAATAAAGCCAATTGCACATTCTTCATTCTGTGGAGGATTCATATAGCTCCCTGTTAGTGTTAGTGTTTGTCAGAAGAATCACTCAACACTCAGAGTCGGTTCCAACGCCAGTGCGGCCTTTATTTATGCCAGCGGGGAGAAAATCACAAGACTGAGTCCAGGCTTCTCTCCGCTGAACAAAGGGTTTCATGGATCTTTATATGTTTTACAACAGTTTACTACAATTACATACAACAGTTTACTACAGTTACATTAGACCAATAGCGTTAGTCTCTAAACGTAAAGTGGCTCATGTGTTGCCAAGAGATGTGTTGCTAAGGGGTGTGTTGCTAGGGATGACTCATGTGTCTTGTAACATAGCCTGGACCTCTCTTATCTTACTGTCCTTGGATGCTGGCATTGGGTAGCCTCCTTATCTCCATCCTGCTACAGAGCCGTATTGTTACTAGAACATTTGGTCCTGAGGCCTAGCTGATTAGAGACACCTGCAGAGCTTGCTTGCTGGTCCTGTGTGTGGGAAACAAGAAGTATCAGTCTCCAGGAATGCGGTCTATTTCAGCTAACATAAATCCCTTGAGTCTTCACTGGTAGCCATTTTATGGTACAAGTTACATATTTAATTCTAACCTTATCCTACAGGTGCCGTTGCCCTAGGGTGCCTAATACCTACAACACTCCCCACCAAGGTGTAGACTCTCTCCATTATACCCTTTCGTATTACAGTTATATCTTCTTCTTCTTAGGCAGTCCCCCGGAGTCAAGGATGACTTGCTTCCAGACTAATGAGTTCTAAGGTGATTGGTGGGAGCAATGCGGGATCTACAGTCTCTGTCACAGGTGGGGCAGGTGATTGAAGGGATGGGTGGGTGGGGTGTTTGGTTTGTCATACGCACCTTCCGCTGTTTGTACTTGATTCCACAAGTTCCCAATGAAGCGACTCGAAGTGTTCAGCGCTTTCTCGGATGCTTCTCCTCCACTTTAAGTGGTCTTGGTCTAGGGATTTCCAAGAGTCGGTGGGGATGTTTTATTTTTTCAAGGAAGCTTTGAGGGTGTCCTTGAAGCATTTTCTCTGCCCTCCTGGGACTTTCTTGCCGCGGTGAAGCTCGGAGTAGAGTGCTTGTTTTAGGAGTCTGGTATCGGGCATGCGGACAATGTGGCCCGCCATCGGAGCTGATTGGTCAATGCTTCGATGCTGGGGATGTTGGCCTGAGAGAGAACACTGACGTTGATGTGCCTATTCTGCCAATGGATTTGCAGGATTTTGCGGAGGCGGTGTTGGTGGTCTTTCTCCAGTGCTTTGAGGTGCCTGCTGTGTATAGTCCATGTCTCTGAAGCATACGGGAAGGCGGGTATCACTCCTGCTCTGTAGACCATGAGCTTGGTGCCGGGTTTGAGATCTTGGTCTTCAAACATTCTTTTACTTAGGTGACCGAAGGCTGCACTGGCACACTGAAGGCAGTGTTGGACTTTGTTATCGATGTCTGTCCTTGCTGATAATAGGCTCCCGAAGTATGGAAAATGGTCCACATTGTCCAAGGTCTCGTCATGGATCTTGATAATCGGTGGGCAGTGCTGTGTAGCGGGGGCAGTTTGGTAGAGAACCTTTGTCATAAATATGACGTCTTTGCTGCAACCTTCTTTTGTTTTTCAGCCTCGACGTGAACTTTATCACACTTGTCTGAACAGATAGAATGCTGCCTCTTTACTGTTGATGTCCTTCTAACTAAACATCAACTAATTTTGACTCAACATATTCTTTTCTTTTCTGAAGGATATTCAACTCTAGAAGTCATTGCACTTGCATGTCCACAGATCTCAGCATTTCACACAGGTATCTGCATGCTAAGTTATTTGTTCCCACTCAGACTCCATTCCAAAGTCCCAGACATTGATAAAATATTGTTAGAAATAATGTAAACTTCATTAGTATGTTTCTTAACTTCAAAGTTAAACTTCCACACAGCTACAATTAAAACAGCAGCACAGCAATATTACACTGACAAATCTCTTTAGAGAATCAATCCAGTTTGATTAATTAACCCCTTTCATCCGGTCTCTGACATTCACCCAAAACTATTATCCATCCATTTAAGCAAGCTCCTAATGTTTGTTAACACACTGGTAGTGGATTCGTCAGGGTTAGCTCTACCTGCCAAATAACACATTTCCATAGAACTCTTTTGAAATTAAAAACTTAATTCATTTTCTGAAACAATAATGTTAATATATTTAATATGATAGGAGGCAGAGCATCAGACAAATGGCAAGATGTAGTTTAATTGAAAACCACTAGACCTAAGGCTACATATTCCATTATGGAATTAGAAATCTATTGATGAACCTTAGAGATATGTGTTATTGTCCAAGTTTTCAAGAAAGGTGCAGATGATTTGCAGTCAAAACTAGTCATTGATTTATGAACACAAAACCTAAAATTATTTCAAGTGAGGGCAAAAGGGGAAAAATCTATTTCATAATTGTTGCACTCAGAGATTTCCCGCACTGTTAATTGTGTTTTCAGCCTCACAGCCATGCAGGGTGTACTGGATTATATTGTGTACCTTGATGTTCAATGGGAAAAAAAAAATTCATAGGTTTACTCCACCTGCTGTGAAGTCCCATGATGTTTCCTTGTGCATTTTTTTCCTAGTCTCTTTGTGTAGTCGTTATTAAAAGAACAAGCAGTAAGCTTGAAGGGTGTGCCAAAGCCAAAGTGCTAAATAAAAAGTGCTGCCTCTACCTACCTAGCGACATAAAATTTGTCAAAAAAGTCGCCTTGGTACAGGTATAAGGTCATTCCCCCCTGTCAAGGGAGATTCCAGCTGGGACTATTTATCGTCAGTGAATCATTGCTTCTGCGACCTTCCTTAGGACTTTTGAGGAAATACGTAAATAATTCACCACCATTTTTTTTTTTTAAAAACACCCTCATCTATTTTTCAAAAGCATTCAAAAGGGATTTTTTTCTTCAAACCATGGTCAAATAATGACCAGCACAAGCTGTTAAAAAATAATGATTTCACTGTATATAACTGCGCTGTGGTATTTAGTGGAAGAATTGCTTTTCTTTGAACAGTGCTCTTTTTTCATGTTATTATTTTCTGTGCAGCGCATCATATATCAAGCTCCCTAAACACATTTTTGTTTTGTATCTTTCCCACAGAGTATTCTTTTCACAATTCCTAATGTAGTAATGCATTTCCAGCAAGTGGAGACATTCGCTGGTATTGGTAGTCATATAAATGTAATCTATTAATCACTCATGATTATCTTTGATTTGAACATTAATTATTAAATGCTATTGGATATCTAATGTGTGCATTTCTTACGGTATCACATCACCTGTAACTTTTGAAGTTGCCAATGATTTCATCTTTCTTAATCAGAATAAAGATGTATATTGTATTTGGTCCCAATATTTTTTGGCAAAACTGCTGGAATAATAATGATTACATTGTAAGAATTTTTAGTTAACTATTATTTAGCAGATTAATAATTGAATTCTTGGAAAATTGAAATATCAGAAGATTAATAATTGAATAGTACAAAGATTGAAATTCAGAGTCTGCTGTATCTAATGTGGAGAATTTGCAGCCACGTTTTATACTTTCTGGACTGAAATGATCGTATTGACTTTACATCAAGATGACCCAAGCTGAATACAATTTCCCTAGGCCTTGTATTAAAAGCTGCCCTGATGAAGTTCATGCATCAGAGAGGCATCAAATTACCCACCTGATGGATGGACTAGGTTACAATTTCTTGGTGAAATCAGCAAGAGGTTTGTGTTATAAACAGAATACGCTGGAAATACTCAGGAGGTCGGACAGCATCTGTGGAGAGAGAAACAGAGTTAACATTTCAGGTCGACGGTCTTTCATCAGAGGTTTGTATCATCTGTTTAATCAGCCAGACACAAATGACCTGATTCATAACTTTGGACAACTTTGATATGAAGAAGAGGTACGAAGTCTTCCACATCCATCTTCCTTTCTTCCCTACCCACTATTCTCTCCTGGAGTAGCTGGAGGGAGATTTAAATATCAGTGTCTCCCTGCAACGGAGGCAGCTCGAGTCTGGAGTTATCAAGAGGACAAAATTAAAAATAAAATGTAATAAAATTATGACATCACAAGGATGGAGGACAGTGATTGGTTCTTCCATATTAGTTGAATCACTGGACAGGGAATGAATCTTAAAGAAAGCTAATAACTGATTTAATTTGATTCAATTGCTGATTTTTTAATTTTAACTTAATTTATAATTATGGTGTATATTATTTAATTTTGTTTAATTATAATTAATCTTTATTATACTGATTTTACTATTGTATACTCCTTATTGTATTATTTGCAATGTAATTTGAATTTTTTTTCGCCTGTGTCTATCTGCGTGCGCATTTTGGCTGTCGCTTCGGACCCAAGCCTTTAACCTCTTTTTACATTTCCTTCTCACGCTTTTTCTCTCTTTCCCTCAATGGTCAATATCTAACGTGTTGTAAAATTGTTGTGAAGCAACTTGGGATGTTTTACTATGTTAAAGGCGCTATATAAATAAAAGTTATTATTATTATGATACAGTCTTTACATTCCATTTAGCCTGACTGTACCAGTTTCAATTCATCTGCTGCTCTATTTGTCCTCTCAACACAGAGATTGGTACCTGTCTAGTTTAGATGTAGCTCAACCCTCCTGAACAACTTCCTCCTTCCCAACAAATGTTCCAAATTCTCCCAAAATCTGAGTTCTTCTCTCCTTTGTTATCCCTGAAACCACACATTCAGGTTTTGGGCTCAATTTTCCCCAAAGCCGTTTTTTGGCGTATTGCCAGAGTTGCGCCCAATTTGTTTGGCCGCGACTACTCCAAAAAAATAAGTAGCAAGTTTCCCCATTCTATGTTTTGCAATTGGTGCCACGCAGCCTGTCCTTTAGCTTAAGGGGGTGGAGCCTAAGGTCTGCACCGAAAAACGATGCCCCCCCCCCACCTTCTGCGCATGCGCGTAAAAAAAGGTTGTTTTTGTGTGATTGCTATGGGGCGCGAATGTCCAGTATAGCTCCCGGTCTGCATTCGGCCATTTTTAAAGAGCCATTGTGTGTGATTGCTATGGGCGCGAATGTCCAGTATAGCTCCCGGTCTGCATTCGGCCATTTTTAAAGAGCCATTGTGTGTGAGAATTTTAATTCTCATTGGAAAAATCGGAGCTGCAATACAAGATGCAACGTGGCTCAAGGACCAAAGATTTCTTACAGGATGAAGTGGAGGCATTCGTTACTGTAATTGAGGCCAGATGGCATGAGCTGGACACCAGCAGAGGTCACATAAAAGTTTCACCAAAAGAAATGAAGAAACACTGGAACCAACTTGCAGAAGATTATTGTGCAATGGTGACCATCCCGAGGTCTGGAGGCCAGTGCAAAAAGAAGTAGTTAGTGTAAGTAATATTTTCATTTATTCACTGGAATTATAATTGTAAATGTGACCACCCAGCAGAAAGACACTCTCTCTAAAAAGTTACGTTTTCATCTTTGCAGAGGAAGGTGGCACACAACAAAAGGGAAAGAACTCAAACAGGACGTGGCCTGGCAAATCTGCACCCATTGATACACTTGGAAGACATGTAACGGTTGGTTTGCAGGGGGTCAGCTTTCCCTTCTGACCTTATATGAGCGGTTCCGAATCGCTCCCACACCCTTGGTTCTAGACACTGGAATTATGAAGGGACTGTGACAGACTTGGACAGACAATCGGTTTCAAGGTAGGAAGCAGGTATGGCTTTATTGTGTTTAAAAAGAAGTAAAAGGCACACCTTTAATAACACACACAGACCAATACCCACTGAGGGGTACAACACATTTAATAAATTGTCAAATTACAGCCTGTGGGGAAAATAATACAGCTTAAACTCTAAATGGGGTAAAGAGGAGAATGCAGATACATTTACACAAGTTATCCCAGCCTCCCCCCTCCCAATTCCCCTAACTAACTAAGTTATAGCTCTAGGGGGGGTTCAGGGGCTATGCTCACCAATCCCTTTAGACAGTTGCTGGTGAATCGCGGTTTCGGGGTTCGCTGCACTTGGCCTTCTAGGCAAGCCGTACCCCGGATGGAGGAGAGGACTTCGGACTGCGTAGTCTTCGGTTGGGATGCGGTAAGTTGCGTTTTGGATGTATGGGGTAAGTACCCACTTTCTTTAGTTAGGAATAGTTTTAGTTAGTCCCTTTTGGTATTTTCTCCCCCGTTGGGTTGTTCAGAAGTAGATTGTAGAGTGGTTGTCAATTTGGTTGCTGACAACCTTCCGTTTCGTGGGCCTCGTGCTCGGTCAGTTCTTGAGTTCTGGTAGTTTCCTTCACTGTTCCATGTCTTCACTGTAGAGGAAGCAGGCTGCTTGTGTCTGTGTCTGTGTTCCAGTTTGTGTCCTTGTTCGAGTCTGTGCGAGTTCCAGTCTGTGTTCTGTTAGTCTTTCCTTGTAAAACTGGGGGATAGATATATCCCCCAAAAAAGGCTCCGTTATCTCCCATCAAATCTCTTGGGCTCTGTTTAAACTGTTCTGTCCATTGATTTTCAAATGTCTCCTTTGTCAGCAGTAACTCGATTAGGGTGTGAGAATGTGCGATCACTGGTTTGGCATTGTTTTAGGATTGTCCAGTTTCCTGACCATGATTTCCATTGTGCTTGATTGGGTAATTCGATTATCTCTTAGGGGGTGAATAGTTCCCCCAGACAGTCTGGAATCCTTAATACATGAATTTGCTTCAGAGGTTAGCCCCATCTCCTGTATTTGGTAACTCTTTTTTGAAGCCAAAATGTTGTAGAATCTTAAAATTGATATGCTCCTTCCCATAGATGTTTAGGGGATCTCAAGCTTCTGTAATTTAGGTCCATTTTGAATTCCCTTTCCTATGAGTCCAAACACTGGGGGGGGGGGTCTCCATGAATGCATTCCCATTTATCCCCCGCAGGCTTCGTCTGCCCCTTTAAACTCATTTTAAAAGCCCAGAAAGGGATTCTTCTCCTCTGCAGGGGAAAGGTACCTGGAATCTTTGCGAGATATTGGTAAATTCTACAGACAGGATCGTCTTCCAGACCAAGAGCATGGTGCTGAGGGGAGGGGGAGGTGATGGATGAAGTCCCGACTGTTGTACTCACTCTGGAGGAAGTGTAGGTGCCGGCCATTGAGGTGCCAGCAACCTTTCCTGAGTGATACGAGTGTTGTTGGGCCATTCCATGGTTTCCCACAGTCCAAGGTTGCGGGTCCCAGTGGGATGTAGCAAGGCACACCCAGGGCCCCACCGTCCAAGGCTGTCGGTCCCAGTGCGATGCAGTGAGGCACACCCAGGGTGAGGAGGGGAAGGAGAGCTCAACTGCGCTTTCCTGAGGTGCAGGTTCTAACAGAAGTGGTTCAGATGATGGCAATGAGTGCGGAGAGCATTGACCTTGCACGTTCACTCCTGGACATGATCAGTGGGGTGGGTGATGAGGTATCGGGACTGTCGGGAGAAGTAACAACACTCTCTCCTGTATTGGGCACACTGTCCGGGAACATGAGGGAGGGAATGTTGCAGGTAGTTGAAACCATGTTGGTGCACATGAGGGAGGGAATGTTGCATATAGCTGATACTCTGTTGGTGAACATGAGGGAAGGAATGTTGCTGGTAGTTGAGAAACTGTCGGTAAACATGAGGGAGGGAATGTTCGAGGTAGTTGGGACATTGTCAGGGCATATGAGGGAGGGAATGTTGGAGTTAGCTGCTGCAATAAGGGCACATGCCCAAACCACTGCGCCCATTGACAGAATCAACTGCCATGCCTACTCCAATCCCCAGACCAGCCTCTGAAGGGGTCCAAGTGGGACCTTCCACATTACCGCCTGCCCTCCCCGCTACCCCCCCGCCGCCCCCCTCCATCAAGGAGTGCACATTATCCGAGATGTTCGAAAGAATAAGCTTGGTACCAACCTAAGCAACGCTGCGCCACCGCCTGCGGGCAGGGGTGGAGTCAACAAAACCAAGCGCAGCGGGCGGTCTTAGAATAAGGTGGAGGAGAGATGGGTGCAGCCTTTCTTTGCTGCTGCTGCTGTTGTTGTTGTTGTTGTTACTGTTGTAACTGTTCTCAAATTAAAAGTTTTATGTAAGTGATGCAAATTTACAAGTTTAAAAGTTTGTAAGCGACCTTAGAGTTTCGAACTGATCTTAAAGTTTGTAAGTGATCTTAACTGAAAACTTTAAAGTTTGATACAAGGATATTTTTTATCAAAGTTAAGTTAAGTACAATTAAACTTTTGAATAAAATATATGTTAAATTATAACTGAATCATTTCCATTATTAGCACAACTTTTTGAAATAAAGATGAATCATTTCCATTATTTGTTCCATTAACACAACACAACATTACGGAACAGGTCCAAACACTAAACATGGTCCATGTGGAATTGTTGCCGCTGAGCCTTCAGGCAGCAATGCGTTCATGGATGAGCTGCTGGCGCAAGGTTCGAGCAATTGTTAAAGGGTACGAAGGCCTCTTCATCATCAGTCACTCTCATCTCAGGTGGGTCTTCTACTACCTGCTGCTGCTGCCTCATGATGAATAAGTTATGCAGCAAGCAGCTCGCAACAGTGAACTGACTGACAATCTCAGAGGAGTATTGCAAGTAGCCTCAGAATATTCCAGGCATTGGAAACGCTGTTTCTATTATGCTGCGCGTCGTAATGTGCGACATGTTGTATTCCCGGTCAGCTTCCGTCCGGGTTATGCGTAGGGGCCTCATGAGGCAGGTGGCGAGGCCGTATCCTTTGTCTCCGAGTAGCCAACTCTGCCCTTCTGGCTGCTGCTGAAACATGGCAGATATAATGCTCTCACGTAGGATGAACACATCATGGGTGATTCCAGGCTATCTTGCATGTCGTCACACCATCATCATCATAGGCAGTCCCTCGGAATCGAGGAAGACTTGCTTCCACTCTTATGAGTCCTTAGGTGGCTGAACAGTCCAATACGAGAGCCACAGTCCCTGTCACAGGTGGGACAGATAGTCGTTGAGGGTAAGAGAGGGTGGGACAGATTTGCTGCGTGCTCTTTCCGCTGCCTGCGCTTGATTTCTGCATGCTCTCGGCGATGAGACTCGAGATGCTCAGCGCCCTCCCGGATGCACTTCCTCCACTTCGGGCGGTCTTTGGCCAGAGACTTCCAGGTGTCGGGGGGATATTGCCCTTTATCAGGGAGGCTTTGAGGGTGTCATTGTATCCTTTCCTCTACCCACATTTGGCTCATTTACCGGGAAGGAGTTCAGAATATAGAGTTTGCTTTGGGAATCTCATGTCTGGCATGCGGACAATGTGGCCTGCCCAACGGAACTGATCAAGTGTGGTCAGTGCTTCAATACTGGGGATGTAGGCCTGGTCGAGGATGCTAATGTTGGTGCATCTGTCACCCCAGGGAATTTATAAGGTCTTGCGGTGATATTGTTGGTGGTATTTCTCCAGCGACTTGAGGTGTCTACTGTACATGGTCCATGTCTCTGAGCCATACAGGAGGGCGGGTATTACTACAGCCCTGAAGACTATGAGCTTGGTGACAGATTTGAGGGCCTGGTCTTCGAACACTCTTTTCCTCAGGCAGCCGAAGGCTGCACTGGCGCACTGGAGGCAGTGTTGAATCTAGTCGTCATTGTCTGATCTTGTTGACAAGAGACTCCCGAGGTATGGGAAATGGTCCACTTTGTCCAGGGCAACGTCATGGATCTTGATGACTGGGAGGCAGTGCTGTGCAGCAAGGACAAGCAGGTGGAGGATCTTTGTTTTACGGATGTATCGCATATCATAGGCAGTCCCTTGGAATCGAGGAAGACTTGCTTCCACTCCCTAAGTAAGTTTTTTGATGGCTGAACTTTCCGATATGAGAGCCACAGACCCTGTTACAGGTGGGACAGACATTCATCGAGGAAAGGGATCGGTGAGGCTGGTTTGTTGCGCTCTCCTTCCGCTGCCTGCGCTTGGCCTCTTCACGCTCTTTGCGTTGAGACTCGAAGAACTCAACGGCCTCCCGGATGCACTTTCTCCACCTCGGGTGGTCTTTGGCCAGGGTCTCCCAGGTGTCAGTGGTCATGTCGCACTTTACCAGGGAGGCTTTAAGGGTGTCCTTGTAACGTTTCCACTGTCTACCTTTGGCTCGTTTATTATGAAGGAGCTCCGCTTAAAGCATTTGCTTAGGGAGTCTCGTATCTGGCATGCGAACTATGTGGCCTCCCAGTGAAGCTGATCGAGCGTGGTCAGTGCTTCAATACTGGGGATGTTAGCCTGGACGAGAACACTGATGTTGGTCCGCCTGTCCTTTCAGGGGATTTGCAGGATCTTGCGGAGACAGCGTTGGTGATATATCTCCAGCGACTTGAGGTGCCTTCTATACATCGTCTATGCCTCAGATCCATACAGAAGGGCGGGTATTACTACAGCCCTGTAGACCATGAGCTTGGTGGTAGATTTGAGGGCCTGGTCTTCAAACATTGTTTTCCTCAGACGGCCGAAGGCTGCACTGGCGCACTGG
Organism: Pristiophorus japonicus; assembly: GCF_044704955.1. Taxonomy (NCBI): domain Eukaryota; kingdom Metazoa; phylum Chordata; class Chondrichthyes; family Pristiophoridae; genus Pristiophorus; species Pristiophorus japonicus. The sequence goes on from NC_091982.1 coordinate 23,127,538, forward strand.
AAGTGATGTTGAATCTCCGCATCAAAGTCTGCCTTTGTTGATAAGAGGCTCCCAAGATATGGGAAATGGTCCACGTTGTCCAGGGCCGCGCCGTGAATCTTGATGATTGGAGGGTAGTGCTGTGCGGCGGTGACAGGCTGGTGGAGGACCTTTGTCTTACGGATGTTAAGCGTAAGGCCCATGCTTTCATATGTCTCAGTGAATACATTGACTATATCCTGGAGTTCAGCCTCTGAATGTGCTTAGACACAGGTGTCGTCCGCATACTGCAGCTCAATGACAGAGGTTGGGGTGATCTTGGACCTGGCCTGGAGGTGGTGTAGCTTCCCACTGGTTCTGTAGTTTAGTTCCACTCCAGCGGGGAGTTTGTTGATTGTGAGGTGGAGCATGGTGGCGAGGAAGATTGAGAAGTGGGTTGGAGCAATGATGCAGCCCTGTTTGACACCGGTCCGGATGTAAATTGGGTCTGTAATGGATCCATTGGTAAGGATCACAGCCTGCATGTCATCGTGAAGCAGGCAAAGGATGTTGACAAACTTTTTAGGGGCATCTGAAACGGAGGAGGACGCTCCATAGACCCTCACGGTTGACAGTGTCAAAGGCCTTTGTAAGATCGAAAAAGGCCATGTATAAGGGCTGGCGCTGCTCCCTGCATTTTTCCTGCGGTTGTCACGCTACAAAGGTCATGTCTGTTGTGCCCTGTAGGGGACAAAATCCGCATTGTGATTCCGGGAGGAGCTCCTCGGCCAGAGGGAGAAGTCGATTGAGGAGAACTCTTGTGACAACTTTCCCACTGGTTGATAGCAGCGAGTTTCTCCTGTAGTTGCCGCAGTCGGACTTGTCCCCTTTTTAAAAATATAGTCACAGTCACTGCGTCTCTGAGACCTCCCGGCATGCTCTCCTCCCTCCAGATGAGAGAGATGAGGTCATGTATCCATGCCAACAGCGCCTCTCCACCATACTTTAGCACCTCAGCAGGGATTCCATCTGCACCCGTAACCTTGTTATTCTTCAGCTGTTTTATGGCTTTGCCGACCTCGTGCAGCGTTGGAATTTCACTGAGTTGGTGGCGGATCGCATGCTGCGGGATGGAGTCAAGAACACTCGAGTCAAAGGCAGAGTCTCAATTGAGGAGATCTTCGAAGTGCTCCTTCCATTGGGCCCTGACAACCTCGGTGTTCTTGATGAGCGTTTCCCCATTCTTGGACAGGACTGGGGTGGGGCCTTGGGAGGTGGCCTTGACTGCAGTGAAGAATCCTCGCATATCGTGCCTGTCGGCCAGTTTTTGTATCTCCTGTGCTTTCTCCATCCACCACCTGTTGTTTAGGTCCCGAGTTTTTTGTTGGACCTGAGCCTCAGCTGTCTGTAATGTTGTTTTTCAGCTCCCGAATTGGATTATTGCTGGAGGCTCAGAAATGATTTGCGCTTGCGATCTATTAGTTCTTCGATCTCCTCATCATTTTCATCAAACCAGTTGACTGACCAAGTGTCTCTTCACAGGCACTGGTTATACAGGCCTGGAGGGCAGACCAAGCGCTGTGGGCATTCAGCATCTCAGGGTCATCAAGGCACGCCAGATTGGCTGTGAGGCGCTGGCTGTAAAGGGCTCTCTTAGCTGGGTCTCTAAGTGCCCCGGCATTAACGTTTTTGTGGAGCTGCTTCTGCTGTCCCCTCTGATATGTCCTTACTATGCAGTATAAATGCACACGAGGCCCATACTTGAGAGAAGGTACCTTTATACTTGAGAGACCAGTTACCTTTATTACCAAGACCTCAAGTGATGAAGGTGGGTGGAGCTTCCCCTTTTGTACCTGGAAGTCCAGGTTAGGAGTGTCTCCCACAAGTTCACCCCCTTGTGGTCAATGTTCTCAAGGTGTACAACTTAGGTCAGCTTATACATGGGTTACAATTGTAGTTGAATATATGACATCACCTCCCCCCAAAGTCTTATTGGGATCACAGGTTAAGTCTCTCTGGTGGTTTACGCTCCCTTGTAGAGCGCCTGAGTTGGGGCTCCGGTTGTTGGGCACTGACCTGAGTGTCTGCTGTTTGCGGTGCCTCAGGCCTGTCCGGACTGCCCACAGTGACTGGGCTCTCCTCCACTTGGTTCCAGTGTTTGATCACCTGTGGTGGAGTAAACTCTACGTCGTGTTCTTCCTCTGCTTCTTCTATGGGGATGCTGAACTTCCTTTTAGTTTGATCCACGTGTCTTTGGCAGATTTGTCCATTGGTAAGTTTAACTACCAAAACCCTATTCCCCTCTTTGGCAATCACAGTGCCTGCAAACCATTTGGGCCCTGCAGCGTAATTAAGGACAAAAACAGGGACATCAATACATCGCGCCCTTGCATTCGTGTCATGGTAGTCACATTGTGACTGATGCTTGCTCAACAATTTCTTTCATAGTGGGGTGTATAAGCGATAACCTGGTTTTGAGCGTCCTTTTCATTTGCAGCTCTGCGGGTGGAACCCCTGTGAGCGAGTGTGGTCGGGATCTATTGGCCAACAGGAGGCGTGATAAGTGGCTTTGTAGGGAACCCCCTTGGATTCTGAGCATCCCCTGTTTCATTGTTTGCACTGCTCGTTCCGCCTGGCCATTTGAGGTCGGCTTGAATGGTGCCATTCTGACATGGTTGATTCCATTGCCTGCCATGAAGTCCTGGAATTCAGTGCTTGTGAAGCACGGGCCATTGTCGCTGACCAAGTTATCCGGTAGACCATGGGCAAACATTTTCCGTAGACTTTCTACCGTGGCAGAGGATGTACTTGAATTTAAAATGGCACACTCAATCCATTTGGAGTAGGCGTCTACTACAACCAAAAACATTTTTCCCATGAAAGGACCTGCGTAGTCCACATGGATGCGTGACCATGGCTTGGCGGGCCAGGACCAGGGGCTAAGGGGGGCTTCCTGGGTGCATTGCCCAGCTGCGCACACATGTTGCAACTGCAAACACAAAGTTTCAGGTCTGTATCTATCCCTGGCCACCAAACGTGCGCCCTGGCAATTGCCTTCATCATGACAATGCCCGGATGCTCATTGTGAAGTTCTCTGATAAATACCTCTCTGCCCATCTGGGGCATGACTACTCGATTTCCCCACAGTAGGCAATCGGCCTGAATTGAGAGTTCATCCTTGCGCCTATGAAACGGTTTAAATTCCTCTGGGCATGCCCCGTATATGGCTGCCCAGTCCCCATTCAGGACACATTTCTTAACTAAAGACAGTAGCGGGTCTTTATTTGTCCAGATTTTAATCTGACGGGCTGTCACAGGTAAGCCTTCGCTTTCGAAAGCTTCAACAGCCATGACCATCTCAGCATCATGCTCAGTTGCCCCCTCAGTGGTGGCTAGTGGGAGCCTGCTGAGTGCATCGGCGCAGTTTTCAGTGCCCGGTCTGTGCCGAATTGTGTAGTCATAGGCGGCTAACGTAAGTGCCCACCTCTGTATGCAGGCCGATGCATTCGCATTTATGGCCTTGTTGTCAGCTAAAAGGGACGTTAGGGGTTTGTGATCTGTCTCCAGCTCAAATTTCCTGCCAAACAGGTACTGGTGCATTTTTTTTACTGCATATACGCATGCTAGTGTTTCCTTTTCTACCATCCCGTAGCCCCTTTCTGCCTGGGACAGACTTCTGGAGGCATAAGCTACCAGCTATAACTGATTATTGGCATTCACATGCTGCAACACACACCCGACCCCACAGGACGACGCATCGCATGTTAAAACAAGTTTCTTACACGGGTCATATAATGTTAACAGTTTGTTGGAGCATAACAAATTGTGTGCTCTATCAAAAGCCCTTTACTGGCTGTCCCCCCAGACCCAATCGCGACCTTTGCGTAGGAGCACGTGTAGTGACTCTAACAAAGTGCTCAATTTGGGAAGAAAGTTATCAAATAGTTTAGGAGCCCCAGGAACAAAAGCAGCTCCGTCGTGTTACGGGGTCTGGGTGCTCTCTGGATCGCTTCCGTTTTGGATGCAGTAGGTCTGATCCCGTCTGCTGCTACCCTCCTCCACAGGAATTCCACCTCTGGAGTAAAAAAGACGCACTTCGCCTTTTTCAGTCGCAGCCCTACCCGGTGCAGTCTGCGAAGCACCTCCTCCAGGTTGTGGAGGTGTTCTTCGGTATCATGACCCGTGATGAGGATGTCATCTTGAAAAACCACCGTCTTTGGAATCGACTTGGAGGCTTTCCATATTTCGCTGAAAGATCGCGGCGGCCGAACGAATCCCGAACGAACATCTGTTATACTCAACAAACCCCTTGTGTGTCATGATGGTGGTCAGCTTCTTCGACTCACTCGCCAGCTCCTGGGTCATGTAAGCTGAGGTCAGGTCCAATTTTGAAAAAGGTTTGCCACCGGATAGCGTCGCAAAGAGGTCCTCCGCTCTCGGTAGCGGGTATTGGTCTTGGAGTGACACCCGATTGATGATGGCCTTGTAATCGCCACATATCCTGACCGACACATCCGCCTTGAGCACCGGCATGTTCGGGCTCGCCCAGTCACTGAATTCGACTGGCGAGATGATGCCTTCCCTCAACAAGCGGTCCAATTCGCATTCTATCTTTTCCCGTATCACGTACGGCACCGCTCTGGCCTTGTGGTGTACTGGTCTGGCGTCCGGGTTTATGTGAATCACTACCTTGGCCCCCATGAAAGTGCCGATGCCGGGTTGAAATAATGAGTCAAATTTGTTCAGAACCTGTGAGCATGATACTCGCTCCACAGAAGAAATTGCATTGACATCGCCCCATTTCCAGTTCATGACAGCAAGCCAACTCCTCCCCAGTAGTGCGGGACCGTCCTCCGGGACAACCCAGAGTGGCAACCTGTTCTCCGAATCTTTGTGGGTCACGACTACCGTGGTGCTGCCTAGCACCGGAATTATCTCCTTTGTCTCTGTCCTTAGCTGTGCGTCAATCGGCGATAATTTTGACCTCCTGGCCTTGGACACCCACAACCTTTCGAACTGTTTGATACTCATCAGGGACTGGCTGGCCCCCGTGTCAAGCTCCACTAATATTAGGATGCCATTGAGGAGCACTTTCACCATTATCGGTGGCGTCCTGGTAGATGAACTGTATATGTGCTCCACATGAACTCGCTGAACGTCAGCTTCCAGCGATTTCCCCCAGTATTCATTTGGCCTTCAAGGGCTTACATTGGGCCCGTCCTCCTCGTACATCAACCTGGCTGCAGGTTTCCTGCACATACGCGCCAAGTGACTGCTGACGTTGCAGTTTCTGCAGGTATATTGCTGATACCTGCAAGCTCTGGCTGGGTGTTTGTTTGCCTCCACACCTCCAGTATGAGCTGGAGGCCCCATTGTTGGAAACAAAAGGTCCATTACCAGTCGATCGTCTCTGACTGTCTCTGTAACTGTCCTTAAGCGCACCACTAACAGGTGTTGATGGCCCCATTACTGACCGCATTGTCCATTGCGATGGTATGAATCGCCGTTGAGCTAGCCATTGTCTCTGTTGAATTCCCCCTTTGGGTTCGACTACATGCTGGCGCATGTCCGATTGCCCTTGTCTGCCTAGAGAACTGTGTGCCACGTTAACAATGTTGACTTCCTGTTCGTTTGCCGCATTTGAGCCAAGATTTTTGTCGTACATCATTCTGGTCTCTTCTTCCCCTCAGATAAATGTCTGGGCTATCAGAGCCGCCGCTTCCAAGGCCAAGTCTTTGGTCTCAATCAGTTTCCTGAAAACCCCAGCATGCCCGATGCCCTCAATAAAAAAAAGTCTCACAGCATCTCCGCTCTGCATGAATCTGGGAATTTACATAGGCTCGCCAGTTGCTGGAGATCTGCCATGAAGTCTGGAATGCTTTGCCCTTCTCTCCGTCGGTGCGTGTAAAACCGATGTCTCGCCATGTGCATGCTGCTCGCCGGTTTAAGGTGTTCCCCGATCAACTTACTGAGCTCTTCGAACATCTTGTCCGCTGGCTGCTCTGGCGCTAGAAGGTCCTTCATCAGGGAGTACCTTCTGGATCCACAAACCGTCAGGAGATGAGCCCTGCGTTTGTCGGCCGAATCCTGTCCCAACCATTCCTTAGTGACAAAACTTTGCTGTAGTCTCTCAATAAAGTCGTCCCAATCATCACCAACACAATACCTCTCTTCTGTGCTGCTAGTGGCCATGCTCGTGTGGTTTAAATCCCCGTTTCTTGACGCCAATGATATGTCCTTACTATGCAGTATAAACGTACACGAGGCTCACGCTTGAGAGATGGTCACTCTGTGACCAGTTACCTTTATTACCAAGACCTCAAGTGATGAAGGTGGGTGGAGCTTCCCCTTTTACACCTGAAAGTCCAGGTTAGGAGTGTCTCCCACAAGTTCACCCCCTTGTGGTCAATGTTCTCAAGGTGTACAACTTAGGTCAGCTTATGCATGGGTTACACTGATAGTTGCATACATGACACCCTCTGCTTTGGGGCAATGTTAATGTTGATGATGGATCGGATTCGGCGGTGGTCCATCCAGCAGTTATCAGTTCCTGTCACGGCACGGGTGACGCGCACACCCTTGCGATCCCTGGCTCGGAGGATGATATAGTCAAGCAGATGCCAGTGTTTGGAACGAGGGGTTGCCACGATGCCTTGTATTTGTCCCTCTGGCGGAACAGGGTGTTGGTAATGAGGAGTTCATGTTCTAGACATTTTTTCAGGAGTAAGGTACCACTGGAATTGGTTTTCCCTACCTCCTCTCTGCCATTCACGCCTCCCCAGTGGGCTGTGTCTTTGCCGACCCTGGCATTAAAATCACCTGGAAGGATCAATTTGTCACCCGTGGGGATACGGGACAAGGATGTCTTGAGGTTGGAATAAAAGCCCTCTTTAGCCTCATCCGTTGCATCAAGTGTAGGAGCCTACGCACCGATAACTGTTGACTGATGTTTAGCATAAGGCCTATGCTTTCGTACGCCTCAGTAAATAAGTCAAGTATGTCCTGGAGTTCAGCCTCTGTATATGCGCAGACACAGGCCTCCTCCGCATACCACAGCTCAATGACAGAGGTTGGGGTGGTCTTGGACCTGGCCTGGAGATGGCGAAGGTAGAACATGTTCCCACTGGTGCTGTAGTTTAGTTCCACTCCAGCAGGGAGCTTGTTGACTGTGATGTGGAGCATGGCAGCGAGGAAGATTGAGAAGAGGGTTGGAGCGATGACTCAACCCTGATTGACCCCGGTCCGGACGTGGATTGGATCTATAAAGGATCCATTGGTAAGCATCACACCCTGCATGTCATCGTTGAGTAGGCGGGGGATGTTGACAAACTTATGGGGGCATCCAAAACAGAGGAGGGCGCTCCATAGACTCTCACGGTTGACAGTGTCAAAGGCCTTTGTAAGGTCGAAGAAGGCCATGTATAAGGGCTGGCGCTGTTCCCTGAATTTTTCCTGCAGCTGTCGCGCTGCAAAAATCATGTCCGTTGTGCCCCGTAGGGGACGAAATCCGCACTGTGACTCCGGGAGGAGCTCCTCGGCCACGGAGGAAGAGAACTCTAGCGACAACTTTCCCAGTGGCTGATAGCAGGGAGATTCCTCTGTAGTTGCCACAGTCGGACTTGTCCCCTTTTTAAAAGATGGTCATGATCACTGCATTGATGAGATCTCCCGGTATGCTCTCCTCCCTCCAGATGAGAGAGATGAGGTCATGTATTCGCGCCAACAGTGCCTCTCCGCCATATTTTAGTGTCTCATCAAGGATTCCATCTGCTCCCGTAGCCTTGTTTTTCTAAAGCTGTCTTACGGCTTTTTCTATCTCCTGCAGTGTTGGGGTTTTACTGAGGTGGTGGCGGGTAGCATGCTGTGGGATGGAGTTGAGAATACTTGAGTCAAAGGCAGAGTCTCAATTGAAGAGATCTTCGAAGTGCTCCGTCCACCGGGCCCTGACTGCCCCGGTGAATGTTTCCCCATTCTTGGCAAGTAGTGTGGTGGAGCCTTGGGAGTTTGGATTGTAGGTGGCCTTGGCTGCGATGAAGAATCCTCACACATCATGGCTGTCGGCTAGCTGCTGTATCTCCTGTGCTTTCTCCATCCATCACCTGTTCTTTAGGTCCCTGGTTTTTTGTTGGACCTCAGCCTTGAGCCATCTGTAATGCTGCTTTGCTGTTCCCAAGTTGGGTTGTTGCTTAAGGCTCAGAACTGCCCTGCACTTGCGATCTATTAGCTCCTGAATCTCCTGATCATTCTCATCAAACCAGTCCTGGTGTTTCCTGGTTGAGTGACCGAGCGTCTCTTCGCAGGAACTGGTTATGGAGGCCTGGAGGGCAGACAAAGCACTGTGAGCATTCTGCGTCTCAGGGTCATCAAGGCACGCCAGGTTAGCTGTGAGGCACTGATTGTTTAGGGCTCTCTTAGCTGGGTCTTTAAGTGCCCTGGCATTGACTTTTTTGCAGCACTGCTTCTGCTGCCCCCTCCGCTTTGGGGCTATGTTGATGTCAAAGATGGATCGGATTAGGCGGTGGCTCATCCAGCAGTCGTCAACTCCTGTTATGGCACGGGTGATGCGCACATCCTTGCGATTCCTGGCTCGGAGGATGACATAGGTGAGCAGGTGCCAGTGTTTGGAGCGAGGGTGTTGCCACGATGCCTTGTATTAGTACCTCTGGCAGAACAAGGTGTTCGTGATGAAAATTTCATGTTCTAGACATTTTGTCAGGAGTAGGGTACCGCTGCAGTTGGCTATCCCTACCCCGTCTCTGCCAATCACGCCTCCCCAGAGGGCTGTGTCTTTGCCGACCCTGGCATTGAAGTCATAGAAACAAAGAAACATAGAAAATAGGTGCAGGAGTAGGCCATTCGGTCCTTCGAGCCTGCACCACCATTCAATAAGATCATGGCTGATCATTCACCTCAGTACCCCTTTCCCGCTTTCTCTCCATACCCCTTGATCCCTTTAGCCATAAGGGCCACATCTAACTCCCTCTTGAATATATCCAAAGAACTGGCATCAACAACTCTCTGCGGCAGGGAATTCCACAGGAAAACAACTCTGAGTGAAGAAGTTTCTCCTCATCTCAGTTCTAAATGGCCTACCCCATATCCTAAGACTGTGTCCCCTGGTTCTTGACTTCCCCAACATCAGGAACATTGTTCCTGCATCTAACCTGTCCCGTCCCGTCAGAATCTTATATGTTTCTATGAGATCCCCTCTCATCCTTCTAAACTCCAGTGAATAAAGGCCCAGTTGATCCCCTCTCCTCATATGTCAGTCCAGCCATCCCGGGAATCAGTCTGGTGAACTTTCGCTGCACTCCCTCAATAGCAAGAATGTTCTTCCTCAGATTAGGAGACCAAAACTGAACACAATATTCCAGATGAGGCCTCACCAAGGTCCTGTACAATTGCAGTAAGACCTCCCTGCTCCTATACTCAAATCCCCTAGCTATGAAGGCCAACATGCCATTTGCCTTCTTCACCGCCTGCTGTACCTGCATGCCAAATTTCAATGACTGATGAACCATGAACCAGGTCCCATTGCACCTCCCCTTTTCCTAATCTCCCGCCATGCAGATAATATTCTGCCTTTGTGTTTTTTCCCCCAAAGTGGATAACCTCACATTTATCCACATTATACTGCATCTGCCATGCATTTGCCTACTCACCTAACCTGTCCAAGTCATCCTGCAGTCTCTTAGCATCCTCCTCACAGCCCACACCGCCACCCAGTTTAGTGTCATCTGCAAACTTGGAGATATTACACTCAATTCCTTCATCCAAATCATTAATGTATATTGTAAAGAGCTGGGGTCCCAGCACTGAGCACTGCGGCACTCCACTAGTCACTGCCTCCCATTCTGAAAAGGACCCATTTATCCCAACTCTCTGCTTCCTGTCTGCCAACCAATTCTCTATCCACGCCAGTATATTACTCCCAATACCATGTGCTTTGATTTTGCACATCAATCTCTTATGTGGGACCTTGTCACAGGCCTTTTGAAAGTCCAAATACACCACATCCACTGGTTCTTCCTTGTCCACTCTACTAGTTACATCCTCAGAAAATTCCAGAAGATTTGTCAAGCATGATTTCCCTTTCATAAATCCATGCTGACTTGGACCGATCCTGTCACTGCTTTCTAAATGCGCTGCTATTTCATCCTTAATAATTGATTCCAACATTTTCCCCACTGCTGATGTCAGGCTAACTGGTCTATAATTACCCTCCTCCTCTCTCCCTCCTTTTTTAAAAAGTGGATTTACATTAGCTACCTTCCAGTCCATAGGAACTGATCCAGAGTCGATAGACTGTTGGAAAATGATCACCAATGCATCCACTATTTCTAGGGCCACTTCCTTAAGTACTCTGGGATGCAGACAATCAGGCCCCGGGGATTTATCGGCCTTCAATTCCATCAATTTCTCCAACACAATTTCCCGCCTAATAAGGATATCCTTCAGTTCCTCCTTCTCACTAGACCCTCGGTCCCCTAGTACATCTGGAAGGTTATTAGTGTCTTCCTTCGTGAAGACAGAACCAAAGTATTTGTTCAATTGGTCTACCATTTCTTTGTTCCCCATTATAAATTCACCTGAGTCTGACTGCAAGGGACCTACGTTTGTCTTCACTAATCTTTTTCTCTTCACATATCTATAGAAGCTTTTGCAGTCAGTTTTTATGTTCCCCGCAAGCTTCCTCTCATACTCTATTTTCCCCCTCCTAATTAAACCCTTTGTCCTCCTCTGCTGAATTCTAAATTTCTCCCAGTCCTCAGGTTTACTGCTTTTTCTGGCCAATTTATATGCCTCTTCCTTGGATCCAACACTATCCTTAATTTCCCTTGTTAGCCACGGGTAAGCCACCTTCCCTGGTTTATTTTTACTCCAGACAGGAATGAACAACTGTTGAAGTTCATCCATGTGATCTATAAATGTTTGCCATTGCCTGTCCACTGTCAACCCTTTAAGTATCATTTGCCAGTCTATTCTAGCCAATTCATGCCTCATGCCATCGAAGTTAGCTTTCCTTAAGTTCAAGACCCTAGTTTCTAAATTAACTGTGTCACTCTCCATCTTAATAAAGAATTCGACCATGTTATGGTCACTCTTCCCCAAGAGACCTCGCACAGCAAGATTGCAATTAGTCCCTTCTCATTACACATCACCCAGTCAAGGATGGCCAGCTCTCTAGTTGGCTCCTCGACATATTGGTCAAGAACAACCATCCCTAATACACTCCCGGAAATCCTCATCCACCTCATTGCTATCAGTTTGGTTAGCCCAATCTATATGTAAATTAAAGTCGTCCATGATAACTGCTGTACCTTTATTGCACACATCCCTTATTTCTTGTTTGATGCTGTCCCCAACCTCACTACCGCTGTTTAGTGGCCTGTACACAACTCCCTCCAGCGTTTTCTGTCCTTTGGTATTCCGTAGCTCCACCCATACCAATTCCACATCATCCAAGCCAATGTCCTTCCTTACTATTGTATTAATTTCCTCTTTAATCAGCAACGCCACCCCGTCTCCTTTTCCTTTCTGTTGATCTTTCCTAAATGTTGAATACCCCTGGATGTTATGTTCCCAGTCTTCATCACCCTGGTGTCATATCTCTGTGATGCTAATTACATCATATCCATTAACTGCTATCTGCACAGTTAATTCGTCCATCTTATTCTGAATACTCCTCGCATTGAGGCACAGAGCCTTCAGGCTTGTCTTTTTAACACACTTTGCCCCTTTAGGATTTTGCTGTAATGTGGCCCTTTTTGTTTTTTGCCTTGGGTTTCTCTGCCCTCCACTTTTACTATTCTCCTTTCTATCTTTTGCCTCTGTCTCCCTGCATGGTTCCCATCCCCCTGCCATATTAGTTTAACTCCTCCCCAACAGCACTAGCAAACACTCCCCCTAGGACATTGGTTCCGGTCCTGCCCAGGTGCAGACCGCCCGGTTTGTACTGGTCCCAACTCCCCCAGAACCGGTTCCAATGCCCCAGGAATTTGAATCCCTCCCTTCTGTATCACTCCTCAAGCCACGTATTCATCTGAGCTATCCTGCGATTCCTACTCTGACTAGCACGTGGCACTGGTAGCAATCCTGAGATTACTACTTTTGAGGTTCTACTTTTAAATTTAGCTCCAAGTCACCAAGGAGGATCAGGTTGTCGTCCGTGGGGACAGGGATTTTTCGAGGTTGGAGTAAAAACGCTCTTTGGTCTTGTTGAGGAGCTTTCCATGGAGCAAAGGCACCTGTGGCATAACGTTAGAATTAAATGTGTATGTATAAAATGGTGGCAGGAGATGTATGAGCATGGTTGCCAGTGCTTCAGCAAAGCACCAAGGGAGTGCAGCTAGCAGAAGGGACCACATTCCTAGTTACTGATAATTGCCGTTTCTCACACAGGAATACACAGAAAAGGCAAGCTCAGCAGATGTGTCTAATCAACAGGCTTCCAGGCCCCAGACAAGATGTCCCGGTAGAATGATAGAACAATAGTACTCCTGTAACAGAATTAAGAGAAGGAAACTATCCAAAGACAGCACCAAAGGACAGTAAGATAAGGGAGGCCTGGACAATGTCACAAGACCATGAGTAACTCTTAGTAACACATGAGGTGATCACACAGCCACCTAATGTTTAGAGACCAATTCTATTGGTCTAATTGAATCCATATGTAATCTATAATCAATATGATTGGATAGTGTCCAGCCGAAATGGGCTGATATAATTGTAGTAAACTGTTGTAAAACATATAAAAATCCATGAAATCCTTTGTTCAGCGGAGAGAGGTGCCTGGATGAACCAGTGGCTTCATCTCCCCGCCGACGTAATAAACCGTTTTGGTGTATGGAACCGACCCAGAGTGATGAGTGATTCTTGGAGGGAACATTCGCGCTAATAATGGTGTAATCGGCAGGATATTGCGGAGGCCGTTGGGACACCCCTGGAGAATTCGGGTGAGTATAAGTCCGAGTAAAAAAATATAGCAGATGCTGGAGGTGAATGCACAGGTTGATCGACAAGGATGGATGGTCCAGTATCTCACACACCTAGCCTGAGCCTGAATTAAGAGGACTTCGTCCCACGTGATGGCCAGGATCAAGTAGGCGTAGAGAACCCCCCTGAGACCATAGGATCATGAGACCGAGCGACACCTCCCGGACCCAGTAAGGGAATTGGCAGTAGACCCCGGGGGGGTGTCCGGAGGCCGACCTGTAAGGAGGGTCTGACCAACAGGTAAAATGGTGGTAGGTAGTCGTTAAGGATTCATAGGGCACTGCGGGAATTGCTGAAATGTGTTTTAAGAATTGTATAAGTTTGTGTAATAGCAGACTTGTGACCTGACAGTAGCTAGAGGCGGTCTACTACAATTCGCGCTGGGTGAAAGCGGACCTCTGAGAGTTAGATTCCTAACGAGCTAACCATACCCAATATGGCCAATGTAACAACAGAACTCGAGTGGGGGCCCGAAGGGTCCCTTACGGCCACCCGGTGCAGAAACAGAAAAAGATGATAAATCGAATGATTACATCAGGTTGGAAACCCCACGACTCGCCGGAAGAACAGCGAGAGTGGTGGAAAAAGGAAAGGAAAGATAAAGACGAAAAAGCCTTGGTCCTGATCCTCTGGGTCCATGTAATATTGACAGGAAAAGTAAACGAGTATATAAAAAATAAAAGGGAGCAGGTGAAGGTCATGTCTGGGCGGACTGTCTTGCCAACCCTAACAAAGGGCATGGACGCACCACCTAGTGAGGAGGACATTGATTGGGGACTCCCAGACGAGGGGACGGATGGGTATGATCGGGGCGAAGGAGATGCCCTACCCCCTCCATTTGCCCCGACGTACCCAGCCAAAGCAGCCCCGATAAAACTAGAATACATACCAGGGTTCCCAGCGCGGCGTCCCGGGCAAGGAGGACCGGGACGAGCCGCTCGACCCCCGCAAGTAAAAATGACGTACATCTCCCTATCTCCCGGGGATACAATGCAGCTGCTGGACAAATTACCTGTCCTGGTACCCCGGAGTAGCAATGCAGTCTTCTGCATAAAAAATTAAGGATATGCGCATTTGCCACCAACTCCACAGCCGGGACATCGCGGGATTAGTTAGAACCAAGATGCCCGAAAACTACTGGGCACGGTTACCCGCAGCTTATAGGGATGGGGTTTGGTGTGAGGACCTGTCCACTGACCAGCAACAGCAGGAAACAGACATAGCAGCATTTAAAATAGAAGTTACAACAGCTTTAGGGCAGGTCCCCGTGAATTGGAATTCGATAGTAGGAGTAACCCAAAAGGAAGGCAAAGGAGCACAGGAATATGGAACTAGGAAATTTGAAGCTGCCTTAGCACATAGTGGAGTACCAAATGTAGATAGGCAGAACCCAGCTTTCATACAGCTGTTTAAAGACGGGTTAAGCCCCGCACATCAAATCATACTGAAAACAGGGCTAGTGGCATTTAATAATTATGACGATCTGGAAAACTGGGCCACTGCAGTAGATAATCAGCAGAAATCTAAAGTTGCAGCTAACACTACAGAAACCTGTGTAGCAGCTGCCACAAAGGCACCGGAGGTGTGTTTTAAGTATAAAAAACCGGGACACGACCGTGCGGAGTGCCGTGTAGAATACGAAGCCCCACCACAGGAGTCTCGCAAAAATTGTCAGAACTGTAGTAAAATGGGACATGAGATGAAGGATTGTTGGCTGGAGGGAGGCGGGCGGGAGGGACAGGGACCCCACCTGGTACGAAGAAAGAAACCGGGATCTGACGAGAAAACGATTGACGGCAGTAAACTGGGGAACCAGCAGCTGTTGGACATTATACAGCAGCTAACCCGTCAACAGACGCGGCCCCAGTGAATCGCATCGGCCCCCGGACAGGGATTCGACCCTCGTCTGTGGGTCAACGCATCGTTAGGTGGCCGGCGGTGCGACAGGTTAATAGATACGGGCGCATCGGTGTCCCTGACCAACCTTGACCTGCCCACAACCCGACGATCAATTATTGTACAGGGAGTGGGAGGAAACCAAACCGTTGCATATCAGAGTGAATACCAATTACTAGAAGTAGGCGGCATTATGTTACCATGGGTATGTCCAACCCGGAGAGTACCATATTAGGAATAGATTTGTTGAATGAGTTAGGCACTATAATAGACGCCCGAAATAAACAAGTAATTTGGATGCCGAGAAAAGGACATGAAGACAAAATCACCGAAAAATGGGTCCCGGTGAAGAATGTAGCCACCGTGGGTAATGCGGCCAAGTTAACTAGGGGCTGGATGAAAGATGGGATGTTAGGATCAATATGTCAAGCTCTGCCTGATATCTGGGCAAAAGACAAACAGGACTGCGGACTTATTAATATATTACCAGATAAGATCATAGGGCTAACTCACCCTCCCCACAAGCAGTATCCGATTAAACCTGAAGCCATACGGGCCACTGAGATAATCATAAGAGACCTGGTAAAACAAGGTATATTAAGACAAACAGTATCGGTCACGAAACTCCCCAATGTGGCCGGTGAAAAAGCCCGATGATAGCTACCGCTTAACCATAGGCTATGCTGCCCTGAATAAAATGACCCCCAAAGAACACCCAATCGTAGCCAGTCCGGCCACGATCTTTAGCGGCCTGAGTCCGGAACACAATGTCTTTACCATCCTGGACATTGCTAATAGATTCTGGTCGATCCCATTGGATCCCGAGTCCCAGGAAAAGTTCGCTTTCGCTTCCCAGGGCAAGCAGTATACGTGGACTTGACTCCCTCAAGGGTTCCACAACAGCCCAAACATTTTCATCGAGTCATGAGTAGGGCCCTGGAAGAATGCGATCTAATACCGTACAACTGTACGATCTTACAATACGTGGACGACATTCTCATAGCCTCGTCAAATGACCGAGAGCATCTGGGCACACTAACAGCGGTATTGAGAATGTTAGGGAAGGCAGGATTTAAGATAAATCCGAGGAAAGCACAAATTGGACAGACTAGAGTATGATACTTGGGGCACGACATTAGTCAAGGAACCAAGTCTCGCCCGACAGATTGGAAAATGGCGATTGCCGGCATGCCTCGACTCACCACGGTGCGGGGCGTACGGCGGGTAATGGGGCTGTTCAACTACTGTAGGAGTTTCATTTCCCAGTTCGCAACGATTGCAGGACCCATTCAGCGTCTAGTCAAGGGCGGAAAACCCGGAACGGATCAGGTAGATTGGGGAGTGGAACAGGAGAAAGCCTATGAACAGTTAAAGGCTGGGCTGTTGTCAGCCCCTGCTCTAAAGTTACCAGACATGTCCAAACCATTCCACATGTATTACAACCTGGAGGGGGGCTTTTACAGCGCAGTAGTGACCCAAGAAAAGGGGGGTGCAATGAGACCTGTAGCATATTACTCCACACAGGAGTCCCCGGTACAAAAGGGGCTCCATCGACGCGTAGCGGCCCTCGATCGTGCAGCCTGGGCTGCGAGAGTATGTGAGCCTGTGACAATGTACGGACAGTTGGTTATACACACTAAGCACACTATAGTGGAATTGCTGAACACCGGAAGGTTAAAAACGGTGTCAGATGCCCGACGGGCGACGTGGGAAGCGGTATTGATACCCAAAGATCAGTCCGTACAGATAATAAGGGACGTAGGGTTTAACACAGCCGAAGGAATGGTGACTGAAGGCGAGCCCCACCAGTGTCAGATAGAGATAGATCAGGGAGAGGAGGGAGAAATAGCCGATGACCCCCTGACCAACCCTGACCTGACCCTTTATGTCGACGGATCCCGTCGGTACATCCATGGACAGTTTCGAACTGGATGGGCCGTGGTAGACCAAGACGGGACCACCCTCCTATGAGGAGGTTTGAAAAGGACTGTATCGGCTCAGGTAGCCGAACTGGTGGCGCTAACAGAAGCCCTGAAACTAGCAGAGGGAAAGCGCATAAACATCTTTACAGATAGTCGATACGCATTTGGGGTGGTTCACGACTATATGACAGCTTGGAATAGACGGGGATATATAACATCGGGAGGGGGACATACATATTAAACATGAGAATGTAGTCCGAGAACTAGTAAAAGCTATCAAGCATCCTCTCACAGCGGCCGTAATAAAAATTAAGGCTCACCAGAAGATCGAAAGCAAAGAGCAACGGGGAAACATGCGAGCAGACCAAGCAGCCCGAAGAGGCTGAACCTCAGACAATCCCAGTAGCTGCAATAGGGTCAGAGGAACTGAATATTCAGAAGATACAGGAGGAAAGTAGCCTGGAAGAACAGTCCAAGTGGGGACAAAAGGGGGCGGTAAAGGGGGGAGACGGTGTATGGAGAAAGGGAAGACAGGTAGTGGCCCATCATCTATCCAGGCCGTGCTACTTAAATTACACCATGAATTGGACCATGCCAGGAGGGATGGGACATTAAGTCGTTTAACGAAGGACTGGTGGTGGGCAGGAATAGGTCGAGATGTAGCCAAGCATTGCCAGCGATGCCTGATATGCGCGCAACATAACCCCGGAAAACCTATAAAGGTCAAATTGGGACATCAGCCACGTCCTAAAGGGCCGTGGGAAAACTTACAGATTGATTTCACTGGACCGTTGCCCAATAGCAGGGGGAAGAAATATTGTTTGGTGATCATAAATCAGCTCACGACATGGGTGGAGGCATTCCCCACTCGGGACTGTGGGGCCACCACTGTGGCCCATATCCTCGCCTTCGATATAATCCCACACTGGCGGGTACCCCTTCAGATTGATTCTGACCAAGACACGCATTTCACAGGACAGGCCATGATGCGGGCATGCAGATTATTAGGGATTTGGCAACGGTTCCATATCCCCTATCACCCCCAAAGTTCGGGAATGGAGGAACGCATGAATCGTATTCTTAAGACGGCAATTGCTAAGGCAATAGCTGAGACAGGAAAGGGATGGGTGGATGTTGTACCCTGTATATTAATGAGGCTTAGAATCACCCCCAAATCGAACGACGGGTCTAACCCCTTTCGAGCTAATGACCGGTAGAGCCATGAAACTCCCTGAGAATGTAATAGTGGGAGGGGAAGATATGGGACCCTTACGGGATCGCATTAAACAATATGTTAAACAATTAGATTCACAGTTAAAAGAATTGCGACAGGAGGTGAGGGACCAGCAGACCATACGAAACCTAGAGAGCCAAGACCAGGGCACGACCGAACTTCACCTGCCACAGGTAGGAGATAAAGTCTTGGTACAAGTCACCCCTGAACACACGGGATTTGCCCCAAGGTGGACTGGGCCCTATGACATAATCTTAACTAGTGACACATGTGCATGTATTAACATGAAAGGAAAGGGGCAGTGGAAGCACTGGTCCCAGTTGAAGAGATATAACTAAACCCATGTCGGACCCTGAGATAGTACCCTTCAGGGAGACCGCCTGGTATGCTGCCAAAAAACAGGAGTGGCAAAACACATTAAAGGACGGAATGTTTGCAGGCATAATGGTGGCCCTAATATTGGTAGGAGTATGATGGTATTTAGATGTGTTACCGAGCAAGCCTGAGCTCGACCTGCATTAGTCCAGGACCGACGACCACACAGACAAGGACAGGTAGCGATAGAGATTGTACGGCTATAAAAAGTATGGATAACCTAATCTTCACCTCTAATCTTACAGAACCACTTCGGCGCGAGCAAATCAGTACCTAACACCTGGTGACAACCAGGCAATCTGTTTAAAGTTTTCAGATAAACCACCCACCGAGATGGAATCGCAGTGGCCACTTCAGCTCTGCAGCATGATACTAGAGATCTCGACACTCATACAAGCATCAGATAACTCGGATGGACTACAAGGGATCCAGCAAACACAGAAAAGACACACTTACCCAAACTATGGGATCTTGTTTAATTTAACTGACGGGATATGCATCCCAGCAGCCAAAGACTGGAGCAAGGACAGAACTTATTTTAATGCATGGCTGCAGGTACACTCGAGCAAGGATACAGTATGCGTACACTGCTCCACTGATACCAGGGTCAACTGTATCAGAAGAGAGGAGGCCCGGGGACCAGATAAGTGTACTTTCGGGATAATTTGTGCGCCCCCTGTTAAGCCCCAACCGGCGGGAACGTACAGCAAGGGGGTGGGGGTATGTGGCTATTATGAGGAGGTATGAGCAGCCGCTGTATCTTTGTACGTATGTTTTTCACCACCTCCAACATCGCGCCCCATAGCGACCTCCACCTCGCTCGAAATCTTGCCATGCCCCCCAACCACAACGGGACTGCAGAACGGGATTGTATTACTTAAAGAAGGTGAACTATTATATGATAATGTTAAGCATGAAATTGTGCCGGTTCTGATCAATATTTCAGGCATACAAAGATGCATAGTGTATTAAGTAAGGTTGTAATGCAGCAGGCTGCCGATGCCATGGGCGCCAGTAGGTTCCGAGGACAAGAGCAGATGCATCGGAATGAGAGAGGAATAGTTAATGACGCTGCTACCGGTTTTAATACCGGAACCTCCATAGTAAATTCACTGGATATACAAGGGCTGAATGAAAAGGTGGAGCAACTTAAAGGGGTGATGAGGAAACTGTTAGAGTGGGCAGAGCAGAATCATAAAGACCAAGCCGACCTAGGAAGGGAAGGCATGGAGATACAGTTAGATGGAATTTCAATAATAGAGACACATGCCAAATCATCTAATTGACAGAGAAAAGGAAGATGCCGGAAAGCTCCGACAAGCGCAACTCTGTCACGCTTATGGTTTGTGAATGGTGGGACAGATACGACACAACCTCGATCAGATTCAAAGAGGGGGAGGTACCAGACTGGATAAACAGCTCACATCTGGCTCAGCTAGCCAAGCTGAAGGGGACACTGGATAACTGCACTCTAAAGGGACTAACCAGAGTATACCCAGCGATCCCAAACTGCCAAATGGGTAAAGCTGCGGGAGTGGGGATTGCCTTGATGATCCCTATAGTCACACAAGACTCAGGTCCATTTCCCCTTTATCAAGTAGAGAATATCGGGGTCGTACGCGACAATGCCTCACTCCGTTACTACTTAACCGCAGACTCCACTATCCGTAGGGATAACACGCTATACGGCGACTCCCTGACAGGGTGCAAACAGAGGGGCGAGATCACGGTGTGCCCACACCCGGTGGGACAGGGAGAATTAGACGAGTGTAGTTTTAATCGAACTGATGGATGCGTTCTGGAAATAGTACCTGCCCCCACACATTTTGCTCGGGCTAGGTACGGAGGCAAAGGGAGATACTGTGTCTCCACCACGGAATGCTCATATCAGTATAATGGCTTGCAATGCCCGATCCCACAACAAAACTTCTGCTTTACACCCCTACGACCCGTTACCATAGGGCAAGCTCGCATTATCCAAGTCAGACAACGAGGTACCGAAATCATTAATGTCACCGATCAGCTCCATGATCACCTGCAGGACTATGACGAGCCAGAGCAGGCCCCTATCCCCCCATTTAATGGAAGTATTAAGGGAACTAAGACTCAGAGTCGGCCAGTCTGTCAAATTCTACCACCAACTGCAGACAAAGATTGAGATACTGGAGAAAGACACCGACACAGAGCTGCAGGATGAAAGTTGGTGGAGGAGGGTTTGCAACTGGGGATGAATGTCAATATCCACCCGTGGATTCGAATTATATCACATGTACTGGTCGGAATACAGCTAGTCCTAGCATTAACATTGGATGTCATGGCTTGCCGGTCCTGCAGACATTATACACAACAACGGAGGTTTAGCACCAAAGCTCAGATAATCAAGGAAGTATGTGTGACAGGCGAAAGGGGCGATTCGAACTATATCAATTTGATCTATAAAACTGGGACTCCTGAAATCGCTTGACTGGCCAGCACGTTGAAGCAGGGAGTACCAGGTGATACAAAAAACATAAATAATATAATATAAATTAGTGTCAGTTTCAGGGTGCTGGGATTAGCCCCTTTACTGAAAGGGGGGGATTGTTGAAGAACGTTTCCATGGAGCAAAGGCACCTGTGGCATAATGTTAGAATTAAATGTGTATGTATAAAATGGAGGCAAATGAAGGTGGCTGCCAGTGATTCAGCAAAGCACCAAGGGACTCCAGCTAGCAGAAATTCCTACTGATAATTGCCGTTTCTCACACAGGAATACACAGAAAAGACAAGCTCAGCAGTTGTCTCTAATCAACAGGCTCCCAGGCCCCAGACAAGATGTCCCAGTAGAATGATAGAACAATAGTACTCCTGTGACAGGATTAAGAGAAGGAAACTACCCAAAGACAGCACCCAAGGACAGTAAGATAAGGGGGTGGGGGGCCTGGACAATGTCACAAGAACATGAGTAACCCTTAGCAACACATGAGGTGATCACGCAGCCACCTAATGTTTAGAGACCAATTCTATTGGTCTAATTGAATCTATATGTAATCTATAATCAATATGATTGGATAGTGTCCAGCCGAAATGGGCTGATGTAACTGTAGTAAACTGTTGTAAAACATATAAAAATCCATGAAATCCTTTGTTCAGCGGAGAGAGGTGCCTGGTGAACCAGCGGCTTCATCTCCCCACTGGCGAAATAAACCGTTTTGGTGTATGGACCGATCCAGAGTGACGAGTGATTTTTGGAGGGAACATTCGCGCTAACAGTCTCATGTCTTGCATCAAGTGTTGGGGCGTACGCACTGATGACTGTGGCACATTGATTCCGGGATAGGGTGAGTTTAAGAGTCATGAGGCGTTCGTTAGCCTCACAGGGAGAGTCTCTGAGGCGGTCGACCAGCTCGTTTTTGATGCCAAAGCCGACTCCGTGAAGGCGGCGTTCTTCCTCTGGCTTCCCTTTCCAGAAGGTGGTGTTACCTCCACCTTGTTCCTTGAGCTGGCCTTCCCCTGCCTGCCGAGTCACGCTTAGGGCAGCGATGTTGATATCAAAGCATCTAAGTTCTCGGGCAACTATGGCGGTGCGGACTTCCGGCCTGTCGCTGTTGGAATTGTCCATGAGGATCCTTAACGTTCCAGGTCCCGAACTTCATGTTAACGGAGTGGAAGATGCCTGTGCGTGAGTCCTTTTAACGTGGGGTGGCCATTGCACACTGGCTACCACACAGGCTTAGCTGAGCAAGGTCTTGGTCCAATGGCAAGGGGGTCCAAGACGACTGGAGACCAGGCACTGCTGTATCAGCCCAGTTGCCTGCGAGCTCAGTGAGCATCCAACCAGACATTCGGGCCCCCAGCAACATCCAGGCCTCTCCAGCGACGACCAGGCGTTTGGGCCCCCAGCAGCGCCCAGACATCTCCAGCGGCGATCAGATCCCCTCCAATGGCGACAGCTGTGCCTCCCCTTCACGACGGCGTTTGGGTCTCGTCCTCTTCCACAATTTCCTTCAGAGACCACTGGGCTTCTATTTCCCCACTGGTGACCTGGCCTCTTCTGACTGATGAGCATCATGGCTGTGACCTTCCAGTGGGCCACTGACCCTCCCAATGCCTGCCCCCAACCAAGCCTCGGACCACGTACCATCAAGGGCGCTACTTAGCGCTGAGCTTGATGTTGTCCCACACGAGTTACACATTAACTGAGTGGAAGCCTTTTCTGTTCCTGTACATCTCGGAATCCTCCAAAGGTGCTCGCAAGGTAATGTGGGTACAATCAATGCAGCCCTGTACCTTTGGGAAGCCAGCAATCCTGGAGAAGCCCACAGCCCTGTCACGCATTGCCTGGGCAGTCATGGGGAACTTTATGTAGTCATTCCTCTGGGCATATATTGCAGCAGTCACCTGCCGAACGCAGACCTCAGTTACATGTTGAGAAATGGTGCACACATCCCCAGTTGTGACCTGGAACAATCCAGATGTATAGAATGAAGGTGCAGCTGTAACCTTCACTTCAACTGACAAAGCAGTCGTCCTGATGTTTCTAGGTTGCAGGTCTGCTTTTATGAACTCACAGATCTCGGTTACAACTTCTTTATGGAAATGCAGCCTTCTCACACAGTCTGCATCATTCAGGTGAATGTATCAACGCCTGTCTCGATATACCCATCATCCTACGTGCTCTGAGGTTCCTCATGCGATGATATTGAATCAATTGCCTCCTCCTCCTCAGCACCATCATACTGAAGGCTTGCACAAGGTTAGGATTGTAACTAACTGGGTTACGCTGGCGCGCAATCTTTGGGGAAGCTTCGATTTTTAAATTTAGGCCAAGAAAAGCGGCGCATGCAAAAAAAAAACGCTGCAAATCACTGGGGAAAATTGAGTCCTCTGTCTGTATCTGTTTGGTGCAGCATGTGACACTGATGGTAATCCTGTGAATTATTACCCTGGAGGTCTTGTATCTTAATCTATTTCCTAGCTCTTGAAACTGACCGTATAAGACCTCAAATCTGCATTTTGTTCTGTAATTGGTTGCACGCAAACCACAAACTCTGGGTGCTCACCTCCCATTCCAAAAGTACTTCACCCTTATGTTATGTTTTGTATCCTTGCATCCATGAGGCAACATATCATATGAGACTACTAATCGCGACTGCATAAAAGGCTTTCTGTACCCTAAATATACTGCCCCCTAAGAGTACTATCTTCCTCTTCTCCTGTTCGGTCTCCTTCCCCTTTCCCTGGGTAGCCCTTAAAAGGAAAATTCCCATTAACATCACTGAACATGTTAATAAAAAACAGGATTATGTCCAGAAGGTAACACTTGTTATTTTGAGTACTGATGCTTCAATTATTCTTTTATTAAATTCAGCACCACATTTTTATAACTGTATTTAGCAGACCCTATAACAGATATTTTTAGATTTATATGCCTGTTGTCATGCACTATTCCTCAAATGTGTCGACAGATAAGTAACTCTTTCCTGAGCCCCTGAAAATACTGCCTTGAACCAGGCTCTAAAATGTGCATGGGAGCAACACCAGTTGAATTTTCCTGCCAATCTTTGCTTTTCCTCCTTTCTAGAAACGCTTTCCTCCCCAGACTACCCGGCTGAGATCAGACAGTAATTATGTAGTGAATTGCATGGCCAGACCATTCCTATCTTTCCACAAGCTCGGAAATGTGATACAAAAATATCACACAATGCTCATATCCAAGGATGCTTTTGTAACCGTTCTCTTGCAGTCTTAGGGCCCGAAATTCATCAGGACGTAAGGTCCGCCCATTTCTCGGTGGTATTCCGGCGGTGTGTCGTTTAAAAGCACCGGAATACCGCCGAGACCGAAGACTGCGAGTTTGGTGAAAATGTTTTCGGCAGTATGCGAGTGGGGAGCAGCGGGCGGTATGCAGCATTATAGTCGATCAAGATCGACTTTCTTGTCGATGGACTGTGCAGCACAGCGCTGTGCATGCACAAGTTTATCTTTTTGCCATTTTTTCACAGATGCTTTTTCCCTGCGATTCAGGGAGTCAGCAGTCACCTGCGCATGAGCAGAGAGTTGAAGTTGAGGGAGCGAGTGAGAAGGAGCAGCAAAGTATTCGAGGGTTAGTTGTTTTCATCAGATTCCAGAGTCAAATAATATTAATAACAAATAATTATTATACAATATAAATAATAATACATATTTTATCAAAAAAAACCATATAAATATAATAAATATAAATATAATGGAAATGCTGAAAAAGAAGTTGAAGCTCAGGAACATCGAGAAGGACGGGAGGTTGAGGGCGCCTGCTTTTGACGAAACAGAGCTGTCTGCCCTGCTGGCGAACATTCCGGAGAGATACTCCGACTTAACGAAGGGTGGTCGTGGAAAGCCCCCCCCCCCCCAAAGGCGTACAACTGAATATGGGACGAGATCGGGGAGGCAGTCACCTCTGCAAGTACTATGGTACGCCCTGGAGAAAGATGTCGTAAGAGGTGAAATGACCTGGTGAGGGTAGCAAGAGTTAGTAATAATTTTATTTGTACACCACCCCCGCCCCCCCATGTGCCATGTACCATGTCAATGTAGGTTCAGTGTCACATGGATGATGTTATTTATCCCAAGGTTACAGCGGTGTATTTGTGCTTTCAGGCAATGTCAAGAGAATCAACACAGTGTTTTGATGTGTGTGTGTGTGTGAACCTGTGTGTCTGCGATGTTAAACAGATTGAAGTTTTTTACTTTCATTTACTTTACTTCCTGCAGAAGAAGACATTTGCAATAGGAGCGGGTCAGCGGCGTATGGCGGGGAGGACCCTTGATGGAGATTGAGACCTGTGCTCTGTCGCTGGTCAGGGATTGCAACCATGCCACCACCGGCGTTGGAGCTGACCCACCCACACAGGATGGTCAGTTCAATTCAATCCCCGGTCTGTGTTGTGGTCGCGTAATGTAGCTGTAACTGTAATGTTGGCCTCATGTAATGTAAGTTTATTGCACTGTAATGTTGGGCTCATGTGATGTACTGTAATGTTGGGGGCATGTAACACAATGCATATATATATATATATATGTATCATCTGTCTGCAGCAGTGGTGGGCTTTTAAGTAAGACTGTGCTAAATCACTGTACTCATGCAACCCTGACCCCTCCCCTGGCGCCAAACACTTTTAAATGTTGTTTTGTACTTCCAGACCCGGAGGATTCAGACCAGACCTCTGCAGAGAGACCAGACGACAGACCCACTGCCTCCACTTCTGGCATCACCCAGCCCTCTCCCGACTTCTCCCCTGTCAGAGTTGAGGAGGAGGAAGAGGAAGAGCAGCTAATCCTGGAGCCAGTAGATGTGGTGGCGGGGGTGGAGACGGAGGAGGATATAACAGTTACATCTGGGCCAGCTGAAACATCCTCCACCACTGACTCTATATTCAGGGGACTCCCCCATGCCTCCTCAGAGTCTGCGGGACCAAGCCGTGTGCAGCAACGCACCCCCAGTGTTGCAGCGCCTTTGCCGCAGCGGCTGAGGTTGGTGCAGAAAAGGTCCGTTGCAGCAAGACAGATAGGTGCGTACCAGGACATGGTGCATCTGTCACAGGCCAGCGTCGACATAGGTCGGGAGGTGCTCAAGGCCATGGCTACAATAGCCGGAAACATCGCGGCGCTATCAGAACAACAGTCGGAGGATAAGTCGCGTCTGATCACTGATGAAGGGAACCGCCGACTCGGTCGATGCTGTGCGGCATTCGACGGGATCGGGATATGGCATGGAATACCAGCCCACCCTGCCATAGTAGTCAGGTCAACAGCACCTGAGGGTGGGAAGCTACCAGCAGCTTTCAGCCCTGAAGCCGTGCCTTCCAGATCGTGAGCTTCACCTGAGGCACCATTCATTGCGCCTGAAATATGTCTCACCCTTAACGACAGCAACAGCACTCTGGGTGCACTGCTGCACACCGGCTTGGTACATAGAAACATAGAAATTAGGTGTAGGAGCAGGCCATTCGGTCCTTCGAGCCTGCACCACCATTCAATAAGATCATGGCTGATCATTCCTTCAGTACGCCTTTCCTGCTTTCTCTCCATACCCCTTGATCCCTTTGGCCGTAAGGGTCATATCTAACTCCCTTTTGAATATATCTAACGAACTGGCCTCAACAACTCTCTGCGGTAAGGAATTCCACAGGTTAACCACTCTCTGAGTGAAGAAGTTTCTCCTCATCTCGGTCCTAAATGGCTTACCCCTTATTCTTAGAATGTGACCTGTGGCTCTGGAACTCCCCAGCAATGGGAACATTCTTCCTGCATCTAACCTGTCCAATCCCGTCAAAATGTTATATGTTTCTATGGGATCCCCTCTCATCCTTCTAAACTCCAGTGAATACAGGCCTAGTCGATCCAGTCTCTCCTCATATGTCAGTCCTGCCATCCCAGGAATCAATCTGGTGAACCTTCGCTGCACTCCCTCCATAGCAAGAACGTCCTTCCTCAGATTAGGAAACCAAAACTGAACACAATATTCCAGATGTGGCCCCACCAAGGCTCTATACAACTGCAGTAAGACCTCCCTGCTCCTATACTCAAATCCTCTAGCTATGAAGGCCAACATGCCATTTGCCTTCTTAGAAACATAGAAACATAGAAAATAGGTGCAGTCCAAATACACCACATCAACTGGTTCTCCCTTGTCCACTCTACTGGAAACATCCTCAAAAAATTCCAGAAGATTTGTCAAGCATGATTTCCCTTTCACAAATCCATGCTGACTTGGACCTATCATGTCACCTCTTCATCGCCTGCTGTACCTGCATGCCAAGCTTCAATAACTGATGTACCATGACACCCAGGTTTTGTTGCACCTCCCCTTTTCCTAATCTGTTACCATTCAGATAATATTCTGTCTTTCTGTTTTTGCCACCAAAGTGGATAACCTCACATCTGTCCACATTATATTGCATCTGCCGTGCATTTACCCACTCACCTAACCTTCCAAGTCACCCTGCAGCCTCTTAGCATCCTCCTCACAGCTCACACCACCAGCCAGCCAATGTAACCCCACTTTTTAAAAAAAGAGGGAGAGAGAAAGCAGGGAATTATAGACCGGTCAGCTTGACCTCAGTAGTGGGTAAAATGATGGAATCAATTATTTAGGATGTCATAGCAGCTCATTTGGAAAATGGTGACATGATAGGTCCAAGTCAGCATGGATTTGTAAAAGGGAGATCATGCTTGACAAATCTTCTGGAATTTTTTGAGGATGTTTCCAATAAAGTGGACAAAGGAGTACCAGTTGATGTGGTATATTTGGACTTTCAGAAGGCTTTCGACAAGGTCCCACACAAGAGATTAATGTGCAAAGTTAAAGCACATGGGATTGGGGGTAGTGTGCTGGCGTGGATTGAGAACTGGTTGTCAGACAGGAAGCAAAGAGTAGGAGTAAATGGGTACTTTTCGGAATGGCAGGCAGTGACTAGTGGGGTACCGCAGGGTTCTGTGCTGGGGCCCCAGCTGTTTACATTGTACATTAATGATTTAGACGAGGGGATTAAATGTAGTATCTCCAAATTTGCGGATGACACTAAGTTGGGTGGCAGTGTGAGCTGCGAGGAGGATGCTATGAGGCTGCAGAGTGACTTGGATAGGTTAGGTGAGTGGGCAAATGCGTGGCAGATGAAGTATAATGTGGATAAATGTGAGGTTATCCACTTTGGTGGTAAAAACAGAGAGACAGACTATTATCTGAATGGTGACAGATTAGGAAAAGGGAAGGTGCAACGAGACCTGGGTGTCATGGTACATCAGTCATTGAAGGTTGGCATGCAGGTACAGCAGGCGGTTAAGAAAGCAAATGGCATGTTGGCCTTCATAGCGAGGGGATTTGAGTACAGGGGCAGGGAGGTGTTGCTACAGTTGTACAGGGCCTTGGTGAGGCCATACCTGGAGTATTGTGTACAGTTTTGGTCTCCTAACTTGAGGAAGGACATTCTTGCTATTGAGGGAGTGCAGCGAAGATTCACCAGACTGATTCCCGGGATGGTGGGACTGACCTATCAAGAAAGACTGGATCAACTGGGCTTGTATTCACTGGAGTTCAGAAGAGTGAGAGGGGACCTCATAGAAACGTTTAAAATTCTGACGGGTTTGGACAGGTTGGATGCAGGAAGAATGTTCCCAATGTTGGGGAAGTCCAGAACCAGGGGTCACAGTCTAAGGATAAGGGGTAAGCCATTTAGGACCGAGATAAGGAGAAACTTCTTCACCCAGAGAGTGGTGAACCTGTGGAATTCTCTACCACAGAAAGTAGTTGAGGCCAATTCACTAAATATATTCAAAAGGGAGTTAGATGAAGTCCTTACTACTCAGGGGATCAAGGGGTATGGCGTGAAAGCAGGAAGGGGGTACTGAAGTTTCATGTTCAGCCATGAACTCATTGAATGGCGGTGCAGGCTAGAAGGGCTGAATGGCCTGCTCCTGCACCTATTTTCTATGTTTCTATGTTTCTATCTGCAAACTTGGAGATATTATATTCAATTCCTTCATCTAAATCATTGATGTATATTGCAAATAGCTGGGGTCCCAGCACTGTACACTGCGGCACCTCACTGGTCACTGCCTGCCATTCTGAAAAGGAGCCATTTATTATGACTCTCTGCTTCCTGTCTGTCTATCCACGGTCAAAACATTACCCCCAATACCATGTGCTTTGATTTTTCACATCAATCTCTTGTGTGGGAGCTTGTCAAAAGCCTTTTGAAAGTCCAAATACACCACATCCACTGGTTCTCCCTTGTCCACTCTACTAGTTACATCCTCAAAAAATTCTAGAAGATTTGTCAAGCATGATTTCCCTTTCATAAATCCATGCTGACTTGGACCGATCCTGTCACTGCTTTCCAAATGCGCTGCTATTTCATTTTTAATAATTAATTCCAACATTTTCCCCACCACCGATGTCAGGCTAAACAGTCTATAATTCCCTGTTTTCTCTCTCCCTTCTTTTTTAAAAAGTGGTGTTACAATAGCTACCCTCCAGTCCATAGGAACTGATCTAGAGTCAATAGAATGTTGGAAAATGATCACCAATGCATCCACTATTACTAGCGCCACTTCCTTAACTACTCTTCGATGCAGCCTATCAGGGCCTGGGTTTTTATCGGCCCTCAATCCCATCAATTTCCCTAACACAATTTCCTGACTAATAAGGATTTCCTTCAGTTCCTCCTTTTCGCTAGGTCCTTGAACCCCTAGTATTTCCAGATGGTTATTTGTGTCTTCCTTAGTGAAGACAGATCCAAAGTATTTGTTCAATTGGTCTGCCATTTCTTTGTTCCCCATTATAAATTCACCCAATTCACGTCTCATACCATCGAAGTTACCTTTCCTTAAGTTCAGGACCCTAGTCTCTGAATTAACACTGTCACTCTCCATCTTAATAAAGAATTCTACTATATTATGGTCACTCTTCCCCAGGGGAATTGCTAATTAGTCCTCTCTCATTACACAACACCCAATCTAGGATGGCCAGCTCTCTAGTTGGTTCCTCGACATACTGGTCTAGAAAGCCATCCCTAATACACTCCAGGATATCCTCCTCCACCGCATTGCTACCAGCTTGGTTAGCCCAATCTGTATGTAGATTAAAGTCACCCATGATAACTGCTGTACCTTTATTGCACGCATCCCTAATTTCTTGTTTGATGCTGTCCCCAACCTCACTACTACTGTTTGTTGGTCTGTACACAACTCCCACTAGCATTTTCTGCCCTTTGGTATTCCTTTCTTACTATTGAGTTAACTTCCTCTTTAACGAGTAACGCTACCCCACCTCCTTTTCCTTTCTGTCTATCCTTCCTGATTGTTGAATGCCCCTGGATGTTGAATTCCCAGCCTTGGTCACCCTGGAGTCATATCTTCGTAATCCCAATTATATCATAATCTTTAATAGCTGCCTGCGCAGTTAATTCATCTACCTTATTAAGAATACTCCTCGCATTGAGGCACAGAGCCTTCAGGCTTGCCTTTTTAACACTCTTTGTCCCTTTAGAATTTTGCTGCAATGTGGCCCTTTTTGATTTTTGCCTTGGGTTTCTCTGCCCTCCACTTTTACTATTTTCCTTTCTATCTTTTGCTTCTGCCCCCATTTTATTTTCTTCTGTCTCCCTGCATAGGTTCCCAGCCCCCTGCCATATTAGTTTAACGCCTCCCCAACACCACTAGCAAACACTCCCCTGTGACATTGGTTCTGGTCCTGCCCAGGTGCAGACCGTCCAGTTTGTACTGGTCCTAACTCCAGAACCGGTTCCAATGTCACAGGAATTTGAATCCCTCCCTCTTGCACCATTCCTCAACCCACGTATTCATCTTAGCTATCCTGCTATTTCTACTCTGACTAGCATGTGGCACTGGTAGCAATCCTGAGATTACAACCTTTGAGGTGCTACTTTTTAATTTAACTCCTAGTTCCCTAAATTCAGCTTGTAAGACGTCATCCCGCTTTTTACCTATATCGTTGGTACCTTTATGCACCACGACAACTGGCTGCTCACCCTCCCGCTCGGTGAGGTCCGGACTCGGGGGCAGTGGGAAAGGGAAGGGCGGTGGTGAGTCCAAAGGGTTGGAGGTCGAGGTCGAGAACAGTCAATTGTTCATTGTTAATTTAAAACGGTTGAAGTTTGATTTTTTTTAAGTTTATTTAAAGTTGTTAAAGTTGTTACAGTTGTTCAAAGTTATAGCTATAAGTTTTAAAAAGTTTTGTAATTCTATATTTTTAAAATTTTTACATAAATGTTTCAATTGAATTTAAGCACTCTTGTACAGTGTCAAACTTTTGGGGTAACAGTCATCAGGGTCCCACACACTGTGCAGGAAAAGATGAAATGCGGGTCTCCACATTCAAGCAAAGTGTTCATTTATGAGCTGCTCTCGTAACAATTTTGCAGTGGCATATGCTCCGCGTGCCCGCCGCTATGATGTTGGTGCCATGGGTTCATCTGGAAGCTCCTCCTCATCCTGCTCCCCCTCATTTTCCTCCTCTTCCTCTTCTGTCTCCTGCACTCTCTCCTCAGGTGGTCCCGCAGTCCCCTGTGGCAATTCCTGTCCCCGCATGATGGCTAAATTATGCAACAACATGCAGCACACCACTGTGAACTGAGCAACCTGCTCAGAGTGGTATTCCAGCCTGCCTCCCGAGTGGTCCAAGCATCGAAAGCGCTGCTTCAGCACTCTAATTGTCTTTTCGATAATATTACGTGTGGCTATATGGCTCTTGTTATATTGTTGGTCGGCTTCTGCCTGAGGGTTCCGCAGTGGGATCAAGAGCCAGGTGGCGAGGCCGTACCCTTTGTCGCCTAGCATCCAGCATTTACCTTGTGGCTCAGACTTCAACAGGTCAGACACAGGGCTCTCACGCAAAATGTGCGCATCATGGATGCTCCCTGGAAAGTAGGCATTCACTGCCATTAGGTGCTGCGTATGGTCGCAGACGAGCTGCACGTTGAGAGACTGGAATCCCTTTCAGTTTCGGTACACCTCCGCCTCCTTTAATGGTGCTCGCTGGGCAATATGGATACAGTCAACAGCACCCTGCACCGTGGGGAAGCCAGTAATGTGTGCAAAACCCAAAGCCCTCTTACTCTGTGTCTCCCTCGTCATTGGGAAGTTTATAAATTCCATCCGGTGTGCATACAGTGCTTCGGTTCCCTGTCGAATGCAGCGATGAGTAGCGTGTTGTGAATTGCAGCATATGTCCTCAGCTGATGCCTGAAAAGAAGTGCATGCATAAAAGGAAAGTGTCGCAGGCACCTTCGCCTCGACAGAGAGTGCAATAATGTCGGTGGTACTGAGCTGCAGGTCTGCCTTAATGAGCTGGCAAATCTCAATGATCACCTGTTTTTGGAAGCACAGCCTTCGAATGCACTGTTGATCGGTCAGGTCCAAGTATGAGCGCTTCTCCCTGAAAATCCTTTGGGGATAAGGCCTCCTCCTCCTCATCAGTCTGCGACCTCTTCCATTACCCTGATAACTCTGCTCAATAAACCTTCTCCCATCTGGATCGTGCACAAGACGGGTAGTCAGCAATACAGGCTGAGATAGTGCAGGCCCCATTCTTTTTAAATCTCCAGAATCTCTCAAATATCCTGAGATAAACTCAAAAGATTTTTCAAAGAAAAAAATATTAACTCAAATGCCTTCTATCTTAATAATGTACTCAGTACCAATAAAAATACCTTTCCCACTGTTCACCTCTGAAATACTGAGGTGCTGCTTTTGCTGACTGTTCCCGATTTCAAAATGGTGGCACCAAACACTACCGCCTATTCCCGCCCACTTAAGATCGAGTAAAGCAACTTTCTCCGGGACAGTATGCAGCTCCGGTGGTATGTCGGCAGATTGTCATGAAACTTGCACTTTTTGGGCGGTATGCGGATGGTTCTACATGGTGGATGGTGTGCATACTGCTTGGCGGTATGTCAATGATGAATCTTCCGCCGAGCGGTATGTCGGCAGTATGTATCTGTTTTTTGACGAATCTTGTATTTTTGGGTGGTAAGCGGGCGGTATGTCGATGAATTTCAGGCCCTCGGCTGGGAAATTGGCTGGGTCTCATGCTGAGTCTCCCGGCAGTTTGCGGTGATCCCAGTTTTTCTGTGGTTTTGAGAGGAGCTCTGGGGGCTCTAGTTTGGACACGGAAGATCACAACCCATAATCTGGAAGTCTAACACCAATTTAATGCTGCAAAAATGGGAAACCGTAAGTTAAATCCACCCCTCTCCAAAAAATAAGTTGGTCAACTGATAGGTAATTACGGTTTCTTCTTTAGCCTCCAACTTCTTTCTATCACAATCTTTCTTTGCTCTATTAGTTTTGTCACTATTATTATAGTCCACGCTGCTCTCCCATTCCTCCTAAGCTGCAAATAGTCTTAGCTAGCTGTTCTTCCTCCCCACACTGCATCACTGTTTTGGAGGCGAGACTCATTGCACAGTCTCCTACTCTAATATCCTTTCTCAGGTCCTCCACTTACCCCAGCCATTCCTTCCTTCTACATCCTTAACACATTTAACATTGAATCTTGGCATCACCTAATCATCAGTTCCTGATATACAACATCTCTTTTATACTGTATAAACTTGGATCTTGACCTTGCTTTTTAAATTTAAAAAACAGTCATGACAGTGAACCAGTATGGTCCCCCATTGAACAGCAGAACTTCAAATTGACTTTCTTACAAATACATCTGTGGGCAACATGATTTATAGTGTATGCCGTTCATATGCGACTGCATAGTGCAGGAAGTATAATTATAAAAATATAACATAGCCAGTAGCTAGTCATGGACCTTAATTTTTCAATTATAGTACAATATTTCTGGAACATTAATGGTATTTGACTTTTATAGAAACTATAATGACAACCGCGACTTAGATCAATTTTTCTATCACTAAAGATAAATGTATTGTAATTTTTATCAACTTAAACATTAACTCACTGGGCGAGAAATTTAATATCTTACGGGGGCAAAATTGGGCTTGGTGGTACGAGGCCCCTTAAGGTTCCAAAATGGCATCTGCAGCATGCGCACGTGTACTTCTGACGCAAAATGCGCTGAATGCCATTTTGGTAAAGGGGTTAACGCATGTGCACCGAACGTCCATCGGAAGTATGCAGAGCAGACAGATCATGACTGCAATCAGCGTGCAGCTATGTTTTGACATAGTTCAGGATCTGGAAGATTAGGTCCTTCACTGAAACACCTGCGAACTCATTCCTTTTTGGCGTGGAAGCAAGTCATCCTCGATTCGAGGGACTGCCTGTGATGATGATGATGATGATGTTTTGACATCAGCACTGCTATTTTGGAGCTCCATGCTCCAGCCGACACCTCTTAACCACAGCTTAACAGACGTTTAACCGAATAAAGGCCCCCCCGCCCCGCTAGCACTGTATAAAGGGATCAACTACTTACAGATTAGTGGCTGGCTGTTGCTGCAATTCTACGCATTTTGGGTGGTTTTCCATACGTTAAAAGTTTCAATAATCTACAGGGAGTGGTCTAGCTGGTGCTGAAATACTTTTTTGGTGACTTATAGGCCTGTGCACAAGCCAGTTGCTTTCAGAGACGGGTGGCCTTGTCGGGCTTCCTCTTGGCATGGAGCATGAGTAGGAGAATGAGCAGAGACCACGCAGAGCAGGACAAGCTGCTCGAAGTGGGAGGAGGATGAGGGGAAGAATGGCTCTCAGCAGGAGAGCATATCCGCAGAGGGTCTTTAGGGAGCAGATCTATTGGAGAACAGATTGCAAGAGTGCTTTGACACTCTGGAAGCCCCTCTACACACTGGCATCCAGAGCCATGATGGCAGCAGTTGGAGCTTCCATGTCAGCAAGCTGAGAGTGCATGACAGCAGTCTGAGCTTCCACTGCAGCACACAGGCGTTGGGTGGATGCTGCTTGTGCTGCAATGGAACCTGAGACATCGGCACCAGATGCTGCATCATGGTTGGCTCCACAGGTGTGCTGATGCAGGTGACCATATGTTCCATGTTGGAAGGGATGGGCTCCAAGCTCTGCGCAAAGTCCTGTGCCAAGTTGGTACCGGGCTCTTCCATGCTCCTCAATATCGAACGCAGGCTTTCTGGGAGGCTTTCCAGTGCACCAAGCATTTGGCAGTGTACACCCATCAGCCTTCTTCTGGAGGCTGGCCCATCGAAGTCATCATCTGAGTCCTCTGCAGCAGAACTCATGTGCAGCCTCACCCCCCGGCATGCTAGCACCTGTGCTATCCTTTCCCCCTGCCCTGGCTGCAGGCCACTTGTGCCTCATCATGTGCAGGTCCCACCTCTATGCTATCCTCTAAACTATGGACTGTGTCAGTAGCTGAGCTGGTGCTGTGACTGTGCAATCAAGTGATGGTGTGTCATAATCTTTACTGTTTCTTGCTCTTCCTCCACTACCTGGGCAGGTTGCAGTTCTTGGACATCTGAAAGGAAAAGGGAATAAGGGTAGATTTGTGGTGCGGGGAGAGGAGAAAGTAAGAAGTGCATCATTATCATAGGCAGTCCCTCGGAATCGAGGAAGACTTGCTCCCACTCTTAAAATGAGTTCTTAGGTGGCTGAACAGTCCAATACGAGAGCCACAGACTCTGTCACAGGTGGGACAGACAGACATTGAGGGAAGGTGTGGGTGGGACTGGTTTGCCGCACGCTCTTTCCGCTGCCTGCACTTGACTTCTGCATGCTTTCGGTGATGAGACTCGAGGTGCTCAGCGCCCTCCCGGATGCACTTCCTCTACTTAGGGCGGTCTTTGGCCAGGGACTCCCAGGTGTCAGTGGGGATGTTGCATTTTATCAGGAAGGCTTTGAGGGTGTCCTTGTAACGCTTCCGCTGCCCATCTTTGGCTCGTTTGCCGTGAAGGAGTTCCAAGCAGAGCACTTGCTTTGGGAGTCCCGTGTCTGGCATGCGAACTATGTGACCTGCCCGGCGGAGCTGATCAAGTGTGGTCAGTGTTTCAATGCTGGGGATGTTGACCTGGTCGAGGACGCTAATGGTAGATTTGTGGTGAGGGGAGAGTAGGAAGTAAGAAGTGCATGCTTACACCATCAGCAGCTTCTCAGTCAGAAGAGACTGTAGTGTGAGGGAGAAGTGGGATGAGAGAAGGGAGATTATTTATGCAAATACTGTCATCTTCAATGGCTTCAGCCCTACCTGCCTCAGCAAAGGCCCTTCCCATAATAGCCAGCACCATGGGGGTTAGATCATGCAGGTGCACCACTCCTACTCTCATTAGTTCCTGCTGCCTGGGGTTGTGCGCCACCTTCTCCTGCAAAAGTGTTGTGCAATCTGTTTGAGTGATGTGGTTGTCATGATTTAATAGCTGCCAGTGTGTACAAGCTGTGAGATGTGGGTTTGAGGCTTGCAACAGTGCTAAGTGTGTGAGGGTGAGGGGAAGCATATGAATGTTAGCTATGTGTCCTGACTGATAGAGATTGTTAGTATGCGAGTGATTGGGGGGGGGGGTGCGGGGGTGATGAATTGAGCAGTGGCTGAGGCTAGTGGTTCAGTTGGCAGGATATGGCAGAATATGCATTCACTGACCTTGACTATTCCTGTGAGATCATTAACCTTCTTCCGACACTGTACTCCTTGGCGCTATACTCCCAGCATTGAGCTCCATGGTTATCTATTCCCAGTACCTTCTCATCAAGGTCTACTGCTTCCCCACCCTCCTCCCCGAGGATATAGGACATCTCACCACCTGTCCACCTCTAAGACTTCCAGTGCAGTGTCCAAAATAATTGGGGGCTGCTCTCTCCCATGGTTTGCCATTGATAACTCGCTTTCCCAGGTCAGATTCAGTTGCAGAATGACTCCCAGCACTTGCAGCGACAATGCACCTCCCCTTTAAGAGAGGCAGGCCAGATTTAAGTAGCACAGGCTTACTTTAAGAAGTGCAAGTTGCTAATGATATTCGAGTCCCTGCTGATGCGTGCATCCAATGAACATTGCGGGCATGGTTAATCGCACATCGAGGAGGCTGTATAGCACTGGAAAAGTTGTGTGCTTACCGCCCTGGTCCCACTCCTGAGGGGAAGTGGAGCCCTTAATTTTGCGGCCTGGGGCTGAATTACCACGACTGGTGCAGGATGTCCTGCCTCGCCTCAGTTACCAGCCCCAAAAGAGATGATACTGAATTTCGACCCCTTTGGACTGGATTTTCTGCTCTCTTGTGCCTTTGTTAGCACCCCAGAGAGGGGGGGGGGGGGGGGTAAAGGATGTTTCTAGGTGTTAAGGCGGGCATCAATCTTTTACCACCTGGTCGGCAAATTCGGCTCATGGTTTGCGGCGGTGCAAAAATTTACCGCCCCGCCTTCTGGTTTCACTGAAATCATGATGTCAATTGTCGTATGATGCTTGGTTAGGACCTAATTGTGCACCAGGGAACTAACGCCTGAAAAACCAGGCATTCCCAGGGTGCAGCAGGCGGTATTGGCAGTGTATTTAAATGGAGGGAGGAGGATCCTACATTGCAGGTCATATTGACTGCAATGGGTGCGCACAGCATGGTGCGTGAAGCTGCGACTTGAAAGCAGCAGTTTTATCTGCCCTTACAGTCTCCTTCCAACTTCAGTGAGACCGTGACGCTGGTCTTCTATGCCTCCAGCTCTTTCCAGGCAACAGCAGGGGACATATGCAGCATCTCTCAATATGCTACACATCGCTGCATTTGGCATGTCGTACCAGCTCTGTACGCCTGCAGAATGGCATTCATAAAGTTCCCAATGAGCAGCAACATCCAGAATGAGCGGGCATTTGTGTTTGGCAGGATTTCAGGCTTCCCGAGGATTTAAGGAGCCACTGCCTGCACACACATGGCCTTGTGAGCACCATTCCACAAGGCAGAGATATTCAGAAACCAAAAGGGATACCACTCCCTAAATGTACAGTTGGTGTGAGACCTCTCTTCATCAATAGTTCAGCAGGGGGGACCCCAGTAAGCGTGTGGGGTCTTGTCCTGCAACTAAGCAATATGCATGACAAGCGAGTCTGCAGTGAACCTTGAGTTACACGTTTCATACTCTGCTTGATGGTTTGGACAACACGCGCTGCTTGACCATTAGGTGCGGGTTTGAATGGTGCTGACCTCACATGTTTGATACCACTGAGTTTCATGAACTCCTGAAACTCCAGATTAGTGAAGCAAGGTCCGTTGTTGCTTACAACAATGTCGGGCAGACCATGAGGAGCAAACATGACACGAAGGCTCTCAATGGTAGTTGTGGATGTACTGGATGACATGATTATACATTCTATCCACTTGGAATATGCATCCACCACAACTAAAAACATCTTTCCCAGGAAGGGACCTACAAAGTCAATGTGGATCCTGGACCATGGTTTAGATGACCACAACTACAGTGTCAGCGGCGATTCCGCTGGTGCTTTACTTAGCTGCATGCAAGTGTTGCACTGATGCACACATGATTCCAGATCAGAGTCAATTGCACGCCACCATACATGAGACCTGCCAATGGCTCTCATCATGACAATACTGGGATGAGTGCAATGTAGATCATGTACAAATTTCTTTCTGCCTTTCTTCGGCTTAACAACACGATTACCCCAGAGTAAACAATCTGACTGAATGGATAGTGCATCTTGCGATGGTTGTAAGGTTTGGTCTCATCACCCAATTGCTTGTTATGGCAGACCAATCACCACTAAGGACACAAGGTTTCACAACCAATAATATTGGGTCCTGGCTGGTCCAGGTCTTGACTTGTTGAGCCGTGACAGGGCTTCCTTCACTTTCAAAAGCATCCATGACTAACAGTAGGTCTGCAGGTTATGGCGTCTCCACCTCCGGTGTGGGCAACGGCAGACGGCTCAGTGCATTGGCACAATTCTCAGTGCCAGGTCTATGGCGAATGACATAATCATAGGCAGATAATGTCAGCGCCACCTCTGGATGTGGGACGATGCATTTGTAGGGGAGGACGAAAACCCCCTCATTTTACCGAGAAGGAAAAGGGCTATGGGATCAGTCTGTGCTGTGAATTGAAACCGATAACAGTTTGACCTTGGCAGAGCAGTGATTGGACGGGGGAGGACATTGGGGGGGACCAATGGTGAGACAGAGTCAGCCCGAAGCATGGGGCTTTCAAGCCAATGGGAGAGCAGTTGCTCGAAAACTGGGACTGACTCACAGCCATTATCAGACTATTGTATTCCCCATGTTTACACTATGGAAGGAAATGGCTACAGGAGGCCAACCCAATTAACACCTACTCAAACCTTGAGTAGGTTAGGAAAACTGAATTGAAGGATAATAATGCAGACATTTCGAAACCAGGGAACCCAAAACAATCCAAGGGCCTATACAATGGCTACAGGAAGCCAATGCAATCAACACCCACTCAAACCTTGAGTAGGTTAACATCAATGGAAAAAACCCGCAATAATCTAAAACTGCTGCATTTTTCAAAATCACAAAGTCCACCAATGAGAAGAATCGACTTCAGCAGGAGAGGCGGACTGGATAATCTGGCTATAAAAAAAGGGTTTCTGACGTGGGGGGAGGGGGTGATTTTTCCCTGCCCTCATCATCCAACAACCACAACCAGCAAGATTCTCAACACTGAAGGTAAACCAGTGTCCGAAGACACCGAAGATAGAAGAAACAAACCACCAGACTGCAGAAGGCACAGTAGTAAGTATAACCTCTGGTCCCCGGAACTCCCAACTCAGTTAGGCCAGGAAAGGTGGGAGGTTGGGCATTGTACTGCTAAACTTGTGTAAAGATTTTCGTTGTGTCCGTTTAGTGGGATTTAGGGAAATTGTTTTGTTGGTGTATTGCTGTTTGTTGAGATACACCTTGTCAGATAAATTGGAAGCCTAAAGTTCCTCTTGGAATCACCTTGTCTCAGTTCTATTGTATTACATCTCCTGATCGTGAGTCTTATGTCAGAACAGTGTAAGGGAAGCTAGGAGCGCCTCGAAAACGCTCAACTGTGTGTCACAGGCTAGGGAAGAAGGGGTTAGGAGTGTTTGACACTCACAGGTGCCTCACAGGCTAGGCATAAGCTGTGGGGACGCACGAGTCTCAAAACCCCCTTCATAAGCTGTGGACACAGTCTCTCCCGGGGTGCTCTTGCAGCACTTAGGGTACCTCACAGGCCAGGCATAAGCTGTGAGGGCAGAAGCCCAGAGAGAGACACCCAAGGCACAACAACACTTCCTGAGAAAACCCCTTACACATTGGTATCGATACCTTTGTTTTCCAAAAACAATGAAATGAGTGGCTTGTGATCTGTTTCAGTTCAAACCGAAGACCAAATAGGTACTGATGCATCTTTTTAACCCCATACACACAGGCTAATGCTTCTTTTTCTACCATGCTGTAGACTCTTTCTGCCTTTGACAAACTTTTAGAAGCATATGCGACAGGTTGTAGTTTACCCGATTCATTAGCTTGTTGGAGCACGCAACCAACTCCATATGACCAAGCATAACAGGCCAATACTAGACACTTACACGGATCATAATGTACCAGCAGCTTGTTAGAGAAAAGCAGATTAATAGCTATCTCAAAAGCTCTATCTTGAGACACCTTGAAACCCAGTTGTCACCTTTTCTTAGCAGCATGTGCAGTGGCTCTAATGAAGTGCTCAATCTAGGTAGGAAATTACCGAAGTAGTTGAGTAGACCAAGGAACGAACACAGCTCTGTCACCTTCTGAGGCTTGAGTGCATTTTTGATGGCCTTGGTTTTCGAGGCCGTAGGCCTGATACTGTCAGCAACAATTTCCCTCCACAGGAATTCGACTTCCGGTGCCATGAAGATGCACTTCAAACGTTTCTAATCTGAGTCCCACTTTGTCCAGACGATGTAGAACCTCTTCCAGGTTGTTCAGATGTTCGGCAGTGTCACGACCTGTGACCAGGATGTCATCTTGGAACACGACGGTACTAGGGACGGACTTCAGTAGCCTCTCCATGTTCCTTTGAAATATGGCTGCAGCCGAGCGAATTCCGAAAGGACACCTGTTGTAGATAAACAGTCCTTCATGCGTGTTGATGCACGTAAGTTTCTTCGACGTGTCGACCAGCTCCTGTGTCATGTCGGCCGATGTCAGATCTAGTTTAGTGAATGACTGCCCCCCCGGCTTGCATTGCAAACAGGTCATCAGCCTTCGGTACTGGGTATTGATCCTGTTTCAAAACTTGGTTGATCGTAACCTTGTAGGCTCCACAAATCATGACAGTGCCATCACTCTTCAACACAGGAACAATGGGGCTGGCCCATTCGTTAAATTTGACCGGTGATAAGATCCCTTCACGCTGGAGTCTATCCAGTTCGATTTCGACCTTCTCCCTCATCATGTACGGAACTGCCCGAGCTTTATGATGGACGGGTCTTGCATCCTAGTCCACGTGGATCTGCACCTTGGTTCCTGTGAAATTGCCGATGGCTGGTTCAAACAGCGAGGGGAACTTGCTTAGCACTTAAGCACATGGAGTATCACCCTCCGATGACAACGCTTTGATATCGTTCCAATTCCATTTGATTTTTTCTCGCCAATTCCTGCCGAGCGATTTGGATCATTGCCTGGAACAATGCATAACAGTAAATTATGAATCGCACCACCATATGACACCTTGACTACTGGACTGCCGATCACCGTCATGAGTTCTTTAGTGTACATACGCAACTTGGCATTGACTGGACTCAGCTTAGGCCTCACAGCCTTGGTATCCCACAGCTTGTTGAATGTCCTCTGGCTTATTATTGATTGACTCGCACCCATGTCCAATTCCATCGGTACCGGCACACCATTAAGTTTCACATTAATCATTATCAGTTGACTCTTTGTTAGGAATGAATACATTCCATACACTTCCTCCTCTGGTATCTCGGATTGCATATCCGGATCTGTGCTTTACTGGTCATCATCCTCCACGTGGTGGGTTGCAGCACGCTTGCTCAGTTGCGGTCAAATGCACTGGAGATGCCCTAGTCTCGAACGGCCTTTACAAATGTACTGTTTAAACCGACACTGATGAGACCGACGATTGCCCCCACAACACCAACATGGTGAAATTGGATTTATTCCCATTGGCGGACTTTGGGCAGCCACAGGTTTCGCATACGCAGTTGAATAGGCCCTGCCATATACAGCTCTGCAAAACGATGATACAATCTTGTTTACAGTACTTGCTGAGTTCCAATTTTTTCATGATGTCTGCTTTAAGCTTTTGTCCGTCGTTATGCATGGCTGGGCAATCGTGATGGCCTTGCTCAAATCCAGTGTCTCCACCATCAGTAGCTTATGCAGGATCACCTTGTGGTTGATGCCGATTACAAAGAAGTCCCTCAGCATGTCTCCCAATGTGTTTTCGAACTTACACGGTCCAGCTAGATGTCTTAAATCGGCAACGAGTTCCGACACATCCTGGCCCTCAGAACGAACGTACTTGTAGAATCGATATCGTGAGATGATGATGCCTTCTTCTGGTTTGAGATGGTCACGTACCAGAGCACACAATTCCTCATAGTCCTTGAATGTTGGACATGCAGGCGAGAGAAGATTCTTTGAGTCCACAGATTTTCGGACCGCAAACCGTGAGGAACACCACCCTGCGCCTAACTGCGTCAGTGGGTTCCTCCATTTTGTTGGCCACGAAGTACTGGTCCAGGCGAGCTACAAAATATGTCCAGTCCTCTCCCTCCACGAATCTCTCCAAAATTGCAATTGTGCTCATTTTTGCATGTGAAGGTTCTTAAGTTATCTCGTCGCCAAATGTTATGTATGTAATAACTCGATAGACTGAATAATGTAAACTAACACAGGTACAAACCTGGCTGGGCTTTATTAGGGCCCAAAGTGATTAACTTACATGATGGCTTGCCTTTTATACCTGGGCCGCACACACGTGCGTACAGCCCAATGACCTCCGACAGTGGAGCCACCTGGTGGCTAGTAACCCCAAGCACACATACCTGTCACAGCCTTCAATACTCCCCTCAACAGGCCTCTGAATTCATTGTGGTGTGCTGCGTGCTGCACAACCTGGCCATCATGAGGGGCCAGGCATTGCCAGTGGGGATTGCAGGCCCACCTCAGGAGAAGGAGGACGACGAAGAGGAGCCTGGCGAGGCCCCGATTGCACAGCCACCCCATCTACGGGGAGGCCGTGTCCAGATGCTGCCGGACCAAGAGTCACACATCACCAGCCCATAATGGACCGCTTTGCTTGAACGGAGAAAGCTGAGGGATGCAGCCAAAACTGGCCACGCTATGTGCAACCAGCAAGGCACATCTCCGCTCAACAAATGATGCACACGACACCAATGGCAAATGGTCAAAGTGAAAATTTACTGCTGTAAAGTAACAAATAGTCCCCCCCCCCCCGCCACAACAAAACTAGTTCAATAAACAGGCTTCTGCTGCAAGGCACTCAAAAACAATGCATTTGATTCCTTCTACTGAATTATTTACAAGCGTCACCACAATACATGAGGGCATTTACACAACATTCTCACACCCCTTAAATGGACTTGCCCTGAGCTTTCCCACCCCTTCCCTCATCCCCCTCCCACTCCTGCTGCTCCTCCTCAATGAGGAAGTGCTGCTTGAGGGTTGCTGTATTGGTGGGCCAGACAGGGCAGACGGCCGAGGAGGACATCCTAGATGAGCTCTGGGCCTGGAAGGCCCAGCTGCGGACTGCAGCATCGGTGGAAGCAGTCTCTGATGGCTCGGGTGTGGAGAGTCAGAGTGGAAGCCAGAATGCTGCCATCCTGAGGAACCAAGGACACTCACACGGGGCTGGGCCTCAGCATTCGGAGCATGATGTGTCACCACAACTTGCTGGCCG
This sequence comes from Pristiophorus japonicus, assembly GCF_044704955.1. Taxonomy (NCBI): domain Eukaryota; kingdom Metazoa; phylum Chordata; class Chondrichthyes; family Pristiophoridae; genus Pristiophorus; species Pristiophorus japonicus. The sequence continues at coordinate 23,171,250 of NC_091982.1, forward strand.
GCTTCGGCACCGTCACTTCCCCGTTGGACAGAGAGGATGGCAGCAGTCAGTGACCGCATGACATCACCAAGCTGCAGCGTAGCTTGTGCCTGCGATGCGATCGCTGCTGCAACCTCACCCGTGGCACGCGCCGCATACTCTGGCACGCCACTGTCGCTGTTGGAGGCCACCTGCCTCTGCGAGTGGGCAAGGATAGCTTCTTTGGAGTTCTCAGCTGCACGGACAATGTGTGAGGCCGTCTCCGCAACACTCACAGTAAGTTTGTCTATGCTCTGGGGGATCTTACCCAATGCACCCATGAGCTTGCAGTGCATCTGTGTGTTCTCCCTGGTTATTGCCACCGTCCAGATCAAAATCTGCCTGTTCTTCAGCAGGACTGCTGTGTCCACTCACCCTCCATGGAGCTGGCCTCCGAGCTTGCCCTCCCGCTCAGCGTTGCAACCCCTGGAAGTCGCTTTCGTCCCCCGATATTGTGTCCCAAGATGGTACGACTGGTGGCCTGTGAGGTTCAGGCAGCACACTTTCATCCCCCTCCCTCATCATCTCCCCCGTGGCCAGATGTAGATGCTCACGGGAAGGCTGGTGGGCTTCTGGTTGCTCATCTGTGAGCGGAAAACAACAGACGTGTGGTTAGCAGCAGGGGAGGGAGCAGGGTGATAGCAGGAAGGTGCCATTGGACATTTATATGTAATGGGGCTATGCCACTTCATATTAGGGGTCAAGGAAGTCACATCAGTCGTAAGTTCCATTCACTTACCCACACTACCCGAAGGGGGCTCGGCATCGCCCCCAGCCACTGTGCGAACTGGGGTGCCCATGAGGGCCGACACTCGCTGCTTGGCATCTGTCAGCTCCAGCAGCTCCGGCTGTCCAACTCCTGTTCGACATTGCTCCCTTCTATTATGAGCTTAGCCTGCAATAAGAGCAAGCAGGAGGGTTCAGTGAGGGTTCACCTCCTGTTATGCCACATGTGCCTTCCATAGTTCAAAAGCTGCCACTGTGTGGATATGCAAATGTCTTCACTTCAATCTGTGTGGCTAGTGACTGAGGTTTTTCAAAGACTGGGAGGAGGTGAGAGGAAGATAGCATAGCGGCTCAGGGTGAGGTTTGCCAAATGCTTATCAACAGTGGGAGTGGAGTGTGAGGAGGCTTGATGATGATTAGGGAATAAGAGGGTAGGTGCATCCTGCATGCAGATGTAATGGCTGGAGAATTGAGCCTCCAGCTTTGTGCTGGGTTCAACAACCCACACCATGGCCTGCAACACATTGTGAATGGGCAGCTCCATCGAAGACTTAACATTGTGTGAGACAGTGATCTTAAAAGCATGGCAGGCCTACATAAATGTGAAGGGCACTCACCCTGATGACACTCGTGAGATTGTTGAATGTCTGGCCACCGTGTCTGCCACTGACACCTCCTGGGCAATCTCCCTCCAAATTCTCCGAAAGATGCTGGGCAACGACCTCCCTCCCCCAACTAGATGGAGTGCAGACCACCTCATCTCAAAATAGCCTGCACTAAGGCCTCAGCAGCCACTGGAGAGAATTGCCCAGCATGCTGCCTGCCCTCTTGCTGTGCCATATCAAAACAGAAATTTACAGCGCAGAAGTGGGCCATTCTGGCCCATTGTATCTCCCGCTGTGTTGGAAGTGGACCGGGTCATTTGCGCATGCGCGAAGGAAACCATGCACGCTGAAGCACCGCCTGCACCTGGGAAAATTTAAACACATCTGCGAGTGCTCAAATTTTGAAACATTTTTACTGTCGCGATTTTCAGCTGGGGTGCAAAAACTTCCTTGTGTAATGCCTGATTTTGCGCCCCCAATCATCGAACGTCTTTTTTTGCCGAATTTTTCAGACGAGGGCGCAAACTTTTCCCAGGCGGTGCCAGAATTGCCCTGCCGCCATTAACGTCCCAAAATCACAAAAGCCAAAAATCCAGCCCATAGTGTCTTACCACATCTCTCAGAAATGTCTCAAAGTGCTTCATATACAATATATTGAAATGAAGTAAGAATTGTTTTTAGGCAAATGTGTCATTACATAGGATTACATCAGATATACAGCACAGAAACAGGCCATTCGACCCAACCAGTCCATGCCGGCATTTATGCTCCACTCGAGCCTCCTCTCGTCTTTCCTCATCTAACTCCATCAGAAGAACCCTCTATTCCCTTCTTCCTCATATGCTTATCTAACTGCCCCATAAATACATCTGTACTATTTGCTTCAACTACTCCCTGTGGTAGCGAATTCCACATTCTCATCACTCTCTGGGTAAAAAAGTTTCTTCTAAATTCCATACTTGATTTCTTGGTGACTATATACATTGATGGCCTCTAGTTTTGCTCTTCCCCCACAAATGGAAACATTATCTCTCTATCTATTCTATCAAAAACTTTCATGATGTTAAAGACCTCTATTAGGTCACCCCTAAACATTCTGTTTCCAAGAGAAAAGAGACCCAGCCTGTTTATCCTTTCCTGATAGTATATCCTTGCATTTCTGGTATCATCCTCGTAAATCTTCTCTGCACCTCTCCAGTGCCTCTATATCCTTTTTATAATATGGCGACCAGAATTTATACGCAGTAGTCTAAGTGTAGTCTAACCAAGGTTCGATACAAGTTTAGCATAACTTCACTACTTTTCAATTCTATCCCTCTAGAAATAGACCTGAGTGCTTGATTTGCTTTTTTATAGCCTATTGGTGATTTGTGTATTTGTACTCCGAGATCCCTTTGCTCCTACACCCCAATTAGATTCTTATTTTCCAAGTAATATGTGACCTTCCTATTTCTCTAAACAAAATGTAATACCTCACATTTATCTGTGAATAATTTTATTTATTAATGTCTTCTTGTAATTTGTTGCAGTCGTCTTTAATATTGACTATACCCCCAATTTGGTGTCGTTCGCGAATTTAGAAATTGTGTTTTTGATTCCAAAGTCTAAATCGTTAATATAAATTATGAACAACAGTGGTCCTAGCACTGATCCTTACGGAACACCACTACCCACCTTCTGCCACCCTTTACTTTTACTCTCTGCTTTCTTGTCTTGAAGCCAGCTAGCTATCCATTCTGCTACTTGTCCCCTGACTCTGCATTCCCCGGCCTTATTCATAAGTCTATTATGTGGTACCTTATCGAAGACCTTTTGAAAATCTAGATAAATTACATCTACTGCGTTATCCTTTTCTACTATTTCTGTTACCTCATCAAAAAATTCAATTCAATGAGGTTGTTCAAGCAAGACTTCCCTTTTTGAAATCCGTGCTGACTGTTTATTATTATATTTTTGGTTTCTAGGGGCTAGAATTTGATCAAAAACCAGCACTGCCGGATTGCCGCCCAAATAAACGCTAAGATTATTGAATTAAGACCGGCGGAAAATTGATCAAAAAAATGGAAAAAATTCCGCCAAGCAGGAAAAATCGGTCTTACACAGGGATTCTCGGCGGAAAACGCGATCCTGGTCAAATTGGGCGGTACTTACTCAAAATTTAGTTGGAGGCTGCGAGTTGTGCCTGGGGAGGGGGGAAAACACACAAAATATTTTTCCAAAAAACAAAAAAACAAAAATCAAAAAATATTCACAGGACCCTTTTGCACTGAATCGCTGCAAAAGAATTTTAAAACACTTTAATTTAACTTTTTTTGCAGGGTTTCTTACCTACAGCTGATCAAAGGGCTGCTCCGGCTGGTTTCTCGTGGGCGGTATTTTTTCCCTCAGCTACGGAACACGCTACCACCAAACTCGGGCAGTGGAGGTTGTTTCAGTCTGTCATGCCAGCGGTCTGCTCCCAAGCGATATTTCGAAACCGCTGGCGGAACACTTTGACAAAACCTGCACAGGGCGGTTTTCAAGCAAAATACAGGAATACCGCCGAGAAAATGGGCGGAAATGGTGATCTAATTCCAGCCCTAGATGTTCTTCATTTTTTCCTTTAGTAGGGATTCCATTATTTTTGCTATCACCGATGTTAAGCTGACTGGTCTGTAGTTCCCTGGACATGTTCTATCTCCCTTCTTCAATATAGGTATTACATTACGTCAGTCCTCTGGTACTACACCTTTTGCTAACAGATTACTAAATATGTGCAGTAATGCCTCTGCTATCTCTTCCCTAGATTCTTTTAAAATGCGAAGATGTAATCAGTCTGGACCAGGGGATATATCCTCTTTGAGTTTCATTAGTTTATTTAATATATCTCCTTGTTTTATTTTAAATGCAATATATCATTATTAATCTCATCATCCGATGTCATCTCCACCTGTTCTATCTCCCTTTTAAATACTGACGCAAAGTAATTATTTAATATTGCTGCCATCTCTCTATCACTGCCTGTGGTATTATCATATCCATCCCTTATTGGCCCTATTCCCATCCCAACCTTCCATTTTTAGTTACGTGCCGATAAAATATTTTATTATTTTGTTTTATGTTCCTTGATAATTTCATTTCATGGTTCCTCTTTGCCTTCCTAATTGTTTTTCTGACTTCTCTCCTCATCTCTTCATATTCTCCCTTATCATGCTGTCTCCTGCTGCCCATATACACAATGTATACATCTCTCAATTTTTCCTTTTATTCATCCATGGTGTCTCATCAGTGTTTAGCTTGTTCTTGTTTTTTAGTGGAATATATTATTCCTGGACTCTGTTGAACACCGTTAAATGTTTCCAACTGCTGTTCTATATCACTGTTTTCCAATATTTTTGTCCAATTTATTTTCACAAGTTCTATTCTCAGCCCCTCAAAATCTACTTTTCTCCAATCTACACAGGGCTCAAGTTTCCCCAGGAGATGCCCCGCTTTTTTTGGAGCAAGTAGTTTTTTTTTGGAGTAACTTAATAATCGCAAATTTCCCCATTTAACTTGTTCCAGTGTAAGTCAGTTAGTTAGTTTTCTTTTTAGTTTAGTATTTTTCCTCCAAAAGGGGGTGTGACCAGCCACTTACGCCTCTTTTGGCCATAGAAGCAAATTTGGCCAGCTAAAAGTTACTCCAAACTAACTTAGGCCAGCGTATGTGGCCACTTTTGTAGGCACAGAAAAACCTTACCAACATTTAAGAAATCAGCGCAGGTAGCCAGAGATATGGCGGGGGGGGGGGGCGGGGGGCGGGGGGAGGTGAGTTAGAGGATTGTAAAGCATTAAACACCTTCACAGCATCAGCACAAAATCATAACATCTTCAGCAAAACATCTTCACAACATCATCAAAAATAAAGGAAAGATAAATCAGCGACTGAAAATAGAGCAGTCCTGCCTTGCCGACTGCAGAATGCACCGGCTAGCCCTTCGGCTAGGGCTAGGGATGGCAGGCACACATGACTGTAGGGGTGAGGGATTTTTTTTTTACATTTGTGCCAAAATGTTGTGTGGTGATAATGGAACATGATTCAGTCTTAATGCTAAATATTTTTTATTGGAAAGTTTACAATGCACTTCAACAACAACAACAACAGCAAAGAAAGGCTGCACCCATCCCTCACCCAAATCTCGGGGAAAGTGCACTTCCTCATAGGGTCAGTGATGAGGGTGGGGGGGGGGGGGTGTTGGGGACCCGACTTGGGTCTCACCGGTGGCTGGTGCGTGGATTGACGTGGGACTGGCATTTGAGTATCTGGCTTTTGTGCCCTTATTGCAGCAGTTAGCATCCCTTATGGCACCTGCCATCGTTTGCACACCCTCTGAAATGCATGCCCTCAGTTCCCGTCTCAGTGCTGATATTTCTCCCGACAGAGTCGCAAGCTTATCATGCACCCTACTGACGGTCGCCACAAGTGATCTTGTAAGGGCACGCTCTTCCGTCATTGGTGTATTGGACTTTACACTCAGGTTATCTTGAAAAATCACAGTTCTCTCCTTTCTTCCACCTATGCAGCACTCCGTTCCATTCCCTCAGCCACCCAAAAATCACTCTTCTCACCTTACCTTCATATATGGTCCATTGCCCATGCTGCTGAGGCATGGAGGACGCTCTCCCTTTAATTGGCCGATTGCCAAGCTTCCTGCTCCATTGCGCATGCGTGCATGCTGAAAGGCATATTGCGCATGCGTGCACGCTGAAATGGACATATGTCCCCCTGCCGGCACTCGAGGAGATGCTGGGCCCAAGCCCTGCCCCCCCTGCTGGCTGTGCTGAGCAAGCGCGGCTGAAGCTCCACCCCCTTCCTGCAGGCTCTGTAGCGCCACGCCACGGGACCAGCACAATGACGGAGCAGCCAAATTAACAGATACATTTTTGGTGCATTTTTTGCCCCACAAAGTCGATGTACACAGCTAAATACGCCGCTCTAGGCAGCTGGGGAAATTTGGGCCCTCTTACCCTAGTCTTTGTCATGCTTATGCCTTTCTCAATTATTATCTTAAAGCGCATTATATTATGGTCAATATTGCCGAGCTGTTCCCTTACTTTTACTTCTCTTATCGGCTCGGGTTCATTCCCCATTACTATATCCAATAGCGATTCCTCTCTTGTTGGGCTTTTTACATATTGCTTTAGAAAAGACTCCTGTATACATTGTAGGAATTCCATTCCTTTACCCCTTTACCTACCTCTTCTGTCCAATTAATATCGGGGTAGTTGAAATTCCCCCATGATTATTATTCTATGTTTTTTGGTCATTTATCTAATTTGTTTGCATATTTCTTCCTCCACCCTCCTTCCACTATTAGGTGGTCTATTAGTGTGATTGATCCTTTTTATCTTTTATCTCTATCCACATAGATTCTATTTCTGTTTTGTTGATAGTTGTGTCATTTTTTTCTACTGCCATGATGTTATTCCTGATAAGTACAGTACTTCCACCTCCCCTTTTTCCCACTCTATCTTTTCTAAATATGTTGTACCCTGCAATATTTAATTCCCAGTCCTGATTTTTCTGCAGCCATATCTCAGTAATCCCAATATGTCTGGTTCTGCACAACGCATTATTGCTTCCAGCTCCCCTGTTTTATTATGGACACTGTGAGCATTGCTGTACTGACAGATTAACTCATTTTTAATAGGCGTTTCTCTCACTTAATTTTTATCCATATTTTTAAACTCCTGGGAGGATAAATTCAGTCATGTCTCAGTTGGGGCGATAACCCAGGTGGAGCGGTAATTTTAGCATCTTAAAAAAGTTTGCAACTTCCGCCAAGAAATTAGTCAAATTCGGTCGAAGAGCTGACAGGGGCACTAAATCAGCCATTGCAAACTACAACTGGGGGGGCCAATAATGAAAGTTTGGTCAGTAAATTTGGTAGATCCATTACACATGCGCAGAACGGCGAGTCAGACCCTGGGAACAGCCGAGGCTTAAAGTCGTGGCAACTCAAGTTCGTGCATGCGCAGTTCTAGCTCCACAGGGTCTTCAGAACGCAAAAATGGAGGAGCAAGGAGGACACCAGCTATCTACTTGCTTCTAACCCATTGCCCTTGATGCCTTGCTGGAGGCAGTGGAAAGTCGCTGATGTGCCCTCCAGCCTGGAGGGGGATGAATGCCAGTGCCATGGGATTTGACAAGGCTCTGGAGGGAGGTGGCTGAGCATGTTACAGTCCAGAGCACGGTACCCACAACAGCAACGCAATGTTGCAATACATTCAATGGCCTTACTACGGCCGTCAGCATGAGTACCCTTATCATTCACCATCCAATGCCTTCATGTGAACCTCACTGTCTCATACAATGTAAATACTATGGGGGAGACTTTCGCCTTCATTTTCTTGGCGGTACAGCTGTTTTTGGAAGAGGAACTGCCTGGTGAAAGTCCTTCCCTTACATTTTAAGTAGAACCACTGTAAGGGGGTCAGGTTCACCTCTAACCAACTTGAGCAGTTCGAATCGCTCCCACTCCCTTGGGTTCTAGAGTCTGGATTTATTTGGGGGATGTGATACAGTGCAAAGGACAACTGGTTTGGTGCAAAAGAACTTTAATTTTATTAAAGACAAGAAAATACAATGTCAAATTTATAATCACTCTAATAAAGAACAATACATTACACATTCAAGGGGGTTACAGTAAAAATTACACCTCCCACCTCCCAATACCTAATTCTAGCTAGGTTAGACTCCAGGGCAGGCAGGGACTATGCTTACCAATCCTTTCTGGTCAGTTAGTAGTAGTTCATGATTTCGGGGTTCGTTGAATTCGGTAGGCTCTGCTTGCTGTACCCCGAAGACTTCTTACTGCACAATCATCACTTGGGTTGAGTCCGCTGATGCGGTAAGGCGCGTTTTAGATCTATGGGGTAAGCACCCGGTTTTCCTCGTTAGAAATAGGTTCAAAGTCTCTTTAGGTAATGTTTTCACCTGTTGGTAGTCAGGCCTTAGATTGTAGAGTGGAAACTTTCGATTCTTCGGTTTTTCCCCGTGGAGTTTTGTTTCGAGTTTAGTCGATCGCGGTGGTTTTTCGTTGGGACCACGTTGGCTGCGGTCGGTTGCTGCCGCGATGGTGATGTTCTTCCTTCCTTCAGGACTTCAGGACTTCGAGGCTGGAGAAGTTAGTTTACAGCTGTCACGTTGGTTTCTCTCCCTTCTTGATGACATCAGCGTGGTCTCGCTTGTATGGCAAAGTGTGTCATCTGAGATAGTAGCAACCTTGTAGCTACTTAGCAACCTAGTCTCTGTTAAAACAGGGGCCAGTTATTTGGTTTGAGTTGTTCTAATCTTTGCACCAAATCAGTTCAGAATTCTTTGTTTAAATTTGGTGGGTTTGACTTTTCTTTGTAATATTTTGGCAGGCTCGTTAAAAGTTAATATGTCTTGGGTGGGTTGCATTTCTAAATCTATTTCCTGATGGAAATATTAGCTTGATAATCGCAATGTCCTTTTGTGCTTAGTTTTTCGCATACAGGCTGGAGTGGACCCTTTGTTCTTATTCATGTTGAAGATGGCTTTTCTCAGTTGGGTTTGATGGCTGGCCATCTCTGAGTTATTGTTGTAATGTAAATGTCTCCTGTGGAGAAGAGTTTTCGAATGTCCATTCCTCCAGACAAGTTAACTTAGTCTCAACAGCTAGACAGTTCCAATAATCAAGTGGGCTTCCTTAGTTCTTTAGGCCCACCCACAGGCTCGAATTTGTCTTTTAGAATCCAAAATTCCATAAGCACTTTAGGATTTTAAACTTTCCAGTAGATAGTCCCAAGTTCATTTTCCTTTCGAATGAGCCCAAACACTGGGGGGATTCCTGTGAATTTTGCATCCTTCACCGGCCACGTTTCGAAAAGACCGCCGGGGAGCAAACTGCCCACATGCACCTGTGTGCACCGCGGAGAAAAGCGCCAGAATCGAAGTTTGGCCTCAACGGAAGCCCGTCCAAATCGCCAAGGAAACCGCCCACGGGAAGCAGCTTGAAACAGGGCGGTAGGTGAGTACTCTGTAAAGAAAGGAAAGTTAAATGATTTTTTAAATGTTTTTTTAAATCCTGAAACAGCGATTACATTTAAAATTACCTTGGGAATGTGTTTTAAATTTTTATTTTTTTTTAAGTGAAAAATTATTTTTTTGAGTTTTCCCCCCTCCCTAGGCCCAACCCCAGCCTCGGACTAAATTTTAAATACTTACCGTCCATTCAAGTAAGAACCGTCCGTTTTCCCTAGTTTCATCTTTAACCGCCCAGAAGCTGCCAAGAATCTTGGTGCAAGATCCATGTTTTCGCCGGGTGGTATTTCTTAACTCATTCATGGAAATTTTCGCTGGCATTAATTGCAGAAGCGCTTAGCGGTATTTTCTGGGTGGCAATCGGACGGTGAGGAATTTGGGGAAAGTCTAGCCCTATGTCTACCAGACCATGTTCCTCCTTGCTGAAACCAGCCTGACACCACTCCATCGCCTCACCAGACATGCCCTGCCCATTCAAGCATCTCTCACCTTCTAGCTCCTTACTCAGCCTCAACCCACCTACCAGCACCTTTCAACCCTTCATATGCGGTCCCAGTCCTGAGCCTCACACACACTGGTAGTTGTTTGTACCCCAGACCCGCCGTTCACATAGCCACTGTCCGATGCCACGCAGGATGAAATGCAGATATGCACATTTCGGCATATTACTCGCGAGTACCCTACTGCACACACATGTGGCACACCAGCATCTACACAGCCACTAACAACTTTTTGCCTTAGTCATTGCAGGTCAAACTCGCACACAATAAGCACGAGCTGCATCATCGGGGTGAGGGCCAGTCCTACCTCCAGGACCTGGAGGAGCGAGTGTCCGGCCTCATGGGTGCTGCAGTCGTGGCAGTGGAGGGTGGAGAGGCAGAACCCCCACTCGACAGTAACGGTATATGAATGAGATGACCTCTTGGCCTTGTGGCCACATGCCTTGCAAGATGTTGCAACCAAAATAACGATGGGCCATCCTTACATAAGAATTAGGAACAGGAGTAGGCCATCTAGCCCCTCGAGCCTGCTCCGCCATTCAATAAGATCATGGCTTCTAGCCTTGCTGCCCTGTCCTTAGCTGCTGATAACTCTGCTGCTTTGTGCTTACAGATGATGAGCCAGGAGAGCGCCAGCCTGCCCATCAGCCGATGTCTTCAGACGACAGGGAAGATGAGGAAGAGGAGGTGGAGAGCAGTGTGCCGGGACAAGACGAGACATCCACATTTACATCGAGTGGGGAGAGCACCTCGGTGGAAGAGGCTGTCTTCCTGGGGTTGGCTGAACCTGAGGCTCCTGGCCCCAGTGACCTGCAGCAACGCCCAACATGAGGGGAAGTTCGGGGGCCAGCTCTCCGAAGGATAAGTCAGCCTATGAGTCCTGCTCAGACAGGCAGATGAGCATCTGGATTTGGAGGCTATGTCTAGGGAGTCAATGCAGATGCACCGCGAGCTCATGGGTGCATCAGTGAGGAGTGCGGCAAGCGTGGATGCACTTGAGTTGAATGTGGTGGAGACCACCTCATCCTTGGCATTTGCGTTTCGGGGGCCCATAGAAACATAGAAACATAGAACATAGGTGCAGGAGTAAGCCATTCGGCCCTTCAAGCCTGCACCACCATTCAATGAGATCATGGCTGATCATTCACCTCAGTACCCCTTTCCTGCTTTCTCTCCAGACCCCTTGATCCCTTTAGCCGTGAGGGCCATATCTAACTCCCTCTTGAATATGTCTAATGAACTGGCATCAACAACTCTCTGCGGCAGGGAATTCCATAGGTTAACAACTCTCTGAGTGAAGAAGTTTCTCATCATCTCAGTCCTAAATGGCTTACCCTTTATCCTTAGACTGTGTCCCCTGATTCTGGACTTCCCCAACATCGGGAAAATTCTTCCTACATCTAACCTGTCCAGTCCCGTCAGAATCTTCGATGTTTCTATGAGATCCCCTCTCATCCTTCTAAACTCCAGTGAATACAGGCCCAGTTGATCCAGTCTCTCCTCATATGTCAGTCCTGCCATCCCAGGAATCAGTCTGGTGAACCTTCGCTACACTCCCTCAATAGTATGAACGTCCTTCCTCAGATTAGGAAACCAAAACTGAACACAATATTCCAGGTGAGGCCTCACCAAGGCCCTATACAACTGCAGTAAAACCTCCCTGCTCCAATACTCAAATCTCCTAGCTATGAAGGCCAACATACCATTTGCCTTCTTCACCGCCTGCTGTACCTGCATGCCAACTTTCAATGACTGATGTACCATGACACCCAGGTCTCGTTGCACCTCCCCTTTTCCTAATCTGGCACTATTCAGATAATAATCTGCCCGTGTTTTTGCCACCAAAGTGGATAACCTCACATTTATCCACATTATACTGCATCGGCCATGCATTTGCCCACTCACCTAATCTGTCCAATCACCCTGCAGCCTCTTAGCATCCTCCTCACAGCTCACACCGCCACCCAGCTTAGTGTCATCCGCAATATTACACTCAATTCCTTCATCTAAATCATTGATGTATATTGTAAATAGCTGGGGTCCCAGCACTGAGCCCTGTGGCACCCCACCAGTCACTGCCTGCCATTCTGAAAAGGACCCATTTATCCTGACTGCCTGCTTCCTGTCTGCAAACCAGTTCTCTATCCATGTGAGCCAATCCTTGGTAGATTTCAACAGATGATGGAAGCCACAAGTGATCAGGGGTCCAAGACATGGTAGCGCAGGCCATGGCTGACATGGCAGTAGCCATTGAGTGGCAGGCCGAAGCCACACAACATCTGCATGTTGCCATGTCATCTGTGCATGCCGGCATCAATGCACTGTCTGCTCTGATGCAAGGTCAAATTGATGCCAGGCAAGCACTGACTGTTGCCATCGTATCTGGGGCTCCTTCAGTCCAACAGGGAGCTAACTGTGCTGAAGTAAGCCAGTAATCTACGTTCCATCAGATTGCTCCAGATGCTGAGGCTCTGCCCAGGGGAGTGGCAGGCCGTCGGTTGACATGGAACATAATATCCTTTCTCAGGAGGACATTTTTCAGTCTCCCGATACTGCCATTCCACCTTTACACCTGCCGTGGCTGCACCCGAGCCATTGCACAATGCTGCCACAATTCTCAGGCAGTGCCGTTAGCAGCTGGGACTTCCAGGCCCAGTGCAGGACCGGGGTTTCATGCTTGGCTATTTGTCCCATCTCCATCAGCCACACAGCAGCTCTCAAGCAGCTTTGCTGCAGGCATGAGAACCCATTGAGGAGAAGCAGTCGGCGAGGGAGGGGGAGTGAGGCAGAGGGGTGGGAAATGTTTATTTAAGGTGTGCCCATGGATCCTATGAAGAAAAGGTGTAAATGTTATTCATCTGTTGAAGGGGTGGGTGCCCCATTTTGTTTTCTTTGAAGGGGCCAGGTCTGTGTACATATGTTATTAATGGTATTCATCAGTTGTATTATTTGAAGGATTGGGTGCCACATTTGAGGGTGTGGGGTGTTTGGGGTTGTTTGAGGGATGTGTTTCCAATAAAATGTCACATTGGAAATTTCCTTCAGCCTCCGGTGTGTCATGTATGTATGCTTGGGTTTACTAGCCACTAGTTGGCGCCACTATCGGAGGTCATTGGGATGTGCGCACGTGTGTGCAGCCCAGGTATAAAAGGCCAGCCATCTTGTAATGCAATCACTTTGGGCCCTAATAAAGTAGAGTCAGGTTTGTACCTGTTCGGAGTTTACAGTATTCAGTCTATTGAGTTTTTGCATACACAACATTTGTCGATGAGATAATAAGAACTTTCACATGCAAAAATGAGCACAATTGGAATTCTGGAGTGATTCGTGCTGAGGGAGAAGATTGGGCGGACTTTGTAGCCCGCTTGAACCAGTACTTCGTGGCCAAAAAAATGGAGAAAGAGGCAGACGCAGTTCAGCGCCGGACGGTTCTCCTCACGGTTTGTGGTCCAAAAATCTATGGACTCAAAGAATCTCCTCTCGCCCTTAAGTCCAACGGACAAGGAATATGAAACATTGTGTGCTCTGGTACGTGACCATCTCAAACCATCATCATCTAAAGATATCGATTCCATACGCACGTTCATTCTGAGAGCCAGGATCTATCGGAATTCGTTGCCGACCTAAAACGCCTAGCTGGACCATCTAAGTTCAAAACTGCATTGGCAAACATGCTGCGGGACTTCTTTCTAATCGGCATCAACCACGAGGTGATCCTGCGTAAGCTACTGGTGGTGGAGACGCTGGATTTGAGCAATGCCATCACAATTGCCCAATCATGCATGACGATGGACAAAAGCTTAAAGCAGATATCATGAAAAATCGGAACTCGGCAAGTACTGTAAACAAGATAGTATCGTCGTTTGGCAGAGCTGCTTATGGCAGGACCTACCCGACTGCGTACACGAAACCTGTGGCTGCTCAAAGTCCGCCAACGTGAATGAATCCGATATCACCGTGTTGGCATTGTGGGGGAAATCATCGGCATCATCAGTGTCTGTTTAAACAGTGTATTTGTAAAGGCTATTTGAGAGTGGGGCATCTCCAGAATATGTGTCTGCAACTGAGCATGCATGCTGCGACACATCACATGGAGGATAATGACCAGTCTAGCGTGGATCCGGATGTGCAATCTGAGATTCCAGAGGAGGAAGTGTATGGAATGTATTCGTTCCTAACAAAGAGCCAACCGATAATGATTAATGTAAAATTTAATGGGGTGCCGGTATCGATGGAATTGGACATGGGTGCGAGTCAATCAATAATGAGCCAGAGGACATTCATCAGGCTGTGGGATACTAAGGCTGTGAGGCCTAAGCTGAGTTCAGTCAATGCCAAGTTGTGTACGTACACTAAAGAACTCATAATGGTGATTGGCAGTGCAGTAATCAAGGTGTCATATGATGGTGCAGTTCACGATTTACCATTTTGGATTGCTCCAGGCAATGGTCCAATGCTGTTTGGCAGGAACTGCTTAGAAAAAATCAAATGGAACTGGAATGAGATCAAAGCATTGTCTTTGTCGGAGGATACTCCATGTGTTCAAGTGCTGAGCAAGTTCCCCTCGCTGTTTGAACTAGGCATCGGCAATTTCACGGGAGCCAAGGTGCAGATCCACGTGGACTCAGATGCAAGACCCGTCCATCATAAAGCTCGGGCTGTTCCGTACATGATGAGGGGAAAGGTTGAAATTGAACTGGACAGACTCCAGCGTCAAGGGATCTTATCACCGGTCAAATTTAACGAATGGGCCAGCCCCATTATTCCCGTGTTGAAAAGTGGTGGCACTGTCAGGATTTGTGGAGACTACAAGGTTACGATCAACCGATTTTTGAATCCGAATCAATACCCGTTACCGAAGGCTGATGACCTGTTTGCAATGCTAGCCGGGGGGAAGTCATTCACAAAACTGGATCTGACATCGGCCTACATGACACAGGGGCTGGTCGACACGTCGAAGAAACTTACATGCATCAACACTCAAAGGACTGTTTATCTACAACAGGTGCCCTTTTGGAATTCGCTCGGCTGCAGCCATATTTCAGAGGAACATGGAGAGTAATGAAGTCCGTCCCCAGAACCGTTGTGTTCCAGGATGACATACTGGTCACAGGTCGTGACTCTGCCGAACATCTGAACAACCTGGAAGAGGTTCTACATTGTCTGGGCAAAGTGGGACTCAGACTGAAATGTTTGAAGTGTGTCTTCATGGCACCAGAAGTTGAATACCTGGGGAGGAAAATTGCTACTGATGGTATTAGGTTTACAGATTCGAAAACCAACAGCATCAAAAATGCACCCAAGCCTCAGAATGTGACAGAGCTGCATTCTTTCTTTGGTCTACTCAACTACTTCGGTAATATCCTACCCAGCTTGAGCACCTTATTAGAGCCACTGCTGCTCAGAAAAGGCAAACACTGGGTTTGGGATGCATCTCAAGATAGAGCTTTTGAGAAAACTACTGATCTGTTTTGCTCTAACAAGCTGCTGGTACATTATGATCTGTATAAGCGGCTGGTATTGGCCTGTGATAATTCATCATATGGAGTTGGTTGCGTGCTCCAACGAGCTAATGAGTCGGGCAAATTACAACCTGTTGTCTATGCTTCAAAAAGTTTGTCAAAGGCGGAAAGAGCCTACAGCATGGTAAAAAAAGAAGCACTAGCCTGTGTGTATAGGGTTAAAAAGATGCATCAGTACCTGTTTGGTCTTCGGTTTGAACTGAAAGCAGATCACAAGCCACTCATTTCATTGTTTTCGGAAAACAAAGGTATCAATGCCAATGCATCATCCTGCATTCAGAGGTGGGCGCTGACATTATCTGCCTATGATTATGTCATTTGCCATAGACCTGGCACTGAGAATTGTGCTGATGCATTGAGCCATCTGCCTTTGCCCACAACAAAGGTGGAAACGCCACAACCGGCAGACCTAATGTTAGTGATGGATGCTTTTGAAAGTGAAGGAACCCCTGTCACGGCCCAACAAGTTAAGACCTGGATCAGCCAGGACCCGATACTATCAGTTGTGAAACGCGGTGATTGGTCTGCCATACCCAAGCAAATGTGTGAGGAGACCAAACCTTACATCGGTTGCAAAGACGAACTATACATTCAATCAGATTTTATACTGTGGGGTAATCATGTTGTTATACCCAAGAAAGGCAGAGAGAAATTTGTGCGTGATCGACATAGCACGCATCCCGGTATTGTCATGATGAAAGCCATTGCCAGGTCTCATGTATGGTGGCCTGGAATTGACTCTGATCTGGAATCATGTGTGCATCATTGCAACACTTGCATGCAGCTAAGTAAAGCACCAGCGGAATCGCCGCTGACTCTGTGATCGTGGCCATCTAAACCATGGTCCAGGATCCACATCAACTTTGCAGGTCCCTTCCTGGGAAAGATGTTCTTAGTTGTGGTGGATGCTTATTCCAATTTGATAGAGTGTACAATCATGTCATCCAGCACATCCACAGCTACCATTGAGAGCCTTCGTGTCATTTTTGCTACGCATGGTCTGCCTGTCAGCGTTGTAAGCGACAACGGATCTTGCTTCAGCAGTATGGAGTATCAAGAGTTCATGAAACTCAATGGTATTAAACATGTGAGGTTAGCACCATTGAAACCCGCATCCAATGGACAAGCAGAGCGTGCGGTCCAAACCATCAAGCAGAGTATGAAATGTGTAACTCAAGGTTCACTGCAAACTCGCTTGTGACGCATATTGCTTAGTTATAGGACAAGATCCCACACGCTTACCGGGGTTTCCCCTACTGAACTATTGATAAAGAGAGGTCTCAAGACCAGGCTCTTTTTTGTCCATCCTGACTTGAATAATCGTGTTGAATACAGACATCAAAATCAGCAAGGGTATCATGTTCGCGCTACTGTGTCATGTGGCATTTCTATCAATGATCCTGTGTATGTACTGAATTATGGTCAACATCCCAAATGGATCGCCGGTACTGTTACGGCCAAGGAGGGTAACAGAGTGTTTATCGTTAAGCTCAAGAATGGGCAAACATGCAGGAAACATGTTGGTCAGATAAAGCTGCGGGACACGGATGAACCTGAACAGTGAGGAAGACACAATCAGTGACCAACCAACCTACCCTCAGTCATTAGAGGACTCCGCTGTCATCAATGAATCTGGACTTTCAATCCCTGACATGGTCATTGCCACTCCCATCAGATCGACTACCCAGCCCCCAGTCATAACAGACTCAGAACGCTCGCCCAAGGCTGGAGTTAAACTGAAACGTTCAACTAGGGAGGGAAAGCCCTGGACCGTCTCAATTTGTAAAAAGACCGTTACTAATATCTTAAAGGGGGATATTGTCATGTATGTATGCTTGGGTTTACTAGCCACCAGGTGGCGCCACTGTTGGAGGTCATTGGGCTGTGCGCATGTGTGTGTGGCCCAGGTATAAAAGGCCAGCCATCTTGTAATGTAATCACTTTGGACCCTAATAAAGTAGAACCAGGTTTGTACCTGTTCGGAGTTTACTGTATTCAGTCTATTGAGTTATTGCATACACAACATGGTGTATGACTGTTGACTTGTAATGGAGAGGTGGCATTATCATGCCATAATATGTACTCATTATTAGCTGCATCCATCAACTCACTCCATTTAAGCGAAGCGTTCCCTTATGAGCTACCGCCGAATAGCACTGCCGTCGTCAACATTGGAACACTGCCTCCTCCGTGGATGCTGCTGGTCCTCGTCGTGTTGCTGCTCATTCAGGGCGTCGGCAAGCTCCTGGTCCTCCTCCTCCCCCTCCTCCTCCCCTTCTTCTCCTCATCCTTCTGATCCTCCAGGCCTTGCGATCCCCACTGGCAAGGTTTGGCCCCTCATGATGGCCAAGTTGTGCAGCATGCAGCACACCACAATGAATAGTGAGACCTGTTGAGGGGAGTATTGAAGGCTGCCTCCAAAGCGGTCCAGGCATCGGAATCACTGCTTCAGCAGCCCTATTGTCTGTTCCATGATGTTGCGAGTGGCGGCATGACTCTCATCGTAGCATTCCTCCGGCTGTGTGGTGGGTTTGCAGAGAGGGTCATTAGCCAGGTGGCCAGGCTGTATCCCTTGTCCTCGAGCAGCCAGCCTCGGCCTTCCCGTGGTGGCCGAAGTAATCGTGGCACAGTGCTCTCCCGGAGGATAGACGCATCATGTGCACTTCCAGAATTGCGAGCATTGAGTGCAAGGGTGCACTGCGTGTGGTCGCACACCAGCTGCACACTGAGGGAAAGGTATCCCTTTCTGTTTCTGAATAGCTCTATATTCTGGAATGGTGCTCGCAAGGCCACGTATGTGCAGTCAATTGCTCTTTGCACGGTCGGGAAGGCCGTTATCCTGGTAAACCCACAAGCGCGCTCATGCTATTTCTCCCTGCTCATCGTGAACGTAATGTAGTCCATTCGACTGTGTGACGTCGCAGGTGCAACGCTGTGCTGCGAATCGTGAGTCCCCTGATGCAGCCTGGAAGGAACGGGGCTCAGCGCCAATTTGAACTTCACTGCGACAGGCAGCACAGTCTTGGTGCTGATGTGAGCCTGCAGGTCCTCCTGCAGGAGGTGGCATATCTCTGTAACGCTCTCCTTTCGGAAGCTTGGCCTTCTGACACACTGCTCCTCGGGAAGGTCCAGGTATGAGTGTTGCCGCCGGTGAAGCTGTGGGGGGTAAGGCCTCCTGCCGTAACGTCTAGGGACTCTTCTCCTTTGGCTGCCGACATGGCCAACAGCCCTTCCCTCTTCACGATGCCTTACTAGAGTATGTAGTATGCAACGCTGATGAACTAATAATGCCCCCATTAAAGTTTTACAAATGACTTTCTCTCAATCTCAACTGGAATGCCTGTCTGCCGCTGCAAACTGGGAGGCTCACCACCGTGCTGTGTGTAAACATTGCACTGACTGTGACCTCCGAGGGAAGCATTTCCTCAACCCTTTAAGCAGACACCAGTTAACGTCTCTGCACGCCTGTACCGACTGTTTTTCCAGACATTGTTCTTGGCGGTCGCTAAATGAAGCGGCTGCACCTAATTTGCCAAGTGAGCCACAAATGTGGACGTTGCACCAGGAATACGCCATGATCGGAGTGATTGTCAGCAGCCAGGCACTATAGGTTTGCGCCCCCAGTGAATCTCGAATGAAATTCCTGTCGGGGCACTAAAAGCCGTGCGCCCAGTTGATAACCTCTTACACTCCCATTAACGCCCCATCTGGCTGCTAACTGAGGTGTTAGACAACCGAAAATCCAGACCCAGTTCTATAACTCTATTTATTCCCTGCCCATCAATGTCCTCCCTTACTTTATTCTTTCCTGTCCTCTCTTTTCCTGTTTTGTTTATATTTAGGCTGGTTTCATTTCTTGTAGATCCCTCCCGCCATCTTACTTGTTTAAGGTTTTTGACAGCTCCCTACTTAGGGAGATATCTCAGGACTGAGGTCCAACAAAAAACCCGGGACCTAAAGAACAGGTGGTGGATGGAGAAAGCACAGGAGATACAGCAGCTGGCCGACAACCATGATGTGCGAGGATTCTTCATCGCAGCCAAGGTCACCTACGGTCCAAACACCCAAGGCCCCACCCCACTGCTGGTCAAGAATGAGGAAACACGCATCAAGGACACCGAGGCAGTCAGGGCCCGCTGGAAGGAGCACTTCGAAGATCTCCTCAATCGAGATTCTGCCTTTGACCCGAGTGTTCTGGACTCCCGCAGCATGCCACCCGCCACCACCTCAGCAAAACCCCAACACTGCACGAAGTAGAAGAAGCCATAAGACAGCTTAAAAACAACAAGGCTACAGGAGCGGATGGAATCCCTGCTGAGACACTGTAGTATGGCGGAGAGGCACTGTTAGCGCGGATATATGACCTCATCTCTCTCATCTGGAGGGAGGAGAGCATGTCGGGGGATCTCAGAGATGCAGTGATCGTGAACATCTTTAAAAAAGGGGACATCCAACTGCGGCAACTACAGAGGAATCTCCCTGCTATCAGCCACTGGGAAAGTCGTCGCTAGAGTTCTCCTCAACTGTTTTCTCCCTGTGGCTGAGGAGCTCCTCCCGGAGTCGTAGTGCGGATTTCGTCCCCTACGGGGCACAACGGATATGATTTGTGCAGCACGACAGCTGAAGGAAAAATGCAAGGAACAGCGCCAGCCCTTATACATGGCCTTCTTCGACCTTACAAAGGCCTTCGACACTGTCAACCGCGAGGGTCTATGGAGCGTCCTCCTCTGCTTCAGATGTCCCCAAAAGCTCATCACCATCCTCCGCCTGCTCCACGACGACATGCAGGTCATGATCCTTACCAACGGGTCCATTACAGACCCAATGCACTTCCGGACCGGGGTCAAAGAGGGCTGCGTCTTCGCCCCAACCCTCTTCTCAATCTTCCTTGCTACCATGCTCCACCTCACAGTCAACAAGCTTCCCGTTACAGAACCAATGGGAACTTGTTCAACCTTTGCCGTCTCCAAGCCAGGTTCAAGACCACCCCAACCTCTGTCATTGAGCTACAGTATGCAGACGAAGCCTGCGTCTGCACACATACAGAAGCTGAACTCCAGGACATAGTCGACGTATTTACTGAAGCATACGAAAGCATGGGCCTTATGCTAAACATCCGTAAGACAAAGGTCCTCCACCAACCTGTCCTCGCCGCACAGCACTGCCCCCCAGTCATCGAGATCCATGGTGCGGCCCTGGACAAGGTGGACCATTTCCCATATCTCAGGAGCCTCTTATCAACAAGAGCAGACATCAACGACGAGATTCAACACCGCCTCCAATGAGCCAGTGCAGACTTCGGCCGCCTGAGGAAAAGAGTGTTTGAAGACCAGACCTTCAAATCTGCCACCAAGCTCATGATCTACAGGGCTGTAGTAATACCCGCCCTCCTGTATGGCTCAGAGACATGGACCATGTACAGCAGACACCTCAAGTCGCTGGAGAGATACCACCAACGATGTCTCCGCAAGATCCTACAAATCCCCTGGGAGGACAGATTCATCAGCATCAGCGTCCTCATCCAGGCCAACATCCCCAGCATTGAAGCACTGACCACAATTGATCAGCTCCGCTGGGCAGGCCACATTATTTGCATGCCTGACACAAGACTCCCAAAGTGCTCTACTCAGAACTCCTTCATGGCAAATGAGCCAAAGGTGGGCAGAGGAAACGTTACAAGGACATCATGTAAAATGCAACATCCCCACTGACACCTGGGAGTCCCTGGCCAAAGACCGCCCTAAGTGGAGGAAGTGCATCCGGGAGGGCGCTGAGCACCGAGAGCATGCAGAAAATAAGCGCAGGCAGCAACAGAGCGTGCGGCAAACCAGTCCCACCCACCCCTTCCCTCAATGACTATCTGCCCCACCTGTGACAGAGGCTGTGGCTCTCGTATTGGACTGTTCAGCCACCTAAGAACTCATTTTAAGAGTGGTAGCAAGTCCTCCTCGATTCCAAGGGACTGCCTATGATGATGATGACTTACCCTTTCTGCGAGGACACGGGTCCCATCCCGATTCAAGTGGAGCCCGTCCCATCGGTACAGCTCCGTCCTGTCCCAGAACTGGTGCCAGTGTCCCTTAAAAAGGAATCCCTCTTTCCCACACCAGCCCTTTAGTCACTTGTTAATTCTCCTGATCTGTCTGCTTCTAAGCCAATTGGCACGTGGCTCGGGCAATAATCAAGAGATTATTACACTTGAGGTCCTGCTTTTTAATTTTGTTCCTAACACCTGATACTGCCTCAGCAGGACCTCCTCCCTGTTCCTACCTAATTCGTTTGTTTCAACCTGGATCACGACAACTGGATTTACTCCCTCCCTTTCCAAATTTCTCTCCAGCCACCACAAGATATCCCTTACCCTGGCAACACATCATTTGTGTTTCTCATTCTTGGCTGCAGGGGACACTATCTATCCTACTAATTATAGAATCCCCTATCACTACCACATTTCTATTCTGCTTTTCCCCCACTTGAATACCTTCTGAGCCACGGTGCCTTGGTCTGCATTGTGCCTGTCCTGAGCGCGTCTTTCTCCTTGTCCTCACAGGAAGTACAACATCCCTGCTGGACAGGACCAGTGTCTTCTCAACCCCTCCTAAGTCTCTGCTACCCAGCTCCCTAACAGTCACACCCTCCCTTTCCTGAACCTGTGCTTTCCTCTGGGGTGTGACTGTATTCTGGATAAAATTGTCCAGAAATTCCTCCCTGTCCCTTAATTTTCGGAGTGTCTCTAACTCGCACTCCAGCTCAGTGACTCTGAGCCGGAGTGACTGAAGGCAGAGACATTTCCTGCAGATGTGGGAATCTGGGACAGTCTCGCTGTCCACAACCTCCCAATCCCACATTCCCGACACATAGGCAGCTCTGCCATCTCAAGACTTTTTGTTTATTTGCTTACATAATTAAAATTTTTCATCAAATCATTATTTATAATTATATTAATTAATTTGTTTATCTGGTTAAGTTACTTTTTAAAACCGTAATAGTTATAGTTCCCCAGCTCTTAGTTTAAAGAAAAAAAATGTAATACTCACCAACCTGCTGTCCTGTGATGTCACTCCTTGGTTTTTTTTAAATCTCCGCTCAGGCCCGCTGTATCCTGGGCTTTTAAAGATGGTTAAAACTAAAGTTTTAAAGTAAAGTAAAATTATAGTAAGATCCCACAACTTGCAACAAGATCAAGGGTCAGTAAATTTGTTTTTGGTGGAGTTGGTTGAGGGCGAAATGCTGAGCAGAACTCCCTGTTCTTTTTTTAAGTAATGCGAAAGTGATCTCTAGTATCCATCTCAACCATTCGATCTGGCTCTAAATTTGACATCCCATCTGAAAAATGGCACCTCTAATAATGTAGAAGCCCTTCAATATTGCACTTGAGTCAGCCAAGACAGTGAGCTGAAGACTCATGATCATGGTGCGAGACTTGGGCGGAAAAATGCCATTACGCCCCGTTTGGGGGCGGATAACACTCGCGAGGCAAGGTGTAAAAGTCTTGCCTCTCGCGAGAAATTGGGGCTACTGCCCCCGAAGTAAAGTGGAGCGCAAATGAGCACGCTCCACTTCCTCTCTGGGGCAGTAGTGGGGTGGACCCCTCGGGAGAGGGGCGCACTGGGCCGCATAGGAGGGGCTCTTCCCTTAATTAAAGGGAAGGGCCCAAGCTGAAAGATCTGCAGTCATGAAAGGGTCCTACCTGGACGAGGGGGGGTGCCATGCCAACAACAGGGCACTCAAGCATAGTGCGGGGCTGACCGATTGCCACATGGACCCTGCATTCAAAGCGCTAATGGGGCGCAGAACAAAATCAGCATCATTTTTTTTTAACTGCCCACACCTCCCCTTTAACTTGCCAGTGAGCGGCCAGCATGCCCCCTGAAACTGTCGCTGTCATTGCAGCTTCAGGGGGCGTTACCCAATTCAGGTTCTGGGGCGCTAACAGGGTGCTGCGCATGGTTATTGCTGGCGCAGTGGAGGAGGGTGCTACGGGTTACTGCCACTGCTAAACTTCCACCAAATTTAGCGGGAGCCATTACTGGAGCCATTAGCGGGAGCAATTTCTAGGCCTTAAACTCATAGGGGGAGAAATTGGCCTCCTTTGCACCTACCGTTAGCGCCTCCGGAGGGGCGATAACGGGGCGCTAAGGGCTTACTGACCGGGCGTTGCAAAATCACCGACACCCTCGAATCTCTATGGCGGGAAAACGTACCACCTCGATCTCTTGCGCCCTGGAGATCATGACGTCATTTGGTGAGCAGCGCCCCGTTATTGCCCTGGATGTAAAATTCGCTTCCACCCCCTGCAGAATCGCCAGTCGTCAACAACGGAGATGTTGTCACCTCGACTGCCCGCTTGGGGAGCTCTAATTAAAGGCAGTGACGGTCAGGTAGGTCAAAATGTAATAATGTTCCCAGTGTGTTACATTTTGCTTCTTTTGTACCCCGCGATTGCTCAGCCCTGCACTCACTTAGAGTGCTTGGGGCTGCTATGTGGGTATTGCAGGTGATGTCGCCCAACAAACTGTAAGGGGTGGTCTTCGGCGGGGGTCAGCTTTCCCTTCTGACCTTATATGAGCGGTTTTGAATTGTTCCCACACCCTTGGTTCTAGACTCTGGAATTATGAAGGGATTGTGACAGACTTGGACAGACAATCGGTTTCAAGGTAGGAAGCAGGTATGGCTTTATTGTGTTTAAAAGGAAGTAAAAGGCACACCTTTAATAACACACACAGAATAGTGATACCCATACATACTGAGGGGTACAACACGTTGAATAAAATGTCAAAATACAGCCTGTGGGGAAAAGAATACAGCTTAAACGCTAAATGGGGTAAAGAGGAGAATGCAGATACATTTACACAAGTTATCCTAGCCTCCCCTCTCCCAATTCCCTATACCAGCAAAGTTATAGCTCTGGGGGTTCAGGGGCTATGCTCACCAATCCCTTTTGACAATTGCTGGTGAATTGCGGTTTCGGGGTTCTAGGCGAGCCGTACCCCAGACGGAGGAGAGGACTTCGGACTGCGTAGTCTTCAGTTGGGGTGGGTCCGTTGATGCGGTAAGTTGCATTTTGGATGTATGGGGTAAGTACCCACTTTCTTTGGTTAGGAATAGTTTTATTTAGTCCTTGTTGGTAATTTCTCACCCGTTAGTCGTTCAGAAGTAGACTGTAGAGTGGAAATAAATGTTGATTCTTCGGTTTTTGCTGAGTTGGTTTCGGTTGGTCGTTTCGCTGGTTGTGGTGGGGTTGCCAATTTGGTTGCTGACAACCTTCCGTTTCATGGGCCTCTTGCTGTTGGCATGCTCGGTCGGTCCTTGATGGTTTCTTGCAGTTTTCTCCACTACTCCCTTTCTTCACTCCCCACCTCCGGCTGCTTGAGTTCTTTTCCTTGTAAAACTGGGAATAGATATACCCCAAAAAGGCTTCGTTATCTCCCACCAAATCTGGCCCAGCTCTTTGTTTCAAGGGAGCTGATCATTAGTTTTGAGCTCTCTTCTTTGTCAGAATTTGTCGGGCTCGTTCAGCAGTAATTTGATCATGATGTGTTAATGTGGAATTGTTGAAGTTGTGTTTAAACTCTTGAGCCATTGGGCTGGGCCCGTGATTTCTATAGGCCTATTTGCACATGCATACCACTAATGGTCTCCGGTGATTAGCCTGATAGCTCTTGATGCATTTATTGTCACAAGGGAGCGAATTTTTACGTCTCATAGTTCTTGTTAGTTATCAATCGACTCATTCTCCCAGACAGATTGAATTATCTCCAATACCCAATTCCTGAGTGAAGTCCCACCCTCTGTTCTGGCAGTCTGTTCCAAACAGTTCCTTTAGAGATCTTAAACTTGTAAAGCTCTTAGGTATCTTCCTCAGAGTTTTTCCTAGGATACCAAAATGTTCATCGAGTTCCAAATTAAATTCCCTTTCCTATGAGTTCAAACATTGGGGGGGGGCGGGGTGGTCTCCATGAATGCATCCCCTTTTATCCCCTGCAGGCCTCGTCTGCCCCTTTAAACTCATTTGTGTCTCAAAGTTTTTCCTTCCATTTTAAAAGTCCAGAAAAGGGATTCTTCTCCTCTGCAGGGGAAAGGTACAAGGAATATTTGCAAATTATTGGTAAATTCTACACTCCCCCCCTGTGATACCACTTATGGTATCATCTTCCAGGTGAGCAAAGTTCCTGACTCCCATGAGATAACCTTCCCTGTAAATTAACTAAACAATGCCCAAAATATGCATTACACTTATGCAACATCACCATAGATACACACTTTTCCCTTTACGGGTACAAAATTTTTACATTTACACCCTCCCAGCTTGGAGGGGGTTCAATCACTACAATTGCATTTCAGCACAGTTACATTTCATTTGAATTACATTATATTCACCAGCATGTTGGCAACGTACAACCACATTACAGAAGGAAGAATATAGATTAAAATTAAACAACATCAATTGGTCTCCTGAGGTTTGTACATCACCTGGTAATGTCTGGATCCTGCCCTTGAGAACTACTCTCAGGCTGGCTGACACACAAGACAAACTCAAAACAGTCACCTAAACATTACTGTAACATTAACCTTAATTCTAAACTAAACTTAAAATGTAAAACGTTGCAGTCAGCTGCCTTAAACTAAAAATTAGAGCTATGTACAACTGCCATCCATCTCCAGGTGGCCTGGTTAATCCCTGTCGGGCCCATGCCTTGTGCGGCCTGATAGCCGCCTGGATGCTAGGGTTTCCCCGCAGCAGGTGAGCTGGAGAACCTTGTCTCTGGGACAGCTTGTTGCTACTGCTCCTGTGAGTCCCTCACCGCTGGAGGCAGCTGGCTGGGGGTTCCTACTCTGAGTGACCTTTGTACTTCTGACCTTCGGCCTTTCCTGTTGGGCTGCCCTTCTCCTAGGGTAGAATAGCTGAGGCTCAGATGCCGGTGACCACGGTATCTTTGGCCGTGGTGTACGGAGGGTCCTTCTCAGGGCTTCGGTTACTGGGGGTGCGTCCGAATCCCAAACGATGGGTGGGATAGCCCCTCCAGTAGTGCGATTCACCGCCCCTATAGGCACGGTTTCTGAGTCTGCCACATTCCCTGTGGGCCCTCCACCGTCGGGGGCGGCCAATGGAGGGTCCCCGTCCTGAGGACGGTTCACCCCTCCCGGCTGCCCTCTGTGCTTGGCTGACCCTGGGTTGTACAGCTTGCACTGGTTGATGTGGAACCACTTAGTATGGTGGGGCAGCTTTATGGCATAGGCCATCGGGCTTGCCTTGTCGACAATGCTGTATGCCCCCATTTATAATGCTTCAAAAACTCCTACCCGAGCATAGTTCCTCACCATGACCTGGCCCTCTATCTCCCATTCGTGGTGTTTGCTGGGTTCTAGCAGCAATCGGTTACTCCGATGCTATCTGCCCATGTTACTAGCAGCCTGCCAGTGAATCTGTTTGAGGTGTTCAAACAGGTTCCTGACAAACCGGTCCCAGTTCACCTCTCTGAGCTGACCTTCAGTGAGCACCGGGGCTCGGACATGGGTGTGGGTCCACATGATCCGGCCAGTCATGAGCTCGTATGGGGAATACCCCGTGCTCTTTGACTGGCTGGCTTGGATCCCCATTAGGACAACGGTAAGACCTCCACCCACTTTTGGGGTGAGTCTCCCGTCTCCTTCTGCAGCCTTTCTTTAATGGTGCGGTTTAAACGCTTCACAATACCCGATGACTGTGGATTGTGGGCAACGTGCCATTTCCCCTCAATGCCGTGCACCTTAAGGGTTGCCTGCATTACCTGTCCGGTGAAATGGCTCCCCTGGTCTGACTCCACATACTGTGCGAGTCCCCACCGGGAGAACACTTCCCTCACTAGAATCTTAGCTGTCCCTAGTGCGGTGACTGTTCGGCAGGGGAAGGCTTCAACCCATTTTGAGAACACGTCCACCAGGACAAGGCAGTATTTGTAGCCTCCCTGGGCGGTGGGTAGGGGCCCGATGTCGTCAATTTGGATTGACTGCCGTGGTCCCTCTACCCTCCTGATGTGTCCTAGGGACACCTTCCTTTTCTGGGGGTCAGGGTTGTTCGCAGCACACACCAGGCAGTACGCACAGAACTCGTGGATGTCCTCCCTGAGTCCCGGCCACCATCCTGCCTGTTCCACCCGCTGCCAGGTGGTCTCAGGCCCGGGGTGTCCCGCTCCTGGACTCTCATGGGCCAGTTTTAGGAATTCCCTCTGGTGCTGCTGTGGCACGACCCATTGTCCCTCTTTAAACAGCATGCCTTCCTTAACGGTAATGGTTGCTGTGCCGTACGGACCTTCTACTCTCTCTCCTCTAGCTAGCACGTTCAGGACAGCTTTCAGCACCGGGTCCTGTACCTGAACTGTTTTTAAGTCCGGAGCCAAAGCTATCCTTGTACTCTCTGCTGCCCTGTTCTTATTCTTGACCGCTACAATGCGGCCGGTGTCATAGGGGTCCCAGAACTTTCCCATGTGGGCACCTTCTTTGGCCAGTTTATCAGCCTGTTGGTTTCCCTCTGCACGGGGTTCGGTTTTTGAATGGGCATTCACCTTATGTATGTAGACCTTTCCCTCTTCCCCCACTGCTGTCATGATTTTCTCCAGCAGAGACTTGGTTGCCAGGGGTCTCCCGTCAGCGGACGTGTATCCGCGACGGGACCAGATAGCCAGGTATTCCGTACATGAATTGCAGGTGAGCATACCGTCCGAGCAAATCGTGTACGGGGTAGGGAATTCCTCGGGGTGGGACACCATGTACATTACGGTGGACAGTTCAGCATGCTGGATGCTCATGGTGTTGGGGAGCTTGATTGCCAGTGCAATATCTGCCCTTGGGTCATAGACTCCGTACCCAGTGAGTTGCTTGCCAGCAGATACGGTACTGGACCCGTCCACGTAGATGTCCCGGCCTGTAGAGTGTAACCCAGCCCGAGGCCAATGTTCACCTCCCATATCCCTTCTATGGAGCACCTATGGGCTTTCCCTGGGCAGGCTAGGTTGGCTGCGAGCTTTGGCTCACGGGGGCCTTCTGCTCTGAGGTCCATCTGGGAGTGGAGCAGGGTCCAGCGAGCAATGCGGGAACTGCTCACCGTCCCGTCCTTAATCCTCCGATCTAGGAGCATCTGAGTAGGTGTGTGGTGGGTTAGGAGTGTTAGAGGAGACCCTCCCGTGAAGATCAAGGATCTTTTCACAGCCCAATGTGTGGCCAGGAGGTGTCTCTCACAGTTGGAGTACCCCTTCTCCACATCTGTGAGGATCCTGAAGGAGTCTCAGCTGGCCGTGCCGCTCTTGAAGCAGCACTGAGCTCAAACTGTCCCTGCTGGTTGCCACCTCCAGGAAAAACTCCTTTCCTACATCTATCGCTCCTAAGGCTGGCGCGGTCTACAAGTCCTTCTTGAGCTGATTAAATGCTGCCTCACAACCCTCATCCCAGTCCCACTCTACACCCTTGTGTAGGAGCCTGAGCAGAGGGGCTGCGATGGCTGTATAATCCTCAATGAAGTCTCTGCAGTACCCGGTGAGCCCTAGAAAGGATCTTACCCTTGTCACTGTGTTGGGAGCTGGTAACTCCTGTACTGCCTCCCTTCTAGCCTTGTCTATGGCCCTTTCCCCAGCGCGCACAGTCAGCCCCAGGAATTTGACTTCCTTCTGGCCGATCTGTGCCTTCTTGGGATTTACTTTAAACCCTTCTTCTTTTAGCAGCTCCAGCAGCTCAGCCAGCAGTGGGCCATGCTCCTCCCCCTGATCGGTGAACAGGAGCAGGTCATCCACATACTGTACTAGCTGCTGGGGTCTGCTGAAGCCCTTTAAACAGTTCGCCATGCATTGGTGAAAAATGCTGGGGCTGTTGTGGAAGCCTTGGGGAAGACAGTTCCACGTGTATTGTTGGCCCTTGAAGGTAAAGGCGAACTTGTACTGGTCCTCCCGTTTTAAAGGAATGGACCAGAACCTATTTGAAATATCCAGCACCATGAAAGTGGTCGCAGATGCTGTAATACTCCCAATGAGGTCCGCTACGGCTGCTACAGTGGGTGCACAGGCAGGGATATTCTTATTTAGTACTTGATAGTCCACGGTGGCCCTCCGTGAATTGTCCGGTTTCTTCACCGGCCACAGTGGAGAGTTCACATGGGTAGCTATCGGTCTTAACACCCGTTGCTCTACCAGTGATCCCAGCACCGTTGTCAGGTCTGCCTCTGCCTCCCTGGGGAAGTTATATTGCTTTTGTGATCGGGTCATGGGGTCCCCTACTATACTAACTTCCACCACAGTCTACCCTACCACAGTCATGTTTGTGGGTGGCGAATGCTGCAAGGTGTGCCCGTACATATGCCTGGTACTCCACTGGGGTGTTACTGATCAGTAATTCCAAGTCATAACCCTCCTTTGGCTTCATGGTACACGACGTTCCCTTGGCCCCTTTTTCTGGAATCACCACCACCTCACTTTCTCTGTCTATCCCTATGACTCTCCATACACAGAGGTTCCTGAGATCCACTCGGATCTGGTGGCCAACGATAAAATCAGCCCCCAGGATCCCTTTTCCCCCTCGCTCCCATTTCATCAGGACACACTTCCATTTGGTTTTGAGTGTCCCTAACTGAATGGTGAGCGGGATGGAAAATGAACCAATTGCCTGTGAACCCCACTAGACTGTACGGGACCCCGTTCGATAGAGGTGAGGTCGCCGGGTTATCTGCATATACAAGGGTGCTGGAAGCACCGGTATCTAGCAGCTAGGTCCCTTTCACTTTCTCCACCTCCATCGTAACGCACGGTCTCTTCCAGGCATCGTACTCTAGGGAACACAGGTACACAGGCTGCGCTGGCTCTAGTCATGCATCTGGGTGGGTTGGAGCAGAGGGTTTTACCGTACCGGCTACTGCACCGGTAAGATAGCAACTGCTCCCTGTCCATTTATGAGTGTCTGTAGGGCGGCTACGAGTGTCTCATATGAGTCGGGTGTTCCTGCCCCGGCCTTACGGGCTGGGGCTGGAGCGGCCTTTCCCTTAGTCTCTTTCCAGGGGTTCCTACAGTCCTTCCTCCAGTGCCCACTTTTCTCACATCCAAAACACTCTCCCCCTTTGTGGGGAGGGTTTCCACCTTCCTGATGCCACTCTCTCTTGCCTTGGCTGGGTTTAATCTCATGATCTTCCCTTTAGAGGAGGGCTCTTCTGTCCCTCCACCATTCCGGTAAGCCAGGGTCAACTGTCTGACCACTGTCTCCTCGGTGGTTCTGGGATCTCTTGGATCGAACCAGACCTCAGCTTTTGCCTTTACTCCAGGTAAGCTGTTTGCCACCAGGCTGCGGAGCCAGTGAGCCAGCTCATTAGGGGCCAGGTGGGCCCGGTCAAGAACCCCAGTACAGGCCCTTTCGTGGACCGGCCACAACCTGTCGGCGAAAGTCTGTGGAGTCTCCCCATAGAGCTGCACTGTCTTCTCCACTCGGGAGAAAGGATTCCCGTCGTTCATACCCATGGACTCTAGAACCTCCTCCTTAACCGCAGCGCACGTGTTTCGCCCCTTTCTGCTGTCTGCAGAGAGGGAATGGCACAGCTTAGTGTCTAGCGAGAAGAACAACAGCTTAGCCTGCTCCGAATCATCGCACCCGTTAATATCCCCTGTGTGTTCCACTTCCAGGAAGTGTACCGAGGGATCCCCCTGTTGGGTGAGCTTACTTAGGTGGCCTATCATAGCCCTCAGTTTTTGGGTGTCGTGGGGGAATATGAAGTTGCTTTCTAGGGGTCCTGCTGCCCGATTGGCGCCAGGCGGGCCAAACTTCTGCTGCCGGAATGGGTGCATTGGCCCTGGTTCCGGCCCTCCTTGTATTGGCTCACCCGCTTCCCCTGCTGCCAAACCGAGTTAAAACTCGGGGCCGCCGGTGTTGGTAGTTCGCAATCCTTGCCTGCCTCGCACTCTGGCTGACACCCCTGCTGCCCCGGGCCGTTCCCAGGAGCTACAGGTGGTGACTGAGGGGCTTCTCCTTGCTCTACCAGGTGTTCCTGGGCTAAACCTGGGTTTAGCATGCCCTTAGCCCGGGATAGAGCAAGGTTCAAGCTTTGGATCTGCTGCTGGCAGGGACCGTAATCTCCTGCCTCAAATTCCCTGGTACTGGCTACCTTATAGGCTCCCTGAATGTCTCTCACCCTCTCCCCGTACTCGTTAACTTGCTTGGCGAGGCAGGAATTCTCTTCCCGCAACGCCAGTTCGCTATTCTTCGCTTCAATAATCTGACACTGTAAAAGATCCAGTTGGATTTTCTGCCTTTCTTTCGTGAGCTCTCGACTTTCCTTGAACTGCCCCACCTCTGTCCACAGCCTTTCCCCGACTGTGGCCCTTGCACTGGACCTCTCTTCTGCCTGCCTCAATACTCCCTTTAATTTCTCATTCTCCTCATCTCGAAGCCAGATCTGTCGCTGAAGGCAAATTAGCCAAATGGCCTTCTCTATCGACCTTTTATGGTCCTTGCTCTCATCCATTGAGCTGCAGCATCTTCTGGACACTCAGCATACAATAGATCGAGTACCCACTCCTCAGCCACATTTACCCTCTTAAACACATACAAGGAAATCCCCTCTTCCATTTTGCTTCTTTTCCTGAAACCAGTCTCTCTCTTATCACGTCCCTTGCCCCAGTGTCCCTTCGTGGTCGCCATTATGTGAGGAGTGGTCTTCGGGGGTGCGGTCAGCTTTCCCTTCTGACCTTATATGAGCGGTTTTGAATCGTTCTCACACCCTTGGTTCTAGACTCTGGAATTATGAAGGGACTGTGACAGACTTGGACAGACAATCGGTTTCAAGGTAGGAAGCAGGTATGGCTTTATTGTGTTCAAAAGGAAGTAAAAGGCACACCTTTA
This sequence comes from Pristiophorus japonicus, assembly GCF_044704955.1. NCBI lineage: Eukaryota > Metazoa > Chordata > Chondrichthyes > Pristiophoridae > Pristiophorus > Pristiophorus japonicus. The sequence goes on from NC_091982.1 coordinate 23,203,498, forward strand.
ATAACACACACAGAATAGTGATACCAATATACACTGAGGGGTACAACACATTGAATAAAATGTCAAAATACAGCCTGTGGGGAAAAGAATACAGCTTAAACTCTAAATGGGGTAAAGAGGAGAATGCAGATACATTTACACAAGTTGTCCCAGCCTCCCCCTCCCAATTCCCCTAACCAACTAAGTTATAGCTCTGGGGGTTCAGGGGCTATGCTCACCAATCCCTTTTGACAGTTGTCGGTGAATCGCGGTTTCGGGGTTCGCTGCACTTGGCCTTCGAGGTAAGCCGTACCCCGGACGGAGGAGAGGACTTCGGGCTGCGTAGTCTTCAGTTGGGGTGAGTCCATTGATGCGGTAAGTTGCATTTTGGATGTATGGGGTAAGTACCCACTTTCTTTGGTTAGGAATAGTTTTAGTTAGTCCTTTTTGGTAATTTCTCACCCGTTGGTCATTCAGAAGTAGATTGTAGAGTGGAAATAAATGTTGATTCTTCGGTTTTTGCTGAGTTGGTTTCGGTTGGTCGTTTCGCTGGTTGTGGTGGGGTTGTCAATTTGGTTGCTGACAACCTTCCGTTTCATGGGCCTCTTGCTGTTGGCATGCTCGGTCGGTCCTTGATGGTTTCTTGCAGTTTTCTCCACTACTCCCTTTCTTCACTCCCCACCTCCGGCTGCTTGAGTTCTTTTCCTTGTAAAACTGGGAATAGTCATACCCCAAACAGGCTTCCTTATCTCCCACCGAATCTGGCCCAGCTCTTTGTTTCAAGGGAGCTGATCATTAGTTTTGAGCTCTCTTCTTTGTCAGAATTTGTCGGCCTCGTTCAGCAGTAATTTGATTATGATGTGTTATTGTGGAAAATCATCGGTTGGCATTGTTGAAGTTGTGTTTAAACTCTTGGGCCATTGGGCTGGGCCCGTGATTTCTATCGGTCTATTTGCACATGCATACCAATAATGGTCTCCGGTGATTAGCCTGATAGCTCTTGATGGGTTTATTCTCACAGGGGAGTGAATTTTTATGTCTCACAGTTCTTGTTAGTTATCGATCGACTCATTCTCCCAGACAGATTGAATTATCTTCAATACCCAATTTCTGAGTGAAGTCCCACCCTCTGTTCTGGCAGTCTGTTCCAAACAGTTCCTTTAGAGATCTTAAACTTGTAAAGCTCTTAGGTATCTTCCTCAGAGTTTTTCCTAGGATACCAAAATGTTAATCGAGTTCCAAATTAAATTCCCTTTCCTATGAGTCCAAAACACTGGGGGGGGCGGGGGGTGGTCTCCATGAATGCATCCCCTTTTATCCCCTGCAGGCCTTTAAACTCATTTGTGTCCTGAAGTTTTTCCTTCCATTTTAAAAGTCCAGAAAAGGGATTCTTCTCCTCTGCAGGGGAAAGGTACAAGGAATCTTTGCGAAATATTGGTAAAATCTGCACTACACAGACCTGGGTTTCAATGAACGCAGCATTGACCCTCAATTTAAGGGAGGGAAGGAGCCTGTAAAACTGGCACCGCTGCCCGGAACGTTAAGAACATAAGAACATATGAAGTAGGAGCAGGAATAGGCCATACGGCCCCTCGAGCCTGCTCCACCATTTAATACAATCATGGCTGATCCAATCATTGATTCAGGTCCACTTCCCTGCCCGCTCTCCATAACCCCTTATTCCCTTATCGTTTAAGAAATTGTCTATTTCTGTCTTAAATATATTCAATGTCCCAGCTTCCACAGCTCTCTGAGGCAGCGAATTCCACAGATTTACAACCCTCTGAGAGAAGAAATTTCTCCTCATCTCAGTTTTAAATGGATGGCCCCTTCTTCTAAGATCAGGCCCTCTAGTTCTAGTCTCCCCTATCAGTGGAAACATCCTCTCTGCATCCACCTTGTCAAGCCCCCACATAATTTATACGTTTTGATAAGATCACCTCTCGTTCTTCTGAACTCCAATGAGTAGAGGCCCAACCTACTTAACCTTTCCTCATAAGTCAACGCCCTCACCTCCGGAATCAACCTAGTGAACCTTCTTTGAATTGCCTTCAAAGTAAGTATATCCTTTCTTAAATATGGAAACCAAAACTGCACGCAGTATTCCAGGTGTGGCCTCACCAATATCCTGTATAACTGTAGCAAGACTTCCCTGCTTTTATACTCCATCCCCTTTGCAATAAAGGCCAAGATTCCTTTTGCCTTCCTGATCACTTGCTGTACCTGTATACTAACCTTTTGTGTTTCATGCACCAGGGCCCCCAGGTCCCGCTGTACTGCAGCACTTTGCAATTTTTCTCCATTTAAATAATAACTTGCTCTTCCATTTTTTTTCTGCCAAAGTGCATAACCTCACACATTCCAACATCATACTCTATCTGCTACATTTTTGCCCACTCAATTAACCTGTCTATGTCCTTTTGCAGGTTTTTTGTGTCCTCCTCACACATTGCTTTTCCTCCTATCTTTGTATCGTCAGCAAACTTGGCTACGTTACGCTCGGTCCCTTCATCCAAATCGTTAATTGTGCAGCACTCTGCCGCTACCACCCCTCTCAGTCCCTTTAGCGCTCTAAGGGAAGTAGTAGCACTTGATTTTGCGCTCCACTTGCCTCTTGGAGCACTAAACCAGAAGTTCCTGTCACAATCAATTGTGTAATGCCTGGTGATACTTTTGCGCTCCCACAAAAGTTATCACCCCAAATTGGGCACTACACAATTTCTAGCCTATACCCTTTCATTACAGAGGTGAAGCACAGCTGTGGCACAATTGCCCTTACTCTCTTACCTTGCCCAAGTGGCAATACTTTATGCTTGAGCCTAGATGGTGAATGTTGGCAGGCGAGTTGACTGTGGCGGTTATTACAGCTGGGCTTAATCCAGTATCGACTTGGGTCGATACCCTTATACATTCCAGCAGGGGTCACTAGAGAGCAATCAGGGATGGGAACCCTGGCTGATTTTCCTCTTTGAGGTGGTAACGGCTCTTTTTTTAAAAAGGGGCAATTCTGGCCCCCAGAGCGTTGAAGCCAATTGAAGCAATAAGAACGTAAGAACATAAGAATTAGGAACAGGAGTAAGCCATCTAGCCCCTCGAGCCTGCTCCACCTTCAACAAGATCATGGCTGATCTGGCCGTGGACTCAGCTCCACTTACCTGCCCACTCCCCGTAACCCTTAATTCCCTTATTGGTTAAAAATCTATCTGTGATTTGAATACATTCAATGAGCTAGCCTCAACTGCTTCCTTGGGCAGAGAATTCCACAGATTCACAACCCTCTGGGAGAAGAAATTCCTTCTCAACTCGGTTTTAAATTGGCTCCCCCGTATTTTGAGGCTGTGCCCCCTAGTTCTAGTCTCCCCGACCAGTGGAAACAACCTCTCTGCCTCTATCTTGTCTATCCCTTTCATTATTTTAAATGTTTCTATAAGATCACCCCTCATTCTAGACCCAGTCTACTCAATCTATCATCATAAGGTAACCCCCTCATCTCCGGAATCAGCCTCGTGAATCGTCTCTGTACCCTCTCCAAAGCTAGTATATCCTTCCTTAAGTAAGGTGACCAAAACTGCACGCAGTACTCCAGGTGCGGCCTCACCAATACCCTGTACAGTTGCAGCAGGACCTCCCTGCTTTTGTACTCCAACCCTCTCGCAATGAAGGCCAACATTCCATTCGCCTTCCTGATTACCTGCTGTACCTGCAAACTAACTTTTTGTGATTCATGCACAAGGACCCCCAGGTCCCTCTGCGCCGCAGCATGTTGTAATTTCTCCCCATTCAAATAAAGCAGCACAACTCTTGAACCAGCTGAGGACAGCTATTGCAACACAGACCGAGAATTCAAACCTGTTATCTTCTGGACTCTTTGGTTTAATGCTTAAGGTAGCAACAAGTCTTGGTTATGGTGGTTCTCTCCTGATCTTTATGTGTGAAGAGATAATTGCTGAATAAATGGAAACGCGTAAACATGACACAACAAGCACACTTCAAATTATAAAAAGAGAATTTCATCATTCATTTGAGAAATTCGTCACAAGGAGTTATGATTAACTTTAAGGTTTTCTGCTTCTGTCAACTTATTTCAAATAATTTTGTACTGACAATAGTGTCAGGGGAACTGTGTGCAATGAAGGTGACAAACCTCTTGAGATGCCCTGGGAATGATTATTTAGTGATACTAATTTAGCCCTCTTCAACTTTGCTACATTCATTGGCAATTAGTTTCATGAGTGGTGTGCTGAGAATTCATTTTTTCAAAAGTTAAAATATAAAATGCCTGTGTCATTCCATTTTAAACCACTTTGTCACATTTTTTTGTGCTCGTCATTGTGAACAATGTTTGCACTGTGGATTCAGGCACGTCGTGCCAACAATATCATGGCTAGATTGTAGATTAAAGCTCTCTCTACTTTACCCCAACAATGGACCTCAAAAAAGCACCCCCTCATACATGTGGATTCACTCTGGAGCAGCCACAATGCTGGGAATGACGTGAATAGCATGTTTAGCGAGTTGGTCTTACCGCAGGTAAAGTGTCCACAGACAGATAGGGAATGGATGACCAACAGGAAGAGCAGTGCAAGGAAGGTAGTGCAGGGATCCCCTGCGGTCATCTCCCTGCAAAACAGATACACCGCTTTGAGTACTGTTGAGGGGGATGACTCATCAGGGGGGAGCAGCAGCAGCCAAGTTCATGGCACCGTGGCTGGCTCTGCTGCACAGGAGAGCAGGAAAAAGAGTGGGAGAGTGATAGTGATAGGGGATTCAATTGTAAGGGGAATAGATAGGCGATTCTGCGGCCGCAACCGAGACTCCAGGATGGTATGTTGCCTCCCTGGTGCAAGTGTCATGATGTCCCAGAGCAGGTGCAGGACATTCTGAAAAGGGAGGGTGAACAGCCAGTTGTCGTGGTGCACATTGATACCAAAGATATAGGTAAAAAACGGGATGAGTTCCTACGAGACGAATTTAAGGAGCTAGGAGCTAAATTAAAAAGTAGGACCTCAAAAGTAGTAATCTCAGGATTGCTACCAGTGCCACGTGATAGTCAGAGTAGGAATCGCAGGATAGCTCAGGTGAATACGTGGCTTGAGCAGTGGTGCAGCAGGGAGGGATTCAAATTCTTGGGGCATTGGAACCGGTTCTGTGGGAGGGGTGGGACCAGTACAAACCGACGGTCTGCACCTAGGCAGGACCGGAACCAATGTCCTAGGAGGAGTGTTTGCTAGTGCTGTTGGGGAGGAGTTAAATTAATATGGCAGGGGGATGGGAACCAATGCAGGGAGACAGAGGGAAACAAAATGGAGACAGAAGCAAAAGACAGAAAGGAGATAAGTAAAAGTGGAGGGCAGGGAAACCCAAGGCTAAAAACAAAAAGGGCTACTTTGCAGCAAAATTCTAAAGGGTCTAAGTGTGTTAAAAAGGCAAGCCTGAAGGCTCTGTGCCTCAATGCGAGGAGTATTCGGAATAAGGTGGACGAATTAACTGTGCAGATTGCAGTTAACGGATACGATGTGGTTGGCATCACGGAGACATGGCTCCAGGGTGACCAAAGCTGGGAACTCAACATCCAAGGGTATTCAACATTTAGGAAGGATAGACAGAAAGGAAAAGGAGGCGGGGTGGCATTGCTGGTTAAAGAGGAAATTAATGCAATTGTAAGGAAAGACATTAGCTTGGATGGTGTGGAATCAGTATGGGTGGAGCTACGGAATACCAAGGGGCAGAAAATGCTAGTGGGAGTTGTGTACAGACCTCCAAACAGTAGTAGTGATGTTGGGGAGGTCATCAAACAGGAAATTAGGGGTGCATGCAATAAAAATGCAGCAGTTATCATTGGTGACTTTAATATGCATATAGATTGGGCTAACCAAACTGGAAACAATACGGTGGAGGAGGATTTCCTGGAGTGCATAAGGGATGTTTTTCTAGAACAATATGTCGAGGAATCAACGAGGGGGGAGGCCATCTTAGACTGGGTGTTGTGTAATGAGAGAGGATTAATTAGCAAACTCGTTGTGCGAGGCCCCTTGGAGAAGAGTGACCATAATTTGGTGCAATTCTACATTAGGATGGAGAATGAAACAGTTAATTCAGAGACCATGGTTCAGAACTTAAAGAAGGGTAACTTTGAAGATATTAGGCGTGAAGTGGCTTGGATAGATTGGCGAATGATGCTTAAGGGGTTGACAATGGATGGGCAATGGCAGACATTTAGAGACTACATGGATGAACTACAACAATTGTACATCCCTGTCTGGCATAAAAATAAAAAAGGGAAGGTGGCTCAACCATGGCTATCAAGGGAAATCAGGGATAGTATTAAAGTCAAGGAAGTGGCATACAAATTGGCCAGAAATAGTAGTGAACCCGGGGACTGGGAGAAATTTAGAACCCAGCAGAGGAGGTCAAAGGGTTTGATTAGGACAGGGAAAATAGAGTACGAGATGAAGCTTGCAGGGAACATTAAAATGGACTGCAAAAGCTTCTATAGATATGTAAAGAGAAAAAGGTTAGTAAAGACAAATGTAGGTCCCCTGCAGTCAGAATCAGGGGAAGTCATAACTGGGAAAAAAGAAATGGCAGACCAATTGAACAATTACTTTGGTTCGGTATTCACTAAGGAGGACACAAACAACCTTCCGGATATAAAAGGGGTCAGAGGGTTTAGTAAGAAGGAGGAACTGAGGGAAATCCGTATTAGTTGGGAAATTGTGTTGGGAAATTGATGGGATTGAAGGCCGATAAATCCCCAGGGCCTGAAGGTCTGCATCCCAGAGTAATTTAGCAGGTGGCCTTGGAAATAGCGGGTGCATTGACAGTCATTTTCCAACATTCCATAGACTCTGGTCAGTTCCAATCGAGTGGAGGGTAGCCAATGTAACCCCACTTTTTAAAAAAGGAGGGAGAGAGAAAACAGGGAATTATAGACCGGTCAGCCTGACATCGGTAGTGGGCAAAATGATGGAATCAATTATTAAGGATGTCATAGCAGCGCATTTGGAAAGAGGTGACATGATAGGTCCAAGTCAGCATGGATTTGTGAAAGGGAAATCATGCTTGACAAATCTTCTGGAATTTTTTGAGGATGTTTCCAGTCGAGTGGACAAGGGAGAACCAGTTGATGTGGTGTATTTGGACTTTCAGAAGGCTTTCGACAAGGTTCCACACAAGAGATTAATGTGCAAAGTTAAAGCACATGGGATTGGGGGTAGTGTGCTGACATGGATTTAGAACTGGTTGGCAGACAGGAAGCAAAGAGTAGGACTAAATGGGTACTTTTCAGAATGGCAGGCAGTGACTCGTGGGGTACCGCAAGGTTCTGTGCTGGGGCCCCAGCTGTTTACATTGTATACTAATGATTTAGACGAGGGGATTAAATGTAGTATCTCCAAATTTGCAGATGACACTAAGTTGGGTGGCAGTGTGAGCTGCGAGGAGGATGCTATGAGGCTGCAGAGTGACTTGGATAGGTTAGGTGAGTGGGCAAATGCATGGCAGATGAAGTATAATGTGGATAAATGTGAGGTTATCCACTTTGGTGGTAAAAACAGAGAGATAGACTATTAAATGAATGGTGACAGATTAGGAAAAGGGGAGGTGCAACGAGACCTGGGTGTCATGGTACATCAGTCATTGAAGGTTGGCAGGCAGGTACAGCAGGCGGTTAAGAAAGCAAATGGTATGTTGGCCTTCATAGCGAGGAGATTTGAGTACAGGGGCAGGGAGGTGTTGCTACAGTTGTACAGGGCCTTGGTGAGGCCACACCTGGAGTATTGTGTACAGTTTTGGTCTCCTAACTTGAGGAAGGACATTCTTGCTATTGAGGGAGTGCAGTGAAGGATCACCAGACTGATTCCCGGGATGGTGGGACTGACATATCAAGAAAGACTGGATCAACTGGGCTTGTAGTCACTGGAGTTCAGACGATTGAGAGGGTATCTCATAGAAACGTTTAAAATTCTGACGGGTTTAGACAGGGTAGATGCAGGAAGAACGTTCCCAATGTTGGGGCAGTCCAGAACCAGGGGTCACAGTCTAAGGATAAGAGGTAAGCCATTTAGGACCGAGATGAGGAGAAACTTCTTCACCCAGAGAGTGGTGAACCTGTGGAATTCTCTACCACAGAAAGTAGTTGAGGCCAATTCACTAAATATATTCAAAAAGGAGTTAGATGTAGTCCTTAATACTCGGGGAATCAAGGGGTATGGCGAGAAAGCAGGGATGGGGCACTGAAGTTGCATGTTCAGTCATGAACTCATTGAATGGTGGTGCAGACTCGAAGGGCCGAATGGCCTACTCCTGCATCTATTTTCTATGTTTCTATGTTTCTATGTAACATTTTCTCATTTCTCACACCAGCTATTGCCTGTCTGATTGAGATTGCCTGTGGGCCCATGCCCACTAGGGAGTAATTGATACTGCTTAATGCATCTTACATTAAACGTTTACAGGCATCAGACACTTTTATCCTGTCAGGATGGACGGTGTTTGAACTGAAGTTCCAGAGGTGATTGTCAACTATCTAACCCTTTCCACCACCCAGAATGTTAGTGATCTCTGGTACACAAATAAAAAAAAATGTTTGTTGATCACAAGCTACATTTGGATGAAGAAGACCCTTTGGCCCATTTGATCTTGCCAGTCGAGAATACCAATTTTATTCACTTCCTATTACAGCATTTAGTTGTCTATACTTTTTGCTATGAAGGTGAAAGCACTTTACACAACAAATTTATATATTCATTGGAAGAAGCACCACCAATTTGATCTATACATTGCAATTTTAACATTGAAGTTTGGGTTTGATTTGAGGGAACCAAAATTTAATTCTCTATTTAGTTGATACTGATTTCAGAACCTGAACTAACCCAAATTTATTAACTTAATATATGCGTGTAGGCATCGGCTTCCCAAGGATTGTTTTACATTATCTGGACATTGCATTTTAATATTTCTCACTGCAGAAAAAAACTGGAAACCTGTTTGTGGGAGGGGCCCAGGTACTTTTCCATGTTGTACTCTCAATCCACACCTGATGGGCGGGGGTGGTCTGGGAAGTTACAATGGCCAGGATAAGGCAACTCATCACAGGTAATGGGCAATGAGGGTCCATTGTTAAGCAATGTTAACTTGTCAGAGTTAGATCACTTATGAACTGGTCAGTGATCAAGCCATTACCTGGATGAGATAACCCCGAGAGGCGGGAAACCAGAACAATAGAAAGCCATTAAGCCCCAGACTGGTTGGAAGTGAAATGCCATCACTGGACTCAAAAGAGGAAGCCTCGAAACAAGGAAAAAACTTTATTGGGCCAAAAGAAGACACACAAACAGGAAACTTTATTCGGCCAGAAAAGGAAAACGAACTGGGGATATAAAGGGGGCTGTGTGGCCACATATCTCTCTCTCTTGCTCTCGCCTGTTTCACCTCCACAAGGACCACGCACTCCATCTGGGATGAAGAAAAGAAACCAGTACAGAACCAGAAGAGGCACGTTTTCACCAGGAGAAGCAGAGAGTAAGCCAACGAATCGGTGAGCATCATCCCTGCCCACGCATCTTTAAGATCACAGCCACTGTGTGAGAAAGTGTTGTATGTTCTCCCAACCAAGCCTTAGTAAGGGTTTTAGTGGGGAGGTTTTGCTGCAAGGACCATATGCCCAGCCAGTCGGTACAGATTCGGGGGTGCATTGTGGATCCAAGCGGAGGGTTTAAACGTTGGGTATTTCATGATAGGGGTGGTTTAGACATGCCAGGGTATTGTATTGTATTACATTGTCACTGTGTTTACTTGCTGTTTGAGGTAGCTTTAATAAAGCATTGCCGGTTGAGACCGAGGAATTTGTCCATGACTCATTCATCTGTTCAGTACAGTAATCACTCCCAGGTCTAAAACTATTTTAACATTAGGGTATGTTGAAAACACCTAAAGGAAACCACTTACATAGGTATGGGCAAAACTAAGTTTCCAGATTTCTACCTTTTTTTTTATCTGCAGCTTTGATAACCAAGGGGATGAACTTTATAAGTGAAATAAGTCAGCGGGACTACAAAATAGACTAGAAATATCAATCTTCAATTGCACCCCAACCTGATGTTGTTTTCCTCTTTATATCTGACTCACATAATGCAACATTCCTCAAGTGATAAAATGGGCATGAAACTCTTGCATCAGTCAATAAGAGTGATGCAGGCTAACTTTCCCTTCCAAGGGTCTCTTCCTAACAAGTAAATTGATAATACAGGTTGAGCGTCCGAAATCCGGAGTTCCAAAATTGGGAATGTTCCGGAATCCGGACACTGGGCCGATGCGTGGCGGGATTGTCCGGAAACCAGAAAATGTTCTGAAATCCGGACTCCCCCCGTCTTGCCCGACCTTGCCCTGGCCTTCAGCGGCCCGACCTTGCCCTGGCCCTACCTCACCCTGGCCCTCGGCGGCCCGACCTTGCTCCGGCCCTCGGCGGCCCTACCTCGCCCCGGCCCTCGGCGGCCCGACCTCGCCCTGGCCCTACCTCGCCCCGGCCCTCGGCGGCCCGACCTTGCTCCGGCCCTATTTTGTTCCGGCCCTCGGTGACCCGGTCTCGACCCGGCCCCAGCTCCCCTCCTTTTCCCCCCTCTCCCCCTTACCTCGGCGGGCCGACCTCACCCCCTTACCTCGGCTGCCCGACCCCACCTACCTTGGCCAAGGCAAAGACGTTCCAAAATCCGGAAATTCCCGGAATCCGGAAGGTTCTCGGTCCCGAGGTTTCCGGATTTCGGATAATCAACTTGTATTCAATTTATTTTGATTTCCAGTGAAGATGAAACCTGTGCTTTGTAATATTGACAATGAAAGTGTTAACATGTTGGCATGAAATCCTTTAACTTGCTTATTTAACTACAGTATTAACTCATTCATTTTAAACTAGTTAGTGTCTTTGTCTAAATAATGGCCAGAGGAATTTCATACGAATGTGTTAACATGTTTGTTAGTAATATCACAAAGCCAATGATGTCAGTAAATCTTGAAGTACACTACTTCAACAGAAGAGCCACATTTTAGTAAATTCATAGAATTCTCAGGGAAAAAAAATAACTTTTTTTTTTACAACAGCTGGTCTCAAGTCAATCCGGTCAAAGATAGAAAAACTAATTGTTCCTTAAAGGGACTAGTGGAGCCTGGAAGTCACAAGTATCCTTAAAAATAACTTGCCTGCTGCTGGTGTTGATATGCTGTTCAATCTGTGCCTGAAACTTTGCTTGGCTATCGTTCACAATTATAATTAGCTGCCTTTTTTCTTCTCTCTCATTTTTGTAAAACATGTCAGGCAGGGCTCATGAATCCGTGTGCATGTGTGTATGGGTGTAAGCGCTTGTATGCATCTCTTTATATAGCCTCATTTATACCATGTTATAAATTTGCATAGGAAGCAAATCCCTAGGTGCTGTGGGGCACAATATTAAGTATAAACACTTCAGAGTAAAATTAATATAATTGTGCCCAGCAGCAAACTTTGCTGGCTTTGTCTCGCACTGTGGCATGAATGAATACAGTGCCTACTGGCATAAAAGCTCACAGAATCTAAAAATTGAGACAATCATTGCATTTTCATGCACCTAGGACTCTGACATTGAAATTAACAAGCAGGGAAATGTATTAACATCTAAATCAGCCCTCAGTGAGAATCTTGTATATCTCACTTTGAAATCCGGTTTTATTTGAACTAAAACTTAATGACACAAAAAGTACTGTTTTACATATTGATTTTAAACAATGTACTAAAATAAAACAGGCATGTACTTTGTTAAAATTGGTACAGCTAGCATTACATGCAACGTATTGTGGTACAAGTGGATAGTTAGATTTGGTTCAGAAACAGAGGTTTGCTTCAACAGTTGCAGTGACTGTGTTTTCACCACCCCACTAATAGTAACAATAGGAATCCAGCTTTAGCATTGTGCCAGAAGAAACAGCAGGTGGGTCTGCCTTTGTTGTGCTGGGTTCCTAATTTTATCTTTGCACAATAGAGCGAACAGCAAGATGCTCTAATGACCTTCTGGAGCTTGTGTTAAAGTAAAGCAAAGGTTATCAACTTAAAATAAAAACAAATACAATCTATTTCCATCATGAGAGTGCTCTATATAGACATTGTTGCGCTGTTAAATACTGGTTTGAGAATTCCTCTGGCCATTAAGTGAAATGACATTGTTATATTTTTTTTAACATGTTAACTGTCACCAGTTGTTCCTCATGTTCAACTCCATTTCGGTCCCTTCCAGGTGGATTGTCAATCCTTTTGGTGCTAGAGGCCAGTGCATGTGAAAACCAGTGAGTAGGCTACATACAATTATACAAATATACTAGCTGTCATGGACAAAAATGCAGGCTCCTAACACGAACAAGTGAAACCACCATGCACAAAAAGCAAGGCCATGCAAGGCCCCATTCTCCTTCCACCTGGATCCTCCCCCTCCATTGTGCCCAGCTTCCTGCAATCCGGCTCTTTGTGCTCTTCTCCTCCTGTTCTTCCTCTATCATCTTATACTTCCTTTTCAGATCTTCTTTCTCCTTTTGGTCATCATTTTCTCTCTGGCCTCCCTGGACTTTTTTCTTCAATTGGCCTGGAAATTCTGGCCTCCCCTGGGTCTGTACGGAGTGTCTACGGACCCGGGAAGGCATCGCAAAAGCTGGTTTTCAGCGCACAATGCGCATGCGCTGAACACCGGCTTTTCCGATCTGTCAAGCTTGACAGATCGCACGCACCTCGGGAGCGAGGACATTTGCACGGGTAAGACTGCGGTATTTACCCATATCTTGTCCAGCAAATGTCCGCAAAACTCTTGCGCCTGATAAAATCAGGTGCATAGCCTACTTTTACAGGTGTAAGAGTTTAAAAACATACAAAAATATAATTAAATTAAATTTAAAAAACACACATTATTTTTAAAAACCCTGCCCACTACGTTACATTTATTTTTAACCATAATTTTAAAAACTTTTTTAAAACTCGGAAAACATTTTTTTCTCTAAGATATTTATTAACTTTAATTTCAATTAATTTTAATTATGTGAGGATGTGTTTTTTATTTTTTATTAAATGTGTTCAGTGTCTTTTGCTTTTTTTTCTTATTAATAGCAATGAGAACTCGTAGATACGGAGTTCTCATTGCTATTAATGAGAAAGCTGTGGAATACTGCACCTGATTGGCTGAGCAGTCACACGTGACTGCACCTTCTGCGTGGGAACCTGGAAGACGGGAGCACGCTTCGCAGCGTGGGAAGAGAAGGCCTCCCCACTGGAATCGCACGCTCCTCCGGACCACCAGGTAAATTCGTAAAAATGTTTCAGGTCAGAGACCTCTGACCGGAATTTCAGCTCCAATAACTCTTCCCTGACCTCTGGCGCTGTATCTCATCTGCTTCCTCGTCTCCTTTTCTGGTTCCCTCCCCCAACTCTGATTTTCTCTCCCCTGTAAGTAATAATACACTGTTCGAAAGAATCTATTGCCTACAAGAATATAATACCTGCTTCAAAAGAGGTTCCCCCTCTGAACACAGACAGGTGGAAAGATCCAAGGGGCACTAAAAGCAGCATGGGTGCAGAACCCCTTTAAAAGTTGTCGGCTGGGCCATCTGGGAAAGGCTGCTCCCCGATTGGTCCAAATCCAGCAGCTTTTTTTTTAGCTGCCAGGCTTGGTAATTTTAAACAGCTTGAAAGTGCATCGGAAATGGGCAGGAGCTTCATGGGTTGGACCAAAGGAGCCAGAAGTGTGCAGGCTGTGACTTGGACTTTACTGCCTGAGGGTTTGAATTTGCACCCTGGTGGCCCTTTTACAGTGATAGCATTGGATTCATTTTTCCTGTTATCTGTTTCATATCTACCGCAACATCCCTTTCCATTTTACTCTTTGCAAAGCTAATCCCTTTTGTGACTTGCTTCTCTATAATCCTGTACTGGGCCCAGTGGTCATCCTCTCTCTCTTTTTAATCTCTATTTTAATTTTCCTCATGATCAATTTTGGAGCATTTTTAATTACTGTGCTTTTCCTATGCTTCGATATGTACTTGTCCTGAATAATGGTCACATGTGGCAACATGAAGATCCAGCAAAAGCTTCCCAGCTTCAAAATAAAGCTGACAGAGCTTCAAAACAGCTTACCACTCAAAAACAGCCCTGAATATCGGCTTTATGGTATATGTGAATATGACTTATGCTGAAAGTGATTATGGGCTTACATTCCATCACTTATGACAAAGGAAAACTATACACAAGAGTTTGCAGCAGTGGTGAATTAAAAAATTATTGGGGAGGGTGCTGAAGGTATGAGAATGTTTTTCTAACTGGGATCGGGAGGCATGTACACTGAGACCATTTTGATTCATAACACTTTCTTCAGTACATTTTGGATCCTAATTTAAATTGTCCTGTATAATGTTCACATGTAGATCCTGGGGATCCAGCAAAAGCTGCCCAACAACTTTAAATTGTCTGTCAAAAGTTCATCTCTTGGAAAGGTTACAAGTATTGTAAATATAAAAATAAAAGTAGTTGTACAAACATCCAGTTCCTTTAATGGAAAATTTACCTCAAGTTAATTTGTCAACTGAAACGTTTTACAACACACTTCCATTCTACAGGTGCAGCGTCCCGAATCCGGAACCCTCGGGACCGAGGCCGTTCCAGATTTTGCGTTTTGTCGGATTTTGGAAATTCTTTCTGACGTCACGAATCCGGAACCACCCTAGCCCAACTTCGGGTATTTCCGGATTTCGGAACATTCGAAAGTTGGGGCGGTGGAGTGGGGGGTGTGCTCGTCGATGAGCTGTTCGGGTCCCCGGGTGGGGCCTTGCCGCTGCCGAGATGGTCGGGCGGGGCCCTGGGAGGGAGGGGGGGGGGGGGCCCCGCCAACGAGGACCTGATCGGGCGGGGCCCATCGCCGAGGAAGTGTTCAGGCGCGGTCCCGCCACCGTGGGGGAGTTCCTTGTCTGGCCCGAGGTAGGTGGGGTCGGGCAGCCGAGGTAAAGGGGAGGGAGGGGGGCCTGGTGAAGTCGGGCGGGGGCGAGGTTGGGCCCCGCGAATTCAGGGCGGGCGAAATCGGGGCGGGAGAAGTCAGGCCAGGGCGAAGTCGGTTCGCCGAGGCGGGTGGAGTCCGGATATCGGAACATTTTCCGGTTTCCGGACGACCCTGACACGGATCGGTCCAGTATCCGGAATTTGGAACATTCTGGATTACGGAAATCCAGATTTTGGAGGTCGAACCTGTACATGCACAAGACAAAGCTGGCTCACTATTGCATCTGTCCCTTTGTCAGCCCAGGGGAGATGGGGAATTTCCAGGATTAAAGATGTGCCGATTTAACTATTTTTAACAAACAGCTTCCATTTTAAAGTAGCTTCATGGTGATATATGCAAATCAATATAACTGAAATAAAACTTTCGGACTGAGTGCTGATGAAAGCGCACATCTAAACATTAATCTATGCTTTTTCTTCTCGACTGATCAACCAGCTGTGCATTTCAAACATTTTCTGCTTTAAAAACTTTAATATAAAAGCGGATAGAAATGATTGTTAGCAATAAAAGTCAAAGCTGAACACAGCAGTGAGGCATTTACCCATGTAAAAATAATTGATTGATCTGACTGGTTCGGGCAGCCTCCCAGCCTACGCACCAACTGATCTATTTGGTTGGCAACCTCAATTTTGCTGCATTTTGCTATATTTTAAAAAAATGCTGACAAGTTGACATATTGATTATCAGCTTAAAAAGCTGATGATTGACATGTATGAATGTTTTTAACTGATATCCATGGATCTTTGATACATTTATTCTTGATTGGTGCTCTCCAGTCTTCGTTACTTAGCATCAGGCCTCATACTGCTGACATTTGCCTTGCCTGAAATTGCATATTGGGGTTTGTTTGTGTGTCTGCACTGCTAACCAGGTCAGACTGAAAGTTATCATGCTATGGTCAGCATTGTCTAATTATTCAGCTACTTCTCTTCCCTGACTGCTGTCTCAATTATTCATAAGAACCCAGAAAAGAACCAACAACAGAGGAGGGGCAGTCAGTACTCCAAACAATTTCCTGTACGTGATTGCACTTTCTTTTCTACCGCTTTCATCCCCCCGTACTATTTGCCACCCTGTCATGAAGTCTCCATCAGGCCAGTCGTTGCTTCAAGTATGGATGCTAACTGTTGACCAGTGCTCTTCTGCTCTTTTTGCACCTCTGGGTATGCTCCTTTCCCACCCAATGGCTTCTCTTCCCACTCCTGCATTGTTACCTCTGGGGATCGCCAAGGATCTGTCCTTCTTCTCCTCCTGTTTCTCATCTATATGCTGCCCCTTGGCAACATCATCCACATGTACGCTGATGACACCCAGCTCTACCTCACCACCACTTATCTTGACCCCTCCACAGTCTCTAAATTGTCAGACTGCTTATCTGACATCCAGTTCTGGATGAGCAGAAATTTTCTCCAGTTAAATATTAGGAAGACTGAAGCCATTGTTTTTGGTCCCCAAACTCCATTCCCTTGCCACTGACTCCATCCCTCCCCCCAACCTCTGTCTGAGGCTGAACCAGACTGTTCGCAAGCTTGGTATCATATTTGACTCTGAAATGAGCTTCCGACCACATATCCACAGCATACCTAAGACCACCTATTTTGAGCTCCATGACATTGACCATCTTCGCCCCTGTCTCAGCATTCATGCCTTTGTTACCTCTAGACTTGACTCTTCCAATGCATTCCTGGCTGGCCTCCCACTTTCTACCCTGTGTAAACTTGAGATCATCTAAAACTCTGCTGCCCATGTCCTTAATCGCACCAAATCCTGTTCACCCAATACCCCATGCTCGCTGACCTACATTGGCTCCTGGTTGAGCAACATCTCGATTTCAAAATTCTCATTGTTTTCAAATCCATCCATAGCCTCGCCCCTGCTCATCTCTGTAATCTCCTTCAGTGTCACTGTTATGTATAAAACATCTTGTTACCAGCATTCTACTGCCACTAGAGGGCGCATCTGTTGGTGTCCCAAGGGCTCCCAGCATCCCTTGGGAGCAGTGCATAGAAGCAGGCCTCTAATGCTGTACCAGCACTCCAGAGTCAGAATAAAAAGACTAAGGTCACATTTACTCAAATCTACAGTACTCAGTCATATTGCTTTATTTGAGACATAACAACTGGCGACGAGTAATAGATAATGAAACATCACGCGAAAATGCAGAGAACTGTTGGTATCCTGGAAAAATTCTCAGAAAGTGATGATTGGGAAGCCTTCATGGAGCGACTCAACCAATACTTCATGGCCAACGAGCTGGAAGGGAATGAGAATGCTTCCAAACGAAGGGCAATCCTCCTCACCGTCGGCGGGGCAACAACCTAAGGTCTCATGAAGAATCTTCTTGCTCCGGTGAAACCAACAACTAAATTGTATAAAGAACTGTGTACGCTGGTCTGGGAGCACATAAATCCGAAGTAGAGTGTTCTGATGGCATGGTATCGATTTTATACATGTCAACGGTATGAAGGCCAGGAAATGGCATGCTACATCGCCGAACTAAGGCGCCTTGCAGGACATTGCGAATTCGGTGAATTCCTGGAGCAAATGTTAAGAGACTATTTTGTGCTTGGCATTGGCCATGAGGTTATCCTTCGCAAATTATTGACTGTTGAAACACCGAACCTGAGCAAAACCATAACGATATCCCAGGCAGTTATGTCCACCAGCGAAAACACCAAACGAATTTCTCATGCATCGGCAAGTACTGTACACAAAGTAACGTTGTTTTCAGGCAGGAATGCATATGACAGAACATACACGCCTGCAGCTGTGCGACCTCAGATGACTCAGAGTCCGCCATCAGGTGTGAATGCGAGGCAATTAACTCTTTTTAGCGCTGCGGAGGCGATCATCGAGCCCATCAAAGCATCTTCAAACACTATGTGTGCAAAGGCTGTGGAACAATGAGACACCTCCAGCGAATGTGCAGACCAACTGCAAACCCTGCAAACCACCACGTTGCAGAGGAAGACTGATCCATGGCGGATCAAACTGAACAAGAGACTCGAACCGAGGAGGCAGAAGTGTAGCGGGTACACACCTTCACCACGAATTGTCCACCACTCATGTTAAAAGTTGATCTGAAAGGAATTCCCATATCCATGGAATTGGGTGTGAGTCAGTCTATCATAAGCAAAAAGGCCTTCGAGGCAACAAGGCACAAAGGCTCAAGCTGAGCCCTAGTCATACCAAGCTGAGAACTTACACTAAAGAGCTGATCCCTGTAATTGGTAGTGCAGCAGTAAAAGTCTCCTATGATGGAGCGGTGCACGAACTACCACTATGGGTTGTACCAGGAGATGGCCCCACACTGCTCGGCAGAAGCTGGCTGGGAAAACTCTGCTGGAACTGGAACGACATCCGAGTGCTTTCATCCGTGTACCACGTCTCGTGTGCCCAGGTTTTGAGCAAGTTTCCATCGCTATTTGAGCCAGGCATCGGAAATTTCTTTGGGGCGAAGGTGCAGATCCACTTGGTTCCCGGTACATGACCTATCCACCACAAGGCACATGCGCTGCCATACATAATGCGAGAGAAAGTGGAGATCGAGCTGGACAGGCTGCAAGGAGAGGGCATCATCGCGCTGGTTGAGTTCAACGAGTGGGCCAGTCCGATTGTTTCAGTTCTCAAAGGCGATGGCACGGTCAGAATTTGTGGGGACTATAAAGTAATGATTAACCATTTTTCGCTGCAGGACCAGTACCCGCTACCCAAGGCAGACGACCTATTTGCGCCACTGGCAGGAGGGAAGACGTTTACCAAATTGGACCTGACCTCGGCATACATGACGCAAGAGCTGGCGGAATCTTCGAAAGGTCTCACCTGCATCAACACGCACAAAGGTCTGTTCATCTACAATAGATGCCCGTTTGGGATTTGATTGGCCACGGTTATTTTTCAAAGGAACATGGAGAGTCTGCTAAAGTTGGTTCCGTGCACCGTGGTTTTCCAGGACGACATATTGATTACAGGTCGGGACACCATCGAACACTTGCAGAACCTGGAAGAAGTTCTAAGTCGGATAGATCGTGTGGCACTCAGGTTGAAACGCTCGAAATGTGTTTTCCTGGCGCCAGAGGTCGAGTTCTTAGGGAGAAGAATCACGGCAGACAGCATCAGATCCACTGACGCCAAGACGGAGGCCATCAAGAACGCGCCGAGACCACAGAACGTGACGGAGCTGCGGTCATTCCTGGGACTCCTCAATTATTTTGGTAATTTCCTACACAGGTTAAGCACCTTGCTAGAACCTCTACATGCGTTGCTACGCAAGGGAGATGACTGGGTATGGGGGAAATCACAAGAGGCTGCTTTTGAGAAAGCCAGAAATCTGTTATGTTCCAACAAACCGCTTGTTCTGTATGACCCATGTAAACGTTTAGTGCTAGCTTGCGATACATCTTCGTACGAGGTCGGTTGTGTGCTACAACAAGCAAACGAATCGGGAACATTGCAATCGGTCGCTTATGCATCCAGAAGTTTGTCCAAGGCCGAAAGGGCCTACAGCATGATTGAAAAAGAAGTTCTGGCATGCATTTATGTGGTGAAAAAAATGCGCCAGTATCTGTTTGGGCTTAAGTTTGAGTTAGAAACTGACCATAAGCCGCTCATATCGCTATTCTCAGAGAGCAAAGGCTCGAATTCAAAGTTGGCTGTTCACGCTGTCAGCATATAACTATGTAATTTACCACAGGCCAGGCGCAGAGAACTGTGCTGATGCTCTCAGTCGACTACCATTGCCCACCACCAGGGTGGAAATGGCACAGCCTGCAGACTTGCTCTTGGTGATGGATGCATTTGAAAACGAAAAGTCACTCATTACGGCCCGCCAGATCAGGACCTGGACCAGCCAGGATCCTTTACTGTCCCTTGCAAAAAACTGTGTCCTCCATGGGAGCTGGTCCAGCATCCCAGCAGAGATACATAAAGAGGTCAAGCCGTTCCAGCGGCGCAAAGACAAAATGTCCATACAGGCGGACTGTCTTTGGCGGGGTAATTGCATGGTTTTGCCGAAGAAACGTTCATACACAACCTACACAGTACCCATCCAGGTATAGTAATGATGAAAGCTATAGCCAGATCCCATGTGTGGTGGCCCGGCATCGACTCAGATTTAGAGTCATGCGTGTGCCACTGCAACACTTGCTCTCAACTGAGCAATGCACCCAGAGAGGCACTGCTAAGTTTGTGGTCCGGGTCCTCCAAACTGTGGTCTAGATCCACATTGACTTTGAAGGCCTTTTTCTAGGCAAAATGTTTTTGGTTGTTGTGGATGTTTATTCAAAATGAATTGAGTGTGTTATAATGTCTGTCAGCACGTCCACTGCCACCATTGAAAGCCTACGAGCCATGTTTGCCACGCACGGCCTGCCTGATATCCTTGTCAGCGACAATGGGCCTTGCTTAACCAGCGCTGAATTCAAGGAATTCATGACCCGCAATAGGATCAAGCACATCACATCTGCCCTGTTCAAGCCCACGTCAAATGGCCAGGCAGAACCGGCAGTCCAAACCATCAAGCAAAGCTTGAAATGCATGTCGGAAGGCTCCCTGCAGACCCGCCTGTCCCGAGTCCTGCTCAGCTACCGCACAAGATCCCACTTACTCACCAGGGTTCCCCATGCCGAACTGCTCATGAAAAGGGCACTCAAAACAAGGCTCTCTCTAGTCCATCCTGATCTCCATGATCATGTCGAGGGCAGGCGGCATCAACAAAGCATGTACCATGATCGCGCAAATTTGTTACGCAATATTGAAGTCAATGACCCTGTATTTGTACTCCAATATGGGCATGGTCCCAAATGGCTTGCTGGCACTGTCGTAGTCAAAGAAGGGAGTAGGGTGTTTCAGGTCAAACTTGCAAATGTATTAACTTGCAGAAACCATTTGGACCAAACTAAACTGCGATTCACAGACAGCCACGAGCAACCTGAAGAGGACACCACCAACTTCGACCCTCCGATACAAGTGACAACCGACATCACAGTTGACCACAAAGCTGAACTCATTATCCCCAGCAGCCCAGCAAGGCCAGCTGCACAGCAGCCCAGCGAAGGCCCAACCAACTCACCTGCACCTGTGTTTGTATCGAGACGATTGACTAAGGAGCGGAAAGCCCCAGATCGTCTCACCCTGTAAATAAGTGTACTATTGACTTTGGGGGGGGAGTGATGTTATGTATGCAACACCTTGTAACCAGCATTCCACTGCCACCAGAGGGCACATCTGTTGGAGTCCCAAGGGATCCCAGCATCCCTTGGGTGCACTGCATATTAACAGGCCTCCCATGCTGTACCAGGACTCGAGAGTCAGAATAAAGAGACTAAGGTCACACTTACTCAAGTCTACAGTACTCAGTCACATTGCTTTATTTGAGACATAACAGTCACAACCCCCCAAGATATCAGCGCTCCTCAAATTCTACCCTCTCGAGCATCCCTGATTATATTCGCACAACCATTGGTGGCCCTGCCTTCAGCTGCTCTGGCATTCCCTCCATAAAGCTCTCCGCTTCTCTACCTCTTACCTCCTTTAAGACGCTCCTTAAAACATTGAAACATAGAAACATTGAAAGTTACAGCGCAGAAGGAGGCCATTTCGGCCCATTGTGTTCACGCCAGCCGACAAAGAGCCACAGAAGGTCATCCAGTCAAATCCCAATTATCAGCTCTGGGTCCGTAACCCTGCAGGTTACTGCACTTTAAGTGCACATGCAACCATCTCTTAAAAGTGGTGAGGGTTTCTGCATCCACCATTCTTCCAGGCAGCGAATTCCAGATCCCCACAACCCTCTGCTTAAAGAAGCCCCCCCCCAAATACCCTCTAAACCTTCCACCAACCACCTTAAAACTATGCCCCCTCATAATAGACCCCTCCACCAATGGAAATAGGCACCTCAATGAGATCTCCTCTCAACTTCCTCTGTTCCAATGAGAACAAACCTAGCCTATCCAATCTGTCCTTATAACTAAGATTCTCCATTCCAGACAGCATCCTAATTAATCTCCTCTGCACCCGCTCTAGTGCAATCACGTCCTTCCTATAATACAGCGACCAGAACTGCATGCAGTACTCCAGCTGTGGCCTAACCAAAGTATAATACAATTTAGGCACATCCTCCCTGCTCTTATGTTCTATGCCTCGGCCAATAAAGGCAAGCATTCCGTATGCCTTCTTAACCACCTTATCCACCTGAACAAAGGGACCTTGGAGTGCTTGTCCACAGATTCAGGGATCTGTGGACAAGCACTCCAAGGTCCCTTTGTTCATCTACACTTTTAAGTGGCCTACCGCTTAATGTGTATTCCCTTTCCTTATTAACCCTCCCAAAGTGCATCACCTCACATTTCTCTGAATTAAATTCCATTTGCCAGTGCTCTGCCCATTATCAACCACACAGCCAATTTTAGTGTCGTCTGCAAACTTCTTAATCATACTTCTTAATCATAATCATTGACATATACCACAAAAAGCAAGGGACCCAGTACCAAGCCCTGTGGAACCCCACTGGAAACATCCTTCCAGTCACAAAAACATCCATCAATCATTACCCTTTGACCAGTCACAAAACCTATCACTTTGACCGAGCTTTTGGTCATCTGCTGCCTTCGTATGTGGCTCGGTGTCAAATTTTTGTTTATAATACTCTTGTGATGCACCTTGGGATGTTTTACTGTGTTAAAGGCGCTATATAAATACAAGTTGCTGTTATTGATGAACTGTTCCGTGTAAAGAGCAGTTGGAGCATTAAGTACATAAATTAACTTTCAGACTGTATTGTGATTACATGCACTATTATGGACTCGTGCACAATTAATGTATATCTACACATTGATGTAAAATAATGTTTGATTCATGGAATATAAGATTTTACAAATTGTATCTACCAATTAAAATGCAATCTCCTCAGGTCCAATCTCTTTGAGAACCTCTTTTTTGGATTAAATTCACTATTTGCTTTTCATATTCGACAAAAGATTAATTCCTGGATGGTGCATCACCTTTTACATCCTTTGCCCATTTACTATTATTGAATGCTATCCCTAAATACAAGGCAGTATAGATTAAGAGAGGGTGATTTACCCTTTGGAAATTTCTTGCTGCAGTACATTCTCTTTACCATCACGGCATGTGTAATTTAACTTGCATAACTTACTATCTTCACTTCTACTACTTTCATTGCTGCATCGATCTAACACAGTTCCCTATGTCAGTATAAACATTTTTTTTTTCTGTGTGTATATATATATACCTTTTTCAGTTGTATAGCTTTTTGTGAATCTTCTTCCAAGTGCTGGACAAGGCTCAGTTATGTGTCTCTCCCATCACGATACCATGTCCTGTTGGGAGGAGGGGCTACTCTTCCTATCCAGCAATGTTTGTTTCTCTCTGATGCTCTTTACACAGACAGTCAGCACCTACTCAGTATGCCTTGCTTTTGAAAATTGTGACCGAGAAGTTGTTGAACTGTTTTGCATTGCACAGTTGGATTAGTAAACTATCTTCCTGAGCCATATGTTCCCAGCTCATGTTCTCTCTCAACTATTCCTGTGTCAATCATCTTCTTCTTAGGCATTATCTCAGAGTCGAGAATGACTTGCTTCCGCACTAATATGAGTTCTCCAGGTGACTGATGAGACCAATACGGGATCTACAGTCTCTGTCACAGGTTAGGCAGGTGATGGTTGAAGGGACGGGTGGGTGGGGTGCTTGGGTTGTTGTGCGCTCCTTCCGCTGTTTGCACTTGGCTTCCGTGTGCCCCCGGCGAAGAGGCTCGGTGTTCAATGCCTTCGTGAATGCTTCTCCTCCACTTTGAGTGGTCTTGGGCCTGGGATTCCCAAGGGTCGGTGGGGATGTTCTTTTTTCAGGAGGCTTTGAGGGTGTCCTTAAAGCGTTTTCTCTGCCCGCCTGGGGCTTACTTGCCGTGTTGTAGCTCTGAGTAGAGCGCTTGTTTTGGAGTCTAGTATCGGGCGCGTGGACGATGTGGCCTGTCCAACGGAGCTGATGGAGCGTGGTCAATGCTTCGATGCTGGGGATGTTGGCCTGAGTAAGAATACTGCCATTGGTGTGCCTATCCTGCCAATGGATTTGCAGGATCTTGCGGAGGCAGCGTTGTATGCATCTATCACAAAATATGGGATGGATCTATCACAAAACATAGAATTGATGACGCAGATTTTGTGGTCAGTGGCGAAGGAATGACACTCGCCATTCATTGCATTTAAAGCTGACTACAGACTTTGTGTCTTTTGAGCAGCAACTTATTGTATTTAGAGATCATTTTCAATTTGTCATCCTCTACAGGGATCTGTGGTGTGTGTGAGCACGGCAAGCTGCAAGCTTGTCTGTTGAACCAATCAGATTAAAGAATCCTCACTGAGCCACGCAAAATCTAAACCAGGTTTAAATTATAATATTTAATTTAATGCAAAATCATGTACAGAAATTAAAATAAAGTGAGAAAGAAATATGGGATTGAGAGAGAGAGATAAGAGAAACAGAAAGAAGTTAAAAGTTTTTAAATTCTCCAATAGTTAAAATCTGAAGGAATGAGACTCCACAACTGTAAAATTAAGTTTTCCGATCCAGAGATGTTAGTTGACAGTAATTAAGACTTATCACGCTGTTGGAAATTCACTTACACCTGAATGCACCAGCCCTACCTATTCTGGTGTGTTTAGTGGGTATTCATTAGAAAGTACCACAACTTCATGCCCTTTGGCATCACGGAGACATGGCTCCAGGGTGACCAAGGCTGGGAAATCAACATCCAGGGGTATTCAACATTCAGGAAGGATAGACAGAAAGGAAAAGGAGGTGGGGTGGCGTTACTGCGTAAAGAGGAAATTAACGCAATAGTAAGGAAGGACATTAGCTTGGATAATGTGGAATCGGTATGGGTGGAGCTACAGCATACCAAAGGGCAGAAAACGCAATTGGGAGTTGTGTACACACTACCAAACAGTAGTGGTGAGGTTGGGGACAGCATCAAACAAGAAATTAGCGATGCGTGCAATAAAGATACAGCAGTTATCATGGGTGACTTTAATCTACATATTGATTGGGCTAACCAAACTGGTAGTAATGCGGTGGAGGAGGATTTCCTGGAGTATATTACGGATGGTTTCCTAGACCAATATGTCGAGGAACCAACTAGGGGGCTGGCCATCCTAGACTGGGTGATGTGTAATGAGAAAGGACTAGTTGGCAATTTTGTTGTGCGAGGCCCCTTGGAGAAGAGTGACCATAATATGGTAGAATTCTTTATTAAGATGGAGAGTGACACAGTTAATTCAGAGACTAGGGTCCTGAACTTAAGGAAAGGTAACTTCAATGGTATGAGACGTGAATTGGCTAGAATAGACTGGTGAGTGATACTTAAAGGGTTGACGGTGGATAAGCAATGGCAAACATTTATAACATCACATGGATGAAATTCAACAATTGTACATCCCTGTCCGGAGTAAAAATAAAATGGGGAAGGTGGCTCAACCATGGCTAACAAGGGAAATTAAGGATAGTGTTAAATCCAAGGAAGAGGCATATAAATTGGCCAGAAAAAGCAGCAAACCTGAGGACTGGGAGAATGTTATAATTCAGCAGAGGAGGACAAAGGGTTTAATTAGGAGGGGAAAAATAGAGTATGAGAGGAAGTTTGCTGGGAACATAAAAACTCACTGCAAAAGCATCTATAGATATGTGAAGAGAAAAAGATTAGTGAAGACAAACGTAGGTCCCTTGCAGTCAGATTCAAGTGAATTTATAATGGGGAACAAAGAAATGATGGACCAGTTAAACAAATACTTTGGTTCTGTCTTCACAAAGGAAGACACAAATAACCTTCCGGAAATACTCGGGGACCGAGGGTCCAAAGAGAAGGAGGGACTGAAGGAAATCCTTATTATGCGGAAAATTGTGTTAGAGAAATTGATGGGATTGAAGGCCGATAAATCCCCGAGGCCTGATAGTCTGCATCCCAGAGTACTTAAGGAAGTGGCCCTAGAAATAATGGATACATTGGTGATCATTTTCCAACAGTCTATCGACTCTGGATCAGTTCCGATGGACAGGAGGGTAGCTAATGTAACACCACTTTTTAAGAAAGGAGAGAGAGAGAAAACAGGTAATTATAGACCGGTTAGCCTGACATCAGTAGTGGGGAAAATGTTGGAATCAATTATTAAAGATGAAATTACAGCACATTTGGAAAGCAGTGACAGGATCGGTCCAAGTCAGCATGGATTTATGAAATGGAAATCATGCTCGACAAATCTTCTAGAATTTTTTGAGGATATAACTGGTAGAGTGGACAAGGGAGAACCAGTGAATGTGGTGTATTTGGACTTTCAAAAGGCTTTTGACAAGGTCCCACAGAAGAGATTGGTGTGCAAAATTAATGCACATTGTATTGGGGATAATGTACTGACGTGGATAGAGATCTGGTTGGCAGACAGGAAGCAGAGAGTCAGGATAAACATGTCCTTTTCAGAATGGCAGGCAGTGACTAGTGGGGTGCCGCAGGAATAGTGGAGTACCGCAAGGTTCAGTGCTGGGACCCCAGATATTTACAATATACATCAATGATTTAGATGAAGGAATTGAGTGTAATATCTCCAAGTTTGCAGATGACACTAAGCTGAGTGGCGGTATGAGCTGTGAGGAGAACGTTAAGAGGCTGCAGGGTGACTTGGACAGGTTAGGTGAGTGGGCAAACGCATGGCAGATGCAGTATAATGTGGATAAATGTAAGGTTATCCACTTTGGTGGCAAAAACACAAAGGCAGAATATTAGCTGAATGGCGGCAGATTAGGAAAAGGGGAGGTGCAACGGGACCTGGTTCATGGTTCATCAGTCATTGAAAGTTGGCATGCAGGTACAGCAGGCGGTGAAGAAGGCAAATGGTATGTTGGCCTTCATAGCTAGGGGATTTGAGTATAGGAGCAGGGAGGTCTTACTGCAGTTAGTGAGGCCTCACCTGGAATATTGTGTTCAGTTTTGGTCTCCTAATCTGAGGAAGGATATTCTTGCTATTGAGGGAGTGCAGCGAAGGTTCACCAGACTGATTCTCGGGATGGCAGGACTGACATATGAGGAGAGACTGGATCGACTGGGCCTGTATTCACTGGAGTTTAGAAGGATGAGAGGGGATCTCATAGAAATATATAACATTCTGATGGGACTGAACAGGTTAGATGCAGGAAGAATGTTCCCAATGTTGGGGAAGTCCAGAACCAGGGGACACAGTCTCAGGATAAGGGGTAAGCCATTTAGGACTGAGATGACGAGAAACTTCTTCACTCAGAAAGTTGTTAACCTGTGGAATTCCCTACTGCAGAGAGTTGCCAATGCCAGTTCATTGGATATATTCAAGAGGGAGTTAGATATGGCCCTTACGGCTAAAAGGATCAAGGGTTATGGAGAGAAAGCAGGAAAGGGGTACTGAGGTGAATGATCAGCCATGATCTTATTGAATGGTGGTGCAGGCTCAAAGGCCGAATGGCCTACTCCTGCACCTATTTTCTATATTTCTATGTTTCATGTATTTTAATTATTTGTCTCTCATTGTCTCTCAGTGTAGCATAGCTTGTGGAGGAGCAGGAAAAATCCTACAGCTACCTCCAGATTTCTGCATTTAACTGCACATGTGCGGACGCCAGAAGTTGTTGTCCGCTTTACTCCGTAATAATAGTGAGGTCAATACACTCACCATTATTCTTAAAGCAAAATCCAGGCCGATATGTATAACTATGCTATAGTGGTGGTAGTAATCCTTTGTACTCAAAGGTGTTATCCTTTATTGGAAAGACAATCAGTATCAATAACTGTGCTGCTCACTATCAAGACCAGTATAAGACAGGCAAGCAACCTGGAATTTTCAGAGTCCGACTGGGTTTGACAGACTGCTTCAGTTAGTGGCCTAGAATTTTCTGGGAAAATAACATGTTTAATACATGTGCTGTTATTAGTGTGTAAATCTCAATTTGTAGCAAGGAGAAGATACCCCATGAATTGCGAATTGCCAGATGATTTATGCTGCTTTGCCGTAAGCCTCATGAAAACAGGAGCTCACCGACAATCTCTCTGAGTTTCAAGATCTTTTTTTTTAATTGTTCTGGGTTGTGGGCATCACTGGCATAGAAACATAGAAACATAAACACATAGAAATTAGGTGCAGGAGCAGGCCATTCGGCCCTTCGAGCCTGCACCGCCATTCAATAAGATCATGGATGATCATTCAACTTCAGTATCCCTTTCCTGCTTTCACTCCATACCCCTTGATCCCTTTGGCCGTAAGGGCCATATCTAACTCCTTTTTGACTATATCTAACGAACTGGCTTCAACAACTTTCTGCGGTAGAGAATTCCATAGGTTAACCACTCTCTGAGTGAAGAAGTTTCTCTTCATCTCGGTCCAAAATGGTTTACCCCTTATTCTTAGACTGTGACCCCTGGTTCTGGAACTCCCCAGTAACGGGAACATTCTTTCTGCCTCTCACCTGTCCAATCCCATCAGAATTTTATATGTTTCTATGTGATCCCCTCTCATTCTTCTAAACTCCAGTGGATACAAGCCCACATTAGGCATGGCCAGCATTTATTGGCCATCCCTAATTGCCCTCGAGAAGGTAGTGGTGAGCCCCATTCTTGAATCGCTGCAGTCCGTGTGGTGAAGGTGCTCCCACAGTGCTGTTAGGAAGGGAGTCCCAGGGTTTTGACCCAACGACAATGAAGGAACAGCAATATATTTCCAAGTCAGGATGGTTTGTAACTTCGAGGGGAACTTGGAGGTGGTGGTGTTCCCATGCGCCTGCTGCCCTTGTCCTTCTAGGCTGTAGAGGTAGCAGGTTTAGAAGGTGCTGTTGAAGAAACCTTGGTGAGTTGCTGAAGTGCATCTTATAGATGGTACACACTGCAGCCATGGTGCATTGGTGGAGGAGGGAATGGTTGCTTAAGGTGCTGGATGACATGCCGATCAAGTGGGCTGCACTGTCCTGGATGATGTCAAGCTTCTTGAGTGTTGTTGGAGCTGCAATCATCCAGGCAAGTGAAGAGTATTCCATCACCCTGTAGATGTAAAAAAAGGCTTTGAGGAATTAGGAGGTGAGACACTTGCCACAGAATACCCAGCTTCTGACCTGCTCTTGTAGTCACAGTATTTATGTGGCTGGTCCAGTTAAGTTTCTGATCAGTGGTGGCCCCCAGAATGTTGATCTAGGTAGATTCAGCGATGGAAATGCCTTTGAATATCATGGAGCAGTGGTTAGACTCTCTCTTGTTGGAGATAGTCATTGCCTGGCACTTGTGTGGCACAAGTGTTACTTGACACTTTTCAGCCCAAGCCTGAATGTTGTCCAGGTCTTGCTGCAGGCGGGCATGGACGGCTTCATTATTTGGGGTGTTGCGAAAGGAACTGAACATTACCCTCCTTGAAAGCTTTAAAAATAGACGATGCAGTTCTCCATGACATCTATTATGATTGTAGCTGATGGAGGATGTGTTTGAAACAGTGTCTTAACCGGTACAATAATGGGTTATGGTAGAAGGCCTGTTTGAAAACTCAACTTGGTGCAAACATTGAGCCAACAGTTAAAAGTTCCTTGGAGATCAGATATTACTTTTTATATTTAAACCCGCAGGCCTGTAATTAAAGTATTGTTCCTGGCTTTTCTAGTGCAACTTTTAAATTGGTTTATACTTAGAGGCTTGTTTAAACTCACTTTGTGGGACACATTATAATTTGCCACTTGAAGGTACTATATCTATATTCATGATTATTCTGCTTTCTGCAAAAATAAGAACTTCTCCTAAAAGGCAGACTGTAAAGGAATTATATCTGTTATGTATTTGCTTCATGGGTTCTTTGCTTAAGAATTCATAGCAACACATTATTATTAAGAATTATTTGGTCTTTTAACAAAGGTTTAACAATCACACTGGATATTACCAGTTCATCCTCAAGGTTCACAACTGCATACCTCAACGTGGATGACCTGAACCCAACTGACTGGGGTGTTATTGAGTCTTGTGAACATCACGTGACTGGCTAAGCCACCCACAATGCAACAGCTCCACAACCTGTGAGCATGCTCACAGGTGCATACCTTACAATATCTATGGTGCTGATTGTGTTCTGACACAGTCGTTTGTGTCAAACGGAGTTTATGTAGAATATCCACATTACAAGTTATTGTAACCATCTAATATGAACTTCAGCTGATATATAATTTCATTCAGCAGAAGGATTACAATTCGGAGGCTTATATTTCTGTTCTGGAACTTCATGCAGTGAACGAGGCTGCATCAGGAAAGTGCAATATCTGCATCTGTGTCAAGGATCTGGGTGTGAGTCACCAGTTTACACTATCCCAAAACAATACTTTCTTCCTGTTTGTTTACAACATTTTTATTTTTCCATTTATAGCATTGACTGTGTTTGTTTTGACGTTTTCAATCGTCTGCATGAGGCCCCTTTCCCACTCAAAGTAATTTAGTTGGCTACCTTTGCCACATATGTTAGACTCAAGATACTCTCTCTCCCGGTCTACAGCAATACTTACCCAGCTTTCCTCTTACAATTTGCTCATAGCAAAATGGAAATTTGTAGTGATTTCATCGATTAGAATCCACAGCAATTAAGGATCTTGAATGGATGGACAAAAAACCAAAATATCCTAATTCCATGGATGGTTTACATTCATGCCATGAACAGAAGCAAACAGGTCATGTAATCACGGCGATACACCTATTTGGTTGCGACCTCTTTCAAATGCTTTGGTAGAATTCTGTTGGATCTCATTTCTACAAGGACATGTGCATCTAGCCTCCCATTTGCTCAATGGCGATGCTTGCAATAGCTCACCTTGGTTTTGGAGCACCTCCACATTCAATCACAATGATGATCTTAGGATTATGTTGGCTGATCTCCCTTTAATTCAGGACTGTAGCTTTAATCTTTCGGAACTCCCTGTTGGTATAGTGCGAGTTGCAGATTGGAGGGATGTATGGCCTCCCTTATGATCTTCTTTGTGGGTATGATTACAGAGATATTGTAAATAGCATCCATTGCACCCAACTACCATGGCACAATAGGAATGATATCTGACATCTAGCCACTGTCTCATTTTTCAGTGGTCACTCGCATGTGTGCTTGGTGCCTGTGTGACCTTGTTAATAGGAAACAAGCCAACAGAAACTGCCAGTTGATTTTGATTTTTTTCCCCCTTAAAACATTGGTGCAGTGATAATGGCCAAAGTATTTAACCACATCACTAGACAGCCCAGTATGGTTTTTTTTAATTCCACCTATGTGAATTCCAGAGTTGAGGAATTGGAATTTTGTTTTCGATTGCATTCAGCCTGTACTAGGTACCAATAATTAATTTCAATTGATTCATATCCAGTGATAGCTCAGGGGGCATATGTGGCCAGGTGGTAGTTTTTGTCTCCATCAGTTTCACTGGCAATCTACCAATACTGCAAGTTCTTTGTAGTCCGCCCATTTTACTCAGTCGTACACAGTTAGTCTAATTGAGCTTAGGGCTGCCCTCCAGTGGCTGATTATATTTTGAATGCATCCTTGAATTCATCTGTCCTACTAAGGAAAAACAAACACAAAAAATTCAGATATTTCCATAAAAATAACACTGACTGTATATTAAAATGGAAATCGGACAGAAAATTCTGGCGATTGCAAATGCACAGTTAAACGTGGAAATCAGGAAGTTACTGTCTGAGTTGCCTTACTCTTGCAGAGGCTTCGCTATAAGAACATAAGAAATAGGAGCAGGCATAGGCCATTTGGCCCCTCGAGCCTGCTCCGCCATTCAATGAGATCATGGCTGATCTGATCTTGGCCTCAAGTCCACTTCCCTGCCTGCTCCCCATAACCCTTATCACTCAAAAATCTATCTCCATCTTAAATATATTCAATGACCCAGCCACCGCAGCTCTGTCGGGCAGAGAATTCCAAAGATTCATGATCCTCTGAGAGAAGAAATTCCTCCTCATTTCTGTTTTAAATGGGTGGCATATCTCGTTGAGAGATTCGGCATTGAAACACATGGAACAGCGTGAGGTTGCTGTACTTACATGATAGACATCCACTAAGCACACCAGAAAAAGTTAGGGCTTGTCCATTCCAGTTATATTCATTTTTAACAGCTTGATGAGTCTTAATTACAATCGAACAACCTCTCTGGCACTGAAAATTTACATTTACAAGTATGGAGTCTTATTCCTTCAGATTTTTTATTATTGTTGGAAATTTTCTGTTCTTTTATCTCTCTATCTCTCACTCTCTTAATCCCTTCTTTCTATCCTTTTCTTTCTGCACATGATTTCGCTTTGAAATTACTATTCTAAATGACACTTCCTGGTTTAGAGTGTGAGCAGCTCATTAACGATTCTTCAATCTCATTAGTTAAGGAGATACACAGTTGCTTGTCTATTCACACAGGTCCCGGATACTCTGTAGAGGGTGCTGCACTGAAATGGCTTTCTAATCATAGCAAGTTCCAGTGCAAAAGCCCATAAAAAGAGTAATGAACGGCTAGTGCCATTTCTTCACTGCTGACTGCAAAATCTGGCCAATTTTCAATGGATTTCATTAGATTTAAGAATTTTAAATCCTCGTCTTCCAGATATAACTCTAATATCTCAGGTAAGTTGAATATGAAACTTTACATACCCATACATGTCTTTTCAGATTACATGAGCACTGCCTGTTAAGTGTCAGTATGGCTCAGTTGGTGCACTTTTAGCTCTGAGTCAGAAAATTGTGGCTTATGCCCCACTCCAAGACTCGGGTGTGTAATCTAAGCTAACACTTCAGTACAATACTGAAGGAGCGCTGCATTGCGAGAGGTACAGGGGCCGAAATTGACCCTTTGCGCAGGGCCAGTTAGCACTGACGGCCGGCACTACCAGAGCACTAATAGATTAGTGTGCGGGCTCTGGCCACATTGACCCGCGTGAATTTACCCCCGGGGTTCCACCGGTGAAAAGTGGTTTGCATCGTGACCTGCGAGTAGCGCACTGGCACAGCATACACACGGAGATGACGTCATCGCCGTGCACACCGACCTCTTTGCGCCCCGCAGGGGGAATTGCCTCGTCATCAGTGTGGCGCTGATGTGCTGAGCACAGTGCTGAGTGTTGCACCCTTCGAGCGCCACGCAAACGCTGGGGGAACACGGGATAGCGCAGCCAATATTTATTTGGAACAAGGATCCCAAATCTGCACCGGGGTCGGTGCATCTCGCAAAAAAATCTCTGTCAGCGAAATGACCGACCCAAACCCAGCACGGGGTAAATTCGGCCCCACAGTCTTTCAGATGAGACTTTGACCTGAAGTCTGCTCAGGTGGATGTAACACCCAAGTAACAAACACGTTGGGAAGATTGAAGCCATTGTTTTTGGTTCCCGCTTCAAATTCCGTTCCCTTGTCACTGACTCTATCCCACTCCCTAACATCCATCTGTGGCTGAACCACACAGTTCGCAAACTTGGTGTCATAATTGACCCTGAAATGAGCTTCCGACTACATATCTGCGGCATAACTAAGACCACCTATTTCAACCTCCGTAACATCACCCATCTCCACCCTTGCCTCAGCTCATCCGTTGCTGAAATTCTCATCCACGCCTTTATTACCTCTCGACTTGACTATTCCAATGCACTTCTTGCTGGCCTCTCATGTTTTCCCCTATGTAAACTTGAGGTCATCCAAAACTTGGCTGCCCGTGTTTTAGCTTGCACCAATCACCCCTGTGCTCGCTGACCTACATTGGCTCCTGGTGAAGCAATGTTTCAATTTCATAATTCTCATACTTGTTTCCAAATTCCTCCATGGCCTCACCCCTCCCAATCTCTGTAATCTCCTCCAGCCCACCTCCCCCGCTGCCCCCCCCCCCCGCCCCTCCCGCCCGAGGTTTCTGTGTTCCTCTAATTCTGCTCTCTTGAGCATCCCAGATTATAATCGCTCAACCATTGGTGGCCGTGTTGCCTAAATCTATCCGCCACTGTTTCCTCCTTTAAGACACTCCTTAAAACCTACATCTTTGACTAAGCTTTTGGCCATCTGCCCGAATTCCTCCTTATGTGGCTCAGTGTCAAATATTTTGTCTTAGAGTACTCTTGTGACGTGCCTTGGGATATTTTACTATGTTAAAGACGCCATATAAATACAAGTTGTTGATTTTGAAAGCATGTGGAAAAACCTCAAGAAAGTTGTGTACAGAACCTCCACAGAGGAACTTGGCTTCATTAAAAGGTAAACACCAAGATTGGTTTGATGACAATGATGAGGAAACTGCTTCTGCCCTCTAGTCATACTGCTCACCTCTGCTAGATTCGTGACAAAAGCTTCTCGGTGATGAAGACTGCATACCAGCCATTAAAGTAGGAAGCTCAAAATATGCTTTGCCTTCTGACGGAAGATGGTGGAAGGCAATCAGCCACTGATCAAAAAGACATGAAGGGTTTCTACGATGAGCTAAAGGTTATGTATGGATTGAAAACAAGTGGCACTGTCCCCATCCTGGGTTGAGACGGCCCAAAGTTGCTAACTGATCAAGCAGAAATCTTGAAACGCTGGGCTGACCACTTCAACCAAGTCCTCAACTGTCACTCTGTAGTGTCTGCTGATGCGCTAAGTCAGAGGTTCCCAAACCTTTTTTCTAAGCTCCCTACCACCAACCCTTTGGAGATTCACAACCTACATATGTGCCTCCCTCTTTCTAAGGAACAGTA
Organism: Pristiophorus japonicus; assembly: GCF_044704955.1. NCBI lineage: Eukaryota > Metazoa > Chordata > Chondrichthyes > Pristiophoridae > Pristiophorus > Pristiophorus japonicus. The sequence continues at coordinate 23,238,286 of NC_091982.1, forward strand.
TTTTTTGATAATTAATGTTAGTGCAGATATAACAGGCAACCCAGAATAATTCAATTTGATCACTTTAGCTGTTTTAATTCTATTCCCTTGCACTTTTGGGTTTTAAATGGAAGTCCACTCATATCATTAGATCTCACTGGCCGGGAAATTCTTCGGATCTGTTCCCACTTCGCCAGCGTTACTTTTCCGGAAGTGCGCTTGGAACGCATGGTTTCCGCTGCAGATCGAAGGAATTTCCTGGCCACTATGCTAGTGTAATTTGCTTTGCTGATAGGAAAACTGCGGGCCTCTCCTCACTTCTTGTTGGGGATTCTCTGGGTGCAGGATGAACAATCCTCCACAGACAAAACTACAATCGATCTGTGTGCAGGTTGTTTGGGAGTGACACACATATTAACGAACCATGGGGTTGCTTTGGAGGAGGTTAAATATAAGTTAATCTGTTTTGTGCGATCATCAAGGACCCATGGCTGTGCAATTAATAAATTATTTTTCAATTTAAGATGCCACCAAGCAAGCAGCAACTTAAAATTCGAGCAGATCAAAATCAAAACTTTCCAGAAATCAGTAGAGCACTGGGCAAAAAAGGAGATTTTGCGGTAGTGAAAAGTTTTTAAAGGAGGGCTATTTATTTATTTCCTCTAAACAGCGTGAAGACCCGAGGGCTCATGAAACTTTGATGCAGGAATCAAAAGAAAACATGAATTCCACCGAGCTGCAGAACTTTGGGCAAAGAACCTTTGAATGCATTTTTGAAGCAGAGTTGAGAGGGGCGGGGTGGGGGCGGGGGAGAGGGAGAGGGAGAGGGAGGGGGAGAGGTGGTACACTGAATGCCAGCGAGGATTCTGGGGCTCATGAACGATTCCAAAGAGAAATTTATGCTGCAGAGGTACAGACCAGAAGACAAACAACTTTTTTTTTAATTACATGAAACACATTTAAAAGGAAGTGTATTGAAAATGCATGTAAGCTGGAACTGCATGCAGGGAATGCCTGAGTTTTGGAGAGAGCAGAGTCAGGAATTAGCCTGAGGTTTGAGGGGTGTGCTACAGCACCACCAATGGGGAGAATATGTATTGCAGATATTACCTGTTTGTGCGCAACAGCCAGTGTCCTCCATAACAACAACTTGTATTTGTATAGCGCCTTTAACATAGTGAAACATCCCAAGGCGCTCCCCAGGAGTATTATGAGACAAAAAATTTGATACCGAGCCACATAAGGAGATATTAGTGCAGGTGATCAAAGGCTTGGTCAAAGAGTTAGGTTTTAAGGAATGTCTTGAAGAAGGAAAGTGAGGTAGAGAGGCGAAGAGGTTTAGGCAGGGAATTCCAAAGCTTGGGGCCTAGGCAACAGAAGGCATGGGCACCAATGGTTGAGCGATTATAATCAGGGATGCTCAAGAGGGCAGAATGCTAAAGAGGGCCTCCCCCGATAGCCTCGTCATGCCTCCCCAAGGGTCCTGACTCACAGTTTGGGAACTTCGGTGATAAACGGCATACCGTAACTAGCTGCCATCTGAAACGGCTGAAATCCAAATTGCAATGAAGCAAATATCAGATGGAAAAGCAGCCGATTTGAATGGTATCCTTGAAGAGATCCACCAGCACGGTGGGGGTTGCGGGGTGTGGGGGGGGAGTGCAGGTGGCGGGGGGGAGGTGTGAGGGTGGTGGGGGGCACAAGCTTAAGATGAGCTCCTCACCTTTCAAAATAAAATCTGGGAATATGAAACTGTACTGCAAGGTTTCAAACACGTCACCATTGTGCACCTCTATAAGTGCAAAGGTGATTGCTTATGTTGCAATAATCACTGTGGAATTTTGCATCTATTGGTAGCAGGTAAAATTCTCGCTGGCATCATGCTCTGCCAACTGAACAAACAACTAGTTCTCTCAGAAAACCAATGCAGATTTTGGGCTGAAAATCTGAAATGATTTTCTCAGCCCACCAATTCCAGAAAAAGTGTAGAGAAGAGCATCTGAAGCTCTACGTGGTATTTGTTGACGACAAAGGCATGCTAATCTGTGAATCGTGATACACTGTGGGAAATTCTACTCAAGTTTGATGCCCTGGCAGATTTTTAAATGTAATGTATTTGCTTCATGAGCTCTTTGCTTAAGAATTCATAGCAACGCATGGTTGCTAAGAACTAGTTTGTATATTAACAAAGGTTTAACAATCACATTACACATCATCCACTAGGCTCACAACTGCACACCTCATCATGGATGACCGAGACTCAACTGACTGGGGTTTTATTGAGTTTTGTGAACATCACATGACTGGCTAAGCCACTCACAATACAACAGCTCAACAACTATTTAAATTAAATTATAAAGCCGATTGTCCCCTTATTAAAGGTGCACTAGAACTGTTAAGTTGAATAAAACTGTGAACCTTAAACGGTCAAATTAAAATTTGGTTGCCGGGTTGATGATGCACTTCAGTTCCTCCGGTGCCCACCTCTCAGGGAAGGCCGGGAGCATACCGGTAAACACCGCGTGCTCCATCTCCAAGGACACCCTGGCGCGCAACAGCTCTACAAATCTGTGAACATACTCACTGGTGCATACATTATAATAAACATTGCTCAGCATTTACACATTGGTACGATGGCCCAAGTATAGACCAAGGTCACGTGTTTTCATCATTCATATTTACTAACGGCGTCAAACAAAGTTCTATTCTTGCCTGAATCATTTCCAACATACTTTTTACTGTGATACTGCTTGAGGCGTTCAAGGACTGTAACAGAGGAATCCATATTTGATACTGCACAGGCAATGGCATCTTCAACGTTTGAGGCTACGATCTAAAATGCAAATAATGCAGATAATTGTTTGCAAAATTCTCTTTGTCGATTATTTTACATTACTCATTCACACAGTTAATCTCTATGCAGTAATATGCAGTAGGGTGCACTAATCAGTGTTCTATCTGAAATATAGGGTACTTTCCTTTGATAGTTTTACATATATGTGAGTTTTTACCAGTAATACGTATAGACCTTGTTGCAACTACTTCTGCAGATTAGGGTGCCATCTCCATTAACCTGCCCTCCATCTCACCTGTCCACTGATAGTAACTCTCCACAAACCTGCCCCACTTCCTTCATTTCTTTTTCACGCTCACTCATGGCTTGCTCCTCTCCTCTATGTGTCATAAATAAAAATTAAGTTAGGAGTGAGGGAAGGCAGGCAGAATTTTTTTAGGTGAATAAGTTCCCAGGAAAACACACTGGAGTGGACAATGTCAATGAGTTCGAGATCTGAAAAGAGAAGGAACTGAAGGATATGGTAAAGTTCATGACTGATAGGTGGAATTGAGATCTGAAACAGGGATTGAATTGTTGAGGCTGTTAAATGTTTCTTTTTGGCCTTCCTAAAAGGTTCTATCCATTATTTTTCACTCATGCCAAAATGAAGGTCCAACACCACATATTTTAAGACAAGAATGAAAGCTTAATGATATTAAATCCCACTTTAAATTGAGAAACGAGGGCCTGTAAGGTCACTACCACTGGTTGTAATGAGAGAATAGGCCATCTACCCGAGAAATCTAATAAGAACCCCAGGTTTCAACAAGGACAATGTATTTTTTGCTGCCATCACCTTTCCTATATAATTTGAATACACTGCTTGGATCCTGCCTGGCTGAGGACAGAACTCTAGTTAAAAAGAATAAAAGGCAAGAACTAAATCAACCAGGAAGTAGTAATGGAGTGACAACATGCTTGCTTTTTAAAAAGTATGAAAGGAAAGAAAGAATGGAGAGGTAAGGAGATCTACAGCTTGGAGATCTTGGGAAATAATAAACTAGATTAGGAGGCCGAAATTCAGGTTCCTGGGAAGGACCATTACGTAGAAACATAGAAATCTACAGCACAGAAGGAGGCCATTTTGGCCCATCGTGTCCGCGCCGGCCGACAAAGAACCACACGGACCTTGGTCAGCAGCCCTGAAGTTTACATATAAACCTATGAACAATAAACAATGGCAGAAAGAGTAAAGAGTACCCAGCCCAACCAGTCCGCCCCACAAAACTGCGACACCTCTTGCACCGAAACATTCTACACTTCACCCCAACCAGAGAGGCAAAAAACAGATAAAAACCCAGGCCAATTGGGGGAAAAAAATCTGGGGAAATTCCTCTCTAATCCATCCAGGCGATCAAAATTAGTCCAAGAGATCACCTTGGCTGTATTTGATTCCCTGCAGTAGTTACCATTGTATCTGTGCCAGCCAACAAGAGGTTATCCAGTCGAATCCCACTAACCTGCAGATTACGGCACTTCAAATGCCTATCCAAGCACATTTTAAATATGGTGAGGATTTCTGCATCCTTCCAGCCTTCCAGGTAGTGAGTTCCAGACCCCCACAACCCTCTGCGTGAAGATCATCAGCATAGGCAGTCCCTCGAAATGAGGATGACTTGCTTCCACGCCAAAAAAAAAGGATGAGTTCACAGGTATTTTGAATGAAGAACCTGAACTACATCCTGAAGGGTGGAAGATGCTTGTTGCGTGGATTTTTTTAAAGTTTGTTAGCCGTTGCACACCAGCCACCACACGGGCTTGACAGAGCTAGGTCTTGGTCCAGTGGCAAAGATGTGTGAAGAAGCCTCCCCTCAAATCCCCTATGAACCTTCCACCAACCGCCTTAAAACTATGCCCCCTCATAATTTACCCCATCCAGCAAGGGAAATAAGCACTTGCTATCTACTATAACCAGGCCCCTCAACATTTTGTACACCTCAATGAGGTCTCCTCTCAGCCTCCTCTTTTCCAATGAGAACAAACCCAGCCTATCTAATCTATCCTCATAGCTAAGATTCTCCATTCCAGGCAGCATCCTAGTAAATCTCCTCTGCATCCTCTCTAGTGCAATCACATCCTTCCTATAATACGGCGACCAGAACTGCACGCAGTACTCCAGCTGTGGCCTACCAGAGTATTATACAATTTAAGCATAACCTCCCTGCTCTTGTATTCTATGCCTCGGAAAATAAAGGCAAGCATTCTGTATGCCTTCTTAACCACCTTATCCACCTGGCCTGCTACTTTCAGGGATCTGTGGACAAGCACTCCAAGGTCCCTTTGTCATACTTTTAAGTGGCCTACCGCTTAATGTGTATTCCCTTTCCTTATTAGCCCTCCCAAAGTGCATTACCTCACACTTCTCCAAATTAAATTCCATTTGCCACTGCTCTGCCCACCTGACCAGTAGATTGATATCCTCCTGCAGCCCATGACGTTCCTCTTCAATATCAACCACACAGCCAATTTTAGTGTCAGTTGCACACTTCTTAATCATACTCCCAATATTCAAATCTAGATCATTGATGTATACCACAAAAAGCAAGGGACCCAGTACTGAGCCCTGTGGAACCCCACTGGGGTTCCAGTCACAAAAATATCCATCAACCATTACTCTTTGTTTCCTACCTCTAAGTCAATTTTGGATCCAATTAGCCACTTTGCCCTGGATCCCATGGGTTTTAACCTTCGTCACTAGTCTACCACAAGGAACCTTATCAAAAGCTTTGCTAAAGTCCATATATATACACTACATCGTATGTGTTATGTATTTAACCCCTTGTAACCTGCAGCACACCTGTCCACCAGAGGGCCTACCTGTTGGAGTCCCAAGGGATCCCAGCATCCCTTGGGAACACAGTATAGAAGCAGGCTACCCATGAGGTAGCTGCACTCTGGAACTACAATAAAGGAGCTAAGGTCACACTTGTTCATTGCACACAATACTCGGTCTGACCATTTATTATGAGTATAACAATATGCACTACCCTCATCGACCCTCCTGGTTACCTGCTCAAAAAATTCAATCAGGTTAGTCAAACACGATCTTCCCTTAACAAATCCATGCTGACTGTCCCTAAGTAATCCTTGCCTTTCCAAATGTAGACTTATTCTGTCTTTCAGGATTTTTTCCAATAATTTTCCCACCACTGAGGTTAGGCTGACAGGCCTGTAATTACTCAGCCTATCCCTGTCTCCCTTCTTAAACAAGGGTACCACATTATCAGTCCTCCAATTCTCTGGCACCTTGCCCAAATCCAAAGAGGACTGGAAAATGACGGTCAAGGTCTCTGCTATTTCCTCTTTTATTTCGCTCAACAGCCTGGGATGCATTTCCTCCGGGCCTGGGGACTTATCCACTTTCAAAGCTGCTAAATCCCTTAATACCTCCTCTCTCACAATGTTTATTTCATCCAGAATTTCACACTTCCCCTCCAAAGCAGTATCAGCATTGCACCTTTCCTTTGTGCGGGTTTTCCACAGCCATTCAGCAAGATCGAGTGGCCGCCACGTTCCGGTCGATTTGTCCCGTGACGCTTTTTCAGCGCAGGAGTTTTTTGGGCGGTGTGCACTTTCGCCGCAAGCTGCCGACTTCTGCCGCGGTACGGGGCTTGCACCTGCAGAGACGTCATCAGGGCGTGCGCCGCTGCAACGCGGCCACACCACCCAAACTTGCCTTTAGAAAGTGAGCTTTTTGTTGGTCAGTGTCCCCGTCGGCTTTTTGTTGGTCGGTGCACTATGCCGTGCTCCTTGACACCGCTGGAGAAGGAAAACGGAGGATTCCCGCGATCGGGTATTTTTGGTGACAACTTTTTCTGTTGCTTTGTGTGCATTTGGTTAACCTGCAGAGTCGTGTTCATCACTTTTGGGCCTTGCTGATTAGTGGAGGCCTGTAGGCCTCATTCTGTGCTCCACAGAAGCCTGTGTGTCAGGGTCCTGCCTTTACACAGAATGGGCTCAGTGTTGGCAGGAGAACGTCCTGTCCACCGTGTCAGACGCAGGCAACACACAGGAGAAGTCGGCGCCGTTAACAACGTGTAGAGAGGCAGCGGGCAAGGGAGGCAGCAGCCATGGCTGCCCCACATCAAGAAGGGCCTGCAGATGAGCACAGACCTCCATGTAAAGAGGATGGCCAGGAGGGAGATGGCGTGAGGAGGAGGGTGAGGTACACTTACCCACCGCACCACACATTGGGCCAGGAGCCTTGCCAGCAACAGACTGCAGAGGCTCCCGAACACGAGGAGGAACAGGGAGAAGGCGATCAGCCAGCTGCCATGGGAGGTGGCCAGCACAGACCTGGGGGAAAGGAGGCCCTACCATCAAAGGGTCTCCCGACATCACTTCTCCTTCCTGGAGGTCAGTGACGAGCTATGCTTGCGAAGGCTTAGATTTAGAAAGAACCTACTGATGGAGCTCTGCAATGTCCTGCGCCAAGATCTACAGCCTCACACAAGGCTCAAGACCGCTCTGACCATTGAGACCAAGGTCACCATAGCTCTGAACTTTTATTCTATGGGATCTTTCCAGTCTGCGACTGCAGACATTGCCAACATCTCACAATTCTCTGCCGATCGCTCCATCTGACAGGTCACCGATGCTCTGTATAGGAGAAGAGTGGACTTTATCTCTTTCCCAATGACCAGGGAGAAGCAGGTGGAGTGGCAGGCTGGATTTGTCTGGGTTCCCCAGGATGCAGGGTGCCATCGCCTGCACACATGTTGGCCTGAGCGTCACAACACCATCCCAAGATATTTATCAACCAGAAGGGATTCCACTCCCTCAATGTGCAGCTGGAGTGTGGTCACCAGCGTAGGATCCTGGCAGTTGATACCAGATATCCAGGCAGCAGCCATGATTCCTTCATTCTGCGCCAGACCAGTGTGCCCGCCCTCTTCACCGGGCCAAATCAGGATTGTGGATGGCTGCTTGGCGACAAGGGATATCCCCTGTCCACTTGGCTGCTGACTCCAGTACGGAACCCCAGGACAGTGGCCGAGCATGCCTACAATGATGCTCATTCTGGCAACAGTTGCATCATCGAGCACTGCACTGGGATCCTCAAGCAGAGGTTCCATTGCCACAGGTCTGGTGGTGCCTTGCAGTACAGGTCTCCATATTCATGGTGGTCTGCTGCATGCTGCAAAACCTGGCCCTCGTGAGGGGACAGCCGCTGGAGGTCGAGCCAGCAGTACCACTTGATGAGGAGGAAGCGGAGGAGGAGGAGAGGGAGGAGGGGGAGGATGATCCCCTTCGCAACCCAGCCAAGAGGCGTCGTCGCCATCACAACATGTCTGATTGCTGCTCGATTCACATAATCTCATCCACACATCACCCTTCAGCTCCTATTTTCCATGGCTATCCCAATGAGTGCCTTCACACAGAATTGCCCACTTTCAAATGAAACACCTGCCCAGATATATATGCAAAAATTAAAGATTTATGACATGATGCAAGTCAGTGCAAAAAGACAACAGAACAAAAAACAATACCAGAAACGAACAAAAAAATATTTTTTACCCTTGCACATCTCCTTATAACACCTCTTACGCATGCATATCCTACCACTATGCCTAAGTGTCTCCCGTGTGGCTACCTCATGGGTCTGGGAAGGCTGCTGTGGTTCTTGTGACAGAGCTACATATGTCCTTCTCGGACGCCCTCCAACACCATTGAGCCTGGAAGAGCTGGGTGCAGCCTGGTCAGCACCCTCCTGGGAGGATTCAGTCTGGCTTGGCTCGGGCGAGGCCATGTGTGAAGGCGCTGGCGGAGTGACAGGTCTCGGGCCAGGATTGTTGTGATCCTGAGAGAGCACATCATCAGGATCCTGGTCAGAGGAGCCTGAGTTACTCACCGGGCGTGGCACATTATCACCACCAAGCTGAGGGAGGTCAGGTCGGTGCTGTGGCACGACACTGGAAGGTCCCTTGTGGCCCATGTTGGACCCAGCCATGAACGCAACACTGAGGTGTCGGGTGGCATCGAGTTAAGACTGCGTGAGAGCAGCCAGATTGTGATGTATCTCACATTACTGTATGCAACTGTAACTTACCATGCTATACATGAATGTAACTGGATATGAACTGTAACAATAAGCATACCTTACCACCAGGGGTGCACTTGCAGGAGACACTCCATACCTGTCCCCCCGTGCTATATAAAAGGGAGGTCTCAGGCAAGTGCAGGACTGGAGAACTGGAATTAAAGGTGTAGGTCCTGAATGACCTTGACTTCAGCATATGTTTTGTGTAAGTCAGTACATTGGAGTCAGGACTTAACAGTGACGATGAGTTAGGGGATCACCGAATCCACAGAATGGCTACCAACAGCTCAGATGAGAAATACAATGTTGGAGACAATTGGGATGACTTTATAGAAAGGCTCCAGCAAAGCTTTGTGACCAAAGACTGGCTGGGCGACGATAAGGCAGACAAGAGAAGAGCCCATCTCTTGACCAGCTGTGGCTCGAAAACATACGCTTTAATGAAAGACCTGCCGGCACCCGAGAAACCAGCAAGCAAGTCATTTAAGGAGTTGAGCACACTGGTGAGAGACTACCTGAAGCCAGCGAGCAGCCTACACATGGCCAGACACAGGTTCTACAACTACAGACGTTATGTGGGCCAAAGCATACCCGACTTCATGGCGGATCTTCGGAGGCTGACTAGTTCATGTGAGTTCTCCGATGAACTAAGGAGAGAAGTACTGAGAGACTTTTTTATTGAAGGAATAGGCCACGCAGGCATATTCTGAAAGCTTATAGAGACTAAGAATTTGACTCTAGAGCCAGCAGCACGGGTCGCACAGACATTCTTGGCAGGCGAAGAAGAAACGAGGCTGATCTATACTTCGGGTACGATAACCAACGAGGCAGCGGATCAAGGAGTTCACATTGTGAAACAAACCGCTACCCCCACACACAGACAAAGGCAGGAGAGCAGGCCTTCAACAGCAGACAGTGGTGCCAGAAGCCATCAAAATCAAGGCCCACATAAACGGCCGATCACACCTCATCAACCCACAATGCGAGCAATCAACAACAGATTGAGAGAAGCTCAAGGGAGATCAACCAGACGCAGCTCATCCTTCGGAAACAATGGAAACGGTCTGTGTTGGAGATGTGGGGGAAGGCACTCAACCAGGGTGTGTCGATTTCAGCATGCCGTTTGCAGAAACTGCAACTACACAGGGCATCTGGCTCGCATGTACAGAAAAACAGCAGCTCGACTGGTATACGAATCGGAAGGGTCGGAAAGCGGACCAGAAGACGGTTGGAACAGTGCACGGGATGCCGAGGTACAGCGGGTTAACACGATCAATGTCCACTGCTCTTACACCAAGACGCCTCCAATTATGATGAGGGTTCTACTCAACGGGATACCTGTCAACATAGAACTGGACACGGGGCCAGTCAATCCCTCATGAGCATTCAACAATTTGAACAGCTGTGGCCGCACAAAAGCAACAGATCAAAACTCAACAAAGATCGACACCAAACTAAGGACCTATACTAAAGAAATCGTCCCAGTCCTTGGCAGTGCCATGCTCTCAGTCACACACAAAGGGACGGTGAACCGACTTTCCCTGTGGATTGTCCCCGAGGATCTCCCAGCCCTGTTGGGGAGAAGCTGGCTAGCAGAACTTAATTGGAAATGGGATGGTGTTCACGTCATGTCGTCAGAGGAACGGACCTCCTCAACAGTTCTAAGCCGTTTTGAACATCTCTTTCAGCCAGGTGTGGGAACCTTCAAAGGGGCTAAAGTTAGAATCTACATCTCACAGAATGCCAGACCAGTCCATCACAAGGCTGGAGCTGAAAATGAACTGGACCGGCTTCTGCGGGAAGGCATAATTTCTCCTGTGGAATTCAGCGATGGGGCAAGCCCCATCGTCCCCGTCATGAAGCCTGATGGATCCGTGCGAATCTGTGGGGATTACAAGTCTACCATAAACAGAGTCTCCCTACAGGACCAATACCTGCTGCCCAGAGCAGAGGACCTATTTGCCACGTTGGCTGGAGGAAAATTTTCTTGAAACTTGACCTCACATCTGCGTATATGACGCAAGAACTGACCGAAGATTTTAAGCTACTCACCACCATCAACACACATCGAGGCCTTTTTGTGCACAATCGATGCCCATTTGGCATCAGGTCGGCAGCTGCTATATTCCAGCGCAACATGGAGAGTCTGCTCAAGTCCATCCCGGGACGGTTGTGTTTCAAGATGACATACTCATTACGGGCAGGGACACCGACTCTCATCTCCGCAATCTTGAGGAAGTACTAAGTCGATTGGATCAGGTAGGCCTAAGAGTTAAGAAATCCAAGTGTCTGTTTCTCGCGCCTGAGGTATGAATTTTTAGGCAGAAGGATTGCTGCTTATAGAATCCGCCCAACCGAATCCAAAACCGAAGCGATTCGCCTGGCACCCAGAATGTCTCGGAATTGCGCACCTTTCTCTACTCAATTACTTTGGGAACTTTATGCAGAACTTGAGCACGCTGCTGGAGCCTCTCCACATGCTACTCAGAAAGGGGTGCGATTGGTTTTGAGGGGACGCCCAAGAACGCGCCTTCAATAAGGCACGCAACCTTCTATGTTCCAAGAGTGTTTTAGCCTTTTTTGACCCAGGTAAAAAGTTAGTCCTTACGTGTGATGCGTCAGCGTACGGGGTCGGGTGCGTTTTACAGCACATCAATGATGCGGGTAAATTGCAGCCCGTTGCTTCTGCCTCCAGGTCACTTTCGTGGGCGGAGCGCGGGTAAGGTATGGTTGAGAAGGAGGCGCTCGTGTGCGTGTGCGGTGTCAAAAAGATGCAACAATACCTTTTCGGGGCCAAGTTTGCGTTAGAATCCGACCACAAACCCCTCACGTCCCTACTATCCGAGTGCAAGGCAATCAATGCCAACGCCTCGGCGCGCATTCAGCGGTGGACACTCATGCTGGCAGCTTACGACTACACGATAAGGCACAGACCAGGCACAGACAACTGTGCCGACGCGCTTAGCAGGCTACCCCTGGTGACCACAGAAGGGTCCGATGAACAGGACTGTGAGATGGTCATGGCAATTAATGCCTTTGAATCCACAGGTTTGCCCATGACGGCTCGCCAAATCAGAGCCTGGACGACCAGCGACCCCGTTATCTCCAGTTAAAAGATGCGTTTTACCCGGTGACTGGGCAGAGGCTCGCGATGCCTGCCCCGAGGAGGTCAAACTCTTCCATAGGCGCATGCATGAACTCTCACTACAGGCAGATTGCCTGATGTGGGGCAGCCAAGTGGTTATGCCCTAACGAGGCAGGGAAGCATTTGTCTGGGAGCTCCACCGCGAGCACCCGGGGATCGTCCTTATGAAGGCCATAGCCAGATCTCATGTCTGGTGGCATGGCATTGACGGGGACTTGGAGCTCTGCGTCCGTCGGTGCACCATTTGTGCCCAACACAGTAATGCCCCCAGGGAGGCCCCCCTGAGCCCCTGGCCCTGGCTCACTAAACCGCGGTCACGGGTGCATGTAGACTATGCGGGCCCATTCATGGGCAAAATGTTCCTCGTACTCGTTGATGCATTTTCAAAATGGATCGAGTGCATCATTTTAAACTCAAGCACCACCTCCACCACTGTGGAGAGCCTTAGAACCATGTTTGCAATGCATGGCATTCCTGACATATTGGTCAGTGATAATGGTCTGTGCTTCACCAGCGCAGAATTTCATGATTTTATAGTTGACCACGGTATAAATCATGTTAAGATGGCACCTTTCAAGCCAGCCTCCAATGGCCAGGCAGAGCGAGCAGTGCAGATCATTAAACAAGGCATGCTCAGAATCCAAGGTCCCATGCTGCACATCTGCCTGTCGCGACTGCTGCTGGCATACAGATCTCGTCCGCATTCGTTGACTGGGGATCCCCCCACGCAACTATTGATGAAACGAACCTTAAAGACCCAGGCTCTCGTTAATCCTCCCAGACATGCATGAAATTGTTGAGGCTAAGCGTCAAAAGCTAACTGAGTACCATGACCAGAATTCGAGGGGGAGGTGGAATGAGATAGGGGACAAAGTGTTTGTGCTAAACTATGGCCGGGGTCCCAAATGGCTTGCAGGTGCAGGAACAGACAAAGAGGGAAACAGGCTACTGGTTGTACAAATGGACAATGGCCAAACCTGCCGGAGGCATGTAGACCAAGTAAAAAGTAGATTCACTGATAACACTGAAGAACCAGAGGCAGACTACAATGTGGAACTCACAACACACCTTGTGGACAGTTGGAACAACCTGAGGAAAGGGCAGTCTCAACAGGCAGCCCAGGCGAGATACCAGCAATCACACCGAACGAAAAACAGGCACCAAGACAAACAACTGAACCACAACTAAGACGCTCCACGCGAGAGCGCAGACCACCTGAGAGACTGAATCTATAAAGGCAATAAGACCTTGGGGGATATGACCTGTAACAATAAGCATACCTTACCACCAGGGGTGCACTTGCAGGAGACACTCCATACCTGTCCCACCGTGGTATATAAAGGAAGATCTCAGGCAAGTGCAGCACTGGAGGGCTGGAATTAAAGGTGCAGGTCCTGAGTGACCTTGACTTCAGCATGTGTCTCGTGTAAGTCAGTACATTAGAGTCAGGACTAAACACAGAGTCTCAAAGCCAGCAGACATGGCAGCAGTTTGAAGCTCCATGGGAACCGTAAGACGCTCCGTGGCCTGTTGCACAGAGTGCATGAGCATTCTGAGCTTCAGGGCCGCAGCCATCCCCTCCAAACTAGCACCGATACGTTCGCTCCCTCGTGCCTATGCTGAAATAGCAGCTGCTACATCACCTGCAGGTTGCGGCATCACAGCTGGATCTACACCCTCACTCAGGGAGTCCACCATCGTCTGCCCACTGGCAATGATGGGCTCCATGGTGTGCGCAGAGCTGTAGACTATGCGGTCGGTCGACTCCTCCACACTCCCCACCACTTCCAACAGCCTCTCTGGCACCCTTGTTAGTGCCCCAACATCTGTGAATACATGGCCTCCACCCTTCTTTTGTAAGCTGCCTCATTGGTAGGCTTGTCTAAGTCCTCCTCGGCAGAACTCCGTTGCGGACTTGCCCCCTGGAGAGATGGCACCCGATAGCTCCGTCACCGTGCTGCAGCCCACTAGGCCCCGGTGCAACACCCAGTGCAGACCCCGTATTACCTCATCTATATCAGACCGCACACTCCCAGCATCTGAGCTGGCGCGTGTGGGTGGAAGCAGTGACGCGTTGGTGCCATCAGTGTCCTCCTCTTCCTCTTCCTCATCAGTCGCATCCCCAAACAATGGAGTGCTCTCGACACTGTCCCCAGGGCTGCACCCCTCAATGTCATCACTGTTGCGATTTGAGATGTCTGCTGTGATGTGGAGAAGGGTCTCATTCAGGCCTCCAGCTGGTCTGCGAGATCTCCCCCCCACTCCCCACTGTGCTGGGTGTGCTCACACTCGGTCCTGGTGTTGTCTCACTGGCTCCAGCTGGTCTGCGAGATCTCCCCCCCCCCCACTCCCCATTGTGCTGGGTGTGCTCACACTCATTTTCTCATCTGCAAGCATGAATGGGAGAAGACCTGCCCTGAGGGGGAGATGGGGAATTAACGCATGGAGCCTGCAAATAGCAGACTTCCAGAAGGAAAGGCACAGTAGGCGCTGGTGCATTCAGGTAGAGAGCGCATTCAAGGACGGCCTCACTTACCCATGCTGCCCACATCGATGTCACCAGTACCACAGGCCACAGGGGGCGTCTCATCTGCAAACATAAAAGGGAGAAGGGCTGCTGTGAGGCGGAGATGGAGGATGGACGCACGGAGCCTGCAAATAGCAGACTTCCAGAAGGAAAGGCACAGTCAAGGAGAGAGCGCATTAAAGGAGGGCCTTCACTTACCCACATTGGTGTCAGCAGTACCCTGTAGTAGAGGGAAGGCACCATGTCTGCCCACGAGTGTCTCAACCCTCTACTCCATGGGTGTGAGGAGGTGGATGTCTGCCTCGCCACCACCAGTCCTCCATTGCTCCATTCTATTGTGAGCCAGGTTGACCTGCAAAACAAAGAATGGTTGGTAAGTATCACTGTGATGATGCATCAGAAATAAGTGCACAAGTGCTTGTCCCTGACATGCGGCTGTAAGTGTGAGATGAAAGGGAGCCTCCATTGTGAGAACACACACATATAAACAGTGAGAATGGGAAATAATAGAATGTTGAAGGAAAGGCTTGCAGATGCAAGGTCAGCAGTTGGTGGAACAGGTACTCACTTTCATAACATGGATGATATCATTCAAGCGTTTTCTGCACTGTGTCGGAGTCCTGCTTTGAATGGAGGTGTCTAAAACCTCCCCTGCAATCTCCCTCCGTGCATTGGTTAACACCTCACGAGTTGGTCTCCCCACGTCGGGATAAATCAGTCTCCTCCCATCCACGACACCCTGCATGAGGGCCTCCAGCTCTGCGGCAGTAAAGCAGCTTGTTCTCCTTGGTCCACGAGCACCAGCCACCCTGCAACGCAACTTCTTCGCTCCTCAGGGCCCAGCTGAAAACCCTGGCCTTCTTAAAGGCCAGGGAGCAGCTGGCTTGTTATCTGCACATGAGCAACATGCTGAATTTCTCCATGGTTATCCCACTGCAATCAAGACACCCACACCGCTGCAAAGTGGCGTTTACAGCTGCTCGTTAGCGCAGGACGCCATTTCTTTATTTTGCTGCATTTGGATCGGGGGCCCGTCACAAAAATTTTGGCGGTGATGGCTCGAAAAAGTTGGGAGATGCACAAGCTTTCTGGCGGACCTGAATTTCGGCCCCTTGGAATGTGCAGTGAGTAAAATAAAATGGAGCCCAAAAACATGTTCAGGAGTTTAACAACAAGAATGAGTCAGAAGTGCTGGATAGGAAATTATGAAATGCTGCTAAACAAGTACAGATCACAGACCTGCACAAATATATCAAGGTTCTAGGCTTGACTGAGTTGTTCTTAACAGTCAGACTGATAATTATCGATAGGCATCACAGCCTCACATGCGGATCTACACCACACTGTGCTCACCTGGCAGGGACAGTGAATAACCTCCTCGCCACAATCAGTCAGTTCCAGTCAAACTCTATTTGTGCACTGTGCTTCCTGTGCTGTGATTCAGATTAATGAATGGACAAATGTTCAGTGTAACTAATCGGAACTGAATCTTTCCTTTGGTGTAGTGTGATTTAAAATGATCAGCATTGTCTTTAATTTCCTGCCTTGTCAAAAGGCCAACTGAAAGTACTGTGACACATGTCCAGTAGACAATATCCAGTGTATCGTAAAAGACAGATCATATGTTGCATTTTGCATGTAAATGCTCAATGAACAATGCAAGCCTCCATCACTGCAACATTGTTTTATTTGACTGGATCAAACTACTTTTACATGAAGAATACACAACATCATATTCTGTGATAATTGTAAGGATTAAGATTTTGTACAGACACATATATCTTTTTTTAAGTATAAAATTATTTCTTACTTTGTCAACAAACAAAGGTGAAGACCCAAGAACCACATTGTAGGACACCACCAAGGTTGTGGATTTATACACATGTACAAACTCCAAAGCATATCAGGATTCTGGGTTTGACTGAGTCATAAATCAGGAAGTAATGATTAGATGACATTAAGCATGAGTTTTAAAGCCTGTATGTTGAGTGTTAATTCCAATGCAGCTGTTCCTTGATAAACGAGCAGTATTTCAGATCAACTCTATTTTTACTTGGTTCTTAAGTTTACACTGATTTTCAGCTTTGAAATAGTCACAATTTGTTTCCCAGCTGAGCAACTAAAAAGCATCTCGCTAAAAATCTGCAACTCAGCCTATTGATCAATTCCAATGAATCAATTTCAATGAATGAACAAGTAATGCAATTGATAATGATTTTAAACAAAGCAGTTTGCACTTTACGTCTGTTGTTCTGTGGAGTATCTGCAATTCAGTCTGCTATTGACCAAGAGCACCAATGATTTTTATGCTCACTTGCAGTGCTAGTATCATAATACTTCTTGCGAAACAAGCTTCACATACAGCTCTTCTCTTGATAGAGAACTATTTTCCCATGGCTCCCAGGAATAGTGTAACATAGAGGGACAGCTGTCTTGATGAATGTTAGTCTTACTACGAGACATGCTGTTTGTTTTTTCTGCACTGCTGCTCAGCTTTCGAGACAGCAGCACTAAACACAGCTTCCTACACCATGCTCCCTCAGTTATTTTTCCATTCAGCACCATACAATGGTCAAAGTGGAGCTGCTGTATTCAGGTGCAGCTCACAAGAGTCTCCAAAAAGTACATAGCTGTTATCAGCAGAACAAGGTAAGTTGGCCCATTTGTTATGTATAGATGAACTCCACAAGGCTGAGTACTGTGAGCTAAACTTAGTGTGACCTTAGTCTTCTTTATTACAGCTCCAAAGTGCCTAAGCAACATGGCAGCCAACCTTTTATACTTTCCCTGCAGGTGGCCATTAGGACTCCAACAGTCACACCCTCTGGTGGCAAGTATTACATAGTTACATACATAATATCACTCCCCCCCCCCCCCAAAGAATTCAGTACAAGTTATTTACAAGTTGAGGCGATCCAGAGCCCTTCGCTCCCCTGGTTGATCGTCTAATTTCAAACTCTGGCGTGTGTGAGTTGCCGGACCATTGCTTCACTGCACCGCGACTGGTCTAACTGGATTGTCAGGAATGGTGGGTTCATCCTCGTGAGTGACAGCGAGGCCAAATGCTGGTTGGGTGTGTGTTGGTGAACCGTCGATGGTGATGTCCTCTTCAAGTCGTTCCTGGTTGTCAGTAAATCGCAATTTGGTCTGATCTAAATGCTTTCTGCACATTTGGTCATTTAACAGTTTGATTATAAACACCCTATTCCCTTCCTTGGCCAAAACAGTGCCAGCAACCCACTTGGGACTTTGACCGTAATTCAGGACAAACACAGGGTCGTTATCAATGTCACGTGAAACAGCCGCGCAATCGTGGTACATGTTCTGCTGGTGTCACCGGGTTTCCACATGACCATTAAGATCCGGGTGGACTAGGAAGAGCCTGGTTTTGAGGGCTCTCTTCAGGAACAATTCTGCCGGGGGAACGCCGGTGAGCGAGTGGGGTCGCGTCTGGTAACTGAGCAGAATGCGAGACAAGCGGGTCTGCAGGGAGCCGTCCATCACGCGTTTCATGCTCTGCTTGATTGTTTGGACTGCCCGCTCCACTTTACCGTTAGACATGGGCTTAAAGGGAGCAGACCTGACATGCTTGATGCCATTGTGGGTCATAAACTCGTTGAATCCCGAGCTGGTGAAACACAGTCCATTGTCGCTGACGATGACGTCGGGCAAGCCATGGGTGGTGATCATGGCCCGGAGGCTTTCAATGGTGGCTGTGGACGTGCTGGATGACATGATTACGTATTCAATCCATTTGGAGTAAGTGTCCACAACTACTAAAATCATCTTTCCAAGAAGGGGGCCGGCAAAATCTACGTGGATCCTGGACCACGGTTTGGAGGGCCATGACCACAGACTCAGTGAAGCCTCCCTTGGTGCATTGCTCAGTTGCGAGCAAGTGTTGCACTGATGCACGCATGATTCCAAGTCCGAGTCAATGCCGGGCCACCAAACATGCGACCTGGCAATTGCCTTCATCATGTCAATGCCTGGGTGGGTACTGTGTAGGTCGTGTATTAACCTTTCCCTGCCTTTTTTTGGCAAAACCACGTGATTACCCCATAAGAGACAATCCGACTGGATGGACCTTTGATCTTTGCATCGGTGAAACGGCTTAATTTCATCTTGCATTTCCCCGGGAACGGCTGACCAGTCCCCTTTTAGGACTCAACTTTTTACTAATAATAGCACAGGATCCTGTCTGGTCCAGGTCCTGATCTGGTGAGCTATGATGGGTGGCCCCTCGCTCTCAAAAGCATCCATGACCAGTAGCAAGTCTGAGGGCTGTGCCATTTCAATGCCAGTGGTGGGTAATGGTAGCCGGCTGAGAGCATCGGCATAGTTTTCAGTGCCTGGTCTGTGGCGGATAACATAGACATAAGCGGATAATGTTAGTGCCCATCTTTGGATGCGGGGCGAAGCATTGGTATTTATACCTTTGCTCTCTGAAAACAGCGAAATGAGCGGCTTGTGGTCAGTTTCAAGCTCAAAACGAAGTCCAAATAGCTATTGGTGCATTTTCTTAACCCCGTATACACATGCTAATGCCTCTTTCTTGACCATACTATCGGCTCTCTCAGCCTTCGACAGAATTCTAGACGCGTATGCAACTGGTTGGAGGTTGCCCGATACATTGGCTTGCTGTAATGCACAGCCGACCTCGTACGATGAGGCGTCACAAGCTAGCACTAAACGTTTACATGGGTCAAAGTGTACAAGTAACTTATTTGAACATAGCAGGTTCTTAGCCTTCTCAAAGGCTGTGTCTTGAAATTTGCCCCAAACTCAGTCATCACCGATACGTAGCAACATGTGCAAAGGCTCAACAACGTGCTCAATCTGAATAGAAAGTTACCAAAGTAGTTGAGGAGTCCCAGGAACGAACGCAGCTCCATCACATTCTATGGTCTAGGTACATTCTTGATGGCCTCTGTCTTTGAGTCCGTGGGCCTAATGCCGTTTGCTGCAATCTTTCTCCTCAAAGATTCGACTTCTGGCAGCAGGAAAACACACTTGAGCATTTCAGCCTGAGTCCCACTCTGTCTAGGCGACTTAGAACCTCTTCCAGGTTGCGTAGATGTTCGATGGTGTCATGACCAGTGATCGGGATGTCGTCTTGAAACACAACAGTGCGCGGAACAAATTTCAGCAAACTCTCCATGTTTGTCTGGAAAATGGTTACAGCCGAGCAAATCCCGAAAGGGCACCTGTGGTATATAAACCGCCCTTTGTGTGTGTTGATGCATGTCAGTCTTTTCGAAGATTCAGCCAGCTCCTGTGTCATGTAGGCAGAGGTTAGCTCCAACTTGGTGAACAACTTCTCCCCCGCCCGCTAACATTGCGAACAGGTCATCCGCCTTGGGCAGCGGGTACTGGTCCTGTAGTGAGACTCGGTCAATCGTTACCTTGTAGTCTCTGCATTCTGAATGTGCCATTGCTTTTCAATACCGGAACAATTGGACTGGCCCACTTCTTGAACTTGACTGGCGATATGATTCCATCGCGTTGGAGTCTGTCCAGTTCGATCTTGACTTTCTCCCTCATCATATAGGGAACCACCCGAGTCTTGTGATGGATGGGCCATGCATCGGGACCTAGATGGATCTGTACTTTGGCGCCTGTGAAGTTGCTGATGTCTGGTTCGAATAACAAGGGAAACTTGCTCAGCACTTTGAGCACACGAGGCGTCATTCACTGAAAAAAATGCTTTGATTTTGTTCCAATTCCATCCAATCTTTTCTAGCCAGCTTCTGCCGAACAGCGTTGAGCCATTGCCTGGAACAATCCACAATGATAGGTCATGCACAGCTCCATCATACGATACCTTCACTGCCGCACTTCCAATGACTGGTATAGTGTAGTTACGCAGCTTTGCATTGATCGGGCTCAGTTTGGGCCTTTGTGCTTTATTGCCCCATAGTTTCTCGAAAGCCTTCTGGCTCATTATTGACTGATTCCCACCCGTGTCCAACTCCATGGATACTGGAACTCCATTAAATTTGACTTTCAGCATTATAGGAGGGCTCTTGGTGGTGAAGGTATGTACCCCATACACTTCTTCCTCGGGTTGAGTTGCCTGTGCTGTGTGATCCACGCCGGATCGTTCATCCTCTGCCACGTGGTATGTCACAGCATGTTTGCACATTGTGCAGCCTTTGCACACATAGTGCTTGAATCGACATTGATGGGCCCGATGATGGTGCTCATGGATTCACATTCACCCCCGATGGTGGACTCTGAGTCATCACAGGTCTTGCAGCCACAGAAGTATAGGCCCTGCCATATGCAGTTCGGCCTGCTAGCGACATCATTTTATGCACAATACTTGTCAGTGAGCTTCGATGTTGAGAAGATATCTCTTTGGTGTTATCGTCCGTGGCCATGCATGCCTGGGCAATTGCAATGGCCCTGCTAAGGTCTAGGGTTTCGGCAGCCAGCAGCTTTCAAAGATGCCCAGCACAAAAAAGTCCCGCAGCATTTGCGCGAACACAGCTCCAAAATTGCAAGGTCCCGCGAGGCGTCTCAGGTCGGCGACATAATCCGCCACGGCCTGGCCCCCGGAGCGATGGTGTGTGTAAAAATGATATCTGCCCATGACGATACTCTCCTTTGGCTTGAGGTGGACCAGCATGCACAACTCTGTATATTCCTTCTCAGTTGGCTTTGTCGGTGCAAGCAGATTCTTGATGAGGCCGTATATTTTAGGCCCACAGACGGTGAGGAAAACTGCCCTACGCTTGGCCACGTTAGTGCCTCCTTCCAGCTCGTTGGCCACGAAGTACTGGTCGAGACGCTCAACGAAGGCTTCCCAATCATCACCCTCTACGAATCTCTCTAATATTCCAACGGCAGCCATGGTTGCGTGAAGGTTCATATTCTGTTACTCGTTGCCAATTGTTGTATATACAAGAACTCCATGAGGCTGAGTGCTGTGAGCTAAACTTAGTGTGACCGTAGTCTTATTTATTAAAATTCCAGAGTGCCTAAACAACATGGCAACCAATCTTTTATACTGGCCCTGCATCTGTGTGCAGGTGACCATTAGGACGCCAACAGTCGCATGTATTACATAGTTACATACATAACACCATTTATATCTCGAAGAGCAGCCAACGCGAGAGAACAATGTGTTTGTCATTAAATGCACTGTTAGAAAGTAAAAGCACCTTTAAAATCACCAAAAATACATTCTGCCAATTGTCACCACAAAACATACTGTATATGTATTGTATATCTGTAAAGCATGCACTCCTATGTTCCGCCACCAGGGAGCGCATCACCTGAAGTCCCAACGGATCCCAGCATCCCTTGGGAGCACTCTACATAAGCCGGCCCCGAAGGCCTGATACTCACTCTGGAGTGTCTTGATAAAGACTGAGGTCACTGTTACTTTAACCTCCCTGTGTGCAGTCTCATCCGTGTTAGGAACACAATAACTGGCGACAAGTACATGAATTCAAAGCAAAGATGCAGCAAACTGTGGGCATCCTGGAGAAGTTCTCGCAGGGTGAGGACTGGGAAGCCTATGTCAAACGGCTAGGCCAGTACTTTGTAGCCAACGAGCTGGACGGAAAAGGAAGCGCTGCAAAAAGGAGAGCGGTCCTCCTCACAGTCTGCGGGGCACCGACCTACAGCCTCATGAAGAATTTTCTGGCTCCGGTGAAACCCACAGATAAGTCATATGAGGAGCTGTGTACACTGGTTCGGGAACATCTTAACCCGAGGGAGAATGTGCTGATGGCGAGGTATCGGTTCTACACGTGCCAGCGATCTGAAGGTCAGGAAGTGGCGAGCTACGTCGCCGAGCTAAGGCGACTTGCAGGACAATGTGAGTTTAATGGCTACCTGGAGAAAATGCTCAGAGACTTTTTTGTACTGGACATTGGCCACGAGACCATCCTATGAATACTTTTGATTGTAGAGACACCGACCCTCAGTAAGGCCATTGCGATAGCACATGCGTTTATGTCCACCAGTGATAACACCAAACAAATCTCTCAGCACACAAGTGCTAGCAATATTCATAAATTAACTGGAACTGTGTTCGCGAGCAGAAATGTACAGGGCAGAAACCACGAGTCTGCAACTGCCAGCAGGCCTCGGGTGACCCAGATGACTCAGAGTCCGCAACAAAGGATGAATGTAACGCAATTCACACCTTGTTGGCATTGTGGAGGCTTCCATTCAGCCCATTCATGCCACTTCAAAGGGTATGTTTGCAAGAACTGTGGAACAATGGGGCACCTCCAACGAGTGAGCTGCAAGCTCTGCAAAACCTGCTAACCACCACGTGGCAGAGGAAGATCGGTCCATGGTGAAACAAAGCAATTTCGAGCCTCAGAGAGAGGAGGCAGATGCTGAAGTACACGGGGTGCACACATTTTCGACGAAATGTCCACCTAAAATGCTAAATGTGAAACTGAATATCTTACCCGAAGCCATGGAACTGGACACTGGCGCTAGCCAATCGATCATGAGTAAAAAGATGTTTGAGACACTGTGGTGCAATAAGGCACTCAGACCAGCACTGAGCCCCATCCACACAAAACTGAGAACGTACACCAAAGAGCTTATCACTGTCCTGGGCAGCGCCATGGTCAAGGTCACCAATGAGGGCACGGTGCACGAACTGCCACTCTGGATTGTCCCAAGCAAAGGCCCCACACTACTTGGAAGGAGCTGGCTGGGCAAAATCTGCTGGAACTGGGATGACATCCGAGTGCTATCACATGTCGATGAGGCCTCATGTACCCAGGTCCGAAACAAATTTCCTTCCCTTTTTGAGCCAGGCATTGGAAACTTTTCCAGGGCGAAGATGCGGATCCACTTGGTCCCAGAGGCACGACCCATTCACCACAAGGCGCGAGTGGTACTTCACATGATGAGGGAGAGAGTGGAAATTGAGCTGGATAGGCTGCAACACGAGTGCATCATCTCCCCAGTGGAATTCAGCGAGTGGGCCAGCCCGATTGTTCCAGTACTCAAAAGTGATGGCACGGTCAGGATTTGCAGCGATTATAAAGTAATTATTAATCGTTTCTCGCGACAGGACCAATACCGGCTACCTAAGGCAGACGACCAATTTGTGACGCTGGCAGGAGGCAAGACGTTCATCAAGCTCAAGCTGACTTCGGCCTACATGATGCAGGAACCCAGGGAGTCTTCGAAGGGCCTCACCTGCATCAACATGCACAAGTGACTGTTCATCTACAACAGATGCCCGTTTGGAATTCGGTCGGCTGCAGCGATCTTCCAGAGAAACATGGAGAGCCTACTCAAGTTGGTACCATGCACGGTGGTTTTTCAGGACAACATATTTGTCACCGGTCGGGACACCGTCGAGCGCCTAGAAAACCTGGAGGAGGTGCTCCAGCGACTGGATCGTGTAGGGCTGCGGCTGAAGGGGTCGAAATGCGTCTTCATGGCAACAGAAGTGGAGTTTTTGGGGAGAAAGATCGCGGTGGACGGCATTCGGCCCACTGAGGCTATCAGGAACACCCCAGACCACAGAACATCACGGAGCTGCGGTCATTCCTGGGACTCCTCAACTATTTTGGTAAACATAGAAAAATAGAAACACAGAAAATAGGTGCAGGAGTAGGCCATTCGGCCCTTCTAGCCTGCACCGCCATTCAATGAGTTCATGGCTGAACATGCAACTTCACTACCCCATTCCTGCTTTCTCACCATACCCCTTGATTCCCCTAGTAGTAAGGACTTCATCTAACTCCTTTTTGAATATATTTAGTGAATTGGCCTCAACAACTTTCTGTGGTAGAGAATTCCACAGGTTCACCACTCTCTGGATGAAGAAATTCCTCCTCATCTCGGTCCTAAATGGCTTCCCCCTTATCCTTAGACTGTGTCCCCTGGTTCTGGACTTCCCCAACATTGGGAACATTCTTCCTGCATCTAACCTGTCTAACCCTGTCAGAATTTTAAACGTTTCTATGAGGTCCCCTCTCATTCTTCTGAACTCCAGTGAATACAAGCCCAGTTGATCCAGTCTTTCTTGATAGGTCAGTCCCGCCATCCCGGGAATCAGTCTGGTGAACCTTCGCTGCACTCCCTCAATAGCAAGAATGTCCTTCCTCAGGTTAGGAGACCAAAACTGTACACAATACTCCAGGTGTGGCCTCACCAATGCCCTGTACAACTGTAGCAACACCTCCCTGCCCCTGTACTCAAATCCCCTCGCTATGAAGGCCAACATGCCATTTGCTTTCTTAACCGCCTGCTGTACCTGCATGCCAACCTTCAATGACTGATGTACCATGACACCCAGGTCTCTTTGCACCTCCCCTTTTCCTAATCTGTCACCATTCAGATAATAGTCTGTCTCTCTGTTTTTACCACCAAAGTGGATAACCTCACATTTATCCACATTATACTTCATCTGCCATGCATTTGCCCACTCACCTAACCTATCCAAGTCGCTCTGCTGCCTCATAGCATCCTCCTTGCAGCTCACACTGCCACCCAACTTAGTGTCATCCACAATTTGGAGATACTACATTTAATCCCCTCGTCTAAATCATTAATGTACAGTGTAAACAGCTGGGGCCCCAGCACAGAACCTTGCGTTACCCCACTAGTCACTGCCTGCCATTCTGAAAAGTCCCCATTTACTCCTACTCTTTGCTTCCTGTCTGACAACCAGTTCTCAATCCATGTCAGCACACTACCCCCAATCCCATGTGCTTTAACTTTGCACATTAATCTCTTGTGTGGGACCTTGTCGAAAGCCTTCTGAAAGTCCAAATATACCACATCAACTGGTTCTCCCTTGTCCACTCTACTGGAAACATCCTCAAAAAATTCCAGAAGATTTGTCAAGCATGATTTCCCTTTCACAAATCCATGCTGACTTGGACCTATCATATCACCTATTTCCAAATGCACTGCTATGACATCCTTAATAATTGATTCCATCATTTTACCCACTACCGATGTCAGGCTGACCGGTCTATAATTCCCTGTTATCTCTCTCCCTCCTTTTTTTAAAAGTGGGGTTACTTTGGCTACCCTCCACTCCATAGGAACTGATCCAGAGTCAATGGAATGTTGGAAAATTACTGTCAATGCATCCACTATTTCCAAGGCCACCTCCTTAAGTACTCTGGGATGCAGTCCATCAGGCCCTGGGGATTTATCGGCCTTCAATCCCATCAATTTCCCCAACACAATTTCCCGACTAATAAGGATTTCCCTCAGTTCCTCCTCCTTACTAGACCCTCTGACCCCTTTTATATCCGGAAGGTTGTTTGTGTCCTCCTTAGTGAATACCGAACCAAAGTACTTGTTCAATTGGTCCGCCATTTCTTTGTTCCCCGTTATGACTTCCCCTGATTCGGACTGCAGGGGACCTACGTTTGTCTTTACTAACCTTTTTCTCTTTACATATCTATAGAAACTTTTGCAATCCGTCTTAATGTTCCCTGCAAGCTTCTTCTCGTACTCCATTTTCCCTGCCCTAATCAAACCCTTTGTCCTCCTCTGCTGAGTTCTAAATTTCTCCCAGTCCCCGGGTTCGCTGCTATTTCTGGCCAATTTGTATGCCACTTCCTTGGCTTTAATACTATCCCTGATTTCCCTTGATAGCCACGGTTGAGCCACCTTCCCTTTTTTATTTTTACGCCAGACAGGAATGTACAATTGTTGTAGTTCATCCATGCGGTCTCTAAATGTCTGCCATTGCCCATCCACAGTCAACCCCTTCAGTATCATTCGTCAATCTATCCCAGCCAATTCACGCCTCATACCTTCAAAGTTACCCTTCTTTAAGTTCTGGACCATGGTCTCTGAATTAACTGTTTCATTCTCCATCCGAATGCAGAATTCCACCATATTATGGTCACTCTTCCCCAAGGGGCCTCGCACAACGAGATTGCTAATTAATCCTCTCTCATTACACAACACTCAGTCTAAGATGGCCTCCCCCCTAGTTGGTTCCTCGGCATATTTGTCTAAAAAACCATCCCTTATGCACTCCAGGAAATCCTCCTCCACCGTATTGCTTCCAGTTTGGTTAACCCAATCTATGTGCATATTAAAGTCACCCATTATAACTGCTGCACCTTTATTGCATGCACCCCTAATTTCATGTTTGATGCCCTCCCCAACATCACTACTACTGTTTGGAGGTCTGTACACAACTCCCACTAACGTTTTTTGCCCTTTGGTATTCTGCAGCTCTACCCATATAGATTCCACATCATCCAAGCTAATGTCCTTCCGAACTATTGCCTTAATTTGCTCCTTAACCAGTAATGCTACCCCACCTCCTTTTCCTTTTATTCTATATTTCCTGAATGTTGAATACCCCTGGATGTTGAGTTCCCAGCCCTGATCATCCTGGAGCCACGTCTCCGTAATCCCAATCACATCATATTTGTTAACATCTATTTGCGCAGTTAATTCATCCACCTTATTGCGGATACTCCTTGCATTAAGACACAAAGCCTTCAGGCTTGTTTTTTTAACACCCTATGTCCTTTTAGAATTTTGCTGTACAGTGGCCCTTTTTGTTCTTTGCCTTGGGTTTCTCTGCCCTCCACTTTTCCTCATCTCCTTTCTGTCTTTTGCTTTTGCCTCTTTTTTGTTTTCCTCTGTCTCCCTGCATTGGTTCCCATCCCCCTGCCATATTAGTTTAAATCCTCCCCAACAGCACTAGCAAACACTTCCCCGAGGACATTGGTTCCGGTCCTGCCCAGGTGCAGACCGTCCGGTTTGTACTGGTCCCACCTCCCCCAGAACCGGTTCCAATGCCCCAGGAATTTGAATCCCTCCCTGCTGCACCACTGCTCAAGCCACGTATTCATCTGCGCTATCCTGCGATTCCTACTCTGACTATCACGTGGCACTGGTAGCAATTCCGAGATTACTAATTTTGAGGTCCTACTTTTTAATTTAGCTCCTAGCTGCTTAAATTCGTTTCGTAGGACCTCATCCCTTTTTTTACCTATGTCGTTGGTACCAATGTGCACCACGACAACTGGCTAATCTCCCTCCCTTTTTAGAATGTCCTGCACCCGCTCCGAGACATCCTTGACCCTTGCACCAGGGAGGCAACATATCAGCCTGGAGTTTCGGTTGCGGCTGCAGAAACGCCTATCTATTCCCTTTACAATTGAATCCCCTATCACTACCGCTCTCCCACTCTTTTTTCTGCCCTCCTGTGCAACAGAGCCAGCCACGGTGCCATGAACTTGGCTGCTGCTGCCCTCCCCTGATGAGTCATCCCCTCAACAGTACCCAAAGCAGTGTATCTGTTTTGCAGGGGGATGACCACAGGGGACTCCTGCACTACCTTCCTTGCACTGCTCTTCCTGTTGGTCTTCCATTCCCTATCTGGCTGTGGACCCTTTCCCTGCTGTACGACCAACTCACTACATGTGATACTCACGTCATTCTCAGCATCGTGGATGCTCCAGAGTGAATCCACCCTCAGCTCCAACTCCGCAACGCGGACCGTCAGGAGCTGGAGGTGGATACACTTCCTGCACACATAGTTGACAGGGACACTGGAGTCATCCCTGAGTTCCCACATGGTACAGGAGGAGCATAACACCCGACCGAGCCATCCTGCCATGACTTAAATCTTAGATACACTTAAATTGGCAACAACAATGTTAAAAGTTTACTCACTGATATAGAAGAGAAAAAAGAAAAACTACTCACCAATCACCAGCCAATCACTTACCCTCTTGGCTGTGACGTCACCTTTTGATTTCTTTCTACTTCTTTTTTGCCTTCTCCCTGTAGCTGCACAAGTCACGCCTTTTATAGGCCTCTCCACGCACCTCCTTGATGCTGCTCCCGACTGCCCCGACTTGGTAACTTCCTACCGGGGTTAAGCACCCTCTTAGAGCCCCTACATGTGTTATTGCATAAAGGTGAGAACTGGGTATGGGGAAAAAAAAACAAGTAATTGCTTTTGAGAAAGCCAGAAACATTTTATGCTCCAACAAGCTGCTTGTATTGTATAAACCGTGTAAAAGATTCATGCTAGCATGTGATGCATCGTCGTACAGGGTCGGGTGTGTATTACAACAAGCTAACGTTGTGGGGAAGTTGCAACCTGTCGCCTATGCTTCCAGGAACTTGTCTAAGGCTGAGAGAGCCTACAGCATGATTGAGAAAGAGGCATAAGCATGTGTGTTCGGGGTAAAGAAAATGCATCAGTACTTGTTTGGCATCATATTTGAGCTGGAAACCGATCACAAGCCCCTCATATCCCTATTCGCTGTAAACAAGGGGATAAATACTCATGCCTCAGCCTGCATACAAAGGTGGGCACTCGCGCTATCAGCGTATAACTATACCATCCGCCACAGGCCAGGCACGGAGAAATGTGCGGATGCTCTCAGACGGATACCATTGCCCACCACGGGGGTGGAAATGGCGCAGCCTGCAAACTTGTTGATGGTGGTGCAGCCCGCAGACTTGTTGATGGTCATGGAAGTGTTTGAAAATGATAAATCACCTGTCACGGCCCGCCAGATTAGGACTTGTACCAGCCAAGATCCTCTGCTGTCCCTAGTAAAAAACTGTGTACTGCATGGGAGCTGGGCCAGCATCCCCGTTGAAATGCAAGAGCCAATCAAGCCGTTCCAGCGGTGAAATGACGAGCTGTCCATTCCGGCAGACTGCCTGTTGTGGGGTAACCGCGTAGTGCTACCCAAAAAGGGCAGGGAGACGTTCATTACGGATCTCCACAGCACATACCCGGATACAGTAATGATGAAAGCGATAGCCAGATCCAACGTGTGATGGCCCAGTATCGACTCTGATTTAGAGTCCTGTGTACAGCAATGCAGCGTGTGTGCTCAGTTGAGCGATGCACCCAGAGAGGCACCACTAAGTTTGTGGTCCTGGCCCTCCAGACCATGGTCGAGGATCCATGTCGACTATGCGGGCCACTTTCTCGGTAAAATGTCCTGATGGTGGGGGATACTTTTTCAAAATGGATTGAATGTGAAATAATGTCGGGAAGCACCGCTACCGCCACCATTGAAAGCCTGAGGGCCATGTTTGCCACCCACGGCCTGCCTGACATACTGGTCAGTGACAACGGGCCATGTTTCACCAGTGCCAAATTTAAAGAATTCATGACCCGCGATGGGATCAAACATGTCACCTCAGCCCTGTTTAAACCAGCCTCCAATGGGCAGGCAGAGCGGGCAGTACAAACAATCAAACAGAGCCTTAAACAAGTCACAGAGGGCTCACTCCAAACCCGCCAGTCCCGAGTACTGCTCAGCTACCGCACGAGACCACACTCACTCACAGGGGTGCCTCAGGCTGAGATACTCATGAAAAGGACAATTAAAACCAGACTCTCGCTGGTTCACCCCAACCTGCATGATCAGGTAGAGAGCAGGTGGCAGCAACAAAATGTAAACGATGGTCGCACCACTTTGTCACGGGAAATTGATTTGAATGACCCTGTGTTTGTGCTAAACTATGGACATGGCCCCAAGTGGATTGCGGGCACGGTGATAGCTAAAGAAGGGAGTAGGGTGTTTGTAGTCAAACTGGACAATGGACAAATTTGCAGAAAGCACCTGGACCAAATGAGGCTGCGATTCACAGACTGCCCTGAACAACCCATAGCAGACACCATCTTTTTCGAGCCACAACACACACCAAAAAAATCAACGACATCCTGCCGGACCAGGAAATCGAACCCATCATGCCCAACAGCCCAGCAAGGCCAGGCTCATCCAGCAGCCCTGCAGGGCCAGCAACACGCCAGCCCAGCGAGGGCACAGCCAACACACCAGAACAGACATTTGTACCGAGGCGGTCCACCAGGGAAAGAAAGGCTCCCGACCGCTTCACCTTGTAAATAGTTTTCACTTTGACTTTGGCAGGGGCGTGATGTTGTGTATCTGTAAAGCATGCACCCCCATGTTCTACCACCAGGGAGCGCATCCCCTGAAGTCCCAAGGGATCCCAGCATCTCTTGGGAGCACGGTACATAAGCCGGCCCCTAAGGCCTGTTACTCACTCTGGAGTGTCTTGATAAAGACTGAGGTCACTAATACTTTAACCTCCCTGTGTGCAGTCTCATCTGTGTTAGGAACACAATACACACAATAACTGCTAACTCATCACTCAACTAATTCAGAGTATCTGACTCAAAGAACAGTTCAGCTTTTTATAAAAGACCAACGGAACTTTCACCACAAGTGCACAATTTCATACACCAGCCACAATCCCTGGACATCCGATTATTTACTACAGGGATGTAAATGAGAATTTTCACTGCACAAAACTCCAGAGACTTGAGCACAAAAATCTAGGCTGACACACCAGTGCAAAGCTGAGGGAACGCTGCATTGGTAAAGCTGCTGTCTTTCAGATGAGATGTTAAACTGAGGCCCCGTCTCTCTCAGGTAGCCGTAAAAGATCCCATGACACTATTTTGAAAAAGAGCAGGGCAGTTATCCCCGGTGTCCTGACCAACATTTATCGCTCAATCAACGTCACTAAAACAGATTATCTGGTCATTTTCACATTGCTGTTTGTGGGAGCTTACTGTGTGAAAATTGGCTGCCATGTTTCCTACAATTGCGGCTACACTTCAAAAGGAAGTTATTGGCTGTAAAGCGCATTGTGGCATCCTGAGGTCATTAAAGGTGCTATCTAAATGCAAGTGATGTTGTGTATCTGTAAAGCATGCACCCCCATGTTCTACCACCAGGGAGCGCATCCCCTGAGGCCTGTTCCTCATTCTGGAGTGCCTGAATAAAGACTAAGGTCACTGTTACTCTAACCTCCCTGTGTGCAGCCTCATCTGTGTTCGGAACACAATAACGGGCGACAAGTTTACGAATCCAACGCAAAGATGCAGCAAATTGTGGGCAACCTGGATAAGTTCTCTGAAGGTGAGGACTGGGAAGCCTATGTCGAATGGCTAAGACCAGTACTTTGTAGCCACGAAGCTGGACGGCGAAGGAAGCGCTGCAAAAACGAGAGCGGTCCTCCTCACCGTCTGCGGGGCACCGACCTACAGCCTCATGAAGAATCTTCTAGCTACGGTGAAACCCACAGATAAGTCGCATGAGGAGCTGTGTACACTGCTTCGGGAGCATCTTAACCGAAGGGAGAGCGTGCTGATGGCAAGGTATCGGTTCTACACGTGCCAGCGATCTGAAGTGGCGAGCTACGTCGCCGAGCTAAGGCGACTTGCAGGACAATGTGCGTTTGATGGCTACCTGGAGCAGATGCTCAGAGACTTTTTGTACTGGGCATTGGCCACGAGACCATCCTACGAAAACATTTGACTGTAGAGACACCGACCCTCAGTAAGGCCATTGCAATAGCACAGGCGTTTGTGCCCACCAGTGATAACGCCAAGCAAATCTTGCAGCACACAAGTGCGAGCAATGTTCATAAATTAAATGGAACTGTGTTTGTGAGCAGAAATGTACAGGGCAGAAACCACGAGTCTGCAACTGCCAGCAGGCCTCAGGTGACCAAGATGACTCAGAGTCCGCAACAAAGGATGAATGCAAGGCAATTCACACCTTGTTGGTGTTGTGGAGGCTTCCATTCAGCCTATTCATGCCGTTTCAAAGGGTATGTTTGCAAGAGCTGTGGAACAATGGGGCACCTCCAACGAGCTTGCAGATGAGCTGCAAGCTCTGCAAAACTTGCTAACCACTATGTGGCAGAGGAAGATCACTCCATGGTGGATCAAAGCAATTTCGAGCCTCAGAGAGAGGAGGCAGATGCTGAAGTACATGGGGTGCACACATTTTAGACGAAATGTCCACCGATAATGCTAAATGAAAAATTGAATGGCTTACCCGTAGCCATGGAACTGGACACTGGCGCTAGCCAATCCATCATGAGTAAAAAGATGTTTGAGACACTGTGGTGCAACAAGGCATTCAGACCAGCCCTGAGCCCCATCCACACGAAACTGAGAACGTACACCTAAAGGCTCATTACTGTCCTGGGCAGCGGCATGGTCAAGGTCACCTCCGAGTGCACAATGCATGAACTGCCACTCTGGATTGTCCCGGGCGATGGCCCCACACTGCTTGGAAGGAGCTGGCTGGGCAAAATCCGCTGGAACTGGGATGACATCCGAGTGCTATCACATGTCGATGAGGCCTCATGTACCCAGGTTCGAAACAAATTTCCTTCCCTTTTTGAGCCAGGCATTGGGAACTTTTCCAGGGCGAAGGTGCGGATCCACTTGGTCCCAGAGGCATGACCCATTCACCACAAGGCCCGAGCGGTACTTCACATGACAAGGGAGAGAGTGGAAATCGAGCTGGACAGGCTGCAACACGAGGGCATCATCTCCCCAGTGGAATTCAGTGAGCGGGCCAGCCCGATTGTTCCAGTACTCAAACGTGATGGCACGGTCAGGATTTGCGGCGATTATAAAGTAACTATTAATCGTTTCTCGTTCCAGGACCAATACCCGCTACCTAAGGCAGACGACCTATTTGCAACGCTGGCAGGAGGCAAGACGTTCACCAAGCTCGGCCTGACTTCGGCCTACATGACGCAGGACCCGGAGGAGTTTTCGAAGGGCCTCACCTGCATCAACACGCACAAGGGACTGTTCATCTACAACAGATGCCCGTTTGGAATTCAGTCGGCTGCAGTGATCTTCCAGAGAAACATGGAGAGCCTACTCAAGTCGCTATCACGCATATTGGTTTTTCAGGACAACATATTGGTCACGGGTCGGGACACCGTCGAGCACCTACAAAACCTGGAGGAGGTCCTCCAGTGACTGGATCATGTAGGGCTGCGGCTGAAGAGGTCGAAATGCATCTTCATGGCAAAAGAAGTGAATTTTTTGGGGAGAAAGATCGCGGCGGATGGCATTCGGCCCACAGACACCAAGACAGAGGCTATCAGGAAGGCGCCCAGGCCACAGAATGTCACGGAGCTGCGGTCGTTCCTGGAACTCCTCAACTATTTTGGTAACTTCCTACTGGGGTTAAGCACCCTCTTAAAGACCCTATAGTGTTATTGCGTGAAGGTAAGAACTGGGTATGGGGAAAAAAGGCAAGTAATTGCTTTTGAGAAAGCCAGAAACATTTTATGCTCCAACAAGCTGCTTGTATTGTATAACCCGTGTGAAAGACTTATGCTGGCATGTGATGCGTTGTTGTATGGAGTCGGGTGTCTATTACAACAAGCTAACGTTGTGGGGAAGTTGCAACCTGTCGCCTATGCTTCCAGGAGCTTGTCTAAGGCCGCGAGGGCCTACAGCATGATTGAGAAAGAGGCATTAGCATGTGTGTTCGGGGTAAAGAAAATGCATCAGTACCTGTTTGGCCTCAAATTTGAGCTGGAAACCGATCACAAGCCCCTCATATCCCTGTTCGCTGAAAACAAGAGGATAAATACTAATGCCTCAGCCCGCATACAAAAATGGGCACTCGCACTATCAACGTATAACTATACCATCCGCCACAGGCCAGGCATCGAGAACTGTGCGGATGCTCTCTGTCGGCTACCATTGCCTACCACGGGGGTGGAATTGGCGCAGCCTGCAAACTTGTTGATGGTGGCGCAGCCCGCAGACTTGTTGATGGTCATGGAAGCATTTGAAAATTAAATATCACCTGTCACAGCCCGCCAGATTAGGACTTGGACCAGCCAAGATCCTCTGCTGTCCCTAGTAAAAAACTGTGTACTGCATGGGAGCTGGGCCAGCATCCCTGTTGAAATGCAAGAGCTAATCAAGCCGTTCCAGCGGCGAAAGGACGAGCTGTCCATTCAGGCAGACTGCCTGTTGTGGGGTAACCACGTAGTGCTACCAAAAAGGCAGGGAGACGTTCATCTCGGATCTCCACAGCACGCACCCGGGTATAGTAATAATGAAAACGATAGCCAGATCCAACGTGTGGTGACCCGGTATCAACTCGGACTTAGAGTCATGTGTATGGCAATGCAGCGTGTGTGCTCAGTTGAGCAACGCACCCAGAGAGGCACCACTAAGTTTGTGGTCCTGGTCCTCCAGATCATGGTCGAGGATCCATGTCGACTATGTGGGCCCGTTTCTCGGTAAAATGTTCCTGGTGGTGGTTGATGCTTTTTCAAAATGGAGTGAATGGGAAATAATGTCGGGAAGCACCGCCACTGCCACCATTGAAAGCCTGAGGGCCATGTTTGCCACCCACGGCCTGCCTGACATACTGGTCAGTGAAAACGGGCCATGTTTCACCAGTGCTGAATTTAAAGAATTCATGACCCGCAATGGGATGAAACATGTCACCTCAGCCCCGTTTAAACCAGCCTCCAGTGGGCAGGCAAAGCGGGCAGTACAAACAATCAAACAGAGCCTTAAACGAGTCACAGAAGGCTCACTCCAAACCTGCCTGTCCCGAGTACTGCTCAGCTACCCCACGAGACCCCACTCACTCACAGGGGTGCCCCCAGCTGAGCTACTCATGAAAAGGACACTTAAAACCAGACTCTTGCTGGTTCACCCCAACCTGCATGATCAGGTAGAGAGCAGGCGGCAGCAACAAAATGTAAACGATGGTCGCGCTACTGTGTCACGGGAAATTGATCTGAATGACCCTGTGTATGTGCTAAACTATGGACATGGTCGCAAGTGGATCGCGGGCACGGTGATAGCTAAAGAAGGGAGTAGGGTGTTTGTAGTCAAACTAGACAATGGACAAATTTGCAGAAAGCACCTGGACCAAATGAGGCTGCGGTTCACAGACTGCCCTGAACAACCCACAGCAGACACCACCTTTTTCGAGCCCACAACACACACCCAAAGGATCAACGACACCACCCCGGACCAGGAAATCAAACCCATCACGCCCAGCAGCCCTGCAGGGCCAACAACACGCCAGCCCAGCGAGGGCACAGCCAACACACCAGAACAGACATTTGTACCGAGGCGGTCCACCAGGTAAAGAAATGCTCCCGACCGCCTCACCTTGTAAATAGTTTTCACTTTGACTTTGGCTGGGAGTGATGATGTGTATCTGTAAAGCACGCACTCCCATGTTCCGCCACCAGGAAGGTCATCCCAAGGGATCCCAGCATCCTTTGGGAGCACTGTATATAAGCTGGCCCCTAAGGCCTGTTACTCACTCTGGGGTGTCTTAATAAAGACTGAGGTCACTGTTACTTTAACCTCCCTGTGTGCAGTCTCATCTGTATTTGGAACACAATACTTTCTTTCTTTACTTTCTATCACAATTCAGTACAGTGAACTCTCACTTAATAGACTGGTCCCAGAATCATGTTTAAAATTTGGGAATGAATCATTGTGGAACAAATAGAATATCCTGCTATATGTGTTAGCTATATTCCTGCAAGTGCAATATTCTCCATCTGTTTTATCCTGATCTGTTAAATCACTGCATTAAAAATAAGCACAAAAATAAGTTATCATTTTACCTGCATTTCGGTTCAGATAAGCTGTACTCCAGATGGCATTCATATGTATTTCTGTTTTCATTGCTTTTTCAATTTCATTTTGGCTTAAAATAGTGATTTTCAAACCTTTTTGAAAAGTTGCCATGGCCTCTCACACCTAACCAGCTGTGGATACCATGGTACAGATAAATATTCAAAGCTTACACTGCCACTAATCTCTCTCTCCTTCACTTCTGGTTCTTACTCTCTCTCGTTCCTCCTTCACTTCTGTTTCTATCTCTCAACTTCTTCATTTCTGGTTTATTTCCTGTTTCCCTCTCAACCTTCACATCTGTGTGGCTTTCTCTTACCGAGCTTCTTTTACCACTCTCCTCAAAAAGCCTATCCTTGATGGCCAACAAATGCCCTATTCCTGAAGTCCTTCTGTTTCTGACTCTCACTCTCATTCTCTCTCTCCTCCTTCACTTGTGTTTCTCTCGCTCCTCCTTCACTTGTGTTTCTCTCTCTCCTCCTTCACTTTAATGCCAGGCAGCTCTATGTCCACATTTTCCTGCTCAGATGCCCTTAGTCCAGTTTCCACCTGACAGCACAGCACCAGGAGCACACTGGAAAAATGTATTGATAATGTCTCTTGTACCTGCTTTTTCTTTTTCAATGTCTCTCTGACATTCAGCATATGGACCACACAAGCTTCCTATTCCTTCTCTCCTCTGTAATACATCTCCACAGCATACCAGTTTCTGTTCAATCCTGAGCTGAGCTTCAAATGCCATCTAATCAGTCATCTATACTGCTTATTTCCACCACCGCAAAATGGCTTACCTCTGCCCTTATCTCATCCTATTGATGCTGAGCTCCTTCATCTATACTTTCATCAGCGCCAGACTTGATTTCTGTAATGCACTTATTGCCAGAGTCCAATCTTCATTCAATATAAATTCCAATTCATCCAAAACTCCTGTAGGTTAGTGGTGATAGGTTGATTGAGTTGGACTTGGTGTAGGATAGGATGCCACTTGCATCCTATCCCAAACAAATTCCCACACAATCAAGCCTGTCCTCGTTAATTAACATTGACTTCCCATCCTCAAATGCATCACATTCAACATCCTTGTCCTCACTTAAAAATCTGTATCAATCTTTGCCCCTCCTTGCCTTTGCAGTCTTCACCAGCCTTAGTTGACAAGTGCACATGCTCTGCTCTTTCGACCCTAGCTTCCTTTACAGCCCTCTATCTCTCCTTAAGCATCTTACTACACACTGGAATGCTGTCCCTTAAAAACCATCAAAATCTACCTCTTTGACATGCCTTTAATCATCTCCTCATCTCTTCCCTTGTCGCTGTTGCTTTTTTTTCCCCCTGTAAAGTTCCTTGGCAAGTTATACTACGCTAAAAATATAGCAACTCTTTAAATGTACATTGTCATATTATTTCTTTGCTCCCTTACTCCTTTTCATTTGTGGACTTTGTTTCCTTTCTTTTAATCTTCTGTTTTTATTTCTCCTTTCTACTTGTGCAGCATTTTCTACTTCCATTTTCTACATTATTCACACTGCCCAAAGGGAGAGAATGCTGTGTGGGACAGAGTTGGGCAGGAGGTAGCAGCAGATCAAGAGGTTTGGGGTCTGGCAAATGCAGAATCATTTGGCAAGGGACGGCAAACAGAGAGCTGGTGGGAGTTTCGGACACTTGCGCTCCTGGGCCTCTATGCGTAGGCCTGTGTAGAGGCCCACGTATCCAAGGGGCGTGTGCAGTTCGCAAGCACTCCTGGGATCACGTGCGCCGGCCCAACCAATGAAAGAAGGGGGATCCCCATTCATACTCATGATGATTCCGTATGTACGGAACCTCCCCCCTCCGCCATAAGTATGAATGGGAATACCCCCAAAATACACATATATTTAAAATAAATGTTTTTTAAAAATCACATGTTTAAAATTAATCAAAATGGCATTTAATTCTATATTTAAAACAATAATGTTTTTTGGAAAAAAATTTCCATGTTTTAAAGGGTCTAAAAATAAACTTACCTTATTTCACAGGTTTTTAAATGTATAAATTATTGAAAAAAAATATTTTTCTGTTCTTTAAAAGTCTTATGCTGGTAAAAACAGGCCTTACACCTTTTACCAGGTGTAAGAATTTCATAAGCATTCGCTGGACAGAAGTTGGGCAAATAGCCCAACTCTCAGCTCACGGAGGCCCTTTTGCCAGGAATGCATGCGTTCTGTCAAGAAGATTCTTGATAGATCGCAAGTTCCAGGCTGCAGCACATCCGCTTCGCATGCCTAAACCTGGAACCTGTGTGGCCCATACGGGCTCGGGCGCACCTCATACGAACCCTTAGGGGCTGCAAATCACGGCCCATTGTGTCATCTTTTAACTGCTGTCAACTAATTGTTTGCACGGATCAATCAAAATCAAGATAAATACCATTATCAATTGCAGATTATAATCTTCTGGATTATAATTGTCTGACAGATTATCAAACTTGAAGAAGATTAATGTTTAAGTGTATGAGGAAAGAGCTTTCAAATAGAATCAGAGTGAACTGCTGCTTTGGTAAGCTAGGATTTATTAAGGCATGATGGGACAAATGGTTTCGACCTGTAAAATGTCTTTTGACAGATCGCACGCATCCCCGGGAGAAGGACATTCATGTGCAGAGATTGGGCTATTTGCCCAACTCCTGCCCAGCCAATGTCCTTCAAACTCTTAGGCACGATAAAAGCATTTAATTGATCTACATACAATTTGTGGGGCAACTATTTTTATGTAGAGAAAAATAAACTGAACTGCTGTAAGATTTTTTGACATTTTCTACAACAGCTTTCCTGTAGCTTCTCTAAATAAGATTATCAATTAGTGCTAAATTAGGAATAGATTTGTTCTGTGAACCCATGCCCATGAGCAACTCATTTCATCTAAGACCCTAACAGCGTGCAGGCAGAGTAAGCAATCATCCCATCAGTTTGGATTGGGACCCAGGCCCCTGTATCTGACAAATTACAATATATTATTAATAACAAGAGAAGACAAAGTAAAGGGTGACTGGTTCTGACAAGTTTGGGTTTTAAAAACCCAAAGGTTACAGGAGGAAGTCAAGTTTGAGGGAAGTTTGAGAACGACTGATATTCTTAACTTAACCTCCCTCCTGAAGTTGAGTATTTTATAGCAACACCATATTGTTTAATCTGATCTAGCATCCCAGCTGCAAACCTGCAAATTTCACCCATACAGGGGATTTGAAATTAGATAACTGAAATTGGGATTCAAATACTGGTCCTCATAAAAGAAGTCCAGTGTTGTAGCGTGTGACAGTTTGCCACCCGACGGCCAGTGCAGGATTATTTTTTTAAAGCCCGTGTTGTTTCTGCATAGCAATTTAGCACAACTGCGTTAGCATCTGTGAGAAGCAGTATCTGTCAGAAAATATACCTCTATGTTTAAGGCCATTTTTCCTGAAGGGAAATTGGGACAAATATCTTTTTTCTCTCTTCCACCAAAATGCATCCAGAGAATCCAATTCAAATTGATTTAGATTCCTTCTCATTTTTTTTAACCGAGAGAACTTTAGTGCATATCAAGGAATGGTAGTACGAGGGAATGGAACAATTTTCATTTCGAGCATCTGGTGTCAATATCAAGCAATTCCAGGTCAGATATAGCACAGCGAAACCACAAAGTAAACGCATGAGACTCAGCTCTGACCTCAGAAGGTCTACTGCGTCAGTGTGAGATTTTTCAATTTCCCATCCCAGCCATCCAGTGGCTTTCTGAATGGCAATTTAGTGCCAGATTAGGAGAGGTATTGGGGTGAGGGTGGGGTCCCTCTCCAGTAAGAAATGAATTGAGAATGTCCAAACTAGTCCCATATACTTCCCTTACAGTTAGTCGACTTGGGTATCTGATTGCTTGTCTTTTAAAAGCCAGTTTCCAAATACAGTTTAAGAGGAGCTACCGGTAAATCTGGATTAAGCATTGAGCAACCCAAGTCACTCAGTCCAGAGTGTGCACATTTAGGTCCCTATTTTCCACTTGCTGGATTTTTGGCATCCTCAAATATTAACGTACGATTTTTTTTGTGTATGTTTGCGCCAGAAAAAAAAATCTGGACTTTCGCCAAAGAAATATTTGAATTTGGCGCCGCGCTCTCCAAAGTTAGTCTGGG
Source organism: Pristiophorus japonicus (assembly GCF_044704955.1). Taxonomy (NCBI): domain Eukaryota; kingdom Metazoa; phylum Chordata; class Chondrichthyes; family Pristiophoridae; genus Pristiophorus; species Pristiophorus japonicus. The sequence goes on from NC_091982.1 coordinate 23,278,363, forward strand.
GGAGGAGGGGCGGAACTTCAAGTCTGTGCTAAAAACTCTCTGGGCATGCGCGAAAAGCTGAAGTTGCCAGCGCAACCAGAGACGCTGAAGCAAGCTAAAGTCCACTCCCCTGGAAGGGCTGCTACCCCATCGCTGCCAAAGGGGCCACAAAGTACCTCTCCTCCCCGGCTGGACCCCCTGCAATCCCGGGCCGAATGGCCCTCCTGCTCCCGAATTTCAATTCACAGGGGGGAGCGGGGCGGAGGGGAGGGGGCATTTGGCCCAGGATTGCAGCGGGTCCAGCGGGGGTGGGGGAGCAGTCCTATGGCTCGGGATTGCAGTCCTCTCGGCCTGGAAATCATCTTCCCTTGCTCCAAAAAGAGCTCCCTGTGGAAAAAAAACTATTTTATTTTGTATTTTTATTGCCTTGCCCCTGTCCTCTTGTGCGCCGCGCCGATTTCTTAATTTAATAGATGCTTTTTTGCGAGGTGCTTTTGGCGCTCTGAAAAAACTCGTGGATGGCCAAAATCGGTAAAAGGGCCAAAAACGGCACAGAAATCGGTTTTCAACCAGACCTGCGCCACAAAATCTTGCGTACAAAAACCAACGCTGACAGTTGGCGTCGGTTAACAAACTTTAAGCAAAATTGCAAAATCACGATTGCTTCAAAAAATCAGCAGACATACAAAAAAATGGCGCCCAATGGTGGCGAAAATAGAGCCCTTATAGTTTTTTATTGTCTACAACCAGGGAAAAAAAATGGTGGACTCACAGCAAATCCTGTGCGGGTCATGGCTGGGAGCCAATATTGTGAGGTCAGCTCATTAGCATTTGTGGACTGCTCACCTCGTATATCACCATGCCTTGTTGGGAGAGCATCAAGGTCACAGCTCGTATAGGACAGCTGACTCTTTGAAGAGACCATTCCTTTTTCGGGGGGCGGGGGGGGGGGGCAAGTAAATTCTGTATAAGAGGATTTCGCCAATGGCAAATCAACCTTTTTTAGGCCAGAGTTATTCAGAAACAGATAAACTGGGTATTATTAAAGTTAAGGCCACCCAGGAAGAAAAATTAGATTGTACAATTGTTGCCCTCCCTTGCAGCACTCTTTTGCAATTGGTGCCAAGGGCTGGAGTGCTTCTGAGATGTTCCAGCCACCGTATGTGGAGCAGATCTCAATTATATTAAAAATTGAGCCTTAATGAAGCTCAAGCGCATGTGCTGACAACAATGTCAGTGGGCATATGAGTTATAGAGCGCAAAAGCTGTTGAATGGGCCTCAGCATCCAGTAATGTGGGACCCTTAGGTCTGCGGTGCAGCTGAACACCAGGTGCCAAGCAATATTCCCTCTAATTTTTTTTTGATGTGCGGTCCCATTAACTGGCTGCGTGGCCCATTCAAACTTTCGCACATGCGTGGTTTCTTCCATTGAAAAGCCAGTGAGCAGCCTGCGCGGGGACCTCCAGACCACTGTGCGGCCACACAGCTTAGCAGGAATGTTGGTGCCAAGGCTTGCATTACAGCACCTATAACTTCGACAGACTTGATTTATTTTCACATTTTTCATGACGTTTTTGTCCAGTGGATAGAAAATAGTGTTGGGAAAAGAGAACTCTGGAAAAGTGGAATTTATTGAGCACAGTGTAGTGAGGGCGAGCACAACAACCACATATGTTGCAGATTTAATGTGACTGAAAACTTACAGATTTGAGTTGGTCTTAGTCTGATGTGACTAACTTTTCATATTACCCAAGTTCACAGTTAATAATTTTTTTTCAGTGCTCTGAAATATATTGCCTCTCTACAAACTTTGTAGGGTTGCTTGTGAATCTGAATATAAACCAAGCTGAAAATAGAAAGTACAGAGGATATTTAAAAAAAGGAATAAGAGGGGCAAAGAGAGGTTCTGAGAATAGATTAGTGGCTAACATAAAAAGAAACCCAAAATCTTTTGGAAACATATGAATAGTAAAAGAGTAGTCCAAGGAAGGGTGGGGCCGATTAAGGAACCAAAAGGAGATCTTCTTGAGGAGGCAGAAGGCATGGCTGAGGTATTAAATGAGTACTTTGCATCTGTCTTCACTGGAGAATAGGATGCTGCCAATGTAGCAGTAAAGAAGGAGGTAGCAGTGATATTGAATAGGATAAAAATAAAGACGGTGTACTTAAAAGATTGGCAGTCCTCAAAGTAGAAAAGTCACCCGGTTCGGATGGGATGCATCCTTGGTTACTGAGGAAGTAAGGGTGGAAATTGCGGAGGCTCTGGCCACAATCTTCCAATCCTCCTTAGATATGGGGGTGTTGCCAGAGGACTGGAGGATTGCAAATGTTACACTCGAGTTTAAAAATGGGGAGAGGAATAAAGCAGGCAATTCCGGAGCCGTCAGCCTTATGTCGGTGATGGAGAAATTTTTAGACAATAATCTGCGACAAAATTAATTGGCATTTGGAAAAGTATCGGCTAATAAATTAAAGTCAGCATGGATTTGTTAAAGAAAAATTGTGTTTGACAAATTTGATCAAGTTCTTTGATGAAGTAACGGAGATGGTTGATGATGGTAGTGCGGATGATGTTATGTGTATATACTCTCAAAAGGCGTTTGACAAAGTACCACATAATAGATTGGTTAACAAAATTAAAGCCCTTTGGATTAAAGGGAAAGTGGCAGCATGGATACAAAATTGGCTAAGGGACAGAAAGCAGAGTAGTGGTGAATGGTTGTTTTTAGACTGGAGGGAGGTATACAATGGTATAGCATGAAATATAAAAACATTGTATGAGCTTTCACAAGTAAGTAAAAACAAAAAGGCTAATGAAAGTAAACGTGGGCAGAGGCAGGAGAAATTACAAAGAGGAATAAGGAAATAGCAGAGAAATTAAACAAATATCTTGTATCGGCCTTCACAGTGGAAGACACAAAAGGGGAAAATTGCATAGCACCTCGTTTGGGGGCAGTAACAGGCATGAGGCAGGAGTTCCTGCACCAGTGTAAGAGTTTAAATAAAACATAAACATAATTTTTTTTCATTCATTTATACGTTAAAAACCCTGTGCAATAAGGCAAGTTTATTTTCACCCCTGTTAAAACATGTCAATTTATTTTTCAAAAAATTAAATTCTTGTTTCATTAAATGCCATTTTATTTCATTTTAAAGATGTAATTTTTTTAGTTATTTGATGTGTAGAGGTATTTTTTATGTGATCCCCATTCATACTTATGGGAGTTCCGTACATATGGAATCCCCATAATTATGAGTGGGGATTCCCTTCTTTGATTGGTTGGGCAAGACCACGTGATCCTAGGGGCGCTTGCGAACTGCATGCGCCCCTGGGATACATGGGCCTCTACACAGGTGCACATATAGAGGCCCAGGAGCACAAGTCGCCGAACCTCCCAGACCACCAGGTAAGTTTGTAGATTTTTTGCAGGTCCACGTGAAACCTCCAACTATAAATTCAGCACCAAACCTTTATAGGGATGTTGGTTGAGGGATTAATATTGGTCAGGACACCAGGGATAACACCGCTGCTCTTCTTTGCATAGTGACACGGGATCTTTTACATTCCCCTAAGAGGGCAGACGACTCAGTTTAATGACTCATCTGAAAGTCAGCACATCTAACATTGCAGCATCCCTTCAGTACTGCACTGGAGTGTCAACCTAGATTTTTGTGCTCAGGTTTCTGGAGTGGGAAATGAACCCTGGTCCGGACGGATTACATTTGTGCATTTTAAAAGAATCTTGTGAAGGGATAGCAGAGGCATTACTACATATATTTAATAATTCGTTAAAAAAAGGTGTAGTGTCAGAGGATTGTCGGATAACTAATGTAATACCTATATTTAAGAAGGGAGATGGAACATGTTTGGGAAACTATAGACCAGTCAGCTTAGCATCGGTGGTAGGAAAAATAATGGAATCCCTACTAAAGGAGAAAATGGAAGAACACCTAGAAACCAAAAATATAATAATAAATAGTCAGCATGGATTTCAAAAGAGGAAGTCTTGCTTGACCAACCTCATTGAATTTCTTGAAGAGGTACCAGAGAAAGTAGATAAGGGTAATCTAGATTTTCAAAAGGCCTTTGATAAGGTACTACATAATAGACTAATGAATAACGTCAGAGTCAGGGGACAAGTAGCTGATTGGATAGCTAGCTGGATTCAAGACAGAAAGCCAAGAGTAGGGGTAAAGGGTAGCTATTCACAGTGGCAGAAGGTGGATCGTGGCGTTCCACAAGGATCAGTGCTGGGACCACTGATGTTCACAATTTATATTAACAATTTAGACTGAGGAATCAAAAACACAATTTCTACATTTGTGGATGACACCAAATTGGGGAGATAGTCAATACCGATTAGGACTGCATCAAATTACAGGAGGCCATTAGTAAACTTGCAGAATGGGTACATAATTGGGAAATGAATTTCATTCATAAGGTAGAAAGAGTATGGGGGAGGTTACTTATTACTTGGAGGGTGAGTCTGGATGGGGTAGAGGAGCAAAGGGATCTCAGAGTACAATACATAAATTGCTAAAGGTAGCAACACAGGTTAACAAGGCCAAAAATAAAGCAAACCAAGCACTAGAGTTCATTTCTAGAGGGATAGAATTGAAAAATAGTGAAGTTCTGCTATGCTTGTATCGAACCTTGGTTAGACCACACTTGGACTACTGCATACAATTCTGGTCGCCATATAGAAAAGATATAGGGGCACTGGAGAGGATGCAGAGGAGATTTACAAGGATGATATCAGAAATGCAACGGTATACATATCGAGAAAGGATGAACAAGCTTGAAAAAAGAAGGCTGAGGGGATGACCCAATATAGGTCTTTAAAATTATGAAAGGTTTTGATAAAGTAGATATAGAGAGAATGTTTCCATTTGTGGGGAAGTGCATAACTAGAGGCCATCAATATAAAATAGTCACCAACAAATCAAATAGGGAATTCAGAATTTATCCAGAGAGTGATGAGAATGTGGAACTCACTACCATAGGGAGTAGTTGAAGCAAATAGTATAGATGGATATAATAGGAGGCTAGATAAGCATACGCGGGATATGCTGATAAAGTTAGATGAGAAAAGATGGGTGGCGGCTCGAGTGGAGCATAACACCGGCATGGACTAGTTGGGCTGAATGGCCTGTTTCTGTGCCGTACATCCTATGTAATCCTCCGTATGTAATGAACCCACAACCTTCTGACTCAGAGGTGAGAGTGCTACCAACTGAGCCACCGCTAACAGTGTAAAAAGAGGTAGATCTGAGATAAACTGGAAGAATTAGAGGAAGACAAACTTCCTTCTAACACCTTTTGCATCTGATAATACAGATAGTGACAAAGAACGTGATGCAGTTGTTGGTAGGACTGGAACAGTATCAAAAAGCATTGCACATTCTCAACACCAAGGACCGGCAGCAACAGGGAATATTGTTTACCAAGCAGCCAGGCTTGGCCATTGTTAACAAGACATCTGTGATTGTCTTGAACCTCACTTCCCTTGTGACATGTTGGAAAATATATGCAAGCATAGAAATAAAGAAAATTGTTACTTAACATTATTTAGTCTCTGGGCCTCACAGTACTTTATTTTCACTCGAGCTCAACTGGTTCCTAACATACAACCAATGTCACCGAAGGACACCCCTTTACAGGAATGCACTTTGCAAAATTTAGAAGGCATATGAACAGTTAATGGTAGCTTTAATCACCTGTGCTTCCTTGCAAACTGACAAAATCAATCTGAATCACAGCGGTCTGAAAGGCTCTGCCTCTGTTGCTCCTAACATTTGTTTGACTGCAGATGATAACTAGTGGACAGGCAAGCAGCTTCTAATTTTTTTGTACAAGGAAACATGCTTTCCAAGTGTAACTCACCCTAGGAGGGATCCTGGTACACTGATATAGAGGTGGAGTTTGCTTGCCAAGCCCAGCGTAATACAAGCTGTTTTAGTATGCGCATCACATCTTTCCTGCTAGACTGCAGGGAACATGCAGTTTATCGTGCAAACGTGCATCCTCTGAGCAGAGGATAAACACTCTCTTACTTGCTCGAAACTGTTTGCCTGGGAAGTGAGGAGCTGAATACAGAGGCACACGAAACAAATAGTCTGAAGAAGATTCCAGCAAGCATCACATTTTATTTATTTTTGTTCCCCCTCCAAGTGCAATTTGTGTCGGTCTCGGAATGTTCAGTCACTGAGAAGCAGAAAGCCTACAAGGTTACAGATTAATGAGAGAGGAAGTAGCAGCTTGTACCAGGTAGGAAGCAATTTTATATCAGTTTTCATTTGCTTATCACTGTCACAAGCTCAATACTGTCCGCTGCTGTGGACCAGCTTTTCAAACCTGGTGTCTAATAACCAGAACCACCTGAGAAACACTCCACAAGAAGAATCTTTAACTCTTTCAGAAGACTTTAGGGCATAGAGAACAAAAGGTAATTATTTCTACAAGACAAACTTTTTCTTAATTTTTTTGCAGACATGTATTATACTTTGAATTTGCTAGATGTATACACTTGAATCATATGCTTATTGACACGTTTTTTTTAAGTGCATCTTAATTTAGCCATAATGTTTCTGCTAAGTGATGCTGTTTGGAACATAACTAGGGTAGCAGTGCCAGTGTTTTGGGAAGTTAAGGGGTCTTCAATCTCAGCCAGTGATGTTGCTGGAAGAGAGCAGCCAAAAAATTCCTTGTCGTGACTGAGAAAGATGTTGACGGATTGGTGACTTGAAGGAATTTGTTTTTTTTGCTCTTGGTGATCAATAGCTGTCTCTAAAGTGCCACTTCATAGGAACAGAGCTCTAGCACTGGATTTATTTGACAGACACCATAGTTATTTCCAGCTCAAACTTTGCTCTAGCTTCATAACTACAACCCTGATTTGTTAATTTACAAGGGTTGGTATTTTACATGTATTGAACCAGTGCCTATAGCTATCTGTGCTGTGAAAGGCAGTTTGTGAGGAAAGTTCCCAGACCAAGTTGTATGAATTCGAATGAAGTGGTGGTAATTGTCTTATATCACAGGTCAGTATAATGAGAATATGCCACAGCGCTTGCACAAAAAATGCCTGTACACTGTAGACAAGTTTTCAAATTGAGATTTTCCTCTTCTGTATTATGTATATTTTCCCTATTTCTTCCTCCCCCAATTTCCATATGAGAGAATGGTTTGCTTGTGGAACTCAAAGAAAAATATTCTGTGATTAGTTGACCGGAAGCATAATTCTAGGGATGTTTGACTTGCCACATTCCGTCATCGTTCCCCCTCAAAATGCTGACAATAAATACCTCACTATCTTATGGCAACCCATCTAATAGCTCAACTTAAGAACTTATTAAACTTTCCCTAAATGACATACTGTACTCATGATTTTGTGTTGTTCAGCGCTCCGCTGACTATTACTCTGTGTTTCACACAATCCCCCATGAGTTTGCTCATCACCAATGATATCTCCGTAATATTCAATGCTTCCGTAATGATTGCTCTCCATTCTCTACCATGCACCATCTTTTTGTCTACTGTTTTAACAAAGCAAGTTTGATGATAGACAACTTTAGGCTTGAACCTTTGACAATCAATTAATCACTTATACTATTGGGATGCAGTGCTTAAATCTTTTTCCTACTTCACCTGCTTGGTAAAAAGGATTAATACTTAGAGGAGTAAGTATGGTTGGTAATTGCAAGAGACACACCTTCTCTGTTAGATGTAGACTATGTAGTCCATTGGATAACCTTTTGACTTATTTTCATTTAGGAGATGGAATAGTACAATAACCAGCAGTGGCAATGCTGGAGTTTTGTGTTGAGTCGAACATTATTTAGTTTCCTGTGAAAAACATTAACAATGACCCATTTTACAGTGAAATCATTTAAAAATGAATCAGCCACTCAGCCATGTCCGGTGATGCATTTTGAAAAAGTTTAGGAGGAGCTAAAAATACTGTCATGACAAAAGCAGAATGAGAATATAAATGTGATGAAAATTTGGATGTAAAAAGAGGGATCGGAATTAAAAATAAAGTAAGCGCCCACAGTTCTAATAAAGGAATTGGTGGACGATGGGAGTATGCTAGAATGAGAAATAATACGGGGGATTGTTTTTTGTTTGCTATTTGCAGAGAAAAATCTAAATGTATTAAGAATGAAGAAGAAACATTCACTTTTCACAACCTTTGCACTCTTGGTTAGGATTTCACTACAAATAAAGAGCGGAGAAAATGTACTAGATGTGAGATTTTGAAAATAAGATAGTACAATCACTGTGGTATTCAGAATGTAAGTTAACTTTATTTTCTAAAGCAATTCCAGGAACATGTTGAATTGTGTTTTTCTTCTTTCTCTCTCTCTGCCCCCCCACCCACCCTCCCATGCCATTTTCTCATGAAGGGATGCAATTGTCTGAGTACCTGCTGCACTTCACCCAAACGGTCATTCTAGAGTCTAAACAGTGAGTGCTCATCGGCTATTCAACTATGAAAGATGTAGGGGGCATCTGAGAAAAGCTCTATCCTTCCACGATTCCCAGACAGTGCATTTCTCAACAGAAGTGATTTATCAAGAGTGGTAATAGTGGATAATTTCTTTCACCCCAGCAACTTTACTGTCAATTGTAGGAGCCCAGCTTCCATCTTTGCTGATATCAATTAATAGTCCTGACTGGGCATCAAATCTGGGGATCTTCCTGCTCGGTAAGGCTCAACTCCACACCAATAAGTGAATGCATTTTCATCAGATGGTAGGTATATGATGGAGTCTTCAAGAGTTAATTATCAGCATTATTGGTTTCGAGAGCAGAACTATATTTTGTACAGTCCTTTCCAACTCATCTTTTCTCATATCAAAAAAATTTTGCTCAAGAGTATTTCAAACTATAGTGTAGAGAATAAACAAGAGTACAGCACTTGGTATGAGGATCTCATCGCTCCTTGCTTTTTGTCGTCTTGAATCTTCTATCACCAAGCATTCCCCTTTATCTCGGAGGTTATGTCAGTTTAAGGCCAGGAACATATCTACTGGGCAGCAACAAGTGCAAATCATGGGTGAGATACACAGTATTCATTTTTTTTAAAATTGTACTCGTACTGCTTGCCCCTGCCCAGCTGCTGCGCAAATTGAATAATTACTGGCTTCATGCTGCTCCATCTAGTGGCTCAGTTGAAAACTGACAATACAATTTAAACTCAACTGTTGGGCCGACTCCCATCAGAAAACTGTCCGAGTGGGTCAAAGCACTGATCTTCCATTTGGCTTTGAATCAAACTCCAGACAGATAGGATGAGAGCCCCCAAAGCTCAGAATTGCTCATAATTTTTGAATTGGTCAATTTACTTACAGGAACACAAGAATGGTTGGTAACATAGGTAGCTTTAAAATGAGAAATGTTAAGAATTCTGTTTCAGCCATGAGTCTGTTTTCAGGGAATTCTGTAGAGAGAGAAAAGAGAGAAAAATGGAGTAGAATAGTTATATGGAGACTAAAACTTATTTGATACAATGGGTAAAATACAATGAATAGGACAAAGATTTGTGGGAATAAAGTGGACAGAACAGGTGAAAATGGAAGATGAAGGAGACCACAAATAAAGCATTTTGAGCAGGTGATTCTTAGCAGGGTGTAGAATTTTAGGTGGAAAAGGAAGAGAAATTTAGAGAAGGGTACTGTGATCTTTGAATGGGAATAGGTAGGTTAATAGCAATTGTTTAAGTTTAATTTTGCAACATTTTGATGGTGATGGATTTCACAAACTACGTTTAAGGAACATAAGCAGAATGCTTCTGAAAAATCATGGTTGGCTGAATATCAAAGAAAGGCTCAGAAAGATCATTGGTCTTCCCAGTTCTGAGATGCTTCCTGAAACTATCACCATGGGATAAGAATGTCCTTGCTCACTGTTGTGTAGCAATGTTGTAAGTGTTTGTAAAGATTTCCTTTGTTTGGTATTTTTATCAGATAATATTCACAAAGCCATTTATGCTCACTACAAATAGAAACCACAGGAATTCTTAGCCTCAAGTATCAACTGAAGGCTGCGGTATCGAATGCTGCACATTTGTTTCACACGATACAGTAAATTGCATTGCCTGGGATTCATAAGAACTTCTGAGCGACATGAAAACAGCATAAGTGGAGCCTGAAATTTTGGTCTTGACTGAGCTGCAATTATATCTGGAGACTCTTTGGATGGAACAATACCCAGAGAGGAGGAAAGATGATGTGAAATCAGAGCATCCTTTTTATTGTTATCGCCTGAAGTTGTCTGACTGTAATGAAACTTTTCATCTTTAAAAACTAGAATCATTAAATTTAAAAGCAAATTAAAAAGATGCAGGGGATGGACTGTCTGGTAGGAAAGAATGTGATGTTCTATAGAAGAAGATTTCATGATGTGATCAATGTTCCTTATAGTTCACTGAAAGAGAATTTCCATTCATATAGTACCTTTTATGAACTCAGCATATCTCAAAGTCCTTTACAGTGAATTAAATAGTTTTAATGTGTAGTTGCTATTGTCATGGAGGGGAATGTGGCAGCCAATTTGTGCAGAGTAAAGTCTCACAATCAGTAGTGAGATAAATGACCATGTCATCTCTTTTACTGAGCCTCCTGTCCCAAAAAGTCAAACGTTGCCATACTTTCCTCTAGACTTTGCCTCCTCCCCCACTTTCTCTGGGCATGATTGGTCCAGACTCCCCCTCCTCACTGCCCTTGCTGGGGCCTCTCCCCAGGTTCCCGGTAATTATAGTGGACGTGTTCGTGCAAATGGTGATTTGCCCACTATACGTGATGATGGGGAAGCATTGAAAATTTAAAACATTTCAATCAGAGTTGCCTGAGAGAAAACAGTTAAAATCCATGCTGCTGCAGGTGATCAAGATAACTTTTTTTCATTCATTCCTAGGATGTGGATGTCGCTGATAAGGCCAGCATTTATTGCCCATCCCTAAGTGCTATTGAGAAGGTGGTGGTGAGCTGCCTTCTTGAACTAATGCAGTCTGGGTGGTGAAGGTTCTCCCATAGTGCTGTTAGGGAGGGAGATCCATAATTTTTACCCCAACAACTAAGAAGAAACGACACTATATTTCCAAGTCAGAATGGTGTGTGGCTTCGACGGGAACTTGAAGGTGATGGTGTTCGCTTGCATCTTGTGCTTCTGGGCGGTAGAAGTCGTGGTTTTGGGAGGTGCTGTCGAAGAAGCCATGGGAAGTTGCTGCAGTGCATCTTGTAGTCTCTCTCTTGTTGAGATAGTCATTGCCTCGCATTTGTGTGGCACGAATGTTACTTGCCACTTATCAGCCCAAGCCTGAAGGTCATCCGGGTCTTGCTGCATGCGGGCATAGACAGCTTCATTATCTGAGGAGTTGCGAATGGAATGGAACACTGCAATCATCGGTTCTGACATGATGGAGGGACTGTCATTGATGAAGCAGCTGAAGATGGTTGGGCAGAGGATGCAGCATTGAGGAACTCCTGCACCAATGTCCTGGAGCTGAAATATCTTCCTTTGTGCTAGGTGTGACTCCAGCCAGTGGAGGTTTTCCCCCTGATTCCCATTGACTTCAGTTTTACTAGGGCTCCTTGATGCCACACTCAATGTCAAGGGCAGTAACTCTCACCTCACCTCTGGAATTCAGCTCCTTTGTCCATGTTTGGACCAAGGCTGTAATGAGGTCTGGAGCCGAGTGATCCTGGCGAAACCCAAACAGAGTATCGATGAGCAGTTTATTGGTGAGTAAGTGCCGCTTGATAGCACTGTTGACAACACCTTCCCATCACTTGATAAGATAAATGAGATTAGACTGATGCTGTGGTAATTAGCCAGATTGGATTTGTCCTGTTTTTTGTAGAGAGGACATACCTGAGCAGTTTACCACATTACTGTGTAGATGCTAGTGTTGTAGCTGTACTGGAACAGCTTGGCTAGCAGTATGGCTAGTCCTGGAGCACAAGTCTTCAGCACAACAGTCGGAATATTATTGAGGCCCATAGCCTTAGTTGTATCCGGTGTTATCAGTTATTTCTTTATATCACGTGGAGTGAATCGAATTGGCTGAAGACTGGCTTCTGTGATGGTGAGGACCTCAGGAGGAGACCGAGATGCATCATCCACTCGGCACTTCTGACTGAAAATTGTTGTAAATGCTTCAGCCTTGTCTTTTGCACTCGCATGTGAAGGGTTGCAAAATTCGTGGGAGTACCCCCCCCCCTGCCCCCCCCCCCCAGTGTTTGGACTCATTGGAAAGGAAATTTAATTTGGATTTGGCTACCAGAAAGTTTGAGATCCTAAAGTGCACATGAAAGAAACTACGAACTTTAATCGAATTTAGGATTTTAGAATGCCGATTGAATCTGTGCGGGCAGGGCTAAGAGCTAAAGGATAACGATCCTGCAAAGAAGCCAGTTTTGAGAATTGAACATGTCTGGGGTTTTGAAGCTAAAGCAAATTGTCTGGAGAATTGTGGATACTCGAAAACCCTTCTCCCCAGGAGACATTAACATAGCAACAATTAACCCAGAGATAGCTAACCATCAGCCTGATCTGGAAAACCGTTCCAGCACATACATAATAACAATGGCACATCCAGCCCACATGAAAAACCCAAGCACAGACAGACACTGCAAATACCAAAGCTAATATTTCTGTCAAGAAACAGATTTAAAAGAGCGACACATCCGAGACAGGTTAACATTTAACGGGCCCGCCAAAATATGATAAAGATATAGCAAGACCGCCAAAATTAAACAAAGAATCCGGGCTGATTTGGCGCGAAGATTAGAACAGCTCCAAAGGTATAACTGGGCCCTGCTTTAACAAAGGACATGCTTATGCTAGTCAATGCTATGCGATGCATCAGATCAAGAAGGGAGAAAGATCACCGCAGCAGTTTTAACTAACTTCTCCAGCCTCGACGTCCTGAAATCGGAAAAGGAAGGAAGAACATCACCATCGCAGCAGCAACCGACTTCAGCCAACGTGGTACCAACTTTGAAACAAAACTCCACAAGGAAGAAACCGAAGAATCAAAGGTTTCCACTCTACAACCAAGGCCTGACTACCTACAGGTGAAAACATTACCTAAAGAGACTTTGAACCTATTTCTAACAAAAGAAAGTGGGTACTTACCTCATAAATCCAAAACGCACCCTACCGCATCAGCGGACACCACCCAACTGAAGATTGCGCAGTAAGAAGTCTTCTACGAGGTTCGGGGTACGGCAAGCAGAACTTACAGAATCCAGCAAGCCCCGAAATCGTGAACCACCGCCAACTACCAGTAAAGGATTGGTGAGAATAGTCCCTGTTTTCCCTGTAGTTTAACCTAGTCAGTGTTAGGCATTGGGAGGCGGGAGATGTATTATTCACTGTAACCCTTTTGAATGTGTGATGTACTGTTCTTTACTTGAGTGATTATAAGTTTAACATTGTATTTCCTTGCCTTTAATAAAATCGAAGTTCTTTTGCACCAAACCAGTTGTCTATTGCACTTTATCACATCCCCCAAATAAATCCAAAGTCTAGAACCCAGGGAGTGGGAGCAATTCGAACCACTCAGAAGGTCAGAGGTGAACCTGACCCCACACACCACCCAACAGAAGTGGCGACCACAGCAGGACTCTGGTATAAGGGATGTGATGCAGAGAGTGCTGTTTTGGAAGAAAGAACCATGATGGAAGAAAGGATTTCCTCCTATGTGGATAAGAAAGTGAATGTCACTAAAGAATGGGTGCTTAGTCTATTGTGCGCTGAGCATCCGGGAGACGCTGCAGCCCAGTGGACAGCAAGCAAGGACCATAAAGAATCAGTAGAAAAGGCAATTTGGTTGGTCTGTCAACAGCGACAGGTCCAACTCTTAGATAAAACCATCGAGTTACTACAGGCAGAACTATGGGAATGTGCAGAGACATCACATGGAATGACTATGGCAGGAGAAAGGTTATGGGGAGAACTCCGCAAGCTGAAGCATGGAAAGGCACAGCTAATGGAAAGGTTTAAGAACAGTCAGGACTATTTTCAGTGTCAGGTTACCGAGGTTTGGAATAATGAAAAGATATTGTGGGAGGAAAACACTCACCTCACCCTTCAAGCAAAAGAGTTGGAGGAGAATTTAAGAGACGTGCAGGCAGCTTATAAAGTAGCTAGCACTAACGGTCCATGCTAGCAACAAATCAAAAGTTTAACCCTTGCTCTGTCCAAGGCAAAAGGCATGGTATGCCTAATAAGCCCGGGTACAGCCCAGGTAAACCTGGACGACAAGGAGGAAACTATTCGAACACCACCTGTGGTGCCGGTGACTACACCCGGTTCGGCAACAGGAGGGGCGAACGAGTTGAGGGGTGGTCAGGGATAACGGACCACCACCTGTGGTGCCTAGGTTCAGCGTTCAGCTTGGTTTGGCAGCAGGGAGGAGTGGATGAGCCAGAGCAGGAAGAGCCAGAGCCGGGTGCGGCAACAGAAATTCGGCCCGCCCACCGGTGCTGGGGGTCAGGGGCCCCTGGAAAGTTAATTTTTGGTTCCCCACACTACCCAACAGCTTAGGGCTATGATAAGCCACGTGGGAAAGCTCACTCCAAAGGGAGACCCCTTGGTCCACTTTATGGAAGTGGAACAGGCAGGGGATATTAACAGGTGTGATGATGCCGAGATAGCAAAAATGCTCCTCCTCTCACTGGACGGCAAGCTGTACCAGTCCCTCTCTGCCAAGAGCAAAGGGGGGAAAGGACATGTGCTGCTGTTCAGGAAGACATTCTAGAAGCCATGGGCTGTAATGACGTGAGTCCCTTCTCCAGGGTGGCGAAAACAGTGCAGCTCACAGGGGAAACCCCACAGGCTTTCGCAGACAGAATGTGGCCTGTGTACCAGAGCGCCTGTGGTGGGGACCTCAATCAGGGTCACCTAGCTGGGACGAGAGAGCCCACTGGCTCCGAAGTCTGGTGGCAAACAGTTTGCCACGAATAAGAACAAAGGCCTGGTTTTACCCAAGAGATCCCCAGGCTACCGAACAGGGAGTGGTCAGGCAACTGACCCTAGCCTACCGGAACGGCAGGGGGACGGAAGAGCACCCACCCAAGGGAAGGGTCCATGAAATCAGGCCGAGCCAGGATAAGAGGGAATGGCACCACGAGGGGGGCAACCCCTCCAATACAAAATGTACCTGCTTCGGGTGCGGAAAGAGTGGACACTGGAGAAAGGATTGTAGAAACCCATGGAAGAGTAGCGCAGGGAAGAACTCTCCAGCCCCTGCCCAAATGGCTGAGACCGAGAAGCCAGTCCCTCCCTACACATTTGATACATTCATGAATGCGCTCCGAACAATGCTAGATGGCCCTGGGAGAGTAGCCGCCACCACCGGTACAGAAATCCCAACTGCCCCATTGCAGCCAAAACAGTGACTAGGACAGGCGCAGCCTGTTCACCTGTGTTCCCTCAAGTACGATGCGTGGGGGAGACCGACTGTTCGGATGAAGGTTGAAAAGGTAAAAGGGACTTATCTGCTGGATACCGGTGCATCAAACACCCTCATCTATGCAGCTAACCCTGCCACCTCACCTCTGTCTAGCGGGGTCCTGTACAGCTTAGTGGGTTTCACAGGTGCCAAGCAGCCTGGTTCATTCTCCGTTCCGCTCTCTATTCGTTTGGGAACACTCCACACCAAGTGGACTTGTGTCCTAATGAAGTGGGAACAGGAAGAGAGGGGAATCCTGGGGGCTGACTTCATTCTTGGCCATGGAATCCTCGTGGATTTAAGAAACCACTGTCTTTGGGGGGCAGTATGTACGGGACAGGAGAGTGGGGTGGTGGTTATCCCAGAAAAACGAGGGAAAGAGACCGTGTGCACCATGAAGCCAAAGGAGGGTTACGACCTTGAATCCCTGGTCAGTAACACTCCAATGGAGTGCCAAGAGTATGTGAGGACAAACCTTGCAACTTTTGCCACTCACAAACACGACTGTGGAAGGATAAACTGGGTCGAGGTTAGCATAGATGGGGACCCCATGACCTGACCGCAGAAACAGTATAACTTCCCCAGGGAAGCGGAGGCAGACATGGAAACAGCCTTGGGTTCTTTGGTCAAGCAGGGGTTATTGAGGCCAATAGCTACCCATGTGAACTCTCCATTGTGGCCGGTTAAGAAACCGGACAACTCCTGGAGAGTCACGGTGGACTATCGAGTATTCAACCATAACATCCCCGCCTGTGCACCCTCTGTTGCTGCCGTCGCCGACCTCATTGGAAGTATCCCAGCCCCTGCGACCACCTTCAAGGTGCTGGATATTTCCAATGGGTTTTGGTCCATACCTTTAAGAAGAGAAGACCAGTACAAGTTTGCTTTTACCTTTAAAGGACAGCAACACACTTGGAACTGTCTCCCTCAGGGCTTCCACAACAGCACTAGCATTTTTCACCAATGTATGGCCAACTGTTTAAAGAGCTTCAGCAGACCCCAGCAGCTAGTACAGTATGTGGATGACCTGCTCCTATTCACCAATGACAGGGAGGAGCATGGCCCACTGCTGGCTGAGCTGCTGGAGCTGCTGAAAGAAGAAGGGTTTAAAGTGAATCCCAAGAAGGCACAGATCGGCCAGAAGGAAGTAAAATTCCTGGGACTGGCTGTGTGCGCTGGGGAAAGGGCCATTGACAAAGCTAGAAGGGAAGCAGTGCAGAAGTTACCAGTCCCCAACACAGTAACAAGAGTAAGATCTTTTTTAGGGCTAAGCAGGTACTGCAGAGATTTCATTGAGGATTATGCAGCCACAGCAGCCCCTCTGCTCTGACACAAGGGAGTGGAGTGGGATTGGGACGAAAGTTGCGAGGCAGCATTTATCCATCTCAAGAAAGACCTGCAGACCGCGCCAGCTCTAGGGGCTAATGATAGGAGTAAAGAGTTCTTCCTGGAGGTAGCAGTCAGCGGGGACAGCCTGAGCGCAGTACTGCTCCAAGAGCAGCACGGCCGGCTGAGACCAGTGGTCTGTCTACTCCTCCAGGATACTCACGGATGTGGAGAAGGGATGCTCCAACTGTGAGAGGCACCTCCTAGTCACTCACTGGGCTGTGAAAAGATCACTGATCTTCACAGGGGGGTCCCCTATCACACTCCTTCCCCACCATACGCCCACCCAAATGCTCCTGGACAGGAGAATCAAGGACGGGACAGTGAGCAGTGCCCGCATTGCTTGCTGGACCCTGCTCCTCTCTCAGATGGACCTAAGGGTACAGGGTCTCTGCGAGCCAAGACTCACAGCCAACATGATCTATCTAGGGACAGCCCACCGGTGTTCTGTAGAAGGAGTATGGGAAATTAACATAGGCTTTTGGGCTGGGTTACACCCCACAGACCGAGAGATCTATGTGGACGATTCAAGCACTGTATCTGCGGGCAAACGACTCACAGGCTACGGAATATATGACCCAGAGGCAGGCATTGCCCTGGTGATTAAACTCCCCAGTACTATGCGTGCCCAGCACACTGAACTGTCAGTGGTGGTGTACGTCATCACACATCCCGAAGAATTCCCTACCCCATACACGATTTGCTCGGACAGTATGTTCACATGCAATTCGTGTACCGAGTACCTGGCTATCTGGTCCCGTCGCGGATACACATCTGCAGACGGAAGACCCCTGGCAATTAAGTCTTTACTGGAAAAGATTATGACAGCTGTGGTGGAGGAAGGGAAGGTCGCTACATAAAGTGAAGGCACATTCCACCACTGAACCCCATAGCGAGGGAAACCAGCAGGCTGACATTTTGGCCAAGCAGGGTGCCCACACGGGCAAGCTCTGGGATCCGTACAACCCAGGCCCCATCGCAGCAGTCAGGGGCAGGATTGGGGTGACAGGAAGGGCAGGGATAGCATTGCCCCGGACCTAAAAATGGTTCAGACCCAAGACCCCGTACTCAAAACTGTCCTAAACACGCTAGCAAAAGGGGAAAGGGTAGACGGCCCGTACGGCACCGCAGCAATTGCCATTAAAGAAGGCATGCTGTTCACGTGGGAGCAATGGGTAGTACCGCAACAACACCAGAGAGAATTCCTCCAGCTGGCCCACAAGGGTCCAGGAGCAGGACACCCCGGACCTGAGACCACTTGGTAACGAGTAGAACAGGCAGGGTGGTGGCCGGGACTCAGGGAAGACGTCCATGAGTTCTGCGCCAGCTGTCTGGTGTGTGCTGTCAACAACCCTGACCCCCAGAAAAGAAAGGTGTCTATGGGACATATCAGGAGGTTAGAGGGACCCTGGCAGTCGATCCAGATTGACTACATCAGGCCCCTACCCACCACCCAGGGAGGCTACAAGTACTGCCTAGTGTTGGTGGATGTGTTCACCAAATGGGTGGAAGCCTTCCCATGTCGAACAGCCACTGCCCTGGGAACACCTAGGATCCTGGCTAGGGAGGTGTTCTCCCGATGGGGACTACTCCAGTAAGTGGAGTCCGACCAAAGGAGCCACTTCACTGGGCAGCTGATGCAGGAGACGCTTAAGGTGCTCGGCATCAAAGGGAAATGGCATGTCGTCCACAACCTGCAGTCATCCGGGCCTGTGGAGCTTTTAAACCGCACTATAAAGGAAAGATTACGTAAGGAGACAGGGGACTCACCCAAGAAGTGGGTAGAGGTCCTACCACTGGTCCTCATGGGGATCCGGGCCATCCAGTCAAAGAGCACTGGGTACTCCCCATACGAGCTCATGACCGGCAGAGCCATGCGAACCCCCACCCATGTGTTAGCCCCGGTACTCACGGAAGGTCAGCTCAGGGAAGCGAACTGGGACAGCTTTATCAGGAATCTGTTTGAACACCTAAAACAGATTCACTGGCAGGCTGCTAACAACATGGGAAAACAGCATCGGAGCAACCAAATGCTGCTAGAACCCCGCAAACACCATGAGTGGGAGGTAGGGGACCAGGTTATGGTAAGGAACTACGCTAGAGTGGGGGTCTTTGAGGCACTGCACATGGGACCGTACCACATTGTCGATAAGGCAAGCCCCATGTTCTATGCTATGAAAATGCCCCACCATACAAGGTGGTTCGACATAAACCAGTGCAAACTTTTCAACCCCGGGATAGCAGCTAAGCGTAAAGGACAGCCAGAAACAGGGAACCGTGCTAAAGACAGGGATCCTTAGCCAGCAGCTCCCGACTGTCGAAATCCCACAGGGGATGTGGCAGACACACAGCCTGCACCTAAAGGGGTGGTGGACTGTGTTACTGGAGGGGCTATCCCCCCAATCATTTGGGACACACCCCCAGCAGTCAGAGCCTTGAGAAGGACTCTCCGCACATCACGGCCAAAGACAACATGGTCACAAGCTCCCCAATTTAAGTGGTTCAGCCCCGGGAGAGGGACCAGCCGCAAAGAGGTACCTCGGATCAGGGACCAGCCAGCAAGCAGGGACCCCCAGCCGGTAGCCTCGGGCGACGAGGGACCCCCAGAAGAGATAGTGGTGGACCAGCCACCATTTGGGAATCCCAGCCCGCAGCCCTCGACCAGGCAGAACTCCCAGGGGACGAAATGAACCGGGCAGCCACCCCCAAAGGAGCGGTGTGCTGCAGCACCGGAGGGGATGTTCCCCCGATAGTGTGGGACTCAGACCCACATACGGTCAGGACACTCCGGGTCCTGCGGTACAGGCCGACCATTACTGGCCCCGCTGGAAACCCAGAGGCCAGAGAAGAAAGGAGGACAGGACTTAACCTGGCCACCCAGAGACGGGTGGCAGATGTACAGAAATAGCACAATATGAGTTTAAGTATGTTTAGTAAGGATCTAGCGTAGTGTATGGTTATCTGTGTAATGATAGTGACATATGTACTAGTTCTTTGGGAAAGGAAAAGACCCTTCCTTGTAGGCAGTAAAAGAAGCACTACAAGAACGATAAGAGTAAAATGGCTATGGGATTAAAGTCAAAAACAGACATGCGTTCTCACGGGAACTGGATAAGATAGCCAGTCGACTAAAGGCTTAAATGTTTCCGAGAAGAATTGAGCCCAAATTGGAACTCGATCACCTTTTGTCAAGCCAGAGAGCTTTTCTCAGGGCTGGACAATCTGTTTTATGCGCCCCTACTGGAAGGAGAACAACATGAGAAGGGTCCTGTTCCTGCTTGCCTTGATAAGGATGAACAGCGACGGCCGAGGATACGTGGAAGAATCCCTCATTTATGGGTGCTCGGGAGAGAGAGCACCGATCGTGACTGCAGGGGGTAGCACATCGGGCGTGGAAGAGCTCGCCGTTTATGCCCATAAGGGAAGGTGGCTAGGGTGGCTGGGGTCTAATTCTACTCGCTACTCAGGCCAGGAAGGGTTTACCTATGGGTGGGCCTCAGTTCCATGCCCCAGGATACGGGTCGCTGCTGCGCGGGTCAGTGTTACGGAGGGAAAACGTGTGTGTTTGACTTGTAAAGGACAAATTCCCCAGGGTAGATGGTGGTGGCTCAGGAAGCTGAGCAAGGATGCAGGGGATCAGGAATCTGACTGGGAAAGGTCCGGTAATGACACGTACCGTACCATCACGGGGACACAGGGAGGAGCGAAAGTGTGTTGGAACAAGTGGTGGTCTGAACAGGGAATCTACACCTGCATGTGGGAGTCAGAGGAGATCTGTCCCGCAGGCATATCAATCGCCTTTGCCAGGCAATGGCAAGATGACAGGGAAGGGATGGGCTGGGATTCCAGCCAACACGGGTGTGCGGTCCCACATCTCCACTCCCAATTAACGCCACCGAACTAAGAGCACACATTAAGAAACCCCTGCCCACGACCTCGCCAATACGCACAGTAATAGAAAGGTGTCCTACCACCAAGGGACCAGGGAACGGATTAGTATTGGTACCGACTGAAAAGGTGTTATACCAGGGGGTACACTGTGCAGTAGCTTCAGTTATTTTAAACATTGCCGAGGTACATTTACCTGCATGGTGCCCGAAGGAAACAGAGCAGCTCTACCAGGCCCTATTCAGAGAAATGTTCAAGAAATTTTACGAGTTAGACTTTAGCAATGTAGACAAAGCAGATCTATACATCCTATACACTAGGGACACCGTGGGCATGGGGAGACCTAGAAGGGGAACCTTGAACGACATTTTTACTGCATATAATACAGGATCCTCTGTGATAAATAGCCTAGACGATTGAGAAAGATCCTGAAAGAAGAAAACACAGTAGTAGGCTCAGAGCTACACGAGGACCAGACTATGACGGTCCATTTGAAAGAAATTGTGGCTGAGCTGGAAAGACATGCACAGACAGTGAATGCACCCATACGGGAGGATAGGAATGCTTCCGACCAGACTGCACAGAACGATGTGCGCGTACTGTATGGGGCATGGTTGTTGGGCGAGGGCTGCAACAACCTTGAGGATTTAAAACAAGGTTTACTCCCCTCCTGGATCAGTAACAAGCACCTCGCAGCCCTCCACCTGTACAGTAATTCACTAAGCCTGTGCCAGCTCCGCCTAGCTTCTGAAGCCTATCCTGTCCCAGGAGATTATGGGAGATCTAATCATACCATCATGGGGATAGCAGTGAGGATGCCGGTCATGGGTGGGACAGCCCGATGCGCACCGGTATAAAGGGTGGAGAACATTGGAGTCATTCAAGAAGGTGCACACGTTCGTTTCACAGTGGTCCCACCTTGTGTCCTAAAGTGGGAGCACGCTATGACGGGTACTGACCTCTCCGGGTGCCGGAGCTGGGGTGCACACATAATACTGTGTCCCCAGCACCTAAATGCCTATTCTAAACCACAGTGCAGGTTTAAAGCTGCTGGCACACAGCCTTTCAACTGTACCATGGAGGTAATGGCACAAGACCGTGTTCCTCCACAGGTAGCATACATAGGGGGTGTCACCACCAGTGCGCCCCACTACCAGCATGGACAACACTGCTGTCCGGTGGGTGACAGCAGTTTTTGCTTTAAATCTGAGGCATCAGATCAAGTGGCCCAGGAACAGATTGTCCCCATTCCTGAAACCTCCACTGTTCACCTCACTGTGAGAGAAAACATCACAAACCTGCAGAATTATGTTTACACATTTTGGCGATGAAATTCCCCCTCTTCCCGAACATCTTACCGCTCTACTAGAAGCTGTAGTAATCTCACAAAAACATTTGTATACTCTAGAACAGAAAACAATTGAGATAGGGAGAAAGATTCCAGAGATCACAATTCCACCTTCATGGGATATTTTCAGGAATATAGAAGTTCCTGCTGGGATCAGAATAGCTTCCCACGTTTTGGTTGTCTGTCAACTCGCGATTATTCTCGACTTATGGTGTCTCACTTGCCGAGTGAAACGCAGAGGTCGTCAGGTCAGGCACCAAAGGGAGCTGTATACTCCTTGGCCGAACTTGGGAATCACGCAGGGAGGGCTGACACCATATTACCATGTTTGATTTGTTTTAATTTTTACCTGCTGTAAAAACTCAGAGATCGCGTGTTGTAAAAATGTTATTTAAAAATGGGTTTGACGATGTACCTTTATCTTTACTGTAAAAACGGAGTGATGGAGGGGTGTTGGACCCCCTCTATGTTGTAACAGAATTGGAATGACTGTACTTGCCTGTAAACTGCATTGCATTTCAAAGGGGGATGCACGTTAAATTTTTAGATAGTTAAAAACAGGGAAGGTTGACTCTCGGGAAATCAGGAATTTTGCTCAACTAGCATGATACTCAAGTGTGTAGAGTGTCACAGGGGGAACTGAAGGGTTGCAAAATTCGTAGGAAACCCCCAACCCCTCCAGTGTTTGGACTCATTGGAAAGGAAATTTAATTTGGAATTATCTACCAGAAAGTTTGAGATCCTAAAGTGCACATGGAAGAAACTACGAACTTTAATCGAATTTAGGATTTTAGAAGGCAGATTGAGTCTGTGTGGGCAGGGCTAAGAGCTAAAGGATAACGATCCTGCAAAGAAGCCAGTTTTGAATATTGAAACTATCTGGGGTATTGAAGCTAAAGCAAATTGTCTGGAGAATTGTGGATACTCGAAAACCCTTCTCCCCAGGAGACATTAACATAGCAACAATTAACCCAGAGATAGCTAACCATCATCATGATCTGGAAAATCATTCCAGCACATACATAATAACAATGGCACATCCAGCCTGCATGAAAAACCCAAGCACAGACAGACACTGCAAATACTAAAGCTAATATTTCCATCAAGAAACAGATTTAAAAGAGCGACACATCCGAGACAGGTTAACATTTAATGGGCCCGCCAAAATATTACAGAGAAATATCAAGCCCGCCAAAATTAAACAAAGCATCCGGGTTGATTTGGCGCGAAGATTAGACCAGCTCCAAAGGTATAACTGGGCCCTGCTTTAACAAAGGACATGCTTATGCAAGGCAATGCTATGCGATGCATCAGATCAAGAAGGGAGAAAGATCACCGCAGCAGTTTTAACTAGCTTCTCCAGCCTCAACGTCCTGAAATCGGAAAAGGAAGGAAGAACATCATCATCGCAGCAGCAACCGACTTCAGCCAACGTGGTACCACAAAAACACTGCAGTCCACCAACTTCGAAACAAAACTCCACAAGAAAGAAACTGAAGAATCGAAAGTTTCCACTCTACAACCAAGGCCTGACTACCTACAGGTGAAAACATTACCTAAAGAGACTTTGAACGTATTTCGAATGAAAGAAAGTGGGTACTTACCCCATAATTCCAAAACGCGCCTACTGCATCAGCGGACACCACCCAACTGAAGATTGCACAGTAAGAAGTCTTCTACGAGGTTCAGGGTACGACAAGCAGAACCTACAGAATACAGCAAACCCCAAAATCGCAAACCACTGCCAACTACCAGTAAAGGATTGGTGAGCATAGTCCCTGTTTGCCCTGGAGTTTAACCTAGTCAGTGTTAGGCATTGGGAGGTGGGAGGTGTATTATTCACTGTAACCCCTTTAAATGTGTGATGTACTGTTTTTTACTTGAGTGATTATAAGTTTGACATTGTATTTCCTTGCCTTTAATAAAATCGAGGTTCTTTTGCACCAAACCAGTTGTCTATTGCACTTGATCTCATCCCCCAAATAAATCCAAAGTCTCGAACCCAGGGAGTGGGAGCGATTCGAACCGCTCATAAGGTCAGAGGTGAACCTGACCCCACATACCAACCCCTACACATGCTGGAACATTGAGGATAGGAATATTCATGGAGCCTCCTCCTCCCATCAGTTGTTTAATGGTTCACCACCATTCACGACTAAATGTGGCAGGACTGCAGAGCTATAACCTGATCCATTGGTTGTGGGATCGCTTAGCTGTCTCTACAGCATGCTGCTTCCGCTGCTTAGCATGTCATCATCATAGATAGTCCCTCAGAATCGAAGAAGACTTGCTTCAACTCCTGAAGTGAGTTTTTTGGTGGCTGAACAGTCCAATACGAGAGCCACAGACTCTGTCACAGGTGGGACAGACAGTCGTTGAGGGAAGGGGTGGGTGGGACTGGTTTGCCGCACCCTCATTCCGCTGCCTGCGCTTGACCTCTGCAAGCTCTCAGCGTTGAGACTTGAATTGCTCAACGCCTTCCCGGATGCACTTTCTCCACTTAGGGCAGTCTTTGGCCAGGGACTCCCAGGTGTTAGTGGTGATGCCGCACTTTATCAGGGAGGCTTTGAGGGTGTCGTTGTAACGTTTCCGTTTCCCATCTTTGGCTCATTTGCCGTGAAGGAGCTCTGCATAGAGCACTTGCTTTGTGAGTCTCGTGTCTGGCATGCAAACTATGTGGCCTGCCCAGCGAAGTTGATCAAGTGTGGTCAGCGCTTCAATGCTGGGGATGTTAGCCTGGATGAGGACACTGATGTTGGTGCGCCTGTCCTCCCAGGGGATTTGCAGGATCTTGCGGAGACATCGTTGGTGATATATCTCCAGCGACTTGAGGTGTCTTCTGTATATCGTCCATGGCTCTGAGCCATACAGGAGGATGGATATTACTACAGCCCTGTAGACCATGAGCTTGGTGGTGAATTTGAGGGCCTTGTTTTCGAACACTCTTTTCCTCAGGCGGCCAAAGGCTGCACTGGTGCACTGGAGGCAGTGTTGAATCTCCGCATCGATGTCTGCTTTTGTTGACAAGAGCCTCCCGAGATATGGGAAATGGTCCACGTTGACGAGGGTCGCACCGTGGATCTTGATGATTGGGGGGCAGTGCTGTGCGGCGAGGACAGGCTGGTGGAGGACCTTTGTCTTACGGATGTTTAGCGTAAGGCCCGTGCTTTCATATGCCTCACTAAATATATCGACTATATTCTGAAGTTCAACCTCAGAATGTGCACAGACACAGCCGTCATCCGTGTACTATTGCTCAACGACAGAGGTTGGGGTGATCTTGGACCTGGCCTGGAGGCGGCATAGGTTAAATAGCCTCCCAATGGTTCTGTAGTTTAGTTCTACTCCAGCGCGGAGCTTGTTGACTGCGAGGTGGAGCATGGCAGCGAGGAAGATTAAGAAGAGGGTGGGTGCGATGACGCAGCTCTGTTTGACCCCGGTCTGGATGTGGATTGGGTCTGTAGTGGATCCGTTGGTAAGGATCACGGCCTGCATGTCATTGTGATGCAGGCGAAGAATGTTGACAAACTTTTGGGGACATCTGAAACGGAGGAGGACGCTCCATTGACCCTCGCGGTTGACAGGGTCAAAGGTCTTTGTAAGGTCGAAGAAGGCCATGTATAAGGGCTGACGCTGCTCCCTGCATTTTTCCTGCAGCTGTCGCACTGCAAATATCATGTCCTTTGTGCCCCGCAGGGGACAAAATCCACACTGTGACTCCGGGAGGAACTCGTTGGCCACAGGGAGAAGACGGTTGAGGAGAACTCTAGCGACAATGTTCCCAGTGGCTGATAGCAGGGAGATTCCCCTGTAGTTGCCGCAGTGGGACTTGTCCCCTTTTTTAAAGATGGTCACGATCACTGTATCTCTGAGTTCTCCCGGCATGCTCTCCTTCCTTCAGATCAGAGCGATGAAGCCATCCTCTCCGCCATACTTTAGCGCCTCAACAGGGATTCCATCCGCTCCCATAGCCTTGTTGTTCTTGAGCTGTTTTATGGCTTTTCCCACCTCGTGCAGCGTTGGGGTTTCACTGAGGTTGTGGCAGGTCGCATGCTGCGGGATGGAGTCGAGAACACTCGAGTCAAAGGCAGAGTCTCGATTGAGGAGATCTTCGAAGTGCTCCTTCCAGCGGGCCCTGACATGTATGTAGTCCTGTGTTGCAGCTTCCCCAGGTTGGCATCCCATTTTTAGGTATGCCTGGTGCTGCTCCCAGCAGACTCTTCTGCACTCCTCATTGAACCACGTTTGGCTGTCTGGCTTGATGTTAATGGTAGAGTGAGGGATATGCCGGGCCATGAGTTTACAGATTATGGTGGAATACAATTCTGCTGCTGCTGGTAGCCCACAGTGCCTCATGTATGCCCAGTTTTGAGCTGCTCGATCTGTTCTGAATCTATCCCATTTAGCACAGTGGTAGTGCCACACAACACGATGCAGGGTGTTCTCAGTGTGAAGATAGAACTTTGTCTCCACAAGGACAGTGCGTTGGTCGCTGCTACCAATATTGTCATGTACAGATGCATCTGCGACAGGTAGTTTGGTAAGGACAAGGTCAAGTAGGTTTTTCCCTCGTGTTGGTTCTCTTACCACCTGTTGCAGGCCCAGTCTGGCAGCTATGTCCCTCAGGACTCGGCCAGCTCGGTCAGTAGTTGTGCTATCAATCCATTCTTGGTGATGAACATTGAAATCCCCCACCCACAATACAGTCTGTGTCTTTTCTACCCTCAATGCTTCTTCCAAGTCATGTTCAACAAGAGTCAACCACATTGCTGTGGGTCTGGAGCCACATATAGGCCAAACCGGGTAAGGACAGAGGATTTCCTTCCCTCAAGGACATTAGAGAACTGATGAATCAGCTGAAGGAGGACAGCAAAGAATGACGAAGAAAGCAATAAAGAAAGGAAAGATAGATTACGAAGGTAAACTTGCGCAAAACATAAAAACGGATAGTAAAAGCTTTTACAGATATATAAAACGGAAAAGAGTGACGAAAGTAAATGTTGGTCCCTTAGAAGATGAGAAGGGGGATTTAATAATGGGAAATGTGGAAATGGCTGAGACCTTAAGCAATTATTTTGCTTCGGTCTTCACAGTGGAAGACACAGAAACCATGCCAGAAATTGCTGGTCACGGGAATGTGGGAAGGGAGGACATTGAGACAATCATTATCACTAGTGGGGTAGTGCTGGACAGGCTAATGGGACTCAAGGTAGACAAGTCCCCTGGTCCTGATGAAATGCATCCCAGGGTATTAAAAGAGATGGTGGAAGTTATAGCAGATGCATTCGTTATAATCTACCAAAATTCTCTGGACTCTGGGGAGGTACCAGCGGATTGGAAAGCAGCTAATGTAACGCCTCTGTTTAAAAAAGGGGGCAGACAAAAGGCAGGTAAGTTTAGGCCGGTTAGTTTAACATCTGAAGTAGGGAAAATGCTTGAAACTATCATTAAGGAAGAAATAGCGGGACATCTCGATAGGAATAGTGCAATCAAGCAGACGCAACATGGATTCATGAAGGGGAAATCATGTTTAACTAATTTACTGGAATTCTTTGAGGATATAACGAGCATGGTGGATAGAGGTGTACCGATGGTTTGGTGTATTTAGATTTTCAAAAGGCATTCGATAAGGTGCCACACAAAAGGTTACTGCAGAAGATAAAGGTACGCGGAGTCAGAGGAAATGTATTCGCATGGGTAGAGAATTGGTTGGCGAACAGAAAGCAGAGAGTCGGGATAAATGGGTCCTTTTCGGGTTGGAAATCAGTGGTTAGTGGTGTGCCACAGGGATCGGTGCTGGGACCACAACTGTTTACAATATACATAGATGACCTGGAAGAGGAGACAGAGTGTAGTGTAACAAAATTTGCAGATGACACAAAGATTAGTGGGAAAGCGGGTTGTGTAGAGGACACAGAGAGGCTGCAAAGAGATTTGGATAGGTTAAGCGAATGGGCTAAGGTTTGGCAGATGGAATACAATGTTGGAAAGTGTGAGGTCATCCACCTTGGGGAAAAAAACAAAAAAGGGAATACTATTTGAATGGGGAGAAATTATAACATGCTGCTGTGCAGAGGGACCTGGGGTCCTTGTGCATGAATCCCAAAAAGTAAGTTTG
Source organism: Pristiophorus japonicus (assembly GCF_044704955.1). Taxonomy (NCBI): domain Eukaryota; kingdom Metazoa; phylum Chordata; class Chondrichthyes; family Pristiophoridae; genus Pristiophorus; species Pristiophorus japonicus. The sequence continues at coordinate 23,306,544 of NC_091982.1, forward strand.
CAGATGCAGCAGGTAATCAGGAAGGCGAATGGAATGTTGGCCTTCATTGTGAGAGGGATGGAGTACAAAAGCAGGGAGGTCCTTCTGCAACTGTATAGGGTATTGGTGAGGCCGCACCTGGAGTACTGCGTGCAGTTTTGGTCGCCTTACTTAAGGAAGGATATACTGGCTTTGGAGGGGGTACAGAGACGATTCACTAGGTTGATTCCGGAGATGAAGGGGTTACCTTATGATGATAGATTGAGTAGTCTGGGTCTTTACTCGTTGGAGTTCAGAAGGATGAGGGGTGATCTTATAGAAACATTTAAAATAATGAAAGGGATAGACAAGATAGAGGCAGAGAGGTTGTTTCCACTGGTCGGGGAGACTAGAACTAGGGGGCACAGCCTCAAAATACGGGGGAGCCAATTTAAAACCGAGTTGGGAAGGAATTTCTTCTCCCAGAGGGTTGTGAATCTGTGGAATTCTCTGCCCAAGGAAGCAGTTGAGGCTAGCTCATCGAATGTATTCAAGTCACAGATAGATAGATTTTTAACTCATAAGGGAATTAAGGGTTATGGGGAACGGGCAGGTAAGTGGAGCTGAGTCCACGGCCAGATCAGCCATGATCTTGTTGAATGGCGGAGCAGGCTCAAGGGGCAAGATGGCCTACTCCTGTTCCTAATTCGTATGTTCTAAGTCAGTGGTAATCAGCAGGAGGTTTCCTTGCCCATGCTTGACATGATGCCATGCCACTTCATAGAGTTTGGAGTCATTGCTGAGGACTCCCAGGACCACTCCCTCCTGACTATATACCACTATGCCACCACCACTGGTGAGTCTGTCCTGCCGGTGGAACAGGACATACCTAAGGATGGTGATGGAGGAGTCTGGGATATTGCCTGAAATGTATGATTCTGTTAGCATGACTATGTCAGTTTGTTGCTTGACTCGTCTGTGGGACAGCTTTCCCAATTTTGGTACAATTTTCCAGATGTTAGTGAGGAGGACTTTGCAAGGTTGACTAGACTGGGTGTGCCGTTGTCATGTCCATAGCTGCTGCTGAGTTCGATGCCAGGTAGTCCATCCAGTTTTATTCTTATTATCATTTTTTGTAGCAGTTTGTTTCAACTGAGTGGCTTACTAGGTCATTTCAGTGGGCAGTTAAGAGTCAACCACATTGCTGTGGGTCTGGAGCCACATATAGGCCAGACCAGGTAAGGACAGAGGATTTCCTTCCCTAAAGGACATTAGTGAACCAGATGGGTTTTTACGACCAATCGGTAGTTTCATGGTCAACATTACTGATATTAGCTTTTTATTCCAGAATTAATAATTAAATGAATTGAAATTCCCCAGCTGGGATCAAATCCTACCATGGTGGGATTTGAACTCATGTCTCTGGATTATTAATTCAGGTCTCTGGATTACTACTATGCTGCCACTATGCTGCCTGAAACATCAATAAAAAGAAGAATGTTGATGAAACAAGGCAAGATCTGCCAGTACCTGAACAAGGGCTCATGTTTCGGATGACTATACATCTGGACAATACTAACTTTATTACAAACAGCAATGATTCAACAAGATCGGTGTGCAAAATTAAAGCACATGGTATTGGGGGTAATGTACTGACGTGGATAGAGAACTGGTTGGCAGATATGAAGCAGAGAGTTGGGATAAACGGGTCCTTTTCAGAATGACAGGCAGTGACTAATGGGGTGCCGCAGGGCTCAGTGCTGGGAGCCCAGCTATTTACAATATACATTAATGATTTAGATGAAGGAATTGAGTGTAATATCTCCAAGTTTGCAGATGACACTAAGCTGGGTGGCAGTGTGAGCTGTGAGGAGGATGCTAAGAGACTGCAGGCAGACTTGGACAGGTTAGGTGAATGGGCAAATGCATAGCACATTTACTCCATTCTAAGTTAGTTTGGAGTAAGTTTTCACTGTCTATACTTGCAAAACAGGCGTAAGTGGCTGGACACTTGTGACTTGGATAGGTTAGGTGAGTGGGCAAATGCATAGTAGATGCAGTATAATGTGGATAAATGTGAGGTTATCCACTTTGGTGGCAAAAACACGAAGGCAGAATATTATCTGAATGACGGCAGATTAGGAAAAGGGGAGGTGCAACGAGACTTGGGTGTCATGGTATATCAGTCATTGAAATTTGGCATGCAGGTATAACAAGCGGTGAAGCAGGCAAATGGTATGTTGGCCTTCATAGCTCGGGGATTTGAGTATAGGAGCAGAGAGGTCTTACTGCAGTTTTACAGGGCCTTGGTGAGGCCACACCTGGAATGTTGTGTTCAGTTTTGGTCTCCTAATCTGAGGAAGGACATTCTTGCCATTGAGGGAGTGCAGCGAAGGTTCACCAGACTGATTCCCGAGTTGGCAGGACTGACATATGAGGAGAGACTGGATCGACTGGGCCTGTATTCACTGGAGTTCAGAAGGATGAGAGGGGATCTCATAGAAACATATAAAATTCTGACGGGACTGGATAGGTTAGATGCAGGAAGAATGTTCCCGATGTTGGGGAAGTCCAGAACCAGGGGACATAGTCCAAGGATAAGAGGTAAGCCATTTAGGACTGAGATGAGGAGAAACTTCTTCACTCAGAGAGTTGTTAACCTGTAGAATTCCCAACTGCAGAGAGTTGTTGATGCCTGTTCATTGGATATATTCAAGGGGGAGTTAGATATGGCCCTTACGGCTAAAGGGATCAAGGGGTATGGAGAGAAAGCAGGAAAGGGGTACTGAGGTGAATGATTAGCCATGGTCTTATTGAATGGTGGTGCAGGCTCGAAGGGCCGAATGGCCTACTCCTGCACCTATTTTCTCTGTTTCTATGTTTCTATATGCCCTCTGCAGCTGTACCCCAACAAAAGTCAGCAAATTTAGAAGAGGAGAGGAGAAAATTGGAGCGTATGAATAATCATGGACAGAAACTGACTCTTACTGAAGGAAGATGCTGTGTAGGGAATCTATTCAAAAATGCCTGGAGTGTCCATCTGGAAATGTATGGATGTGAAGTAAATGGCAAATGTCCTGCTAGCTGTGGTGGAAATGCTCCTCGAAGGTTATGCTTACATGGAAGATTTATATTGCATCTTAACAGGCTTTACTTAGTGCAGTCATTGTACATAAGAGGAAAACTGCTCCATTCCTCAGCCGCTCTCCATTTGGATGGGCATAAAATGCGCACAAAATTTAAATAGAAATGAACATGAATATCAGCACATTTGCTACTTGTAATTGCTCCTGACAATGCTGTCATGTTGGCATTCATTCTATAGAACATATAGGGGCCGAAATTTCCCTGTTGTGCACCTCCCATTAGCACATTGAAGGGGGCACAAACCTGATTTTGCCTGGGGGGGCGGGGGCGAGAAGGGGGCGCGACCAGTTCACCCAAAATTGCGTGGAATTTAGCAGAGAAGTTGACATGATAGCGCTGCGGCCCGCTAGTAGGGTCCCGGGCCGCCGCGCAACCGTCGATGATGTTGTCACCGTGCGAGGCGCCCTCTTAATGCTGTACAGTGACTCCTTTCCTAACAGTGGCAGCGCCAGCCTCGTAGGCCACAAACCGGGCTGACATCCGCTTGCGGGGCGGAAGTTAAAGGGGAGGTCCGTTGCAGCGCAAGCGGGCATTTTCTTGTTTTGCCTTACTCACCATTCGCCTGTCTTACATAAGAACATAAGAAATAGGAGCAGGAGTAGGTCATACGGCCCCTTGAGCCTGCTCCGCATTTCAATAAGATCATGGGCGATCTAATCATGGACTCAGGTCCACTTCCCTGCCCGCTCCCCATAATCCCTTATCCTCTTATCGTTTAAGAAACTGTCTATTTCTGTCTTAAATTTATTTAATGACAAAGCTTCCACAGCTCTCTGAGGCAGCGAATTCCATAGATTCACAACCCTCTGAGAGAAGAAATTTCTCCTCATCTCAGATCTAAATGGGCGGCCCCTTATTCTAAGATCATGCCCTCTAGTTCTCGTCTCCCCCACCAGTGGAAACATCCTCTCTGCATCCACCTTGTCAAGCCGCCTCATAATTTTATACATTTCGAAAAGATCACCTCTCATTCTTCTGAATTCCAATGAGTAGAGGCCCAACCTACTTAGCCTTTCCTCATAAGTCAAACCCCTCATCCCCAGAATCAACCGAGTGAACCTTCTCTGAACTGCCTCCTTTCGTAAATATGGAAACCAAAACTGCACGCAGTATTCCACGTGTGGCCTCACTAATACCCTGTACAGCTGTAGCAAGACTTCCCTGCTTTTATACTCGATCCCCTTTGCAATAAAGGCCAAGGTTCCATTGGCCTTCCTGATCACTTGCTGTACCTGCATACTATCTTTCTGTGTTTCATGCACAGGTACCCCCAGGTCCCGCTGTACTGCAGCACTTTGCAATCTTTCTCCATTTAAATAATAACTTGCTCTTCGATTTTTTTTCTTCCAAAGTGCATGACCTCACACTTTCCAACATTATACTCCATCTGCCAAATTTTTGCCCACTCACTTAGTCTGTCTATGTCCTTTTGCAGCTTGTTTATGTCCTCCTCACACATTGCATTTCCTCCCATCATTGTATTGTCAGCAATCTTGGCTACATTACTTCTTCCAAGTCATTAATATAGATTGTAAATAGTTGGGGTCCCAGCACTGATCCCTGCGACACCCCACTCGTTACTGATTGCCAACCAGATAATGAACCATTTATCCCGACTCTCTGTTTTCTGTTTGTTAGCCAATCTTCTATCCATGCTAATATATTACCCCCAACCCCATGAACTTTCATCTTGTGCAGTAACCTTTTGTGTGGCACCTTGTCAAATGGCTTCTGGAAGTTCAAATACACAACATCCGCTGGTTCCCCTTAACCACCCTGTTTGTTACATCCTCAAAGAATTCCAGCAAATTTGTCAAACATTCATAAATCCCCTTCATAAATCCATACTGACTCCGCCTGACCAAATTTTGCTTTTCCAAATGTCCTGTTACTGCTTCTTTAATAATGGATTCCAACATTTTCCCAACCACAGATGTAAGGCTAATCGGTCTATAATTTCCTGCTTTTCGTCTGCCTCCTTTTTTAAACATGGGCGTTACATTTACAGTTTTCCAATCTGCTGGGACCTCGCCAGAATCCAGGGAATTTTGGTAAATTACAACCTATGCATCCACAATCCCTGCCGCTACTTCTCTTAAAACCCTCGGATGCAAGCCATCAGGTCCAGGGGATTTATCTGCCTTTAGTCCCATTATCTTATTGAGTACCACCTCTTTCATGATTGTGATTGTGTTAAGTTCCTCCTCTCCTATAGCCCCTTGACTATTCACTGTTGCACTATTGTTAGTGTCCTCTACCGTAAAATACAAAATACTTGTTTAGAGTTTTTGCTATCTCCATGTTCCCCATTACTAATTCTCCGGTCTCGTCCTCTAAGGGACCAACATTTACTTTTGCCACTCTTTTTCTTTTTATATACCTATAAAAACTCTTGCTATCTGTGTTTAAATTTTGTGCTAATTTACTTTCATAGTGCTCAAGTTTCGGCCTGAGTTGCTCCTATTTTTTTGGAGCAACTAGTTTAGAATGGAGCATCTTAGAAATTGCAATTCTCGGCATTTAGTTTGCTCCATTTCTAGTGAGTTAGAATACTTTCATTGTAGAACAGATTTTTTTTTCAAACGGGGGCGTGTCATAGAAACATAGAAACATAGAAAATAGGTGCAGGAGTAGGCCATTTGGTCCTTTGAGCCTGCACCGCCATTCAATGAGTTCATGGCTGAACATGCAACTTCAGTACCCCATTCCTGCTTTCTCGCCATACCCCTTGATCCCCCTAGTAGTAAGGACTACATCTAACTTCTTTTTGAATATATTTACTGAATTGGCCTCAACAACTTTCTGTGGTAGAGAATTCCACAGGTTCACCACTCTCTGGGTGAAGAAGTTTCTCCTCATCTCGGTCCTAAATGTCTTACCCCTTATCCTTAGACTATGACCCCTGGTTCTGGACTTCTCCAACATTGGGAACATTCTTCCTGCATCTAACCTGTCTAAACCCGTCAGAATTTTAAATGTTTCTATGAGATCCCGTCTAATTCTTCTGAACTCCAGTGAATACAAGCCCAGTTGATCCAGTCTTTCTTGATATGTCAGTCCCGCCATCCCGGGAATCAGTCTGGTAAACCTTCGCTGCACTCCCTCAATAGCAAGAATGTCCTTCCTCAAGTTAGGAGACCAAAACTGTACACAATACTCCAGGTGTGGCCTCACCAAGGCCCTGTCCAACTGTAGTAACACCTCCCTGCCCCTGTACTCAAATCCCCTTGCTATGAAGGCCAACATGCCATTTGCTTTCTTAACCGCCTGCTGTACCTGCATGCCAACGTTCAATGACTGATGTACCATGACACCCAGGTCTCGTTGCACCTCCCCTTTTCCTAATCTGTCATCATTCAGATAATAGTCTGTCTCTCTGTTTTTAACCACCAAAGTGGATAACCTCACATTTATCCACATTATACTTCATCTGCCATGCATTTGCCCACTCACCTACCTATCCAAGTCACAAGTGTCCAGCCACTTATGCCTGTTTTGCAAGAATAGACAGTGAAAACTTACTCCAAACTAACTTAGAATGGAGTAAGTGTAGATTTTTGTACGCTCAGAAAAACCTTGCTTACATTTATAAATCAGGCGTAGGGAACGAGAGATGGGGGCGGGGTGGGGGGGGCGAAGGGGGGGTTTACAAACATTAAACACTTCACTTTTACAAATAAAGAGCCATTATCAATAATAAATGATAAATGAATCAATAATTCAACGAATAAAATCAAAAAAAATTAAAAAATTAACAGTAAAAAAAATAATAAAAAATCAATCAATAAATAAAAAATTAAGTTTCTACTCACCGACTGCAGCATCAGGAGCCCTCCAACAGTGTGCTGAGGTGGGCCGCCCCCAAGTGTCTCTCTCTCTGTCAGTGTCTCTCTCTCTATCAGTGTGTCTCTCTCTCTCTCTCTGTCAGTGTCTCCCTCTCTCTCTCTCTGTCAGTGTCTCTCTGTGTTTCTGACAGCGAGGGGGAGGGAGAAGGGGGAGGGGGAGGGAGGGAGGTGAGGGAGAGGAGGGAGAGAGGAGGGGAGGAGGAGGGGGAGAGGGGGAGGAGGAGGGGGAGGCAAGGAGGGGGAGGAGGGGAGGGAAGGAAGGGGGAGAGGAGGGGGAGGGAGGGAGGGGGCGGGCGGAGGGGGGAGGGAGGGGGCGGGCGGAGGAGGGGAGGGAGGGGGAGAGGAGGGAGAGGGAGGGGAGAGAGGAGGGGGAGAGAGGGGGGAGAGGAGGGGGAGAGAGGGGGGGAGAGGAGGGGGGAGAGGAGGGGGAGAGGAGGGAGGGAGAGAGGGAGGGGGGAAGAGGCAGGGGGGAGAGGGAGGCTGAACGGGCTGCACCGAAGACTTCGGGCGGGGCGGGCGGGCCCCGCCGAGGACAGAGAAGCCGGGCCGGGCTGCCGAAGACTTCGGGCAGGGCCCACCCCCAGCAAGATGCCAGGCGGGCAGGTCCCACTGCCGCCAACGTGGGGATGGCGAGGGGAGAGGAGGGGGTGGGAGCAGGAGCTAAATGGGGGCAGGAGGGAGTGGGGGGAGCGGGAGCTAACTGGGAGGGAGGGAGGGGAGGAGCGGGAGCTAAACAGGATGGAGGGAGTGGGGGGGGGGAACAGGAGCTAAACGAGAGGGAGGGAAGGAGGCCCGAGTCCGATCTTCGCCCTGGCAGCTAGGGGTGGCGTGCTTCGAGTCCCTCCCACACAGCCTCGGGAGCCTGGAGCTACTGCACATGCGCGCACACTCTACGCTCATGTGCCGATGTCCCGGCACTGTTTTCAGTGCTGGGACCTGGCTCCGCCCTCCACGCGTTCTGTTGCACTGCGCCAAGGGCCTGGATCAACCAGACGGAGGGGAGAATACCAAGGTAAATAATAGGCGCTGTTTCTGTTCTAAAAAGTCGGCGCACCACACGGAGATGCGGTTCTAACCCTGGGGGCAAACTTGGGCCCATAGTCTATCTTCCCTTCCTTAATCATTTTTTTAGTCATTCTTTGCTGGCTTTTAAAAGCTTCCCAATCTTCTGTCCTCCCACTAGTTTCGGCCACTTTGTATGCCCTTGTTTTTAATCGGATACCCTCCTTTATTTCTTTAGTTAGCCACGGATGGCTTTCTTTTCTCTTGCACTCTTTCCTCCTTACTGGAATATATTTTTCTTGAGAGTTGTGAAATTAAATGTTCATCAAATGTCCTACACGTCAATCTATTTTCCCAGTCCACTTTAGCCAACTCTGCCCTCATACCTTCATAGTCTCCTTTATTTCAGCTTAGTACACTGGTTAGAGATCCAACTTTCTCACCCTCCATCTGAATTTGAAACTCAATCATGCTGTGATCACTCATTCCAAGGGGATCCTTTACTCGGAGATTGTTTATTAATCCTGTCTCATTACACAGGACCAGATCTAAGATAGCCTGCCCCCTGGTCTTGCCGCTCCGTGCCATGGACCAGCTCGTCATCATGCAGCCCAGCACTCCCTTCGGAGGCCGGGCTGTGTTCTCGGCACCACGTCACCCTGGTGGCGGAGTGGAGGCCATCAGAGGCCCTGCAGAGTGCACGGCGGCCCTCCCCTTTAACGGAAGGTGAGGGGCATTGAAACGCACCAGCGCTGCGTGGAGAAGCCACATAGCACTGCTGATCCCGCCCGAGTAGCACCCCTTTACTCATTATCTATCTGTCTGTCAGTCTATCTATCTCTCTATCTATCTATCTCACTATCTATCTGTCTGTCTCTCTATCTATCTCGCTATCTATCTCGCTGTTTATCTCGCTATCTCTCTGTCTCAAACTATCTCACGCTATCTATCTCTCTCTCTCTCTTTGTTATGCATGGAAAGTATGTGTCGTCTTGCATCTTTAGAAATCAGCAACAAGTTACAACTGAACAATCTTTAAAATAAAGTATTTTTAAAAAGATTTTTAAAAAGTCTGCCATATTCTAACGGTATCTTCTGAACTTGATAACTTTCTATCTCCCCAAACACACAAGCCAATGACTTAAAAGTAACTATCAATTTAGGGAAGCTTCAGCACCAGCAATTTGCTTCTTAATATTATCGTAATGTGCATATTTAGACCTCTAATCTCACTGGAGTAGCTGAGTAATGGCGTTAAACACTGTTATTCTGCTTCACATATTTGTCTCCATACTCTTTATGGAGGTAACATATCATAATATATGGAGGAGTAAAAGATAATGCGTTCTAAATTTCACATAATGCAGCTAAACCATGCTGCAGATGCCAGAATACCCATGAGCAATGTCGTGGGAGGTCAGCTAGTATTTATGTATTCATTATATGAAGATGCTTGTATGAAATAAGATACAATGAATTCTTTCATCAATTTTTCAACCAGCAGGGCATAGTGTATTAATAAGTAGCGAGACTTGAAATTGTTGCAGTGGGATTAATTCAATGAAGTTGACAAAGAACTACATCTAATTATGGCTTTTCGATGTTTAGAGGTTATATTTGTGTGTTTATTATTCCCACGTCAGAATTGTGGTCAGTACTACAGCAGGCAGTGTACCCACTAGGCCATTGAGGTTATATTACTATTTTTACAAACATTACCTCCATGCATTAGTCCAAACATTCCCATGAAAAATTTTATTTTTGTTTAATGGGATGCAACTGGGTTATCACAGATTTTGTAGAGCAAGGTAATACTCTCACACTGTATATAACACTGTGGTGAACGGCAAAGATTATATAAGGGGTGTCTCAGCCACCTCAAATAAATAAAGCTAGCAAACAAGCTGCTTCAGTTGCACTGCAACAGTTTCACATCTCAGTATACTGATGTGACTGTTTCATTATTTTCTTATCTACCCTCTAGTACCCCACCAAGGTGGTCATTCTCCACACATGAACCTATTTTAGCTATTCCACCATGGCAGGCATGAAAAATGTGCCCAAAACTAAACTCTACGTATGATTTGGAGCAGGGATAATTGAATCGGGAATATTTTCCCCTCCCTAAGCCATTATAGAAGCCCTATCACCATTGCAGCTAAGATCAACGAACACAATGCATGCAGGGGCTGAGACCAGGCATCTTCCTACTCCTAATGGTTATTCATTACCTAAATGGTTGACCTGCATGACAACCTATATCTCTTCTAGTACTCTCACTTAAAAGAGCTGTCTTGCAAAAGATTAAAATGCTAACATAAAAATTCAACAAATTTGTAAAAAAAATTCTACTCAAAATAAAAAAAATCATTCTGTTTGGTTAACACGAGGCTTACAACTTGGAATTGAGCCAGTACAGTGCCTTGAGACTGAGGATTCCATACTACAATGTGTAGGAATGTACACCACTAATGAAACAATTGTCGTGCATATGGCAGTCCCAAAAGTTGAAAAATACAACACATGAATCTATCTCTCAAAGACTTCAATCCCCCTTTCTCTGTCGGATGCCTCCTGAATTTTCTGAGGATGCTTCCCTGGGCAGTTACTTCCATATATTCACCACTCTCAGTATGAAGAAGTGTCTGTTTACCTTGCCATTTCTGACAGAGAGTCTATGCTCCTTGTTCTAGAAGATCCCATTCCCTTGCAGCATGTTCTAAAGAGATAGATGTGATGTGCTTCAACATCAAACATTTCTGTCGAGATGAGCAGAGATCTCCTCTCTTTTGTCATGGTACTATAGCATTCAAAGTGCAATGAGTTGGAATGTTCTGAAACCACATCAAATGGACTGCATTCCACACTCGGAAACAACTATAAATCATATGCAAGATATCACCAATTCAACAACGTTCTCTCTGACAGGCAACATGAATGCTCAATGAGGAAAATGAAAATGTCACCCAGGGTGACTATTTGTACTTGGGGCTGATGTGCATTATCAATATTGCAGGCGACATGCAATACCTGATTTAAAGGGGAAGATGTGTGTGATAATAGCAAATGGGGGAGGGAGATAAAGATATAAATTCCAATGTTATATTCTTAAGTCTATCTCCCTATATAAATATTATGAGGTCAAAATTCCCCAGCGCCCCGATTGGGGGCGTGAACCGATTTGGGGCAGGACTTCCTGCTCCTGGTGCAGAAGTCCCGCTGTGGATGCGAAATTGCAGTTACCGCCCCTCACAGGAAGTGGAGCGCAATCTCGCGTGCTCCACTTCCTGTTGGGGTGGATTCCGGGGCGCTAGTGGGATGCGTTCGTCAGCGCTTCGCAGCTGCTCCGTGCATCGCTGATACATTTCAACAACCTTCCCCTTCGGTTAAAGAGGGAGGGCCGCTGCGCACTATGCCGGGCCTCTCGTGGCCTCCACTGGGCTACCAGGGTGACGTGGTGCCACAGCCCAGCACCCAAAATGGATGTTCCGGGCTGCATGATGGCGGCTCGGACCACGCAACAGAGGAAAAAAATCATGAGTCGGCCAAACCGGCAACGTGGCGGTGCGGGGCGCACCCCACCTCCCATATAACTTCCGCCTAGCAAGCGGATGTTGGCCTGGTTTGCGACCCGCGAGGCTACCGCTGACACCGCTCACAGCAGCCTCGCAGGAGCTGGCCAATGTATGTCGTGGGATGGAAAGGGGTCGGTCCGGGGCGCTACTGGTGCGCCGCTACGTAGCAGCACCTCTGCTAACTCCAACACAATTTCACGGGAACCGGTAGCACAACCCCCTCCGGCGGAAGGAGCTAACGGGTGTCGTTAAATAGGGCAATATTGACCCATAAAAATCTTATATCTGCACTTGTTAATGTTCATATTTGCCATTTCAAATTTTCTGTTAACATTCATTAACATTATTTGTCGATAACCATCGGGTTATTCATAAGGCTCTTTAAAAAAGGTTTCCTCCACTATTTTTTCGAAGTAACTGTCACTTCTGTGTTCAAGAAAATGTGAACATTCTAATTACCAATAGATGTGAAGTGCAGAGAGAAGGACAGAAACAGCGTTTCAGAGGGAAACACAAATAGCAAGAGAGGCAAATAGAACGACAGACATAGAGATAAATCTCCAAGAATTTGTCACAAATACCAAATCTAAGGTTTGCAGAGATCTTTCAGAACGTTAAAAACCAGGGCTGCCAAACATGGGATACTCCATCCCTCTGCACCCAGGCCCATCAGGCCTTTACCTTCCCCTCACTGATGACAGACAATGGGTACCCAGCAATGAACCCAATTCCATATCCCAGCCTCTCTGGCAAGCCTCAAATTTTCTTCCAGCCTGAAGATGACAGTCTGAAGAATCTCACCTTACTGCCAAATACCGATAGGATCTTCATCTCAGTTCTGCCAAAGCTCAGGACTATTCCCCAGTGCGACTAAAGCACCAGACTGCAGTTCGTGCAACTAAAGCCCAGTCCTCCTGTCCAGTATTTCTACATATCAGGGCTCTGAAATTCAATGGTTGTGATTCCAGTGCTTATACAGGGATTGTGCCAATCAGTGCCCTCCAAAATTGACCCAAGTGCCCCACCCACCCCCAGGAGCTGCAGGGTTATTGGAACAATTGCACATTTGTATAGAGCAGTCATCCACTTCAAACACAACTATCGTGACTGCTTGTCCCATTTGCCTGTAAACTGGAACCCAGTTTGCTTGTGGGGAGAAGGAAAGGAGTTGCCAAAGCTTGCTCCAGCCCTGCCCACCCCCACCCCCCCGCCCCCCCCCCCCCCGCCCCCAACACGGCCACTGCTCTAATCAAGCAAAGGGGCTGATCCTTTAATTCTTTTTAAAATGTTTTCCCCTTCGGGGGCCCACAAGCACCCTTGTGAAGGCCAGCATGCCTTATGTCTCTCAGTGGATGAACCCTTCCAAGGCCAGGACCAGAAACTCCCAGCTTAACGAGTCCCTGCCTTTGATGGCCTGTCATTTGGCTTGCAAAGGCAGACAGAAGTCAAAATTAAATGCATAGACAAAAGAATCCAGGTGCAGCGTCCAGAATCCGGAACAAGGCCGTTCCGGATTCCGCGTTTTTCCGGATTTAGAATCATCTTTCTGACATCACGAATCCAGAAACACCCAAACCCAGATTCGGGTATTTCCGGAATTTCGGAACGTCAGAAAGGGATGGATGGAGGGATGCCGCCAAGGAGCTGTTCGGGCCGTTGGCCCAACTGTTGTGGAGCTGTTCAGGTGGGGCCCTGGCATCGTGGAGTTGTTCGGGCGGGCCCCACCATCCAGGAACTGTTCGGGCGGGCCCCACCATTCAGGAACTGTTTGGGCGGGCCCCACCATCCAGGAACTGTTCGGGCGGGCCCCACCATCCAGGAACTGTTCGGGCGGGCCCCACCATCCAGGAACTGTTCGGGCGGGCCCCACCATCCAGGAACTGTTCGGGCAGGGCCCACCATCCAGGAACTGTTCGGGTGGGCCCCACCATTCAGGAACTGTTCGGGTGGGCCCCACCATTCAGGAACTGTTCGGGCAGGGCCCACCATTCAGGAACTGTTCGGGTGGAGCCCCACCATTCAGGAACTGTTCGGGCGGGCCCCACCATTCAGGAACTGTTTGGGCGGGCTCCACCATTCAGGAACTGTTCGGGCGGGCCCCACCATCCAGGAACTGTTCGGGTGGGCCCCACCATCCAGGAACTGTTCGGGCGGCCCCACCATCCAGGAACTGTTCGGGTGGGCTCTGCCATTCAGGAACTGTTCGGGCGGGGCCCACCATCCAGGAACTGTTCGGGCGGGCCCCACCATCCAGGAGCTGTTCAGGCGGGCCCCACCATTCAGGAACTGTTCGGGTGGGCTCTGTCATTCAGGAACTGTTCGGGTGGGCCCCACCATCCAGGAACTGTTCGGGCGGGCCCCACCATCCAGGAGCTGTTCGGGCGGGTCCTGCCATTCAGGAACTGTTCAAGTGGCCCCACCATTCAGGAACTGTTCGGGCGGGCCCCACCATTCAGGAGCTGTTCAGGCGGGCCCCACCATTCAGGAGCTGTTCAGGTGGGCCCCACCATTCAGGAGCTGTTCAGGCGGGCCCCACCATCCAGGAGCTGTTCGGGTGGGTCCTGTCATTCAGGACCTGTTCGGGCGGACCCCACCATTCAGGAGCTGTTCAGGCGGACCCCACCATTCAGGACCTGTTCGGGCGGACCCACCATTCAGGACCTGCGGGCGGACCTCACCATTCAGGAGCTGTTCGGGTGGACCCCACCATTCAGGACCTGTTCGGGCGGACCCCACCATTCAGGAGCTGTTCGGGCGGACCCCACCATTCAGGACCTGTTCGGGCGGACCCCACCATTCAGGACCTGTTCGGGCGGGCCCCACCATTCAGGACCTGTTCGGGCGGGCCCCACCATTCAGGACCTGTTCGGGTGGACCCCACCATTCAGGACCTGTTCGGGCGGACCCCACCATTCAGGAGCTGTTCGGGCGGACCCCACCATTCAGGACCTGTTCAGGTGGCCCCACCATTCAGGACCTGTTCGGGCGGACCCCACCATTCAGGACCTGTTCGGGCGGGCCCCACCATTCAGGACCTGTTCGGGCGGGCCCCACCATTCAGGAGCTGTTCGGGCGGACCCCACCATTCAGGAGCTGTTCGGGCGGGGCCCACCATTCAGGAACTGTTCGGGCGGGGCCCGTCATTGTGGAGCTGTTTGGGTGAGGCCCCGCCACCAAGAAAGTGTTCGGGCTGGTCGGCTCCGTTACACACAAGGTGTTGTGGCGGGCCGGTGAGGAGGCTCTGAGGTAAGGGCAGCGGTGACAAGGTGAGGCCCAAGGTCGGGCAGTGGCGGGGCCCTGTGGTCGACAGGATCAGCAGGTCCGGATTGCGGAACATATTACGGATTCCGGACGACTCTGCCACCAATCGGCCCAGATTCCGGAACACTCCGGATTCTGGAACTCCAGATTTTGGATGCTGCACCTGTATATATGTATATATAATAAAAGCTGCTTATTTAAGGTTTTTTTTATAAAATAATGGACAGACTTGTGGAATCCAATCCAATGCTGCGATAGAAACCCCAGAAAGCCATGTAATAAAATAGAATTTGACTTCCTCGGTCACCGTGAATCAGTGGTCATGATGCCAATTCCCACTTGGTGTAAACACTCCTATTGTTACAAAACAGTCTATCCTCCAACTCTCTAGTATGTATAACATTTACATTATTTTAGTTAAATAATAGCATTGTACCAATCTGAGGTTTTTTGATGAAATGGGGAAAATAACAAAGATTTAGGACACTGTTCATTTGCAACAAAGCTTTATTTTATGTTGACCCTTGCAGGTAAAAGTTTATTTATAGCTCCAAGTAATATTGGAAAAAAAAATTAATGTCCTCAACTGTAAGAAATAAAAATGGGTATCAAACTTCATTACATGCTGAGCAGCCTAAGGGATGTTTTTCATGCATAATGAATAGAAAATGCATAATGTATAAATGAGTATCACACATTTTAATGTCTACTAATGTTTCTTTTCCTGACACCAGCTACACGGCTCAGTAATTCTCAGGCCATCTGTAGAAACACTGTAAGTCGATGCATTGATCAACCTGTTACTTTACATTTATTTTTGTCATGTTTGATGAACATTGCATAAACTTGCATACGGATTTACATTATCGCTAAGTATTTGAAAGCAACAGCACTGGCTGCTTGGCTGATTTGAAACTTAAGGAAAGGCTGAAAGAAGATGGCTCAGAAAATACACATTGCCACTTATTTCAGTGTTGCAGATGGAGGCGTGATCTGCGGCTCTCACACTGTGGTAAAACACGGGCTAGCTTATTTAAATATGCTTTGGCGCAATTACCATTAAACACAAAAGTAATGCTTGGGGGTGGGGGGGAAATTGACTGGCGCAGCCATTAAATAACAATAGTATTGCAGCAGAGGGCTGGGGGAGCAGCAAGTAAAGAGTGCGCCTTGTGCAAGATTGAGTTTGTTGTCAAGTAGTGGTGAAGGTTGGTGTAGCAGGGTGATTGAAGGCCTGTACATCAGCCGTAGGCACTCGTCCTGATAAAAGGATGGCATTTTTAAGAACCTGCTCTTTAAAGATAATTTCACCTGGAGTGGCAGAACTTGGAGTGGACATTTTCCAGCCAGGTGATCATAAAAGGGGAGGTTCAGGAGAAGTAAGGGTGGAGAGAGAGGCTGGGAACTGAAGAGCTAAAATATAGATTGTGTGATCTTGCTTTGTGTTATTCGTATTAAACTGTGTTGAGAACTTGGATTGATCAAGGACAACTGTTTGTAAAAGAAAGAAGACTCCACGATGGTAGGACCCTGTAACAATGGCTAATGTCTCACATTTTGTAGCACTTTCAAAGGAAGGAGCCAGAAAGTAAAGCACAAATTTTTTTGGCGTCAACCTTTAGACACTTCTGGATAAAATGCAGCAAAGAAGAAAAAAAAGTTGGAGGGCTATGGAAGGAAACCTCAAAAGAATATCTTATGTGCCATGAGGCAGAACATGGCAGATTCTCTCACTCCACAACTGCAGACCAGTGCCAGAAAACCTTTAATCACGTGATGTGAGCATGCAAGGTAACAAGCCTGTCTGTTGACTCTCTTGGGCACTGATGCACTGTTCATTCGTTACAATGAGGTCTCCACATCATGTTTTACACTGCAGGGATTCACGAACACAGTATATTCGAAGTGATGTTAACTCTAACAGGAATTACTTGCATGTACAAGCTTAGAATACCTTCCTCTGCCTTAATAGTGATGCCAGCAGATCTATACTCTTAACTGACTGCTGCCACCAGGGAGACATCCCTCACATGCTAACTTTTATCTAATAAATCTTGTTGCAGGAGAAACTTGCGCACAGGCAAAGGATATTTTTTGCAGGAGAGATCCTAAGAGAAGTAAGCCATAGAGCTGATCGGAAGGTATTCCGTTCTAGCTGAGGGAGAAGGCGAGCTTAGGGGGACAGCAGGTTAGTGAGTGCAGATCTAGATATTCACCATGGCATCCCTGTAAAGCATTAGACATCCAGAAGCTACCTCACTCTTCAATGTAATCTTCATCTGAAGGGGTTCTGTTCTCATTCTTAGCTTCTGCTCTCCTTTCCTGTAGATCCATCACAGCAAGTTGGTGGGGGGGGAGACTGGGTCAACTGAAAATGATGTGGAGGAAGATGATGTTTCGGAGGAGGAAGAAGGAAGGATTTTTTTATTCTTGGCAGACGACAATGATGATGAGGAGGATTATGAGGACCAGCCACAGGAGTCCCTAGTTTAAGATCCTGCTGCAAAGAAAATCCAAACATGTTTTCTAAGTACATAAAGAGAAAAAGGATAACTAAGGAAAGAGTAGGGCCTATTTGAAACCAAAAGGGTAACCTGTGTGTGGAGGCAGAAGATGTGGGTAGGTTCATAATGAATACTTTGTGTCTGCCTTCATAAAAGAGAGGGACGATGGCGAAATTGTAGTTCAGGACGAGGGGTATAAAATCTTCGATGAAATTAACACATATTAATAAAGGAAATATTAAGGGGTTTAGTATCTTTGATAGTAAATAAATCTTCAGGCCTGGGTGAAATGTATCCAAGGCTTTTAAGAGAAGCAAGGGAGGAAATAGCAGAGGCTCTGACCATTATTTTCCAATCCTCTATGACTCCAGGTGTGGCGCTGGTAGATTGCTAAGTTTGTACCGTTGTTTAAGAAGGGAGAAAGGGATAGACCGAGTAATTACAGGTCAATCAGCCGACTCTCGGTTGTGGGCAAATTATTGGAAAAAATTCTGAGGGTCTGTATTAATCATCATTTAGAAAGGTATGGATCAATCAAGGAAAGTTGGCATGGATTTGATAAGGGAAGGTCTTGTCTGACTAACTTGATTGAATTTTTTGAGACGGTAACAAGGAGGATAAATGAGGGCAGTGCATTTGATGTGGTCCAAATGGATTTTAGCAAGTCTTTTGACATGGTCCCACATGGCAGACTGGTCAGAAAAGTAAAAGACCACGGGATCAAAAAAACAAGTGGCAAGTTGGATCCAAATTTGGCTCAATGGCAGGAAGAAAAGGGTAATGGTTGATGGGAGCTTTTGTGACTGGAAGGCTGTTTCCAGTGGGGCTCACTACTAGGTCCCTTGCCTTTTGTGGTATATATCAAGGATTTAGACTTCCTCGCTGCCATGCTACACCTCACAGACGACAAGCTCCCCGCTGGAGTGGAACTAAACTACAGAACCAGTGGGAAGCTGTTCAACCTTCACCATCTCCAGGCCAGGTCCAAGACCACCCCAACCTCTGTCGTCAAGCTACAGTACACGGACGACGCCTGCGTCTGCGAACATACAAAGGTTGAACTCCAGGACATAGTCAACGTATTTACTGTGGTGTATGAATGTATAGGCCTTACGCTAAACATCAGCAAGGCAAAGGTCCTCCACCAGCCTGTCCTTACCTCACAGCACATATTGATTGGGCTAACCAAACTGGTAGCAATACTGTAGAGAAGGATTTCCTGGAGTGTATAAGGGATGGTTTTCTAGACCAATATGTCGAGGAACCAACTAGAGAGCAGGCCAGCCTCAACTGGGTCTTGTGTAATGAGAGAGGATTAATTAGCAATCTGGTCATGCGGGGAAGAGTGACCATAATATGGTAGAATTCTTCATTAAGATGGAAAGTGACACAATTAATTCAGAGACTATGGTCCTGAACTTAAAGAAAGGAAACTTCGACGGTATGAGACGTGAATTGGCTAGGATAGACTGGAGAATGATACTTAAAGGGTTGATGGTGGATAGACAATGGCAGACATTTAAATATCACATGGATGAACTTCAACAATTGTACATCCCTGTGTGGCGTAAGAATAAAACGGGGAAGGTGGCTCAACCGTGGCTATCAAGGGAAATTAGGGAAAGTGTTAAATCCAAGAAAGTGGCATATAAATTGGCCAGAAAAAGCAACCAACCTGAGGACTGGGAGAAATTTAGAATTCAGCAGAGGAGGAAAAAGGGTTTAATTAAGAGGGGGAAAATAGAGGATGAGAGTAAACTTGCAGGGAACATAAAAACTGACTGCAAAAGCTTTTATAGATATGTGAAGAGAAAAAGATTAGTGAAGACTAATGTAGGTCCCTTGCAGTCAGAATCAGGTGATTTTATAATGGGGAACAAGGCAATGGCCGACAAATTGAACAAATACTTTGATTCTGTCTTCACTAAGGAAGACACGAATAACCTCCCGAAAATACTAGGGGATCGAGGGTCTAGCGAGAAGGGGGAACTGAGGGAAATCTTTATCAATCAGGAAATGGTGTTAGGGAAATTGAAGAGACTGAAGGTCGATAAGTCCCCAGGGCCTGATAGTTTGCATCCCAGAGTGCTTAAAGAAGTGGCCCTAGAAATAGTGGATGCATTGGTGGTCATTTTCCAACATTCCAAAGATTCTGGATCAGTTTCTATGGATTGGAGAGTAGCTAATGTAACCCCACTTTTTAAAAAAGGAGGGAGAGAGAAAACAGGGAATTATAGACTGGTTAGCCTGACATTGGTGGTGGGGAAAATGCTGGAATCAATCATTAAAGATGTAATAGCTGCGCATCTGGAAAGCAGTGACAGGATCGGTCCAAGTCAGCATGGATTTATGAAAGGGAAATCATGCTTGACAAATCTTCTAGAGTTTTTAAGGATGTAACTAATAGAGTGGACAAGGGAGAACCAGTGGATGTGGTGTATTTGATCTTTCAAAAGGCTTTTAACAAGGTCCCACACAAGAGATCAGTGTGCAAAATTAAGGCACATGGTATTGGGGGTAATGTATTGATGTGAATAGAGAACTGGTTGGCAGACAGGAAGCAAAGAATGGGAATAAACGAGTCCTTTTCAGAATGGCAGACAGTGACTAATGTGGTGCTGCAGGGTTCAGTGCTGAGACCCCAGCTAGTTACAATATACATTAATGATTTAGACAAAGGAATTACATAGAAACATAGAAACATAGAAAATAGGTGCAGGAGGGCCATTCGGCCCTTTGAACCTGCACCGCCATTCGATAAGATCATGGCTGATCCTTCCCTCAGTACCCCTTTTTGAATGTAATATCTCCAAGTTTGCAGATGACACTAAGCTGGGTGGCAGTGTGAGCTGCAAGGAGGATGCTAAGATGCTGCAGGGGGACTTGGACAGGTTAGGTGAATGGACAAATGCATGGCAGATGCAGTATAATGTGGATAAATGTGAGGTTATCCACTTTGGTGGCAAAAACAGGAAGCAGATTATTATCTGAATGGTGACAGAGGGTGTCATGGTACATCAGTCATTGAAGGTAGGCATGCAGGTACGGCAGGCAGTAAAGAAAGCTAATGGCATACTGGCCTTCATAGCGAGGGTATTTGAGTATAGGAGCAGGGAGGTCTTACTGCAATTGTACAGGGCCTTGTTGAGACCACACCTTGCGTATTGTGTGCAGTTTTGGTCTCCTAATCTGAGAAAGGATGTGCTTGCTATTGAGGGATTGCAGTGAACGTTCACCAGACTGATTCCCGGGATGGCAGGACTGACATATGAGGAAAGATTGGATCGGCTTGGCTTATACTCACTGGAATTTAGAAGAATAAGAGGGGATCTCATAGAAACTTATAAAATTCTGACGGGACTGGACAGGTTAGATGCAGGTTGAATGTTCCCGATGTTGGGGAAGTTCGGAACCAGGGGTCACAGTCTAAAGATAAGCGGTAAGCCAAGTAGGACCGAGATGAGGAGAAACTTTATCACCAAGAGAGTTGTGAACCTGTGGAATTCTCTACCACAGAAAGTTGTTGAGTCCAGTTCGTTGGACATATTCAAAAGGGAGTTAGATGAGGCCCTTACGGCTAAAGGGATCAGGGGGTATGGAGAGAAGGCAGGGGTGGGGTACTGAGGTTGCATGATCAGCCATAATCAAATTGAATGGCGGTGCAGGTTCGAAGGGACGAATGGCCTGCTCCTGCACCTATTTTCTATGTTTCTATGTTTCTATGTCCCCCAGTCATCAAGATCCACGGCGCGGCCCCCGACAACATGGACCACTTCCCATAGCTCGGGCGCCTCCTATCAACAAGAGCAGGCATTGACGACGAGATCCTATACCGCCTCCAGTGCGCCAGTGCAGACTTCGACTGCCTGAGGAAAAGAGTGTTTGAGGACCAGGCACTCAAAACTTCCACCAAGCTCATGGTCTACAGGGTTGTCTTAATACCCACCCTCTTGTATAGCTCAGAAACATGAACCATGTACAGTAAACACCTCAAGTCGCTGGAGAAATACCACCAACAATGTCTCCGCAAGATCCGACAAATTCCCTGGGAGGACAGACACACCAACATTCGCGTCCTCGACCTGGTCAACATCCCCAACATCGAAGCACAGACCACACTCGATCAGCTCCACTGGGCAGGCCACGTAGTGCGCATGCCTGACACGAGACTCCCAAAGCAAGCACTCGACTCAGAACTCCTCCACGGCAAAGAAGCCAAAAGTGAAGGAAGCGCATCCGGGAGAGCGCTGAACACCTCGATTTTCATTGCTGAGAGCGTGCAGAAATCAAGCACAGGCAGCGGAAAGAGCGTGCGGCAAACCAGTCCCACCCACCCCTTCCCTCAATGACTATTTGCCCCACCTGTGACAGAGACTGTGTTTCTCGTATTGGACTGTACAGCCACTTAAGAACTCATGTTAAGAATAGAAGCAAGTTTTCCTCGATTCCGAGGGACTGCCTACGAATGAGACTTCAATATCGGGGGCACGATTAAGAAGTTTGCAGATGATACAAAAATTGGTTGTGTGGTTGATAATGAGGAAGAAAGCTGTAGACTGCAAGAAGATATTGATGGACTGGTCAGGTGGGCAGAAAAGTGGAAAATGGAATTCAATCCAGAGAAGTGTGAGGTAATGCATTTGGGGAGGGCTAACAAGGAAAGGGAATACATAATAAATAGTAGGACACTGAAGTGCAGAGGAACAGAGGGATCTTTGAGTGCATTTCAGCAGATAACTGAAGGTCGCAGGACAGGTAGATAAGGTGGTTAAGAGGGCATACGGTGTGTGTGTGCCTGCGTGCGTGTGTGTCTCATGCAAGTGGCACATAGGAGGCGAAACCAAGCTGCCTCAACAGATGCTAAACACAGCACCACCATCCTACAACAAGCTGCCATGAACAGAGTGCCGTTCACGTCAGGTAGGCAGAGATATTTCACATTCACTAGAGACTGACAGGCTGAAAAACTATTCAAATGTATTTATAAAAGCAGATACAGAGATTTGAGGAAACTGAGTTATAGCCAACAGTTTTTTGGAGCACTTTCTGTCAGTTAGATCAGTTTCTACAACCCCCACACATCCAGTTTAAATGGAGGTGGGGGTGGGGGCGGCTGGCCAAGCAGCTCTCAGGAGGTGGATCTCGAAATGAAATACTTTAATGAGGCTGCGTGCCTCAGAATTTATCTCTTTTTCAGCTTTAACACTGGCTGCCTGGTTTCCCGAGCCTTGAGGAACCCGGCAGCTGAGGACTCCTGAATGGAACAGGCAAGTCCCTTTCTTGCATTGCTTGTGAGCCAGGAGGAGGAGGAGGAGGGCCGCCCCCTCTCCTGCCCTCCAAACTACCCTGATAACTTTCATAGCAATCGGACACCCACCCCTGGTCATTCAGAACCCTGACCTACGTGCCTGGCTACTGATGTCTCAGACCCACAATCTCTTGTGGTGGGGGGCCCACAGATGTGCCCTCCTCTATGGCTCCTCCACCATTCACCCCCTACCTCCGACACATGATCCCTCCCTCCCTCCTATGCTCAATCTGGCTGGCTGTGGCTGGAAAACAGAGTCCAGAAATGGTAATCAGATCCTGCCATTAAATTCGACCGGACCTGAGAGAACTTCCAGTTTTCCCAACTTCTAAACCTCACTCCCCATAAATATCAGGGCCATAGTGTCAAGAAATTATAAGATCGCACTTCAGTGAATTTGTTACAGATTGCAGTCACTTTCTCGTGTACCATTTAGTCATTTTTAACACAACAGCAGCAAAACTATATTAGAGTGTGATCTTAGACAATAATAAAATTGATGTAAATAATTCCTGACAAGTGAATTGAATAGCAGGAATATATCTTAAAGAATATTCTATTTTAACATGTGCCAAAACCCAGGAATTGATATCGCCTCTTTACATTAGATATAAAATCATATTTCCCAGGACTAAAGTTTAAATAAGCCCCTTTCAATGTAGAAATATATCGTCTACTTTGTAACCTTTATTTGAAGCAATACATTTTCAATATGCAAACCAGCTGAAATTTCATGATAGGTAACAAATGTTCAAAAATAAATAACGTTTCAATTCACCACTTGGCTAAAAAGAGGGCTAGAAAACATTATTCCAATTCCAGCATCTAGAAAGGGCATCAGAGGCCAAAATGGGCCTTTTTGTCATTGCATTTAATAAATATAATAAATATCTGATGTTGATCATACCTTAACTAAAAGGAAAATTAGCCTACAATAATAGTTGGATAAGATCCAATGAGCCAGAATTTTAGGTACTAGCCTAAAACGCTCACCTAGCTGATTTGGAGTCAGTCATCGTATTCAAATGCTGCATTTGGAGGACACTGACTGAGGATGAAGGATTCACGCTTTAATCCAAAGTACAATCCTCACCACGTATAGCGAGCATGCTCACGCAAACGCGATGTGCCCACTGAACACTGGTGTAACGTGGTAGGGTCAGTCCCAAGTTACTATACTGGGATTTAAATATCATTTTATGCTGGCTCAGAGTTACTGATTTGTTCATTTTAAGAGATATTGTAGAATGAAGAGACTATTATTGTAGAATGAAAAGGCTAGCATTTCTGAGTGTGTATTTTAGATCATGCCATTATTACCTATAATAATTGAGAAAAAAATCTGAATTAATGGCAGTCAAACGACTGCAGAGATCAGAGATTATGCACAATGCAAGGGTGAACCAGTATAAGCAACACTGACAATCCCTGGTTACAATATAATGAGTAATTGTTAGGCTCCAGAATTTGAAACAGATAAATCAGCTATATCTCAATTTCAAAAATAAATGAAGATCAGGATCCATTTAAGAGGCAGTCAGACTGTCATATTACTTTTTAAACCGATCCGGATGGTGTTCAGCTCATAAGCCGGCAAAAAAGGGCATGCATCAGTGGCAGGATTTCTAGAGGCCATGCAGGTGGGGTGGGGTTCGGACTTAATGACAATTAATTGCACTTTAACAAGGTATGATCAGCTGCTTAAACTGCTCCAAATAGTTGGCGCGCTTAATACGGTTTAAGCGGCACCTTTGTCAGTGGCTTCTTTGGTAATTGGTCAGCAACATTTGCCTGACATTGGCAGCTGTGTGGGATAAGCGGGACCGATGTAAATGGTGGGAACTGTATTGGGCATTTATGTGTAAGAACCTTCTTTATTCATTGCAGACTATTTACATATTGAGTAAGTGGAAACCTTTGCAGTTGCTGTCATCAAGTAGACTGTTAACAACGTTGCTTCAGGTGAGTTTAAGTGATCTCCCACACAACCTTGGTGGCAGCCGATAATAACACTAAATTATTGTTGTCTCTCCAATTCACAGCTTAAAGCCAAAAATGGAAATATGCACCAGATCTATCAGCATCTGAAAGGAGAAAAGGCAGGTTAATATTTTGGATGGGTCTTTTCATTGTAAACAACTCTATTGCCTTTCTGCAACTCTGTTGAAATGAATGAGTCTACAACCCTACCAGAACAGTGCATACATCACTCCTTGAAATCAGGTAGACAGGTAGCCCCAGAAATTCCCCCAAGGTGATTGCAATGACCATTATAAAAAAAAATTAAATACGGCTGTGATGTTCACAACCACAGGGAGCTCACTTTAATCGTAGACTACATCTTTAAATTATCTACCATTTCACACACTTTTGTAAGGTTCTCACTGAAGAGTCTGACACTACTTTTTACACTGTTCCTCTATTTGGCACAGGCAGTGCATGTTAATCCTATAGACCCGCTGCCTTTCACATGGCCTTCTGTTGGTATTCCTTTGCTTGCGTACCTTCCTAATCAACCCTTGCTCCTCCAAAATAATGGGACCAAGTGCCATATCGTTGGCCTCTTGCTGAGTATGCCACCTTATGCTTTATGTATAGCTCTGCTCTGAGTGTTGCCTTATGCATCCATGTGTCCAGATATGTAAATACAGGCTGGCAATGACTTAGTACGATAGACTCACCCAATAAGGGTCTTAATTGCTGTTATGGACCCACTAGTACAAAAATGTTAACACTCTTTAAACCTATGTGAACCCATGTCAGTGCTATGCAACCGAGTCTTTATGCTTGTAATTACTATTTTCATTTAGTATTGAGTTCAGAGTCAGAATTATCATAGAATAGTACAGCACTGAAGGAGGCCATTTGGCCCATCGAGTCTGTGCTGGCTTTTTCAAAGAACAATCCAATTAGTCCCACTCCCCTGTTTCCCTGCAATTTTTTCTCCAAGTGTTTATCCAATTCCCTTTTGAAGGCTACTATTGAATCTCTATCCACCACCCTATCAGGCAGTGCATTTCAAATCCTTACCATTCGTTGCATAAAATGAATTGTTCCTCAAGTCGCCTCTGGTTCTTTTGCCAATCACTTTTAAATCTGTGCCCTCTCATTATCGATCCTTCACTCAGTGGAAACCGTTTCTCTTTATTTACTCTATCAAAAGCCTTCATGATTTTAAACACCTCTATCAACCCAACCTCTCTAGTCTTGCCATGTAACTGTATTCCCTCATCCCTGGAACCATTCTAGTAAATCTCTTATTTTAAAAAAAAATCATTTTTGGGATGTGGGCGTAAAAGCCCAGCATTTATTGCCCATCCCTAATTGCACTTGAGGAGGTGAGCTGCCTTCTTGACAACTGAGTGGTTTGCTAGGTCATTTCAGAGGGCAGTTAAGAGTCAACCACATTGCTGTGGGTCTGGAGTCACGACTATGCTACCATTCAGTAACCTCGCGGAAGCCTTCATATCCTTCCTAAATTGTGATGCCCAGAATTGGACACAATACTCCAGCTGGGGCCAAAGTAATGTTTTAGCATAACTGCTTTGTTAACCTGTCATGCCGCCTTCAAAGATTTGTGCACAAGCACCCCCAGGTCTCTCTGTTCTTGGACCCCCTTTAAAATTGTACCATTTGGTATGGTCTCCCCTCATTCTTCCGATTAAAATGGATCACATCAAACTTGCCTGCATTGAATTTCATCTGTCAGGTGTTTGCTCATTCCACCAGCCTGCCTTTGTCCTCTTGAAGTCTATTACTGTCATCCTCACTGTTTACTACACTTCCAAGTTTCATGTCATCTGCAAATTTTGAAATGATACCCTGCACCCCGAAGTCCAAGTCAGTAATGTATATCGAACAGCAGTGGTCCCAGTACGGAACCTTGGGGAATGCCCCTGTATTCCTCCCTCCAGTCTGAAAAACAGCCAATCACCACAACTGTTTTCTATCCCTGAGCCAATTTTGCATCCATGATGATACTGCTCCTTTTATCCCATGAGCTTCAATTTTACTGTCAAGCCTAGTATGTGATACTTCAGCAAACTCCTTTTGAAAGTGCATATACACAACATCAACTGCACTGTGCTCATCTACCCTCTCAAGTGCCTCATCAGAAAATTCAATCAAGTTAGTCAAACTTGATTTGCCCTTAACAAATCCATGCTGGCTCTCCTTTATTAGTCGATGTTTGTCCAAGTGTCTGTTCATTTTTTTTCTCGGATTATTGTTTCTAAGAACTGACTGGCCTGTAATTGCCAGGTTTATCCTTCTCCCCTCTTTTTTGAACAAGCGTGTAACATTTGCAATCCACCAGTCCTTTCGTGCCACCCCTGTATCTAAGGAGGATTGGAAGATTGTGGCCAACACCTCTACAATTTCTACAATTACTTCCCTCAGCAATCTAGGATGCATCCCATCTGAACTGTGTGACTTATCCACTTTAATTACTGCCAGACTGTCTAGTACCTCCACTTTATTTATTTTTTATCTCATCCAGTATCCCAACAACTTCCTCATTTACCATAGCTTTGGCAAAATCCTCTTCTTTGGTAAACACCAATGCAAAATACTCATTTAGTACCTCAGCCATGCCTTCTACCTCCACCAATAATTCTCTATTTTGGTCCCTAATCAACCCCGCTGCTCCTCTGACAACCCTTTTACTGTTAATATGCCGATAGAAGATCCTTGGATTCTCCTTTGTTAGTTATCAATCTATTCTCCTACTGTCTCTTTGCCCCTCTTATATCTTTTTCACTTCTCCTCTGTACTTTTTACATTAAGCCTGATTCTCGGTTGCATTATCATGCTGACACCTGTCATACACCCCATTTTTCTGCTCATCCTACTCTCCTATGTCATCCAGGAGCTCTGGCTTTGGTTGCCCTCCCTTAACTCCTTGTAGGAATGTGCCTAGATTGTACCTGAACCGTCTCCTCTTTAAAGGCCACTCATTGCTCCAATGCATTTTTGCCTTTGTCTTTGACTCAAATTTACCCCGTCCAGATCCCTCCTCAATTTGCTGAAATTAGCCCTCCTCCAGTTAAGTATTTTTACTGCCCTGATTTCATTTTTTAAGTATTCAATACGTAACTAAAGTAAAGATTGATTTTAACAACATGTTGGCTGCTTAAAAACTGCATTATACAGTGTTTAAACAACATTGATATGCTCCAAAACATTGACTTCTTTTTTGAGGAGGTTTCCATTTTCAGAATAACCTGTGTACAAATAATGCCTGGATTAGAATGAATGAGTTAAACAATACCTTGATTTTAAAATTCTCAGCCTTGTTTTCAAATCCTTCCATGGCCTCTCCCCTCCCTACCTCTGTAATCTCCTTCAGCCCTACAACCCCCGGAGATATTTGTGCTCCTCTAATTCTGCCTTCTTGAGCATCCCTGATTATAATTGCCCAACCGTTGGTGGTCATGCCTTCTGATGCCTGGGCCCTACGTTCTGGAATTCCCCACCTAAACCTCTCCACCTCTCTACCTCTCTTTCCTCCTTTAAGACGCTCCTTAAAACCTACTTCTTTGACCGATCTTTTGGTCACCTGCCCTAATTTCTCCTTGTGGCTCGGTGTCAAACTTTTTATCTCGTAATACTCCTGTGACGCGCCTTGGGATGTTTTACTATGTTAAAGGCACTATATAAATGCAAGTTGTTGTTGGTTCTCATTATGCGGGAAACCCAAATTAATTGCGACATTTTTAAATACTTTGGCTCTGAAATTGCAGATTTGCTTCAATGCCGTTCTCCCGTTGGAGAGGGCAGGAATTACCTGGCTCAGTGGGCCAGCAATAGGCTGAAGTACATTTTAGAGGAGCAGGAATGTTCCTCCTGGCCCTACAACAGTAAAAATCAACTATTTCAGCAGGCCATTTTTGATTGACTTCCAGCAACCCCTGTCACACCCAATGTAGGACACTCAATGCTGATACAAATGGGAGGCATGTGAGCAGCACACGGTCCACTTGTCTGTCAAAATTATAATCGCGTTTCTATGTATATCATAGGACCCCGATTTGCATTTTAAAAGTGGCCTCCGACCTGAAACAGGCAGATGGGCCATACCCAGCATGGCAGCGACTGGAGATCCAGTGTAAGCAGGGCGGTAAGTGACCCAATGCAATTTACAGACCATTACCACCATGCTAATACTGGGCTGAAGCAGTTAAAACCAGCCCTATTGTTATTAAATCTTCATAGGCTGCTCAAACAGCAATACTGAAATATTACTTGTGTTAATTATTTATAACTACATTGTTACAGTTATTGACATATTTCCAGAGTTAGATTATTACAGATTTGGTTAATGTTAAATGCTACATTTTAAAAATTAAGCACTCCCTATTAATATACACTTTGTTTCTTGCAATTATTATTGGTGACTATAATATGATGTATTAATGGCCCCAAGTTTCCACATGATTTGCTCCTGATTTTTAGGAGCAACTGGTGTAGAATGGAGTATCTTAGAAATCGGAATTCTCGTCATTTAGTTTGCTCCAGTTTGAGTCAGTTAGAACAGTTTCATTTTGGAACAGAATTTTTTTTTCAAAAGGGGGCGTGTCCGGCCACTTATGCCTGTTTTCAAAGTTTCGTCAGTGAAAACTTACTCCAAACTAACTTAGAATGGAGTAAGTGAAGATTTTTGTACGTTCGAAAAAACCTTGTCTGCACTTTAGAAAATCAGGTGTAGGTTACAAATCAGGCGTAGGGAATGGTGGGGGGGGGTGTTTAAAGAGTAGTTTACAAACATAAAACACTTCAGTTTTACAAATAAAGAGCCATCATCAATAATAAATGATAAATACATCAATAAATCAACCAATAAATCAATCAAAAAAAATTAATAAGAAATATTTTTTTTTAAATCAATAAATAAAACATTTTCTACTTACCGACTGCAGCACCGGGAGCCCTCCAACAGCATGCTGGGATGCCCCCCACCACCTCCCCCCCCCCCCCCCCAGTGTGTCTCTGTCAGTGTCTCTATCTCTCTGTCTGTCTGTCTATGTGTCTCTCATTCTCTGTCTGTCAGTGTCTGTGTTTCTGACAGCGAGGGGAGGGTGAGGAGGGGGGTAGAGGGAGAGATGGGGGAGCAGAGGGAGGGATGGGGGAGAAGGGAGAGGGATGGGGAGGGGGGAGAAGGGGAGGAGGGAGAAGGGGATAAAGGGGAGAAGGGGGAGAAAGGAGAAGGGGGCAAGGAGATGGGGGGAAAGGAGATGGGGGGGAAAGGAGATGGGGGAAGGAGATGGGGAGAAGGAGAAGGGGGAGGGAGGCTGAATGGGACGGGCCCGAGACTTCGGGCAGGGTCTTTACAGGTAGGTCGGGTCGGGGGGAGCGCGGGTCGGGGGGAGGGAGGGAGAAGGAGGTCAGGTCGGGGGGAGGGAGGTCAGGTCGGATCCAATCCGGCCGGGGGCGGGAGGGGGGAAGCGGGAGTCGGGTCCGGTCCGGTCCGGGGGCGGGGGGGTGGGGTGGGGGGAAGCGGGAGTCAGGTCGGTGTCGGGTCCGGTCCGGAGGCGGGGGGCGGGAAGCGGGAGTCAAGTCAGGTCGGGAGGAAGCAGGAGCTGGCCGTGGGAGGAGCCTTATTCACGCAGCCCCAGTGAGGCCATACAGTAGCGCGCATGTGCAGAGGTCCCGGCACTGTTTTCAGCGTAGGGACCTGGCTCCGCCCCCTACAGCTCGTGCTGCGCTGCGCCGAGGGCCAGAGGACCTGCAGGGAGGTGGAGAATCTGGACGTTTTTTTTAGGCGCACTTTGTGGTGCGAAAAACGGGCGTCCAGGTCGGGACTGCTCCGTTCTAGGCACGGCTCAAAACTTGGGCCCATTGTCACTGAGCTACGCAGAATATATTCAGAGATGGGTACCTCCCACACAAGAGATTAATGTGCAAAGTTAAAGCACATGGGATTGGGGGTAGTGTGCTGACATGGATTGAGAACTGGTTGTCAGACAGGAAGCAAAGAGTAGGAGTAAATGGGGACTTTTCAGAATGGCAGGCAGTGACTAGTGGGGTACCGCAAGGTTCTGTGCTGGGGCCCCAGCTGTTTACACTGTACATTAATGATTTAGACGAGGGGATTAAATGTAGTATCTCCAAATTTGCGGATGACACTAAGTTGGGTGGCAGTGTGAGCTGCAAGGAGGATTCTATGAGGCTGCAGAGCGACTTGGATAGGTTAGGTGAGTGGGCAAATGCATGGCAGATGAAGTATAATGTGGATAAATGTGAGGTTATTCACTTTGGTGGTAAAAACAGAGAGACAGACTATTATCTGAATGGTGACAGATTAGGAAAAGGGCATGTGCAAAGAGACCTGGGTGTCATGGTACATCAGTCATTGAAGGTTGGCATGCAGGTACAGCAGGCGGTTAAGAAAGCAAATGGCATGTTGGCCTTCATAGCGAGGGGATTTGAGTACAAGGGCAGGGAGGTGTTGCTACAATTGTACAGGGCCTTGGTGAGGCCACACCTGGAGTATTGTGTACAGTTTTGGTCTCCTAACCTGAGGAAGGACATTCTTGCTATTGAGGGAGTGCAGCGAAGGTTCACCAGACTGATTCCCGGGATGGCGGGACTGACCTATCAAGAAAGACTGGATCAACTGGGCTTGTATTCACTGGAGTTCAGAAGAATGAGAGGGGACCTCATAGAAACGTTTAAAATTCTGACGGGGTTAGACAGGTTAGATGCAGGAAGAATGTTCCCAATGTTGGGGAAGTCCAGAACCAGGGGACACAGTCTAAGGATAAGGGGAAAGCCATTTAGGACCGAGATGAGGAGGAATTTCTTCACCCAGAGAGTGGTGAACCTGTGGAATTCTCTACCACAGAAAGTTGTTGAGGCCAATTCACTAAATATATTCAAAAAGGAGTTAGATGAAGTCCTTACTACTAGGGGAATCAAGGGGTATGGTAAGAAAGCAGGAATGGGGTACTGAAGTTGCATGTTCAGCCATGAACTCATTGAATGGCGGTGCAGGCTAGAAGGGCCGAATGGCCTACTCCTGCACCTATTTTCTATGTTTCTATGTTTCTATGTTTCTATAATATTGCTGCAAGTCTATGAGAATAATTCGTACACTAGAAGATTTTATACATTATTCATTATTGTACAAATATAATATGCTACCCTAATTTACTACCCTAATTATTTTTTATCAGGGTTATTCTTTACAGCAGTAAGTTGCCTAATAAAAGATTGGAAACTTGTAAAATAACAATGCTCGCCAGTTGGATTAACAACACTGGAGAGGCCAAGGTTAGCTACCTGAAGTTTGATTCAGTGAGTGAAAGAGTGTTGTTTCCATTGCCATGTCAATCTGACTTTATTATATTCAGCATGACGGTCACATTGACAATTCTGCTGTTTTTACTTTGCATTTTAATGCGCCATAGGAATTGAAATATTTAAATTAATTGTTTGCCTTAATTGGCATTGTTGACAGTAAAATTACTGATACTGTGATTGTAACCACCAGCTATCTGCCAATCAGGAATACTTAATTATTTTACAGTGAAACCTCCATTATCCATACTCCAGTTATCTCTTTCCCGATTTTTGTAGGACAAAGGCTTGTGTTGCAATGTCTCACTACACAGCCTTTATTTTTCTTTGTGTTTCATCTATTCTTGCCAAACAAAACCGCATCCTTTTATTTCGCTGTTTGTCCTTTTTGCTGTCTTCATTCCTGTAACTAAGATATTGCTGTTCTGTACATGTCGGACCAAAACTGTGGGATGCTTGCTTGTTGGGCCCTTACATTATGGATAATGTTGATTCAACTGCTCTTTAAATTCTAAGCAAAATAGCTCTCCAGATATCTTGAAAGTGCTCCTTTTCTGTGTGGGTAGGTTGTCAGTCAGATTGCAATTAAATGCTTCTGACCATCCCATAACATAACGTTGTTTCCTAGCTAGTTTACTGTGAATATCAAAAATGGTTCGAGCCTCCGACTGCTTTCATTGGGTCACTGCCAGGCTTGCTGAGCCCGCTTTCTGCCCAATGAAAGGGGTGACATCAAAATCGGTCCCATAATTTCCTGCATCACATCCGTGCTCCTTTGCTGTTCTATTTGCTACATTCCAATCAGATAGCAGCAAGGAGACAACTTATTTGCTAGCCATTTTTTTTTTAGTTCCCTTGTGTGAAGTCCATCCAGACTTTGTGTCTTGACTTGCTTTAACTTCTATCAGCGGTCACCATACCTGAAATTTCCATTTCTTTCAGTACGTCTTCTTTGCCCCTGAAAACACAACATTAGTTTTGAGGCGACTGCCCCTGATCCCTCTGAACTCCAATATCCACAAACTTCATTCCCTAGCCACCGACTCATCCCTCTCCCTGGCAACTGTCTGAGGCTGAACCACACTGTTCGCAATCTAGGTGTCGTTTTTGATCCCAAGATGAGCTTCCGACCACATATCGGCACTAGCACTAAGACTGTCTACTTCCAGCTCCGTAACATTATGTGACCCCACTCTGCCTCTGCTCATCTGCTGCTGAAACCCTCATCCATGCCTTTGTTACCTCTAGGCTTGACTATTCCAACATACTCCTCCCATCTTCCACTCTCTATAAACTTAAGGTCATCCAAAATAATATGTCCTTACTATACAGTACAAATGCACACGAGGCCCATACTAGAGAGAAGGTCACTCTGTGACCAGTTACCTTTATTAGCCGGCACTGAAGTGGAGAAGATGGGTGGAGCTTCCCCTTTTGTAACTGAAAGTCCAGGTTAGGAGTGTCTCCCACAAGTTCACCACCTAGTGGTCAGTGTTCTCACGGAGTACAACTTAGGTCAGTTTATACATGGATTACAATGACAGTTGAATACATGACATCACCTCCCCCCCCAAAGTCTTATTGGGATCACAGGTTAAGTCTCTCTGGTGGTTTACGCTCCCTTGTAGAGCGCCTGAGTTGGGGCTTCGGTTGTTGGGCGCTGGCCTGAGTGTCTACTGTTTGCGGTGTCTCAGCCCTGTCCGGACTGCCCACAGTGATTGGGCTCTCCTCCACTTGGTTCCGGTGTTCGGTCACCTGTGGTGGAGTGAACTCAAGAACGTGTTTTTCCTCTGCTTCTTCTATGGGGCTGCTGAACCTCCTTTTTGTTTGATCCACGTGTTTGCGGCAGATTTGTCCATTGGTAAGTTTAACTACCAGAATCCTATTCCCCTCTTTGGCAATCACAGTGCCTGCAAGCCATTTGGGCC
This sequence comes from Pristiophorus japonicus, assembly GCF_044704955.1. Taxonomy (NCBI): domain Eukaryota; kingdom Metazoa; phylum Chordata; class Chondrichthyes; family Pristiophoridae; genus Pristiophorus; species Pristiophorus japonicus. The sequence continues at coordinate 23,340,369 of NC_091982.1, forward strand.
CTGCAGCGTAGTTGAGAACAAAGACAGGGTCATTGACATCAATACATCGCGCCCTCGCATTCTCGTCATAGTAGTCACATTGTGACCGGCGCCTGCTCTCAACAATTTCTTTTATGGTGAGGTGTATAAGGGATAACCTGGTTTTGAGCGTCCTTTTCATTAGCAGCTCTGCGGATGGAACCCCTGTGAGCGAGTGTGGTTGGGATCTATTGGCCAACAAGAGGCGTGATAAACGGCTTTGTAGGGAACCCCCTTGGATTCTGAGCATCTCCTGTTTGATTATCTGCACTGCTCGTTCCACCTGGCCGTTTGAGGCCAGCTTGAACGGTGCCGTTCTGACATGGTTAATTCCATTTCCTGCCATGAAGTCCTGGAATTCAATGCTTGTAAATTACGGACCATTGTCGCTGACCAAGACGTCCGATAGACCATGGGAGGCGAACATTGCCCATAGACTTTCTACCGTGGCAGACGATGTGTTTGAATTGAGAATGTCACACTTGATCCATTTGGAGTAGGCGTCTACTGCAACCAAAAACATTTTACCCATGAAAGGACCTGCGTAGTCGACATGGATGTGTGACCATGGCTTGACGGGCCAGGACCAGTGGCTGAGGGGGGCTTCCCAGGACGCATTGCCCAGCTGGGCACACGTGTTGCACCTGCGAACACAAAGTTCCAGGTCTACATCTATCCCTAGCCACCAAACATGTGACCTGGCAATTGCCTTCATCATGACAATGCCCGGGTGCTCATTGTGGAGTTCTCGGATGAATGCCTCTCTGCCCATCTGGGGCATGATTACTCAGTTTCCCCATAGTAGGCTCGAGAGTCTCTGAATCGAGAGTTCATCCTTGCGCATGTGAAATGGTTTAAGTTCCTCAGGGCATGCCCTGTACGTGGCTGCCCAGTCCCCATTCAGGTCACATTTCTTGACTAAAGACAATAGCGGGTCTCTATTTGTCCAGACTTTGATCTGACAGGCTGTCACGGGTGAGCCTTCGCTTCTGAAAGCTTCAACAGCCATGACCATCTCAACAGCATGCTCGGTTGCCCCCTTGGTGGTGGCTAGAGGGAGCCTGCTGTTTGCAGCGCCCGGTCTGTGCCGAATTGTATAGTCATAGGCGGCTAACGTGAGTGCCCACCTCTGTATGCGGGCCGATGCATTAGCATTTATGTCCTTGTTGTCGGCCAAAAGGGACGTTAGGGGTTTGTGATCTGTCTCCAGCTCAAATTTCCTGCCAAACAGGTACTGGTGTATTTTTTTTACTGCATATACACATGCAAGCGCTTCCTTTTCTACCATCCTGTAGCCCCTTTCTGCCTGGGACAGACTTCTGGAGGCATAAGCTACCAGCTGTAACTGACCCTTGGGATTAACATGCTGCAACACACACCCGACCCCATAGGATGACGCATCGCACATTAAAACAAGTTTCTTACATGGGTCATATAGCGTTACCAGATTGTTGGAGCATAACAAATTTGGTGCTCTCTCAAAAGCCCTTTCCTGGCTGTCTCCCCAGACCCATTCGCGACCTTTGTGTAGAAGCACATGTAGGGCTCTAACAGAGTGTTCAATTTGGGAAGACAGTTACCAAAATAGTTCAGGAGCCCCAGGAACGAATGCAGCTCCGTTGTGTTACGGGATCTGGGTGCTCTCTCGATCGCTTCCATTTTGGACGCAGTAGATCTGATCCCGTCTGCTGCTACCCTCATCCCCAGGAATTCTACCTCTGGAGCTAGGAAGATGCACTTCGCCTTTTTCAGTCGCAGACCTACCCGGTCCAGTCTGCGTAGCACCTCCTCCAGGTGTGGAGGTGTTCTTCAGTATCGCAACCCGTGATGAGGATGTCGTCTTGAAAAACCACCGGCCTTGGAATCGACTTGAGGAGACTTTCAATGTTTCGTTGAAAGATCACGGCGGCCGAGCGAATCCCGAATGGACATCTGTTGTACTCAAACAACCCCTTGTGTGTCGTGATGGTGGTCAGCTTCTTCGACTCAATCGGCAGCTCCTGGGTCATGTAAGCTGAGGTCCGGTCCAATTTTGAAAAAAGTTTGCCACCGGATAGCGTCGCAAAGAGGTCCTCCGCTCTCCGTAGTGGGTACTGGTCTTGGAGTGACACCCAATTGATGGTGGCCTTGTAATCACCACATATCCTGACCGACCCATCCACCTTGAGCACCAGCACAATCAGGCTCGCCCAGTCACTGAATTCGACTGGCGAGATGATGCCTTCCCTTAGCAGGCGGTCCAATTCGCCTTCGATCTTTTCCTGCATCACGTACAGCACTGCTCTGGCCTTGTGGTGGCCTGGCGTCCAGGTTTATTGGTACCCATGAAAGTGCCAATGCCGGGTTGAAATAGTGAGTCAAATTTGTCCAGGACCTGTGAGCATGATATTGGCTCCACAGAAGAAATTGCATTGACATCGCCCCATTTCCAGTTTTTGACAGCAAGCCAACTCCTCCCCAGCAGTGTGGGACTGTCCCCCAGGACAATCCAGAGTGGCAACCTGTTCTCCGAATCTTTGTGGGTCATGACTACCGTGGCGCTGCCTAGAACTGGAATGATCTCCTTTGTATCTGTCCGTAGCTGTGCGTCAATCGGCAATAATTCTGGCCTCCTGGCCTTGGATGCCCACAACTTGTTGAACTGTTTGATACTCATCAGGGATTGGCTGGCCCCCGTGTCTAGCTTCATTGATACTGGGATGCCATTGAGGAGCACTTTCATCATTATCGGTGGCGTCCTGGTGTATGAACTGTATACGTGCTCCACATGAACTTGCTGAACTTCAGCTTCTAGCGATTTCCCCCAGTGATCATTTGGCCTCGTAGGGCTTACATCGGGTCTGTCCTCCTCGTACATCAACCTGGCTGCAGGCTTCCTACACATACGCGCCAAGTGACCGCTGATGTTGCAGTTTCTGCAGGTATATTGCTGATACCTGAAAGCTCTGGCTGTGTGTTTGCATCCACACCTCCAACATGAGCCGTTGTTGGAAACAAAAGGTCTATTACCAGTCGATCATCTCTGACTGTCTCTGTAACTGTCCTTAAATGCATCATTAACAGATGTTGATGGCCGCATTACTGGCCGCATTGTCCCTTGCGATGGCATGAGTCAGCTAGCCATTGTCTCTGTTGAATTCCTCCTTTGGGTTCGACTAAATGCTCGGGCATGTCCAATTGCCCTTGTCTGCCTGGAGAACTGTGTGCCGCGTTAACAATGTTGACTCCCTGTCCATTTGCTGCATTTAAACCAAGATTTTTGTCAAACATCATTCTGGTCTCTTCCTCCCCTGAGATAAATGTCTGAGCCATCAATGCCGCCGTTTCCAGGGTCAAGTCTTTGGTCTCAATCAGTTTCCTGAAAACCCCAGCTTGCCCGATGCCCTCAATAAAAAAAGTCTTGCAGCATCTCCACTCTGCATGCATCTGGGAACTTACATCGGCTCGCCAGTCGCCGGAGGTCTACCACGAAGTCTGGAACGTTTTGCCCTTCTCACCGCCGGTGCGTGTAAAACCGGTGTCTCGCCATGTGCATGCTGCTCGCCGGCTTAAAGTGTTCCCCGATCAACTTACCGAGCTCTTCAAAAGTCTTGTCCGCCGACTTCTCTGGCGCTAGAAGGTCCTTCATCAGGGAGTACGTCCTGGATCCACAAACCGTCAGGAGATGAGCTCTGCGTTTATCAGCTGAATCCTGTCCCAACCATTCCTTGGTGACAAAACTTTGCTGTAGTCTCTCAATAAAATCGTCCCAATCATCACCAACACAGTACCTCCCGTCTGTGCTGCTAGTGGCCATGCTCGCATGGTTTAAATCCCAGTTTCTCGTCGCCAATAATATGTCCTTACTATACAGTACAAATGCACATGATGCCCATACTAGAGAGAAGGTCACTCTGTGACCAGTAACCTTTATTTGCCAGCACTGAAGTGGAGAAGATGGCGGAGCTTCCTCTTTTATACCTGAAAGTCCAGGTTCAGAGTGTCTCCCACAAGTTCACCACCTTGTGGTCAGTGTTCTCATGGTGTACAACTTAGGTCAGTTTATACATGGATTACAATGACAGTTGAATACATGACATAAAACACATCCTAACTGGCACCAAGTCCCGTTCACCCATTGCCCCTGTGCTGGATGACCTACTTTTACTCCTGATTGAGCAACGCCTCTTTTACAACAAAAAAAATTCTCATTTTTGTTTTCAAATTCTTCCATAGCTTCACCACTCCCTATCTCTGCAACCTCCTCCAGCCCTCTGATATCTGCACTCCTCAATTCTGGCCTTTTGCACATCCCTGATTTTAATTGCTCCATCATTGGTGGCCATACCTTCAGTTGCCAAGGCTCTAAGTTCTGGAATTCTCGGCCTCTCTACATTTCTTTCCTCCTTGAAGGCATTCCTTAAAACCTACCTCGTTTGACCAAGCTCTTGGTTATCTGCCCTCCTTGTGGGGCTCGGTGTCAAATGTTGTTTTATAATGCTCCTGAGAAGCATCTCGGGGTGTTTTACTACATTAAAAATAGTTGTTGTACATCGGGAAGGATTCATTTGCTATTTCTTGGTAATTTGATATCCTGCCACATTCTGAATCTTTCAATGGCCCGAGGAGTTCCTTTTTTACTTGCTTGTTGTGAATATATTCATAGAAATGCATGACATTTCTCTGAATTGTCCCTATTATCCTACCCTTATTGTCCATTTTAGCTCTCTTGACCAGTTTCTTGGGGGCGGCGGGGGGAGGGGAGAATTGCGTAGCGGCTGTTTGGGGGCGGTAATAGCTGCGAGGCGGGAGTTTCTGCGCCAGGCATGATATTCTCTACCACAGAAAGTTGTTGAGGCCAATTCACTAAATATATTCAAAAAGGAGTTAGATGAGGTCCTTACTACTAGGGGGATCAAGGGGTATGGCGAGAAAGCAGGAATGGGGTACTGAAGTTGAATGTTCAGCCATGAACTCATTGAATGGCGGTGCAGGCTAGAAGGGCCGAATGGCCTACTCCTGCACCTATTTTCTATGTTTCTATGTTTCTATTGGGGTTACCGCCCAATAATGGAGCTCCACTTGCTCTGTGGGACGCGAACAGGGCGGAAGCAAACGGAGAGGGGCGCAGCACTACACACGTAATGCTGTCGTGTAGAAGGGGCCCTCCCTTCATTAAAGGGGAGGGTCAAGCTGGCAACTCTGCTGGTCCCTCCCGAGGGCTAGGCTGCCAGCTAGGCTGTGAGATCACCGCACGGACCCCGCATTCCACGATGCAATGGACCATGACCGTTAAGTCGGCCGTTTGTTTTGCGCACGCCACTTCTGCTTTAACTAGTGCCCCGCGAGCGGCCTACAGCACTGTCGCTGTCACCGCCCCGCGCAGCTTCGGGGGGCATCCCGAATTTTCGCTCTGGGGCAAAAAATGGGTCGGTCCTCATCACCGGCGCAGCGGAGTGGGGTGCTACCGGTTACCGCCACTGCTAAACTCCTGCAGAAATTAACTGGAGCTGTTAGCGATGTCACGCTCGCATGAAAAGTCGTTTATGCCCCATTAGCGCTCACTTTTTATCCCTTAATGAATGATGTGTTCATTTAGTGACTGTGTCAAAAATGATGTAGAATGAAAGAACAATAGGACACGGGCATAGAGTAACTTAATTATGAATTCTAATTAAATACGGGAGCTATTCCTGGCATTCAATCATGTTCATTGCAGGAAAAAAAACTGAAATACAAATATGTCGAGTTTCCAGCAGAGGTACACTTAGAATGTACTTAGAATCTGCTCGGAACTCCTACACGGCAAGCGGACCCCAGATGGGCAGAGGAAACGTTTCAAGGACACCCTCAAAGCCTCCTTGATAAAAATGCAACATCCCCACCGACACCTGGGAGTCCCTGGCCAAAGATCGCCTTAAAAGTGGAAGAAGAGCATCCGGGAGAGCGCTGAGCACCTCGAGTCTCGTCGCCAAGAGCATGCAGAAACCAAGCGCAGGCAGCGGAAGGAGCCAGACTCCCCACCCACCCTTTCCTTCAACCACTGTCTGTCCCACCTGAGACAGAGACTGTAAGTCCCGAATTGGACTGTTCAGTCACCTGAGAACTCACTTTTGGACTGGAAGCACGTCTTCCTCATTTTCGAGGGACTGCCTATGATGATGATGACTCAGAATGTACTGTAAGGGCTTTAGAACTTTGATACTGCCTCATAATTTCATACGGACAGTTGCCTTGATATTGCGATGCTTAGCTGGAGCTTCCATCTGCAGAAACTGGCCGAAAATAGCAGGGTCAACTCATTTGCATATCTTGTGTTGGCTGAGCACAACTCCCAGGTACCACAGAAGTATTGTAGGGGTGGGGTGGGGGGGTGAAATTTAATGTGCAGTCTTTGTAAAGCCTACAGTGGCTGAAGATTTCAGCAGCAGTCTAAGGGGGCTGAAGGTAAGTATTAAACTTTTTGCAAGACTGATTAATTTACTGTCCAATAATTATAATAGATTGGTTCATGGGAGATTCTGTGGCATTTTTGAAGAATTTCTTTAATTTTAAGATGAAATTTTAATGAGGCGCACCTTCATAGTGCAACAAAGGAAAGAAAGAATGATGGGTGCCCATCGGCGCAAACATTAGCAAAAATATATTTTGTACCATTTGGATAGAGGTGCACCGAATGCCACCTCTCAGCTCCAGAAGTGCAGGACAGTGCTGAAATAGTTCAATGATCTCTTTGAGGCACTTCATATGAAGGCTCTGTGGTCAGTCTCAGAGTATGAGCGAAAACCAATAGGTGTGTCCCTGGAGTCTAGTCCTTATTTGCAGTATGGCCAGGGGATCTTTTTTTTCCTCAATGCTGTTATAAGAAATAGGAGCAGGAGTAGGCCATTCATCCCTTTGAGCCTGCTCCGCCATTCAGTAAGGCTGACCTTCTACCTCAACTCCAACTTGCCGCACTATCCACACATCCCTTAGTATCCAAAAATCTATCAATTTCTGCCTTGAATATTTTCAACGACTGAGCATCCACAGCCCTCTGGGGTAGAGAATTCCAAAGAGTCACAATCCTTTGAGTGAAGAAATGTCTCCTCATCTCAGTCCTAAATGGCCAACACTTGTTCTGAGACTGTGGCCCCTAGTTCTAGCCAGGGGAAACATCATCCCAGCATCTACCCTATCAAGTCGCTTAAGAATTTTATATGTTACAATGAGATCACCTCTTATTCTTCTAAGCACTAGGAATCTAAGCCTAGTCCACAGTCTCCCCTCATAGGAAATGTTGCCCCCCTTCCAGCAATCTGTCTAGTGACCCTTCATTGCACTCCCTCTAAGGCAAGTATATCCTTCCTTAGGTAAGGAGGCCAAAACTTTACACAGTACTCCAGGTGTGGTCTCACCAAGGCCTTATATAATTGCAATAAGACTTCTTTACTCTTATACGGCAATCCTTTTGTAATAATGGCCAACATACTAATCACTTAACACACTCTATATACCTTTGCAGCCTTTTTGCGTCCTCCTCTCAACTTGATTTGATTGACTTCGGCAAACCTAGATAGATTACACTCAGTCCCCTCATCTAAGTCATCGATATAGATTGAAACAGATTGTAATAGCTTAGTCCCCAGTACTGATCCTTGCGGTACCCCACTAGTTACAGGCTGCCAATCCGAAAATGACCCATTTATTCCTACTCTGTTTTCTATCCCTTAAACAATCCTCAATCTATGCTAATATATTACACCAATCCCATAAACCTAAGTTTTATGTAATAACCTCTTGTGTGGCACCTTTAGCAAATGCTTTTTGAAATCTAAATGCACTACATCCACTGGTTCCCCTTTATCTATCCTGCTAGTTAAACCCTCAAAAAAACCAACAGATTTTCAAACACGATTTCTCTTTCATAAATCTGTGTTGACTCTGCCCAATTATATTATGATTGTCTAAATGCCCTGTTACCATATCCCTAATAATAGATTCTAGCATTTCCCTACTACTGATGTTACTGATGATGCTCCGCTGGACAGGCCACATTGTCCGCATGCCAAACATGAGACTCCCAAAGCAAGAGCTCTACTTGGAACTCCTTCCTGGCAAGGGAGCCAAAGGTGGGCAGAGGAAACTTTACAAGGACACCCTCAAAGCCCCCCTGATAAAGTGCAACATCCCCACCGGCACCTGGGAGTCCCTGGCCAAAGACCGTACTTAATGGAGGAAGTGCATCCGGGAGGCTGCTGAGCACCTCGAGTCTCATCGCCGAGAATTGTATTGGACTGTTCAGCCACCTTAGGACTCATTTTGAGAGTGGAAGCAAGTCTTCCTCGATTCCGAGGGACTGCCTATGATGATGATGATGATGATGAACTAGCATATAGTTCCATTTTCTCCCTCCCTCCTTTCTTGAATAGTAAGGTTACGTTTGCTACCTTCCATCCACGGGGACCGTTCTACAACCTAGAGAATTCTGGAAGATCAATGGATTAAGGTGGCAGTCCCCCTGCCTCAGAGGTTGCTACGACCATTGGATGTCTCCTCCTGCATGGAAGCACAGACTGCAGAGTTAGTGGCAGATGGGGACCGATTCGACAGTTGCATTTAGATACTTGGGGCCTAGATGCAGCCCGCTGTGTCTCGGAGTATTCAAGATTTGATAGTGGCCTTTTGGACTAAGCATTCTACTAATTTGTGGGACAAGATTCAAGATCCGCTAGAATAATGACAGCTGCAGTCAGACTGCAGGATGCTGCCTGATATGCCCAGTCCCCTGATGGGCTCTGATGGGTGTAAGCACATTGTAGCAATGCACTCCAAGGTCCCTTTTGTATTACTTTGTTATTCTTTGCCAAAAGATTTTAGAGGGTCTGGAAATAAAAGCAGCTAGTTATTGCTAATTTGAATGTTTATTCAGAAATAACACTGTCATTTCTCAAGGCAACCAGGTATCTAAGCTTCTCTCTCAGAATACCGCACAAGTAACATGTGGTGGACAACATGCCAAGCATAAGCTCCATGGATGCAATCAACATTGGCTACTTCCCACAACCAAACTGCCATAAGATGGCCACCTTAAACTCATGAGTCTTTTGTACTACAAGAGCTGTCAACCACCTCTTACGATATTGACCCACAGGTTGCACCTCGGAGGAGCAATAGAATAGGAAAAACAAGGTACATTTAGACACCAAGGTGAAGAATGGTATGAGGAGGATGAAAGCTATTGATCACACTAAAAGTGGATGCAATGAAAGAGAGGGTCCACTTAGCTTGTGCTCATGGCTTTACAGAGAGGTAGTCATGCAAAAAAGGAGCACTTACTTTGTGGAGATATGCAGAATTGGGTAGAGGCAAAAGAGGTCTGAGGCGCTGTGAGGTTCTAGGATGTGTGCTGCATTGAAAGAATTGTCTGAAGTTGGGGGAGTTGAGCAATAGCAATGGTGTCAAAGGAAGACAATTAAACAGATGAGAATACGGCCGTGATAAGTTCAGTTTTTTTTTAATATGCCCTTGCAGACATCATTGAGGATTCCTCTGAATGCCAATCTTTTTGGACAGCATACTTAAGTGGCGCACAGCAAAAGACAACTATTTGGGATACATGCACAGAATTGTTTTGTAGAGTTCCTCTGAACTATTGCCTCTTTATAACCCCGGTGAGTCTCTCCATCACAACTCTGGTAAAAATGTGTGCCTCATTGCCTTCAGCGGCTGTTCTTGCCACTCACAGAAGGTTCATTATCCATGGTAGCAAGAGGCACACTTTGTCACCCACATAACATCCAGTCACTTGTGAGGTGCAGACCTGGGCATGGAGCTGAATTTTAAGATGCTGGAGATCAGTTTTTTTTCCATTTAGAAGGTGACTACAAAGAAAGATAATGACAAAAACAAGTAATTGAGCCCACAAATTGGAACGAAGTAAGTGAGATTTGTTTACAACTATTATTCTGTATGTTCATTTGCTCTCTGTAAAATAATTCTCACCAGGCCTTGTCTCACTAAAGTTTTTCAATCCACCATCAGAAAGCACATAATGGTACATGCAAAAGATACATCCTGTTGTGATCACTACTGTTACACTCCCAGATGACGCAATCCTGTATGGGTACATTCGTGAACTGCTTTACAGGAGTGATCACCACTCCAACACCATTCTCTTTTGTTAAATTTCCAAACCCTGGCAATTTCACAAATGAAGTGACAGAAATGCTTCAATAAAAACAGTTAATGTACATCCACTTTATCTCAAAAGTAGCTGCAACTCATCTGGAAGAAAATTCTTTGAAATAAAACTTGGCTGAGAAAGTTGTTTTAAAGTTTTAGCTGTATTTTAGCCACTTATTTGCCATATCTACCTTCATTGGGGACAACACTAAATAAAAACACCCATAGCTGCAAATCTTGGAAACAACTCCACTCACCTCACCTGAACACTTTTTCAGCCAATCATTAGAGAAAAATGGTTCTGTCCTCTAACCAATTTTATTTCTCCTGAATGACAACATCCACACCCAGTGAGAATGCTGACTTTTTTTTTGTGAAACACTGATGAACTGACACATATGCTGAAATGCTGTCAGCTTAAGAAGCTGATGGTTGACTTGCATGCTAACTGTGGATAGCATAACCCAGTTAGCAGGAATGAACAGACAGTTGATACAAATTTTCTATTTGGGAAAACACACAGTGGTTCCTTTAGTGACCAAGTGATAAAAGACATTGCCAGTGTAGTACTGAGCCATACAGAACAGAGGCACCAGGGGCTGAAATAGTTGATCTCAGCAGGGCCAGCAGTTAAGACACCTCCAAATAGCCTCAACACCCTGGGTTGAGAGAGGTAAGAATAAAAATCACACAAGATTCTAGCTCCTGATCACAATCCTGCTGGAAAGTATGCAAATTGTAGAAATCGAGTGAGGACAGTATCTGGCTCTGTGATGCTCTGTACTGTCAAGGTTCACATATGAAGAATTTAAGAAAGATCCCAGATGCCTTCCAGTGTTTGTGGGAACATAGCTCAAAAACCTTTAGTAACTATTTAACAAGATAAATATGGATGAGGAGGGGATTTCAGTCTATGCTACCACATCTATCTAGAAAGGACCTACCGTGCCTAAATTTGTTTGTTAAATGATTCCAAAGTTTTAACTACTCCCAACGTCTATCTCACATGTTGATCTTTCCTTGTGTGCAGATGACATCTGTTTCACCACTTTGAACCTATGGCTCTTTGTCCTCTTATTGTTTCATTTGAAAGTGTTTTGCTATTCGTTTTACTATTTGTTTTCATACTTCTAGGAGGTTCCCTGTTAGTTTTCTCCTTTTATGGCAGAAAAGCCAAATTTCTCCCGTCTGTCATAATTTAACCCTCTGATGATCAGTCTTGTGGCTGTTGTCTCCAACACCTCCAGGACTTGAATGTCTCTCTTGTGTCTTGGTGACTAAAGAGCTCGAGGTGTGGTCTGACCATCGACTGTGGGTTTTAGTAAGCCTTCCTGCAGCACTGAAGAACTGACCACACTTGATCAGCTCCACTGGGCAGGCCATATTGTCCGCATGCCAGACACGAGACTCCCAAAGCAAGCGGTCTCCTCGGAACTCCTTCATGGCAAACGAGCGAAAGGTGGACAGAGGAAACGTTACAAGGACACCCTCAAAGCCTTCCTGATAAAGTGCAACACCCCATCGACACCTGGGATTCCCTGACCAAAGACCGCCCTAAGTGGAGAAAGTGCATCCGGGAGGGCGCTGAGTGCCTCGAGTCTCATCGTCGAGTGCATGCAGAAAACAAGCGCAGGCAGCGGAAAGAACGTGCGACAAGCGTGTCCCACCCTCCCTTACCCTCAACGACTGTCTGTCCCACCTGTGGCAGGGACTGTAGCTCTCATATTGGACTGTTCAGCCAGCTAAGGACTCATTCTAAGAGGAAGCAAGTCTTCCTCGATTCCGAGGGACTGCCTATGATGATGATGATGTTTGCCTTATGAATTATTGCACCCACAGATATCACAAGAGAAACTATATTCCTATGCAGATTTATTCGTTGGTAAGCTCTCTGATTTTTGGCTTTTATTTATTTTCCTGAAATTAGGTTTCAAAATATTAGGTGAACGCATTTATTCAGGTTTAAAAACATAAGGACTTTTATTAGGAAATGATAATAAGCCAAAAAAAAAACAGTTCATGATGAAGGGGTGTAATACATGAATCAATGAGCAGGAAACTGTTTATTCCAAAGGGAAGGAGCGGTGTCGGCAAGTCATTCTGTTCATTTATGCTGAGGAAGGGCTGGAGTCATTTTCTTAGCTTAAAAATTATGTTTACGTCTTTTAGGTTTCATTGGGTTCAATAAAACTTTTGGAATTCATCTTTCAGTTTTAATTATCAGGTTTCTCTGGGATAAACCCTAAAATCAGAAGGCCAATACATCAGTTTCTAGTGGTAGTAACACATTACTACCACTAGAAACTGTCATGTATTCAACTGTCATTGTAACCCATGTATAAGCTGACCTTTACACTGCATAGTAAGGACATATTATTGGCGACGAAAAACGGGGATTTAAACCACGCGAGCATGGCCACTAGCAGCACAGAAGGGAGGTACTGTGTTGGTGATGATTGGGACGACTTTATTGAGAGACTACAGCAAAGTTTTGTCACTAAGGAATGGTTGGGACAGGATTCGGCCGACAAACGCAGGGCTCATCTCCTGACGGTTTAAGAACAAAAGAACATAAGAATTAGGAACAGGAGTAGGCCATCTAGCCCCTTGAGCCTGCTCCGCCATTCAACAAGATCATGGCTGATCTGGCCGTGGACTCAGCTCCACTTACCCACCCGCTCTCCTAAATTCCCTTATTGGTTAAAAATCTATCTATCTGTGATTTGAATACATTCAATGAGCTAGCCTCAACTTCTTCCTTGGGCAGAGAATTCCACAGATTCACAACCCTCTGGGAGGAGAAATTCCTTCTCAACTCGGTTTTAAATTGGCTCCCCTGTATTTTGAGGCTATGCCCCCTAGTTCTAGTCTCCCCGACCAGTGGAAACAACTTCTATCTTGTCTATCCCTTACATTATTTTAAATGTTTCGATAAGATCACCTCTCATCCTTCTGAACTCCAACGAGTAAAGACCCAATCTCCTCAATCTATCATCATAAGGTAACCCCCTCATCTCTGGAATCAGCCTAGTGAATCGTCCAGAAGTCTGTCCCAGGCAGAAAGAGGCTATGGGATGGTAGAAAAGGAAGCGCTAGCATGCGTATATGCAGTAAAAAAAATGCACCGGTACCTGTTTGGCAGGAAATTTGAGCTGGAGACAGATCACAAACCCCTAACGTCCCTTTTGGCCGACAACAAAGCCATAAATGCGAATGCATCGGCCCGCATACATAGATGAGCATTCACGTTAGCCGCCTATAACTACACAATTCGGCACAGACCGGGCACTGAAAACTGCGCCGATGCACTCAGCAGGCTCCCACTAGCCACCACTGAGTGGGCAACTGAACATGATGCTGAGATGGTCATGGCTGTTGATGCTTTCGAAAGCGAAGGCTCACCTGTGACAGCCTGTCAGATTAAAGTCTGGACAAATAAAGACCCGCTACTGTCTTTAGTTAAGAAATGGCGACTAGGCAGCCACATACAGGGCATGCCCTGAGGAGTTTAAACCGTTTTATAGGTGCAAGGATGAACTCTCGATTCAGGTTGATTGCCTACTGTGGGGAAGCCGAGTAGTCATGACCCAGAAGGGCAGAGAGGTGTTTATCAGAGAACTTCACAAAGAGCACCCGGGCATTGTCATGATGAAGGCAATTGCCAGGTCACATGTTTGGTGGCCAGGGATAGATACAGACCTGGAACTTTGTGTTGCAGGTGCAACACGTGTGCTCAGTTGGGCAACGCACCCAGGTCCTGGTCCGCCAAGCCATGGTCACGCATCCATGTGGACTACGCAGGTCCTTTCATGGGAAAAACGTTTTTGGTTGTAATAGACGCCTGCTCCAAATGGATTGAGTGTGCCATTTTAAATTCAAGCACATCCTCTGCCACGGTAGAAAGTCTACGGACAATGTTCGCCGCCCATGGTCTACCGGATATCTTGGTCAACGACAATGGCAGGCAATGGAATCAACCATGTCAGAACGGCACCGTTCAAGCCGGCCTCAAATGGCCAGGTGGAACAAGCAGTGCAGATAATCAAACGGGATGCTCAGAATCCAAGGGGGTTCCCTACAAAGCCGCTTATCACGCCTCCTATTGGCCAATAGATCCCGACCACACTCGCTCACAGGGGTTCCACCCGCAGAACTGCTAATGAAAAGGATGCTCAAAACCAGGTTATCCCTTATACACCCCACTATGAAAGAAATTGTTGAGAGCAGGCGTCAGTCACAATGTGATTACCATGACAGGAATGCAAGGGCGCGATGTATTGATGCCAATTACCCTGTTTTTGTCCTTAATTACGCTGCAGGGCCCAAATGGTTTGCAGGCACTGTGATTGCCAAAGAGGGAAATAGGGTTTTGGTCGTTAAACTTACCAATCGACAAATCTGCCACAAACACGTGGATCAAACGAAAAATAGGTTCAGCATCCCTATAGAAGAAGCAGAGGAAGAACCCGATGTAGAGTTTACTCCACCACAGGTGACCGAACACCGGAACCAAGTGGAGGAGAGCCCAGTCACTGTGGGCAGTCCGGACAGGCCTGAGGCACCGCAAACAGCAGACACTCAGGCCAGCGCCCAACAACCGGAGCCCCAACTCAGGCGCTCTACAAGGGAGCGTAAACCACCAGAGAGACTTAACCTGTGATCCCAATAAGACTTTGGGGGGGAGGCGATGTCGTGTATTCAACTGTCATTGTAACCCATGTATAAGCTGACCTAAGCTGTATACCTTGAGAACACTGACCACAGGGGGCGAACTTGTGGGAGACAATCCTAACCTGGACTTTCAGTTATAAAAGGGGAAGCTCCACCCACTGTCTGCCTCTTGAGGTCTTGGTAATAAAGGTAACTGGTCACAGAGTGATCTTTTCTCAAGTATGGACCTCGTGTTCATTTATACTGTATAGTAAGGGCATATTAGAAACAATTATTCAAAAAAACTGCAAAGACTTCCAACAACCTATTTTAGCATTTTAAAATCCTCAAAGAATCTTGGAGCTTGCCACAAAATTGAAGAGATTTTCTACTCGGGCTCCAAAGGGGAGCGGTGTCAGTGGCGAGTCCGCAGCATCTGCCCAATGCGGCAGTAGACCCGAACTGTTTCCAAATTCAAACCACATTTACATTTTTCCAGTGAGCTGCGGGCACCAAATATGCTTACCAGTGCAGCAGAAAATCAGCGCTCTGCAGCACCAGCTGGCTGTCTGGTTAGGTCTGTTGGAGAAGGCAGGGTGGGGGGATCGGATCATGGAGGTTCGGACCGGAATAATTTTGTACAGCCTGGACTTCCTGGCCCCACTAAAATCTTAAAATAAAAATACATAAAAACTTACCTTTGCAGGGAGGCCTGTGGCTGTCCTTTTAAGGACTGGCTGATAGACCTTTCAAAGCCTGGAGAAAGTGGGATTTGCATACTCCACCCATTTCTCCACAAAACTAGCAACCGCGAATGGTGGCAGGGTGGAATCGCCCTAAGCCGGGAATTTCGGCTTCCCTGGCTCAGTTGGTGTCGATTATAGAACTGGAAACCTGTAGTAGACTGCAATGGCTAATTAAAAATAACGTACAATATTGCAAATATTTGTACAAGATTTTAGAAAAGAGCAAGCACCGAGATGGAATATATATTATATAAGACTAAGTTAAAAATTGCTAAAACAAGACTTTGGGATAAAGTGAAATTGGAAAAACAAAATTGCAATGGGATCAAATGAAAGGGATCATTTTCAAGAAGGTCACAGAGTTTGTCAAACAAAGTGAATTATGAGAAAAAACCGAGGTATAATCATCGGCCAAACACTACAAGTGTTATTATAGTAAAGGACAGCTAGAAAGGCAACTGGAATAAATAAGCTGTAGAAATAGATTCATGGAATACAAATGGAAGGACATACTGATGTTCTTATGAAACATTTCTGAGGGGGCATTCGGCATTCATTGAGTTAGAAATTGTTATTTTACATCAGAGACATGGGGCTGGACCTTACGAACCTCAGCGGGTCTGTGGCAGGCGACGTCGGTGGCAGGTATGTAGAATCAATTTACCTTGATTGGGCTTGCCTGCCCAGCATGTTTCCTGGCCTAGCCTGGTAGGTCTGGTGATGCCATTTATGACACGTCATCAGCCAGTTTCGTTAGAGGGACCATGGCCAACTTAAAATTAACATCTGTGCTGTCAGTGTTCTACAGCATTGAGGTGCTGCAAACACTGACAATGACGGCACAGAGATGCAGAGCTGTACCCAGGCTTTCCCATGATGCCCTCTGTATGCTTATGGAGAGACTCATAGCCCGCAGGGAGGTCTTCTTCTCTTCCATGGGTGGAGAAGACATCCTGAGGAGATCAACACAGTCTGGTTGAACATTGCAGAGGAGAGCACAAGCAGGGATGCAGTCAGGAGGACCAGGCTGCTGCAGTGCTGCAAATGTTTCAATGATCTCAGTAGATCGCGAAATGTTCGTACAAAGCCACACTCGACCTCATCCTGCTGTGCCTCTCACCACATCCCCATCACTCTGCCTTTCCTACTACACGCCTGCACGTCAACTTACCTTGCACCTCCACCCATCCCTCTCTATCTACATTATCACATCCCCATCTCATTAGCCACCTCTTGCACTCATGCTCATCCTAATGAGATCATACCAACTAACAATGTTCATGTAAAGTTTCTGTTGATGTGGTGTTAAACATTGAAACCTTTATTTTCAACGCTTCGCGTTCTTGGACAGATTTGTGTGCATCTTTGGGAAGTGAGTTGTCGTGAATGATGAGACTTAATGGTAACCCCTGAAAAGGTGGAAAGTGTGAAAGAAATGGCTTGGGCATTGTAGGGATGCTTTCTGGTGCTGGTGTGGGGTGGTGCCAACCCGGCGCATCATGTGGCAGCCAGGGTGTACAGCATCAAGTGAAGTAAATCTGGCTATGGTGAGGACATCCCTGGCTTCCCGGGCAGCAACATGGTTGGGTGCTGATGCCCTGTGTTCTGTGCAGCATCAGTTGATTGTGGAGAAAGTTGATGTGGTTGTTCATGCTGCTGATATGCCTGGTGCTGCTTGTGTGACTGGTGCTACTCATGTTGGGGCTGATTGTGGTGGGATTCTGACGACCAAGGTGAGAGAGTATAAAGTACACCCATGCTTATGGAATAGATGGCAGGTGAAGTAGAGATGACAGAAGCGATCTGTCAATGGTGGGAGGGGTAATGAGGTCAGACTGGATGAAGACCTGTGTAAAAACTTGCAGCATTCTGAATCTGTAGTGGAGGTGCAATTTGGAGAAGCTAGTAGTGAAGAGAACATTTCTCAATCATCTGGGAGTTTTGACTTGACATTTGAAGCTGTCAACTCATCAACTGATTCAATGGCCACTGACTTCCTGCCTCAGCTTCACTGACACGGTTTAGGCACAGCAGAAAACTGGTGGGCAACCTGTCAAATACAAAAAGCTGGGGAAAAAAAGCATTGTTAAGTGGATGTAAACAAGCCACTAATGATTTTAATTGCCTCCCCCACCGCTGTGGTCTGCTCAGCGCTTGCAGAACCGATATTTGGTAAAGGCGCGTGGTGGCGAGTTCACAGTAGGGTCCTGACCCACTGGGTGAAAAAAACACTTTCCTACCCGATCTGCCACTGATCATGCCCGCTAACCCCTGTAAAATCCAGCCCATGGGTTGCAATTCAGCCCAAACCAATGATTTGTGTGAACCTTCATCTGCTGGTTGTATGTACCTCAATTGAGGACGCTAACTTTGGTATGTCTGTCCTCTCAGGGGATTTGCAGCATCTTGCGGAGACATTGTTGGTGGTATTTCTCCAGTGATTTGAGGTGTCTACTGTTGAGTATTAAGAAAAAGTCAGACTGAACACTGTGAACTCAAAGTAAAGTGTGACCATAGTCTTTTACTGCAGGTCTCCAGAGTGCCACTCTAACCTGTGAAGCCTCCTTAAATACCTGTGCTCCCAAGGGATTATGGGATCCCTTGGGACTCCAGGGGATGAGCCCTCTGGTGGCTGTACAGAGTAAATACAAGTATACAGATATAACAACACTCCCCCCCCTCCCCAAACCCCCGCCAAAGTCAATAGTGTAACTATTTACAATGTGAGTCAATCTGGGGCCCTTCTTGTCCTGGTTGATCGTCTCAGTGTGAAAGCTGGTGATGTTGAATCATTTGTTGGGCCCTCACTGGGCTGCTGTGCAGCTGGCCTAGCTGGGCTGCCTGGTGTGCTGGGCACTGCTGGGCTGCTGTGGATGATGGGTTCTGCTTCGTGGTCAACCGTGGTGCTGGTTGCCACTGATGTGTATGTTGGGGAATCAAAAAAGGTAAGGTCCAAGATGGTTGCTCAGGATAGTCTGTGAATCTGAGTTTGATTTGGTCCAAGTGTTTCCGGTGAATGAGTCCATTTGAAAGTTTGACCCGAAACACCCTGCTCTCCTCTTTGGCCACGACAGAGCTGGGAAGCCACTTGGGACCTTGGCCACAATTTAATGCAAATACAGGATCATTGATTTGAATCTCACATGACACATGTGCGCTATCATGGTATGCACTTTGTTGAAGCTGCCTGCTCTCTACCTGTTCATGTAGATCAGGGTGAACTAACGAGAGCCTTGTCTTAAGTGCTCTTTTCACGAGCAGTTCAGCAGGTGGGATCCCAGTGAGTGAGTGAGGTCTCGTGCGGTAGCTAAGCAGGACTCGGGATAGGCGAGTTTGCAGTGAGCCTTCAGTTACCCTCTTCAAGCCTTGCTTGATGGTTTGCACTGCTCTCTCTGCCTGACCATTGGACGATGGTTTAAATGGGGCAGATGTGACATGTTTGATCCCATTACAGGTCATGAATTCTTTGAACTCAGCACTGGTAAAACATGGCCTGTTGTTGCTCACCAGGACATCGGGAAGGCCGTGTGTGGCAAACATGGCCCGCAGGCTTTCAGTGGTGGCAGTGGACGTGCTAGCTGCCATTATCTCATATTCAATCCACTTGGAGTACACGTCTACAACCACTAGGAACATTTTATCCAAGAACGGGCCTGCATAGTCGACTTGTACCCTAGACCACGGTTTGGAGGGCCAAGACCATAAACTTCGTGGCGCCTCCCTGGGTACATTGCTTAACTGCGAGCATGTATTACATCTGTGAACGCAGGACTCTAAGTCCGCATCGATACCGGGCCACCACACGTGGGATCTGGCTATCGCTTTCATCATTACGATGCCTGGGTGGATACTGTGGAGGACATTGATAAAGGTGTCTATGCCCTTCTTGGGGACCACTACTCGATTGCCCCATAGGAGGCAGTCTGCCTGTATAGACATTTCATCTTTGCGCCGCTGGAATGGCTTTATCTCTTCCTGCATTTCGACTGGGACACTGGACCAGCTCTCGTGAAGCACACAGCTTTTGACTCGAGATAATAAGGGGTCCTGGCTTGTCCAGGTTTTGATCTGCCAGGCAGTGATGGGTGATTGCTCACTCTCAAATGCTTCCATAGCCATGGCTAGATCTGCGGGCTGCGCCATTTCCACCCCCGTGATGGGCAATGGCAGCCTACTGAGAGCATTGATGCATTTTTCTGTGCCTGGCCTGTGGCAGATGGTGTAGTTGTAGGCAGACAACATGAGCGCCCATCTCTGGATGCAGGTCGATGCATTGATATTTATTCCTTTACTCTCGGAAAACAGGGATATAAGTGGCGTATGGTCAGTTTCCAATTCGAATTTTAGCCCAAACAGGTATTGATGCATTTTCTTTATCCCATAGACACACACTAACGCTTCGTTCTCAATCATGCTGTAGGCTCTCTCAGCCTTAGACAGACTCCAGGATGCATAAGCAACTGGTTGCAGTTTCCCGAAATCTTTAGCTTGTTGCAATACGACGCCATATGACGATGCATCACATGCTAGTACCAAACGCTTACATGGATCATACAACACAAGCAATTTGTTTGAGCATAACAATTTTCTCACTTTTACAAAGGCATTTTCTTGGCTTTTGCCCCAAACCCATTCGTCCCCTTTTCATAGTAAGACATGTAATGGTTCTAACAGTGTGCTGAGACCCGGTAAGAAGTTACCAAAGTAGTTCAGGAGTATAAGAAACGAATGCAGCTCTGTCATGTTCTGTGGCCTCGGTGCGTTCTCGATTGCCACCGTCTTTGGGTTGGTGGGCCTGATGCCGTCCGTCGCAATCCTCCTTCCCAGGAACTCCACTTCAGGCACCAGGAAAATGCACTTAGAGCATTTTAACCTGAGCCCCACGCGGTTGAATCGACTAAGAACCTCCTCCAGGTTCTGTAGATGCTCGACTGTGTTCCGACCTGTGACCGAGATGTCGTCCTGGAAGACCACGGTGTCCGGGATCGACTTCAGTAAGCTTTCCATGTTTCTCTGGAATATCGCCGCCGTTGATCGGATTCCAAATAGGCATCTGTAATAAACAAATAGATCTTTGTGCGTGTTGATGCAGGTGAGGGCCTTCGATGATTCCTCCAGTTCCTGCGTCATGTAGGCTGAAGTCAGATCCAGCTTCGTGAACGTCTTTCCTTCCGCCAGCGTTGCAAAGAGGTCGTCGGCCTTTGGTAGTGGGTATTGGTCCTGCAGGGAGAAAAGATTGATAGTTACTTTGTAATTGCCACAGATTCTGACGGTGCCGTCTCCCTTGAGAACTGGGACAATAGGACTGGCCCACTCATTGAACTCGATCGGGGAAATGATACCCTCTCTTTGCAGCTGATCTAGCTCGATCTCTACCTTTTCTCTCATCATGTACGGTACTGCTCTCGCCTGGTGATGGATGGGTCGCACCCCCGGAATTAGGTGGATCTGCACTTTTGCTCCTTGGAATGCCTGGTTTGAACAGCGAAGGAAATTTGATTTAGACCTGGGCACACGAAGTATCGTCAGCAGGCGAAAACCCTCGGACATCGTACCAGTTCCAGCATATCTTTCCCAGTCAGCTCCTGCCAAGCAGCATGGGACCATATCCCAGTACCACCCAGAGTGGTAGCTTGTGCACCGCTCCATCGTAGGAGACATTTACGGTTGCACTGCCGATTACAGGAATCAATTCTTTCGTGTAAGTTCTTAGTTTTGTGCGAAGTGGAGTTAAGACTGGCATTGAGGCCTTGTTGCACCACAACCTTTTGAAAGTCTTTTTGCCCATGGTGGACTGGCTCGCGCCAGTGTCCAGCTCCACTGACACCGGGAGTCCATTTAGTTCAACATTCAGCATTATCGGGGGACAATTCGTGGTGAATGTGTGCAGCCCATGTACCTCTGCCTCCTCGATCTGAGACTCTGGTTCATTGTGATCCTCCGTGGATCTGTCCTCCTCTGCAACATGGTGGTTTGTAGGTTTAACAGTCTTTGCTGTTCGGCTGCACACTCGTTGGAGATGCCCCATTGTTCCACAGCCCTTGCAAACGTACTCTTTGAATCGGCTTGAATGGAAACAATGATCACTCCCGCAGCAACAACAAGGTGTTAATAGCCTTGCATTTATCACCCTTGATGGTGGACTCAGACATCTGCGGACGTGTAGCTGCAGGTATGTGTGACCTACCCTGTATGTTACGATTCGAAAACAACATCACTTTGTTCACAGTACTTGTAACAGCACTGGTGTGCTGAGAGATTTGCTTCGTATTGTCACTGGTGGCAATGAATGCCTGGGCTATCGCTCTGACCTTACTCAAGGTTGGGGTCTTTATAGTCAAAAGTTTGCCAAGTATGGTTTCATGGCCAATACCAAGGACGAAAAAGTCTCTGAGCATGTGCTCCAAATGGCCTTCAAATTCGCAATGTCCTGCAAGGCATGTTAGCTCGGCGACATATCTCACCACTTCCTGGCCTTCAAACCGTTTGTAGGTGTAGAATCGGTACCTCGCCATTAGAATGCTTTCCTTCGAGTTCAAATGCTCTTGGACCAGTGTGCACAAATCGTTGTACAATTTCTCCGTGGGTTTCGCTGGAGTGAGCAGATTCTTCATGAGGCCATACGTTGGTGCCCACAGGCGGTGAGGAGGATCGCCCTTCATTTGGCAGTGCTCTCTTCCCCATCTAGCTCGTTGGCCACGAAGTATTGGTCGAGTCACTCCACAAATGTTTCCCAATTATCTCCCTCTGAGAATTTCTCTAGGATGTCCACTGTTCTCTGCATCTTTGGGTTCGCTATCTGTATCTCATCGCCAGTTGTTATGTATGGAGAAAGAGTCAGACTGAACACTGTGAGCTCAAAGTAAAGTGTGACAGTCTTTAATTGCAGGTCTCCAGAGAGCCACTCCAACCTGTGAAGCCTCCTTAAATACCTGTGCTCCCAAGGGATTATGGGATCCCTTGGGACTCCAGGGAATGAGCCCTCTGGTGATTGTACAGAATAAATACAAGTATACATATATAACATCTACTCTATATGGTCCACGTCAATGAACCATACAGGAGAGCGGGTATCACTACAGCTCTGTAGACCATGAGCTTGGTGGCAGATTTGAGGGCCTGGTCTTCGAACACTGTTTTCCTCAAGCGGTCGAATGCTGCACTGGCGCACTGGAGGCGTTGTTGAACCTCGTCGTCGATGTCTGCCCTTGCTGATAATAGGCTCCCGAGGTATGGAAAGTGATCCATGTTGTCCAGGGCTGCGCCGTGCATCTTGAAGACTGGGAGGCAGTGCTGTGCGGCTGGGTCAGGTTGGTGGAGGCCCTTTGTCTTATGGATGTTTAGTGTGAGGCCCTTGCTTTCGTATGCCTCAGTGAAGATGTTGACTATGGCTTGAAGTTCAGTCTCTGAATGTGCGCAGATGCAAGCATCGTCTGCGTACTGTAGTTCGACGACAGAGGTTGGGATGGTCTTGGATCTGGCCTGGAGACACCAAAGTTTGAACAGGTTCCCACTGGTTCTGTAGTTTAATTCCACTCCAGCGGGGAGCTTGTTGAGTGTGAGGTCAGGACAACATCCTCAGCATTGAAGCACTCACCACACTCAACCAGCTCCGTTGGGCGGGTCACATTGTTCGCATGCCTGACACAAGACTCTCAAAGCAAGCGCTCTACTCAGAACTTCTACAAGGCAATCGAGCCCAAGGTAGACAGAGGAAACATTTCAAGGACACCCTCAAAGCCTCCTTGATAAAATGCAACATCCCCACCGACACCTGGGAGTCCCTGGCCAAAGACCGTCCTAGGTTGCGGAGGTGCATCCGGGAGGGCGCTGAGCACCTTGAGTCGTGTCGTCGAGAGGAGCGAAAGGAGCATGCAGCAAACCAGTCCCACCCACCCTTTCCTTCAACAACTGTCTGTTCCACCTGTGACAGAGACTGTGGTTCCCGTATTGGACTGTTCAGTCACCTAAGAACTCACTTTTAGAGTGGAAGCAAGTCTTCCTCGATTTCGAGGGACTGCCTATGATGATGTACCTCAGTTCAGTTCCGAGTGAGCATAAGACCTTGATACAAAGCTGAACCCGACTGCTGAATGACATTGGCAATCTCCCTCACAGGCCACCTGATTCCTGCTGAGAAAAACAGTAAAGTATCGCACAGCTGCAATAGGGGATGCATAAATATCATACAGCAGCATTACTATTGTTATGTTGGACAATGTGAGTGCCAATTTGTTCACAGCAAGGTTCCACAAACAGCAATGAATGACCAGTTCATCTCTTTTTGTTAGTGTTGGTTGAGGAAGAAATGTTGGCCTGGACACTGGGAGAACTATTTGCTAAACAGGCAGGTGGGGTTTTAGTTTCATTTCTCATCCAAAATACAGCACCTCTGCCAATGCATAGCCTGCCTAGGCTATGAGTTCAAACTCTGGAATGGTGCTCACAGTCGGCATCTTTTGATTCAGAGACAATTGCTACCAACTGAGCTCAGCTAACATGCAATAACAAAAGAATTTGATACTGTGGGTATGGAAATGTGTTTTCATTAAACTTTAGATTAACTGACCAGAGGATGCGATTAGAAGCTGAAGAAATCATAAAACGTATCAATTGATGATGAGATGAATAACTCCTTTAGAAAGGCACTGATAAATTTCTGGTGTGTTAGAGAGTAAGACGAGGATAGAATGTTTCGAGGACAAAAATCCAGGGGTGAATTGTGTGGGATTGAAAAAGATGAATATTCTGGAGTGTTGTGTGATTTCCTTCAGGGATCTTTGCAGAATGTTCTTTCAGGAGATTAAAGGGTGGGGTATTTAATAAATCAGTGATGAGTTAAAAGATGTTTTCGCATTTTAAACTTTCTTCTATTTTTCTATTTTAAGTTAATGACCTATAAATTGGGTATCGGCCCATTTGGGGCAGTAACATTCTGGAGGCGGGACATCTTGCACCAGGCGTGGAAGTCCCGACCGCTCGCTAAATTCGGGTTGCCGCCCTCGGAAGGAAGTGGAGCGCTAAATCAAGTGTTATCGCCTGGCACAGATTCAGGGGACGAAACCCAATTCAGGGGCCGGAGAGCTAAAGGGGCGATGCGCATGGCAGTGATGTCATGGTGTCCAGGCGCAGGAGATCGAGATGCAACACCATAGTGCCGCTGCTAACCCCCTGCCGAATTTAGCGGGAGTCATTGGCGGCGCCCGGTCGCAAAGTCATTTCCGCCCCATTGGTGCCCCCTAACGGGAGAGGCAAATGTACCCAATTTCTCCCCCTTTGTTTGCAATTACTGATGAACTATTGGCTCAGTTAACGCATTCAAAAGGGAAAGCTGGATCAATTTATTTTGTATTAAGCAGAGAGGGATAAGGGTATGGAGTAGAATGGTGAAGAAGTCTTGGTGAGATCTTTTTTGAAGTAACATATAGGGCCAATAATTCCGGCCTCCCTGGGTCCGTACGGACTTCCTACGAACCCGAGAAGGTATCGGAAATGTGCATACGCTGGGAACCGGCATTTCCGATCTGTCAAGTTTCTGGCTTGACAGATAGCTGCATCTCGGGAGCGAGGACACTTTAAGTGGAAATTTCCGATATTTACGCTTACAAATGTGCTCAAAAATCTTGCATCTGACAAAGCAGGTGCAGAGCCAACTTTTACAGGTGCACGTATTTAAAAAAACACAAAACCACAAAATATGTTTTGATAACTTTATTTTTATATCATTAAAAACCCTCCCCACAATGGTAAGTTTATTTTAAAAGAACTTTTTTTAAAAATCGAGAAATTATTTTTTTTAAGACATTAATAATTTAATTTAATGTAGTGTAATTATTTTCTATTTTTTATTAGTGTTTAGGATGTGTGGGGCTGTGTTTTGGGTGTTTCGGGCTCTATCACAATTATAGTAATAGGTGTTTAGGACCCTGCGGAACTTCTATTACGATGATACTTTACCTGATTGGCTGCCTAGAGCCATGTGACTCCAGTTGTAGGTCTGCGCACACGTCGACGTGCACGCGCTGCGACTGACAGTCAGGAAAGGCCTCAGCATCGGAAAGTCGAATGTGAGCAGCAACTTAAAGTAGGCGTGTATTTTTTCTCTAAATTGCACACGGGAAGGCCAAAATGGAATTTCAGGACCATAACGTTGAAAGAATTTTCCCATGCACAAAAAAGATATTTGAAGGTAGTGGCATTCTTCCTTGACAATAAATGCAGATATTGTTATCATTTTCAACACACATGACTTATGTAACCCATGTACTTCCATGGCCACTTTTTAAACAGTGACAGAATAGAAAATTCATTTTTTTTTTGTAAGGACCAAGGATTAATAGGAGAGCATTTGGTTCAATGCAAAATCTCATGAATGTGTTGGTTTCATGTCAAATAGAGGTACTTTATATTATCCGAATATTAAACAAAAAAGTTGTGCAGTGAGTTCATGTCATTACTGACAGCACTGAAATGGTGTCGTTCTTTGGATGAGAAGAAAATGGGGATCCTGTTTCCCTCTTTGTGTGGATGTTAAAGATCCCATGGCATGAATTGCAAAAGAGCAGGGAGTTCTTCTAGTTCAGCAGTTAATATTCCTCCTTCTGTCAACATCACCAAAAACACACTAACTGGCCAGTCATCACATTTTGTTATGTTGCTGTGCGCAAAGTTGCTGCAACATTTGTCGATATAAAAAGAACCACTGCATTTCAAAGTAATTCATTATACATGGAGGGGGAGAAAATGGGTGCATTCGCACCTCCTGTTAGCGCCCTCCGGGGTGCTAATGGGGTGCAAATGCCTTTGAGACTGGGCGCGGTGCTGACATTAACGGCCACCATGTTGAATGGATGTTTAGCGGCAGTGCTACAGCGTTGCGGCCGATCTCCTGTGTCCAGAGATCATGACGTCATCACCGTGTGCACTGCCCCATTATCGCCCCGGACTCAAAATCCACTTTCTCCCCTGCAGCAGCATCGGACGAAAATACGGGCAGCTGCAGGAGGCATGAATCGGGCGGTTGTCTACTACCAGGGTGAAGATTAAAGGCGTGGTGGCTGAGGTAAGTAAAAAAAAAACTTACCTTTGTCATTTTCTTCGTGGGTTCCTGCCCGCATTCCTTCAGCCCAGCACTCTGTTTGAGATGAGAACCAGGCTGAGCCAAGTTGTCCTCCACAGTAAAATGCATCCATGGACAAGCTCCCCCATGAATAATAGCCACTTAACAGAGGGTGTCTGCCATCCAAGGACCCGCATTCCAAGGAGGAGCGAATGCTTTTAATGAGAGGAGGGAAGGGGAGTAAATTGCCAAAAAAAAGGCACAAAAAAACAAGAGAAAATATGAGTACTAAAGGAGTAGATTTGCTGTGAAGTGTAATGAGTAAATTCATGGCCGACGATGTTCACTGGTTTTGGAGTGAGGGGTGGAGGAGGGAGCTATGGTTAGGAAACCCGAAAGTGCGGGTTTCCTTAAGCGCTGTGGAGTTTTACCTTTTGGCATGTCAAGTGGTGAAGTTCTCCAGAAAAGGCAGCAGTCAGGTTTTGTGATTATTGGTGGTAGAGATCACTAGAGATGTGGGGTATGGTGGGTAAAGTGCGGGAGTCAGGAATAGATAGTGTTGAGTCCTTAACTCTTAAACATAATCACACGAGACAGGTACTGCAGACACAGTCACTCTGTGACCTTCACCTTTATTATCTGGACCAAGGAGTGCTGGCCCTGCGAGGGACCTCTCCTTATATACCTGAATCTCCAGGTAAGGAGTGTCTCCCACATGTACACCCCCTGTGGTCAAGGTGTGCATTTCTAGTAAGTATGTACCGTATGTAGTGGTTACATGAGGGTTACAATTGTATAAGGTTTACAGTAGTATGCTGGTTACATACATGACATCACCTCCCCCCTCACGACTTTTTGACTCAAAGGTTAAGTCTATCAGGTGGTCGACGCTCTCTCGTGGAGCGCCGCAGTTGAGCTGGTGGCTGAGCCTTGGTATGCATTTCTGTCACCTGAGGTGATTCCGGCCTGTCCGGGCTGGCCGCAGGGACTGTGCGTGCTGATGATTGTCCTTGTTGCTCGTCCATTGGCAGTGGTGTGGTTAACATCTCATGCTCTTCTTCATGTTCATCGGTGTCTATGCTGAACCTTTTCTTTACTTGGTCCAAGTGTTTGCGGCATATCTGCCCATTATTGAGTCTGACCACGATGACCCTGTTTCCCTCTTTACTAATTACGGTGCCCTCCAGCCACTTGGGTCCCAATGCATGGTTAAGTACAAATATCGGATAATCCATTTCAATACATCTCTCCCTTGAGTTACGATCGTGGCACTCGGTTTGGGACTGGCGCTTGCCCTCAACAATGTCTGCCAGGGTTGAGTGGATGAGGGACAGCCGTGTTTTGAGCGTACGTTTCATGAGGAGTTCCGCTCCTGTGAGCGAGTGCGGCCGGGACCTATAGGCCAGCAGGAGGCGCGATAGGCGGTACTGCAGAGAGGGTCCTTGGATGCAGAGCATGCCTTGCTTTATGACTTGGACCGCACGTTCCGCCTGGCCATTGGAAGCCGGCTTGAACGGTGCCGTCCGGACATGTTTGATGCCATTACTCGACATAAACTCCTGGAATTCATGGCTGGTGAAACACGGGCCATTGTCGCTGACCAGAATGTCCGATAAGCCGTGGGTCACGAAAACCGTGCGCAGGCTCTCCACAGTGATGGATGTCGTGCACGAGTTTAATATGATGCACTCGATCCATTTCGAGTATGCATCGACAATTATCAAGAACATTTTTCCCATGAACGGGCCCGCATAGTCCACGTGAATGCGTGACCAAGGCTTGGTGGGCCAGGGCCTCCCTGGGGATGTTGCCCAGCTGGGCACACGTCGTGCACCTGCGAACCCAGTGTTTCAGGTCTGAGTCAATCCCCGGCCACCATACATGTGACCGGGCAATGGCCTTCATTAACACGATGCCAGGGTGCTCGCTGTGGAGTTCCCTGATAAATGCTTCCCTTCCCTTCTGGGGCATGACCACTCGGCTGCCCCATAGCAGGCAGTCGGCTTGGATGGAGAGCTCATCCATCCGTCTCTGAAACGGTCTGACCTCCTGGGGCACGCCCCGTGCGTGGGCGCCCAATCCCCCGTCAGGACACATTTTTTTATCATGGATAGGAGGGGGTCCCTGTTGGTCCACAGTTTGATCTGGTGGGCTGTGATGGGGGAGCCTGCGGTGTTAAAAGCCTCAACGGCCATGACCATCTCAGCGCTTTGCTCCGACGCCCCCTCGGTGGTGGCAAGGGGAAGCCTGCTGAGCGCAGCAGTGCAGTTTTCGGTGCCTGGCCGGTGCCATATGGTGTAGTCATACACAACCAGTGTGAGAGCCCATCGCTGTATGCGAGCTGACGCATTTGCATTGACCACTTTGCTGTCGGACAACAGAGAAGTTAACCACTTGTGGTCCGTTTCTAACTCGAACGGTCTGCCGAAAAGGTATTGGCGCATTTTTTTCACACCATAAACGCAAGCGAGTGCTCCATTTTCGACCATACCATACCCATGCTCTGCCTGGGAGAGCGACCTAGAGGCATAAGTCACCGTTTGGAGTTGTCCATCTCCATTACCTGCTGCAACACACACCCAACCCCGTATGATGATGCATCGCATGTTAAAACTAGATTTTTACGGGGTCATACAATGTTAACAGTTTGTTATAACAAAGCAGGTTCCGCGCCCTGTTGAAAGCCCGTTCTTGACAGTCCTCGCAAAACCATTCGCAACCCTTACGCAGGAGCACATGTAACGGCTCCAACAATGTGCTTAAGTTCGGCAGGAAGTTCCCGAAATAGTTCAGAAGTCCCAGGAATGATCGCAACTCCGATGTGTTGCCGGGCTGGGGCACACGACTGATCGCCTCCGTTTTGGATTCGGTAAGCCGGATCCCGTCTGCGGCAACCCTCCTGCCCCAAAACTCAACCTCTGGGGCCAAAAACACACACTTGGCCTTCTTCAGCCACAGGCCTACCCGGTCCAGTCGGCATAGCACCTCATCCAGGTTGTGGAGGTGTTCCTCGGTGTCTCGAACCGTTATTAGGATGTCGTCCTGGAATACGATTGTGCCGGGAATGGATTTCAGCAAGCTTTCCACGTTTCTCTGAAAGATGGTGGCCGCCAAACGGATGCCAAAAGGACACCTGTTGTAGATGAATAAACCCTTGTGCGTCGTGATGGTGGTCAGAAGCTTGGATTCTTGAGCCAGTTCCTGAGTCATGTAGGCCGAAGTGAGGTCCAATTTAGTGAACAGCTTGCCACCTGCCAACATGGCAAAAAGGTCCTCCGCCTTCGGGAGCGGGTATTGGTCCTGCAGGGACACCCGGTTGATGGTGGCTTTTAGTCACCGCAGATCCTAACCGAGCCGTCCGCTTTAAGGACAGGAACAATGGGACTTGCCCAGTCACTGAATTCAACGGGCGAAATTATGCCCTCTGAGCAGCCTGTCCAGTTCACTCTCTATTTTCTCACGTATCACTACGGCACCGCTCTGTGGCTTTGTGGTGCACTGGTCTGGCGTCGGGGGTGATGCGTATAACTACTTTTGTGCCCTTGAACGTTCCGACACCGGGTTGAAACAGTGACCCGAATTTTTGTAGTACCTGTGAGCATGAGCTTCGCTCCACAGATGAAATGGTGTGCATATCGCCCCATTTCCAGTTCATCTCAGCTAGCCAGCTCCTTCCCAAAAGCGCGGGGCCATTTCCCGGAACAATCCAGAGTGGCAGCCGGTTCTGTGACCCATTGTGTGTTACCACCACGTTTGCACTGCCTAGCACTGGAATGATCTCTTGGGTGTACGTCCGTAGCTGTGTATTAATTCGTTCCAGTTTGGGCCTGCTAGGTCTGTGTGGCCATAGTTTCTCAAATTGTTGTGCACTCATGAGGGACTGGCTAGCTCCTGTGTCCAGCTCCATGCACACCGAGATGCCATTCAATAAAACTTTCATCATCATGGGTGGCGTTTTGGTGTATGAGCTGTGGACGTTGGCCACATGAACCCGCTGAACTTCAGCATCCATGGCTTTACCCCAGGCATTGTCCTGCACTGCAAGTTCCTCGCCTGATTCCTCTGTTTCATAGATTAGCCTCGCTACCATTTTCAAACCTTAGCCAAATGTCCTCTGGCATTAGAATTCCTACAGACGAACTGCTGAAATTTGCAGCTTTTCGCATAATGCCTGCCCCCGCATTTCCAGCATTGGCTGAGATCGTTGTTCACAAAAGGACTGTCAGCAGGCATTCCTCTCTGATTGTTCCCTTGGTTGTTTCTAAACACTGATGGTGGGTGTTAATGGTCCCCTTGATGACGTGAATTGCCGCTCCCCTCTCCATTGTCCCTGTCGGGGGCCCACCTTAGAGTCGATTTCAGCTTGGGCAGTTACAAAATGCCTTTGTCTGACTGCTGCAGTTTCAAAATGCCTTTGCCTGACTGAGAGATCTTGAGCCACGTTTATCACATTAATTCCTTGGTCTGTCACCACGTTGGACCCAGGACTACTCGCGTAAATTAACTTGGTCTCTTCTTCCCCTGCTATGAAAGTTTGAGCTATCAATGCTGCCCCTTCTAGAGTTAAGCCCTTGGACTCTATGAGCTTCCTGAAGATCCCGGCATGGCTAATGCCCTCAATGAAAAAATCCCTTAACATCTCCCCCCTGCAGGCGTCTGAGAACTTACAGAGGCTGGCCAAGCGCTGCAAGTCTGCCACAAAGTCCGAGATGTTTTTCCCTTCCCGACGTCGGTGTGTGTAGAACCGGTGCCGGACCATGTGCATGCTGCTCGCCGGTTTTAAGTGTTCGCTGATCAGCTGGCTGAGCTCTTCAAAAGACTTGTCGGCCGGTTTGTGGGGTGCGAACAGGTCCTTCATCAGCGCGTACGTTTTTGTCCCGCAGCTTGTTAGTAGATGCGCACTCCGCTTGTCCACCGCATTCTCTCCCAGCTCGTCCTTCGTGACAAAGGTCTGCTGGAGTGCCTCCACAAAATCGTCCCAGTCTTCGCCCACACAGTAACGTTCCTCTGCGCTACCGGTGGCCATCCTCTGGGTTCAGTGATTCCCGTTTCCCGTCGCCAGGTGTTGAGTCCTTAACTTTTAAACATAATCACACGAGGCACGTACTGCAGACACAGTCACTCTGTGACCTTCACCTTTATTACCTGGACCAAGGAGTGTTGGCCCTGCGAGGGACCTCCCCTTACATAACTGAATCTCCAGGTAAGGAGTGTCTCCCACAAGTACACCCCCTGTGGTCAAGGTGTGCATTTCTAGTAAGTATGTACGGTATGTCGTGGTTACATGAGGGTTACAATTGTATAAGGGTTACAGTAGTATGCTGGTTACATACAAGACAGATAGGAAATAGATAGGAGGGGTTTGAGATCGGGGAGAAAGAGATGGGGGCCGAAATTCACCACGCCGGAAGTGGGGACAGGAGCAGAGTGACCTTCATAATGGGGGCAGAAGTATGGGCGGGCTTAGCGCTGATGATGTCATCATACTGCCCCCTCATCACATCTGTCCCCTTCACTTCGATGCGGAGAGCCACTGCAAGCTCTGTGAGTATTTTAGTTAGGTCCACTGGGCCACCAGGGAAGGTTTCGGCCAGGCCAGCGTCCTGGCACCCAGGAGGGAGTGCCAGGCTGCCTGTTGGCACCCCGGCTGAACCCGGAGGCATAATTGTCGGGCCGACCTGGCAGTGCACCGACAGAAAAGAATGTTGGGTCACCGAACAGCGGCCGCCAGATTTTCTACGATGAATTTTGCATGTGGGGTGGGAGATCGGCACTGCATGCTTTGATGACGCACTGAGGAGGGTTTGGCAACAGCGGGATGGAAGAGGGGACCACCAGAAAAACCACCGAGGAGAATTTCGCCAAAAAGTCGGGGCCATTCAACACCGCCATATGGCCGCCGCTTTCCTGCAGTAACCGGTCTTATCGGGAGGCTGAATTTCGGCTCCAGGGGCTCAGGAAATTCAGAGAAGATG
This sequence comes from Pristiophorus japonicus, assembly GCF_044704955.1. Classification (NCBI taxonomy): domain Eukaryota; kingdom Metazoa; phylum Chordata; class Chondrichthyes; family Pristiophoridae; genus Pristiophorus; species Pristiophorus japonicus. The sequence continues at coordinate 23,372,960 of NC_091982.1, forward strand.
GGGGGGGCCGAGTGATGGGAGGGTGCCCTAGGGGTGATTGGTGTTGCAGAGCGGGGAGGGGGGGGCAATCGATCGGTGATTGTGGGGGTTGGGGGGGTCGGTGATGGGGACGGGTGGTTTTCAGGGTAAGAGCTTGTCGGGTCAGGAGGAAGCACTCCTGTCCCACAAGCCGTGCTGTAAAGGCATTTACCTAATCGATCGGCCCTTCTCGCCTCTTTTTACCCGCCAGGTTTCCCGAGCCTTTGGGTTGAAAATAAAAACCCTGTAAAAATGGAGCAATGCAGCGTCCTTAAAAAGGTGTCAATGACCAACCTACCTCCTGAAAGCGGATTGGTCACCTGCCCCGATTCTATCTCCGTTAAAGCGGTTTCATGGCGTGTTGGATTCTTGTTTAAGATTTTTGTAACCTTTTTCCCACCTAAACCAAACCCACTTGTTTTGGAGGGTTCAAATTAAGCCCGATGTGTCATCAAAGAGAGCAATGTAGTGCCTGTATCTCAATTAATCTCAGCTTTAGCATTCACATTGCCATGTCGGTAAAGTTTTCCCCACAGTCATGTTCATTAACTGAACACTGAATTAATGTAAATATATTTTCTTAAATTGGGTATGCGCATCTCAAACACTATTAAATGCACATGTCTCCAGTCAGTACATTTTCAGGCATGGATAAACCATCATCATCATAGGCAGTCCCTTGGAATCGATGAATACTTGCTCCACTCTTAGAATGAGTCCTTAGTGGCTGAACAGTCCAATACGAGAGCCACAGGTGAGACAGGCAGTCGTTGCGGGTAAGGGAGGGTGGGGCAGGTTTGCCGCACGTACTTTCCGCTGCCTGCGCTTGTTTTCTGCATGCACTCGGCGAAGAGACTCGAGGAGCTCAGCGTCCTCCCAGATGCACTTCCTCCATTTAGGACAGTCTTTGGCCAGGGACTCCCAGGTGTCGGTGGGGACGTTGCACTTTATCAGGGAGTCATTGAGGGTGTCCTTGTAACATGTCCCCCTTTGGCTTGTTTGCCATAAAGGAGTTCTGAGTAGAGCGCTTGCTTTGGGAGTCTTGTGTCAGGCATGTGGACAATGTGGCCTGCCCAGTAGAGCTGATCAAGTGTGGTCAGTGCTTCAATGCTGGGGATGTTGGCCTGGTCGAGGACGCTAATGCTGGTGTGTCTGTCCTCCCAGGGGATTTGTAGGATCTTGCAGCGGCATCGTTGGTGGTATTTCTCCAGTGACTTGAGGTGTCTACTGTACATGGTCCATGTCTCTGAGCCACACAGGAGGGTGGGTATTACTACAGCCCTGTAGACCATGAGCTGGGTGGTAGATTTGAGGGCTTGGTCTTTGAACACTCTTTGCCCCAGGAGGCCGAAGGCTGCGCTGGCGCACTGGAGGTGGTGTTGGATCTCCTCATCAATGCCTGCTTTTGTTGATAAGAGGCTCCCGAGTTATAGGAAATGGTTCGCGTTGTTCAGGGCCGTGCCGTGGATCTTGATGACTGGGGGGGGAGTGCTATGTGGCAAGGACAGGCTGCTGGAGGACCTTTGTCTTACGGATGTTTAGCGTAAGGCCCATGCTTTTGTATTCCTCAGTAAATACATCGACTATGTCTTGGAGTTCAGCCTATGAATGTGCGCAGACGCAGGCGTCGTCCGCATACTGGAGCTCAACGACAGAGGTTGGGCTGGTCTTGGACCTGGACTGGAGACGGTGCAGGTTGAACAGCTTACCACTGGTTCTGTAGTTTAGTTCCACTCCAGCGGGGAGCTTGTTGACTGTGAGGTGGAGCATGGCAGCGAGGAAGATTGAGAAGAGATTGACGCAGACTTGTTTGACCCCTGGCCGGACATGGATTGGATCTGTGATGGATCCGTTGGTAAGGATCATGGCCTGCATGTTGTTGTGGAGCAGACGGAGGATGTTGACGCACTTTTGGGGGCATCCGAAACGAAGGGCGCTCCATAGATCTTCGCGGTTGACAGTGCCAAAGGCCTTTGTAAGGTTGAAGAAGGCCATGTATAAGGGCTGGCGCTGCTCCCTACATTTATCCTGCAGCTGGCGTGCTGCAAAGATCATTCCTCCAGCTGCGGGACTTCATCCCTCCAGTGACGATCGGGCCTCTCCTCCTTGACGATGGCTGGACCACTCCTTCCCCACTGGTGACTTGGCTTCTTCTAACTGGTGAGCATCATAGCTGTGACTCTTCCACTCTCCCACTCCTGACTGACCTCCCAGCCGGAACTCGGGCGGACCACGGACCCTTCCAATGCCTGCCCCCAACCAAGTCACGGACCACCTACCATCAAGGGCGCTACTTGGCGCCGAGCTTACGGCCAACAGCTCACCATAGGCAATTACGCACCAGTCGTCTTGGACCCCTTGCCACTGGACCAAGACCTTGCTCAGCTTAGCCCGTGTGGTAGCCAGTGGGTAACAGCCACCCCACATTAAAAGAACTCACGCACAGGCATCTTACATAGAACATAAGAACATAAGAATTAGGAACAGGAGTAGGCCATCTAGCCCCTCGAGCCTGCTCCGCCATTCAACAAGATCATGGCTGATCTGGCCGTGGACTCAGCTCCACTTACCCGCCCGCTCCCCATAACAGTTAATTTCTTATTGGTTAAAAATCTATCTATCTGTGATTTGAATACATTCAATGAACTAGCCTCAACTGCTTCCTTGGGCAGAGAATTCCACAGATTCACAACCCTCTGGGAGAAGAAATTCCTTCTCAACTCGGTTTTAAATTGGCTCCTCCGTATTTTGAGGCTGTGCCCTCTAGTTCTAGTCTCCCCGACCAGTGGAAACAACCTCTCTGCCTCTATCTTGTCTATCCCTTTCATTATTTTAAATGTTTTTATAAGATCACCCCTCATCCTTCTGAACTCCAACGAGTAAAGACCCAGTCTACTCAATCTATCATCATAAAGTAACCGCCTCATCTCCGGAATCAGCCGAGTGAATCATCTCTGTACCCCCTCCAAGGCTAGTATATCCTTCCTTAAGTAAGGTGACCAAAACTGCACGCAGTACTCCAGGTGCGGCCTCACCAATACCCTATACAGTTGCAGAAGGATCTCCCTGCTTTTGTACTCCATCCCTCTCACAATGAAGGCCAACATTCCATTCGCCTTCCTGATTACCTGCTGCATCTGCAAACTAACTTTTTGGGATTCATGCATAAGGACCCCCAGGTCCCTCTGCACCGCAGCATGTTGTAATTTCTCCCCATTCAAATAATATTCCCTTTTGCTGTTTTTTTTTCCAAGGTGGATGACCTCACATTTTCCGACATTGTATTCCATCTGCCAAACCTTAGTCCATTCGCTTAACCGATCTAAATCTCTTTGCAGCCTCCCTGTGTCCTCTACACAATCCACTTTCCCACTAATCTTTGCGTCGTCTGCAAATTTTGTTACACTACACTCTGTCCCCTCTTCCAGGTCATATATGTACATTGTAAACAGTTGTGGGTCCCAGCACCGATCCATGTGGCACACCACTAACCACCGATTTCCAACCCGAAAAGGACCCATTTATCCTGACTCTCTGCTTTCTGTTAGCCAGCCAATTCTCAATCCATGCTAATACATTTCCTCTGACTCCGCCTACCTTTATCTTCTGTAGTAACCTTTTGTGTGGCACCTTATCGAATGCCTTTTGGAAATCTAAATACACCACATCCATTGGTACACCTCTATCCACCATGCTCGTTATATCCTCAAAGAATTCCAGTAAATTAGTTAAACATGATTTCCCCTTCATGAATCCATGTTGCGTCTGCTTGATTGCACTATTCCTATCTAGATGTCCCGCTATCTCTTTCTTAATGATAACTTCAAGCATTTTCCCTCCTACAGATGTTAAACTAACCGGCCTATAGTTACCTGCCTTTTGTCTGCCCCCTTTTTTAAACAGAGGCGTTACATTAGCTGCTTTCCAATCCGCTGATACCTCCCCAGAATCCAGAGAATTTTGGTAGATTATAACGAATGCATCTGTTATAACTTCCGCCAGCTCTTTTAATACCCTGGGATGCATTTCATCAGGATAGGGATTTGTCTACCTTGAGTCCCATTAGCCTGTCCAGCACTACCTCCCTAGTGATAGTGATTGTCTCAAGGTCCTCCCATCCCACATTCCCGTGACCAGCAATTTTTGGCATGGTTTTTGTGTCTTCCACTGTGAAGATCGAAGCAAAATAATTGTTTAAGGTCTCAGCCATTTCCACATTTCCCATTATTAAATTCCCCTTCTCATCTTCTAAGGGACCAACATTTACTTTAGTCACTCTCTTCCGTTTTATATATCGGTAAAAGCTTTTACTATCTGTTTTTATGTTTTGCGCAAGTTTACTTTCGTAATCTGTCTTTCCTTTCTTTATTGCTTTCTTAGTCATTCTTTGCTGTCGTTTAAAATTTTCCCAATCTTCTAGTTTCCCACTAACCTTGGCCACCTTATACGCATTGGTTTTTAATTTGATACTCTCCTTTATTTCCTTGGTTATCCACGGCTGGTTATCCCTTCTCTTACCACCCTTCTTTTTCACTGGTATATATTTTTGTTGAGCACTATGAAAGAGCTCCTTAAAAGTCCCCCACTGTTCCTCAATTGTGCCACCTTTTAGTCTGTGTTCCCAGACGACTTCCACTCCATTAACATGAATTTCGGGACCTGGAATGTCAGGACCCTCATGAACAACTCCAACAGCGACAGGCTGGAACGCCGCACCACCATAGTTGCCCGGGAACTTAGACTCTTTGGCATCCACATCACCACCCTTAGCGAGACCCAGCGGGCAGGGGATGGCCAGCTCAAGGAACAAGGTGGAGGTTACACCTTTTTTTTTAAAGGGAAACCAGAGGAAGAACGCCGCCTTCACTGAGTCAGCTTCGCCATCAAAAACGAGCTGGTTGACTGCCTCAAAGACTCCCCCTGCGGGGTTAACAAATGCCTCATGACTCTTCGACTCACCCTATCCCGGAACCAATGCGCCACAGCCATCAGTGCGTACACCCCAACACTTGATGCAACGGATGAGACCAAAGAGGGTTTTTACTCCAACCTCGAAAAATCCCTGTCGCGCGTCCCTTCAGACAACAAACTGATCCTCCTCGGTGGGCATGACACAGCCCTCTGGGGAGGCGTGATTGGCAGAGAGAAGATAGGGAAGGCCAACTGCAGCGGAACAACATGAACTTCTCATCACCAACACCTTGTTCCACCAGAGGGACAAAGCGTTCTTAAAAAGATGTCAATGACCAATCTACCTCCTGAGAGCAGATTGGTCACCTACCCCTGATCCCATCTCAATTAAAACCGGACATGAGCAGTTTCAATGAATCCCAGCTTTAGCATTCACATTGTCATGTAGGTAAAGTTTCCCCCAGAGTAATGCTCATTATCTGAACACTGAATTAATGCAAATATATTTTCTTAAATTGGGTATGCGCATCTCAAACTCTATTGTATGCACATGTCCCCAGTCAGTACATTTTCAGGCATTGATAAACCAAGTGTTGCAGTGACATTTTGCTGATCCCCTCTAATCTCCCAAATTCAGACTTTACCTCCAGGCTGAGATTTACAAGCCTGCAGCTCTTTCCAATTTAGTATTATTATTTCCCAGAGGCATTCACAAAAGGCAGAGGACTTCCAATGACCTCAGAAGTCTTTTCTCTTTTGTTGGCTTTCTGTTCGATCACTTTTGGATATTTTTGTCTCTGAAGTGAATTTCCTCAGCAGAGTTTGATCTCCAACCACAACCGTACTGCCCAAAATTGCACTGACACCTCTTTGATGACTGATGGCTTCTGATAATCCTGCACACCTAAAATCTAAACTCCGTGCTGTGGTGCTGAGGGTTTGCTCCAGCGCAGACTTATTTTTGTCACTAATGTTGAAAATAATAGAAGGTTTGCACCAACACTAATGTTTCCACCCATGCTTCCCCACTGACAGTGGCAATGTTGAGAAGAACAGGTAGACTCATCAGCTTTTATCCAAACTGGGATTTCATTAGCGATTACACAGTACAGGGTATTCTACCTTTGAATACCAGATTTTACTTCTCAATTTCTGTATATGTAAGCTGCACATTGAGTGAGGACACTGTATTGTGCAGGGATTGTGGATGCATTGGTTGTAATTTACCAAAATTCCCTCAATTCTGGAGAGGTCCCAGCAGATTGGAAAACTGCAAATGTAAAGCCTCTATTTAAAAAAGGAGGCAGACAAAAAGCAGGAAACTATAGACCAGTTAGCCTAACATCTGTGGTTGGAGCCCATTATTAAAGAAGCAGTAGCAGGACATTTGAAAAAGCAACTTTCGGACAGGCAGAGTCAGCATGAAGGGGCAGTCATATTTGACAAATTTGCTGGAGTTCTTTGAGGATGCAACGAACAGGGTGGATAAAGGGAAACCAGTGGATGTGATGTATTTGGACTTCCAGAAAGCATTTGACAAGGTGCCACATAAAAGATTACTGCACAAAATAATAGGTTGGGGGTAATATATTAGCATGGATAGAGGATTGGCGAATTAACAAAGAACAGAGAGTTGGGATAAATGGTTCATTCTCTGGTTGGCAACCAGTAACTAGTGGGGTGCCGCAGGGATCAGTGCTGGGACGCCAACTATTTACAATCTATATTAATGACTTGGAAGAAGGGACCGAGTGTAACGTAGCCAAGTTTGCTGATGATACAAAGATGGGAGGAAAAGCAATGTGTGAGGAGGACACAAAAAACTTGCAAAAGGACATAAACAGGCTAAGTGAGTGGGCAAAAATTTGACAGTTGGAAAGTGTGAGGTCATGCACTTTGGCAGAAAAAAATCAAAGAGCAAGTTATTATTTAAATGGAGAAAGATTGCAAAGTGCTGCAGCACAGCGGTACCTGGGGGTACTTGTGCATGAAACACAAAAAGATACAGCAGGTACAGCAAGTGATGAGGAAGGCCAATGATATCTTGGCCTTTATTGCAAAGGGGATGGAGTATAAAAGCAGCGATGTCTTGCTACAGCTATACAGCTACAGGTATTGGTGAGGCCACACCTGGAATACTGCGTGCAGTTTTGGTTTCCATATTTAAGAAAGATATGCTTGCTTTGGAGGCAGTTCAGAGAAGGTTCACTAGGTTGATTCCGGGAATGAGGGGGTTGACTTATGAGGAAAGGTTGAGTAGGTTGGGCCTCTACTCATTGGAATTCAGAAGAATGAGAGGTGATCTTATCGAAATGTATAAGGTTATGAGGGGGCTTGACAAGGTGGATGCAGAGAGTATATTTCCACTGATGGGGGAGACTAGAACTTGAGGGCATGATCTTAGAATAATGGGCCGCCCATTTAAAACAGAGATGAGGAGAAATTTCTTCTCAGAGGGTTGCAAATCTGTGGAATTCGCTGCCTCAGAGAGCTGTGGAAGCTGGGACATTGAATAAATTTAAGACAGAAATAGACAGTTTCTTAAACGATCAGGGAATAAGGGGTTATGGGGAGCGGGCAGGGAAGTGGAGCTGAGTCCATGATCAGATCAGCCATGATCTTATTGAATGGGGGAGCAGGCTTGAGGGGCCGTATGGCCTACTCCTATTCCTATTTCTTCTGTTCTTATTAAAATATGGAAAGAGTATTTTTTCATATAGAGAAAGTGATTTTATGTTGGCTTAGCTCGTTCACTTATTCCGTTTCAGTCCCAGTTCATGCACTGTGACCTCCGTACTGGAAGAATTGAAAAAGTCAAGGCTATCAGTAGAATTAAAATATTCTGAAATAGAATCTGTGGAACACAGAATAGTTTATGAAACTGAGCACTTTTGAAATGTGCTAAGGCATGTTGTGAAATACTCAGGTATTGAGAACTGACAGAGGTGGAATTCATGAGCTCTGGGGTCACCTTCGCACTGTTGTTCCATTGCCAATGTAATTAGGCTATAATGGAAATCCAAGAGGTGCTGATAAAAATACTGGCACTTGATTTGTGGAACATAGTAAGAAGTTTTTAACACTCTGAACATTGGACCATTACTGTTTGGACACCATTGGATTGTATAACCACAAAACATTTTGCATCTGGAATTTTACCCAGCATACTTATGTATTTCCTTGTCCTCCACTTTGTCCTACATCTCACTTCCCTTTTTGTGCCTTGAAACAGCAATGTTCAACTGCTTGACTGGAAGTTAAGCAGAGGCCAATGGAACAATTATGATTTTCTGGTAAAAGGGACCGATAGTGTTAGTGGGACTCAATTTGAAAATATCCTGTTCACACAAAAATCTATATGCAACACTTGCGCAAAACAACATCCTGCTCACTCAAAAACACATTTGTTTATTGTTCAACATGGATTATGTATCGTTCATGACATTTTGCAATCCATTTGTAAATTAAATTGGATTTGCCCCAACATGCTCTACATTCCAATTCAACTAGGAACGGTAAGTCGTTCTGGATGGATATAAGCTGAATGGCCTTCTTCATCCATAAGTATTTTATGAATCTTTTGAATAAACTTGTTGTACTTTGGTATATGTAATGACTTTGAGAGCCAACTGTGGTTGATATTGGAGTGCAATGGGAATAGTCAGCTCTCAGCCACACCACTGCGAAGGAAACTTTTATTTGCTTATGTATAGACCTTTGGGCTGAAATTGCCCCCCACCTTATGTTCCATTATTGCCTCTAAGAGGTGGCAATGGAGCGGATAGGCCTCACCAACTGGAACAGGCGGATGGGCCAACCTATCCGAAATTGCCCCCGGGCCGGGAGCAGCAAGAAAAGGTTTCCATGCCGCCTGTGCTGCCTCCCCATTGGGCAAGCACTGACCCCCCACCGACCGGCGGCGACCCCCTTACTGACCCCAGTGGGAAATTGCCCCGCGGGAGCAGTGCCACCACCGGTCGGTGCCACTGACAGCTTTCCCCAGCCTGGGCAGCATGTTCGCCCTTAAAGGGGAAGCCGCACTGCCGGCAACTCCATTTTAATTGTCAGGTCGGCCCGCCAACGATGGCCATGATTTCGGTCGAGCCGGCAACAGGTAGCCCGGCACTCCCTCTTGGGTGCCAGGATGCTGGCCCAGCCGAAATCCTTCCTGGTGGCCCAGTGGGTCTAACTAAACTTCTTGCAGAGCTTGCAGCAGCCCTCCCCTTTAACTGAAGGGAAGTGACATTGTGACGCAGCAGCCCTCCCCTTTAACTGAAGGGAAGTGACATTGTGACGCAGCAGCGCGGAACTGATGACTCATTGGGGCGCCTGACCCGACCGAAGGACACCTGTCTCTCAGCGCCACCCCGACCGGAAATAGACGACAAAGAGCCGAATATTAGCACAGGGTCCATCCCACGGATTGCGGCGGACAAATATCTTAAATATCGGTCAGTGCGTCTCCTCTTCGTCAGGGGGGGGGGGGGGCAATTTTGGCCCGTGAGTCCTACAGGAATTAAGCTGTTGTCATCAAAGCAAGCATATTGTATTTCAAAAACTCTGGAGGCATTTACACCTACTTATTTATCCTCTTCCATTTCATGGGACACTGGCACCAGTATTGGGGCAGGAAGGAGCTGTACCATTGGGATGGTCTGTACCATTGGGATGGGCTGCACCTGAACTGGGCTGGGACCACAAAGCTAGTGGAAAGTATAACTAGGACTGTAAATAAGACATTAAACTAATAACATGAGGGGAGGGAACTGCTAGAAATTGCAGAAACCTAACTAACATTAGAAGAGTCAGGAAAAGAGAGTAAAGGAAGGAATAAGAATAATACAAAATGGCCAGTTATCAGATGAAGTCATGGAACATAAAGGTAAAATAACTACTAAAAACAGAGAGAGGAATAATAAATTCAAAAAAACAATTTAAATGGTTGGTATAGACATATATGTAGTATTCAAGACAAAATGGATGAACTGGAGCCAGTAACTTGTAGAGAGGATTTGGACATCATGGGGACGACTGAGAACAGGATTGCCAACTAAATATTGCTGGATATAATGCATGTCGGAAGAAAAAGGAAGGAAGATGAAGTAGCTGTACTAGTTAAAGATAGCATAATGGCAGTAGAAAAAAGGATGTAACTAGCAGCAAGATAGTTACAGAATCCACATGGATTGAGTTAAAATTTAAGCGATCCATCACCCTAATAGGGATATACTATAGACCACCAAATAGTGGAAGGGAATTGGAGGAAGACATAAGTAGGCAAATCTATGAAGTGAGTAGCAGGCACAGAATATGGGAGATTTCAACTACACCTAAATAAACTGGCTGGAAGAAGTAACGATAGGAGAAAAGGGAATCGAGTTTTTAACAGTGTATACAGGACTTCTTTCTCATTCAGTATGTAAGAAGTGCAACAAAAAAAGAATCACTGCTGGATCTTGTAATGGGTAATGAACCACAAGAGTCGGAGAGCAACTTAGTAGTAGTGATCACAACATCGTAAGGTTCAAGATTAGGATTGAGAGTGACATAGTAGGGTAAAGAGTAAGGTAACAGATTGGAAAAGCGTAAATGTTGAGATAATGGGGGTGGAACTAAAGAAGGTAAACTGGGAGAAATCTTGAAAAACAAAGACAGAAAATTTGCAGATGACACCAAATTGGGGGGGTATAGTTAATACAAAGGAAGTTTATGACAAGAATACAAGAAGATATTAATAAATTTGCACAATGAACATTTAATTGGCAAAATAATTTCAATATAGACAAGTATGAGGTGGTGCATTTTGGTTGGAAGAATAAGGAAGGCCGCATTCTGTTTGGATTATAAGAATTTAAATGGGGTGGAGGAACAAAGGAATCTCGGGGTATAGATGCACAAATCACTAAAAGTAGCAACACAGGTTAATACGGTCATTAAAAAAGCAAACCAAGCACTGGGGTTTATTTCTAAAGGGATAGAATTGAAAAGCAGGGAAGGCATGTTAAACTTGTATTGAATCTTGGTTAGACCACACTTGGAGTACTATGAACAGTTCTTGGGCCAGACTTTCCACATTGAAAAATAGTTCCGTTTTTTGGCGCTATTTGCGAATAACAGCCGATTTTCAATGCCAAAATAGCAGCAAAAAAACAAGGCCTAAGTTTCGCCAAAAGTTTTTTAAATTTTGGCGTAGCCTTAAAATACCACCGTTTATAAGGATGGAGCTAAATTTTTTTGCCTTAAAAATAACCCCTGTTCCACACATGCCCAACACAGCATATACTTGAGGCTCTAAAGTTAAAATGCAGATGGGGAGATTATTCTGACCGAAAGTTTCCTTATTCTCTGCTTTGATGCTGGTGAATGGCTATCTAGGCATCTTTTAGTGAAACTTGTTCTGTAAAATAAACATGGTCTGACCATATAGAGTTTTAAGTTCAATCTCTCTCTGACTCATTTCATTCTCTCTCTGTCTCTTTCCATTCTCTCTCTGTCTCTTTCCATTCTCTCTCTGTCTCTCTCTCTGTCTCATTTCATTCTCTCTCCTCTCTCTCTCTCATAACCATGGGCCCTAAACCCCTTTAACAAGTCTGCCTCGTTTGGAAATGAAACTAAAATAGCCATGTAGTTTCATGTCCTTCGGCTGTTGCTTTTTATCTCCCCGCTGCCGGTGGTGGTGTTGCCTCCCAGGTCAGGTACTGAGACCAGTTACGGCCAGTGTGCATGCTTTGAGGAGGAGGGCAAGGAAATTCCTGCAGTGCAGTGTGGCTGACAGTGCAGGCTGAAGAATAAAACAAAATTACTGAAAAGTTTACATTTTTGAAATTGCTGCTTTGTAGTCAAAGTAGTCCTTTAACTTTAAAACCTTAAGGGCTAGAACCTCCACTTTTTTTGCATGCTTAATGCCCACTTAACACCCATTTTACCGCTGAAATGATATATAACGCCCATATATCGCCCATTTTGGCACAAAATGGAAACTGACGGGCATTTTTAGGAGACTTATCGCCGAGCATTATTTTCCCAATGGGCTTAACACCGAGAAAAAATAAGACTGTCCGCCCACCTTTTTGGGGCGGAATCAGCAGGATGGGTGAAATGAATGCCCATAATATCACCCAGCGTTACTTTCCACAGGGAATTAATGCCGAGATTCAATATTAGTGCCCGGTGACTGTTTTTTGTCATAAAGAGCATTTTTTACCTAAACTAGCGGCCATGGAGATCGCCTATCGTCAATTTCACCACCTCGCGCACATATCACCCACAATATCGCTCACTCAAAAACCACCCACAAAAAGTGGAACTAACCGGGACGAATCACAGCGTTATGGACGCCATGTTGTAGATCACATGTCATGTCCTTTAAAAGGCTGCTGTGCTTCAACCTCCGCGGAGTTCGGATGTACTCTGCAGGTCATTGGAGTTGATGTGAACATCTTTGAAAACATCGAGACCACACTGTGATCAATTAGAATTAAAGAGGTGTGCTCATCAGGACATTCCTTGTTTGTGTGCAATCGGTGGCAAACAGAGAGCTACTGCAATGGGGCCTATCCTTTTTCACCCTCTCTTGGTGATCAAATACATGCAGCAGACTCAACATCGTCGAAGGAATGACAGACAGATGAGGAGGACCAGACGTTACACTTCCCGCAAGTACAAGGAGAAGTAGTCTTACCTTGACTTGGCCAACACCACCTGCCTTCGGAGACTGCGCTTCCACAAAGAGGTTCTCACTGAGGTATGCCAGCTGATAAGGGCAGACCTGCAGCCTGCCAATGCCAACAGAACTGCATCGTCCGTCGAGGTCAAAGTCACCGCGGCACTGTCGTTCTATGCTTCGGGTTCTTTTCAGGCCACAGCTGGTGACATTTGCGGACTTTCTCAGCATGCCACACATTGCTGCATTAGACAGGTCACTGAAGCCCTGTACGCACAGAGAAGGGACTTGATCAGCTTCCCTATGACCAGGGAGGTACAGAGTGAGAGGGCTCTAGGTTTCTCCAGAATTGCAAACTTCCCCAAGGTGCAGGGAGCAATAGACTGTACGCTCATTGCGGTGTGGGCATCTTTTCAGGATGCTGAGGTTTTCAGGAACCACAAGGGATTCCACTCCCTGAATGTCCAGCTGGTTGTTGACCACCAGCAAATTATACTGGCAGTGAATGCTAAATTTCCAGGCAGCATCCATGGTGCGCACATCCTGCATGAGAGCACTGTATCTGACTTGTTTAACAATGAGCCATAAGGTTAATGCTGGATGCTTGGGGACAAAGGATGTGCCACCTGGCTGATGACCCCCTTGCATAACACCCACACTGAGGCCGAGAGGTGATACAATGAGAGCCACAGAGCCACTTGCAATGTCGTGGAGAAAACCATTGGAGTGCTGAAGCAGCGCTTCAGATGCCTGGACCACTCAGGAGGCAAGCTCAAATACCACCCTGAGCAGGTAGCGCAATTCGTGATGGTCTGCTCCATGCAACACAACTTGGCTATCAGGAGGGGACAAGAATTGCCTGATGAGTCTGACAGTCCACCTCACCAGAGAGAGGAAGAGGAGGATAAGGAGGCGGACGCTGACATCGGGCCAGACAATCAGGCTGATGCTGAAGCCATGCCCCACCCCACTGTAGATTGCATGAAAGAGCCCATGGTGACATGATAGCTGCAAGAACCTTATGTCAGGAGCTCATCAATGATCGCTTTACCTGAAAGAACGTTGGTGTTATTTCAAAGGCTGACACACTGCTGGGTGTGCAGGTCATACATCAATGGTGGGCATCACCTTGGTGACAGTTAAAATTTATGCTGATTGAAGTTAAGTGTGATTGTACAATTTGATGTTAAGGAATCACCAGCGTTTAATAATGCAGCTATCTGAGCCAATGTGTTGCAAGGTTTTGTTAAATTAAAAACATTTAAACTGAAAATTAGTCTGCAAACATCAGTATTTCTGTACAAACCAACCTTTCCCCTCCCCCCATCTCCCCTTCTCCTCCCCACCTCTACCTCTTCCCCTTCCCCTCCTGATTCCAAGCCGCCTGGCCGAGGTGCTCCTCAGGCGATACTTCATTGGGGGATGTGTACGGGGGGGGTTGACGGTTGAAGCGCTGCTTGGACGGATATGGGACAGGATGGTCCTGAGGTGGGAGTGTCTCCGAACCATAAGCAAGATGTTGCTGCTGGCTCTCGTATGTGGTTGGCAATGGGGGTGAGTCACTTTGCGGTTCATTGCAACGATCCGAGACCACTGGGAGCCCTCTGCCACCAGTGTTCTTGGCTACCAGCTCCAAGGTCTCCTCCATCCCTTCCATCTTATATGTTATTTGTTGGACAACAACTCGGTGCCAACTGTGTTCCTGGTGCTTAGTGGGCTTTTTGCTGCTGGTGAATCTCTGTCGTGCACAACAGTCAAACAAGCACACACCACAGCCACACACGCTTTGAGTGCCTCTGAACTCTCTCTCTCTCTGTCTCCTCTTCTGCGCATGTCATGATGACCCTTGACCTCCTGAATCGCGGGAATCGAGTGTTGCCATGCCGTTGCCAAGGACGGCCACACTTTACGGCAGAAGGTCAGAAAAATTTAACACTACCGCCCATTTGATATCACTCGCGGTAATGCCCATTTTCAAAAATGTAAATGTTTTGAGAATGGGCGCTCTGAAAACCCTTTTTTACCACCCAAAAGTGGGGTTCTAGCCCCAAATGTTCAGCGCATTTTTAAGTAGTTTTTCTGTAAAATATAGGTTTTGTTCCCTCCCAAAACTTTAACTTTTAGCTCGATTTCCCAAGATGGCCCCGTTTTCGCCGATTTCCATCCGACTCCACCAGATAAGGCAAGCTTTTTAAAAACGGTATTTAGCACTGTCCTTAAAAATATCCTTATTGGGGAAACTCGCAAAAAATGGTGTTATCGTTGGGTTTGACCCCAAGTGACGTCACAAAAACAGTTCTCAAAAAAAATCGTCCCTTATGTTTTAAGGACAGCGATACACCACTGGCAAAACTAGCAAAATGGCCTTAAATTTATTTAGCTGTAAAAATGGAACAAAATCAATCTTTACGGTGGCGAATTTCAGGCCCCTAATCTCTATTATAAAAAGGATATAGAGGCATTGGAAAAGTGCAAAAAAGATTTACAAAGATCATACCAGGCCTAAGGTTATAACTATCTGGAAAGACTGAACTCTCTGGGGCTCTTTTCTCCAGCAAAGATAAGGCTGAGAGTTGACCTGAGAGAGGTCTTTAAAAAGATGAAGGTATTTAATAGGGTAGATGTAGAGAAGATTTTTCCACTTGTGAAGAATTCAAAAACTAGGTACCATAAATATAAGACAGTCACTTATAAATCCAATAGGGAACTCAGGACAAACTTTTTACCCAAAGAGTTTTTTGTTTTATCACACTCCTGTGAAGCACCTTGGGATGTTTTACTACGTTAACGATGCTGTTAACAAGTTGTTGTTGGTAAGAAAGTGGAACGTACTACCATAAGGAGTAGCTAAGGCAAATAGCAAAGATGCATTTAAGGGGAAGCTAGATAAGCACATGAGCAAGAAAAGAATAGAAGGGTATGTTGATAGGATTAGATGAAGAATGGTGGGAGGAGGCTCGTTTGGAGCATAAATGCCAGCATAGAGCAGTTGGGCTGAATGGCCTGTTGCTGTGCTGTAGACTCGATGCAACTCGATGTAAAAACATTGGAAATCTTCAAATGGATAATCAATAGAGTTCAAAGAAAATGTATTACACTAAAACCAAAAACAAGACAACTAATAATGAGGCACTGTGGAAGAATAAAGAACTAAAGGGGATATTGAATCTAAAGAAAAATACATATAAGAAGTACTTAGATACTAAAGGAGAGGAGGATAAAAGGGAATATGAGGAACTTAGGAGAGAAGTTTAACAAAAAAAATCTGAAAGGCAAAGAGAAATTACAAAATCAAATTATCAAGGAATATAAAAATAAATAAAAGTATTCTATAGACATATAATAACAAAAGCAAAATTAAAGTAGAGATAGGGCCACCAGAGGATGAACAAGATCAACTCACAGGGAATGATAGAGAAATGGCAGCAGTATTGAATAACTACTTTGTCTTAGTTTTTGCTAAAGAAGGCAATGAAATAGACACTTCACTAGAGTATGAGCTTAAAAAGAATATTGCTACAGTTGGAATAGAAAGGGAGAAAATAATTGTCAAACTAGCATAGCAGTGTCTAAAGCCCCAGGTCCAGATGGTATGTACCCACACATACTCAAGGAAACTAGGGAGGAGATAATAGGGGCACTAGTTTATTATAAATATAAAAGTTTCATTGTAGAGGGGTAGTGCCAGAGGACTGATAGACAGCTAATATTGGTTCTATATACAAAAAGGGAGATAAATCAAAAACTAGGAACTATAGACCAGTCATCTTAATATTAGTGATAGGAAAGATACTGGAATTTATATTAAATGAAGTGTTGGAAGAGCATTTAGAGACAGAAATTATAATAAAAAATAGTCAGCATGGATTCCGAAATACAACTCATACTTAACTAACCATAGACATTTTTGAAGAGGTAATGGAAAGAGTAGACAAGGGTAAAGTAGTAGATGTCATGTACTTGGATTTTCAAAAGGCCTTTGATGAGGTACCACATGATAGCTTCATGACAAAGGCTAAGGTACGTGGAGTCAGAGGACAAATAACTGAATTGATAGCAAATTGGCAAAATAAAATTAAAGCAGAGAGTAGGGGTAATGACTAGTTATTCAGATTGGAGGAAGTTAGAAAGCAAGGTTCCACACGGATCAGTGCTGGGACCACTGTTGTTCATCATTTACATTAATGATTTGGATTTAGGAATCAATAATTCAATATCAAAATTTGCAGATGGCATCAAACTTGGGTCAGTGGGTAGGGGGATGATATAGGTACACTGAGGAAGAATGCAACATATAAAACAAGACATTAGAAAACATGCAGTTAAGTGGCAAATGAACTTTAACATCGATAAATGTGAGATGATGTAGTTTGGTAGGACAAACAGAAACATCACCTACACCTTAGAAAATAAGAAACTGAATGGGGTAGAAGAGAAAAGGGGTCTGGCGATACACATGAATAAATCATTAGAAACAGCATTGCAGGACAGCAAAGCAATTAAAAATTCTAACAAAGCACTGGGATTTATTTTTGTAGGGGTACATAATTCAAAAATAGTGAAGCTATGTGAAACTTGCATAGGACCCCAGTCAAGCCTCACTTAGAATACTGTGCACAGTTCTGGGGCCCAAAATTCAGTACTGCTGGAAAGCTGGTGCTCCCCCACCTTTTTGTGGCCATTAGCGCCAAAATTTTTGAATGGCTGGGCCACCCCATATTCAGCTCCAAAAGTGAACAAATGAGTTCCAGCGTTAGTGAACCCTTCCAAAGGGGTGTTTTCAGCGGTGTGGCTGTCTTAATTTGAGCATTATCACCACTGAAAAATTCAGCATGCAGGGAAGGGTTTCTAAAGAGCCAGCTGCTCCCTGACCTTTCTAAAGGGCAGGGTTTGCAGCAAAGCCCTGAGTGAGGAAGGAGGTTGGAAGGAAGGCTGATGTAAGAGGTGTAAGGAGAGCCAACAGGTTCACTGATATGGAGCTGGAGACACTGATGGACGGTGTGGAGGACAGAAGAAAAATATTGTTTCCAGACATAGGGAGATCTGGCAGACTGCCAGTACATAATGCATGGAGGGAGATTGCAGGGGAGGTGTCGGGCACCTCTATATATGTGAGGACGCACCCTCCCAGGAGGGTACTGGCCTGTCTGCACCCGGCCCTTCCAGGGTGGCAATAGATCGATGCTAACTAACTTTGGAGTGACGGGGATCCTCCTCCTCCTATGCCTCCTCCTCCTGTGCCTCCTCTTCCTCCTCCTCCTCCTCAGGTGGTACTGCTGGCTCGACCTCCAGCGGCTGTCCTCTCATGATGGCCAGGTTATGCAGCATGCAGCAGACCACGATGATTATGGAGACCCATTGAGGAGAGTACTGCAAGGTGCCACCAGACTGGTCCAAGCACCGGAACTTCTGCTTAAAGATGCCGATGCACTGCTCGATGATGCACCTGGTGGCACAATGAGCGTCATTGTATGGATGCTCTGGTACTGTCCTGGGGTTCCGCAGAGGAGTGAGCAGCCAAATGGACAGGAGATATCCCTTATCCCCAAGCAGCCAGGCTGGTGAAGATGACGGGCACACTGGTCTGGCGCAGAATGAACAAATCATGGCTGCTGCCTCCCTTGCCCGCTGCCTGCCTGCACGGTGCTAATGGCGACGCCTTCTCCTGCGTGCCGCCCTGCTTCTGACCAGGTGTACCAGGTGTCGCCCTCCCAACACTCCTCCCATCCTCAGAGTGAATCCTACCAAGCAGGTCCCTGCAGCCCACAGGCCTCCACTAAAGAGTTAGACCTGAAAGTTGTACAAAAGTACAAGGGTATGTGCAAACCTCTGAGCAGCACTCAGCAGGTTTAATGAAGCCAAAACTATTAATAAAAACTATATCAAAAGATAAATACTGCACATGCTAGAAACTGAAATAAAAATAATAATAATTAATAAAACTATATCAAATGCTAAATAATGTGGGCGCATGCTGGAAAATGAAATAAAAATCAATAATAAGTAATAAAACTTTTTACCTACCAAAGGGCCCCAGCCATGTCACGTTCGAGCACCGCATTGAAAACCTTGTGGGGACACTGCTGGGAAAAGTCCTACCTTTTCCTCGGTGAATTTGGCTGTGGTAGTCCCTTTCCTGCAGCATGCGTGCTGCAGAGCTCACCGCTGGAAACCTTCCTTTACCCCGGCTTCACCGAGCCGTTTCCTGCGGAAGTGAATACCGCTGAAATCCTCCCTGAGCTGAATATGGCTCGGGGAGGGAAAAGTACCCGACCGCAGCGGCCCATCGATTTATTTCTCTCGTTCTCATCTAGTTTTCTTATGAAAGTATCTAAGCTATTTGCCGCAATCACTTCCTGTGGTAGCGAGTTCCGCATTCTAACCATTCTTGGAGTAAAGAAATGTCTCCTTATTTCCCCATTGGTTTAATAGTAACTACCTCAGTGAAATGCATAAAATTATTTCAGGGCTTGACAGGATAGATGCTGAGAGATTGTGTCCCCTGGCTGGAGAGTCTAGAACTAGGGAGTTATAGTCTCAGGGGTCGGCCATTTAGGACTGAGATGAGGATAAATTTCTTAACTCAGAGAGTTGTGACAGTCGCTGAGTTTATTCAAGACTGAGATTGATTTATAAGGATGGTACCAGAACTGCAAGATTACAGTTACTGGGAAAGCTTGAACACGTTAGGCATTTTTCTTTAGAAAAGAGACGACTTATTGGTGACCTGAGGTCTTTAAAATTATGAATGAGTTGAACAGAGTAGATGTGGAGAGAATGTTTCCACTTGTGGGAGAATCCAAAACTTGGGGCCATAAATACAAGAGCATTAGTACATAAGAAATAGCAACAGGAGTAGACCATACAGCCCATTGAGCCTGCTCTGCCATTCAATAAGATTATAGCTGAACTTCTAAATCAACACCACATTCCCGCCCTATCCCCATATCCCTTGATTCCCTTAGTGCCCAAAAATCTATCAATCTCTGTCTTGAATATACTCAGCGAATGTCACAACTCTCTGAGTCAAGAAATTTATCCTCATCTCAGTCCTAAATAGCCGACCCCTTATCCTGAGACTATAACTCCCTAGTTCTAGACTCTCCAGCCAGAGGACACAGTCTCTCAGCATCTATCCTGTCAAGCCCTTGAATAATTTTATGCATTTCAATGAGGTAGTTACTATTAAACCAATGGGGAAATAAGGAGAAATTTCTTTACTCCGAGAATGATTGGAATGCGGAACTCGCTACCACAAGCAGTGGTTGCGGCAAATAGCTTAGATACTTTCATAAGAAAACTAGATGAGTACATGAGAGAAAAGGAAATAGAAAGATATGCTGAAAGGATGTGATGAGGTAGGTGGAATGAGCAGAAACTTGAGTTGAGTATAAATGATACAGCACAGAAGGAGGCCATTTAGCCCATTGTGCCTACACCGGCTCTTTGGTAGAGCTATCCAATTAGCCCCACTCCCCGGTTCTTTCCCCATAATCTTGTAATTTCTTTCCCTCCAATTATTTATCCAATTCTCTTCTGAAAGTTACTATTGAATCTGCTTCCACCATCCTTTCAGACAATGAAATCACAACAACTCGCTGTAGGGGAGTGGGACTAATTGGATAGCTCTACCAAATAGCCAGCATAGGCACGATGGGACAGATCTCCTCCTTCTGTGCAGTATCATGTTTTGCCTTCGATAAGGTACCCCATAATAGACTGATAAACAAGGTCCGAGAATGCGGAGTCAGAGGACAAATAGCAGTAGCTGGCTTCAAGACAGAAAGCAGAGAGTAAGAGTAAAGGGTAGCTATTCACAGTGGCAGAAGGTGGATAGTGGTGTCCCACAAGGACCAGTGCTGGGACCACTGATGTTAACAATTTATATTAACGATATAGACTTTGGAATCAAAAACATAATTTTTTAATTTGCGGATGACAGCAAATTGGGGGGGTGGGGGGTAATAGTCAATACTGTGGATTGCAACAAATTACAGGAGGACATTAATAAACTTGCAGAATGGGCATATAATTGGCAGATGAAATTCAACACATATAAATGTGAGGTTTTACATTTGGTAGGAAGAATACACTTTTTACTTGGAGGGTGCCAGTCTTGGTGCGGTAGAGGAACAAAGGGACCTCGGAGTACAAATACATAAATCACTAAAAGTTCAGACATAGGTTAGCAAGGCCATAAACACTAAGGTTTATTTCTAGAGGTACAGAATTGAAAAGTAGGGAAGTTATGCTAAACCTGTATCGAACCTTGGTTAGACCACACTGTGTACAGTTCTGGTTGCCATATTATAAAAAGGATATAGAGGCACTGGAGAGAGTGCAGTGAAGATTTACAAGGATGACACCAGAAATCCGAGGGTCTACATATCAGGAATGGATGAATATTCTGGGTCTCTTTCCTCTTGAAAAAAGAAGGCTGAGGGGTGACCTTTAGAAGTCTTTAAAATTATGAAAGTTACTGATAGAGTTTACACAAGGAAAATGTTTCCACTTGTGAGGAAGAGCATAACTAGAGACCATTAATATAAGATAGTCACCAAGAAATCCAATAGGGAATTCAGAAGAAACTTCTTTACCCAAAGAGTGGTGAGAATGTGGAACTCGCTACCACAAGGAATGGTTGAAGCGAATAGTATTGATGCATTTAAGGGCAGGCTAGACAAGCATACGAGCGAGAAGGGAATAGAGGGTTGTGCAGATAGATTTCGATGAGGAAAGATGGGAGGAGGCTCGAGTGGGGCATAAACACCGGCATGGTTGGGCTGAATGGCCTGTTTCTGTGCCGTATAGCCTATGTAATCCTATGCAATAATTTTTTTTAATGTTGCTTCTTTTGTCAATCACCTTAAAAGTTGTATGAACTCAATTCATCCAAATACTCTTCTGCGTCTCCTAAATGTGTCAAGTGCAGAGATTGAAATAGATGAAAAGAAGCAAAAAGATCATTTGAATTAATAGTAAATAGATTGTACCAATTAGGAATCAACTCCTCCACCTGGCATAGGATGTGGTATCTGTTCATCTCATACTGTGAATGCAAATATAATTACAGATCCAGGCAGGAAAGCAAAAAAAAAAGAGAGATTAGTTTGCTGCAAAATAAAGTCAGTGTTACCATTGACTCTTGGGTTTAGGTAACCTTTAAAATTAATTTACAAAACGCTTTGCTCACTGCTTCTCACTGAGCTTATTCAACAGATATAAATGTCTAATTGTATACCAAGGAGATTAGCCTGGTAGTTCGGAACTCATCCACAGGTAAATTTTTATATAATGCATTTTTTTCAATTGTGATCCTTTCTCCAGTTGGTTGCACTCATTAATTACCTTTTTTAATATGATAACACAATGTGCTATTCTTCAATAGAAGGAATGATTTTGACTTTTCGAAACAGACAGAATTGAATAACATTTTCTACCAACTGTAATTCTCCTGGTTCCCAAAATACAAACGATTTTATTTAACAAGATATTTTTGCCATGGCAAATTTCAACTCCCACTCCAGAGACTTGAGCACAAAAATCTAGACTGACATTCCATTGCAGTACTGAGGGACTGCTGGACTATCGGAGATGCCATATTTCAGGTGAGACTTTAACCTGAGACCCGGTCTGCTCTCTCAGGTGGACGTAAAAGATCCCATGGCACTATTGCGAAGAAGATCAGGGGGGTGATCCCCTGTGTCCTGGCCAACACTTATCTCTCAATCAACACAACAAAAACTGATTATCCATTCATTATCACATTGCTGTTTTTGGGAGCTTGCTGAGTGCAAATTGACTGCTGCGTTTCCCACATTGCAACAGTGACTACATTTCAAAAAGTACTTCATTGCCTGTAAAGCACTTTGGGACTACCGGTGATCATGAAAGATGCTAGAAAATGCAAGTCTTTCTTTTTTTTCTTTATGGCAACACACAATTTCCAAAGTGGCAAACAGAATTGGATAAATTATATGACCTTAGATCAGGAAACGTGAGTACAAAGCCACACTCACCTTCATCCTGCTGTGCCTCTTATTACATCCCCATCACTCTGCCTTCCCTACCCTACTCCTTCACATCCTCACTCACACGCACTTTTCTTGCACCTCCACCCATCCCTCTCTATCTACATTATCACATCCCCATCTCACTAGCCAACACTCACACTCTCACCAAATACAATTATACCAATTAACAACACATAAGGGTAGCCACTTGGGTATTTTATGCTTTATGGTGTTATTGTGGGGTGGTGCCAACTTGGTGCATCATGGCAGCATAAAGTTAACTAAATCTGGCCATGATGAGGCCATCCCTGGTCTCCCGGGCAGTAATGTGCTCAGGTGCTGATTCCCTGTGTCCTGTGCAGCATCAGGTGATTGCAGAGAAGGTTGGTGTTGTGTTGGTGCTGCTGGTGTTGTGGCTGATCATGGTCAGATTCTGATATCAAGGTGAGGCAGTATAAACGGCACCCACGTTGATGGAATAGATGACAGGTGAAGTTGAGATGACAGAAGCATTCTTTCAATGGTGAGAGAGGTTCTTCCAATGAGGTGACACTGGATGGAGACTTTTCTAGAAACACTTGCAGCCTGCAGAATCTGTGCTGGAAATGGATGGAGCGACAGCTTCTGCCTGAGGAAAGTCATCATCTGTCAGGTGGGAGCTTTTACTGTCCATTTGATGCTGTCAAGTAATCAGCTGGCGAAATGGCCATGGAACTCCCGCCTCAGGTTGACAGGCATGATTCCCGAGCTGCGTGAATCCTGTGGCCATACAGGGAAATTTAAAATGTAGGGGGACAAAAGCTCTTCAGTGCCTGCAAGCTACCCAATAATGATTTCAATTGGGTTGTCCGCCGCTGCTTGTCAGGTTGGCTCTGCGATGACAGAGGCGCCTGCGGGAAAGGCGTGTGGAGACAGGATGACAGTGGGTTCCCAACCCGCTGTCAAAAATAACAACTTTCCCACTTGACCCGCCACCGATCATGCCCACTACCACCCTGGAAAATGTCAGCCTATGAGAAGGAAAACTGATTTCAAACCTTTAGGATGGTGAGTAACCCAGTAACTAGCAGAGCGTAGGAACATCAGTTGACTGTAAAAGTAACTTATCCACTGGTAGTAGAAGTAGCCCTTTCTGGCCGTGAGCAGGCACAAAAACAGCGATAGAAGAGCTCGCCAGATGATCAACAGCACCCAACTTTGGGAACTATCCTATTTTTTTTATTCGCCGAGTAACTTCTATTAGCAAAATATAATCAAAGACATTTGCCATTATATATACCAACCTCCAGATTGGAGAGTACATGTGAAAAGGAGAAAAAGAAGGCCAGGGAAAATATTTTCTGTACAAGGAGTGTTCATAGAATCATACAGCACAAAAGGGGGCTATTCAGCCTATCACACCTGAATGAGCTGTCTGTATGAGCTATCCATTTAGTTCTATGCCCCCACCCATTTTTCCCAAAACCATTCAAAGTTTTTTGGGGAGAAATTGGGTGCATTAGCGGCTCCCATTAGCTGCGTGGTCCAGTGCAAAGCACTGCTGACGCGTCGGCCCCATTAGCGCCCCAGGAAGGAAGTGGAGGAAGGAAGTGGAGCGCTTGATTTAGTGCTCCATTCCTTCTGAGGGCGGTAACCTGAATTTCTGGAGAGGGGCGAGACTTCAGCACCTGGCACTAAGTCTCGCCCCTCCCGACTGTTACCTGCCCCAAATGGGGCGACACCGAATTCTTCCCCCTTCCTTTTTCAAATTCCTTTTTAAACGCTCTTCTAAATTCTGCTTCCACCACTATTTCTGGTAGGATATCCATGTCCTAACAAACCCCTGCATTAAAAAAAATCTCTTAACCCCTCTCTTTGTTCATTGGTGAATCAATAACTGGAGACCTTAAATTCTAGAATATCACCAATCAGCAGAAATAGTTTTTCCCCTATTTACCGCATCAAATCTCCTCGTAATTTTGAACACCTGGATCAGATCATCGCTGACAGTAATAGCCAAGGTTTTCAAATGTGATCTGGTTCATGCATCTTTTATAAGTTAACCATTGAAATACTGTGATCGAGACATGATCAAAACAAACCTACCATGGGGAAATATCTCCATTGAAGAGAACTCAATGCTAGAATGTTGCCATAATCATTGCAGGAACAAAAAGCCCCTGGGAGTTCAAGAGTTCCTTTGTGCACAGAGCGTCTTTTGCTGCCATGCCAAATGCATTCACAAGAAAAAAAAGTTAAACTGGTGCAAAAGTTACAGAATTGAGCTGAGCGTTAATTGAAATTTTGCATCAAATTTGGGCCATTAATGCAATTGCATTTCGGCTACCAACGAAATGCACTTTTCCCAACTAAGTGCAGTGGACAAAACAGTTGGTGTCCAACATTTGCAAATGTTGAACCGCATCCCCTAAATCGAGGTGCTAGGGTTAATTTGAGATATGAAAAGGATGCAAGAACTTCAGTTCATGAAATGCAGCAATCTACAGAATTATAGCCCAGTTGAAAATGGGCACAGAACTGGCTCTCCTTTATTTGCAGTCCCCTGAATTCATTATATACCTGCTCTCCCAGCTCACAAAGGGAATTTTGCGAGAATCCTGCTCTCTAGGCTGCCTGTAAATAAATTCACAACTATTGTTATTGTTATTTCATTCAATTGTTATTTCATACTTTTGAACTATTATTCCACAAGTGTAAAATAGAAGTAGCCAATCGTAGAGTGAAAGGTTGATCTCATGAAATTAGCAATTGTGCCCATGGGATAAAATGTCAAGGGTAAATAAAGAGAATGCAACTATGGTAGGCATAATTGTCGCCAGGCAGTTACCCATAGAGTTCTTCCCTGCCTTCTGATAATTATGTCCCCAAATTTTCGTTTTAGTTCTGAAGTAATCTTCATTCACATGGCTCTCCTATGGAGCCCTGTGAACATCTATTTGCATGTGATAACATCATCATCATAGGCAGTCCCTCGAATCATGCTTCCATATCAAGAAGTTCACAGGTGTTTCAATGAAGGACCTAAAATTCCAGGTCCTGAACTAAATCGTGAAGGGTGGAAGATGCCTGTGCGTGGACTTTTTAACGTGTGGTGACCGTTGCACACCAGCCACCACACGGCCTTGACAGAGCTAGGTCTTGGTCCAGTAGCAAGGATTAACCAAAACGACCGGAGACTAGCTCAGCTGCACGGACCTGGTGCGCGCACATATCGCACTGTGGGCTGTCACCTTTCCTGAACCCTGAACTCGCGTCTCTCCTGGGCCCCGATCACATCCCTCTACAGTCTCTCGCCGTTCCTTCGCCCTGATCTCGCCGCTCCTGATGTACCTCCCACGCTCCAATCACCGACCTGGACCTTGATGACGTCCCTTTTCACTGCCGTTGCTCTGCTGCTCCAGCACATGCTGCTCCCTGGAGCACATGCATGGGATAATGTGCTGGACTGATATTGCCAGAGGCGGGGTTTGGAGGAACAAGCTTCCAGTGTGTTTGCTCCATAGAATGGGAATCTCTATTTATTGCTCTGAATCAGATTATGTTTTATTTTTTTTTCAAGATTAGAGAGAAACTCCATGGGTGATTATGCTTTCAACAGACACCTTTGCCTTTTATTGTTTCATTATTGTTCAAACAGAGTTAAATTATTTTGAGGTATTAAATGACTCAATAACAATAACTTGCATTTCAGCCTAGAATTTTGTGCTCAAGTTCCTGGAGTGGGACTTGAATCCACAACCTTCTGACTCAGAGGCGAGAGTTCTACCCCATTGAGCCACAGCCGACACTTAAAATTAATTATTTGTGCTGCTAATAATCAGCAAAGTTCTTCCCAATTGCATGTTGCTACTAATGCAAAATCTATCAGGTAAAAAAATTCAAGTCTGTCTATTTGGAAATTTTAGGCTTGTTTGAGTTGTTTCCACTATTTTCAAGAGAAATTTGGAAAAAACTTGGATGTAGAGTGAACAGTGACGAGGAATGTGATAGACTTCAAGAGGATGTACATGTGACAAATAAAATGTAATGCCGAAAAGTGTGAAGTGATACATTTTGGTAGAAAGAATGAGGAGAGGAAATATCAATGAAAAGGTACAATCCTAAAGGAGGTACATGAACAAAGAGACCTAGGGGTATATGTGCACAAATCGTTGAAGGTGGCAGGGCAGGTTGAGAAAAGAAGTTAAAAGAGCTTACGGGATCCTGGGCTTCATGAATAGAGGTATAAGAGTACAAAAAAGGGCTGAAATTATGATGAACCTGGATAAAACATTGGTTCAGCCTCAACTGGAGTATTGTGTCCAATTCTGGGCACCACACTTTAGGGAGGATGTGAAGGCCTTAGAGAGGGTGCAGAAATGATTTACAGGAATGATTCCAGGGATGAGGGACTTCAGTTACGTGGATAGACTGGAGAAGCTGGGGTTATTCTCCTTAGAGCAGAGAAGATTGAGAGGAGATTTGATAGAGATGTTCAAAATCATGAGGGATCTGGACAGAGTAGATGGAGAGAAACTGTTCCCATTGGCAGAAGGGTCGAGAATCAGAGGACACAGATTTAAGGTGATTGGTAAAAGAACCAAAGGTAACACAAGAAAAAGCTTTTTTACGCAGCGCGTAGTTAGGATCTGGAATGCGCTGCCTGCAAGGGTGGTGGAGGCAGACTCAATCATGGATTTCAAAAGGGAGTTGGATAAGTACCTGAAGGAAAAAAAATTGACAAGCTATGGGAAAGGGTGGGGTAGTGGGACTAGCTGAGTTGCTCTTGCAGAGAGCTGGCACAGGCTCGATGGGCTGACTGGCATTCTTCCATGCCGTAACCATTCTATGATTCTATGAAATGTCCTCCTTTTGTCCTGATCCTAACAAAGGAGCTTTTCTTTGCAATGTGGATTTTTTATGCCCTTTCCTTACTGTGCTCTGTAACTACCTTCGGGTTTATTAGCATATTCTTTGTTCCTTTGATTAACAAAGTAACCATCTATGAAAGCCACAAACACATCTCACATACTGCAAAGATCTGCCTGTTTGTGGAAACATCGAGCTGAAATGAATCTGCTCTTTGTAGTACTAATCTATCAGTTTAATAGAACAACTTTTATTCCTCAATGTTTAGACTTTAATCTTGATTAGTCCCTCTTAAAAGTTTTAATTTTCCTTTAAATGATGTTAAGTAAATTCAAGATAAACCATTAATAAATGGAAATAATTATCTAAGTTAATCTGCTCAGCAGCTAAGTTATATTTCTCAATGGTCTTCCTAAGTAGCAGTTATCATCTGTAGGCAGTAATAAATAATGTTTGCTACAAATACAATAGTCAGAGTTTGCCTGCTTTGGCATTGTGTATATGTTCTTGGTATTACGTGGAGAATTGTTGCCTGTGGCCTTAGCTATTAAATGTTGTGTTACTGGACACAGCTAGACAATGATGACCCCTGTGGTCAAATATGCTGCTGACAGTCACTGACTCGGCTCATACATGAAGAATACCTACTGTGCAAAGTGCCGGAGGACAAAGAGTACCCATGGATCCATACTCCATCAAAAAAATCAACACCTCCAGGAAAGAAGTGGAGGAATGTTGATGAGAAAAGGAAATGAGCTAACATGCTTATCAGTACTATTACACAGAACCATTGAGGTTAACGACACTGAACGAGGCTGTTCAGCTCACCATCTCTATGATAGCTCTTTCCTAGTGCAATACAAAACTAGTATCATTGCCTTGCTCTCTTCCTCTACTTCAAATGTTTATAAGAACATAAGAAATAGGAGCAGGAGTAGGCCATTCGGTCGCTCGAGCCGGCTCCGCCATTTAATAAGATCATGGCTGATCTTCTACCTCAACTCCACATTCCAAATTATCCCCTTATATCCGTTGATTCCCTGAAAATCCAAAAATCTATCGATCTCTGTCTTGAATACACTCAACGACTGAGCCTCCACAGCCTTTTAGAGTAGACAATTACTGTAATGTACACAGCGCCACCTGTGGACTTCTGTGTCGCTATACCTCGACAAATTGCGTGATTTCCCATTGGAGAAATCCAGGATAGAGCTGCGAGGCTACTCGGGAGAGAACATTCCTGTGGTAGGTCGGATTACCGTACCGATGAAATACAAGGATCAATTTCAGAGTTTGCCTCTATTAGTAGTGGCAGGAGACAAGCCTGCCTTACAAGAAAGAAATTGGTTGGGATCACTGAAGCTGGAATGGAGTGAGAATTTTCGTGTTGAAATGAGATTTGCATCAAAGGATGATGTCATCAAGAATTATCCGAAGGTGTTCTGCGAGACAGGCAGTCTGATCCAAGGCTACAAGGCGAGTGTCATGGTACAGGAGGACGCTAGATCAGTTTCCTGTAAGCCACGTTCCATACCATATGTACTCAAGGAGAAAGTTGAGCAAGAACTCAAAAGACTAGAGACTGAAAACATTATTTCTAAGATAGATCTATGTAATTGGGCTACACCCATTGTTGTTGTACCTAAGTCCGATGATAAGGTAAGATTGTGTGCTGATTTTTAAGTAACCGTAAACCAGGTTCTAGAGGGTAATGTCCCCAATACATTGCCAAATGTAGAAGATTTGTTCACAACTCTGACAGGTGGTCAGATCTTCTCAAAGTTGGATCTTACGAATGCCTACTTACAGCTTGAACTAGATGAGGAGTCCAAAGCATGCTTGACTATAAATACTTATCTAAGCCTATATCAATTTAATAGGCTACCATTTGTAGTGTCTTCCGCCCCTGCTATATTCCAAGGGTTGATGAACCAGATTTTGCAAGGTATTGAAGGGGTAGTATGTTATTTAGATGACATACTAATTTCAGCACCAAATAGGCAAATTCGTAATAACATATTGAATGAAGTCCTCAAATGGCTAGAGAAGCACAGAGTACGAGTGTCTGCTTGCAAGTGTGAGTTATTTCAAAACTCAGTGGAGTACTTAGGGTACAGAGTAGACAAAGATGGTTTACATCCAACCAAGGGAAAGCTGGATGCAATCAGAAATGCACCCAATCCCAAGAATGTCACTGAACTTCGATCATTTTGGGATCTTTTGAACTATTATGGGAAGTTCCTACCAAATTTGGCTAGAGTATTACATCCACTGAATGAACTATTGAAAAACAGGTCCATTGGAAGTGGTCAGAAGAATGCGTTACAGCATTCAAGGAGTGTAAAAGCAAATTCGTAGAGAGCACCATGTTAGTTCACTATGACGTATCTAAGGAGATCAAGTTAGCATGTGATGCCTCTCCATATGGAGTTGGGGCAGTAATCTCTCATGTATTATGTAGTGGGGAGGAGAGACCAATTGCTTTTGCTTCATGCACACTCAGTGCCAGTGAGAGTAATTATGCGCAAATCGAAAAGGAAGCTTTGGCATTAATTTTTGGGGTCAAGAAGTTCCACAAATACTTGTATGGTCATAAGGTTACCATCATTACAGACAATAAGCCCCTGACAGCAATCCTCCATCCAAAGTCCCCAGTTCCAACATTAGCTGCAGCCC
Source organism: Pristiophorus japonicus (assembly GCF_044704955.1). NCBI lineage: Eukaryota > Metazoa > Chordata > Chondrichthyes > Pristiophoridae > Pristiophorus > Pristiophorus japonicus. Next base: position 23,403,089 of record NC_091982.1, read on the forward strand.
GAATGCAGAGATGGGCTTTGATTTTGTCAGCATATACATATGATATTGAATACAGATGATCAGCTGATCACAGTAATGCTGATGCAATGTCTAGATTGCCTTCCCCATCACAAGTTACACCCGACAGGGAAGAAGTGTTTTATTTTTCATACATTGATGAACTGCCAGTCACAGCTGAAGAGATTGGTAGAGCAACCAAACGTGACCCAGTGATGTCAAAGGTGTATGATTATATTGCAAATGGCTGGCCAGACCAGATAACAGACAAAGATACACATCCATTCTTCATTCATAGGAATGAATTATCAGTCGATAAAGATTGTATCATGTGGGGTGCAAGAGTGGTTGTACTAAATAAATTAAGGTCCAAATTATTTGGAGACCGCCAATGACCAGCACTGGGAATGTGCTTGACCAAGAGTTTTGCACGCAGTTATTTATGGTGGCCAGGTCTTGATAAAGATATCGAATACATCGTGAGTCAGTGTACGACATGTTAATTGGTAAGCAAGCAACCACCATCAATACCATTACAGCCATGGAAATGGCCTCCCAGGGTATGGCAAAGGCTACATATAGATTTTGCTGCGCTAGAAGGACAACAATTGTTAATTGTGATTGATAGCCATTCGAAGTGGTTCGAGGTGTTTACAATGTGGGAAATAACAACAAGTAAAACATTAGACATTTTACGAAGATTATTTTCATCATTTGGCCTCCCAGAAGAAATTGTTTCTAATAATGGATCACAATTTCATTCAGAAGAATTTGCACAGTTCATGAGCAAAAATGGTATAAAACATACCAAGGTTCCACCATACCACCCTGCTTCAAATGGTAAAACGTGCCCTCATCAAACAGATGTTGGATCCAAATCCAAAGAAATGACAGTTGTCATTGGACCAGAAATTGGCTAATTTTAATACTCCTCACACAACTATTGGTAGAATACCAGCAGAGTTGTTTCTCAAAAGACAGCCACAAACCAGATTCTCGTTATTAAAACCAAACTTGGCACAGTCCGTAGAAGACAGAAAGAGAATCATGATAGAGGTAGAGTAAAAGAGAGAAGTGTGAAATTAAATCAAAAGGTGAGAGTGAAGAACCATCACCATAAATGGTTGAAGTGGTTACCAGGAAGAGTGGTGAAGATAGGTGGTCCTCGCACATATTTGGTCAAGCTGTTTGATCATGGACAGGTTAGATTTGTTCACATTGATCATATTTTACCTACAGACATGGAAGTAGTTGAAAGTGGGAATGATTGAATTATTTCTGACTCATGAGATAGTTTTGATACACCAGTAGCATATCCCATATCCAATGTACTGGAAACAAGTCCAAGAGAAAGTCAGAATTTAAGTCTGAGTCCGAGTCAGGCAGACAAACAGTCTGAAGTTAGAGAGAGTTCAATTGGAAATCAAAGGCATCCCTTGGAGGAAAACTTTCCTCAGGATCAGCCTCGAATGAGTTTAAATTCGGCACCATGTTTGGAAGGTTCTGTTCGAGAGCGAAGGTATCCTCTTCGAAACAGAAAACAAGAGGTTAAGCTTGATTTATAAATATGGCAAAATAAGTCCATATATTTTGTTATGTATAACCATGCAAGTTATGTATGATGATTATTTTGTTATAATTACTTCTTCATTGAGGAGGGAGAAGTGTAATATATATAGCTCCACCTGTGGACTCCTGTGGCACTGCAGCCAGTGCTGCTTATAATAAAGGGAACATCTGACTCTGGTGAGTTCTGCCATCTTAAGGCTGTGTGTGTTTCTGTGAGTTACTGAAAATATAACAATTACAAAGATTCACCACCCTCTGAGTGAAGACATTTCTCCTCATCTGAGTTCTAAATGGCCTACCCCTTATTCTGAAACTGTGACCCCTGGTTCTAGTCTCTCCAGCCAGGGGAAACATCCTCCCTGCATCTACCCTGTCAAGCCCTGTAAGAATTTTGCATGTTTTAATTAGATCACCTCTCAATCTTCTAAACTCTAGAGAATTTAGGCCTAGTTTACTCAATCTCTCGTTATAGACAATCCCTTGCATTATCTGTTGCATTGAGAATGCAATGGTCACTGTCTCAACTATTCCCTGTGGCAACCCATTCCATGCTGTTGATCATTCTCCGCATCAATAAATTTCTATTAACTACTCTCCTCATTCTGACTCCCAATCAGAGGGAATAGTATTTTCATATTCACTCTATCAGAGTTCATAATTTTTTAAAAAATCAATTCAATCTTCTCTTAGCCTTCTCCCTTCCAATGGAAATAGTCCCAGTGTCACAACTCTCTGCTCCTAACTAGTTTTCCATCCCTGGTCCAGCCTGGTGAATCTATACTGTACACTTTCTATATCCTTAATGTTTTGGATAACTGAGTGCCCAAAACAGGACACAGCACTCTAATTATGGCCTAACCATTACCTTGTTCAATTCATCAGCTCTTTCCCATTATTTATAAAACCCCAAATCACTGCTCTTCCTTTTCTTATTTTACTTCAGCTTACTATCCATAATAATAATTAATAATCACTTACTATGTAAACCTTTTGCTGCCGCTATATGGCAAATGCTGATTTGATGCCACAGTGCCAGCTGAGCTCAATGGTTGCACTCTTACCTCTGAGTGATAAAGTTGTGGGTTCAGTGCAACATTGAGGAAGTGCTGCATTGTCAGAGGTGCTGTCTTTTGGATAATACATTCAACCAATGGGTGTAAAAGATCCCATGGTGCTATTTGAAGAACAGGTGGGTTATCCCTCAAACAACCTCACCAGAAAAAGATTCATTGGTTATTTTTCTGATAGGCTCTTTGTGGGATCTTGATGTGTGCAAATCAGCTGCAATGTTTGCTAACATGACAACTGTAACTACTCTTCAAATGTAATTCACTTTAAGACAAGTTAAGGACATGAAACGTTTGATATAAATGCAACATCTTTTTTTTTCTTAATGCAGGACTCTGATAATGTTCACTGATTCGATTTTGGGGGTAGTCATTCACTGAGAGTTCAAATTCTTCCCTCTCAGCTCCAGACAACCCTGAAAACTGATACTCCAATAGGCTGGATCGTCCTCGCTAGAGTAGGAGCAGGGAACTTACCAGTACTCTGCTCTGATAAGTTGCATGGCTTTAGCTGGTTAAAGTCCAGCAGTACTCCTGTACATTTCAGGGCACATAAATCTTAACCCAACTTGCCACCCACTGCTGCCCTATCTGAAATCAAGTTCGTTAGTTAGAGAATGAAATTGAAAACTAGGAAAATTGCAATGTTAGTGGCCTGGATTTTGCAGTCAGCACTCGCACTAGTCATTGATTACACTTACCCACAGACTTTCTGTGGGCTTTTGCAATATGACTTGCGATAATTAGAAACCCATTTCAGCGCGACACCCTCTATAGGGATGCTGGGACCTGTGTGAACAGGGCAAGCAAAGCCATGTCTCCTTATCCAATCAGATTGAAGAATCTTTACTGAGACATGCAGCCTGAGATTTTCCTTAACTCAGCGAGTCCGGGGCAGGCAACGTGGCAATCCCAACCCCGCTGCTGGCTCTATTCCATTTGGAAAAATGATTCCATATTGATAGGGCTTAAGCCCGTTCAGCACGTTTCCCAGGCCAATTAGAGGAACCGGGTCTGGTGACATAATTCATGACACATTATCACCCAGTTTCCTTAAAGGGACCATGGCCAACTTTCTTTTGACATTTATGCTGTCAGTGTTCTACAGCAGTGAAGTGCTACAAACACTGACAATGGCTGCACAGAGGTGTAGGGCTGCACCCAGGTTCCCCCATGACTTCCTTCATAAGCTCATGGAGAGAGTCACAGCACACAAGGAGGTCCTCTTCCCTTCCGATGGGCAGAAGAGACCTTCTCAGGAGACCAACACAATCTGGTTGCACATTGCACAGGAGGTCACAAACAGGGATGTCATCAACTGGGAGCAGTGTCACAAGTGTTTCAAAGATCTCAGTCGATCACAAAAAGTTACTACAAAACCACACTCACCTTCATCTTGCTGTGCCTCTCATCACATCCCCATCACTTTGCCTTCCCTACCCAAATCCTGCACATCCTTACTCACACCAATTTACCTTGCACATCCACCCATCCCTCTCTATTAACATTATCATATCCCTCACACTTACACTCATCCTTGTCCACTCATACCAACTAACAACACACAAGGGTAGGCACTTGGGTCTTTTATCCAATGCTCATGTAAAGTTTCTGTTAAAGTGCTGTCAAACATTGAAACCTTTATTTTCAACACTTTGCATTCTTGTGTGCATCTTTAGATATGGCTTAGTGAGTTCCAGTGAATGGCGAGACATAACGGTACGGTACCCCTGCAATGGTGGTGAGTGTGAAAGGAATGGTTTGGACATTGTATCGATGCTTTATGGTGCTGGTGTGGGGTGGTGCCAACCTGGCACATCATGTGGCAGTCAGGGTGTACAACACCCAGTGAAGTAAATCTGACCATGGTGAGGCCATCCCTGGCCTCCCGGGAAGCAATGTGCTCGGGTGCTATGTCCTCTCTCTTGTGCAGCATCAGGTGATTGCGGAGAAGATAGATATTATTGGTGCTGCTGGTGTGTCTGGTGCTGCTGGTGTTGGGGCTGATTGTGGTCGGATTCTGAGGACCAAGGTGAGATAGTTTCAAGGGCACTGATGTTACTGTAATAGATGGAAGGTTAAGTAGAGATGACAGAAGCATTCTGTCAAAGGTGAGAGAGTTCTTCCAATCAGGTGATACTGGATGGAGAGTGGAAAGTGAAAAGCCTGCAGAATCTGTGCTGGAAATGAACTGAGAAACAGCTTGTGGCTGAGGACAGTGGTGATCTATCAGGTGGGAGCTTTTACTGTACAACTGAAGCCATCAAATAATCAGCTGGAGCAATGGTTACCGAACTCCCGCCTCAGGTTGACAACCATGGTCCCCGAACAGCATGGTTCCCATGGCCATGAAGTTATAATGAAAAAGTAAGTTAAAAAAGCCTGTTAATGATCTGTCAACTAGATGTTAATGAGTTTAATTGGGTCGCCGACCATTGCCTGTTGAGCCTGTTCAGCACTTACAGATCCGATATTGGGAAAGGCGCATTGCGATGGGTTGACAATGGGGTCCCAGCCCACTGTCAAAAAACAAATCCCCCACCAACCCGTCACTGATACATGCCCGTTGATCCATCGAGAAAATCCTGCCGCAGAGTCTCGACCAGCTGGAATATTTAATTCAATGCAAATCATGTACAAAAGCGAAATAAAAATACTCCAATTTCACAAGGCCCTAAAGTAACCGGCAGCATGCTGATGAAGTAAACCAGACAGAGAGCCACTTTGAAGTTACAGGTCAGTGCTTTTGAGCATCTCTCTTAGTGCCCTGTGCTTCAATACCAGTCTCGCTGGCTTCTCTTTGTATTTAGATCTGTACCTATTTTGGAGATATTGGACTCAATTTTCCTGGGTCATTTGTGCCGTTTTTTTGGCGTGCGCCATTTTTTCTGGCGTATTTATTTTTTTCAAAGTTTCCCGCTGCGATCTGCGCCGGCGCATCTCAGTTAGATGCGCTTTTTCTAGGTGAGTTGTTTTTGACGTAATAGTGTCATATCTACGCCGGTTTTCATAATTTTTTCGCAGTTTGGTCAAAGGTTTTTCCTCCTAGGGTGGCGTATCTGGCCACTCCCGAAAAACCTTCTGGTGAGTTAGCAGAAAGCAATGCACATTGACAAATCGTCATTGAAAGATGCCATTGTTTTTAATCAAACATTTTGGAGGGAGTGAAGAACACTCTAAAAATCAAGAATAAAATTCAACTTTTTGTACCTGTCAACGTAGTAAATGGAAGTTTTTTGGATTTCAGAAATGTCCATTTTATTTCTTACTCACACGCCACCATCTAACGTCTTCAAGAAGGGCTGAAGGGTCATAGCTTTGGCTGACAGAATTGGCCCCGCGCCTGGACACAGGTGCTTGGGGCTCGTCTGGAAAACAAGACCGGGGGTGAAAGAGAGGGAGGTGCCGACCGATCGGAAGGCTTACACACTGAGCCCGGGGAGCGAGGTGCCGATCGGAAGGCTTCTGAAGACTGCAATGTGTTTTGGGGAGGAGGGAGTGGGGGGGGGAGAGAGAAGGGGAGAAGTCACAAGACTGCAATTAGTTGGGGGGGGGGAGAGAGAGGAGAAGTTTTAATAATCGAACAAATAATGGAAATTATTCAGTTTTAATGTAAAATATACTTTATTCAAAAGTTTAACAGTTTGTACTTAACATAACTTTAATAAAATTGTTCTTGTATCAAACTTTAAAGTTTTCAGTTATGATCACTTACCAACTTTAAGATCACTTACAAACTTTAAGAGCACTTACAAATAAACGTGTAAATTTTCATAATTTACAAAAACCTTTTAATTTGAGAACAACAGTTACAATAATAATAACAACAACAGCAGCAACAAAGAAAGGCTGCACCCATCTCTTCTCCACCTTATTTTAAGACCGCCCGCCGCGCTTGTTCTTGTTGACTCCCGTAGGCAGTGTTTCTGGGGCTGGAACAAAGCTTATTCTTTCTAAGATCTTGGGTAGTGCGCACCTGTTGAGGGGTGGGAGGGGGGCAGGTGCCAGCAGGCGGCAAGTTGGAGGGCCCAGGTGGCAATGTGGAGGGCCCGGCTTGGGGCTCTTCAGAGGCTGGTGTGGGGATTGGAGTGGGAGTGGCAGTTGCTTCTGTCAATGGGCGCAGGGTCTGGGCATGTTCCCTTATTACAGCCGCTAACTCCAACCTGCCATCCCTCATGTGCCCTGACAGTGTCTCAATGACCTGCAACATTCCCTCCCTCATGTTAAGCAAAACTGTCTCAACTACCTGCACATTTTTGTCCCTCATGGTCAGTGAGTGTTTGCACTATCTCTGACATTCCCTCCCTGATGGTCACTAACAGCGCATCAGCTACCTCTGACATTCTCTCCCTCATGGTCACTATTCCCTCATTGATGGTCCCGGACATCGTTCCCATTTCTCATGTCATTGCTGTTACTTCTCCTGACAGTCCTGCTACCTCATCACTCACCGCACTGATGGCGTCCAGGAGTGGTCGGGTAAGGCCAATGCTCTCTGCACTCAATGACATCATGTGCACCACATCTGTTAGATCCTGCACCTCAGGAGAGCGTGGTCAAGCTCTCCTTCCCCTCCTCCCCACGGGTGTGGCTCGCACCTCACCACTGGGACCCGCAGCCTGGGATGGTGGGATGCTGGGTGTGCCTTGCTGCACCACATCACTGGGACCCGCAGCTTCGGAAGGGGGGCCCTGGGTGTGCCCTGCTGCACCACATCACTGGGACCCGCAACCTCAGAAGGTGGGGCCCTGGGTGTGCTTTGCTGCACCCCACCACTGGGACCCACAGCCTCGGACAGTTGGAAACCATGGAATGGCCCACCACCACTCAAACCACTCGTCACAGAAAAGGCTGTTACCTCCATGAGTGGCACCTCCTCCAAAGTCAGTAAAACAGTGGGGGCATCATCCAGCTCCATCTCCTCCCCCTTATCCTTATGTTCGAGGTCTGGAGAGTTGGATTCAAAGATGTTATCCTGTTTAGGCTGGTCTTCATCTGAATTTTCTTCGACATCATCAGGGTCAGCCTCAAGTTCTGAAAAATATAATAGAACACAGACAAATGGTTAGCAGCAGAGGAGGGGGCAGGGTGGGTGATAGGAGTAGGCTCACACAGCACAGGTCAGGCAGCAGGCTGACTTGAAGGACCATGGTGAATGATAGCACATTGCATCAACTGAAGCGTAGCTGACGGAGACATCCTCATGAACCGACGCATGGCTCGCCCACGCAGTACTTAACATTTAGCAAAGCCAGATTGTGGAATTTGCAGGACTTACCCTCTCCGAGTGTGGGCCCAGCTTATGCACTGGTGGTTGCTTTTCTCCAGGCAGGACCCATCAAAGCAGCGACCCTCTCTTCCAAGGCTGTCAGTGGGTGCAGATTTGCCGGGCCTCCTCCTGTTCGTGTTCTTTCTCGTTTGTTGTGTGCCACTTTCCTCTGCAAAGATGAAAATGTAACTTTTTAGAGAGGGTTTCTTTCTGCTGGATGGGACATATACAGCTGGTCACATTTACAATTGCAATTGCATTGAATAAATGAAAATATTACTTACACTAACTACTTGATCAAGGTGCTGCCACTTCTTCTTACACTGGTCTCCAGACCTCGGGGTGTTCACCACTGCGCAGTAATCTTCTGCAAGTTGGTTCCACCGTTTCTTCAGTTCTTTGGGTGGAGCTTTTATGTGACCTCGGCTGGTGTCCAGCTCCTGCCATCTGTTCTCAATCACAGTAACTTGTGACTCCACTTCATCCTGTAAGAAATTATTGGTCCTTAAACCGCATTGCATCTTGTACTGCTGCATCTGCGACTTTCCAATGCTCTCATGCAGCACTTGTAATACACACAACTGGTTCTTTAAAAATGGCCGATTGCCAACTCGGAGCTGTACTGTGCATGCGTGTCCATTGCAACGTCGTCAAAAGCCTAACTTTTTTGTCGCGCATGCGCAGAAGGTGCAGCATTGTTTTTTTGGAGCAGACAGCAGGTTCCACAACCCCACCCCCGCCCCTCGCCCCCCCCCCCCCAGCCCCCAAGGTGACTGGACACACTGCGCGGCACCAAATTTGAATTATAGATCGGAGAAACTTTGGCAAAATATTTCCACCGCATTTCTAGCCTAGAAAAACGGGCGCAACTCTGGCAATACGCCAGAAAATGGGGCTTGGACAAAATTGAGCCCATTAATAGGTTCAAAGATTTATGTAGCTATCTATTATCCCTAGAGTTGTTACTAAAAGCAACAACGAGGTATGATTGCTACTAATAAAGTGAGCTGAAACAGCTTAACACATTCAATTGGGAACAGCCACCCATTTGCAAGTTGAGTCAACTCTCACCTAAACCTGGAAGCAGAACATATCCTTAATGCCTGTGAGACAGTCTTTGAAGTTCCAACCATAGTGTGCTATTAATGGAAACAAAAAACTGCTTTTAATGGAAAGCTGTTGATCCTTTCTGAAATGGATATGAACACCATTATTTGGAGACAGGATACTGATCTTCTGCACTACCCCTGCCTGATTCAGTGCAAACCATTTGATCTCATCTCGTAGCAGCTCTTCATCACACAGTTGCATTTTAAAAGAGTATCTGACATTGGTTCGGAAAGAAAATTATCACCTTGTACTTGTCAACTGCGTGAATCATGCATGCTTTCAGTTCAGCTGTTTCAAAGTGGATATTATTAGATCCATGTTCTTTGCAAGTTTTGCTTTAAAGTCACGTTTTGTTGCTAATGGACGTAGATCGATAAAGTAACCCGAGATAATACTTTGAGATAAAGTAAGGCAGCAGGACAAGAGGGACTATTTTATGTTTTGCAAAGGACAGTCACAAGAATTAATGCGATCAACAACTGGAATGAATGATTAGTTAGGGTGGTTGAAGCTGAAGTTGAAGTAAGGCTTCTTCAAGAAACAGTTGGGGAAAACTCTGATGCTAGAATGGGAAGACAATAGGATTGGCATTCTGGAAGGATAAGACCAAATTGACTGAAAGGTTGCTTCGATGAACCTATCTTATGAAAAATTGATTCACACATTTAATACCTAATACTAAATAGAAAATCTCAATACTTGTCCAAGTGATGTTTTTGCATCAGTGGCATATTGAACATAACATTATGGCATTGAAAAATATAAGCAAATTATTCTTAGTATCAATAAAATTTCAAAGAAATGCTTTCAGATCATCATTTCATATATTTATTCCATCTAAAATAAAAATAAAAATTTCCTGAGTACAGTTACAATGATAATAGCATCTTTGCATCAGAACAAGCAGATTTGGAGAGCTTGTATTATTCTTTGCCTGTATTTTTGTGATTGTGTGGGGCAAATCTTTGTCTCATTCTTTGAATATACATATTTTTAGTACATGTTTATGCTCATGGTTGTGAAATATGTTAGTATTGGGTCATTTATCAAGCACATACAAGTTAATTATAGATCAACGAGATGAAGTGGGAAATATCCATTACTGTGCCCCATAATATGACATCTTCTCCACTTTCTGTGGCAGCCTCCTTATTGCTTCTCTGAGAGATTGTCAATATAAATCCAAGTTAGGGTTAGTTTTATGCTTGGACCCAGGCTCACTAGGAACTGGACTAAGGTTTCCTCCATTGATGTCACAAAGGATGATGGAAGCCAACAGAAAGAGAACATTATATATGCTAGAAATTCATTATAGCTCAGGAATGGGTGCTATCATTAGAAAAGTTTGAGAATGAGTGCCAGGCATTTAGACTGCACATAAAATTCTCACTACTCAAAGGAATGATTGGAGTGCTAATTCAAGTCTTAAAGGCCAATCTCAGTGGCGTTACGCTAAAAGGGTGGACCAATATCGGTTGCAGTCTAATTGCAAATCATTATTGCCACAGGCTTTTCCCAGTACTTAAAGGAGAGGTTCATTGAGACTGCAGTGTCTCAGTCTCAGCATTGCTGGCTATGCAGCTGTCTCAGCAAGGAGAAGCACAGAGAAGCAAGGAGAAGGAGCTGAAGGACTGAAGCAGGTGTGCTCATGGCAGATCCACCTCAGTCGGGTGGTTAGAAACATAGAAACATAGAAAATAGGTGCAGGAGTAGGCCATTCGGTCCTTCGAGCCTGCACCGCCATTCAATAAGATCATGGCTGATCATTCCCTCAGTACCCCTTACCTGCTTTCTCTCCATACCTCTTGATCCCCTTAGCCGCAAGGGCCATATCTAACTCCGTCTTGAATATATCCAATGAACTGGCATCAACAACTCTCTGCGGCAGGGAATTCCATAGGTTAACAACTCTCTGAGTGAAGAAGTTTCTTCTCATCTCAGTCCTAAATGACCTACCCCTTATCCTGCTGAGACTGAGATGCTGCAGTATCAATGAACCTCCCCTTTAAGTACTGGGAAAAGCCTGTGGCAATAATGATTTGCAATTAGACTGCAACCGATATTGGTCCACCCTTTAATAAGGGGTGATCGAATGCTTCAAAAAAATACCACCATCTGTACCACAAGCATCAAACACTGCACAAAGCACCACACCCCCAGCACTCACCCACCAACAATCTCTATTTACCAACACTCACACCCACATCTCACACCATGCACACAATGACAATTATTCAACTATGGCAGGCATAAGGTCATTAGTTATTAGAATGAATGTGATATGTGTGACATGTTTATGCATATATTTATTAAAGGAGTTTGCAATATTTTTTGGTCTCTCTAATTTCACCTTTGTGCCCAGGAGGACACTATGATGTGGCATGAGATAGGGAAGGTATGATGGGGATGTGGTGAGCAAAAGAGATCTGGGGGCCAAAGTTGCCCCTCCCGATAAGGCTTCTAGCTGTCAGAAAGCGGCAGCCACAGGGCGGCATGGAATCGCTGCCGGCTCTCGGTGGAGGGGCCACCATTTTGAAATTTGCCCTACCTCAGGAGTGGAGTGGTGTCTGGGACCACTTTGCCTATTGTCCCGCACCGACCTCTTTCTGAATGGCAGGGACCCCCTTGCAAAATTGCCCCTCACTCAAAATTGCCCCGCGGGAGAGACCCTGCCACTGGTCGGTGCGCTCGACAACTTTTGCTGTCAGTGCACTGTGTGTGAAATGGCGGCACCGCCACCCTTAAAGAGATGGGCACACTGCCGCGGATGCCATTTTTTTTTTCGGCTGACTGCCAGATCAGCCTGACAATTATGACCCGGGTTCGCCCAGGCTGCCAACAGGCAGCCTGATACCCACTCTTGGGTGCCAGGCTGCTGGCCCGCCCAAAACCTTCACCCAGTGGACCTAACGAAAATATCTGCAGAGTTTGCAATGGCTCTTCCCTTTAACTGAGACGCATCAGCACAACGCTGATGACTGATCAGGGCGGCAGGTCACTTCCGCCCCGCACGTGACCGGAACACCGCAACACCGCAACACGAAGAAAAAATAAAAGCTGAATTTCTCCGGTATCTCTGCCCCATGCACTGGGGCACAGAAAAACGTAAAAAAACGATAGGTGCGCTCCATTTTGGGCAAAGGGCAATTTCTACCCCCTGGGGTTTAAGTCATCCTGGTGTGAGACTGGAGGTTTGTTTGGAGGAGGTGGCAGAGTTCTGTGACCACCACCTGGGTGATACGGAGCCGTCTAATACACTGCTTGTTGCTTAATTGCTGTTGGAATACCCTGGTGTGAACCCTGATGTCCCTCCTCAATCCTCTGCGCACATGTTCCCGTATTTCTCACTGCCTACGCTCCCTCCACCGTAGATCCTGGCGGGCGAGGTGGCATGCCAGTACAGCCCCCATTAATGAAGCCAAGTGTAGCAGTTTTAATCTTTGAACAATAAATGTAGCTACTTTGTAATATAAATTGTAGCTACTTTGTAGTTGCCAGAAGATTGCTGATACAAAGTAAGCTTGAAATTACTTATAGGAACTGCTCTAGTAGGTGAAACTGACAACAAACCACTGAAACTAACCTGCCCTGACAGCTGGGAGTGATTAATGCTGATGCCTTTAAATAACATCGTTGGAGCCGGCTTCCTGGAGCTGCACGCCAGTTTTCCCTGTCGCTGTCTGGTCGAGGGGCTAAGGTAAGTGGTGACAAAGAATTTTCAAGATCAGGCGGCCAGTGAGTGTTGCCTGACATCACAAACGGCCTGGCGTTAAAGTCCCCGTCAGTACCTTGTACCGACAATGCAACGATGCCGGATTTGCTGTGTGTCGCCAGATTCGCCTTGGCCCAGCGCTCCTGCATCAGCGCCCCGTTAGCACCATCTTCTGGCGGTAATGGGGTGCACTAAGGTATTGAAATTTCCCCCCCTTTAATCGCATTAGCCTGGATTATGTTCAAACCTAGATGCCACATATGAAAAGATAGTGTGCTAACTCAGGGCACTAGAGGTTGCTAGTTTAATCAGAGTTCAAGTGAATGCAGAGAACTTCAAGTCAAAGCTAAGATGTTTACTTTATCTCCAACATGTTAGAAATCATGCAGAAGTTAATTAAGATAATATAAATGTTTTGCACATGTATTATAACTTAAACAAATTGGGATAGAGTTTTGGCTTGGCTGCGCTGTGTTTGACCGAAATTGTGTAACCATGGCAGAAGATCGCAGAAATTGAAGTGCAAAGTGCGTTCAGTGCAAATTGAGTTTCTGCAATATTTTGTGCTAGTTTAAAAAAACATTGTGCTATAAGCTGGCCCCGCCCACAAAACAGGCCATGCCTCCAGATTGAATTAATCACCATTGGGAATTTCCGCTAATTGCGCTCGGTGCAGGCCTTCGAGGAGGCTCTAAAAATTAAGTTGGATCTTTTAGACACAATACACGAATAGACACGTTCTGAAAGCTTTTGCTTTTTTAAAAATTTACTCATCATAGGCAGTCCCCCGGAATCAAGAAAGGCTCGCTTCTACTCTTAAAATAAGTTCTTAAGTGGCTGAACAGTCCAATACGAGAGCCACAGACTCTGTCACAGGTGGGACGATAGTCGCTGAGGGAAGGGGTGGGTGGGACAGTTTTGCCGCATGCTCTTTCCGCTGCCTGCACTTGATTTCTGCATGCTTTCGGGAATGAGACTCGAGGTTTAATTTATTAAGCAACTGACCACCGTACCCCAATATAACTAGCAATAGTCCTGCATAGTTTTTAAAAGTCATTTTTAGCCATTTAAAATTGGGTTACTCACAGATGAAGAATTGACACCCATGTTCCCTCTAATTTTTTTTCCACTGCACGCGCCCTTTAAAGTGGCTGCACAACTGATGTACAGCTGTGTATGCACCGTATCTCTTCCAGCGGAACAGCTGGTGAGCGGCCTGCACAGGACCTCACAATCGGTGGGCGATTGATTAAAAATGCTTATTGTTTATGATAAACCCATTTTCAACTGTATTAATCAAACTGCACCAAGTTACCACTCTTAAATACATCAAGAAATATTTTCTGAAGCAACATGTTTTGTTTAATTACATTTTAAAATGCTGCCCGATTGTGCTGGTTCATGGCAGATTGACAATATGCAAATGAGTTATGAGCAGAAACTCGATTGGAAAAAAAACACTTTTCAAAACGAGTGTAATTTCAGGGTGCAAAGTGGAAACTCTTGGCCACACCCACTAAGGTGGCAAACTAGAAATCAGTCGTCAAAATTAATCCCAGAACTTCTGAGTATTCCTATTAATCCATGAATACTACAGGACAGTGCACAATGCAAAAATGAAAACAAGCTGCCAGAACAGCAGTTGATAAATGCATTGAAATTATTGTTGATGGAATTCTACCCTTTCAGGTAGGATTGCTAGTGAAGCAAAACAGGCTATCGATTCTGTATGCCTGCAGAATGCAATATTAGTGAGAACTGAACACACAACTAATAAGGTCCAATGGAGGAAATTATTAGGTTTCTGAGGCAGTTCAAACAAGTATTGTGTATCACCTCAAACTTCCAGAGCCAAGTTATTTTGAAGGTATAAGTCTAACAAAAGAGTTAGGAAAACCCCTTCAATGACAGAGGAGACGTTGACAGATTCTAACTCCATTTTACTAAGAGAAAAATGATTAGCTCCATTCTATTAACTCCCATGACTTTGGCTTTATTAGAATCAGCCCCTTTGCTCCAGAAAGAGGTAGGAATGATAAAATCAGTCGCAGTTGATCAGGGTAATGCTGAATTATGCAACCATTTTTACCATCACAGCAGAAAAGATTGTTGATTTTCACTTCAAGATCCTAACAGATAACACAACCTTATCCTCATATAATTGACCTGATTTATGCTCCCATTTTTATATCTTTACAAATAAATGTTAATAACATGGCATATGTTGCCACATTTCATTACCACAGATTTAACTCGCTCTAAAAATCTATCAACACTGGAGGTGGGGGCCTAAAAGATAATCCCTGCATTAGAGCGCACATGGCAGAAAACAGCAAAGATCTCATTTTCATTCATCCATCCACATCGGTGCAGGCATGCTTTTCCTTCTTGAGACCAGCCTAGGCAAAATGATGGAGAGGTGGGGATGTCGTGGAGAACATTGTGGAGTTACTTTCCACCATCCGCCCTAGATCTGCAGAAAAATCAGCAGTAGGAAGGCTTAAAGCCTAGGGCTCATTGTCTAGGCTCATAGTGAATAATTGGAGGGCAACTGAAAGCTGTGGAATTGCGCCCAAGCAACAGTCAGTGCCTTCAGGATAGAAGGAAAGAAAACTGGCAGATAAAGGAGGGAAGGAAAAAGTAATATTCTTGCTTATATGATTCATGAACAAAATGTAGCAGACAAGTTATCAGCCTAACAGCAATATACTATAGACCCAATATCAGCCATTAAAGATTTCAACCATCATTTTAGGGAAATAAGCAGTTCATCTGTGAGGCTATTATTCCTTTGCACTTCATTGAAAGAAGGAAACACAAGTACAACACAGACTAAGGAAGCCTCATGAATAGCAATGAGGAGGAAATACAGCAGTGTAACATGTTATTCTTGACACAGAATTTAATTGAGCACTATTGCCTGGCCGAGATAAAAGCATCATACTTCACCCTTAGCCGAACAATTGTTATCCCAGTTTCTAATTGTGTGTCATAAAATTACATACTTAAGTTGTCTCCTTCAGCATTATTTTTTGGCAGTGGATATTAGAAGGCAAAATGGATGAGAAGCATTCCCTGGATGTAAGTATTGAGAATGCTTTACCACAAGAAGGCAATTAGACTGCGGCCCTGCAGATATTGTCGTCATGCTTTCAGCGATCCTGTTCTCATCATTTATCCAATACAACTAGTGGTCAGTACCAAATATCTGTGCATCAGCTGATATTCAGCTGCTCCAATAAAGAGGTCGCTGATACCCAACTTCAGCATGAATAACACAGTAATATAAGACTCAGGTAAAACACATTCTAAAGCAATACTGCTGCCTGAGTTTTCTTTCTTTAATCCTACTAAGAGTTAAATACCAGCTCCGATTTTAACTTGTGGCAGGTGTGGGGTCGGTGTGAGCTGAGACAAGCAGCAATATATCCCCCTTCCCCCAGCCTCGGCAGTATGAAGCCCAGCCAATTTTAATTTGTGGTTCTCATCTGCATGCCCACAGTCAGGTGCCCAGCCAAAACTGGCAGGAGAGGATGGCAGGCAACAGGAGACCACCACCAAGCCATTCAATCAGGGAGGGGCAAAGCCCAGAGCAGAGGAGGCCTGAAATTTTGTTATGGGGCCCAGAGAAGTATTTCTGTCACTCCAGATGCCGCAAAGAAAATGTTAAAATATTAGGGAATTTACCTCTTTTACCCTCCATTAGCCCTGACTCTTCTACCCCTGGCTTCACCTGGCAGAAAAGCCACAAAGGGATTCCTGCTTTGGCCATGAGCTAAAATAGCAGTCGGGTCGTGATGACGTCATCAGAGCCCGACTTGCATATTTATAGAAGGACCCCATCGAAATGTGGTGGCTGTCCTTGTCGCCTGCTCAGAGAACAGGTTCATATCGAAGAGAGCAGGATAATATTAACTGCCTGCCCAACCATTTCCTGATGGGTGGGCAGGGATAAAATCACCCTTATAAGAACATAAGAAATAGGAGCAGGAGTAGGCCATATGGCCCCTCGAGCCTGCTCCGCCATTCAATAAGATCATGGCTGATCTGATCATGGACTCAGCTCCACTTCCCTGCCCGCTCCCCATAACCCCTTATCCCCCTATCATTTAAGAAACTGTCTATTTCTGTCTTAAATTTATTCAATGTCCAGATTCCACTGTTCTCTGAGGCAGCAAATTCCACAGATTTATAACCTCAGAGAAGAAATTTCTCCTCGTCTCAGTTTTAAATGGGCGGCCCCTTATTCTAAGATCATGCCCTCTAATTCTAGTCTCCCCCATCAGTGGAAACATCCTCTCTGCATCCACCTTGTCAAGCCCCCTCATAATCTTATACATTTCGACATCATCTCTCATTCTTCTGAATTCCAATGAGTAGAGGCCGAACCTACTCAACCATTCCTCATCCCCGGAATCAAACTAGTGAACCTTCTCTGGGCTGCCTCCAAAGCAAGTATATCCTTTCGTAAATATAGAAACCAAAACTGCACGCAGTATTCCAGATATAGCCTCATCAATACCATGTATAACTGTAGCAAGACTTCCCTGCTTTTATACTCCATTCCCTTTGCAATAAAGGCCAAGATTCCATTGGCCTTCCTGATCACTTGCTATATCTGCATACTATCCTTTTGTGTTTCATGCACAAGTACCCCCAGGTCCTGCTGTATTGCAGCACTTTGAAATCTTTCTCCATTTAAATAATAATTTGCTCTTTGATTTTTTTTGCCAAAGTGCATGGCCTCACACTTTCCAACATTATACTCCATCTGCCAAATTTTTGCCCACTCACTTAGCCTGTCAATGTTCTTTTGGAGATTTTTTGTGTCCTCCTCAAACATTGCTTTTCCTTCCATCTTTGTATCATCAGCAATCTTGGCTACGTTACACTCAGTCCCTTCTTCCAAGTCATTAATATAGATTGTAAATAGTTGGGGTCCCGGCACTGATCCCTGCGGCATCCACTAGTTACTGATTGACAACCTGAGAATGAACCATTTATCCCGACTCTCTGTTTTCTGTTCGTTAGCCAATTCTCTATCCATGCTAATATATTACCCCCAACCCCGTGAACTTTTATCTTGTGCAGTGACCTTTTATGTGACACCTTGTCAAATGCCTTCTAGAAATTCAAATACACCACATCCACTGGTTCCCCTTTATCCACCCTGTTTGTTACATCCTCAAAGAATTCCAGTAAATTTGTCAAGCATGACTTCCCCTTCATGCTGACTCTGACTGACCAAATTTTGCTTTTCCAAATGTCCTGCTCCTGCTTCTTTAACAATGGATTCCAACATTTTCCCAACCACAGATGTTAGGCTAACTGGTCTATAGTTTCCTGCATTTTGTCTGCCTTCTTTTTTAAATAGGGGCGTTACATTTGCAGTTTTTCAATCTGCTGGGACCTCCCCAGAATCCAGGGAATTTTGGTAAATTACAACCAATGCATCCACAATCCCTACCGCTACTTCTTTTAAGACCCTAGGATGCAAGCCATCAGGTCCAGGGGATTTATCCGCCTTTAGTCCCATTATCTTATCTTACTGAGTACCACCTCCTTAGTGATTGTGATTGTGTTAAGTTACTTCCCCCACCCCCCCCCCCCACCCCACCCCCCCCCATAGCCCCTTGACTACCCACTGTTGGAATATTGTTGGTGCCCTCTAGCGTAAAGACTGATACAAAATATTTGTTCAGAGTTTCTGCCATCTCCATGTTCCCCATTATTAATTCCCTGGTCTCATCCTCTAAGGGACCAACATTTACTTTAGCCACTCTTTTCCTTTTTATATACCTATAGAAACTCTTGCTATCTGTTTTTATATTTCGTGCTAGTTTACTTTCAGAGTCTATCTTCCCTTTCTTAATCATTTTTTTAGTCATTCTTTGCTGGCTTTTAAAAGCTTCCCAGTCTTCTGTCATTGGTGACAGTTACAGTTGCGTTACGCTTCATCTTTGCCTGGCTTGGCCTGGCCATGGCCATTGTTTCCAACCATTGTATTGATGTTTTACCTTACATTATTAGAAGACACTTCAGGAAAATTGTAAAATTAAATAAAAATGTTGAATAATTAAAGACAAATTTGAAAATTTTTAGAACAAACATATATAACACCCGCCGCCGCACCGCCCCCACCCCCCCCCCCCGCAACCCTGAACAGTCAACAACATTTGTAATACAACAATAATATAACAACACCCTCTCACCATCCCCAACAGTGAACATTTAACAAAAATATATTTTGAACAAGAACTAAGAACTATATACAGCACCCCGCCCTTCCCTACCTGCGGCCACACTTCCCTCCTGCACCTTTAACTCCCCTTGTATTAACCCCCCGTTTAACTCCCCGAGTAACGGGACAAAGACTTCTTGCAGCAGGGGACCTCAAGGTGGGTGGGGTGATGTCGGCAGAATCTCCTCAGTGGCTGGAGGAGAAGACATTTCCGAAGAAACGTCTTCCGAGTGAGAAGGAAGTTCTTCCTCCTGTCTCGCATCTGTCCTGCTGCTTGGTGGGACGGCACCTTGGGGGGCAGTGCTGTCTCCCGACACTATCGCAAGCTGCAAGGCATGGACAGCGTCGGTTGTTTGCCCCATTGCCACAACTATCCGATCCATGCCCTCCGTTATTCGTGCGGACATTGTGGCAATGTTTCCGGTCAACCCACCAAGCGCCTGGAGCAGCTCTCGACCTACGTCGACACTCACCCTTGACAGTGAGACAATGTCCTCATTTGGATCTGCCCATCGCAGCACGTGGGGTCAGTGTGGGCACTGTACGCCTTGGAGTCGCCTGCAGCAAGCTGCTTGGCCCTGCTACTTCATCGGTCAATGAAGACGTGGCCGCAGGTACCACAGATGACAGGTGCTCATCTTCCTCCTCCTCAGTTGTTTCCTCTTCTGCACTTGTGGTGATGATCACCTGCAGTGACAAAGGGGTTCTCGCAGGGGCCTCCCTTTGCGCCTCGGGAGTCTTGGTAGCTGCAAAACATAATTGAGGTTATTAGAAGAGAAGTGTAGACATGAGAATGCTTGTGCTGCACTGGCATATATATGAGGAGCAACATTACTGCAATAAATGTAAACGAGAGACATTACATATGATTACATCATATGGTTGTACATCGATGGAATTCTCTGCCCCAGAGAGCTGTGGAGACTGGGTCACTGAATATATTTAAGGCGGAGATAGACAGATTTTTGAGGGATAAGGGAGTAAAAGGTTACTCCTACTCCTATTTCTTATGTTCTTAACCTGAGAATAGTACAGAAGCTGCATGCATAACATGATGTCATTCATATATTATAATGAAATGCCATGAAATTACTTTAAATTACCACTGGTTTGCCACTGCTTTATACATTACTCACGTGGTGCAACAACGGGATCTGCACCACCATGGGTGGTAGAACGATTGTGGCTGCCCACCAGTGCTGCAGCACATTCCTCAAAATCAGTAAGCGGCTGTAGTTCAGCACAGCCTCCTCCAGTGCGCCTCTGCTCTGCTTGATTCTTAGATATCTTCCTCTGCAAACGTGACAAGAGCATGGCATAAGCTAACTGACTAGGTACTATTACAGAAAGACAATAGATTGTAATGTTATTTGCTAATATGGTTTGTATCCACAATGGATGCATGGTTATAACATCTAAGTTCAGAAAAAATATTTAATAAGATCATGTTTAGGAACTATTGCTTGACACCAAATATCTCGCGTACAATCTCCAGGAAGGGTCCCATCCACGGGCCATTGCATTTGGCGCCTGAGGGGAGGTAGGCGTTTTATTTAGCTCAATGGAGGTCCTCCGGGGGGGGAAATCAGGACCACTGGTGAGCTCGGCAATGACAGGTGTGTAATGGGAGGGGGCACCATGTCCATTGGCTGTGCTCGGAGACCTTCGTGTGCCCGGAGCTGATGTCCCAAAGTGTTCCAGGACAGACGATGAGAGATGGCAGCTCTCCCCCAGTCCAGGCTGGATCTTTGTGTGAGTGACAGCAGCTGGAAAGACTGGCACAGTCTGGATAAAGGTGGCCGGACCCCTGGGTAAAAGTGCTCTGTTGTGCCCCATCCACCAACATACCCAAAAAGGAGACGGTGCCCAAATTAGACTTAAAGGGTGCAGGTTCCGACCCCAGTCCAAATCTTAGCAGGGAAGCTATGCAAGATTACCCAGCTTAATTACAATCTGGCAGATTTACATTCTAAATAATTCAGTGGATCATTACAATTTAAAATCTCATAAGTTAATACTTACTCTTGCCGAAGCAACCAGGCTGTTCCACCTCTTGCGGCACTGGTCTGACTCACGCCTATCGTGGGACACTGATGAAACAATATTGGCGATCTGTCACAGGTGGGACAAATAGTCGTTGAAGGAAGGGGTGGGTGGGACTGGTTTGCCACAAGCTCTTTCCACAGCCTGCTCTTGATTTCTGCATGCTCTCGGCGACGAGACTCGAGGAGCTCAGCGCCCTCCCGGATGCGCTTCCTCCACTTAGGGCGGTCTTTGGCTTGGGACTCCCAGGTGTCAGTGGGGATGTTGCACTTTATCAGGGAGGCTTTGAGGGTGTCCTTGTAAGGTTTCCACTGCCCACCTTTGGCTCATTTGCCGTGAAGGAGTTCCCAGTAGAGTGCTTGTTTTGGGAGTCTCGTGTCTGGCATGCGGAGCTGATCAAGTGTGGTCAGTGCTTCAATGCTGGGGATGTTGGTCAAACAGGGCTGTGTCATCGTCCCAACCCTCTTCTCAATCTTCCTCGCTGCCATGCTCCACCTCACAGTCAACAAGCTCCCCGCTGGAGTGGAACTAAACTACAGAACCAGTGGTAAGCTGTTCAACCTGCACCGTCTCCAGTCCAGGTCCAAGACCAGCCCAACCTCTGTCGTTGAGCTCCAGTATGCGGATGATGCCTGCGTCTGCGCACACACAGAGGCTGAACTCCAAGACATAGTCGACGTATTTACTGAGGCATACGAAAGCATGGGCCTTACGCTAATCATCAGTAAGACAAAGGTCCTCCACCAGTATAATACACATTACTGTAAAGACCACCCTAAGTGGAGGAAGTGCATTCGGGAGGGCACTGAGCACCTCGCGTCCCGCTGCCAAGAGCATGCAGAAATCAAGCGCAGGCAGCAGAAAGAGCGTGCGGCAAACCAGTCCCGCCCACCCCTTCCCTCAACGACTATCTGCCCCACCTGTGACAGAGACTGTGTTTCTCGTATTGGACTGTACAGCCATCGAAGAACTCATGTTAAGAGTGGAAGCAAGTTTTTCTCGATTCCGAGGGACTGCCTATGATGATGATGACACATTACTTAATGGGAATTTTGTGTAAAAACATAATTTGATCCCCCACTGATTCATTTCCCTTTTACATTCTAATGGAAATATTGAATTTATAACAGTAATTTAGAAGGATGTTCAGTAATTTATAGGAAGAATTCTTAAACAAAGCTGTAACGACCTCCCTATTGTATGCAAGCATCTAAGTATTTCATATAAAAACAAGTCAGAATTTCATTAAATTGTACTTATGGCTCATTGCCTAAATTTTTCACCCACTAAAAATTGTGTTACTTACTGAATGCTTTTTCTATAAATGATGAAATGTACTTATCATATTTTGAGAAGTTTCTACAATAACCTATTTGACTGTTACTGTGAAATAAATCTATGCCTAACTGTACAACACTAATAATTTTAACCACCCTGTGAAACATTTCTGTTTGCATAGGGGAAATAAAAGAAAGAAGGAAAGCATGAAAGCCCTCCTGTTCCATGTGGCTCACCTTGGCTGGACCCTGGGAAACCTGGCCAGCCAGCGTTAAATTTAAATCAGGCTTGCAATTGCACTGTGGAAGCTGGATTTAAATATTATAATGAGGTGTTCTGCGGGAAACAGACATGCCATGCAATCCGCCACTGTAAAAATGGCGCGTATGTGGCAGGCTGGGGTCGCGTTACATGATTTTTAAAATTTTTAATTTTTAACTTGTCCCTCTCCCAGGGGTTAATATTAATCCTTATGTCTCTCAGAAATGCCTCTACGTGCTTCATATGCATTGAATTGTTTTTAAGTGCAGTGATTGTAGTTATGCAGGTAAATTTCATGCACAGCAAAATCCCAGAAATAGCAATAAAACAAATGATCAACTAATCTGTTTTTAGTGATGGTGGTTGAGGGAGGAATATTGGCCAAGACATCAGGAGAATTAATTACTCTTCTTAACAGAATTTTTAACTTCCACCTGAATCACTGAAACAAGCAGCTGCAGCAACATTTTAACACCTTGTCTTCGTACTGGAGCACCTGTCTAGACTATATGCCAAAGTCCTGGACTGGGGCTTGAACCAACAACCTCCTTCTGACTCAGATGGGAGAGTGTTAATGGGCACTTCATATACAAATTATTGCAAAAGAAAGACTTGCATTTATATAGCGCCTTTCATGACCACCGGACGTCTCAAAGCGCTTTCCAGCCAATGAAGTGTAGTCGCTGTTGTAATGTGCAAAGCGGAATCATGGGCTTGCTTCATAGGAACTGCTGGACAAAATTAATGCTTTGCAAACCAGCAGAGCTACTCACATGAAAGTAGCTTTGCCATCCTTGAATAGTAATAAGCCTTTAAATAATACAATAATAACTGCCTTTCTTATATTTTGTGAAAGTGATGAGTGGGACTGCCACCTTTTGCCGAGTACAAAAATGGGCATGGGGCAGGCTAAGGAATTGTGTCACTATTCAATCTGCATACAATTTTGAACATCGCTCCTCAACCCCGACCCCCCACCAACACTTGTTCAGCTCCAAAAGATTTACTTCTTTATACAAATAGTAACCAGAAGAGTAATTCAGCAATTCACTATTTCTTTTAAGTCCCAAAAGGAAACCTCCTGCTGATTAGCACCTACCACCCTCCGTCAGCTCATGAATCAGTACTCCTCCATGATGTACATCACTTGGAAGAAGCACTGAGGGTAGCAAGGGCACAGAATGTACCCTGGGTGGAAGACATCAATGTTCATCACCAAGAGTTGCTCAGTAGCACCACTACTGACCAAGTTGGCTGAGCCCTGAAGGACATAGCTGCCAGACTGGACCTGCAGAGGTGGCGAGAAAACCAACACGAGGGAAAAACCTACTTGACTTCATCCTCAACAATCGATATGTCACAGATGCATCTGTCGATGACAGTATTGGTAGCAGTGACCACCGCACAGTCCTTGTGCAGACGAAGTCCCGTCTTCACACTGAAGACACCCTCCATTGTGTTGTGTGGCACGACCACCGTGCTAAATGGGATAGATTCAAAAAGATCTAGCAGCTCAAAACTGGGCATCCATAAGGGCCATCAGTAGCAGCAGAATTGTATTCCACTACAATCTGAAACCTCATGGCCCGGCATATCCCTCACTCTACCATTACCATCAAGCCAGGGGACCAACCCGGGTTCAATGAGGAGTATAGAAGAGTATGCCAGGAGCAGCACCAGGCATACCTAAAAATGAGGCACCAACCTGGGGAAACTTGCAACACAGGACTACATGCATGCTAAACAGCAGAAGCAGCATGCTATAGACAGGGCTAAGCGATCCCACAATCAACAGATCAGATCAAAGCTCTGCAGTCCTGCCACATCCAGTCATGAATGGTAGTGGACAATTAAACAACTAACGGGAGGAGGAGGCTCCATGAATATCACCATCCTCAATGATGGAGAAGCCCGACACGTGAGTGCAAAACACAAGGCTGAAGCGTTTGAAATCATCTTCAGCCAGAAGTGCCGAGTGGATGATCCTTATCAGCCTCTTCCTAAGGTGTCCACCATTACAGAAGCCAATCTTCAGCCACTACAGTTCACTCCAGTTCATATCAAGAAATGGCTGAGCCTACTGGATACAGCAAAGGCAATGGGGCCCAACAACATCCCGGCTGTTGTGCTGAAGACTTGTGCTCCAGAACTAGCCGCGCATCTAGCCAGGCTGTTCCAGTACAGCTACAACACTGGCAACTACCCGACAGTGTGAAAAACTGCCCAGCTATGTCCTGTCCACAAAAAACAAGACAAATCCAATCTGACCAATTACCACCCATCAGTCTACTCTCAATCATCAGCAAAGTGAAGGAAGGTATCATCGACAGTGCTATCATGGCACTTACTCACTAATAACCTGCTCAGTTTGAGTTCCGCCAGGATCATTCGGCTCCAGACCTCATAACAGCCTTGATCCAATCATGGACAAAAGAGCTGAATTCCAGAGGTGAGGTGAGAGTGACTGCCTTTATCATTCGGGATACAGTAGCATAGTAGTTATATTCCTGGACTGGTAATCCAGAGGCCTGGACCAATGATCCAGAGACATGAGTTCAAATGCCACCAAAGCAGCTGGGGAATTTCAATTCAGTTAATTAAATAAACTTGGAATAAAAAAAGTTTAGTTTCAATCTCGGTGACTATGGGCTAGAACCTTCACTTTTTTGCATGCTTAATGCCCACAACGTCCATTTTACTGCTGAAATGACGTATAACGCCCAGATATCGCACATTTCGCCACAGAATGGAAACTGATGCCCATTTTTCAGAAACTTATTGCCGAGCGTTACTTTCCCCATGTGCTTAACACTGGGAAAAAAATAATACTGCCCGTCCACTTTTTTGGGGCAGAATCACCAGAATGGACGAAATCACTGCCCATAATATCGGCCAGCATTAATTTCCACACTGATTTAATGCCAAGGTTCAATAATATCGCCCGTCCACTTTTTTTTGTCGTAAAGAGCATATTTACCGAAACTAGTGGCCATGAGATCGCCCAGCGTCACTTTCACCACCTCGCCCACAATATCGCTCGCCCAAAAAAAGGCCCCAAAAAAGTGGAACTAACCAGAACTAATCATAGCATTATGGATGCCATGTTCTACATCATATGTCGCATCCTTTAAAAGGCTGCTGTGCTTCAACCTCGGGGGAGTTCGGATGTAGTTTGGAGGTCGTTGGAGTTGATGTGAACATCTGTACAAACATCTTGACCATACTGTGACTGATTGGAATTGAAGAGGTGTCTTCGTCGGGACATTCCTTGTTTGTGACCAATCGGTGGAAAACAGAGAGCTACTGCAATGGGGCCGGTCCTTTCTCACCCTCTCTTGGTGACCAATTACATGCACCAGACTCGAGATCGCCGAAGGCATGACCCACAGCTATATGTGGCCAATTTAAGACATGCCAGACTGATGAGGAGGACCAGACGTTACACCCTCCACAAGTACAAGGAGAAGCAGTCTTACCTCAACTTGCCCGACACCACCTGCCTTCGGAGACTGTGATTTCACAAAGAGGTTATCACTGAGGTATGCCAGCTGATAAGGGGAGATCTGCAGCCTGCCAGCACCATCACTACTGCACTGTCCGTCAAGGTTAAAGTCACCGCGGCACTGTCGTTCTACACCTCGGGTTCTTTTCAGGCCACAGCTGGCTACATTTGTGGACTTTCTCAGCATGCCACACATTGCTGCATTAGACAGGTCACTGAAGCCCTGTACTCATGCAGAAGGGACTTGATCAGCTTTCCTATGACCAGGGAGGCACAGAGTGAGAGGGCTCGAGGATTCTCCAGAATTGCAAACTTCCCCAAGGTGCAGGGAGCAAGAGACTGTACGCACATCGTGATGTGGGCACCTTTTCAGGATGCAGAGGTTTTCAGGAACCGCAAGGGATTCCACTCCCTGAATGTCCAACTCGTTGTCGACCACCAGCAAATTATACTGGCAGTTAATGCTCAATTTCCGGGCAGCATCTGTGATGCTCACATCCTGCATGAGAGCATTTATCTGACTTGTTTAACAATCAGCCACAAGGTCAATGCTGGATGCTTGGTGACAAAGGATATGGCCTTGTCTCCTGGCTGATGACCCCGCTGCGTGACACTCATATCGAAGCCGAGCGGCGATACAACGAGAGTCACAGAGCCACTCGCAATATCGTGGAGAAAACCACTGGAGTGCTTAAGCAGCACTTTAGATCCCTGGACCACTCAGGAGGTGACCTCCAATACCACCCTGAGCAGTAGCTCAATTCGTGGTGGTGTGCTCCATGCTGCATAACTTGGCTATCAGGAGGGGACAAGAATTGGCTGATGAGTCTGACAGTCCACCTCACCAGAGAGAGGAGAAGGACAAAGAGGCGAACGCTGACATCGGCCTGGACAATCAGGCTGAGGCTGAAGCCATGTCCCCGACCCCCAGTAGACCACATGAAAGGGCCCGTAATGGCAAGCTGCAAGAGCTTATCAATGATCGCTTTGCCTGAAAGAACGTTGGTGTTATTCCAAGGCTGACACACTGCTGGGTGTGCAGGTCATAACATCAATGGTGGGCATCACCTTGGTGACATTTAAAGTTTAAGTTGATTGAACTTAAGTGTCATTGTACCTTTTGATGTTAAGGAATCACCAGCTATCTGAGGCAATGCGCAACAAGGTTTTATTAAATAAAAAATAGTTAAACTGAACATTTGTCTGAAATCACCAGTATTTCTGTCAAAAACAACCCTTCCCCCCATCCCCCTCCCGCTTCTCCTCCCCATCTCTACCCCTTCCCCTTCCCCTCCTGATTCCAAGCCGCCTGGCCGAGGAGCTCCTCAGGCAATGCATCATTGGGGGGAGGATAACGGCCGAAACGCTGCTTGGACGGATACGGGAGAGGACGGTTCCAAGGTGGGAACGTGCTCCGAGCCCTCTGCCATCAGTGTTCCTGGCTACCAGCTCCAGGGCCTCCACCATCCCTTCCATGTTATATCTTATTTATTGGACAAAAACTTCGATTATGTTCTTGGTGCTGAGTAGGCTTTTTGCTGCTGGTGAATCTCGCTCGTGCCTCCCACAACAGCCAAACAAGCACACACCACAGCCACACACGCCTTCAGTTCCTCAGAGCTCCCTCTCTCTCTGTCTCCTCTTCTGCGCATGTCATGATGACCCTTGACCTCCTGAATCACGGGAATCAAGCATTGCCATGCCATTGCTAAGGACGGCGACACTTTATAGCAGAAGGTCAGCGAGATTTAACGCTACCGCCCATTTCATATCACTCGCAGTAATGCCCATTTAAAAAAATGGAAACTAGGTGCTTTGAGAATGGTCAAGAAGCCGGCAATCTGAAACCCCTTTTTTACCGCCCATTCCCACAAAAGTGGAAAATCTAACCCCATGAAACTACTGGAAAAAAAACATCTGTTTCTCCAATATATTTTAGGCCAAGCTGTGACTCCAGACCCATGTTGGCTCTTAACTGCCCTCTGAAATGGCACCGCCACCTTCTCAAGGGCAATTAGGGATGGGCAATAAATGTTATACTTGCCACTGATGGCCACATGCCATGAATGAATAAATATAAATTTGACTGAGTGTGGCCTAGTAAAATTGTAGTCAATGGAAATCAGGGGGAAAACTCTCTACTGGCTGCAGTCATACCTAGCACAAAGCAAGAACGTTGTGGTGGTTGGAGGTCAATCATTATAGCCCCAGGACATCACTGCAGGAATTCATCAGAGCAGTGTCTAGGCCCAACCATCTTCAGCTGCATCATCAATGACCTTCCCTTCGTTATAAGGTCAGACGAGGGGATGTTTGCTGATGATTGCAGTGTTCCATTCGCAACTCCTCAGATAATGAAGCAGTCCATCCCGCAAGCAGCAAGATCTGGATGGTATTCAGGCTTGGGCTGATAAGTGGCAAGTAACGGTTCGCAAAATACAAGTGCCAGGCAATGACTATCTCCAACAAGAGAGAGTCTAACCACCACTCCATGACATTCAACGGCATTTCCATCGCTGAATCCACCAAGATCAACATCCTGGGGTCACCATTGATCAGAAACTTAACTGGACCAGCCACATAAATACTATAGTTACAAGAGCAGATCAGAGGCTGGGCAATGTCTCATCTCTTGACTCCCCAAAGCCTTTCCATCATCTACAAGGCACAAATCAGAGTATGATGGAATACTCTCCACTTGCCTGGATGAGTGCAGCTCCAACACTCAAGAAGCTCAACACCATCCAGGACAAAGCACCCCCCTTGATCGGCACCACATCCACCACCTTAAACATTCACTCCCTCCACCACCGGCACACTGTGGCTAAGTGTGTACCATCTACAAGCTGCATTGCAGGAACTCGCCAAGGCAAATTCAACAGCGCCTCCCAACCTCGTGACTCCTACCACCTAGAAGGACAATGGCAGCAGGCGCATGGGAAAACTTTCACCTGAAAGTTCCCCTCCAAGTCACATACCATCCTGACTTGGAACTATATCGTCGTTCCTTCATCGTCACTAGGTCAAAATCCTAGAATTCCCTCATTTACAGCACTATGGGTGTACCTTCACCACAGGGACTGCAACAGTTCAAGAAGGCAGCTCACCACCACCTTCTCAAGGGCAATTAGGGATGGGCAATAAATGCTGGCCTTGCCAGCAACGTCCACATCCCAGGGATGAATTAAAACAAAGGTCCTTCCTAACAATCTTCCAACTCAAAAATTAAATGCTGTCTTCCTTGCTTTCTTTTGTGATTGATGCTGTTGTATATTGCCTGGTCCCAGCTGGAATATTCAGGTACATTGCACTGCATGAGTCTCACATTAAACTCATTCTGCCCACTGACTCTCATGACAGGTGCCATTTGTGCCTGGAAGTGAGCTGCACAAAGATATCAATTAAAAATCAACGATTTAAATGCAAGCACTGAGAAACACACCTGAACAAAGATAGTGATTTATTTTTTTTAGTGCTGCTATGCACCAGCAACAGGAAAAGTAAACTTTTGACATCCAGTGGGATGTGGGCAAATGCGATTTCATCCTAATGTTCAGCTAATCTCGTCACGAGACAACCTTCTCCTAACATAACATGCATGCATGAGGGTTTCAGCAGCAGGTGAGCTGGGACAGTTGGAGTCAGGCAATGTTGCAGAGATGGAAGCAGGTGGTCTTGATGATCGAGCGGATCTGTGGTCGGAAGCTCGTTGACAGCTCAAATACGACACCAAGATAGCGAACCGTCTGGTTCAGCCTCAGACAGTTGCCAGGGAGAGGGATAGAGTCGATGGCTAGGGAATGGAGTTTGTGGTGGTGACCAAAGACAATACTTATTTGGAAGAACTTTCTGATCACCCAGTACTGGATGTCGGACAAGCAGTGTGACAAATTAGAGACAGTGAATGGGTCGAGAGAGGTGGTGGCGAGATAGAATTGTGTATTATCATATGGAACCTGACATTGTGTTTGCGGATGGCTTCGCCGAGGGGCAGCATGTAGATGAGAAATTAAAGGGGGCCAAGGACTCCAGAGGTAATGGTGTGGGAAGTGAAGCTTTTGCAGGTGATTCTCTGGCTACAAGATAGTTAAGAATGGAACCAAGCGAGGGCAGTCCCACCCAGCTGGATGACGGAGGAGACAAATATTCCAGTCAGCCCTGAGCTCTCAGCTCCTTATGCTGGGTTTCTTTTCACTTTGTATTTATTTGTACCCTCCATTTGCACCACTTCAAGCTCCATAACACTTCACAGATTGCTTCGAAAATCAATTTCCATTGCTAGACTGAGCAATGTATTGTGTTTAAGAAACCCATTATAACTGCCAATCTGACACCGTTGTGGTTGTGTACGTCAGATATACCCCGTGGACCCCACCTAAAATCAACTGTACAAACACTGAAAACTTCAAATGCATGCCTCGACTGAGCAATGACAGAATTACTCAAGGTGCAGTATAACCTCGGAATAACATTCTACAATATTAACACGAACAATTAATGCATTCGCATGAAATCACGATGTCTGCTTTTACAGTGGGTATCCCATTTCAAACAAAGTGCATAAGGTAGTTTCATATGGACACATTAAGTGTCTGTATGCTAATATCACACAGCATGATTTGTATGCTGCTGGAAATCGCCAAGCTTGATGCATTCAATTAACATTGCTGAAAAATATGATTTAACAATTTTTTTTTAAATTGTAAAGAAAAATGCGATGGGCCCGAACTTGGTCAGAGTGTCGCCCACAGCTGCCAAGGTAGCACACAAAATTTATTTTTTGGAAAGATTCCTCACGAAACGCCCACAGCCGCCCAGGTCTCGCCCGGCGGGCGTTTCCTCGGTGAAGTATCGCTGGCGCAACTTCCTGCTGCCCGCCCATGACGGAGGCTCAAAAAATGGGATTTTTCTTGTGCACGATCCTCTAAGATTGTGCTCCTACCAGAACGACTGCTGGCCAAAAGCTGGTCTGAGCTGGCTGTAAATCGGGTGGCAGGGAGAATCGCTCAGAGTGGTTCAGCACTTCCCAAGTAGCATCTATATGCTGCAACATTATCAGAGGCTCAGAATTAGTTCTCAGATCAACCTTAAACTGCACAGAATGACTTCACAGATGTAAATGAAAAGTACTCCGCTGAAGGGTGGGTGTGGTATAGGAAGTGGCAATGCGTTCTGAAACACATTAAAGGAGATGCGCTATAAGGGTTTTTAGACCATTGCAGGCAGAACAGAGTTATTGACAGAATGTGAGTGCACAAATGGCATGAGCTTATGTCAAAGTATATAGGCAATAATGAAATCATGCTCTGTCAGGTGGCAGGATGTGACAGTGAGAACAGCATGAGCTCAAGTATATAAGACGGAGAAAGATATATAATGGACTGTAAGGTCACTGAGGAACATGTTATATTAGGGGTGGGACGTGCGATATTGGACCGAAGAAAATGTGGACTGAAGTGCAAGCCTTAATGTGTGCCCTCCAAGTTGTGGAATTGTCTCTCATTCAATGGCAGCCTTCCTGCATTGGTCACCCTTACTTGTTGCGCAATCGCCTGATGACAGGACCCATTAAAGAGTCACATCATATGTGGACGGCAAGGCACCTGAAGGAGATTTGTCTGTTTCTCAGCGGGTACCCCAGATGATGTAAAAGTGAGACACTGGCTAAGAGTAAGTGAACAGTGTGATTGTATTGAATAGTGCAACATGCCAAAGTAACAGAACATGCAAACAATTGAATCAAACACATGTACATTATCTCAGAAACCACTCAAGTCACATTCACAACGAACCATGTGAAACAACAGCTACAACTTAATGAAGAGTAAACAACATCTCCACCAACAACACCCAACCCTCTACCCGTTACCACCAGCTCTCTTCCCCCCGCCCTCGATGTGAGGCCCATTGTCCTCTTCATGGCTCTGCCTTCACCACGGCGAGCTGCACTCCTGCCCCTCACCGCCTCTGCTCCAACACGTTGTGCAGGAGGGCAGCCGGAGTGCTGCTGCTGTGTTCGTCTTGGAGAGAAGGTAGGGGGCGTGATTGAAGGTGCCGGCATCTCCAGCTCCTTAGGATCTGCCGGTCTCGATGGTGTGGGCTCGGGGGGTTGCATGACATGTCCTGAAAGCATCGATTGCTGCATGGCCTCGACAGGGTTGGTGTTGCGCTCCACCGCACTAATGAGCCGCGACATACTGGAATTATGCTGCTCAGCAAAGGTACCGATGCTGGCAGCAATCCCAGACATGGTCTGCAGCAGATCTTGAGCTAGGTAAACGCTTGCCCTCGACAGCTGGACCATTTCCTGAATTGCTGCGAGCCGTCCTGCATCCTCATCGGATTGTTGCATCATCCTGGGTGCTTGCGGCTTGGTGGCTTTTCTGGCACGGCCTCTGTACCTCCCATCACTTGTTCCTGCTTTGTTCGATTCAAATCCCAAAAAGTCGGACCCCGACACCGATGTTGGCCAAATAAGTGGCACACATGTCAGGAGGCTGGAGTCCTCCTCTTGCAGCTCCTCGAACTCAAATGGTTTGAAGACTGGTATTTCTCCCTCCTTCCTGGTCTTCGTGTCTCTGGGTAGCAGAGGTGGATGCGGTGGATAAGGGTGATCTTGGAGGGGTTTGGAGGAAGGAGCTGGTGTGTTGGTTTGCTGACAACGCCGAGGTGGAAGGTGTTGGTGTGACAGAGATGGATGGGGTATATTGCTCGGTGCTGTCCGAATAAACATCTGCAAGTAGAGGACAACATTTAAGTGTATGGCTGGGGGGTGGGGTTGCTCAAGCTGACAGGTGATCCGTAACATTTTATATTCTTACTTCAAGGACTTATATCGCTACATGAGCTCACCATTAATGGCCGGAACACAGTGTGTTAAAAGGCATTTGACTTAACATTGCATGACGTTGCATGACATGAGCGTAACGCAGACCGAGGATCAGTATAAGCTTATCATGTTTTAGCACAGGATCTGCAGCACTCTTTGTGGTGGCATGGAGGTGGTCACCCACCAACGCCAAGGCACGCTCCTCTAGGCTGGTCAACTTGATGACATCTGGTGGGCCCCCTCCCGTGCCATTCAGGCTTGATGCATTGGCTGATCTTTTCTTCTGCAGAAAGAAAAGTTGCAGTATTTACCCGTTTTGCTCATGCAACACACACACACAGACACAACTGCCACAGAACCATTTGGAGTAGTACTGGAGTGCAATAATAAATGTTTACTCACTCTTGCTGATGCCATCACATTGTTCCATCATTTCCGACACTGTTCTCCATCCCACACAATGTTGCCCTCTGAGGACACAGCCTCACTAATCTCCCTCCAAATGTGTCTATATTGGGGTGGTGGAGGCTTGCCACAACCATCTCGGGTGAGGTCTTTATAACGGCGCTCCACCTCAGATACAAGTTCCTCCAGCTCCTCCTCATTAAACCAGGGAGCTCTGGGCTTCCCTCCATCAGACTTCTTGGAAGCTTTTTTTGCACATTATAACTTTCCTCGATGGATGGCCGATGATGATTTTTTTTCTCTCTCTCCAAATATGACCTCTCTTCAACTGGCAAGTGCAAGTGAGTACACAGCTTTTATGAGCATGCACAGCTGTGCCATCAGCCCCAATCACAGCAAAAGTGATGTAATCGCCTACAGGAAACTACAAAAGAAAATCTCAAATCTCGCGCATGCGCAGTGCATGGTCTCCGATGTTTGCCAAGTCGAGAGGACTGCACCCAGTGCCCACTGCTGCCGCCACCCATCCATGCCAGCTCCCGCCCGCTCCTGTCCGCCGACTCCTGCTGCCTGCCATTGCTGCTGCCGCTGACAGATCCGCGGCGAAACTCCCGCCTGACTGGCCCCAGCGACAGCGGGCGGGAAAAACTGAAGTTCCTTCCGGGGATCACCGAGAAATGGGTGGCCCTTAGCTCTGACCAAGTTCAGGGCCAATATTTTTTCAATATAAACATTTTTCAACGGTGATTTACTGCTGCTGGGTGACACATATTCTCAGCACATTGTAGCATATGCAGGAGTAGATGGCAATTGATCCACAAGGGGTTTGCTGTTTAGAAACATAGAAACATAGAAAATAGGTGCAGGAGCAGGCCATGCGGCCCTTCGAGCCTGCACCACCATTCAATAAGATCATGGCTGATCATTCACCTCAGTACCCCTTTCCTGCTTTCTCCCCATACCCCTTGATCCCTTTAGCCGTAAGAGCCATAGCTAACTCCCTCTTGAATATATCCAATGAACTGGCATCAACAACTCTCTGCAGTTGGAAATTGCACAGATTAACAACTCTCTGAGTGAAGAAGTTTCTCCTCATCTCAGTCCTAAATGGCTTATCTCTTATCCTTAAACTGTATCCCTTGGTTCTGGACTTCCCCAACATCGGGAACATTCTTCCTGCATCTAACCTGTCCAGTCCCGTCAGAATGTTATATGTTTCTATGAGATCCCCTCTCATCCTTCTAAACTCCAGTGAATGCAGATTAAGTCGATCCAGTCTCTCCTCATATGTCAGTCCTGCCATCCCGGGAATCAGTCTGGTGAACCTTCACTGAACTCCCTCAATAGCAAGAACGTCCTTCCTCAGATTAGGAGAACAAAACTGAACACAATATTCGAAGTGAGGCTTCACCAAGGTCCTGTACAACTGTAGTAAGACCTCCTTGCTCCTATACTCAAAACCTCTAGCTATGAAGGCCAACATACCATTTGCCTTCTTCACCGCCTACTGTACCTGCATGCCAACTTCCAATGGTTGATGTACCATGACACCCAGGTCTCGTTGCACCTCCCCTTTTCCTAATCTACTGCCATTCAGATAATATTCTGCCTTTGTGTTTTTGCCACCAAAGTAGATAACCTCACATTTATCCACATTATACTGCATCTGCCATGCATTTGCCCACTCACCTAACCTGTCCAAGTCACCCTGCAGCCTCTTAGCGTCTTCCTCATAGCTCACACCGCCACCCAGCTTAGTGTCATCTGCAAACTTGGAGATGTTACACTCAATTCCTTCATCTAAATCATTAATATATATTGTAAATAGCTGGGGTCCCAGCACTGAGCCCTGCGGCACCCCACTAGTTACAGCCTGCCATTCTGAAAAGTATCCGTTTATCCTGACTCTCTGCATCCTGTCTGCCAACCAGTTCTCTATCTATGTCAGTATATTACCCCCAATTCCATGTGCTTTAATTTTGCACACCAATCTCTTGTATGGAACCTTGTCAAAAGCCTTTTGAAAGTCCAAATACACCACATCCACTGGTTCTCCTTGGTCCACTCCACTAGTTACATCCTCAAAAAATTCCAGATTTGTCAAGCATGATTTCCCTTTCATAAATCCATGCTGACTTGGACCAATCCTGTCACTGCTTTCCAAATGCGCTGCTATTTCATCTTTAATAACTGATTCCAACATTTTCCCCATTACTGATGTCTGGCTAACCGGTCTATAATACCCATTTTCTCTCTCCTTCCTTACATTCGCTATCCTCCAGTCCATAGGAACTGAGCCAGAGTCAATAGATTGTTGGAAAATGATCACCAATGCATCCACTATTTCTAGGGCCACTTCCTTAAGTACTCTGGGATGCAGACTATCAGGCCCCGGGGATTTATCGGCCTTCAATCCCATCAATTTCCCTAACACAATTTCCCGCCTGATAAGGATTTCCTTCAGTTCCTCCTTCTCACTAGACCCTCGGTCCCCTAGTATTTCCAGAAGATTATTTGTGTCTTCCTTCGTGAAGACAGAACCAAACTATTTGTTTAACTGGCCTGCCATTTCTTTGTTCCCCATTATAAATTCACCTGAATCTGACTGCAAGGGACCTACATTTATCTTCACTAATCTTTTCTCTTCACATATCTATAGAAGCTTTTGCAGTCAATTTTTATGTTCCCCGCAAGCTTCCTCTCATACTCTATTTTCCCCCTCCTAATTAAACCCTTTGTCCTCCTCTGCTGAATTCTAAATTTCTCCCAGTCCTCAGGTTTGCTGCTTTTTCTGGCCAAGTTATATGCCTCTTCCTTGGATTTAACTCTATCCTTAATTTCCCTTGTTAGCCACAGTTGAGCCACCTTCCCTGTTTTACTTTTACTCCAGACAGGGATGTACAATTGTTGAAGTTCATCCTTGTGATCTTTAAATGTTTGCCATTGCCTATCCACCGTCAAGCCTTTAAGTATCATTCGCCAGTCTATTCTAGCAAATTCACGTCTCATACCATCGAAGTTACCTTTCCTTAAGTTCAGGACCTTAGTCTCTGAATTAACTGTGTCACTCTTCATCTTAATAAAGAATTCTACCATATTATGGTCACTCTTCCCCATGCAGCCTCGCACAACAAGATTGCTAATTAGTCCTTTCTCATTACACATCACCCAGTCTAGGATGGCCAGCCCTCTAGTTGCTTCCTCGACATATTGGTCTAGAAAACCATCCCTAATACACTCCAGGAAATCCTCCTCCACCGTATTGCTACCAGTTTGGTTAGCCCAATCTATATGTAGATTAAAGATGCCCATGATAACTGCTGCACCTTTATTGCACGCATCCCTAATTTCTTGTTTGATGCTGTCCCCAACCTCACTACCACTATTTGGCAGTCTGTACACAACTCCCACTAACGCTTTCTGCCCTTTGGTATTCCGCAGCTCCACCCATACAGATTCCACATCATCCAAGCTAATGTCCTTCCTTACTATTGCGTTAATTTCCTCTTTAACCAGCAACGCCACCCCACCTCCTTTTCCTTTCTTTCTATCCTTCCTGAATGTCGAATACCCCTGGATGTATAATTCCCAGCCTTGGTCACCTTGGAGCCATGTCTCCGAGATGCCAATTATATCTTATTCATTACTTTCTGCCTGTGCAGTTAATTCGTCCACCTTATTATGAATACTCCTCGCATTGAGGTACAGAGCCTTCAGGCTTGTCTTTTTAACACACTTTGCCCCTTTAGAATTTTGCTGTAATGTGACCCTTTTTGATTTTTGCATTGGGTTTCTCTGTCCTCCACTTTTACTTTTCTTCTTTCTATCTTTTGCTTCTGCCCCCATTTTACTTCTCTCTGTCTCTCTGCATAGGTTCCCATTCCCCTGCCATATTAGTTTAACCCCTCCCCAACAGCACTAGCAAGCACTCCCCCTATGTATGAGTTTAATTTTTGTTTAAATCAGACTCACTGAACATGACTACAGAGAATTTAAATGTGCCTACAGTAATATTACAGATCTTTGTCTCATTCTCAAAGTCTGGAATATTTTGATTCTATCTGCTTTCCAGACAGGACTTCTCTAATTGTAGATAAAATAGGCATACCTATCATCGAGGTCATACTGGCAAAAAGATCACACTGAGAAAAAGGGAACCAGTACAGCTGATGGCACTTAAATGAATACTTACAGAGAATCGTAATGTTAATTGGATAGAAATTCAAGATCCTAAGCAGTTTTTGCATCTGCATCTATTGCATTCAATCCTGCTAACTGCAGCATTGCGAACACTCACAGTTCACTTACAAGTCCTATAAGTTTGCTTCCGCAACATTTACAGCATTGTAAATTGTCAGTCCAATAACCGATCCATTAATTCTAATATTGATTATTTTAAAGCTAGTTTCTTGGAGATGAGCAAAAAGAAAATGGAAATGTTCACTGCACTTTATTTTTTATGATGTTCTTTTTTCTGCCAACAGATTGCATCTTGTAAATCAATTTATGAAGAGCAGCTCTGTGCTAAAAGTTTAAAATATATATTCCCCTTATCGGAACAATTCTGCTTGTAAGTTAATCTTTTGAAGAGTACGCTGTGAAAATGTTTGTGTACAAATGTGTACAAATGCTGAACACATAGCCATGGAATCCTTTCAACTGGGTTTGAGTAGTCTCAACCCAGCACATCGTGGAGAGAGCACACAACTGTCTATATTGCAGCACTAACTGATTCCAAAAGTTACACTGGCACAACAGAGGTTGGTATGAACTTGGAATTCAAGCACACTCCAATAGCAATATGGAGAAAAGGAGTTCATTGCATCTGGCCTGGGCTCCACATCTACACAGTACCCAGCCTGTAGAGATTATTGTAAAAGTAATAGAAACAAATTTCCACTTTTGAACAGCTGATTCATTTCTCAGTGGCAGCTAATGCACAATCACAAACGAGACGTGATAATAAAATAGTTTAATTGAGTTAGATCTTTTGTACAAACAAGATTTCATTGAATTGGGTCCCAGATTTAAAATGTATTTTTTATGCTGAAACAGTTTCCTTAACATGGTCTCCAAGAATCCCATTCCAGTAACAGGAACTGGGAGGATATAATGCTGGATAGGGGCCCTGGTGATGCACAGTCCTGATTTTAAAATCGTATCGGGAAAGTTCGGGGACATCAAGATCGGCCGCATCTCATTAACATAAAAGTTCCCAAAATCGCGCCCGAGAACCGGTCAGATCCACAAACTGGCCGGCAGGCAGGAGTGGGAATTTGGCAGTGTGAGGCTGTAGTTGGGGACCCGTGGGAATGGTCCCAAGCAGTCAGTGGGAGAAGGGATCCTGAGGCGACAAAGGAGCAGGGCTGGAGGATCTGCAGGGGGAGAGTTCCACCCCAGTCGGGTGGAATATACTTCATGTGGTAAGATTTTAAATGGAGTAGAGGTGCAGAGGGATCTTGGTGTGCTGATGCACAATATATTAAATGTGGCAGTACAAATAGATAAGTCAACAAAAAAGGCAAACAGAATCCCTGGTTTTGTATATAGAAGCATAGCATACAAAAATCAGGAGGTAGTTGGAATACTGTGTCCAGCTTTCAGCACTTACTTGTAGGAAGGATATAAAAGCTAGATTCAGTACTGGGGTGCTGCCAGGGCTGAGGGGTTACAGGTGGGAAGAGCAAATTGATCTTCAAGATTATGAGGGTTTTGATAAGGTAAATAAGGAAAAATTGTTTCTATTGATCAGCGGGATGGTAATGAGTGGGTCTAAATTTAAGATAATCAAACAAGAAATAAAATGGAAGCTAGAAAAAAATGTATATCCAAAGGGTGTGAATTCTCTCCTACAAACCATTGCTGAAGCAGAGATCATAAATTATTGAGACGGAGAATTAGATAGTTGCTCAATAAAGAGAACATGGGGATCAAGCTAGAAAGTGGGATTAAGCTAGATGGCTTGTGTAGAGGAGAACACTAGCTCAGACTTGATGGGCCAACTTGCCTGTTTTTCTAACATTCTATAACACGATCAACTTGGGTAGGAGCTGTAAATTGGCCAATATCTTATTGGCTGCCCTTTATAGGCCCCGTATGATTCTTCTTTCCATTGAAGTCAATAAGAAGGAATATCGAGCATGGTGTAAAATGGGTGGCCGATCCAATATCGCCCATCTTACACCCTGCTGAAGTTGAAAGTTCCACTTGTATGTCTCCTATATAGTATTACATAGCTGCATTAATGGTGTTGTGCCCCCATACTACATCAATGTGACCGACTCTAGTAATAATGGTCTTATTCAGAATAATGTACACTAAAAAAAAGCCTTGTATTGCTGTCTATAAAGATTTTACCTGGCAATAGATGCATGAAATCAGTTATTTGGTTGGATAGTTTTACATTGACATATCTGAGTGATTGGCTACAGAAGCCTGAGAGAATGATCACAGTGGTCCACGAAACAAGTTTGAAAAAGGATTAGGCTGAAGGATTGAGAGTGGCAGAGATAAAGGGCTGAAAACTATGAAGAATAAACATTTAAATGAGAGTGCTGAGGAATTTGGAACTGTGCTTCATCAAGTTTCGGCATGATCAGCAGAGGACAGTGAAAAAACGGGAAAAAACATTGAATAACATTTTTTTTTAAAACAGTTAAAACCTCTGGGAATGTTTGCCCCTGTCACTTAGTGCAAATTAGAAGGGAAAAGGACCTCTTTGTTATCACATTGATGAGTACAATAGGGCTGGAAATTCGGTATCGCCCGCTTTGAAACGGTCACGGCACCAGGACACTATCTTTAGCGCCGGTCAGTTTCTACCGCCTCAAAGTGTGATATTCAGTTATGTTACCCCAAGAGGAGAGTGGAGCGCGAAGAGAAGTGTTCCACACGCCTCTTAGGGCACTAACGAAGCGATGGCACAGGAGGCCTACTCAATTTTTTGCCGCTAGGATGCTGGCATCCGAGCACCTGAAGCTGAAAAAATAAATCCTTGTGAAAATGTCAATGAACCTCACCCACACTTCCCCACTACTGCAACAAATAAATAGAAGTTGAAAAACTGAAATGTCATCACTTACCGAGCACTCTGGACGATATTGCCCCGGGATCGACGCTGTACCGAATGCTTTCCCCTGCTGGTCTCAGCACCAGACGCTAGCGCAGGCGAAAGATTGAATTTTGCAAACGCGCGACTACGGAGGCATTGCACACTTGGTGACGTCAAACTATCAATACCGCCACTAAACCTCCACTGAAATTCACGGCAGGAGCTGACAGCGCGACGCACGGGCGGTAGATGTTCAGCGGCCCTTTAGCGCTCCTCTCTGGTGCTAATGGTCATGCTAAATAACCAAATTTCTAGCCCTTTAAAGTCTGGCCTCAAGTCACAAGTTTCAAAAATATCACAACTGGAAGTGTGTCTGAGGGACATTGCACTTCCAAAGCATCCATACATCTGTAAGTTAAAGAATCTTGACTGTCTCAAATAAACACTTACCTGTTACTCAACTTACATAGAAACTATGGCTGGAATTTTCTCCAGGTAGGCAGGTTGCAGGTGGGGGCCTCCGAGGCAGGCAGGAAATCTGGGAGGCTAGGTTTTCCGCAGGCCCTGTCAACTTTAACAGCAGGAACCGATTTGCATGTGAGGCCCAGATTGAGAGGGTGACTGGCCCAGGGCGGGTAGGCCTGCGGGATGTGGAGAGGGGATGATGGGTCGGTCTGGGGTAGGGATCATGGGGTGGGGGGGTGGGGGGGCGGTAGGGATCATGGATTGGCTGTGGTTCAGTTGGCAATGAGGTGTGCGGGGATCAGCTGGGGCTCAGTCGCTGATGGGTCCGGCTTTGGCTGTGGCCCGGTCGGTGATCACAAAGGGTGGGAGGTCGAGGATTGGCAGGGGAGGATTGGGGGTTGGGAAGGGGGTGAGGATCCGGAGGGGAGTTTAGGGGATCAGGACGGGAGGTCGGGGATTGAGGATTGAGGGGTGGGGTGTGCTTGGCCAAAGGATCGGCACAGGGGTGGGCCAGAAGATCAGTGGGGATGGACGAGAAAGGATCGAGGCTGGCCTCCGGAGGATTGTGGCTGGCCTCAGCATCACCAGGGTGGTGTGGGGGTGGGGTGGGAGTGGGGGGGGGAAGCCTCATGGTGGAGATTGAAGGCCTGGAGGGGTGATCGGAGACCTCCTGAGAGGGTCTCTGATCATGGGTGGTGGGTTAGGCAGGCACCCTGGATCCAGGAGTTAGGTATAAAGCAGTTCCCGCCTCAGTTTAACCACCGGGTTTCACGAATTGCGTGAAACCCATCCACATGCAGTTACATTCAAAATGGAGGTTAAAAAAAGAGACTTCCGGCCTCATTATAAAATTTAAATTGAAGTACCGTGCCCAGGCTGTGACTGACCCTCATCCCGCCT
The DNA here is from genome assembly GCF_044704955.1 of Pristiophorus japonicus. Lineage (NCBI taxonomy): Eukaryota > Metazoa > Chordata > Chondrichthyes > Pristiophoridae > Pristiophorus > Pristiophorus japonicus. The sequence goes on from NC_091982.1 coordinate 23,444,788, forward strand.
TCATTAAAACCGGAAGTGGGCGGGTTGGAGTTGGGATCAAGCTGTGAATCCCATTTTTAATAATTTAACTGCCCCCCATGCTCCAAACCCACCCTTTCTTTCAGGGAGCAATTCCAGCCTATAACTTGGAAATAGATCATTCTGTCCAACCAGTCTGTGTTAATATTTATCCATCACATGAACAATAATCTTATTTCTTGTTCCCTTATTCCTTTATCCCACTGACCTTCAACCAGCGATCTAACATATTGTTAAATGTTTACTTTGCTTCAGTCACTAACTCTAGTTGTGCATTCCACAGCCTCACAACCGTCTTTGCAAAAAAAAGGTTTATCCTGCTCTCTATCCTCAATCCCTTACATTTCATTTTACATCACTCTCTCCTCATGTGAGACCCCTCAATCACTTGAAACCATCTGTTTATATTTAATTTATCCCATCCCTTTATAATTTTAAACACCTCTATCAAATCACCCTGTAATCAACTCTGTTCCAATGAAAACAGCTAGAATTTATCAAGCATATCTGGAGGACTTTTAATGAAATGTCCCATTGAATAAATATGACCAAAATACATGCCACAGAAATGATCCATGAGGATTGAGTTACCACCAGAATATCAAACAATCAAATCTTTCCATTTATTTTTAAAGCTACCATTCACAAACCAGCAATTACAACAACATTGACTAATCAAATCACTCAGAGAATTTCTCCATACTTTTTTAGACTGCCATTTTGGTGCTTCACTCAAGTTAGAGTATCAAGCTGTAAATAACAATTAACATAACACATATATAAGAAAAATACACAATTCTGGAAAAACAGTACAGACATTACTTTTGAAATTACTGATTTAAAGTAAGAAATGTCTGCAAGATGTCCCCCACGAATCGTCCTGCCCTTCCATTTGAAGCCAAGATCTAAGTGGAGAAATTTGGGACTTTTGCGCCTCTCGTTACTGCCCTTGGGGAAAGTGGAAAGCCTGCAGAATCTGTGCTAGAAATGGATTGAGAAGCAGCTTGTGGCTGTGGAAAGTGATGATCTGTCAGGTGGGAGCTTTTACTTTACATTTGAAGCTGTCAAGTAATCAGCTGGAGCAACGGCCATTGAACTCCGCCTCAGGTTGACAACCATGGTCCTCAAACAGTGTGATTCCTGTGACCATGAACTTAAAGTGAAAAGATGTTAAAAACAGCCTATTAATGATTTGTCAACTAGATGCTAATTAGTTTCATTTGGTCACCCGCCGCTGCCTATCGGGTCTGCTCAGCGCTGACAGACCCAACATTGGGGAAGGCGCTTTGCGACAGGTTGATCGCGGAGTCCCGACCTGCTGTCAAAAATAATCACTTTCCCACCCGACCCGCCACCGATCCCGCAAGCTGACCCCCCGGAAAATTCAGCCCGAGGTAGTCATGTAAATAACGGAGAAAAATAAGTTTCTTCAGGAAGCATAAAGGAAGAATAAACAAATAAATAAAGTCCTTGCATCTAAGGTAAATACTACAAATACATTATGTGAGCTACAGCAAAATAAAATTTAAATCGCAGAAATTAAATTGCTAGCAAGAAAAGAAAGAATAAAGTAATTTGCATCTTAAGAAAGTTTTGTGACATGGTAGGTAACCAGCAGTATACATATAGGCCAGTATTTTCCAGTGCCTACTTGTATGAACTTACGATCTTGACAGATCATAGCCATCCCCGGGAAAAGGGCATTTGCGGGCAGAGAGTCAGGCTATTTGCCCGTAAGGCAGTGCTTTTACCAGCGTAAGATATATTTTTTTCAATTATTTAAACATTAAAACACCTGTAAAATAAGTTAAGGTTATTTATAGCCATTCTAAAACATTTCAATTTATTTTTCAAAAAATGAAATATTTGTTTTAAGTGTTTAATTAAATTGTAATTTTAATTAATTTTAAATATGTATTTTTTTAAATGTATTTGTTATGTAAATGTGTTTTTTATGTGATCCCCATTCATGCTCATGGGGATTCTGTATGTACGCCTGCTCTCATGGGATATGTGGGCCTCTATACATGTCTGTGCATAGAGGCCCAGGAGCCTGAGTCTCCATGGATCCCGAGGCAGATGGTAGGCACGGATTTTATTTGCAGATTGGAGGCATACCCCCACGGAATGCCTTTGACCACTAATTCAGGCCCATAATGTCTGCAACTGTATCTTTCAGGATCAAAAAAGGAGTGTAAGGTTTTTACCTTGTGTTAGTCTATTAAAAATTACTTTAATAAATTGACTGTATTGCAGTGATGAGTGAACCACTGCCATGTTTACGCTGTCATGGGACTGGTAAATGTTAGAAACACATTTTGAGTAGGGACTGCCAAGGAGCAACACAATGGGATGTTAATTTATACAAATTAAAAAATCCTTTCTTCAAATGTCATCAATCTGTGCATTGTAAAATAAAATGTGGATTTAATTATTATATGGTGAAATGATTTTCAATGTGCTAATATATATGCTAATAGTGATCGCAGTCTCTGGTGAACATATTAAGGAATTGGAGCAGCAGGAGCTAGTGGCCAGTTTAAGCACCAAGTTGATAATATTCATGTGCTGAGTATGTGCCTACTCACCAGACAAGTGCTAATGGTCTGAGTATATGAGATACACTTTGGTCGATCAACTTGAGAACTTTTGATGCTGCAAAAAAACAGTTCTCCCCTGTTCAGAGCATGCACTCTCTGCAGGTACATTGGTTCACTGAACATTTTAATTATGCTGCTAGGACACACATGAGTAAATCACGATACTCTCAAATTTAAGATGTATGCTTTGATTTTCAGAAAATTGATGGCACACTTTTTTCCATGCAGTGCAGTGTTCTGGCCCCATTATTCTCTGTACTTGGTGAGTAATTGTGTTGTGGATACTGTAATGAATAGAAGCTCAGAACACAATCCATGATAAGAAAACAGTCATCTGTAACACGAAACACATTAGACCTGCCTCTTCTGATCCCATGCTCTCCACAGGAGCAACTCCAACTAGAGGCATGATAACCCTTTTAATTGACTTCATTTTGGCCACTGGATGCTGTTTACGTGACAAGATATCCAACTGGACTATACTTTTGTGCTATTTCATTATAAATTGAGAGATCTTAACCTGAACCTCGTGAGATTTATACTGTTAATACTGATTTAGTATAAATAGAAGCCTGTGAATGAGCTTTGCATATTGAGATATAAGGGAAAGTTATGCGGTAATAATGACCATGAATTCAGTTAAAATCTGAAATCATAAATTTTAAAGAAAATAATTGATAAAATACAGAGCTTCAGGGGTTTCTTGTTTCTCCATAAAATAAATCCAGATAAATACTCCAAAATAATAATTGTACTCAATTTGAATCTGTATGTAGAGCTGACACAAGTATAAAGATAATGGAGTGCATAATCATCTGGACACCGCACAGACAGTGCTTGCCTCAACTCAGAGGCCTGAGGCCTGTCGGAAATTAGGCGTCAAGCCTAATTTCAATTCACTTTTTTGAATTTGAATTGTCTTGACAGCAGCAGCCTCAGGTGAGTGTTAGGAGTGTGGAGAAAGCAACAGGGAAGGCCCAATTGCCATACTGTAGAGTGAGACAGAGCACTCTGCTCCTAATGGCTTCACAGAAATGACTTTAAAAGTAAAAAAAAAAGCAATTTTCTTTTGTTGGTGGCTGAAGTGGCCACTGAAGAATTCTGCGCAGTAGGATGGCTCCTACTTATCCCAAGGCAGTTCCTGCCATCATCATCAGAGGCAGTCCTCGAAATCGAGAAAGACTTGCTTCCACTCTAAAAGTGAGTTCTCAGGTAACTATACAGTCCAATCAAGAATTACAGTCTCTGACACAGGTGGGATAGACAGTGTTTGTTTTCTGCATGCTCTCGGAGACTCTAAGGGGTACAACGGACATGATCTTCACCGCACGTCAACGACAAGAGAATTGCAGGGAACAGCACCAACTCTTGTACATGGCCTTCTTTGACCTCACAAAGGCCTTTGACACTGTCAACTGTGAGGGACTATGGAGCATCCTCCTCCGTTTCGGCTGCCCCCAAAAGTTTGTCGCCATCCTCCGCCTGCTCCATTGCAATACTTTGCGATTGTCCAGCTGCTCATCATGTTACTGATTAGTTAATGTTGAAGTTTTATTGATATTCCATTCTCAATGTAATAGTTGTTCATTCACATCATGTTTGGTAGAAGATAGATAACTGTGCATCTTAAATAATTGATAAACTGCTCAGGCTAAGGTTGCAGATAAACTGTCAATTTTACATTGATTTAAAATGAGTTTCAGCTGTGCACCAACACAAAAACGATGGGATAGCTCTGGATTTAGGTCCTGATCTGAACACATCGAATTCCAAGTGGTTTGAGATGCCAGCCCTCCAGAAGCCCATCACACATCAATTACGCTTGGCCACACCAAACCCACCAGATCCTTAACATGGTCTACACTCAACCCACCCACTAAAGCCAGACTTGTAGTTATTGTTCAAAAACATTCTTACTATTTAATTAATCTTCCACGCCAAATGCACACATCCTTGATAGTCTGGATAAAATGGCTTTGTGGTCCGAAACCGGAGATCGGTCAGCGATTTCAGATTCCTGTTGTAAGGTACCCTTTTCCTCACATAGTATATGACATTCGTTTAAACAGATTCATATTTCTACAAAAGTATTCCTCTACAGACTGTAATTCCACTTCAGCTAGTCGGCTGACATAAGAACGTAAGAAATAGGAGCAGGAGTAGGCCATATGGCCCCTCAAGCCTGCTCCGCCATTCAGTACGATCATGGCTGATCCGATCATGGACTCAGATCCACTTCCCTGCCCGCTCCCCATAACCCCTTATTCCCTTATCGGTTAGGAAATTGTCCATCTCTGTTTTAAATTTATTCAATGACCCAGCTTCCACAGCTCTCTGAGGCAGCGAATTCCACAGAATTACAACCATCTGAGAGAAGAAATTCCTCCTCATCTCAGTTTTAAATGGGCGGCCCCTTATTCTAAGATTATGCCCTCTAGTTCTCGTCGCCCCGATCAGTGAAAACATCCTCTCTGCATCCACCTTATCAAGCCCCCTCATAATCTTATACGTTTCGATAAGATCATCTCTCATTCTTCTGAATTCCAATGAGTAGAGGCCCAATCTGCTCAACCTTTCCTCATAAGTTAACCCACTCATCTCCGGAATCAACCTAGTGAACCTTCTCTGAACTGCCTCCAAGCAAGTATATCCTGTCTTAAATATGGAAACCAAAACTGCACGCAGGATTCCAGGTGTAACCTCACCAATACCCTGTATAACTGTAGCAAGACTTCCCTGCTTTTATACTCCAAACTCCTTTGCAATAAAGGCCAAGATTCCATTGGCCTTCCTTATCACTTGTGGTACCTGCATACTAACCTTTTGTGCTTCATGCTCAAATACCCCAGGTCCCGCTGTACTGCAGCACTTTGCAATCTTTCTCCATTTAAATAATAACTTGCTCTTTGATTGTTTTTCTGCCAAAGTGCATGACCTCACACTTTCCAACTGCCAAATTTTTGCTTACTCACTTAGCCTGTTTATGTCCTTTTGCAGGTTTTTTGTGTCCTCCTCACACATTGCTTTTCCTCCCATCTTTGTATCATCAGCAAACTTGGCTATTTTACACTTGGTCCCTTCTTCTAAGTCATTAATATAGATTGTAAATTGTTGGGGTCCCAGCACTGATCCCTGCGGCACCCCACTAGTTACTGATTGCCAAACCGAGAATGAACCATTTATCCCAACTCTCAGTTTTCTGTTAGTTATCTAATTCTCTATCCATGCTAATATATTACCCCCAACCCCATGAACTTTTATCTTGTGCAGTAACCTTTTATGTGGCACCTTGTCAAATGCCTTCGAGAAGTCCAAATACACCACATCCACTGGTTCCCCTTTATCCCCCCTGTTCATTACATCCTCAAAGAATTCCAGCAAATTTATCAAACATGGCTTTCCTTTCATAAATCCATGCTGACTTTGCCTGACTGAATTATGTTTTTCCAGATTGTTATGTATGAAGAGTCTGACTGGATACTGTGAGCTCAAAGTAAAGTGTGACGTAAGTCTTTTATTGCAGGTCTCCAGAATGCCTCTCCAGCCTGTGAGGCCTCCTTAAGTACCTGTGGTCTCAAGGGATTATGGGATCCCTTGGGCCTCCAGGGGATGAGCCCTCCAGGTGGCTGTACAAGGTAAATACAAGTTTACATATATAACAACACTCCCCCCGCCAAAGCCAAAGTCAACAGTGTAACTATTTTTACAAGGTGAGACGATCTGGGACCCTTCTTTCCCTGGTTGATCGTACAGATGCTGATATTGGTGAACTGTCTGTTGGACCCACGCTGGGCTGCTGTGCAGCTGGCCTTGCTGGGCTGCCTGATGTGGTGACTCCTGCTGGGCTGCTGCTGATGGTGGGTTCTGCTTCGTGGCCAACCACGGTGTCAGTTGCCGCTGGTGTGTATGTTGGGGGGTCAAAGAAGGTCGGGTCCAAGGTGGGTTGCACTGGATAGTCCTTGAATCTGAGTTTGATTTGGTCCAAGTGTTTCCGGTGAATGAGTCCATTTGACAGTTTGACCCGAAACACCCTGCTCCCCTCTTTGGCCACAACAGTGCCGGGAAGCCACTTGGGACCATGTCCATAATTCAATACAAATACAGGATCATTGATTTCAATTTCGCGTGACACATTTGCGCTATCATGATATGTACTTTGTTCAAGCCACCTGCTCTCTACCTGTTCATGTATATCAGGGTGAACTAACGAGAGCCTTGTCTTAAGTGTCCTTTTCATGAGCAGTTCAGCAGGTGGAATCCCAGTGAGTGAGTGGGGTCTCGTGCAGTAACTAAGCAGGACTCGGGATAAGCGAGTATGCAGTGAGCCTTCAGTTACCTTCTTCAAGCCCTGCTTGATGGTTTGCACTGCTCTCTCTGCCTGACCATTGGATGCTGGTTTAAACGGGGCAGATGTGACATGTTTGATCCCGTTACGGGTGATGAATTCTTTGAACTCGGCACTAGTAAAACATGGCCCGTTGTCGCTCACAAGGACATCGGGAAGCCCGTGCATGGCAAACATGGCCCGCAGGCTTACAGTGGTGGCAGCAGACATGCTTTCCGACATTATCACACATTCAATCCATTTGAAGTACGCATCTACAACCACAAGGAATATTTTACCCAAGAACGGGCCTGCATAGTCGACATGGACCCTAGACCACGGTTTGGAGGGCCAAGACCTTAAACTTAGTGGCGCCTCCCTGGATGCATTACTTAACTGCAAGCATGTGTTACATCTGTGCACGCAGGACTTTAAGTCCGCGTCGATACCGGGCCACCACACGTGGGATCTGGCTATTGCTTTCATCATTACGATGCCTGGGTGGGTACTGTGGAGGTCATTGATGAAGGTGTCTCTGCCCTTCTTGGAAACCACTACCCGATTTCCCCACAGAATGCAGTCTGCCTGTATAGACATTTCATCTTTGCGCCGCTTAAATGGCTTTATCTCTTCCTGCATTTCCACTGGGACACTGGACCAGCTCCTGTGAAGCACACAGTTTTTTACTAGGGACAGTAAGGGGTCCTGGCTCATCCTGGTTCTAATCTGTCTGTCTGTGACAGCTGATTGCTCACTCTCAAATGCTTCCATAACCATGACTAAATCTGGTGGCTGTACCACTTCCACCCCCATCGTGGGAAATGACAGCATACTGAGAGCATCAGCACAGTTTTCTGTGCTTGGCTTGTGGCGGATGATGTAGTTGTATACGGACAACGTGAGCGCCCATCTCTGGATGCAGGCCAATGCATTAGTATTTATCCCCTTACTCTCAGAAAACATGGATATAAGTGGCTTATGTTCAGTTTCCAATTCAAATTTTAGCTCAAACGGGTATTGATGCATTTTCTTTACCCCATAGACACACGCTAATGCTTCTTTTTCAATCATGCTGTAGACTCTCTCAGCCTTAGACAGACTCCTGGATGCATAAGCAACCGGTTGCAATTTCCCAAAATCATTCGCTTGTTGTAATACACACCCAACGCCATATGACGACGCATCACATGCTAGTACCAAACGCTTACATGGATCATACAACACAAGCAATTTGTTTGAGCATAACAATTTTCTAACTTTTACAAAGGTATTTTCTTGCCTTTTGCCCCATACCAATTCATCTCCTTTACGCAGTAAGGCGTGCAGTGGTTCTAACAGTGTGCTGAAACGCAGTAAGAAGTTACCAAAATAGTTCAGGAATCCTAGAAACGATCACAGCTCCATCACATTCTGTGGCCTCGGTGCGTTCTCAATTGCCTCTGTCTTCGAATCGGTGAGCCTGATGCCGTCCGCCGCAATTCTTTCCTACAGGAATTCCACTTCAGGCACCGGGAAAACGCACTTCGAGCGTTTTAACCTGAGCCCCATGCGGTTGAGTCGACTAAGAACCTCCTCCAGGTTCTGCAGATGATCATTTGTGTCCCGACCTGTGACCAAGATGTTGTTCCTGGAAGACCACCTTGCGCGGGATCGACTTCAGTAAGCTTTCCATGTTTTTCTGGAATATCGCTGCCGCTGATCGAATTCCAAACGGGCATCTGTTATAAATGAAGAGACCTTTGTTCGTGTTGATGCAGGTGAGGGCCTTTGATGAATCCTCCAGCTCTTGCGTCATGCAGGCCGAGGTCAAGTCCAGCTTCCTGAACGTCTTTCCTCCCGCCAGCGTAGCAAAAATGTCGTCGGCCTTTGGTAGTGGGTATTGGTCCTGCAGGCAGAAGCGATTGATAATTACTTTGTAAGCACTGCAGATTCTGACGGTGCTGTCTCCCTGAGGACAGGAACGATCGGACTGGCCCACTCATTGAATTCGATCAGGGAAATGATGCCCTCTCATTGCAGCCGGTCTAGCTCAATCTCCACCCTTTCTCTCATCATGTACGGTACTGCTCTCGCCTTGTGGTGGATGGGTCACGCCCCTGGAATTAGGTGGATCTGCACTTTTGCTTCTTGGAACTTTCCGATGCCTGGTTCGAACAATGAAGGGAACTTGTTTAAGACCCGGGCACAGGAAGTGTAGTCAGCGGACGAGAGCGCTCGGACGTCATCCCAGTTCCAGCGTATCTTTCCCAGACAGCTCCTGCCGAGGTGTGTGGGACCATCGCCCGGTACCACCAAGAGTGGTAGCTTGTGCATCGCTCCATCGTAGAAGACTTTTACAGTAACACTGCCGATTACGGGAATCAGTTCCTTTGTGTAAGTTCTCAGTTTTGTGCGAATTGGAGTCAAGACTGGCCTTGAGGCCTTGCTGCACCACAGTTTTTCGAAAGTCTTTTTGCTCATAATGGACTGGCTCGCGCCCGTGTCCAACTCCATTGAAACCGGGAGTCCATTTAATTCAACCTTCCGCATTATCGGGGGACACTTAGTGGTAAATGTATGCACCCCATATATGTTTGCCTCCTTGGTCTGAGGCTCTAGTTCATCATGATCCGTCGTGGCTCTGTCCTCCTCGGCAATATGGTGGTTTGCAGGATTAACAGGATGAGCAGCTCGTCTGGACATGCATTGGAGGTGTCCCATTGTTCCACAGCCCTTGCAAACGTACCCTTCGAAGCGACATGAATGGAAACGATGATCACCCCCACAGCGCCAACAAGGTGTTAATGGCCTTGCATTCATCACCCTTGATGGTGGACTCTGAGACATCTGCGGACGTGCAGCTGCAGGCATGTGGGACCTGCCCTGTATGTTGCGATTTGAAAACAACATCACTTTATTCACAGTACTTATAGCAGCAGTCGTGTTCTGAGAGATTTGCTTAGTATTGTCACTGGTGGCAATGAACGTCTGGGCTATCGCTATAGCCTTACTTAAGGTTGGGGTCTCTACAGTCAAAAGTTTGCAAAGTATCGTTTCACGGCCAATGCCATGTATGAAAAAGTCTCTGAGCATGTTCTCCAAATGTCCTTCAAATTCGCAATGTCCTGCAAGGCGTCTAAGCTCGGCGACATAACTCGCCACTTCCTGGCCTTCAGACCTCCTGTAGGTGTAGAACCGGTACCTCACCATCAGAACGCTTTCCTTCGGGTTCAGCTGCTCCCGGACCAGGGTGCACAAATCATCGTATGATCTCTCTGTGGGTTTCGCTGGAGCATGCAGATTTTTCATGCAGCTATACGTTGATGCAGACGGTGAGGAGAATTGTCCTTCGTTTGGCAGCGTTCGCTTCTCTTTCTAGCTCGTTGGCCATGAAGTATTGATCGAGTCACTCCACGAAGGTTTCCTAATCATCTCCCTCCGAGAACTGTTCTCTGCATCATTGGGTTCGTTATCTGTATCTCGTCATCAGTTGTTACGTATGAAGAAAGAGTCTGACTGGATACTGTGAGCTCAAAGTAAAGTGTGACCTTAGTTTTTTATTGCAGGTCTCCAGAGTGCCTCTCCAGCCTATGAGGCCTTGGGACTCCAGGGGATGAGCCCTCTGGTGGCTGTACAAGGTAAATACAAGTTTACATATATAACACAAATGTCCTGCTACTGGTTCTTAATAATGGACTCCAACATTTCCCCAACCACAGATGTTAGGCTAATTGGTCTATAGTTTCCTGCTTTTTGTCTGCCGCCATCTTATTCATACGACATAGGGGAACTTCACAAAGTGTAACTATTGTCAGCCAATGAACTGCTGCGCAGTCAATATCTTTGCAAACCAATCTGGAGTATCTTCTTTGCATTATTTCCCTGCTGAGTACTAAGCTCATCACGGCGAAGTTAATGACAGTATTAATATCCTGTGTCAGGTATAGCACGATTTGTTGCAGAGTAAAGTCCCCGCTATTTTGCAACAACCTTAGAAGAAAGCTACCTCCTAGCAGCAGTGTAGCATTTTACAATTTTCACACCAGGCTCCTCTAAGTGAGATTGCCAATTATTTGCAATTTTTCCCACCAAGTACTACATTGAGACTGGCTATGCTCATTTCATTAGGACCTTTAAAGCCAAGAAAGTCAGAAGACTATCTTCAGTCCTGACCCAGAAGTAAAAAGTCAGTACGCCAAATCTTCAGTCTATTTTGAGCCCATGTCAGTGTTCTCTCTCAGTTGTCACTGACAATATTTAGCAAGGCAGGCAGCACTCTAAATAGGCTAACTCTTTGGTATGCAACAATTGTTCATGGACACAGATTCCTCATCCTGATTCCAGCATACCCCATCTGCTCCCATGATATTGTCCTGGCATCTAAACAGGAGCTTTTGAACTAGTCATCTCAGTTCAGAATCAACAGTTTACAAAGAAAGCCTGTATAGGGCAAGTAAAGGAATAATTGCATTGAGAGCATTTCTATCTGCAGTATTCTTTTCTTTTAAATTAACTTAATTATGTTCAAAAGCCCTATTTGTTTGGAGTTATCTATTTCCCAGAAAGATGAGTTTACATTTCTCTGCCTGCCTCCCAAGAGAATGGTTTATTGGTTGCAGCCAGTTTTTCAGGACAATAAGTTTACTGGTCTTGTCCATTCCCATGGCAACCAGTTTCTTTAAGCCACTACTGGAATCTCTAAGATAGAAGTCTTTATTGAAAGCACAGTCCCAGAAGCTACAGTCAAACTTATTTTAAAAATCTTGATTCCTTGCACATATTCTCCACTTGGTTGAAATATAAAATGTAAAAAATTCTTCCTGAAGATGTAGATTGCAGATAGTGGAAATCGTGGAAATATATTCAATGTGCATTTTAAAATATTATAGGCATGAGCCTAGCTGCTAAATGCTGCAGATATTTGTAAAAATGCTTTTGCTATATTAAAGATATATTTGCATGTTGGTTTGGCTCAGTTAGTGGCATGCTCACTTCTGAGTCCGAATGTTGTCGATCCCAAAGCAGTATTTGAAGATGGGCAGGCAGCTCTCGTGCGGATAGAAATTGCCCCCTGCCCGAATTTACTGCAGGTGTGGTTGAGGTCGCCTCTTGAGCGAAATTCCGCACTTTGTTGGGCTTTTTTCTTCAGATCCGCAAGTCACTCTTAATGAGGGTGGTGACTACATGAGAGGGGCGGATACGCGGGGGTGGCAACACCTGAGGGGAGGAAGTTGGGGGCGGTGCGGAGTGACCGCCGCGATGACGTCATCACGGCGCTGCGTCACCATGGCTCTCCCCTTTCATTTAAAAGGGAGCGCCTTTGTGATTTTAAAACTTCAGCCATGGGCCACCAGGAAGGGTTTTGTCCGAGCCAGTGGCCTGGCACCCAAGAGGAGGTGCCAGGCTGTCTGTCGGCGGCCCGGCCGAACCCGGGGGCATAATTGTTGGGCCGACATCATAGTCGGCCGACAAAAAAAAAATGGCGACAGCAGCAGTGCACCCTCCCCTTTAAGGGAAGCTGCACTGCCATTGCAGAAGGGCACAACCTCACTGGACCACTGGGAAAAAACAGGTTTTGGCACCGCCGGGCGGGCCGAAGAATTTCAATGGGGACTTTCGCCATTGGGTGCTGGGGGTGGGGGGGCGTAGATCGGCAGTGTGCACTGTGATGACGCACTTAACACGGATCAGCAGCAGCGGAGTGGTGGGGGGGATGGGGTGATATCAGGATACCACCGGGAAACCTCGCAAGGGCAATTGGGCTATCAGCAGCCATTCCACGAATAGTTGGCGGCCACTCGACTTTGCAGTGTGGCCACCGATTTGCAGTGGTACCAGGCCTCAAGGAGATGGCCAATTTTGGCCCCCTGGTGACTTGGCAAAAAAAAACAACGCATATAGATTTACCGGTTATTCATCATATTGCTGTTTGTGGGATCTTGCTCTATGCCAAATGGCTGCTGTATTTGCCTCTTCAACAACAATCACTGCATTTTGAAAAAAATCATTACATATGAAGCACTTTGAAGCATTTCTGAGACATGATAGGGTGCTATATAAATTTTAAAAAGACTGTTTCAGCATATTTGAATATATGTAATGGCTATGCAGTATTTTCAAAATTAAGTACATATTTTTACTTTATTCTCATTCTGGAGTTAAACTCTATTCTCTGAGCCTAAGTTATTGTGATGGCCTGACTGTTATTGAATAGTTATTCTGTATTTCCATAAAGTTCTTTTCCTCCAGAGGAAGTGTTTCAACATGGTTAAAATAAACCAAATCTTGGAGATCTTTATTCTCTGATATTGTAAAAGGAAACATAATTTAAAAAAGTTAAATTAACTAACTGATAGCTTAGTGTGTGAATGTACTGCCCAGTGCAGTACCAAGCCATACACACCAGGAAGATATGAACTTCTATCTCCAGACTGTACTTGGGTAGCTGATCACAACCAGGATGACAGGAGGGACATTAAAAGTGGTCTCGGGAAAATTGGTCAGGTTTTCAGCTTCCTCATCTTGTGCCCACCTGTGTGGATCTAATCAGCTTTTACTGTAATATCCCCACTCATGAGTGAGTGGCCTGCAGATATCCACTGGCAATGTTCACTGATAAAGAAGGGTTACTTTTGTGAAGTACTGGTGACTGGTGCCTGTAGAAACATGTCCCAACAAGCAGTCAACGGGATGGAATTCTCTGTGAATTAAAATGAGCTAACCTCAGAACAATGAAAGCAAACAGAAGATTTCCATTTCCGTCTATTTAAAATCTGTCACCAGCCATTCAAGTCTAAACTGTGCTCATATTTGAAAATCTCACGAATGAAGGAGAACACTTGAACATGTTATGGAAGGAAACCAACACCCATGGAACCATCCTGCAGCATGAGTCAGAGCCTTCAGCAGAGAAGACAAAAATAATTGGCAAAATTCAAACTGTTGATGCTGTTATTTTTTGTTACTTTGGCTAAAGTTTTGTGAAAAATTGATATTATTGGGTAAACTCTTGTCATTTTGGGGCCATCTACAGTTTGAAGATGGTTTGACACGAACTCATCAAAGTATGCAGTGAATCTTTTGAAAGACTGCCTTATTTGTGCTTTCAATGCTGTATTCAACTTTCTGAAGCATTACACTGGGTCTTCATCAACTTTTCCCTGGATTTCAATGAAGTACAGAGGGCATGACTGATTCAATGAGCACAACTGCTTCCAGGACCATTGCACAAGGCTCGAGGCACGCACACTAGCAGATTGATGAACTGGGCTCGCTGGATGCTGCGTAAATATACCGTATATACTCGCGTATCCTGCGATCTCGCGTATCATGCGACCCCTAAATTTTCGTCCCCAAAACATGATTTTACCATATATCTCATGTATCATGCGAGTTACTTTTTTGAGATCGAATACAGACCTTAACATGAAACATCGAGTGGATTCTGCTCTCTCTCTGTGCTCTCTCTCTGTACTCTCTCTCCGTGTTCTCTCTCCGTGCTCTCTCTCTGTACTCTCTCCCCGTACTCTCTCCCCGTACTCTCTCTCCGTGCTCTCTCTCCGTACTCTCCCCCCCCGACCTCCGCGACTCTCTCTCCCCCCCCGACCTCCGCGACTCTCTCCCCCCCCCGACCTCCGCGACTCTCTCTCCCCCCCCGACCTCCGCGACTCTCTCCCCCCCGACCTCCGCGACTCTCTCTCCCCCCCCGACCTCCGCGACTCTCTCCCCCCCGACCTCCGCGACTCTCTCCCCCCCCGACCTCCGCGACTCTCTCCCCCCCGACCTCCGCGACTCTCTCTCCCCCCCCGACCTCCGCGACTCTCTCCCCCCCCCCTGACCTCCGCGACTCTCTCCCCCCCTGAAGAGAAGAATTTCAGCAGGAGTCAAATGGATTTTTTTTTGCATTGGGAGGATGTAGTTAGTGGTGTGCTGCAGGAACTTGGCTTAATCTTGGCCAGCACTTCACACCCGCAAATTTTGTATCTCGCGTATCATGCGACCCCCCAAATTTAGGTTACAATTTAGGTCTTCAAAAGTCGCATGATACGCGAGTATATACGGTATATGCTAACTGATTGTACCAGTGTATGCTTTTATACGCGCTGTTCAAGTAAAGTGCACAACTGCACCGTGAAAACCAATTTTGAAAAGAAATCATAATTCATCTTAAGATCAATTTTCCCATCTATTAATTTATGGATCTCATCGACATACTGGAACGAGCTAATCATTGGGTTTTCAATTCAGTTCAAGGTTTGTCCCTGTTGATTTTACTACAATCGGGAGTCCACAGCTAATGGATGAAGAGTTAGTGTGGAAACTGAGTTATTTTGCAATTTTAAATTGCAAAATAATAATGAACAGCATCTAGTTAAACTTTTCCATTGCCCAAAAGGACAGGCTGTCCGTCCCAAAGATGCTGACATTTTCGGTTTGGAATTACAGAATTGATGCCTCCATCAATATTCGTTATGCTTGTGGTTCCGATTTATATTGTTATCGAGCCTGATTTCTGAATTATGGCAATGTGACCATTTCCTCTTTTATACTGACAAGTGCTTCAAGCAAATCACCTTGTAACTTTTCCCTCCTTTAGTCTTCATTCCTAAATTACCCACTGGTTGTCTTGCTGCTTTTTGATCTCTCAGTGAATGCTTTTCTGCAATTGATAAAAGGTATCTGCTGTCAATGCTACTGAGGGAAATATGTGCCATATCCAGCCAAGACTAAAGTGTATGATCTATTCGAATATTAAAGCTTGTACAAGATTGCATGTATTTGTCACACTGTTCGTTGAAAGATCCAAAAGGAAAATTAGACACTGTCATTAATCTTCCTGGCTCAGAGGGAAATAAGAGCTTCAGTATGAAAATATACCAGAGTAAAACGATTCAAATATACCTCACATTCTAAAAATATTTTAGTTTTATTAATAAAGCTAGGTGAAAGGCCAAGAATCACAGTGCAGGCAGCCACTAAAATTGAAAAGGTAAAAGAGAAGGTGAGGCAAATCAAAAAATAGTGGTCAAATAAAGTCAGGTTTAATTTGTAAAAAAAATAGGCAGAAAGGAAAGCAGAGGAAGTTGCTTAATTTTAACTTTCAGGTAAAAGATAAGTTTGAGTAGCAGATTAAACAATGGGGGAGAAATTCAACATTGTTGCGTCCATGTTTTGAACATTAGATTAACGTTGGGAGGTTGATCTTCCACGCCAGCTGCTCTGGTCAGATCACTAAATGTTTGTTGGCAATACATCTAAGTCCTGGTACAATGCTCTTTGCATTGATCTGTCTGCCACCTCTGCCCACTGGTGCTGAGCAATTCGCCTGGCACCCTTCTGCCATCTGAAGGGTACAGCAACTCCCTCTCCTGGCCACCTCGTCTACCAACCCTTGCAAAACAGCATCAGAAAAATGTTTTTTTGGTGGCGGGGTGGGGGGGGGGAGCGGTGGGGTGCGGTGTTGCTTCTTGCAGCATCTCTGCCTGCCATTTTGCCTGTTCAACTTCAATTCAGATGACAGCAGTCAAAGTGCACTTCTTCTTTAAGAGGTGTAATCCGAATTTAAATGGTGTCACTGGCGCCTGATTTCTTACCCGCACCCCCCTACCCCTTCAAATCAGCAAGCTATCTATAAACACGCATGTAGCGCTGGCAGCTCGCCAATCAAAACCAAATGGGGCACAAGCATCAATTTAGCCTTTCCCTCGTGATTGAGTGTGTGTTCAGCTCGCGCTGCAGATCTCATGATAGAAACCGATGCAAGTTGAATTTCTCCTCCACTGAGTCTTGATTTCAACACAATGAAAGCAATAGGCAGCATATTTGAACTTAAAAGGAACATTGATCATAGTACTATCGATAAAATAAAAGGTGGTAAGCTGCAAGCGGGAGAAGTTGAAGGCCAGAGATGAGAAAAGTCTGCAGGTCCTACACCATTTGAAGTAATGTCAAACTACAGTGAACTAAAGTCTTGTAATACTGCTACAAATTCTGTAGCATTTACATTTTTCCAATAAAATCTTTATTCCAAAAGAGAACTTCTATTTAAATTCCTTGAATGGGAATAGTTACAGTATAACTGGGGTGATTTTACCAGCCCACATTCTGATGAGAAACTTTACCTCCTGCACATTCGAAATTCAGGCACATGCTGCCCATGATATTCCAACCATAGGCAAGCAAGCCCCAGTTGGGCAGTGTTAACATAGAAACATAGAAAATAGGTGCAGGAGTAGGCCATTCGGCCCTTCTAGCCTGCACCGCCATTCAATGAGTTCATGGCTGAACATTCAACTTCAGTACCCCATTCCTGCTTTCTCGCCATACCCCTTGATCCCCCTAGTAGTAAGGACCTCATCTAACTCCTTTTTGAATATATTTAGTGAATTGGCCTCAACAACTTTCTGTGGTAGAGAATTCCACAGGTTCACCACTCTCTGGGTGAAGAAGTTCCTCCGCATCTCGGTCCTAAATGGCTTACCCCTTATCCTTAGACTGTGACCTCTGGTTCTGGACTTCCCCAACATTGGGAACATTCTTCCTGCATCTAACCTGTCTAACCCCGTCAGAATTTTAAATGTTTCTATGAGGTCCCCTCTCATTCTTCTGAACTCCAGTGAATACAAGCCCAGTTGATCCAGTCTTTCTTGATAGGTCAGTCCCGCCATTCCGGGAATCAGTCTGGTGAACCTTCGCTGCATGCCCTCAATAGCAAGAATGTCCTTCCTCAGGTTAGGAGACCAAAACTGTACACAATACTCCAGGTGTGGCCTCACCAATGCCCTGTACAACTGTAGCAACACCTCCCTGCCCCTGTACTCAAATCCCCTTGCTATGAAGGCCAACATGCCATTTGCTTTCTTAACCGCCTGCTGCACCTGCATGCCAACCTTCAATGACTGATGTACCATGACACCCAGGTCTCTTTGCACCTCCCCTTTTCCTAATCTGTCACCATTCAGATAATAGTCTGTCTCTCTGTTTTTACCACCAAAGTGGATAACCTCACATTTATCCACATTATACTTCATCTGCCATGCATTTGCCCACTCACCTAACCTATCCAAGTCGCTCTGCAGCCTCACAGCATCCTTCTCGCAGCTCACACTGCCACCCAACTTAGTGTCATCCGCAAATTTGGAGATACTACATTTAATCCCCTCATCTAAATCATTAATGTACAGTGTAAACAGCTGGGGCCCCAGCACAGAACCTTGCGGTACCCCACTAGTCACTGCCTGCCATTCTGAAAAGTACCCATTTACTCCTACTCTTTGCTTCCTGTCTGACAACCAGTTCTCAATCCATGTCAGTACACTACCCCCAATCCCATGTGCTCTAACTTTTGCACATCAATCTCTTGTGTGGGACCTTGTCGAACGCCTTCTGAAAGTCCAAATATACCACATCAACTGGTTCTCCCTTATCCACTCTACTGGAAACATCCTCAAAAAATTCCAGAAGATTTGTCAAGCATGATTTCCCTTTCACAAATCCATGCTGACTTGGACCTATCATGTCACCTCTTTCCAAATGCACTGCTATGACATCCTTAATAATTGATTCCATCATTTTACCTACTACCGATGTCAGGCTGACCGGTCTATAATTCCCTGTTTTCTCTCTCCCTTCTTTTTTAAAAAGTGGGGTTACATTGGCTACCCTCCACTCCATAGGAACTGATCCAGAGTCAATGGAATGTTGGAAAATGACTGTCAACGCATCCACTATTTCCAAGGCCACCTCCTTAAGTACTCTGAGATGCAGTCCATCAGACCCTGGGGATTTATCGGCCTTCAATCCCATCAATTTCCCCAACACAATTTCCCGGCTAATAAGGATTTCCCTCAGTTCCTCCTCCTTACTAGACCCCCCGACCCCTTTTATAACCGGAAGGTTGTTCGTGTCCTCCTTCGTGAATACCGAACCAAAGTACTTGTTCAATTGGTCCGCCATTTCTTTGTTCCCCGTTATGACTTCCCCTGATTCTGACTGCAGGGGACCTACGTTTGTCTTTACTAACCTTTTTCTCTTTACATATCTATAGAAACCTTTGCAATCCGTCTTAATGTTCCCTGCAAGCTTCTTCTCATACTTCATTTTCCCTGCCCTAATCAAACCCTTTGTCCTCCTCTGCTGAGTTCTAAATTTCTCCCAGTCCCCAGGTTCGCTGCTATTTCTGGCCAATTTGTATGCCACTTCCTTGGCTTTAATACTATCCCTGATTTCCCTTGTATATAAACATTGTATCTGTGTAAGACTTGCCACCAGAGGGCACAACTGTTGGAGGTCCAAGGGTCACCTGCACATCTCATGCAAGGGAGTATAAAAGATTGTCTGCCATGCTGCTTAGGCACTCTGGAGTTGTATTAAAGAGACTCACATCAGATTTAGCACACAGTACTCAGTCTTGTGGAGTTCTTCTATATTTAACAATTGGCGACGAGTAACAGATTACGAACTTTCATGTGGTCATGGCTGCGTTGGTATTTGAGAGAGATTTGTTGAGGGTGATGATTGGGTATCCTTCATTGAGCGTCTCGACTAGTACTTCGTGGTCAATGAGCTGGAACGGAACGATAAAGCGATCAAGCGCAGGGTGATTCTCCTCACGTGTTTGGATCCACAATATACAGCTTCATCAAGAATCTGCTAGCACTGGAGAAACCAGTGGAGAAGGCATATACAGAGTTGTGTACGCAGGTGCGGAACCACCTCAAGCCGAAGGAGTGTCTTAATGGTCAGGTATCGCTTCTGCACGCACCACCACTCCGAGGACCAGGATGTGGCGAGTTATGTCGCCGACCTGAAACGCCTTGCGGGAACTTGCGAATTTGCTGGATTTTTGGGGGAAATGCTGCGGGACTTTTTCGTGCTTGGCATCGGCCACGAGGTCATTTTTCGCAAGCTGCTGTCCGCCGAATCCCTAGACCTGAGGAAGGCCATCACGATAGCCCAGGCATTTATATCCATGAGCGATAATACCAGACAGATATCTTCCCAGCATCGAAGCTCACCGGCAAGTACTGTGCATAAAATAACATCGCTCGCAGGCAGAACTGCATATGGCAGGGCTTACAAGTCTGCAGCTGCAAGACCTAGGATGACTCAGAGTCAGCCATCAGGCGTGAATGCAAATCCATTAGCACCATGTTGGTGCTCGGGGGTAATCATCGAGCCCATCAATGTCGATTCAAGCACTACGTGTGCAAAGGCTGAGAAACAATGGGGCACCTCCAATGAATGTGCAAGAGTGCTGCGACTCACCACATGGCAGAGTCAGCAGAGGATGATCGATCCGACATGGATCACACAGAACAAACAAGAGAGGCAACTTAACCCGAGGAAGAAGTGTATGGGGTACACATTGTCACCACCAAGAGCCCTCCTATTATGCTGAAAGTCAAATTGAACGGTATTCCAGTATCAATGGAGTTGGACACGGGGGCGAGTCAGTCAATTATGAGCCAGAAGGCTTTTGAGAAACTGTGGGGCAACAAGGCACAAAGGCCCAAACTGAGCCCGATTCAAACAAAGCTGCGCACCTGCACCAAAGAGCTCATACCAGTCAATTGGCAGTGTGGCAGTTAAGGTATCGTACAATGGAGCTGTGCATGATTTAATCACTGTGGAATGTACCAGGCGATGGCCCAACGATATTCGGCAGAAGCTGGCTGGGAAAAATTCGATGGAACTGGGACGACATCAAAGCACTACCTTCAGTGAATGATGCCTCAAGTGCTGAGCAAGTTTCCGTCGCTATTTGAACCAGGCATCGGCAACTTCACAGGCGCATAGGTGCAGATCCATTTAGTCCCCGATGCAAGGTCCGTTCATCTCCAGGCTCGAGCGGTTCCATATATGAGGGAGAAAGTCGAGATCGAACTGGACAGACTTCAACGAGAGAAAATCATATATCGCCAGTCGAGTTCAATGAGTGGGCCGGTCTGATTGTTCTGGTGTTGAAAAGCGATGACATGGTCAGAATCTGCGAAGATTACAAGATAACGATCAACCGAGTCTCGTTACAAGACAAGTACCCGCTACCCACGGTGGATGACCTGTTTGCAACGTTAGCGGTGGGGGAATCATTCACCAAGTTGAACCTAACCTCCGCCTACATGACACAGGAGACTGACTGAAAAGATTGATGTGCTTCAACACGCACAAAGGACTGTTTATATACCACAGGTGCCCTTTTGGAATTCGCTTGGCTGCTGCCATCTTCCAGAGGAACATGGAGAGTTTGCTGAAATCGGTTCCGCGCACCGTTATGTTTCAAGACGACATTCTGATCACCGGTCGTGACACCACCAAACACCTGCACAACCTGGAAGAGGTTCTCAGTCGACTTGACAGAGTGGGACTCAGGCTGAAATGCTCCAAGTGTGTTTTCCTGGCGCCAGAGGTCGAATTTTTGGGGAGAATGATTGCGGCAGATGGCATCTGACCCACAGACTCAAAGACAGAGGCCATCAAGAATGCACCCAGACCACAGAATTTGATTGTAGCTGCGTTCGTTCCTGGGACTCCTCAACGACTTTGGTAACTTTTTACCCGGGTTAAGCACTTTGCTGGAACTGTTGCACATGTTGCTACGTAAGGGTGATGACTGGGTTTGGGGTAAATCTCTAGAGCAGCCTTTGAAAAGGCCAGAAACCTACTTTGTTCTGATAAGTTACTTCTACTATATGACCCGTGTAAATGATTAGTGCTAGCTTGTGATGCATCTTCGTACGGGGTCGGCTGTATGTTACAGCAAACCAATATATAGGGCAAACTTCAACCGGTTGCATACGCATCTAGAGGTCTGTCTAAGGCTGAAAGAGCCTATAGTATGGTCGAGAAAGAGGCGTTAGCATGTCTATATGGGGTTAAGAAAATTCACTAATACCTATTTGGACTTCGGTTTGAGCTTGAAACTGACCACAATGGACCGTGTTTCACCAGCTCGGAATTCAGCAAGTTTATGACACACAATGGCATCAAGCATGTCAGGTCTGCCCCGTTTAAGCCCACATCCAACGGTCAAGCGGAATGGGCAGTCAAAACTATCAAGCAGAGCTTGAAACACGTGACGGAATGCTCCTTGCAGACCCGCTTATCTCAGCTACCGGACGCGACCCCACTCACTCACTGGGGTTCCCCCTGTAGAATTGTTAATGAAGAGAGCACTCAAAACCAGGCTCTCCCTAGTCCACCCAGATCTAAATGATCATGTGGAAACACGGCGTTACCGGCAAAACATGTTCCACGATCGCGCGGCTGTATCGCGTGACATTGATGTTAACGACCCTGTGTTTGTCCTTAATTATGGTCATGGTCCTAAATGGGTCGCTGTCTTGGTCAAGGAGGGGAATAGAGTGTTTATAGTCAAACTATTGAATGGACAAACATGCAGAAAGCATTTGGATCAGACCAAACTGCGGTTCACTGGCAACCAGGAACAACCTGAAGAGGACATCACCATCATCTCGCTGTCAATCAAGAGGATGAGTTGTATTAAAGAGACTAAGGTCACATCAGTTTTAGCTCACAGTACTCAGTCTTGTGGAGTTCTTCCATACTTAACAGGCAGAGGAAACACTTCAAGGACACCCTCAAGGCCTCCTTGACAAAGTGCAACAATGCCACTGACACCTGGGAGTCCCTGGCCCACGACTGTCCAAAGTGGAGGAAGAGCATCCGGGAGGGGGCTGAGCACCTTGAGTCCCATCGCCGAGAGCAAACAGAAACCAAGCGCAGACAGCGGAAGAAACGTGCATCAACCCAGGCTCCCCAGCCACCCTTTCCTTCAACCACTGACTGCCCCACCTGTTACAGAGACTGTAGATCCCGCGTTGAACTCTTCAGTCACCTGAGAATTCACTTTAAGAGTGGAAGCAAGTCATCCTCGACTCCGAGGAACTGCCTAAGATGATGATGATGATTGGTCAGAAAATTTTAGCTAGCGTACACCTGAATTTTCAACAAATGCTGCAAGGCTTCATTCTCCCATGTGTCATGTGCAAATGAGGATACAAAAAATTTTCATGTGATGTGCATTTATCTTTTTTATATTATAAAAAACTTCACAACTTTCCTTCTGCCAAATATTTAAATCATGTGCTGTTGTACTGAGCAGGAATCCAGCTTGCGGTATGAAATAAATGTGGAGAAATTGGCCTCCTTTTTGCCTCCTGTTAGTGTCTCGGGGGATGGTGGGGCGATAACGGGCCGCAAATGGGTTTGTAACCGGGCGCAGTGATTTGAACGATGCCCTCAAACTTCCCTGTCGGCTTGGCGTTGGCGCTAAGACCTACAACCTCAGTCCCTAGCGCCCCGGTGATCGTGACATCATCCGGGGCGCAGTGCCCCGTTATCTCCAAGGATCAGAAATTCCCTCTCAGCCCGACCTGAGTGCCTGCCGTTAACAACGGCAGGAAGAAGAAGTGGTATGCTGTCAAATGCTGGAGGAGCGGTATTTATAGGCATCAACATCCGATTTATTTTTAGTCAGCAAAGAAATGCTGCCTTGTCAGTTTGACATAGGCAAACAGGCGTTTTCAACCATTTCAGCATTTTTCACTTTCAGGAATCTTCTGCCTCAGAAAAATTATTCACTTTCATTCAGGTGAGATTTAAAAGTACATTTCCATATGTTAATGGGGCTGTACTGGCACTGGACCTCGTCCTCCAGCATCAATGTTGGAGATAGTGGAGGCAGAGAGAAAGATTGCAAAATATGGCGCGAGGGAGGGGAGCCAACAGGGCTCTCAACAGTCGGCCTTACCCTCCCAGGGTATTCCGACTGCAGTTCTCCGACATCAATTTCACTGAGGAGCAGTGTCTCAGAGACTCGGCTTCACCAGGGATGTGTTCACAGAGCTCTGCCACTTCTTGCAAACAGAACTCCAGCATCAGACTAGGATGAGTACGGCTCTCTCAGTGGTAGTCAAGGTCATCATTGCCCTCAATTTCTAAGCCAGCAGATCCTTCCAGTGTGCAACAGAAGACATATCTACAGTCTGCTTCATCCTGCATCAGACCGGTGTGCCAGCTCTGTTCCAGCCATCACATCAAGCTCGCGGCTGGCTGCTCGGAGACAAGGGCTATCCGCTCTCCACTGGCTCATGACTCCCCTCCGCAACACCACCACTTCTGCCCAGCACTCATATAATGAGAGCCCTGTCACCACCAGGAACAGTATTGAGCAGACCATCGGAGTGCCTTCACCGCTCAGGAGGAGCCCTTCTGTACTCGGCTGAGCGGGTGTCCCTTTTCGTCATCGTCTGCTGCATGCTGCACAACTTGGCTATCATGAGGGCACAGCCATTGCCACCAGGCATAGCTCCACCACCTCAGGAGGAGGAAGAGGGAGGTGAGAAGGGCGAGGAGGAGGAGGAGGAACAGGAGCCGAACAGCAGCGATGGAAGAGGCAGCCACTCAATCGGCCTTATGTATGGGCAGTCCATGACTGCCTCATCAGACTTCATTTCCAATGAATTCAAGGCCACTTCCCGGTTGCTCAGCACATCCCCATCATTCCATCAATTTCTCATTCCATACCACACCTCGAAGCTGAAATGAGACACAGCACCAAATCTGCAATACTGCAATAATAAAGCTATCAAAATTCAGTAACCACATATATCCAACAACAATATTAACTAATCACCCCTGTGCAAACCCTTACAGTGCCTTATGCTAATCAACTGCTCCTTCGTCTCCCCAGTGGCTGGTGGAAGGCTGCTGAGTGTTGTTGCCAGAGACTACAGATGGCCTTGCAGGACGCCTTCGATCAGCTCTGGACCTGGAAGGCCTGGCTGTAGACTGTGTCACCTCAGGCCTGGCGGCAGCACTCTGGGCTGACTGGATGACAGGCAGCGACAAGTGCAATGGCGGAGTGGCAATGGTGGAATCAGGAATGCTGTCATCCTGAGAGAGGACAGCAGGTTTCTGCTCCACTAACCCACTGCTACTCTCCCGCATGACAGCACCTCAGCATCCGCTGGAAAACAAATTGGTGACCTGCTGTGACACCATGAG
Organism: Pristiophorus japonicus; assembly: GCF_044704955.1. Classification (NCBI taxonomy): domain Eukaryota; kingdom Metazoa; phylum Chordata; class Chondrichthyes; family Pristiophoridae; genus Pristiophorus; species Pristiophorus japonicus. The sequence goes on from NC_091982.1 coordinate 23,469,736, forward strand.
ATCCCCAGTGGACTATGGTGGATGCAGCGACGTGGCATCCAGTTAAGATTGCATGAGAGCAGTCTGAGACTCAATGACTGCATTACAGAATTAAGGCATTGCATGGCCTCCGTCTGTGCTGCCACATCGCGCATGACGCGTCATGAGGTCTGGATCCGCACGGCCTCTCTGGGAGTCCACCATCCTCTGAAGACTGGAAGTGATGGGCTCCATGGTGTGCAACAAGCTCTGTGCAATATTGGAGGTGGACTCCTCCAACGCTCCTTATCATTGCCGTGTGGCCGTCGGGCACCTTTGCCATTGCACCTATCATCTCCGAGTGCATGGCCGTCACTCTTTTGAGTTTGAGTTGGTGAAGATGTTTGGTGGGTTAATTGTGGGGTTGTGGTGGTTTGTGCAGTGTGTACAGACTGAGGTTCAGATGCTGGTATGTAGGACCTGTTGAAGCCTGTACGCACCTTGATCGTCCAAGTGAGGTCATTGAAATTCTTCCTGCAGTGTGTCAGACTCCAGACGACCACACTGGCCAAAACCTCTTAGGACACTTCCCTCCACATTGCCCTGGAGACCTGGGGCAATGGCCACCTTCCCGTGTCTGGGAAAAGCACTCCCGCAACCAATGCCTCCAATGCCTGGTCGGTAAAATGACGAGCTCTGTCCCTAGGAGTGGGATCAGCTATTACGATCAGGGGATTCAGTTGGTTGCAGGTCACCTTCACAGCCAGCAATGCTGATAATGACGATCTGCACAATGATGCAACCTTCACCTTAAGAGCTGGGATGAGAGAGTGCAAAGGATCATTCCTGACTGCATTGCACCTGAAATTCATTGTTGCTCTGCTGGTAGCGCCATTGTAGTGCCCTACTGAGGTACTTAGCGCTTGATTTAGTGCTCCATTTCTTTCCTGGAACACTAACAGCCAAGATTTCAAAAATTAGCACCCCAAACTAGCCCGAGCACTTTCAGTAATGGGGAAGTGTAAGGTATTTTAAATGCTCTTATTTACTTCGATTCAACTGGCATAAATTGTGACAAGGTTACCGCTTTAGTAAACCAGAACAGTGCATTGAACACTCACAGCATGTGTTGTACAAACTTGGACAGCAATGACTTAGTTAAAATACAGGCTTTACTTCCCATACAACCAAGGACGACGGAACGCGCGAACGTGGGATGCGTCGCTGGACACCCTCTCTTCTTCCTTCCTTGAAGTTGTCTCTTCCATGTGACGAAGGGTCTGGATGTTAACTTTCTTATACCTTTCTTCAATATACAATCATCACATTCTTTGTTGATGGCTGTCGGAGCCTCGCCTCGTTCTGTTGATGCTCGAATTATCGTGTTCCAATCTCATGATTTGTTCCCATCTTCACTGTCTTTTGTGACTGTGTCTCTCAGGCAGAAAGCATTAGTCAGCAGGCATATTTACAATAGTCGATTCTATAAGTCCATTAACATATCTGACTCTAAAGACAAGGGAGTAAAAATTGCTCCCTGCCTGAAACGAGGCGCACGCACCCCGGTTCAATGGTTTTTACCGCAGCTGTGGTTGAGATCGCATCTTGAACGAAATTCCGCTCTTTGTTGGTTTTTTTATTCAGATACGAAAGTCGCTCTTAATGGGGGCAGTGACTACACGAGAGGGGCAGTGGCAATACCCGAGGGGAAGAAGTTAGGGGTGGTGCAAGGCTGCAAGTTGGCAGCCAGGCCGAAGTCAGGGCCTTATTGTCGAGCCGACATGGCAGTCGGCCGCCAAAAAAAAAACATGGCGTCAGCGGCAGTGCATCTTCCCCATTAAGGGAAGCCGCACCGCCATTGCAGAAGGCCACAGCCTCACTGGACCACCGGGAAAAAACTAATTTTGGCACCGCCGGGCAGGCTGAAGATTTTCAGTGAGGAATGTCGCCATGGAGAGGGGTGGGGGGTGGGGGGGGGGGGAGATCGGCAGTGCGCATGGTGATGACGCACCTAACACGGATCGGCAGCAGCAGAGCGGTAAGGGCAGGGATCGGGGCACCGCTGGAGCCATTCCATGAAATGTTGACGGCCACTCCACTCTGCAGCTTGGTCGCCGATTTGTGGTGGTAACAGACCTTCAGGAGGGGAGCAAGGTCTTTGTGTAGAGCCATTACCAAAACTGGCATGTGTGTCTTACAGGAAAGAAGCCATTAGCTATCGAACACAATTACAATTACAATAGTCCAGGAAATGGAGCCATTAACGAAGGTGGCTTTTGTGACTATTGGTTCTGTGAAGATATTAACCCTTTACAGAAGGCCATTTTTCCAACAAATGTATCCCTGTTTCATAGATCAATCCCATCTACCCCTCTTCTCGCCACAGCCACTCTATTCCTTTTCTTTCTCTCTCTTTGAAGCCAATGGAAATAAAAATCAGGAGAGATGTAAAATGGGCTGCCGATTCGTGACCACCTGTCTTCTTCTTAGGCAGTCCCTCAGAGTCGAGGCTGACTTGCTTCCACACTAATATGAGTTCTCAGGTGACTGATGAGTCCAATGTGGTCACAGGTGAGGCAGACGGTCATTGGTGGAACGGGTGGGAGTACTGTTTGCAAGCAAAAGTATTTAGAACTATAGAGGAAGGTTATATATCAGCAGTAAAATGTTTGATTTTAGTTATATGAATAATAATTACGTTACTTACTTTCTATTTCTTATTTGTGTTTGACCTTCAGAAATGGACTGTGAAGGTGGTTGTTGATTCACTTTTTGTTCATTTGAAATTTAATAAAATAAATGGAGTTCTGGGCTAATTGTTTCATATTTGCTTACAACTTCTGAGTCGTGAACCAGAGGCTTAATATCAGCCTGTATTACATTAGCCATCTCTGCAATGTTTTGCATTTGGCTTTTGAAGATCAATTGCATGAGATCATTCCAAACATGATGAAAAGGAACCGGCTCCCCATTTACTTTCTGAATGTCAAAAGACCTCACAGGGAATGTTCGATCCAAAATACGGATAAGAAAATAGCTCCTTATTAACTCGGTAAATCTCAAAAGGTGATGGATGCACAAATGAATGATGATTAAGCAACTGGTGACTTACTTTTCAAATTGCAATTGATGATTAGCAAGTCATTTGGTGGCATGTATCTGCTGCATTTTAACTGTAATTCACTGTATAATTCACACTGCCAAATGGACACACTTAATGCGAGACGTCTTTGCTTAGCCACCGTGTCAATCACCATACATTCTAGTTGAAAAATTCATTTATTATTAGCTTAGCAAATGTAAGTATACTCTAACATTACGACATTGAGTTTTCTGTGTAATTACCAGACATCTTTTAATAAGTATGTCATTAAAATGGTAGTTACTGAGAGTACTGGGTGCTGCAGTGGGTTACTCACTGACCTTTTACCTCAGAGACCTGTGTTCAGATGTAGCCCAGGTTGATGGGGTGAAAATCTCCTTTGACTGCCAGATTTCGGGATGAATTGATTTTCAACATTCCCAATCCAGTTCTAAGTAACCATGTTAACGCAGCACTAAATTATAAGTTCAATCTCATTCACATTGGACACAAGATAGCTGGTGTGAGAAATGGAGAATGTCACGCGGATGCAGTCGGGTGCTCTACTGGTGTTGGTACACAGTGGCTTTAGTCTACAACTCACCCATCAATGTTTGATGCTGACATTGGGTGCTGAGAGTAACATCTCTCACCTTGACAAGTACAAAAATTCACACAAAGTAATTTAAAGGTCAGAAATGAAACATATGGATAGAGCCTGAAATTCCAATTAGACTGTTCCACCAGCTGCAGTGCAGAGGAGCCAGCCCCAAGTTAGATGATTTCTCGAAGCCAAGACCCTATCCCAAATTGCAGGTGTATGATCGTTTGTATGTTCATGGCGGGCAGCCTATGCCAGTCAGGGCACATCACCAATGGCTGCCCAACAATGGCCAAGAAAATGAGAACAACACCATGATAGTCTGATGGTGGATCAGTGGTCTGAGAACTGTCAAAATTAACAAGGCCAAAAATTTAAAGATTTCTTCTACAGGAATGTAGGACCATTAAAGTTAAGATATTTGATTTGCCTTCTCCACCACCACTCCCCTCTCCCCACCTCTGGAATATTGTGGACCTGACTTAAAAGGGTAGAATTGTAGTGGAACTGGATTCTGTTCTATTTTACCATTCCTTATCACGTCAATGCCTGGTTTCCACCCAGAGCCAAATCAGAATGTTGGGCATGTAGGTGTTTTTTTGTTCAGAGGGTGAAAACAGTCGTTAAATGGGTGTTGTGTTAATAAGCCTGTTTGAAAGTCCATTTTTAGATTGCAATTTTGGTCCTAATAGCTGATTACCACAATTTGACTTTGCCTGGAGGTGCAAAAACAAAGACACCTGCAGGTTTAGTACAAGAGCTGATGAGAAGCAATTTCAGTGGAGCACATTTTAGGATGGCTCAAGGACCGAAGAGGGTCTTGGATCCGGCACTAGAGGTCTTGGTGGAGGAAGTCCAGAGGAAATGAGATGTCCTGGCCAGAATCTTCTCAGACCTGCGAGTACGGGTTTGGAGGCAGGCCTGCTGTCAAAATGGCTCTGATTGACAGTGGGTCTGGATTCCACTCTGAACCCACCTCTGTGTGAGTTTCTCAGCTGTCTGATGAGCGTTCGGATAGCAGACCCAACAACAAGCAGCGGGACAGGTAATTGTTATTAAAAAAAAGTATTTAAATGCTTGTTAAGAGGCTTAAAAGCATGCACTTACAATTTTACCAACCTTTTGACAGGTTTGCCGTGCCTGGGGTTCATGCCAGGTAAGTGGAGTCGGGTTCTCAGTGACCCTCTATTGCTTTGGCTAGTTGACAGCTGCAGAAGTGGTACAAAAACTATCATTTCACAGCTGTTCACTTTCCAATGTCAGCAGCTGAAGCCTTCAGGTTTTGGAAGAGTATTTGAGCTGTTTGCACTTTGGAAATGTTTACAGTGAACTCTCTATTCACTGTCACCTCCTTGGAGCAACCTCTCTCACCATTGACAGGGTGCTTCTGTCATCTCAACCTCACCTACCATCTGTTCCAGCAGCATCGGTGCCCTTCAAAAAATCTCACTTTTGGTCCTTAGAATCTCACCATGATCAGCCCCAACACCAACATCATTAACATACCAGCATCACCACCAGCAACATCAAGCTTCTCCGCAATCACCTGATGCTGCACAGTACACAGGGCATCAACACCCGACTACATTGCCGTCCAAGAGGCCAGTGAAGGCCTCCTCATGGCCACATTTGCATCACTTGACTCTGTACACCCTGACTGCCACATGATGCGTCAGGTTGGCACCACCCCACACCGGCTCCATAAAGCATCCCTGTAATGTCCAATCCATTCCTTTCACACTCATCATCATTGTGGGGGGGGAATACCCTTATGTCTCACCATTCACTAAACTCACTAAGCCACTTCCAAAGGTAACCACAAATCTGTCCAAGAATGCAAAGTCCTGAAAATAAAGATTTCAATGTTTGACAACACATCAACATTAATGATACATGAACATTGGCTGAAGGACCCAAGTGCCTATCCTTGTGTATTATTAATTGGTATGATTGGACAAGGGTGGGGGTGAGTGTGAGGGGTGGCTAGTGAAATGGGGAACTGATAATGTAGATAGAGAGAGAGAGAGAGAGAGAGGGTTGGGTGAAGGTTCAAGATAAGTTGGTGTGAGTAAGGATGTGCAAGGGTAGAGCAGGGAAGGCAGAGTGATGGGGATATGATGAGTGGCACAGCACTATGAGGTTGAGTGTGGCTTTGCAGTAACGTTTTGTGATCTACTGAGATCATTGAAAGGTTTACGCCACTGCAGCCAGATCCTCCTGACGCCATCCCTGCTTGTGCCTTCCTGTGCAATGTGCAACCAGGCTACGTTGGTGTCCTGGGGACGTCTCTTCCATCTATTGGAATGGAAGAGAACCTCCCTGTTTACTGTGACTCCCTCCATAAGCATCTGGGTCATGGGAGAGACTGGGTGCAACCATGTTCCTTTGTGCAATGCTTGCAGCTCAATGCTGCAAAAGACTAACAGAAGAACTGTCAAAACAAAAGTTGGGAATGGTCCCTTTAAGGAAACCAGTTGATGACGCGTCCTTCATCAGACCAGCTTCCAGTTAATTGACTGGGAAACCTGCAGGGTGGGCTTAACAAGCCCCAGCCATGGAAGATTGAAGGGAGAGAGCGGGCTGCACTTCGGAACGGGTTTCCCACGCTGTAACAATGCCACCCGCATCGAACTCACCTCTGTTGGCAAAATCCGGGTAGGGGAAAGGAGTCCAGCTTGTCCTCCTGTCCCTCTCTCCTGCAGCTACACTGCCTGGCCTCCTGTTCTCCTCCCATTCCTCCTGCAGCCGAAGGGTGTCCACTACCAAGATGCTGATGGCCAAGCAGTCCCTTTCTGTTGGTGCCTCCTATAAGGTGTCGAGTAAGGTAGAGTAGCACAGCACTTACTTGTTTTAGTTGATGTTCTCAGAGAATGTCCGGGATAAATGTTGATAGAGTGTTGCTGACGTCTTGACAAAGTGTCCCTGAAAGTCTCTCGATGTGTTACAAAAGTCCTCTTCAAACCTTCAGCAGCAAGTGAACAGTAAAAGATGATATACCTTTAAGTCGCGCTCAAAATCCTCAGCAACGACTTATTTACTCCCATTCAGCTGATCGTGTTAGGAGAGGGTATTAGGTCAAGCGCTATCCATCAAAATGCCCTTAAGCCTCCTTAATGCCTGCTAACAGGCAATTTAGTGTCAATCTGCCCCTTAATAATGCTCCGGGCTGCCACTCCTAGAGTAAGCTTCAACTCCTTTACCAAGATGGCGTCTTGCGCTAAACGCAGGCGAAACCAATGTTTCAGCTTAAGACCCCACCTTGGCATCTTGGAGTCTCTTTAGTGCCTAAAGTATCTGGGGAAAATCACCCTTACAGTGTGAGAATTAGATACCTTACAATGTGTTTGTATTTTAAGAAAAAGCAAAATATTCATATTTAACCAAGTACTGTGACCCTTTAAGGCAAGCGCGGATTAGACAAATTAAAAAAAAAATGATGTCAAGCTGCCTGCATTGTTCAAGTAGTTATTTTATAAATTTATGAGTCGAGAAAATGCTGTTAGCAATATTAGTGAACAAAATCTTAATGGATTTGCATTTCACTCATGTGTAATATATTAATGCAGCACCACAATCACTAATACATCATTTCTGTGGATTTTAAAAAGCTTAGTTTGGCAATATTTTTTGATTCATAATCTGGCTGCCAGTGCCTATTAAATGCAAAGGGCTTTTAGATTTGAAAAGATCCAAGGAGGACTTGAATGAATAATTTCTATTTTGCGTTACTGTATGTTGAAATCATGACCGGTTTCCGTTATTCCTGAAAGCAGATCAATCTTTTCCAAGCTGGTAAGTGAGCCAGGAAGGCAAAATACTTTTCCGTTTTAAATTCTATTTTTATGTGATTTGTTTCTTCACATTTAATTCCAACATCCAACAGATGAAGAAAAAACTCATCAACAATTTTGGAGGAGTTTAAATAAGATAAGATAAAATAAATCCATCAGGAGCTTGCTTGCTAAATTATTTTCAAGACGTGACAGTAAATACTGTTTTCACTTGGTCTCGGTTGTTAATGGTTTACTATAGCACATCTCATATATAAATGATGACACATTTTACAAAATCTAATTTAATTTCTTTTTATTTCCTGCATCTCCTATCCAGCCCAAAACTGGAATAAGTATTTTACAAGTCAGTAGTGTATTAAGTTGATTTGGAACAATGTGCATCTCTCCCCTCCCAGCCACTTCTATATTCTTTGAAAAGTCAATTTTCATTCTGGACACTGAACCTTAGTTTCACAATATTGGATTTTTTACAATGAAAGCAATATCTGAATGGATGTTTTCAGTGCACTTTGACAGTTACAATCATTTTATTTTGTGTCACGAGCTAATCTCTTGTGGCATTGCAGTGGTTCAAGAAGAGGGCCCACTACTGATATGATTTTTTTCTCCATCTGTTGGAGGAACCAACTAGAGGGCTGGCCATCCTCGACTGGGTGATTTGTAATGAGAAGGGACTAATTAGCAATCTTGTTGTGCGAGGCCCCTTGGGGAAGAGTGACCATAATATGGTAGACTTCTTTATTAAGATGGAGAGTGACACAGTTAATTCAGAAACTAGGGTCCTGAACTTAAGGAAAGGTAACTTCGACAGTATGAGGCATGAATTGGCTAGAATGGACTGGAAAAGGATACTTAAAGGGTTGACGGTGGATAAGCAATGGCAAACATTTATAGATCACATGGATGAACTTCAGCAATTGTACATCCCTGACTGGAGTAAAAATAAAACAGGGAAGGTGGCTCAACCATGGCTAACAAGGGAAATTAAGGATAGTGTTAAAGCCAAGGAAGAGGCATATAAATTGTCTAGAACAAGCAACAAACCTGAGGACTGGGAGAAATTTAGAATTCAACAGAGGAAGACTAAGGGTTTAATTAAGAGGGGGAAAATAGAGTACGAGAGGAAGCTTGCAGGGAACATAAAAACTGACTGCAAAAGCTTCTATAAATATGTGAAGAGAAAAAGATTAGTGAAGACAAATGTAGGTCCCTTGCAGTCGAATTCAGGTGAATTTATAATGGGGAACAAAGAAATGGCAGACCAATTGAACAAATACTTTGGTTCTGTCTTCACAAAGGAAGACACATTTAACCTTCCGATTGTACCAGGGGACAGTAGGTCTAGTGAGAAGGAGGAACTGAAGGATATCCTTATTAGGCGGGAAATTGTGTTAGGGAAGTTGATGGGATTGAAGGCCGATAAATCCCTGGGGCCTGATAGTCTGCATCCCAGAGTACTTAAGGAAGTGGCCCTAGAAATAGTGGATGCATTGGTGATCATTTTCCAACAGTCTATCGACTCCGGATCAGTTCCTATGGACTAGAGGGTAGCTAATGTAACACCACTTTTTAAAAAAGGAGGGAGAGAAAACGGGTAATTATAGACCAGTTAGCCTGACATCAATAGTGGGGAAAATGTTGGAATCAATCATTAAGGATGAAATAGCAGCGCATTTGGAAAGCAATGACAGGATCAGACCAAGTCAGCATGGATTTATGAAAGGGAAATCATGCTTGACGAATCTTCTGGAATTTTGTGAGGATGTAACTAGCAGAGTGGACAAGGGAGAACCAGTGGATGTGGTGTATTTGGACTTTCAAAAGGCTTTTGACAAGGTCCCGCACAAGAGACTGGAGTGTAAAATCAAAGCGCATGGTATTGGGGGTAATGTACTGACGTGGATAGAGAACTGGTTGGCAGACAGGAAGCAGAAAGTCGAGATTTTCAGAATGGCAGGCAGTGACTAGTGGAGTGCCGCAGGGCTCAGTGCTGGGACCCCAGTTCTTTATAATATACATTAACGATTTAGATGAAGGAATTGAGTGTAATATCTCCAAGTTTGTGGATGACACTAAACTGGGTGGTGGTGTGAGTTGTAAGGAGGACGCTAAGGGGTTGCAGGGTGACTTGGACAGGTTAGATGAGTGGGCAAATGCATGGCAGATGCAGTATAATGTGGATAAATGTGAGGTTATCTATTTTGGGGGCAAAAACAGGAAGGCAGAATATTGTCTGGATGGCGGCAGATTAGGAAAAGGGGAGGTGCAACGAGACCTGGGGGTCATGGTTCATCAGTCACTGAAAGTGGGCATGCAGGTACAGCAGGTGGTGAAGAAGGCAAATGGTATGTTGGCCTTCATAGCTAGGGGATTTGAATATAGAAGCAGGGAGGTCTTACTGCAGTTGTACAGGGCCTTAGTGAGGCCTCACCTGGAATATTGTGTACAGTTTTGGTCTTCTAATCTGAGGAAGGACATTCTTGCTATTGAGGGAGTGCAGCGAAGGTTCGCCAGACTGATTCCAGGGATGGCTGGACTGTCATATGAGGAGAGACTGGATCAACTGGGCCTTTATTCACTGGAGTTTAGAAGGTTGAGAGGGGATCTCATAGAAATGTATAAGATTCTGATGGGACGGGATAGGTTAGATGCAGGAAGAATGTTCCCGATGTTGGGGAAGTCCAGAACCAGGGGACATAGTCTTAGGATAAGGGGTAGGCCATTTAGGACTGAGATGAGGAGAAACTTCTTCACTCAGAGAGTTGTTAACCGATGGAATTCCCTGCCGCAGAGAGTTGTTGATGCCAGTTTATTGGATATATTCAAGAGGGAGTTAGATATGGCCCTTACGGCTAAAGAGATCAAGGGGTATGGAGAGAAAGCAAGAAAGGGGTACTGAGGGAATGATCAGCCATGATCTTATTGAATAGCGGTGCAGGCTCGAAGGATGGAAGGGCCTGCTCCTGCACCTATTTTATATGTTTCTATGTTTCTACCTTCTCATGGCCAACTAGGGAGGTGCAATAAATGCTGGCCTTGCCCACATCCCAAGAATGAATAATTAAAAAAAATGCTCACAGGGAGTCTAGAATCCAGAGCATTGTTGTAATGTTTAGCAGCTAATCAGGCCTGTCCCTTTAAGGCTGCTGCATTCTGTGGAGAAGTGGTCCAAAGAGGTAATTCCTAAGGTCAATTAGATGCTATTTGCTGATGTTGTAAGAACATTCTCGAGATTGGCAGCTTTCTTTAAATATATATTTATACATATAAATATATGTATTCTGAGTTACAGCTTGGCATTAGTCATGCTATTCCCACTTGATTTCAAGTCACCACTGGCCTCTACTATGCAGCAGCTTTTAAAAATTTAGTGTTATGTCTTTTTTAATGAATTTTGTGCACATCAAAGTGGGAAATGTTAGCACTGGGCAAGTAGAATGCTTTTCTATTTCACATACCCAATGACAGCATCAAGCACTCCCAGGTCAGCTACGGAATAGATAGGTGCAGAGCAAAACTCCCTTTAGTTGATCCGAAATATGCCTCAGCTTAACCTTAGAAGACAACCCTCACTGCAAAGTATCACATGCTCTGATCTCGCTCAATCTCCATTTTTTGAGTTTTGCAAGGTCTTACCCTTCCTTACCTCTGCAGCTTTTCTCGGCCATTCTCTTCAGTATTCTGACTCTGAAGTCCTGTGCATTCACCCTCCCTTCACTCCACTATCAGTAGCTAAGCCTTCAGCTGTCTTTACCTAACTCTCTTCAACTACCACCTAACATCACTAAGGAAGACACAAATAACCTCCTGAAAAGACTAGGGGATCGAGGGTTTAGCGAGAAGGAGGAACTGAGGGAACTGAGGGAAATCCTGATTAGTCAGGAAATGATATTAGGGAAATTGATGGGATTGAAGGCCGATAAATCCCCAGGGTCTGATAGTCTGCATCCCAGAGTACTTAAGGAAGTGGCCCGAGAAATAGTAGATGCATTGGTGGTCATTTTCCAACATTCCATGGACTCTGGATCACTTCCTATGGATTGGAGGGTAGCTAATGTAACCCCACTTTTTAAAAAAGGAGGGAGAGAGAAAACGGGGAATTATAGACTGGTTAGCCTGACATCGGTAGTGGGGAAAATGCTGGAATCAATTATTAGAGATGTAATAGCAGCGCATTTGGAAAGCAGTGACAGGATTGGTCCAAGTCAGCATGGATTTATGAAAGGGAAATCATGCTTAACAAATCTTCTAGAGTTTTTTGAGGATGTAACGAGTAGAGTGGATAAGGGAGAATCAGTGGATGTGGTGTATTTAGACTTTAAACAGGCTTTTGACAAGGTCCTACATAAAAGGTTGGTGTGCAAAATTAAGGCATATGGTATTGGGGATAATGTATTGATGTGGATAGAAAACTGGTTGGCAGACAGGAAGCAAAGAGTGTGAATAAACGGGTCCTTTTCAGAATGGCAGGCAGTGACTAGTGGGGTACCGCAAGGTTCAGTGCTGGGACCCCAGCTGTTTACAATATACTTTAATGATTTAGTCGAAGGAATTGAATGTAATATCTCCAAGTTTGCAGATGACACTAAGCTGGGTGGCAGTGTGAGCTGTGAGAAGGAAGCTAAGAGGCTGCAGGGTGACTTGGACAGGTTAGGTGAGTGGGCATATGCATGGCAGATGCAGTATAATGTGGATAAATGTGAGGTTATCCACTTTGGTGGCAAAAACAGGAAGGCAGAGTATTATCTGAATGGTGACAGGTTAGTAAAAGGGGAGGTGCAACGAGACCTGGGTGTCATGGTACAGCAGTCATTGAAAGTAGGCATGCAGGTACAGCAGACAGTTAAGTAAGCAAATGGTATGTTGGCCTTCATAGCGAGAGGATTTGAGTATAGGAGAAGGGAGGTCTTGCTGCAGTTGTACAGGGCCTTGGTGAGACCACACCTTGAGTATTGTGTGCTGTTTTGGTCTCCTAATCTGAGGAAGGACATTCTTGCTATTGAGGGAGTGCAGCGAAGGTTCACCAGACTGATTCCCAGGATGGCACGACTGACATATGAAGAAAGACTGGATCAACTAGGCTTATATTCACTGGAATATAGAAGAATGAGAGGGGATCTCATAGAAGCATATACAATTCTGACAGGATTGGAGAGGTTAGATGCAGGAAGAATATTCCCGATGTTGGGGAAGTCCAGAACCAAGGGTCACAGTCTAAGGATAAGGGGTAAGCCATATAGGACCAAGATGAGGAGAAACTTTTTCACCCAGAGAATTGTGAACCTATGGAATTTTCTACCACAGCAAGTTGTCGATCCAGTTCGTTGGATATATTCAAAAGGGAGTTAGATGTGGCCCTTCCGGCTAAAGGGATCGGGGGGTATGGAGAGAAGGCAGGAGTGGGGTACTGAAATTATATGATCAGCCATGATCGTATTGAATGGTGGTGTCAGCTCCTGTCAGAATTGTATATGCTTCTATGAGATCCCCTCTCATTCTTCTAAATTCCATTGAATATTAGCCTAGTCGATCCAGTCTTTCTTCATATGTCAGTCCTGCCATCCTGGGAATCAGTCTGGTGAACCTTCGCTGCGCTCACTCTCTAGCAAGAATGTCCTTCCTCAGATTAGGAGACCAAAACTGCACACAATACTCAAGGTGTGGTCTCACCAAGGCCCTATACAATGGCAGTAAGACCTCCCTGCTCCTATACTCAAATCTCCTCGCTATGAAGGCCAGTATGCCATTTGCCTTCTTTACTGCCTGCTGTACCTGCATGCCTACCTTCAATGAGTGATGTACCATAACACCCAGGTCTCCTTGCGCCTCCCCTTTTACTAATCTGTCACCAGGAACCAGGAGGTAGTATTGCAGGAGCCTCAGTCCCTGCACTTGTCCAATAGATTTGGGGTTCTTGCAACCCTTGAGGACAAGTGTGCAGACTGCGAGATGGACGAGCAGACTGACCAAGGCACCGTGGTGCAGAAAGCCATTCAAGTTCGGGGAGTAAAGAGGCAGGTGGTTGTAGTAGCGGACATTATACTTAGGGGGATAGGTAGGGTTCTCTGCAGCCAAGAGCGTGCGTCCCGAATGCTGTGTTGCCTACCTGGTGCCAGGGTAAAGGACATCTCCTCCTGGCTGGAGAAGAACTTGGAGTGGGAGGAGGAGGATCCAGTTGTCGTGGTACATGTAGGTACCAATGACATAGGTAGGACTAAGAAAGAGGTTCTGCTGAGAGAGTTTGAACAGCTAGGGACTAAATTGAAAAGCAGAACCACAAAGGTAATAATCTCTGCACTATTACCTGAGCCACGAGCAAATTGGCATCGGGTCAATAGAATCAAGGAGATGAATGCATGGCTCAGAGGTTGGTGTGGGAGAAGTGGGTTTTGATTCGTGGGGCACTGGCACCAATACTCAGGAAAGAGAGAGCTGTTCCGTGGGGACGGACTACACCTGAACTATGCTGGGACCAGAGTTCTAGCGAACCGACTAAGGAGGGAGGTAGATCGGGCTTTAAACTAAATAAGGGGGGGCGGGCAGGATGGTCGCAGTAGAGAGCAATCTAGAATGCTAAAGAGGAAAGAAAAGGAAGTAATTCAGGAAAGTGATTGTGGCAAGGATAACCAGATTATGTCAGGAAGGGACAGAGCATACAAACAAAAGAATGCACTAGCAAATAGCGTCCAGGTAAGAAAAAATAGCGATAAGACAAATAGGGCTATAGTACAAAATAATGTTAAGATGTCTAATAATGTTAAAAAGACAAATTTAAAATCATTGTATCTGAATACATGAAGCATTTGTAATAAGGTCGATGAATTAACAGCGCAAATAGATGTAAACAGATACGATATGGTTGCAATTACGGAGACATGGTTGCAGGGTGACTGAGGTTGGGAACTGAATATCTAAGGATATTTGATATTTAGGAAGGACAGGTAAAAAGGAAGAGGGGGTGGTGTGGCATTATTAGTAAAGAATGAAATCAGAGCAATAGTGAGAAAGGGTATTGGCTCAGAAAATCAACATGTAGAATTAGTATGGGTGGAGCTAAGGAGCACCAAGGTGCAGAAAACATTGGTGGGAGTTGTCGATAGGCCTCCAAACAGTAGTGGTAGTGTAGGGGAAGGCATCAAATAGGAAATTAGTGATGCATGTAGCAAGAGTACTACAGTAATCGTAGGTGACTTTAATCTACATATAGAGTGGCCAAACCAAATTAGTAATAATACTGTGGCAGATGAATTCCTGGAGTGTGTATGAGATGGTTTTTAGATCAGTATGTTGAGGAGCCTACTAGGGAACAGGCTATCCTAGATTGGGTATTGTGTAATGTGTAATCTTGTTGCGCGGGGTCCTTTAGGGAAGAGTAACCACAACATGATTGAATTCTTTATTAAGATGGAAAGTGAAGTAGTCCAATCTGAAACAAGGCTCGTAAATCTAAACAAAGGAAATTACGAAGGTATGAGGAATGAATTGGCTATGATGGAATGGGAAGATTCATAAAAAGGCATGACGGTGGATAGGCAATGGCTAATATTTAAGGAACGAATGCACGAATTGCAACAGTTATACATTCATTTCTGGCATAAAAACACAAAATGAAAAGTGTCCCAACCATGGCTAACAAAAGAAATTAAGCATAGTATTAGATCCAAAGAGGAGTTATACAAAGTTGCCAGAAAATGTAGCAAGCCTGAGGATTGGGAGCAGTTTAGAATTCAGCAAAAAAAGGACCAAGAGATTGATTAAGAGAGGAAAAATAGAGTATGAGAGTAAACTTGCAAGGAACATAAAAACCAACTGCAAAAGTTTCTAAAAGTACGTAAATAGAAAAAGATTAGTATAGACAAATGTAGGTCCTTTACAGACAGAAATGGGAGAATTTATAATGGGGAACAAGGAAATGGCAGAACAATTAAATAAATACTTTGGTTCTGTCTTCACGGAAGAGGACACAAATAACGTCCCAGAAATGCGAGGGAACCAAGGGTTTAATGAGCAAGAGGAATCAAAGGAAATGATTATTAGTAAGGAAATAGTGCTGGAGAAACTAATGGGACTGAAGGCAGATAAATCCCCAGAGCCTGATGATCTGCATCCCAGAGTACTAAAAGAGGTAGCCATGGAAATAATAAATACATTGGTTGTCATCTTCCAAAATTCTATAGATTATGGAACAGTTCCAGCAGATTGGAAGGTGGCAAATGTAACACCACTATTTAAAAAAGGAGTGGGAGAGAAAATGGGGAACTACAGACCAGTTAGCCTGACATCAGTAGTAGGGAAAATGCTGGAGTCTATTATAAAGGATGTGATAATGGCACACTTAGATAATATCAACGGGATTAAACAAAGTTAACATGGATTTATGAAAGGTAAATCATGTTTGACAAACCTATTGGGGTTTTTGAGGATGTAACTGATAGAATAGATAAGGGAGAACCAGTGGATGTCATGTATTTGGATTTTCAGAAGGCCTTTGATAGTGTGCAAAATTAAAGCACATAGGATTGGGAATGGATTGAAAATTGGTTAACTGACAAGAAACAGAGAGTATGAATAAATGGGTCTTTTTTGGGATGGCGAGTAGTAACTAGTGGGGTACCACAGGGATCAGTGTTTGGGCCCCAGCTATTCACAATATATATATAAATGATTTGGATGTGGGAACCAAATGTAATATTTCCAAGTTTGCTGACGACACAAAACGAGGTGGGATTGTGAGAAGTGAGGAGGATGCAAAGATGCTGCAAGGTGATTTAGATAGGTTGAGTGAGTGGGCAAACACATGGCAGATGCAGTATACCATGGATAAATGTGAAGTTATCCACTTTGGTAGAAAAAACATAAGGACAAAGTATTATTTAAATGGTGATGACTTGGGAAGTGTCGATGTACAGAGGGACCTGGGTGTCATTGTACACCAGTCATTGAAAGCAAACATGAAGGTGCAGCAAGCAGTTAGGAAGGCAAATCGTATGTTGGCCTTCATTGCAAGAGGATTTGAATTCAGGAGTAAGGATGTCTTACTACACCGCCTTGGTGAGACCGCACCTGGAGTATTGTGTGCAATTTTGGTCTCCTTACCTAAGAAAGGATATACTTGCCTTGGAGGGATATACTTGCCATGAAGGTTCACTGGACAGATTCCTGGGATGGCAGGACTGGCGTATGAGGAGAGATTGGGTCGACTAGGCCTTATTCACTAGAGTTTAGAAGAATGAGAGGGGATCTCATTGGAACGTATAAAATTCTGACTGGGTTGGATATACTGGATGTTTCCCCTGGCTGGGAAGTCTAGGACAAGGTCTCACAGTCTCAGGATATGGGGTCGGAAATTTAGGACTGAGATGAGGAGAAATGTTTTCACTCAGAGGGTGGTGAACCCGGGGGGTGCGGGGAAGGGGCGGGGGGTGGGGGGGTCATCCAGAATAAGGGGACGTCACCTTAAAATCAGAGCCAGGCCGCTCAGGGGTAGTGTCAGGGCACACAGGGCAGTGGAAATCTGAAACTCTCTCCCCCAAAAAGGCCGCTGTAGGGTACCTTCACCACGCAGCCTACAGCCTACAGCAGTCCAAGAAGACGGCTCACGACCACCTTCTGAAGGGCAATTAGGAATGGGCAATAAATACCGACCTCGTTAGCGATGACACATCCTATGAATGAATAAAGAAAAACATTTTTTTTAAATGCCAAGATTCTACTGCTTCCTCCTGGCTTGAATTATGCAGCTACCTCAGGGACTCAGACTCTAACTTCCTCTCCGATCAATGATGCCATCTCCTGGGCTTGGATTTTATCTGTGGTATACCTTATTTTAACTGCAGGGGAGTCATAATTATCTGAAAGTATACTGTAAATATGAAATAATTCATTACCTCTGATATATTGCACATATGGAAATTCATTACTTGAGAGCAGACTAGAAATATGGAATAATTCATTGCCTGTGAGTGAATTGTTGCAGTGCAATCATTCATTATATGTGAGTGGATTGCAAAAATCAAATAAGTTGGCAACAACAAGAACTTGTATTTAAATAGTGCCTTTAACTTTAAAAAGTCCCAAGACGCTTCACAAAGGCCTAAGTAAAAAACAATACTGGGTCAAACAAGGAGATATGAGAAGGGGTAAACAAAGTTTGGTTGAAGAGCTGGATTCTATGGCCCCAAGTTTCCACATGATTTGCTCCTGATTTTTAGGAGCAACTGGTGTAGAACGGAGTATCTTAGAAATCGGAATTCTCGTCATTTAGTTTGCTCCAGTTCTAGTCAGTTAGAACAGTTTCACTTTGGAACAGAATTTTTTTTTCAAAAGTGGGTGTGTCCGGCCACTTACGCCTGTTTTCAAAGTTTCATCAGTGAAAACTTACTCCAAACTAACTTAGAATGGAGTAAGTGAAGATTTTTGTACACTCGAAAAAACCTTGTCTACACTTTAGAAAATCAGGCGTAGGTTACAAATCAGGCGTAGGGAATGGGGGGGGGGGTTTAAAGGGAAGTTTACAAACATTAAACACTTCAGTTTTACAAATAGAGAGCCATCATCAATACTAAATGATAAATACATCAACAAATCAACCAATAAATCAATCAAAAAAAATTAATAAGAAATAATTTTTTTTTTTAAATCAATAAATAAAACATTTTCTACTTACCGACTGCAGCACCAGGAGCCCTCCAACAGCGTGCTGGGATGTCCCCCCCAGTGTGTCTCTGTCAGTGTCTCTATCTCTCTGTCTGTCTGTGTGTCTCTCATTTTCTGTCTGTCAGTGTCTGTATTTCTGACAGCGAGGGGAGGGGGAGGAGGGGGGTAGAGGGAGAGAGGGGGGAGCAGAGGGAGGGGGGGATAAGGGGATAAAGGGGAGAAGGGGGAGAAAGGAGATGGGGGAAAGGAGATGGGGGGGAAAGGAGATGGGGGGAAAGGAGATCGGGGAAAGGAGATGGGGAAAAGGAGATGGGGGGAGGGAGAGGAGGGTAAAGGAGATGGGGGGGAAGGAGATGGGGGGGAAAGGAGATGGGGGAAAGGAGATGGGGGAAGGAGATGGGGGGAAGGAGATGGGGGGAAAGGAGATGGGGGGGGGAAAGGAGAAGGGGGAGGGAGGCTGAACAGGCCAGGCCTGAGACTTCGGGCAGGGCCTTTACAGGTAGGTGGCGTTGGGTCGGGTCGGGGGGAGCGCGAGTCGGGGGGAGGGAGGGAGAGGGAGGTCAGGTCGGGGGGAGGGAGGTCAGGTCGGATCCAGTCCGGGCGGGGGGGCGGAAGCGGGAGTCGGGTCGGGTCCGGGGGCGGGGGGGGTGGGGGGAAGCAGGAGTCGGGTCCAGTCCGGTCCGGGGGCGGGGGGGGAGGGGGGAAGCAGGAGTCGGGTCCAGTCCGGTCCGAGGGCGAGGGGGGTGGGGGAAGCGGGAGTCGGGTCGGGTCGGGTCCGGGGGCGGGGCGGGGGAAGCGGGAGTCGGATCGGGTCCGGTCCGGGGGCGGGAGGGGGGAAGCGGGTGTCGGGTCGGGTCTGGAGGTAGGGAGGGCGGGGGGAAGCGGGAGTCGGGTCTGGTCCGGGGGCGGGGAGGGGGGGCGGGGAAGCGGGAGTCGGGTCGGTGTTGGGCCCAGTCGTGGGGGGATGAGCGGGGGAAGCGGGAGTCGGATCGTGTCCGGAGGCGGGGGGGGCGGGGGGGTAGCGGGAGTCGGCTCTGGTCCGGGGACGGGATGAGGGGGGGGAAGCGGGAGTCGGGTCGGTGTTGGGTCCGGTCTGGAGGTGGGGAGTGGGAAGCGGGAGTCGAGTCGGGTCGGAGGAAGCAGGAGCTGGCCGTGGGAGGAGCCTTATTCACGCAGCCCCAGTGAGGCCATTGGGCCAGGGCTAGGGGCTGCGTGCTTCGGGCCCCTCCAACACAGTTTCGGGCGCCTGGAGCTACTGCACTTGCGCGCCCACTGTAGCGCGCATGTGCAGAGGTCCCAGCACTGTTTTCAACGCAGGGACCTGGCTCCGCCCCCTACAGCTCCTGCTGCACTATGCCGAGGGCCAGAGGATCTGCAGGGAGGTGGAGAATACGGAGGGTTTTTTTTAGGCGCACTTTGTGGCGTGAAAAACGGGCGTCCAGGTCGGGACTGCGCCGTTCTAGGCGCGGCTCGAAACTTGGGCCCTATAAGTGGCCTTAAAAAAGGTGAGCGAGGGGGTGAGGCAGAGAGTGAAGGAATAGCAGAATGTAGGGCCTAGATGGCTGAAGGTATAGCCACAAGGAGGAGGAATGTATTAGAGGCCAGAGTCAGAGAGTTCAGGGGAAAGGGATTGTAGAGCTAGAGGAACTAACAGCGATAGGGAGGGGCAAGGCCATGAAGAGCTTTAAATTTGAGGCATTGATGGACAGGGAGCCAATGTCGGTCAGCAAGGAGAGGAGTGGAGTTGAGTGGGATCTTGTGCCGGCTAGGATTTGGATGGGAAGTCGACCAAGAAAGTATTGGAATAGTTGAGTCTGGAGGTAACAAAGGCATGGATGATAATTTCTGCAGCTAAAGGGTTGAATGGGTGGAGGCATGAGTTTTATAGATGAGTACAGATGAGGCATACAGAGTGGAAGACACATAGAACAATATAGAAAAATATGCAGAGAGAAGAGAGAGATAGTTTGTGAAGCATGTGCCCAATACTTTTAGTGCTCATCACAATACTCAGCATTCATAGGCAATGAAATTTGACGTTATGCTGAAATAGCTGCAGGGCAAAAGATGAACATTTCTTTCTCTGGGCTATGCACTGGAAATAATACAACCTATGCATTATGTGCTCCTCTTTGAACAGACAACACCATGTTCATGAACGAAATAGCTCAGGTAAAAAAATTAATAATCCATATTAATTAGAAAGTAAAATCACATAGAAGCTAGGATAAAGCAGCCAATTAAAGAAAACAATACTCTGACTTATTTCAACTTTACAGGAGCTATTTAAAAGAGCTATTGCACTCATGAGAGTCATACAGGGACCTGTACTGTGATAGCATTGCGTGAAATGAACTAAAGACCCAGAAAAAGTTTGCAATATTTATCCCTAGATTCTGGCAGCTTCAGGCGAAGTACTGTCAATCAAGATGGATTTCAAGGATAAAGAGGCAGCATCTAAGATATACGTGACTCGAGCAATTCACATAGCTTCAGGACCACCATATACAATGGCTCACTTGTTTCCAAATGGAATGCAAGCACCAATCCAAAGTTGCAGAGAATCTGAACTTAATATGGACCTGGAACAATTGTTATTTCAGTTGACAGTCTGGTAATCCATATGAACTACTTCTATCAATTGGGTGGTCTTTGCATCCTCTAACATTTGACAGGCAATACAATTAGCTTTTTCCAAAGCAAACATATAAATCTTTCAGATTTACAAATGAGTCCACCCATTGTTCTATGAAGGATCTACAAATGATTAAGATCAAAACCTGAAATGGAGAGGTTGCACGACTAGAAGCAGACTCCTGATGTAACTTAACATTATTATGGCTTCTGATGGAACACTGTGATAACTATAGGCACAGAGAGAGCCGACAGTTTAAAGAAACAGCTTTAAAGTTGCCCTTTTTAATCTGCCTAACATTTTATCGAACAAGATAAAATATAATGGGACCAAAATTGGCCCACGCCCCTTTCGGGGGCGGTAACCTTCCGGGCCCGGGTAAGTTATTACAGGCGTGGAATTGCCCTTTGCGTCTGTCAAATGAGGCAGAGCGCTGTCTCAGGCGTTCCGCCTCGTTGGAGGGGCGCTCCCGAGGCATCAGTGTGCTGCTGAGTCTAGCACTATGTGGAAGCTGCACGTAGCACTGACGCTCCCCAACAGCCCTCCCCTTCAGTTAAAGGGGGATGCCGGTGCGGACTCTGCAGACCCTTTGGTGGCCACCATGGGGCCACCAGGGACAATTTTGACTGGGCCAGCAGCCCAGCATCAAAAGAGGAGTGCCGAGCTGCATGGTGGCGGCCCGGTCGAGATGAGGACCACCATTGTCAGGCGATGGAAGAGTCAGCCAACAAAAAAAAGTGGTGGTCCGGGGAACACATGGCCTTCCCTTTAAGGGGCACCCCAGGCGGATGTCCGTGCCCCACAAAACGGGCACGGACAACGGCTCGCGCCAGCCTCGTGTTCCACGAGGCAATTTCCTCCACAGGGCCCAAAGGGGTCAGCGCTGCACGTTGACGACATCGCTGGGTGCACGCCGGCCCAGGGCACTAATTTGCTGAATCAAATTCAAACTTACTGCAGAGAATGGTACTGAGCTGTGTCCTAGATTAAGGTAATGCATGGTAACAAATGATACTTCTGAGGAGAAAAATGGGGGACAATGGGAGAAAACTATCGAAATAAACAAGAGGAACAACCAAAAGGAGCAGTAGCATTATGATACGAAAATTGCTAAGGGATATAAAATAGAGAGAGTAGTGGTGAATGGCTCTTTTTCATACTGGAGGAAGGTATACAATGGCCTTTTCCAAGATTCAGTACTCGGACCACTGTTGTTTTTGACATAGATTAATGACTTGGGCTTGGGGGTACAGGGCACAATTTTGAAATTTGCAGATGACATGAAACTTGTAAGTGTAGTAAACAGTGAGGAAGATAGTAATAAACTTCAAGGTGACTTAGACAGGCTGGTGGAATGGGCAGACACATGGCAGATGAAATTCAACGCAGAGAAGTGTGAGGAGATACATTTTGGTTGGAAGAATGAGGAGAGGCCTTACACACAATGGGCCCAAGTTTTGAGCCGCGCCTAGAACGGCGCAGTCCCGACCTGGACGCCCGTTTTTCGCGCCACAAAGTGCGCCTAAAAAAAACCTTCCAGGTTCTCCAGCTCCCTGCAGGTCGTTTGCAGCTCGGCGCAGCGCAGCAGGAGCTGTAGGGGGCGGAGCCAGGTCCCTGCGCTGAAAACAGTGCCAGGACCTCTGCACATGCGCGCTACAGTGGGCGCGCATGTGCAGTAGCTCCAGGCGCCCAAAACTGTGTGGGAGGGGCCGAATCACGCAGCCCCTAGCCCCGGCCGAATGGCCTCACTGGGGCTGCGTGAATAAGGTTCCTCCCACGGCCAGCTCCTGCTTCCTCCCGATCCGACTCGACTCCTGCTTCCTGCCCCCCGCCTCCGGTCCGGACCCGACACCGACCCGACTCCCGCTTCCTCCCTTCCCCCCGCCGCCCCTGCACCGGACCCGACTCCGACCCGACTCCCGCTTCCCGCCCCCCACCTCCGGACCGACTCCCTCTACCCCCCTCCCTGTCAGAAACACAGACACTGACAGACAGAGAATGAGAGACACACACAGACAGACAGACAGAGAGATAGAGACACTGACAGAGACACATTGGGGGGCATCCCAGCACGCTGTTGGAGGGCTCCCGGTGCTGCAGTCGGTAAGTAGAAAATGTTTTATTTATAGATTTTTAAAAAAAATGATTTCTTATTAATTTTTTTTGATTGATTTATTGGTTGATTTATTGATGTTTTTAATCATTTATTATTGATGATGGCTCTTTATTTGTAAAATTGAAGTGTTTAATGTTTGTAAACTTCCCTTTAAACCCCCCCCCCCCCATTCCCTACGCCTGATTTGTAACCTACGCCTGATTTTCTAAAGTGTAGACAAGGTTTTTTCAAGCGGACAAAAAACTTCACTTACTACATTCTAAGTTAGTTTGGAGTAAGTTTTCACTGCCGAAACTTTGAAAACAGGCGTAAGTGGCCGGACACGCCCCCTTTTGAAAAAAAAATTCTGTTCCAAAGTGAAACGGTTCTAACTGACTAGAACTGCAGCAAACTAAATGGCGAGAATTCCGATTTCTAAGATACTCCGTTCTACACCAGTTGCTCCTAAAAATCAGGAGCAAATCATGTGGAAACTTGGGGCCTAAATGATACAATTTTAAAGGGGGTATAAGATCAGAAAGACCTGGGAGTGTTTGTGTACATAAATCTTTGAAGGTGGCAGGACAGGTTAACAAAGCAGTTAATAAATCATATGGGATCATGGACTTTATAAATAGAGACATGGGTCGAGACTTTCCACGTTTTTTGCATGCTTAACGCCGACTTAACGTCCATTTTACCGCTGAAATGATGTATAACGCCCAGATATCGTCCATTTAGCCACAAAATGGAAACTGACGGGCATTTTTCGGAAACTTATCGCCGAGCGTTACTTTCCCCATGTGCTTAACGCCAGAAAAAAAATAATACCGCCCGCCCACTTTTTTTGGGCAGAATCATCAGAATGGGCAAAATCAACGGGCATAATATCGCCCAGTGTTAGTTTCCGCATGGAATTGACGCCGAGATTCAATAATACCGCCCGCCCACTTTTTTTTGGCGTAAACAAACCACATTTGGCAAAACTAACACCCATGAGATCGCTCACCATCACTTTCACCACCTCGCACACATATCGCCCACAATATCGCTCGCCCAAAAAAATGCCCAGAAAAAGTGGAACTGTTCCGAACTAAAGCCAGCGGTGTGGCTGCCATTTTTAAAATCGCAGGTCGCTTCATTCAAAAGGCTACTTCAACTTTGGGAGAGTTTGCATTGACTCTGGAGTTCATCTCCGGTGAAATGACCATCTCAACAGACATATTTTCAGACTCTGGACTATTGGGGATTTATTCTAGGTGTATTTTAGTGAGGAAATTATTGCTTCTGATCAATCGCTGTTATACTTTCATTGCAATGGGGCCAGCCATTTCTCAGCCTGCATCGATTAATACGCAGATGCTGCAGAGTGCAGATGGCTCAATGTGTGATGCACATCATTATGTCCTCAATTTAAGACGAGCAAGAATGAGGAGGAGGGCCAGACCGTACACACCCCGCACGTACAGGGAAAAGAGATCTTACCTCGATGTCTCTGACCACACCTGCTTTCGGAGTCTGCGCTTCCACAAGGTGGTATCAAAGAAATATGCGAGTTCATCAGGCCACATATGCAGCCTGTCATCAGGACATCAGTGTCGGTCGAGGTCAAGGTCAGCGCGGCACTGTCTTTCTATGAGTCCGGTTCCTTTCGGGCTTCCGCGGTCGAGATTTGTCCTCTGTCTCACCATGCAACCCATCGCTGCATTAGACAGGTCATGGAGGCCCTGTACGCGAGAAGGATGGACTTTATCAGCTTCCCCATGACCATGGAGGCTCAGACTGACAGGGCTGGAGCATTCAACCGCATTGCTAAGTTCCCCAGGGTGCAGGGAGCTATACAGTGCACTCACATCACCATGTGGCCACCTTTTCAGGACCCGGAGCGTTTTCGTAACAGAAAAGGATTTCACTCCCTGAAGGTCCAACTAGTTGTTGACCACAACCAAATCATACTGGCAGAGAATGCAAAATGTCCGGGCACCTTCGATGAGGCTCACATCCTGCGTGAGAGCGCTGTCTCTGACATCTTTAAGAGTCAGCCACAAGGACAATGCTGGATGCTTGGTGATAACCAATATGGCCTAACCACCTGTCTGATGACCCCTCTGCGTTACACCCACACCGAGGCTGAGAAGCGATACAACCAGAGCCACAGAGACACATGCAATGTGGTCCACAAAACAATAACTGTGCTTAAGCAGCGCTTCAGATGTCTGGACTATTCAGAAGGGGAGCTACAATACAACCCTGAGCAAGTAGGTAAATTCATGGTCATGTGCTCCATGCTGCACAATCTGGCTATCAGGAGGGGCCAAGAATTGCCAGAAGGGACTGATGCTCCATCTCAGGAGAGAGAGGAAGAGGACGACGAGGGGCTGGATGCTGACTTAGGGCAGCTCAGACATCAATGATGCCCATCACGTTGGTGCCAGTTAAAGTTTACGTTGATTGAAGTTAAGTTTTATTTAACCCTTTCATGGTAAGGAATCACCAGTGTGTAACGGTCCAGCTATCTGAGACAATGCGCAACAAGGTTATGTTCAATAAAAAAGTTTATTCCAACATTGGTCTGAAATCATAAGTATCACAGGCAAAAACACCCAACCCCCGCCCACACCCCAATTTTTCCACCATTGACATCAATCAAATGTTCAACATGTCCAGCAACATAGAATACAAAGGCAAAGCAGGAGCGTGGTCCCCTCCCCCATACATTACAGCAAATTGCATACACCCAGATGGAGATAAAACACAGCCATCACCTGCGGACATGCACCTCACTTTCCTTCCCCCCTTCCTTTCTTCTCCCCAGTCTACCCCTTCCCCTCCTCGCTCCACGGCACCTGGCCAAGGAGCTCCTCAGACGGTGCCTCATTGGGGGGGGATGAAGGCAGAGGCGGTGGTTGCACGGGTACGGGAGCCGGTGGTGCAGAGGGGGCAACATTCTCTGATGCAGAAGCAGGATCTTGGTCCTTGCTCTCATCTGTCGTTTGCAGTGGTGGTGCAAAACATACGGGTGGAGTGCCGCACTCTGGAACCACTGGGAAGCCTGTGCCAGCAGTGTTCCTGGCTATCGCATCCAGGGCCCCCGCCATCTGCGGAATGTACTCAGTCATGGTGACCAGCTGTCGGGATAAGCCCGCAAATGCTTCGATGAGCTGATCACCAATATCTACAGTCCTCCTGGACAAATGTACCATCTCTCTGCTCTCATGTGGCGCCACGAGGCCTCCGCGGGGTCGGCACCATTCTGGGGACAAATGGAGTGCCCTGTGGCGAGGTGCTTGGGGCCAGCACCTCCAGAGTGGAGGCGGGAATGACCGGGGGACCACTAGATGGCTTTAGGGTGGAATGGCTTCTGGAGCGTGGCGATGCAGTTTCCTCGCAGTCCGTGCTCTCATCCGTAGAGAACAGACCCAGTGGATTGAAGGGCGAGAATCGGAGCTCCTCAGCAACAGATGTAGGATCGTCCGGAGAGTCGGGCCCCCTCGCCTCTGGCCTCTGTGGTCTTGCCTAGGGCTGCGTTGCTGGCCGAGCTGCAAAACACAAATGAGATTATTAGAGGAGAAGTGGGTGCTAGGGTCACAAGGTGAGTCCAGCGCTACACACAGCATATGCACGACAAAAGCACTACCGCTATCAAAATCATCACAGACCTCACATTTCATGACCATCAACACATTTGCATTAGGCCAGCATTATTTCTAGGAAAATTTTAGAAATCATCTACCATATATTATTGTTTGGATATGAGTGGGTGTGGCATATATTGACTTTACGTCACGCAATGGTGTAAGCTTTACTAACTTGGCATCACTTCAGGGTCTGCAGATGCATCAATGCTGTCCAGGTGTGCTTCCCCACAAGTGCGAGCACCTGCTCCTCCAGGTCAGTGATGTTGCTGGGGACTGGTGGCCCCCCACCCGTTCGCCTCTGCACAGACCTCATTGTCAATAGCTTCTTCTGTAAAAGGTGACAGGATGACATGGCATGAGATCATTGCATGATATCATTGCTAGGTACTGTCACAGAGACTGATACAACACATAACCGACAGATGTAATCATGCTTATTATGATAATTATCATTCTTTACCTGAAGACGTGCAGTGTGACCGCATGCTTTGAGTAAAACATTCCCGGTAAAAGTGGAAGCCCTCACATCCGCTGATAGTCACTCATGACTGTTACAAATCAAATTATATAAATACATAAGTACATGTCTATAAATGTGATACTTACTCTTGCGGATCTCACAAGGTTGTTCCATCGTTTGCAGCATTGGTTGCCCTCACACACCTCATTGGTCACCGATATCTCGGCCCATATCTTCTAGTAGGTCTTTGGGGTGGGCTTCCCATGCCCTCCGTGTCAAATCACCCCCCTGCAGGAGGGAGGCATTTGCCTCATCTGAGAACCTCCTCATTCTTTTGCATCCTCCAATGTGTTCTTCTCCCACCTCACTGCTCTCTCCACCGTCAGTCTCTACAGCGTGCTGTGATGCCTCCTCCTCTCCCTCCATTATATGCCAAATTCGGTCAAATATGTGGCTGGTAACAGCTATTTCTGTTTCACTATTTTATGTACAGCTCTAAAGTCTCCCTCCTTTCTCCCAATGCAGCCACACAACACCCACACACGCCTTCAGTCCCTCTCAGCTCCCCCTCTCTCTGTTTCCTTTTTTGAGCATGTCATGATGACCCTTGACCTCCTGAATCGCGGAAATCAAGCGTTGCCATGCCATTGCTAAGGACGGCGACACTTTCCAGCAGAAGGTCTGTGAGATTTAATGCTCTCGCCCATTTCATATCGCTCGCGGTAACGCCCAATTTCAAAAATGAGAATGGGCGAGAAGCGGGCAATCTGAAAACCCAGTTTTACCGCCCACGTCGGAAATAATGCCCTTTTTTGGGCGAGAAGCACAAAAGTGTAAAATCTAGCCCATAAAGTACAAAAAACAGGAAGTTATGCTAAACCGATATTAAACACTAATGGCAGCATCTTCATTATTTTGCTTTTGTATTGTGTCCAATTATGGGCACCACACTTAAGGAAGGACATGAAGGCTTTGGAGAGGGTACAGAGAGATTTACTGGTATGGTTCTAATTATGTGGATAGACTAGAGAAGCTGAGGTTGTTCTCCTTGGAGCAGAGAAGGCTAAGAGGAGATTTGGTTGAAGTGTTTAAAATCATGAAGGATTTAGATAGAGTAAATAAAGAGAAACAGTTTCCAATGGCTGAAGGGTCGATAATGGGAGGGCACAGATTTAAGGTGATTGGTAAAAGAACCAGAGGCAACATGAAGAAAACCTTTTTTACAAAACGAGTGATTAGAATTTGGAATGCATTGCCTGATAGGGTGGTGGATACAGAGTAAATAGTAGCCTTCAAAAGGGAATTGGAGAAATACTTGAAGAAAAAAATTGCAGGGGTATGGGGAATGAGCGGGTGAGTGGGATTAACTCAAAAGGGTAGGCGCAGACTTGAAGGAACTGAATGGCCTCCTTCTGTGCTGTACTATTCTTTTTCTTTTTCTTTTCTTTATCAGCAAGTAACATGTAGCATTATTGTTGCCAAATTAAGTTGATCTAGGGGTTAAGTCA
Source organism: Pristiophorus japonicus (assembly GCF_044704955.1). Classification (NCBI taxonomy): domain Eukaryota; kingdom Metazoa; phylum Chordata; class Chondrichthyes; family Pristiophoridae; genus Pristiophorus; species Pristiophorus japonicus. The sequence continues at coordinate 23,498,163 of NC_091982.1, forward strand.
TGGCAGGAGAGCTTGGACATGTGTTATGCTCCTCCTGTACTATGTGGGAAGTCAGGGACGCTTCCAGTGTCCTTGACGACTGCATATGCGGGAAGTGTATCCGGCTGCAGCTCCTGACAGACCACATTGCGGCACTGGAGCTGCGTGTGGATTCACTCTGGAGCATCCACAATGCTGAGAATGAAGTGAATAGTACATTTAGTGAGTTGGTCTTACCGCAGGTAAAGGTTACACAGCCAGATAGGGGATGGGTGACCAACAGGAAGAGCAGTGGAAGGACGGTAGTGCAGGGGCCCCCTGCGGTCATCCCACTGCAAAACAGATACACCGCTTTGGGTACTGTTGAGGGGGATGACTCATCAAGGGAGGGCAGCAGCAGCCAAGTCCATGGCACCATGGGTGGCTCTGCTGCACAGGAGGGCAGGAAAAAGAGTGGGAGAGCTATAGTGGTAGGGGATTCTATTGTAAGGGGAATAGATAGATGTTTCTGCGACCGCAACTGAGACTCCAGGATGGTATTTTGCCTCCCTGGTACAAGGGTCAAGGATGTCTCGGAGCAGGTGCAGGACATTTTGAAGGGGGAGGGTAAACAGCCAGTTGTCGTGGTGCATATAGGTACCAACGATGTAGGACCTCATCCCGTTTTTTACCTATACGATGAATTTAGGTAGCTAGGAGCTAAATTAAAAAATATGACCTCAAAAGTAGTAATCTCAGGATTGCTACCAGTGCCACGTGCTAGTCAGAGTAGAAATCACAGGATAGCTCAGATGAATATGTGGCTTGAGGAATGGTGCAGAAGGGAGGGATTCAAATTCCTGGGATATTGGAACTGGTTCTGGGGGAGGTGGGACCAGTACAAACCGGACATTCTGCACCTGGGCAGCACCGGAACCAATGTCCTAGGGGATGTTTGCAAGTGCTGTTGGGGAGGGGTTAAACTAATATGGCAGGGAGATGGGAACCTATGCAGTGAGACAGAGGGAAGCAGAATGGGGGCAGAAGCAAAAGATAGAAAGAAGAAAAGTAAAAGTGGAGGGCAGAGAAACACACGGCAAAAAGCAAAAAGGGCCACATTACAGCAAAATTCTAAAGGGGCAAAGGATATTAATAAGACAAGCCTGAAGTCTCTGTGCCTCAATGCGAGGAGTATTCGGAATAAGATGGACAAATTAACTGCGCAGATAGCAGTTAACGGATATGATGTAATTGGCATCACGGAGACATGGCTCCAGGGTGACCAAGGCTGGGAACTCAACATCCAGGGGTATTCAACATTTAGGAAAGATAGACAGAAAGGAAAAGGAGGTGGGGTGGCGTTGCTGGTTAGAGGAAATTAATGCAATAGTAAGGAAGGACATTAGCTTGGATGATGTGGAATCTGTATGGGTGGAGCTACGGAATAACAAAGGGCTAGTGGGAGTTGTGTACAGACCACCAAACAGTAGAAATGAGGATGGGGACAGCATCAAACACGAAATTAGGGATGCATGCAATAAAGGTACAGCAGTTGTCATGGACGACTTTCATCTACATATTGACTGGGCTAACCAAACTGGTAGCAATACGGCGGAGGAGGATTTCACTAAATATATTCAAAAGGGAGTTAGATGAAGTCCTTACTACTCGGGGGATCAAGGGTTATGGCGAGAAAGCAGGAAGGGGGTACTGAAGTTTCATGTTCAGCCATGAACTCATTGAATGGCGGTGCAGGCTAGAAGGGCTGAATGGCCTGCTCCTGCACCTATTTTCTATGTTTCTATGTTTCTATGTATTCGGGATGGTTTTCTAGACCAATATGTCGAGGAACCAACTAGAGGGCTAGCCATCCTAGACTGGGTGATGTGTAATGAGAAAGGACTAATTAACAATCTTGTTTTGCGAGGCCTCTTGGTGAAGAGTGACCATAATATGGTAGAATTCTTTATTAAGATGGAGAGTGACACAGTTAATTCAGAGACTAGGGTCCTGACTCGGGTCATGGGGAAAGATAACTTCGAAGGTATGAGACGTGAATTGGCTAGAATAGACTGACGAGTGACACTTAAAGTGTTGATGGTAGATAGGTAATGGCAAACATTTAAAGATCACATGGATGAACTTCAACAATTGTACATCCCTGTCTGGAGTAAAAATAAAACAGGGAAGGTGGCTCAACCGTGGCTAACAAGGGAAATTAAGGATAGTGTTAAATCCAAGGAAGAGGCATATCCATTGGCCAGAAAAAGCAGCAAACCTGAGGACTGGGAGAATTTTGTAATACAGCAGAGGAGGAAAATGGTTTAATTAGAAGGGAGAAAATAAAGTAGGAGAGGAAGCTTGCTGGGAACATAAAAACTGACTGCAAAAGTTTCTATAGATAGATGAAGAATAAAAGATTAGTGAAAACAAACGTAGGTCCCTTGCAGTCAGACTCAGTTTTATCGTGGGGAACAAAGAAATGGCGGACTAGTTCAACAAATACTTTGGTTCTGTTTTCATGAAGGAAGACACAAATAACCTTCCGGAAATACTCGGGACCGAGGGTCTAGTGAGAAGGAGGGACTGAAGGATATCCTTATAAACCAGGAAATTGTGTTAGGGAAATTGATGGGATTGAAGGCCGATAAATCCCCAGGGCCTGATAGTCTGCATCCCAGAGTACTTAAGGAAGTGGCCATAGAAATAGTAGATGCATTGGTGATCATTTTCCAACAGTCTATTGACTCTGGATCAGTTCCTTTGGACTGGAGAGTAGCTAATGTAACACCGCTGTTTCAAAAAGTAGAGAGAGAGAAAACGGGGAATTATAGACTGGTTAGCCTGACATCAGTAGTGGGGAAAATGTTGGAATCAATTATTAAAGATAAAATAGCAGCGCATTTGGAAAACAGTGACAGGATCGGTCCAAGTCAGCATGGATTTATGAAAGGGAAATCATGCTTGACGAATCTTCTGGAATTTTTTGATATAACTAGTAGAGTGGACAAGGGAGAACCAGTGGATGTGGTGTATTTAGACATTCAAAAGGCTTTTGACAAGGTCCCACACAAGAGATTGGTGTGCAACATCAAAGCACATGGTATTGGGGGTAATGTACTGACGTGGATAGAGAACTGGTTGGCAGACAGGAAGCAGAGAGTCGGGATAAACGGGTCCTTTTCAGAATGGCAGGCAGTGACTCGTGGAGTGCCGCAGGGCTCACTGCTAGAACCCCAGCTCTTTACAATATACATTAATGATTTAGATGAAGGAATTGAGTGTAATATCTCCAAGTTTGCAGATGACACTAAACTGGGTGGCGGTGTGAGCTGTGAGGAGGACGCAGGGTGACTTGAACAGGTTAGGTGAGTGGGCAAATGCATGGCAAATGCAGTATAATGTGGATAAAGGTGAGGTTATCCACTTTGGGGTCAAAAACACGAAGGCAGAATATTATCTGAATAGCAGATTAGGAAAGGGGGAGGTGCAACGAGACCTGGGTGTCATGGTTCATCAGTCATTGAAAGTTGGCAGCAGGCAGTGAAGAAGGCAAATGGTATGTTGGCCTTCATAGCTATGTGATTTGAGTATAGGACCAGGGAGTCCTTACTGCAGTTGTGCAGGGCCTTGGTGAGGCCTCACCTGGAATATTGTGTTCAGTTTTGTTCTCCTAATCTGAGGAAGGACGTTCTTGCTATTGAGGGAGTGCAGCGAAGGTTCACCAGACTGATTCCCGGGATGGCTGGACTGACATATGAGGAGAGATTGGATCAACTGGGCCTTTATACACTGGAGTTTAGAAGGATGAGAGGAGATCTCATAGAAACATATAAGATTCTGACGGGACTGGACAGGTTAGATGCGGGAAGAATGTTCCTGATGATGGGGAAGTCCAGAACCAGGGGACACAGTCTTAGGATAAGGGGTAGGCCATTTGGGACTGAGATGAGGAGAAACTTCTTTACTCAGAGAGTTGTTGACCTGTGGAATTCCCTACCGCAGAGAGTTGTTGATGCCAGTTCATTGGATATATTCAAGAGGGAGTTAGATATGGCCCTTACGGCTAAAGGGATCAAGGGGTATGGAGAGAAAGCCGGATAGGGGTACTGAGGGAATGATCAGCCATGATCTTATTGAATGATGGTGCAGGCTCAAAGGGCCGAATGGCCTGCTCCTGCACCTATTTTCTATGTTTCTATGATTCTATGATATGAAGCAGTTAACCTCCTGAATGACACTCTGCAGTGTCCTTTAAAACAGTTCTGCCACATGAAAGTTCACTGATATAATGTTATATCCAAAGAGAAGGCCACTCAGGAAGCTAGCAATGGATTGCCTTGCATATTTTCTTTACCTCTATCTGTTACTTAGCCTCTCCCTCACTCTTCTCTCACTCTTCCCTCTCAGCATTCTTTCTCTCTTGACAATGGCCTCTGCATTCTCAGCCTCGTTTGCCTTTCTTCCTGCAACTGTCAAGCTCCCTATTTTTAGCTCTTCATACTGATGCTAAACCATTTCATTCCCTAGTGAAGTCTTTCTCTCTTCCCACTCAGGTTCAATGCTACAACTTGTAATTCCACTCTCAGTCACGTTACAGATACCCATCAATTCCCATTTCTCTATTGCGGTACCATATTAACTACTGACTACATTTAACAAGATCAAATGATAAAAATAATTGAACTGGTACTTCCGTTCCTCAAAACAACTTTTATTGTAACAATACTTTAAGGATTAAGGTCTCTTGCTGTCCATTCCACACTCTTGCTGAATCATAAGGAACAGAAGATCGTAGTTTCAATTCCCAATCCATGTAAAGTTCCAAGATGGTAATGCAATTGGCTTCAGTGCCATTAAGCTAGGAAAATGAACATTAACTGCTCCTAATCATTATGTAGTGACCCACACTTTGGATATCAGATAAAGAGAGGATCAGACGTTGCCAAAATGCCCTCTAGGGTCAACTATTCTGCCAATCTTTACTGTCTAGACTCGCCACATGAACAGTGGCCACTTGAGACAGATAGCAGAGAGAGACCAGCAGTATGGGATCGTATGCCAGCCAGAGCCAATACCTTCAAGAGAGGAGGAGCGAGAATTACTAAAGTTAGTAAAATGGCCATCCCTGCCAATAGCTAGTGTAGACTTGATGGACATCTGCAACATTTTCACACTCATATCATCTTCTCAGTCCATGTGAATGGCCTCATTTTAGCATTGACAAAACTAGAAAAATGTTGGTCAGCACTGTTCGAGTTTCACCCCACACTGTTTTTGACAAGTGGCTTTGCACATTCCCAGGTGATATTATCTTCTCGGATGGACATTTTAACAATATCCACCACAAGTATTCAATGCACAGGAATAAAAATGACATTTTAAATCCTATTATTTTTACAAGCACTGTTCTAAAAATAGAAGCAAATATTAGTATGTCCCGGGTATGTTGTGTCAGATAACTGCAGTTCATTGGTGTAGTGTAATGATAAGAAAAATTTATTTGAGATGTGGAAGAATTAAATGTATAGCATATTAAATCACGCTAATTTAAGAGCCCATCATTTTCAGTCTAATAAATGTTATTTAATGGTTCATTGACTTACATTCATAGATGAATAGATGAGATATAAATTCCTGCTTGTTTTTAAATGCACTTTTCTGAGCAAGCGGATAACATTCTGTGCTGATTTACCATTATCAAGGTCAAAAAACAGTTGCACAATTCCTTCAACCACGCAGCAGGCACAGCTAACATAAATGTGTTGCCAGTACACCTTCCTCATGAGAAATCTTGTTATTTTGCCTCTGGCTTGAATTGGCTTTTTATTTTCACGGGAGATGATTTTACAGCAGCGGTGCAAGAGACTCAGGTATCCCATCCCTGAACTGCATTCACTGAAAAAATAGTACAAATTCAATAAATACTTCAAATATGCAAATACTAGCAAGACTGTGAATTGAACAAGAATTGGCACACATGGCAACAGTATTTTTTCTAACATATTCCTTACAGAATTTGCTGACACTAGTAAACAAGTGCATACTGTAGATGAATTCGAAGCATTTTTAATTTCCATAATCACGAACACTTAACATGATTTACCCTTCAGCCAAGTGGCTAAGAATAACCAGTCCCACATGGCAATAAATTCACTATGAGCCTGAAATTATACAGTGCGATACGAATGCATGAACTCTTAATATGTTTATTTGGAGTTCCTCTCTCTGCTAATTTAGTGGACAAATTAACCCATTCATTTTACATCGCTTAATGTCTTCACTAAAATAATGGAGAAAGTAATTTGAGATGAACATGTTTAACATTTGTACAGCGTAATTTTAGGGTACAAGATTGATATGAGCGATGGACTTGTTCTCAATACATTTCACTTATGTCCCATTTTCTATCAAGACATGACTGCTGTGTTTTTTTGCTGCTCTACTGAAGGCATTAAGAATTTCAGGTTTTATAAGTTCCAACAATCCTTTGGTATCTCACCCAAGGGGTTATTTTTCATGTGTGACTGAGTGAATGCTAGGAGGATATTAGACTGTGAAAGGCATCACTGCCAAGGCATCACTGTCTTTGCCTGACATCCACATATACACATTTTTACGTGGACCATTTTTCATACCTCAGGAGCCTACTATCAGCAAAGGCAGAAATCGACGACGAGGTCCAACATCGCCTCCAGTGTGCCAGTGCAGCCTTTGGTCACCTGAGGAAGAGACTGTTTGAAGAACGGGACCTCAAATCTGGCACCAAGCTTATGGTCTACAGGGCAGTAGTGATACTCACCCTCCTATCTGGCTCAGAGACGTGGACCATATACAGGAGACACCTCAAAAGCGCTGGAGAAGTACCACCAGCGCTGCCTCCGCAAGATCCTGCAAATCCACTGGGAGGAAAGACTCACCAATGTCAGTGTTCTCGATCAGGCCAACATCCCCAGCATCGAACCACTGACCACACTCGACCAGTTCCGTTGGGCGGGCCACATTGTCTGCATGCCCGACACGAGACTCCCAAAGCAAGTGCTCTACTCGGAACTCCTACATGGCAAGCAAGCCCCAGATGGACAGAGGAAATGTTTGAAGGATACCCTCAAAGCCTCCTTGATAAAGTGCAACATTCCCACCAGCATGTGGGAATCTCTGACCCAAGACTGCCCTAAGTGGAGGAAGAGAATCCAGCAGGGCGCTGTGCACCTCGAGTCTTGTCGCCGATAGCATGCAGAAACCAAATGCAGACAGCGGAAGGAGTGCACGGCAAATCAGACTTCCCAACCACCCTTTCCTTCAACCACTGTCTGTCCCACTTGTGACAGAGACTGTAATTCCCGTATTGGACTGTTCAGTTAACTGAGAACTCACTTTTCGAGTGGAAGCAAGTCATCCTCGATTTCGAGCGACTGCCTATGATGATGACACATTTCTATTAGGAGTGTGATCAGGAAGATGAAGCCTGGCTGAATTTTATCTCTCTGACCCAAAGGCACTGACGCCAATTGTAGCTCTCTTGGCTGAGCTGAATTAACTCGCACAAACCAAAAATTAAATCTGCAACCTTCTGGTCTGTATGATTTACTGGCGAGTGCTTTCCTTGTGTGCATACATTAAGTGTATATATTTGGCAGCAGTGTCACAATATAAGAGAATTATATAATTCAATAATGTTAATTATAACATTTGTATGGGTTGGATTTCTGTGGGATTCTCTCGATCGTCGGCATGAGCTCCACAGAAATACCATAAGCCATTTCTCTGGGGTTTCTGCGGATCTTCTGCCAATATTATAATGGATGATTTGGAGAACTCCCATGAAAATTCAACCTGTGTGTCTCTGTTCTCATATTTGCAAAACATGAACATAACTAAAGACAATGGGCTGGATTTGCGGCTTTGCTAATTTCAGGGCGGTAATGGTGGCGGGGCAGTAAGGTTTGCGCCTGGGAACAGTTTGCGCCGCTGTTAGCAATATTCGGCAGTTGGGCCCTGAGTGTGGGGCGGAGCGCTAAGGGAGGCAGTGTACACCTCTCTTAGGGCACTAGACTGGCAGAGCATGCGTAAAACGCGGAGCACTCTAAGAGAGACCTGGATGGAAAAAAACACCAAAAACATTCCTAATAAATAACTCATGCCACCATAATATAAATCGCAAAAAAAATAAAAGAAGAAACAATCACGCTTACCTGAGATCGACAGTACTTACCTCACTGCAGCTGCTACAGCTCGGACCGCGCACTTTCACAGGCGGTCCCAGCACGGCGCTCTACGGAGCGCTACGGATCAGGCAGGAGCTAAAGATTGAGCCAGTGTCGCAACCAGGGGCTTTGCACACTAGCTCGCCTCTTCTGGGCGGTAATGTTCAGCGCCCCGAAAACCCCTGCTGGAAGCTAGCCGCCCACCCGGAAGAGCTTACCTCCACCATTACCGCCCCTTCGGGAAAAAACAGAGGCAACAAGCTGAAAAGCCAGCCCAATAGTCGAATGTTAGATTTCGGAGGCCTCTTTTTACTGTAACTTGTCTCATACAGAAGGAAGATGAGTTAACATTTAAGTGAGAGTCCATTAACCCCTAACATAATCTAGGCTGACATTCCAGTGCAGTAATAAGAGAAGTACTGCATTTCTGGAACTTATGGCCTTCGATGAGACGTTAAACCAATTTGCCTATTGTATTAATTTAGGAAACCATTAAACATCTGACTAGTCAAAGAAGAGCAAGGAATTCTCTTGGTGTCTCAAATAGCACCACCAAAAACAAACTAAATGGTTATTCATCGTAGTGCTTTTTGTGGGATATTCTGTGTACATAACAAATCATTGCACTTCAAAGTCAATTATAGATTAAATATTTTGAGAAATGTGATACGGTGCTGTCTTTCCATAATTATCATTTATCAGTGAATAATATAGCAATAGCTGAATAACATTTAATATTCTATTTATTATATAAGCACAGGATGCAATAAATAAGTATTGTATTTGAAAAGTTACCATTTTTTTCACAGTTTGAGTGAATGGGAATTGTAAGCCATGAAATGCTTCTGGATTTGATTTTGGACGTTGCTTCTCTGACAGCTATAACCTTGTTGCTAAGAGGCTAGCAAGTGCGAAATTTGAAATCGTCAAATGGTGCTCCACAATATTTTACAGTTCAGTTGGTAATTTTAGATTGAGTTTCAAGTGCAGTAGTTGGTGTACTGGAAATAATTCCAAACGCTATGAAAATTTTGTTTCTCATGATAAGGTGTTAGAGAATAGAATGCTTTTTATTCAGGCACCCAGTGTCTCAGAGTCAACATCAAGAGGAAGCTCAAGATCAAGCACTGATCAGAGGTAGTGTTACTTCCTCTACTCTTCCCCAGCAATGTACCTTAACCCCAACTTCTGAAGAGCATCTCCGACTGGAGGTTGCATTTTTCCATTTCCCATGCTAGCCACCTTATGCCTATTAACTCATTGTGCTGTTTAATGATAAATTAGGGGCAGTTTGTGCTGTGGACCATGCCTACTAGATTCTGGATTGAGACTACAAAGACATATTTCAGGTAGGGCCATTGCAGACAGCATATCTTCCACCCTATCAATTTGGGATGGATTTGAACCCAGATCCCACAGGTGAAAGACTAGTGATTAACCAACTACATCATTCACACTACAGCAATTAATCACTGGACTTCCACGAGATGTGATTTATGATTGCTTGGAGAGTTTGGTGGTTATTAAGGATTCTCAGCATGCCTTTAGGAAACATGTAAGTCCTCTCTCACTTATCCAGCTGAATTATTTGATGATGTGACTAGAACGCTGGATAAAATGAGTGCTGTTGAGATTGACTTGACTTGCAAAATGCATTCAATATAGAGCTGCATATATGGCTATTAAAAAAAGTAGATTATATGGAATTATAAGGCAGCTATTGTGTTTGATAGGCTGCTAGTTAAAATTATACAAGCAAAAGAATCTGAATCTGATTGAACCCTGGTCATGAGTGGAATTCCACAAAGCAGTGTGTTTGGAACTTTAATGTTCATCATTTTCATTAATGATTTAGAGAAGAGATTTAATGAAATAATTTGTTTTTAAAGTCGTTGATAACATGAAAATGTATTCAGAGGTTAGTAATTCTGACCAACCCAATTGGTTGCAACCAATTTTGATAATTTAGGTGAATGTGGACAAGTTGTTAGTATTCTCATCTTTGAGTGAGAATATTATCGGGATATCACGCCCACGATGAAATTCAGCACATAATCTAGACTGGTACTTCAGTGCAATAAAGAGATAATCTGGTTGTTTATCTCATTTACTGCTTGTGGTAGTTTTCTGTGTACAAATTGGCAGAAGCATTTGCCCAAAATAACAACGGTAACTGTGCTTCAAAACTAATTTATTGGTTGTAAGCGCTTGGAATGTCCTGCCTAAATAAATGCTATTTTTTTTTTCTGCCTAAATATATACAAGTCTTGTGTCTAACAGTTATTTTTACCATCACAATGTCACACTTGCAGTGGGGAAAAATTCATTATCGCCCCATTTGGGGGCGGTAACTTATGAAAGCCAGGAAACTTAGCACCAGGCGCTCATGTTTCCCAGCTCTCAAAGAATTGGCTTTAGCACTCCAGGAAGGAAATGAAGCGCTAAATCAAATGCTCCATGTCCTTCCTGGAGCAATAAAGAAGGCAGGTGGGGTGGAAACCTCAGCAGCGCTGCACACTGGGCCGTGCACGCTGCTGCGTACAAAGGGCCCTTCCCTCCCTTAAAGGGAAGGGTCCTTGCTGTAGGCTCTGCAATTTAAAAACAGACCTACCTGGACCACCCATAATCATAGGCAGTCGCTCGGAATCGAGGAAGACTTGTTTTACTCTTAGGTGGCTGAACAGTCCAATACGAGAACCACAGTCCCTGTCACAGGTGGGACAGATAGTCGTTGAGGGAAGGAGTGGGTGGGACTGGTTTGCCACATGCTCTTTCCGTTGCCTGTGCTTGATTTCTGCATGCTCTCGGCGACGAGACAAGAGGTGCTCAGCAACCTCCCGGATGCACTTCCTCCACTTAGGGCTGTCTTTGGCCAGGGACTCCCAGGTGTCAGTGGGGATGTTGCACTTTATGTTTCCGCTGCCCACCTTTGGCTCATTTGCCGTGAAGGAATTCCAAGTAGAGCACTTGCTTTGGAAGTCTCGTGTCTGGCATGCGAACGACATGGCCTAACCAGCGGAGCTGATCAAGTGTGGTCGGTGCTTTGATGCTGGGGATGTTGGCCTGATCGAGGACACTAATGTTGGTGCGTCTGTCCACCCAGGGGATTTGTAGGATCTTGCGGAGACATCGTTGGTGGTATTTCTCCAGTGACTTGAGGTGTCCACTGTATATGGTCCATACAGGAGGGCGGATATTACTACCAGCCCTGTAGACCATGAGCTTGGTGGCAGTTTTGAGGGCTTGGTCTTCAAACACTCTTTTCCTCAGGTAGCCGAAGGCTATACTGGCGCACTGGAGGCGGTGTTGGATTTCGTCATCAATGTCTGCTCTTGGGATACCTGGACCACCAAGAGCGCAGCGACCTCACGCTCAAGCAGAGTGCCGGACTAAATGATTGTGGGCAGGAACCCATAAAGAAAACAGCATCAACAAAGGTAAGCATTTTTTTTACTTATCTCGGCCACCTCGCCTTTAATCATAACCCCAGTAGCGGCCGGCCGCCCGATCCATGCCTCCTGCAGCTGCCGGTGTTTTCGCCTGACACTGCTGCAGGAGGCGGAAGTGAATTTCGTGTCCGGGGTGATAACGGGGCGATGCACACGCCGATGATGTCACATTCTCCGGGCGCAGGAGTTTGGAGTGCAAATCTGTAGTGCTGCTGCTAAGCTCCCACCCACTATGGCGAGAGTTGATGTCAGTGCCACGCCTGGTCACAAAGGCAATTGTGCTCCGTTAGTGACCCCGCTAACGGGAGGCGCAATTGCACTCAATTTCTAGCCCTTAGTTTTTAAGGGTGATGAGAAGCATGTGCTAGCACAACAACTTGTACTTATACAGCACCTTTAATGTAAAAGAAACGTCCCAAGGTGCTTCACGGAGGCATAATCAAACAAAAGTGAATGCTGAGCGAAAGAAGGAGAGATTAGGAGGGGTAATTAAAAGCTTGGTCAAAGAGGAGGGTGCTAAACGAGAAGAAGAAGGTGGAAAGGTGGAGAGGTTTAAAGAGGGAATTCCAGATTGTGCAGGCCAAGGCAGCTGCCTGTCTATGGTGAGATGAAGGGAGAAGGGGATGCTCAAGAGACAGACAGTTCTGGGGTGATTGTAGGGCTGGACAGGTTACATAGCTAGGGAAGGGTGAAGCCATGAGGCTGAAAATTTTAAATTGGAGGTGTTGGGAGACCGGGAATCAATGGTTATTGAGGACAGGGGTGATAGGTGAGTGAGACCTGGTGCGGGCTAGGAAATGGGCAGCACAGTTTTGGGTGAGCTGACGTTTACAGATGGTAAAGGATGGGAGGCAGGCCAGGAGAGCATTGGAACAGTAAAGTTTGGAGGTTCAGTGGCAGATGGGCTGAGGCAGGGGCCGAGTCAGGTGATTTCACTGAGGTGGACGTAAGCGAACTTGGTGATGGAGAATATACATGAAGTCAGAAGCCCAGCTCGAGGTTGAATCAGAAAGAGATTGCAAATATTCTTCTTTTGCCTAAGACAATAGCTATGGAGTGGATGGGAACAGTGGCAAGTGTACGGAATATGTGGTCCAAGACAATGGCTTACGTCTTCCCAAGGTTTAACTGGACAGAATTACAGCTCATTTACTGGATATTGAACAAAAACTCTAACAACACAAAGGCAACGTCGGGGATGAAAGATTTGGTCAAGAGTGCCCATGAGCTCCTCACACTTGTCATTTGAGGTGAGGATGGAGGGAGTGGGGATAGAGGCATTGATTTATTTACTAACTGTTTGGTCAGTTTCTACTTGTATCAAAAAAAAATTATCCTTTGGCAGAAGCTAAACGCCATTGATGGATTCTAAAAATGGGAACTACTGAGCACACTTCAGTGTGACAATATTAATGTAAAATAATGATGAGAGTTGACATTTACTTAACAGCAACTAGCAGAACTACTGATGTGTCCTAAGAGCTGTTCTCTTGGGTGAAGCTGATTTAATGCAATTCATCTGCATTTCACAATCTGAAAAGACATTTTCATTCATAGATGTTAGCATACCTTTAATAAAAATAAATGTGTCCCTATAGACACCTGTGTGAAACATAATGGGGTTGAAGTTGAATTAGGCCTGAAAACAGGCACGGGGATCTGGCCTTAAATGCCACCGTTAAGAGGAGGAATTTCGTGAACCTTAAATCCCAGGCACTCAGCAAATATAAATTGGAGATTACAATTTTAATTATTATATATACTTATTATTCAAACTGTGTGGCCAAATTCCTCCCTCAACTAATACTACCAAGTAACAGATGAACTAGTTACTCATCTGGTTGTTGTTTCTGGGTCATTGCTGATGTAGACTCACACCATATTTTCCGACATAATAACACTTCAGAAGTATTTCATTATGTGAGACATTTTTGTGTGTTAAGGAGCCATTCAAATGTAAATGTTATTAATGATAGAATCAAAGAATGATACAGCATCGAAGGAAGTCATTTGGTCCATCATGCTTGTATCGGCTCTTTGTAGGAATAATTTGTTTTTGATGTCACAAGTTTCTATGAGTTAACCATTAAATGTACATGCAAATGTAATAAATGTAAACTTTGCTGCCAAAGCTTTCTGAAAGGAAACCTTTTTGCACAGTTGTCACTCAGAATTGAAGTGAGTCTTTGGCATAGTGGTAGCATTCCTGCCTCTGAGTCAAAAGATCTTGGTCTAGAATTTCGATATCGGTAACAACCTGTCAGTGCTACTATGGGCCTGTGTTAACGACTGCCTAAAATGATGACGTGGCAAGGCTGATAAATTGCCGCTGGTGGCTAATTAACATAAGTCCATCGCTAAACCTACCATGCAATGCCGTTCTGGTGGCGTTAGTCATGGCAGGAGGCCCCAATGCAGCGTAGCTGTAGCATCATTGCCAAAAAAACAGCCTTCTCTTAAAGCAAGGCTGTAATTTCAGAAACCACTCTGGGCCCTTAATAGGGAACTGCCTTCTGAAATGAACAAAACAAATCAACTGCCTTCTGAATAAAAATTGACAGGGAACATTAAGACGGATTGCAAAAGTTTCTATAGATATGTATAGAGAAAAAGGTTAGTAAAGACAAATGTAGGTCCCCTGCAGTCAGAATCAGGGGAAGTCATAACGGGGAACAAAGAAATGGCGGACCAATTGAACAAGTACTTTGGTTCGGTATTCACGAAGGAGGACACGAACAACCTTCCGGTTATAAAAGGGGTCGGGGGGTCTAGTAAGGAGGAGGAACTGAGGGAAATCCTTATTAGCCGGGAAATTGTGTTGGGGAAATTGATGGGATTGAAGGCCGATAAATCCCCAGGGCCTGATGGACTGCATCCCAGAGTACTTAAGGAGGTGGCCTTGGAAATAGTGGATGCGTTGACAGTCATTTTCCAACATTCCATTGACTCTGGATCAGTTCCTATGGAGTGGAGGGTAGCCAATGTAACCCCACTTTTTAAAAAAGGAGGGAGAGAGAAAACAGGGAATTATAAACTGGTCAGCCTGACATCGGTAGTGGGTAAAATGATGGAATCAATTATTAAGGATGTCATAGCAGTGCATTTGGAAAGAGGTGACATGATAGGTCCAAGTCAGCATGGATTTGTGAAAGGGAAATCATGCTTGACAAATCTTCTGGAATTTTTTGAGGATGTTTCCAGTAGAGTGGATAAGGGAGAACCAGTTGATGTGGTATATTTGGACTTTCAGAAGGCGTTCGACAAGGTCCCACACAAGAGATTGATGTGCAAAGTTAGAGCACATGGGATTGGGGGTAGTGTACTGACATGGATTGAGAACTGGTTGTCAGACAGGAAGCAAAGAGTAGGAGTAAATGGGTACTTTTCAGAATGGCAGGCAGTGACTAGTGGGGTACCGCAAGGTTCTGTGCTGGGGCCCCAGCTGTTTACACTGTACATTAATGATTTAGATGAGGGGATTAAATGTAGTATCTCCAAATTTGCGGATGACACTAAGTTGGGTGGCAGTGTGAGCTGCGAGGAGGATGCAGAGCGACTTGGATAGGTTAGGTGAGTGGGCAAATGCATGGCAGATGAAGTATAATGTGGATAAATGTGAGGTTATCCACTTTGGTGGTAAAAACAGAGAGACAGACTATTATCTGAATGGTGACAGATTAGGAAAAGGGGAGGTGCAAAGAGACCTGGGTGTCATGGTACATCAGTCATTGAAGGTTGGCATGCAGGTGCAGCAGGCGGTTAAGAAAGCAAATGGCATGTTGGCCTTCATAGCAAGGGGATTTGAGTACAGGGGCAGGGAGGTGTTGCTACAGTTGTACAGGGCATTGGTGAGGCCACACCTGGAGTATTGTGTACAGTTTTGGTCTCCTAACCTGAGGAAGGACATTCTTGCTATTGAGGGAGTGCAGCGAAGGTTCACCAGACTGATTCCCGGGATGGCGGGACTGACCTATCAAGAAAGACTGGATCAACTGGGCTTGTATTCACTGGAGTTCAGAAGAATGAGAGGGGACCTCATAGAAACATATAAAATTCTGACGGGGTTAGACAGGTTAGATGCAGGAAGAATGTTCCCAATGTTGGGGAAGTCCAGAACCAGGGGTCACAGTCTAAGGATAAGGGGTAAGCCATTTAGGACCGAGATGCGGAGGAACTTCTTCACCCAGAGAGTGGTGAACCTAAGAAATTCTCTACCACAGAAAGTTGTTGAGGCCAATTCACTAAATATATTCAAAAAGGAGTTAGATGAGGTCCTTACTGCTAGGGGGATCAAGGGGTATGGCGAGAAAGCAGGAATGGGGTACTGAAGTTGAATGTTCAGCCATGAACTCATTGAATGGCGGTGCAGGCTAGAAGGGCCGAATGGCCTACTCCTGCACCTATTTTCTATGTTTTCTATGTTTCTAAAAGAATTCCCAAATGGGAGTATTCTGCTCTTAAAGCTGAATTGCCGTCTGCATCTAAAAAAATGGGAAAAGTGCTTCAGCTCTAACACAAATGGCTTAGCATGCCAGGGAAGGGGCACCCAGGGTCTCGCATGCAGCACTCCAGCTTGGTGCAGGGGGGTCCTCTACTCACAGAGGTCAGGAGGCCCTCCAGAAAGAATGGTGTGGGACGACATCACTGAGGCTGTCACTGACAGCAATTCGCCCCCACGACCTGGCTCCAGTGCCCAAAGAAGCTTCATGACCTCAGACCAGTGGTCAAGGTCAGTGAATGCACCTTCAAAAGCACTCGCCTACCAACTGCACCACTAGCCTCACACACTTCTCAATGCACAATTCCCCCTGCCAATCACTCACCTACCAACAATCTCTACCAAACACAAGGCACATCTCCAATTCCTAGCTGCACCTCACCCCCTTAGAGGAGACAGTGCTGGCCATTCCTGGCAGGGGCATGACTGAGCCCTTGGCCAGCAGCAGGGCTGAAAGGATGCAACATGCTGGCATACCCATATGTTATCCTCAATGTTTCCTGCCCTTCTCTCACCACAACTCCACCCTTGTGCATTCTTCATTTCACACACCCAAGAAATGCAGCCTGCCCAGCCAGTGGTTGACTCAGAAGTGGGAGATGGAGAGGAGGGAGGAGAAAGGAGAGAGGAGAGAAGGAACAAGAAAAAAGAAGAAGCTTGGATATTAAGGAAATCAAGGGATATGAGGAAGGTGCAGGAAAGTGGAGTTGAGGTAGAAGATCATGATCTTATTGAATGGCGGAGCAGGCTCAAGGGGCCGAATGTACAACCCCTGCTCGTATTTCTTAGGTTCTTATGTTCTTAAGCATCACTTGATTACATACTCCCAGCTACCAGCTCCTTAAGGTTGACCAGCAAGGCCATTTGCAGTGTCCCCCACTGAAAATCATCAGCCTTCCAACAGCCATACTGCAGCCACTGGGTAACAGTATGTGACATCGGTAGGATAGGCAAAGGCTCACACAAGACAGTCACTAAGGGAATGCATAAGGGTGATGATTTGACTTCTTGATGCCATATTGGATGGATAAAAGTATAAAGTTGGATTGGAAAGTTTGCTTTGTGATGGCCTTTATAGAAACAGAAACATAAAAACATAGAAATTTACAGCGCAGAAGGAGGCCATTTCGGCCCATCGTGTCCGCACCAGCCAACAAAGAGCCGCACGGCCCTTGGTCAGCAGCCCTAAAGGTTACATATAAACCTATGAACAATGATGGAAAGGCAAAGAGCACCCAGCCCAATCAGTCCGCCTCACACAACTGCGACATCCCTTATACTGAAACATTCTACACTCCTCCCCAACCGGAGCCATGTGATCTCCTTGGAGAGGCAAAAGCCAGATAAAAACCCAGGCCAATTTAGGGAGGAAAAATCTGGGAAAGTTCCTCTCCAACCTATCCAGGCGATTAAAACTAGTCCAGGAGATCACCCTGGTCATATTCTATTCCCTGCAGTACTTACCATTATATCTGCACCGTCCAACAAAAGGTCATCCAGTCTAATCCCAATTACCAGCTCCAGGTCCGTAACCCTGCAGGTTACTGCACTTAAAGTGCCCATCCAACCATCTCTTGAAAATGGTTTGGGTTTCTGCATCCACCACTCTTCCAGGCAGCGAGTTCCAGATCCCCACAACCCTCTGTGTAAAGAAGCCCCCCCTCAAATCCCCTCTAAACCTTCCACCAACCACCTTAAAACTATGCCCCCTCGTAATAGATCCCTCCACCAATGGAAATAAACCCTTACTATCCACTATTTCCAGGCCCCTCAATATTTTGTACACCTCAATGAGGTCTCCTTTCAACCTCCTCTGTTCCAATGAGAACAAACCCAGCCTATCCAATCTGTCCTCATAACTAAGATTCTCCATTCCAGGCAGCATCCTCATAAATCTCCTTTATTTCAGCATTGTGACCAAGAGAACAAAGTGATGGTCAGCAAGAGAGGGTATGTAATGTGTGGGACAAATGTTGAAAGAGGAATTGGGGTTATGGTCACTGATACAGCAGGCAGATGATTCCATCCCAGGTAACCCGGCCAGAAATAGGCTGTCTGGGTTGCTTCCTTCCTTCTGCTTCCACCTTTTCTGCTTCATCCTCTTCTGTTTCATCCTCTTCCCTCTGTGAGAAGATGCTGGGAAATCTGAAATGAAAGCAGAAAATGCTGGATATGTTCAGCAGATCAAGCAGCATCTTGACCTGAAACATTAATTCTGTTTCTCTCTCCACGGATGCTGCTGACCTGCTGAGTATTTCCAGCACTTTCTGTTTTCTCAGAAGACTTCCTTTACCATCCAAGGCCTTGCAAGCCTCCAGCAGCACTCTCTGCATATTTCAAACATTTTTTTAACATGTATTGCACCAAGCCACTACTTCAATAAAATAGAAAAATCCATAAATAAATAAATGAAACCTTACGTGAAGTAGGTGTGTGACCCTTTAAAAAGTGCTAACAGCATCTCGATCAGTTGGCTGCAAGCTCGCTTTTCAGAGCGAACTTCGGACCCAGCGCTAAACTCGGTGCTATTGTCAGAGTTCACAGAACATGACTAAGTCACCATTGCACGGCGACTGACGTCACACTCTTGATATTTGCATGTCCAGAACCAGCACTTCTATCGGCAGTGCCAAGGCCCTCACTAAAATGTCAGCAGCTGTGTCCCGTTCCAGAGAAGGGCATTAGAGTGGCGGCTGCCATTTTCCGCCAGGATTGTGGTGCTAACGAGTGACGATAAGGTAGTGAATTTCTGGGCCATCGTGTTTGAAGTCCATTAGTGGATTCTGGAGCTCTGGCTCCGAGTTCTGGGTTGACATCTAGCGGGATATATCTAGACCCTGCCCCCCTGCCGCCCCACCCTCACCATATGGGTTGTGGGCGTCCATACAACTCTCCTGGGATATAGGATTAACTACCCTAATGGCTGATATAAAAATGGTTACAGCCATGGAAGGAGCATCCTTCCACGACATTACACCATTCTCCAAGGGAAGAGTGTGAAGATATGGAAATATCAACATTCTGAGTTGTAGTAATACAATTAATAAGAATTCCAAGAATCTCTAAAAGAATACAGTTGCAAATCCATTTTTGCCTCTTGTGGCATTATATGAGAAAATGTATTCTAAAAATGTGCTGTAGCAAAGAACTACACTCCATATGTAAATTGATTCAAATATTGATATACGTGGGAATTGTATTATCTGCAGAGATATATTGAATAACTTTGACATAAAAAGAATAAGATGAACTATTGGTATACTTTCTAAATTAAATAAGATACAGAATTCTTCTGACAGCTTATTGCAATGCAGAGTGTATCCATGCAAAACAGAAGTGACACCCATCCTGCTCCACACAAGTGAAACAGAATATCAGAAAGCAAGGTTTAAAAAAAACACACATTTTGGTTGCAGAGATGAGTTGATTGAAAACATCTGACACGTGTCTCAGTGGCAAGGAATCAGAAATCCAATTATAAAACAGAAACGTAATTTGCAACAAGCAGTAATAGATAGGAAGAAAGATTGGAGGATGGTTGTTGGGTCTGCCACGTAACACAAATTGGATTTGAAAGGATTACTATGGCTGGCCTTGAAGTGTTGTGTTTCTCGGAAGTGAAGCATCAGGAGAAAGAGGATCAAAGGAGAATAGATTGTGTAAAAAAAGATCTTTCAACAGAGGGAACTAACATCTAAGAAGTTGAGAGTCTGAAGGAAAATAAAAATGGTGAGAGACTCTTATTCAGCTTGACTAAGAAATATAGACAGAAAGTACTATACTCTAGATTCTGTCCCTTCATAGAATCATAGAAATTTACAGCACAGAAGGAGGTCATTAGGCCCATCATGTCTGTGTCACCTGAAAAAGAGCTATCCAGCCTAATCCCACTTTCCAGATTTTGTTCCGTAGCTTTGTAGGTTGCGGCACTGCAAATGCATATGCCAAGTACATATTTCTGCCTTTCCCACTCTTTCAGGAGGTGAGATCAATGCTGCCACCACCCTCTGGGTGAAAATATTTCTCCTCAACTTCCTTCGAATCCTTCTACCAATTACTTGAAATCTATGTCCCCCTAGTTATTGACCTCTCTGCTAAGGGAAATAGGTCCATTCTATCCATTCTATATAGGGCCCTCATAATTTTATACACCTCAATTAAGTCTTCTCTCAATCTCTTCTGTTCCAAAGAAAACAAACCCAGCCTTTCCAATCTTTCCTCATATCTAAAATTCTCCAGTCCTGGCAACATCCTCGTAAATCTCCTCTGTACCCTCTCTAGTTCAATCACATCTTTCCTGTAATGTGGTGACCAGAACTGTATGCAGTACTCCAGCTAAAGGCCTAACTAGTGTTTTACACAGTTCAAGCCGAACCTCCCTGCTCTTATATTCTGTGCCTCAGCTAATGAATGAAAGTATCCTGTATACCTTTTTAACCACCTTATCTACCTGTCCTACTACTTTCAGGGATCTGTGGATATGCAGTAAAATGTCCCTCTGTTCCTCCACACTTCTCAGTATCCTACCACTTATTGTGTATTCCCTTATCTTATTAGCCCTCCCCAAATGCATTACCTCACACTTCTCTGGATTGAATTCCATTTTCCACTTTTTTGCCCACCTGACCAGTCCATTGATATCTTCCTGCAGCTATCTTCCTCATGATCAACCACATGGCCAATTTTTGTATCATCTGAAAACTTCTTACTCATGCTCCCGACACTAAAGTCTAAATCATTGATATATACCACAAAAAGCAAGGGACCGAGTACTAAGTCTGTGGAACCCCACTGAAAACAACCCACCAGTCACAAAAAACATCCATCGACCATTACCATTTGATTCCTGCCTCCGAGCCAATTTTTGATCCAACTCACTACTTTCCTTTGGAGCCCGTGGGCTTTGACTTTTCTGGTCAGTCTGCCATGTGGGACCTTGTCAAAAGCCTTGCTAAAATCCATGTAAACTAT